>NC_136067.1:1147753013-1149233013 GCF_964261635.1 Lissotriton helveticus | reverse complement strand
AGATTTACAAGAAAGTGACGCATCTGTAGAGATGCGTCACTTTCCCTGGGCCATCATGCAAAACCCTTGCGTCACCATGGATGTGTCACATTTACAATATGGCACACCATGGCGCAAGGATTGGCAGATGCGTCAGAAATTCTGACGCATCTCTTGATGGAATAGTCATGCATTGCTGGAGTCGTGTCGCAAGCACGATACAACTCCAGTAATACGTGTTGCAGCCTATTCCCAATACACTGCTTCGCTCCCTAGGCCTGCTTCAAGCAGGCGTAAGGTTTTGACGTAGTGGCGTCCTAAAAGTCACGCAGTGATATCTTGTAGAATTCACTGCGTCACTTTTACGAGGCTTTCCTGCGTGGGTCGCCTACCCTGCATACATTATACCTGACGCAGGTATAAAGTCACAGACCAAAATGATGCATCTCCCTAGATGCGTCGCGTTGTAAATGGGCTGCAACTTTGACGCAACAAGGGCGCAAAAGTGACGCAAGGGGCTTGTAAATCTGCCCCGAGTGTCTTTACGTATGGTGTATACTCCGCATAACTGCAAGTATGGTAGTGTGGGTGCTCAGGTAGTGGCTGTCTGTATTGCAGGGAACGCCTAAGACGGGGGCTATTCATAAGCAATATTCAGGTATTGTGCCATCTTGGAAACACACTGAAAACTACCATGTGAAAGGCAGGAGTCTGTATGTTTGCAAGGTGGCAAAGGGGAGCAACCCCCCCCCCCCCGCCCCGCCCCCACATGGTACAGAGTTCAGTGGAAAGGTTTCTTCCCTATGGAGGAAAAAGATAATTGTATAAGTTAACATTTCAGCATCATTTGCTGCTTGAGATGACATCTTTTGCTGTTAAATTTGAATAGTGCAGTTTGAGAAAATAATCTTCAGGGAAGGGTTACTCACCCGTGAACAAAATTGTACGTATATCCAGGTGCATTTTCTACTTCGTCCTCATAAACATTTTTTTAAAGAAGTGTATTATTTTTATCATGTGGTTCTAGGTAGAACACGATGATCTCTCCCACTTTTTTGAAGATGGACAAGGATAAAAATAAAGAGAGCCACTTGTGAAAATCTAAGCATTAGGGCAAGGGAATTATGACACAACAGGGGCATTTTAAAGAGTGAAAGGAAAAAGTTCACTCTGCTATCAAGCTTAGTTTTAAAATACCAGCCTCTTCCTATATGATATCACACACTGTTTCAAAATACTCGCCTCTCCCAAATATCACATCAAACTCTGTTTCAAAATACCAGTCTCTTCTAATGTGATTGACAACTGTCTTTCAGGAATGTGAAACCTTTATAAAGGATCGTGTCATCTAGCATTTCTCCACTGGCACTTAGCCTACCAGAGCCTCCACCCCTTCATTCCATTCAGTAGTTTTCTTCAGTATCACCCAGAGCTCTGACGTTTCCCAGTTCCATGTTTTTTTTGTAACTGTTTTTATTGTTTTATGCAATATATAGGCATTAAAGACAGTGTACAAAGAATCACAGTATAAAACTGTTGGTTCCTAACTGAAGATCCCAATGGTATGGAGTCAAGAATGTTCAGTTTCTTGCAATGTCCCTCATGTCAGTACAATTCCAGCCGTATCCACCCATCCGCCCTTATTCCTCATCCGAGCTCTCTCCGTCTGAATCTGGCAATGGGTCACATATGTCCCCCCTATATGCGTTCCAAGCCGCCCACACTTTTGTCCATTTTCTGGGGCTCTTTCAGTTAGCATAAACTGTCCGTTCCATGACCATGAGCACATCCATGTCCCTGCACCAAGCTATTAGAGATGGCGTCTCAGCCGCCCCCCATTTCTGTGCTACATTACGTTTCGCCACCATGAGACCCAGCGTGACCCATATTTGACCGTATCTGGTAAGATCATTGGGCTCCCATATATTGAGCAGGCATCTACGCGGGTCAGGGAGGAGCAAGACCCCTATTGTTTGCGATATCGTACGTAGCACCTGTCGCCAGTAGTTTGCTATCTCTGCGCATTCCCATATTGTATGAATGAATGTCCCTTCTTCTCCGCATCCTCTAAGGCAATATGGATGTTGTGCTCTGTGTATTTTATGTTGCATGACCCTAGTGTAATACACTCGGTGGAGAATCTTAAGTTGCACTAAGCGGAACCTGGAAGAGATTCCGACCTCCTTAGGAGATGCCAGGGCCTCTTGTCATTCTGAATCATCCATATCTCCCCCAGTTCTATGTTTGAATAGCTCAGTCACTTCAGAAAATGTTCTTTTAATTCTGGGACTTGTAGTCCTGGGTTCACCATAGGCTATGCAAGACTTCAAAGCCCAGAAGGCAACCTAAAACCTTACCTGAACCAGCTATTCACTCAGGCAATAGGGTACCTTGAGAGCTCCAGGGACTCCTTTCGGTCATCTCCTCCAGTGGTTCAAGCTCCCATTTGATTGAAAAAAAATTCTATCATAACCTTGCTGTGCGCGTCTTTCAGTTGTTAAGACTAGCCTTTCTTCTAATGTCAACATCCTATTGACAAAAGAGTCTTGAACCATTCAACAAGAAGTTTGTTGCTCCCAGAACAACCCTCCCAATAGGATGATTATCTCACCCTCTCTATTTTTTTTTAAAGTATGGCTGTAGACACTTTTTTGGGATGATTTTTCCCCTTCTCAGGTGCCTAGGTTTTTTGCTATGAGTGACTGCATGTGTAGGGGTCTTGTGTGTGCTGGTGCTTGATGAGAGAGTTAGTGTACAAGTGCGTGAACAAGTGAGGGTCTTGTGTGGGAAACTGTGAGTGGATGCTTTGTGGGATGGTGTGTGACTCAGTGCAGGAGTGAGGGTCAGGCTGGTCTTAATGTGAGTGTGTGTATGTTGGGACAGTGAGTGAATGCAAGAATGGATAGGTGTCTTTCACATATGAGTAGAAACGTGGTTGTTTATTGTGCTAGTTATACATTGACCATCGAAATGCAATACTGTTACAGCACATGCATCCTTGGCTAATTTGACAGATCAAGAGAATGTTTAACAAGCATTGGCAAAGGCAGTAGGTTATTACTGAAGCAAGCCAGACCTATTGTCTGTGTCAATGTTTGTTTTACCTATTAGACATTTGACTCGATTGTGGAGGTTCTACTTTTTGTCATAACTGCAAGCAAGCATAGAGGCATAGCGAGCTTGTTGCATACGATGCACTTTATTCTGATGCCTTTGCTCACACTATCCTGGAACTAAAATAGCAATGGTTCACATGAGAGCTCACACATCATATCCCTCCTTTATCTCATCAATTTTGGAAACCTTGTAGTCTCCAGGGATTCGCCTACATTAGAAAGACGGTCTCATCGCTGCAAAATTAGAAACTGCCCTGCTTTCTCTACATTTAAAAAGGTTCTACTTTTCACACTTGGCGGTGAACAAAAGTTACCTACTAATGAAAGACCTTCACATCACCCACTCACCCCCTTCAGCCCAACTTCCACTGCTGAAAGTCCACTCCTCCTAGCAGCCCACGAGCCCTGGCTCATTGTTCTTCATTTCATTTGCTGCCCTCTACAGTCGTCATGTATCTGCTTGTACCTTGTTTGCACCCACCCTATAACAAAACACGTCTAAAAGGTTTCTTTTTCTGTGACTGTACAGTATCTGCAGTCCTTTTTGGCCTCTTCCGTGCTCTTAAAAACGGAAATGCATATCAATTAAAACTACATGTACAGTGAGCCTTTCTTTAACTTAGTTAAGTGCAGTTATCTCTCTGAGTTTAAAGTGCTGTACTTGGTCAATTGTGCGACTCTAACACTCAGTGGTAATGTGGCTATTCTTTGAGGTTCTGGCCAATTGAATTCTCTTTAAACCCTGTAATTTAAGGAAAGAAGCTAGAGTCCCAAAACTTGCTTCTTGAGAAGGCTGACAGAAAGAATTCGTCACGACCATAAATTCCTGATTAGTGGTGAAAATGTTTGTTTAATAACAGGCTGACATAGTGTGTAAAAGGTACGCTTCAGAGAAAACCAAACAAGTTCAAGTTAAGGTATGTGGGGAATAAAACTTTGAAGATAAATTCCGTTGTGTAATTTAATGCTGGGTATGATTTTCAATTTTTATATGAGGGTATGCTCTATGTAGTCTTTTAATAAAAACCTAACGAAGCATAGAGCATAATAAAGCAATTTGTAATTCTTTTATGGGCATACTATCAGCCAGATTCATCATCGGCATGTTTTGCGAGTCTGTAATAGCGAATAATAAGGAATCGCTATTACAGACTCGCAAAACGGGATTCATGTAGGAATCGCAATATTTATTGCGATTCCTACAGCTTCCTTATTTGCGATTAGCTAATTGCTAATCGCAAATAAGGAATAACTCCCCATTCATTCCTATGGGCCTAAAGGTCCATAGGAATGAATGGGAAGACATATCAATGTGCGAATCGCTATTAGCGATTCGCATTTTGATTTTGCGATTTCAAGGGTGCAGGGGTGTCCAATGGACACCCTGTTGCACCCCTGAAATGACATTGGATGCTGGTGTTACGCACACACATGTCCTTGGGACATGTGTGTGTGTAACATACAACTTAGAAAAATGCACTTAAGTGCATTTTTCTAAGTTTCCGCTATTTACCACGAGGTTTGACTTTGCGGTAATTAGCGGCCCAAATTTGCGAATTCGCAATTTTTAAATGTTTCATGAATTGCATTTAAGGAATCTCAAATAGAGATTCCTTAAATGCAATTCCTCGCAAATTTGCGAATTCTATAATTGCGATTTTTGCATTTGGGATGATGAATCCCAAAATTGCGCTCGCAAAGGGCCAGATTCTCAGAATCTGGCCCTTTGCGAGCCGATTTCACTTTGATGAATCTAGCTGTATGTGTACTAACCAAGTGGACTCCAACGCAGCTCAAGAACTAGTGATCTGCCCTTACATTCATTTGAAACTAGTTACTGAAGGGGTCTTGGAAGAGCAAGTAGATAAAATGCAGGAATGAGAATGATGGAGGAAAGGTACTAACTCCCTGGTATTAAACTGGAAATGATTCCTATTTTTAAAGGCATTCCCAAAAATGAAAGCGAGTGCACTGGTGAACAATACTCCTCTGCAGAACTGTTCACATTGTTTTTCTGCAGTAGAATGGATTTTGTTTGCTTGGAAATACATCTGATTTTCATTAACGTGATTTCAAGTTCAATATCTTGGGAAGAGCCGTCTTACAGAAATGCACATCATGTAATTACCATGAACAACATTCTGCTATTGAATGTTAAGTACATAGTCGAGGGAACTTTCTAATCATGCGCTCTCTAAGAAACATTTCAAAAGTGTTGTTCGGCCATGCCTTAGACGTGTACTCGGTAAGGGGGTACTTTGCAAGGTACTCAAAGAAATCTTGAGATCATGGGAAGGTGTCTTGTACAGGTAATCTCCCAGAGGTGAGGGGACATCCCCTGAAGCCTTCAGTATTCATAAGAGGAGCTTTAAGTGTATCTGTGACCTTGGGGCTTCTGGTCTGTTGAAAGAGTGGCAGCAGTCCCTGGCCCCTGCAAGGAACTAACCTCCAAGAAAGAGAAGCCCATGATCTGTGCCCATGAGCTTTGGGACAGTATCCTAAATCTCAGATGATGTGGGGAGTGTAATCGGCTCAAGTCCAAGTCTGCGGTGGGCCCACCGACCTCCGTGATCCAATCTCAAAACACTTCAACAGCTATGCTCCTCTGCTTCGATCTCCCAAGAAGACATCCTCATCAAGTGTTGAAGTGGGTGGTGCTGACTCTACAGGCCTACACCGCGGTCTCCATTCAATGCACCCATGCGCCAGCAGAGCCCACTGGCAGATCGAAGGTGGCCCTTTGAGCTGCCGACCAGCGCCATGACACTATGTGTAAAAATGAGTAGATGTGTAGAACCACATGTCTTTGTTATTTCTGTGTGCAAGGTAACGTTTTGTAATGTATTGAGGTACTCCTCTTTTTTACAACATGATGCACTAGGTTTCACAGTAATTAATGTATGTTGCTTAGCTGTTGAGTTCTGAGTCTCACCCCCTACCCTACCTCCCTGAAAAGCACTGGACTTCTCTCATTGCTAACCTGCCACTGAGGGTCAAATGTGGATGGGGTGTGCTTGGTGTTCAGTTTGCAGGATCACAGTAGGTCATTCCTGGGACAATAGAGGTAAAAGGTCCTAAAACCCCATGGCTGAAGGGCCAGTAACCCTGACGTTCCACCGGGTTTGGGAACCCCTCTTCTCTACCTTTCCATTACCACTCTAACACCAGAAATTCCTAACCTTCGATTAGTGTCATGGGGCTTCAGATCTCACCAACCTCCAGCAAAGCTCCTTGTGCATAAAGCATTAGCCCTTTTCTCTGTTTCTTAGATGTACATTTGTGCCATCCCTCTTGTAAGGCAATTGTCTATGTAGCATGGTGTCTGTACTTTCAGCTTGACCAACTCCTGACCTTAGTTTTGTCCCTAGAAAAGAAACAGCACACAACCAGTTTATTTCACAGGGAGTCTGTCTCAAAACTGGGTGCTGAGAAAGACAAGCACAAGATATTGAGTGAGCATCATGTTTCAGGACTATGAGATAGAAACAAAGGAAATAGGTAGTCAGTGGGCCATCCCTATTTTAGAGAGAGTATGCCTGTTCCTTTTAGGATTTGCAGTGTGAAAATTATTTCTGGACTTTTTTTTGGGGGGGGGCATTGTATTTTGTTTTGTCAAATGTCATTTTGTATGTGTGTGTAATTTTTTGACTATGACTGATGGTACAGCATGACAGGGCAAGGATAAAGACTATAGTGATGATTGGTTCTGTGGAAAAATATGTTCAAAGCCATAGGACTGTTCTGCTTATTATGAAAAGTTCCGACAAGAGCAGTAGATCCAGATTATTTTTTTTCTCTGCTTCTGTCCACGAGTACATACAGAATGGGGCAGCGGGTCAGTCTACTTAGGTCACTGGCTCTGTTGCCCTGTGAGTGAAAGCATTTTGTCTGATCACGTGCATATCCGCATGAGTTTTCATCACTGCCAAGGCTGGAGGGCGGTCCTCTATTTTTCCATTCACCTCTTTTATAGGTGCTGTTTCCCTTCTTTACTTTGTCTTTTAAGGTTTGCTTTTTTACAGTACAGCTGTCAAGTAGACCTGTTGCTTATAATATACATAGTGAGCTTTGGGTCCACCCCTTTTAACCACTGGCTTTGTATTTATCCCTCACCTATTGCTGTTGACTGTTAAGGAGTATCCTTGAACTTCCATTTGAGAGCCTGCATTGAAATACACAAGGGACTACTTTGCAACTTTCCCTCTCTGTCTGCTCCTGCTGGCCCACTCCTGTTTGTCTTACTCTGGCCCTATTCTGTAGTCCTCTGTTTCCTGTAACCCCCCCCCCCCTCTTCCTCCTCTGCTCTCTTCATTCCCCAACACAACACCCTTTCATATCTCCCTGCATCCTAGACCTATTAATGGTGATTTTTTTAATGTTTAATCTTTTGACTTTTGTCTAGGATGCAGGGAGATCTTGGACTCCCTGCCTTCCATACTGTCTCAGAGACTTCTCTTAAATGCTGTTGAGACTACAGTGTTTTGTTTCATTGACATAAAGCCAGGCTGTACTAAGGGCTTTGAGGGTGTCCGCGACATTTAGAAGCATAGTTTTGGCCATATTGAGCCAGTACAATAATGCACCTTTATAAACAATACCATTTATAGAGGGTCCCTTCTGTGTGATGTTTACTGAGTGGCCATCTTGGAATAATATTGTGTGTATTATGTCTCTTTTTTTATATCTACAAGATGGAAATTATGTAGCTTCTACATGGGGCAGCCATGCGAATTCTTAAAACAGGAAATCACTATTTAAAACACCATTGCAAGACTGGTGCATATTTTTTATTGCAAGCATAAGCCTGCTATGCTTAGTTGGCAGCGTGTTTTCTTATTCCTACTTTTATTATTTCCTTTTATTTTCCAAATGATTGTTGAGTTTGTGTGTGTTTTCTTGCAGGTGTGTAAGTGGTAGTATGCAACATGGAGCCAATGGGTGAATAAATGGATGCATAACTACAATGATAAGTGACATAATGAATGTTTGAATACTTATTGAATCCCTAAATTCACCAGTGACTGGAGAGGCACTTCAATTTCTAAGTCAAACCAGTGCTTGTTTGGTATTTTGGTTGCCGTGTTTGAGCCCAACAGTAGTGTTAGGTTTCTTTAATGCATAAAAATGCCAGGAATGCATGCTGTGGCTGTAGGATCTCAGAAGTGTGTATGATGATTACTTATACAGTGCACATTACATTATGAAGAGTTTGAAAGCTAGAGGTAGGGAATTTGCCTGAAATCTTAGTAAATCTATTTTGGTTTAAATTATCACATTGATGCAGTTCTTATTAAGCTGGCTGCTTGCCTTTTGTCGTTTAGTAAGCTAAGCTAATTTCCCTGACTGAAAGCAGGCCTGTAACTCTGGACTGGAGCCAAATTAACTCTATTTAGTTGTTTACATTTTAGGGGAATGTGCACTGCAGATAAATTCTGTGTTGTGTGAAAAAGGGTATGATTTCGAGATCACTTTTCCTAACAGTGCAGTTGAAAGTGACATTTTTCGGTCGAACCCTATCAAACAGCACAGCTGTCTGCTTTGTTAAAGACATCTTGGGGACATTCAGAAAGATTCCCTGAGAATTCATTTCACCCATTGCTTACCATTGGCTGTGTGGTTTGTAGCGCGCATTTGCTTGGTTTCTGCTTACTGGCTTTATTTGTCTTAGGCTGTCCAGCGTGAGTTCATCCCTTCGTGGAGCATACCCTATTAACTGTACCCTTCCACCAGTGATCAAGTTCTGTAAACCGACTTTTACATTTTGTTCTTATCTAATCACATTTGCTGTGCATTCAGAGACAGACTTTGAATGTCAGGCTCTGTTTTCATAGGGAGCGTGGTGTTTGCTGTTATTTCTCGAACTTCAAAGTGAGATGATTTATGTGACAATCATGCTGACTACTGGGGTAGTGCTGGAAGAAGGCAGTAGGATTTTAGTTTTTTGTATCACAAATAACATTTAACCCTTTCGATGCTGATGACGGAACCGCTCCGTCATCAGCTGCGGTGGCGCTGTGCTGATGACGGAGCGGTTCCGTCATGGCCTGGCCGCCGCGCCTGCGCGGCGCGGATTCCGCGCCTGTGCTGGGCGTTCTATTGAGCGGGCGGGGCCATGAGCTCCGTCATGAGCACAGCCCAACCGCGGCTGATGACGGAACGGTTCCGTCACAAGCATGCGCCCGCCACGCGGCCGCTCCCCCCCCTTAGCGGGGCGGCGGAATAGCCGCCGCAGCGATGTGGTTAAATGTCGGCAAATTAACTGCAATTTACTCTGCAGAACTCCACTCTATGCCACTCCACTCTACACCACTGTAGTGTATGGTAGTGGACTCTATGCTCCATCTATGCCACTCCATGCTACTTTATTCCAATCTATGCCACTCCACTCTGAGGCACTCTACGCCCTTCCACCCTAGGACACTCTACTCCCTCCACAAGACACTCCACAACACTATATGCCCCTCCACTCTATGCCACAATACTCTAAACCATGTCACTCTACAACACTCCACAACAGACCACTCTCCTTTACCCCACTGATTTTGAGCCATGCTGAACAGCAGCCACACTGTTGTACAACAAGGCTAAAACACACTGGCAAAGCCAATAGCTCCCGCCTAGGGGAGACATATCGACTTTACCAACGCTTAGCTCTTGTGGACAGCATTCTATTACTGTAAGTTCTCAATTTACAGATGGATGGTAAATACAACAACAAAAAGCAGAGGTAATACCAGCAGCGGCCCGTGGAGGGAGTTACGGTGGGGCAGGGAGGCGGGGAGGGGGAGGGGCAGGGTGGAGGGTGCTAAAAACTGGCATATGGATAATTGCAGGTAAGTACACAATTTAATTAATAAAACGAATTTCGTAGCGCACACTGCATCGCAAAATGCGATGCTGTGCGTGCTACGAATTTCGTTTTATTAATTACATTGTGTACTTACCTGCAATTATCCATATGCCGGTTTTTAGCACCCTCCACCCTGCCCCTCCCCCTCCCCGCCTCCCTGCCCCACCGTAACTCCCACCACGGGCCGCTGCTGGGTAATACCATTACTCCACCTCAGAATTTTCCCCTGAAAGAATTACCAGAGTCGTAGTGTAGCACGGCGATGATTATTCCTCTGGCGGAGAATCTTCTGGTGGCAAGTACAGGGAAACGCCAGCAAGGAAGCCAGAAAGCGCCTTGAAGCATCAAATGTGCCAGAGAGGACGTTAGTAGCTGTCACTTTAACCCAACTGCCAAAAATCCTTGTGCATGCCTGGGTTTGGAAACTCCACTGAGAGAATCAGAAAGGAATGTCTGTCTAAAGTGAAAGGGTGTGAGTGCGGAATGAATGACAGGTCTCTGAGCCAATGCGTGCACGGCAAGAAGCAAAGGCAACAGTAATTGCTAATGCATGCATCTGAAATAGGACTTGCGTTGCGTGCTAAATAAGGAAAACAATTTGGTTGTTTCTGTACGTAATTTAAGGTGAGGGCAAGGGTTGTTTTACAGCCAATAGCCCCCGGCGTAAAAAGAATTATTCAGAGTCAAACGAATTATCTTTTTGGCTCCTGCAACAGTTTTCCAAGAAACACTGTATGCATCGAACGCAATAATTATTAATCAGAGCCACAGTCAAATGCATATTTATTCTTTTACAAAAATAACAATCTTAATTCACAAATCCAGCCAACACATGTTTAGCTCAGTAGGGCAGTGGACTTTTTTAAGAATAAAACATCATATTTATAATGGATGGGTCGAGAAGTGTGGCTCACTGGTTAGAGGAGGCAGACCTGGAAGCAGAGGTCAGCCCGGGACCAGGGTTCAATTCCCGGCTCGGCGGGGTCTTGAGTCCTAAAATGTCCATGGACTCGACAATTCTCGCTCCGGTGCCTACTCGATTCACGGGTTCACACTCTGCGACTCTGGGCAATAGCTTGCTTAATCTCCACAACGGCCCCTTGCGGCGGGATGCCTGGCTTTCACCTTGCGGATACCCTGCCGGGGTTATCTCACAGGGGAATACCAGGACGGGTTCCCTAAGCAAGCGCTTAGAAACCGCTTGGTGATTTGCGCTATATAAATTCCTGTACATAATAACACAAGTGATGTTTAAAAGCTACGCGCTTATTGTCACTCCAGGCCATTTATACCAAGCATCTGAATACGAAACACAAGGTGCCTCAAAAACACAGAATAGGTGTGAAGAAAGGCAAATAGGCCAAATCACAAACGTTTTTTCGGCTGAAAACTTCAAGTTTACAGCCAAAATGCCTACATTGTCACCCTGCCCCAGAATTACAAAGGAACCCTTCCAGGCATAAATGGATTTACTACTATGAATATCTCCATCACAAGTGCGCAAAAATCTGTTGTGGTAAATCCTGCGCATGGGGTGGGAAGTGGGAAGTACGTGGCCTGGCAATATGGCAAAGCAACCATCAATCTTGTTAGCTAACTCCCTGGCCACCAGTAAGAATTCACTCCTCCATGGCCTTCTGTGTTAATATTTGCCTGCTGTTGACCAACGAGAGCCATTTTGTGTCCATGGATCCCGTCCGGATGGCGTACACTGACTCGAGGAAGTCAGTGGGGTAGGCTGCACACACAGCTAGGGCAGGAAACCCCTCTCTGCCTAACCTGCTGGTGAGCCAGTTCCCACTGAAGGTCCTGTGCACTGGGATCCTGTCCACGAGAGAAGGTTCGGCATACAGCCTTGTGTGTGCTGGTAGCCGTTCCATGACGGGCCAGAAGATGCAGGCCCTATAGGGAGGACCTTGGACTACCACCACCTCGGGGAGGACAGAGCCAAAACCAATGAGTGCATGCCTCCTCCCCACTGGTGCAGGATCCACCTGAGGTCATAGCTAGCTGAAGGAGCCCAGGTTAGGCCAGAGGACCACAGCCTCTGAGCGGCATTGAGTACATCTAGGGAGGCGAGTGATGGACCTGGAAGTCACCCCACTCCACTTTCCTGCGGTTTTGTGCTCCTGAATGGGGCTCAGTGGCAACTTCTTTACCTCTGTCTCATGGATTCTTCTTTCCGGCTATCTCCCCCCTGGTAGACTTTTTCTAAGGCTTCCCTCATTCACCTTTCACCCGAAGGCTGGGCTGATCACCCGGGGGCAAGGACTATCAACTGACTGGGCCTGGGCCCAGGTCCTGGTGGGCAATGTGTAGGACATTTGGCATTTTTGCCCTTACTGAGACACTCAGTATCACTTACAAAATGAGTAGAGCTTTCTGGGGCATTGGGGACTTATAATGGAATCCACTAAAGTCCATGTAGATCCCCTTCTCCCACATTCAGAAGGGTTTGCAATCATCATACTGGTAACTGGATTTGTTTTGTAATTGTACACTGGATGAGCCAGCACTGCCGTTGAAGATCATGTGCCAGGGCACCGCCTTGGCACAGAGCGCAGGTGGATGATGAGCAGCATAGCTGTCACACCGCCCCTCCGGTGCCTCCGCCAGGACTTGTTGAAATTGGCAGTCTTAAATCAATGCAAAAGACACATTCCACATGCACCACTGTTAGTGGGTGAACTGGCAGCATAGATATCCAACTCGGAGGAGGGTTGCACTTCAGCTAAGGCATTACCGCAAGATTAACTGGAGGTGCTCATCCGTGCCATCATGAACGCCTGTGCAGTTCTTGAACCTAAAGTGGACACTAACAATGTTGAACAAATTTATTTTCTGGACCATAAGGCAGAGGATGCAAGTGGGCGTTCCAGAAGGAAATAATGTGAGAATTATTTCCCTTCCTGAAGAAAACTGAGAGCACCACAGTGGAACTGTGCCTCAAGAACTGGTTTTCCTCACAGGTCGTATCTGGAAAACTGTTTCCCTGTGGAGCTGGTACACTTGATTTCTTCAAGGTTACTGGCCCTGGAGTGCCTCCAACCCTATATTGGCCCCACTCCTTCATTATCAGAATCGCAAGGCCATCCAACAATTGTTGTAGACAAATAGCTCCTACAAAACAAACTTTTCCTGTTCCTGGACTGCACGGCAGCTTTCCTGTAGCAGAATAACAAGTTCTGTGAGGTTAAAAAGGCCTACATACTGACAAGCTGATGGTCATTGATGGCATGAAGCCCTACTTCTTCACATACCCACACGAAGCCTAGGAATGGACAACAAATTTGGGCTGCAAAATGATGCGTCCTAACACCCTTGCTGTGGACCACAGATGCCCAGGAAGAGACAGTGGAAAACAAAGTCCTTGACAGACGATGGTGGCATGGCTGGTCCGGGCATTTATGGCCATTACATCATGGTTGCTGGCCATAGTCATTCTCGGGGTTGGCGTACATTGGGATTAGGATTCGTCCTTTATTGCTACATCATCCACACCCCACATATCGACCCTAGAAGATCGTCCAAGGTGTGGTGTTTACAGTTGTTTTTTAAGTTGAAGATTACAGTAACAGAGCAAGTTCTTGTGCGTTTGCGAGCTATAACTCACTATGCACCTGGGACGGATTCAAAGCAGAACCTACCTGAAGACTGCCTAACACTGGGGAGACACCATAACAATTACTACAGATAGCCACAAACAAATATAAGATACTGACCCCGAACATTAGGGGAATGGTGAACATGAGTAGAAGACCCAAAATCCACTCCTATCTAAGACAACACAACGGAGACGTTGCATATCTTCAGGAAAAACACTTAACCATGACAGACGGTGCTAGAATTTAAAAGAGGTGGATGGGCCAAATATTCTTCACAACATACTTCTCATATGCCCAGGCACCTCAATATAGATCAAACCAGGATTGGCATACAATATACACCACACTGAAACAGACTATGAGGATAGGTTCCTCATCATCAGGGGTAACCTCAACCGCAAACCCCTGACGTTTGCCAGTATAATTGCCCCATCATCAGCACAGCTGGAATTTTTGGACAAACTAACTTCGTACTTTCCCCAAATGACCGTCACTCCTTCCATTTTGGCAGGTTATTTTGATTGTGTACACACCCTCACATTAGATAAAATGACGTCCTCCCATGCCTTTTTTCCATTGAAGGAGCTATATCCAACTGATACTAAGAACAGACACAATTAATCAATTCACAATCTACATTCAAAGTTAGAAATGATCCTCTGCTCTATACATCTGCAGGGAGCTATAAAGCACATGGAACACCTGTGTAGAACAGCAAAGGATCATAATCTGGTGCGGCTACACCTGCCCGGGGTTACACACCGCTCAAGCATTCCCACCTGGAGACTGCAACCTAAGGCTCTACTCAATGCACCGTCTGTGAAACAGTCATGGAGCATATTGGCCAGTCCTTCCCAGACAATGTTGGTATGGCTGGTGACGGCAGGACTAAATGGTAGGCATTCAAGGTTCACTGATGCTAGATGTGTATGCTGTAGTCATGTGGAGTCAAAACTACTCTGCAGTGTGATGCCCCTAGGATGGAAGGGGGAATTTAGCAATAGAAAATTGCAGAAACGAAGTGGGAATAGATCATACCTCACCTGATCAGCATTAAAAAAAAACTAGAACCACACAATAGAAGGCTTTTGTCTACACAACTGTAGACCTTTCACATCCAGACAACACAGTGAGGTGGAAAATCTGGAAGTCTGCTGGCCTGTTCAGGGACAAGAATCCACATTGACCGATCACGGCACTCCCTATCCCCTCCCCCTCTCCAGCGACATGGTAACACCCAGGCACAGATAAATGAGACAGTGTATGCATTCTACCATGCACTGTACACAGCTCAGCAGCCAACATCATCCTAGATGGTACAGGAATATTTAGCTCATATTCCTCTCACGACTGTGACGTGGGAGTAGGCTGAGACACTGGATTTTCTGACGAGTTCCATACCACTTGTTTAGTGACCTATACTAGCTTTCTAACTCCACAATTACTAGCAACTATTTAGAGGACAAGGATATTGGACGTCTTACACCTAAGACTAATGACACGCTGCTGGTCCCTCTCTGAAAGCAACAGCCTTTGAAGATGGGCTTCATTCGCCCTCTTTCCATACTTAATTCTGACTGCAAGGTCCTTGGTAAGGTCTTAGCAAATAGGTAACTAACATACTAAAGGATTTAGTGCAATGACAATCTGGATTCATACCGTCAAGGAACAGTGCACAAAATATTTGGAGGCTCTTTCAGGTGATGGGTGGCTGTTGGCTGACCATGGCATCCCGGCAGTAGCATCAGCCTTCGATACATTAGAAGGGGGTACCTATTTGATGTTTTACATGGAATTAGGTTAGGCCCAGCAACAATCAAATTGATCACGTTGGATACTTAATGATCCAATAACTTTTTATTCATGACCTACTGAGCTCTTTTGCAGTTGGATCAAAGACTCTGCACCGTCCTATAGTATTGTCTTCTGAGGGTTTACTGGTATCCACTGATCTCTATGGCAGCTGGATCAGAGTCTCTGCACCGCCCTATCCTAATGTCTATTTGAATGTTTATTGTTATCTCTAGACCGGTATTGTAGCTAGCTCAGACTCAGCACCGTCTTAAATTTTATGGTCTATTTGAGTGTTCTCTGCTATTTCATGATCTCTATTTTAGTTAGATCAAAGACTCTGCACCGCCTTATTTTACTGTCTATCTGAGTGTTTACCTGTATCTTATTAGCACATGACTGTTATCCTATTATGCTACCGTTCACTATACTGTACACAATTATTATGTCTACTCACCCCCCTGTTGCCCACTCCCCCCCCTGTGAAGCTCTCTGATATCTGTTAAGATCTTGTTCGCGCTATATAAAACTTTGAATAAATAAATAAAATACATAAATAAATAAGATCAGATTGGTATTCGTTGTTCCCATTGCTAGAGACAAGATGGGAAAAGTTATATCTGTGCAGGTACGAATAATGAAAGGCACATGCCAGAGCTGTTCATTCTCTCGCATACTGTTCTCCCTGGCAATGGAGCCTTTGATGGTTGTATTTAAATGGATGGGACAAAAGGAGAGAAGGTGGGTGGGATGACACACTCCATCTTCTTATACACAGATGAAGACTTATTGTCTTTTTGTAATGTAGAATCTCACTTTGCCAGCTCCCTACAAGCTTGAAAAACTTTGGTGCAGTGTCAGGACTTAACATAAATAATGTCAAATCCTCTGTTGCCAATGAAGGCGCTGGAAGGAGGAAATATATATAGGTTGCAACCGAAATAGAAGTGAACAGCTTTAAAATATTTGGGGGTCAGAGTGTACCACCAAAACTCAGGCTTATTAGAAGGAAATGTTGCCAGGGCCCTCTCAGGTGATAGGGCATCTGCAGCTTTCTAGCAGAAACTACCATTATCAGTATTGGGAAGGATTGCCATTGCTAAGATGATCATATTGGCACGCTTCTTTTGTTTGTTTGCAACAATGCCGGTATGCCTTCAAGGTTGATTTTCTACAGAACTAGATTTACTTTTGAGGGATCCTATTTGGAGTGGCCGAAGACATAAATTAGCCCTAGGTAAACTTCAGGGCTCCATTGAGGAAGGCATCCTCGCTGTTCCAAACTTTGAAAACTACTATCTAGCAGCCCGGCTGCAGTGGGTAGCGCACTGGTTGACTGATCCGGCCCTGGCAAAGGCGGTAAATGTCCGAGATGAGTTTCAAATCACTTCTTACTACTGTGATCGTGACCTTGGCTTGCGAGCTGCTGGGTAACACTCTTCTAGAGGTGGGAAATTGCTGCTGGCATAGAGGTTTGAGTAACACAAACTCAAAAGGTGCTTATACCCATTTACCTCTCTGGTGCATTCCTGAGCTCAGAAGGGTAGCTTCGCCCACTGACAGACGAACTTAGTCAGAGGCGACTATCATAAGGTTTTGTGACTTATATGGCAAAACAGCATATCACTCCTTAGCAGGATCCTGTAGTCACACTTGCATCAAAATTCACTCCAGACGAATCGCCTATTCGTATTGATTTCCCCTGAATGCATAATAGTGACCCAAATGGCGGGAAGTATGCAGTTTGCATCAAATGAGTGGAGTGAGTGCACAAATTAATATATGTCCCTCATGAGTAGTGATATTTGTTTTGGTCAGTTTCAAAGCCACAATAGTAGAAACTCTGTCATATCTTCTAAACACAGTTAATTCACAGCTTTTTATTTCATTTTATTTTAATCAGATGTTTTCATTGCAGTTATCTTCCTTTCATGAAGGCTATTTCTATCTCCTTACCACACGGAGAGACAATTAAGCTACACTAATTCTCTGTGCAAGTACAAAAGAGTTTGTTTTAACTTTCGGCTCTCCACAGGGAGACAATGACAACGTTGCGCTCAAAAATCTGAAACGAAAGATAATAATTTTTTGTCCTTTGCTTGTATTAACCTGTGCAAAGTCTACTTCACTTGATTTATGCTCAGAAAGCGTAGATTTAAATATCCACTGTGTAAGCAAACTGTAACTGGCCTAACTTCCAAAACCAATCTTCACGAAGGCATGAAAGAAGTAGCAGTATGGATGAAACACAGCCGCCTAAAACTTAACTCAGACAAAACGGAAGTGCTCATCCTAGGATCATCCCCCTCTGCCTGGGACGACTCATGGTGGCCTTCGGATCTGGGCTCAGCACCCATACCCACAAACCACGCACGCAACCTTGGCTTTATCCTAGACTCCTCACTCTCGATGACCAAACAAGTCAATGCCGTCTCATCCTCCTGCTTCAACGTACTCCGTATGCTCAAAAAAATCTTCCACTGGATCCCCACCGAGACAAGAAAGACTGTCACCCACGCACTGGTTACGAGTCGACTAGACTACGGAAACACCCTATACGCCGGAATTACAGCCAAATTACAGAAAAAACTCCAACGCATCCAAAACGCATCTGCGAGACTCATTTTGGACATCCCTCGCCAAGATCACATCACCGGCCACCTGAAAGACCTCCACTGGCTTCCCGTCAACAAAAGAATAACATTCCGTCTCGTCACCCACGCACACAAGGCCCTCTACAAACTAGGACCCGAATGCCTCAACACTCGACTATCCTTCTACACACCCACACGCCAAATAAGATCCTCCAGTCAAGGCCTCGCCGCAGTTCCGTGTATCCAAAGATCCACCATGGGAGGTAGATCCTTCTCCTACTTGGCGGCCAAAACCTGGAACTCACTCCCCACTCACCTCCGCCTTACACACAACCACATCTCCTTCAGAAAAGAACTTAAAACCTGGCTATTTGATAAATAATGATCCCCCTCCCCAAGCGCCTTGAGACCCTCTGGGTGAGTAGTGCGCTATATAAATTCTTGAACTTGAACTAACTTGTTATACAGTACTGACCTACGTAGTCATACAAGCTTCATTACTTTTATAGACGCAGGTGTTATTTCCTGGTGGCATGAGAGGCCTTGAAACCTACTGAACCTGAAATTCATTTATTTGGGTATTCTGTTCCCACGATTGCTCATTTCGCCACTCTTGTTTAGATATACTATTCTAAACGTACGTATTCCTTTATAGCCCCCAGACTGGTCACGAGCAGCATGCATAATGTCAAAGTTCCTGGGTAGGCCTGAATTTAACAATTTAAACCTGTTTGCATAAAGGGCCAGAGCACAGCTGGTTTTGAAACCAGTTAATCTCATTGCAGCTACTCTGATGCAGTATGTTGAGATATTTCCCTGAGACTGCGTATGGTACATCTACAGTTGTGGGTTTCTTTCCCCCAAATACCTGGTATGTGCACTTTGGTGTTCCGTTGTAACCTTATTGCAGTTGACTTGACTATATACGTAATTTCAGATTCTGATACATGGTTCTTTCTTTTGTAGGTGCCTCCCGTTCTTATTCTGTCCTGAGGATGACCCCATTCTAAATAATTGTACTAAGGGGCCGAAACATCGACAAAAAAAACTTATGTGAACTGGTTTAAAAATGTTATTGTGTCTCTTGACACTCCTACTATGGGTGCATTTTGTAACAGCATACTTTCACAACCAGTCACATGTATATATTTTGTATATAACACAAGTGCACTTCTAATCCTTTACCCACTCTCCCTGCACTGTTACTCTGTAGGAGCGCCTAGTATATTTGGTGAGTTCTTTACGTCACTATTGCCGTGGAAGTCGAAATGCAATTGCTCTATCATGCCTGTACGCATTCTATGTGAATAAGGCACTGGAAGAATAGAAGCCCTAGGGATATGTCCCGTGACATTCCCAGTTGTAGGCTTAGGAACCTAAGCCTGGTGCTGCTTTCTAGACATACTAGTGATTCTTTGTGAATGCCAAAAAGTAGTAAATCTGCCGACATTATATTACGGTTTCAAATTACTACTTTTTGTGAATCTACTCGATAGTGAAGAAGGTGTCATAGTGAGCAACTTCACTGTTCAAAACCCAAGAAAAGAAAAACATTCCTAAAATTATATTGGTATGACAAGATAGTAAACAAAGATTATGTGAAATGAAACATCTCACCATGTTTTAACGCTTTCACCAACACAGCAGTGAACTAACTAATGTGAGCTATTTATCACAAGGGTGTAAAGCAGGAATATCGACAGAGAAATATGGAGAGACATAATTATCGCCGCAAAAATATTGTGGGGAAGAAATATTGACGACAAAAATATCGTTGTCAAGAATATCGACTGACAGGTAATATCGATTTTAAAAATATCTACGTCCTAAATATCGTTTCCAAAAATAAAGTTGACAAAAATATCGAATTATTAATAATGTTATGTATTTTTGTATTTTTAATGAGAATTGTTTGTCATTTTATTATATGTTTTAAAATTTTACTAGCTAATAATTTATTTTAAGTTTAATTTTGTTTTTTTAGTTCTGTAGCGGGTTGTGGGTTTATAGGGGAATAGGATGGGAAGTAATTTAATTATATACATTTAAATATTTATTTATAGTGTTCATTTTTTTATTGAATTTTGCGTTTTTAGTTCAATAGCGGGTTGTGGGTTTATAGGGGAATAGGGTGGGAAGTAATTTAATTATATAAAAAGTTTTGAATAATGAATGTGTTCATTGATTAATTAATAATTGTTTGATAATTAGTTGTTAATTAATTTCAAATAATAATTAATTGTTAAATTAATTTTAGGTGTGTGTTGTGTGTTTACATGTGTAAATGGGGTGAAGGGTGGTAAGTAATTAATTTTTTATTGATTAATTATTACATCTTTCTCAACTAATTTCCATTAATTAATTAGTAAATATTAATTGTAATTGTTAAATTAATTTTAGGTGTGTGTTGTGGATATTATAGTGTTAATTAATGTGTTATTAATTATTTTTATTATCCTTGGTAATAATAATATATATTCAAATGTATATATTAATTATGTTAATATTTGAAATTAAATGTAATAAAAATATTGATGTTTTAGTTTTTTATTGTTGTGGGATCCAGCACTTTCCCTACTGTTGCACTCACTGGAGTGGGAATAGTAATTTTTACCCCTCCGCTATCCAACGCTTTCCCTTCTGTTGCACTCACTGGAGTGGGAATAGTCATTTTTACCGCTCCGCTATCCAGCGCTTTCCCTACTGTTGCACTTACTGGAGTGGAAATAGTAATTTTTACCCCATTGCTATCCAACGTTTTCACTACTATTGTGTTTATTTTGTTATTACATGTATGATTTATTCTTTTTTTAATAGTTTAATGTGTTAATTAAATATAGAATTTTGTATTTAATTTAAATTATTTATATATGTGTATATTTTATTTTTATATAATTTAAAATATGTATTTATTGGGGGGCGTGGCTAGCAGCCGAACATGGCGGCCGCATAGAGTGAGAGCTCCCGAGGGCACTGCAGCCTTCCAGTAAATCCGACTCAATTATCCGCTACCAAGCACGCCTGAAGCGGCGGCGTTCGAGTCCGGGGCCGAAGTGATATACCCGATCCACATTTCAGAGGAATCGGCGCACCGGAGCCCAAGTTACGTCGTGTGGCACGTTGGGGCCTGCAATCGACGGAGAAGCACCGGCCTTGCGTACCATCAGGGCCCCGGCGGAAGTGCAGTGGGGTCGGCCGAAGGAGGTGAAAATACCCCGGTACCTGCCGAAAATTCCGATCGAGCCTGGCGATCTTGGCGACATCCTCCGGTGGCACACGGACTGCAGCAACCACCTAGCGGGACCTGGGCAACACGGAGGTTAGTGCGCCCCGGCCTTGGCCGCACGGAGCGGGGCCGACGTCTTGCAAACCCCCCCCCTCCCCCCACTACGGAGGGTGCTATCGGACACCGCGTTACAGCGGAGAGACAGTAGACACGTGTGCCGCCCCAGGAAAAGTCGATACCCCAGGGGGACAACACTTTACCGGACAGTGGCGCGGGAGCGCAGGGGGGGCCCTCAAGAGCCACGTCCTACCGGGCGCAACAAGCAGCACCGAAGCAGAAGCGGTGGCCCACCACGCGGCGGCCTGTCCGGTGTGCGGGGGGGCGGATGCCCGGGCCAGACACCTACACTAGCCGCTGTAATAGAGAGAGGCAGACCGGCACAACAGAACAGAAGTGGGGGTCGTAGTGGCTACTCCATCCCTGAGAAGGAATATCGGGGACAACGACACGAATCATACCAGCGGCACGCCATATCCCACGCAAGCAACCAGTGTGACTTCCGCGGACAGCAGGGGGGTCGTTCTGTCCGCCTCCCGCTGCCTACTATTCCTTGGCTGATACCTGTCAGCGGAAACTTCTGACGACACTCAGGTCGCGACTGCATATAACTTATCCCTGGACCTCGCAAACCCCAACACCATGGCGGGTAAAGGCCTCAGGAGCGGGTCCACACAAGCTAAACTGGATAAATTCGCCTATGGACACCATGGACAACAGCAAACCACGGGGCGACCCTCCACAGGGCAAGCCCAGGACACAGACAAAACGACGAAAATAAAGTTGGAAGACATCATGAAAACGCTCTCGGAGGTGAAAACTACAGTAGGCGCCATCTCCTCAGAAGTCTCCCTTCTGCGAGCAGACTTTCACAAAATGGCGGAGAGGGTGTCGCAAGTGGAAGTGGTCACAAAATCACTCGTGGACGACACCTCAGAGCTCCAAGTGGCCATGGAAAGGATGCAGAAAGTTACCAAGCTCCTGCACGACAAGCTGGACGACCAGGAAGGGCGTTCGCGACGCAACAACGTGCGCATCCTTGGGCTTCCAGAGACGGAAGGGAAAGGGGCCATGGACCTCTATGTAGAAGACCTCATCAAGAACAAACTCCAGCCCAAAGGCCTGTCCCACTTCTTTTCGGTGGAGAGAGCACATAGAGTCCCGGGGGGCCCGCCCAAGACAGGGGCAGCTCCAAGACCGGTGCTGGCGCGGCTCTTTAATTTCAGAGATAGAGACGCAATTTTGCAGGCGGCAAGGAATGCACCGCCAGTGCGGATTCAGAATGCAACCTTGGCGTTTTTCCCAGACTACACGGCAGAAGTGGCCAGGCGACGCAAATCCTTCACGGAGGTTAAGAAAGCACTACGCGACAGAGAACTGCCGTACTCCATGATGTTCCCGGCAAAACTCCGGATAGTGGCCGAGGGGAAAACCTGGTTCTTTGACACGCCAGAGGTGGCTCAAGAATGGCTGGAGGGCTGGAGACCAGCAAGGCAGCGACATCGCTCACAGCGAGACCGACCGCGGCACAGTGCTGACAGGACATCACCCAGCCAGTCCTCCCAACCAACATGCCGGGGAGGCGGAGAAGGACTTGACTCGGACCTTGAGAGGGATCCGCTAGACTCCGGACAAGGGGCTCCGATGTGACACTGAATTGTATTGGTTTTGAGACTAAGTGAACCGCGGTGCCGTGGCTCGGACGCGGCTGAGTAGGGTGGGCACAGGCAGTTCCCGGAGGGGACTCACCTACCCCACGAGCAAGTAAGATGTTTAGGGGAGGGCTAAAGCACTCTGCACAGTTGGGGAAGCGGGCGGGAGTTTGTCCGTGGAGCAGGGTAGCAGGGAGGGGGGATGGGATTGTAGTTTTCATGTTGAAATGTTTTCTTTTGTTTGTAGTCATCGTTCCGCACCTACATTGCTCTATCACCCGAGCATTTGTATATCTCCTACGCAACACGACACGAGTCGACACATGGGTCACGCCACAGCACACGTTGTGTGCAAAACTCCCTCGTCAGCCTAATGGCCAGGCCACTTAATCACACGCCCGCTGAGGGCACCTCCACGACCAGGGGGGTTCCTCCACTACGCATACTGACATGGAATGTCCGGGGCCTGGGTGACAAAATCAAGAGAGGCTTGGTCCTCCAAGCCATAAAACGTCAGAATCCCGATGTGGTCCTCTTACAAGAAACCCACCTTACGGGGTCCACCTGCAAAGCCCTAGACAGACGTGGCTACACAATGGCGGTACACGCAGACTTCACTACTGGCTCCAGAGGCACAGGCATACTAATGAGAAAGTCTTCCCCCTTTATGGTGACCCGCCGGGTGGCGGATGACCAGGGTCGCTTTGCCGCGGTCCATGGGCAGTGGGAAGGCAGGGCACTGAACGTGATATCAGTATATATTCCCCCAGCCCTACACTCTGCGGCCCTACCAGCACTGGGCAAATTCCTTCTTGATCTCCCCGATGGCGGCACGATTGTAGGGGGGGACTTTAACGCAGTCATGGATCCACTTCGGGACACCTTTCCCTCCAGAACCCGACCGCGAGGCACGGCACCACTGTCGGACTTCGCGGAAGCCCTGGGCCTGGTAGACCTCTGGCGAAAGTTGCACGCCGAGGCCACCCAATACACTTACTACTCGGCGGTACATAATAGCTTATCTCGCATAGACTACTTCATGGCACTGGGAGTGGGACTAGACAGGGTAGACAAGGTAGACACACTACCCAGAGGGATTTCAGATCACTCTCCAGTTGTCCTGTCACTCGCTACCGGAGGGAAACGGAATGCTCGACTCTACCCAATCTACCCCAATTTTTTAAAAATCCCCAAGATTCGGAAAAAACTCAAACTGGTGACGACGCAATATTTTGCTGAAAACACCGGCACGGTGGAGTCACCTTCCACCCTATGGGAGGCGTACAAAACAGTCCTCAGGGGGGCGGCCGTTGCAGCAATTACGGGACACAAACGGGACTCACGGAAGGAACTCACTGACCTGGAACTTGCACTCGACACGGCCAATAACGCTCATATGACGGACCCCTCCCCGTCCACGACACACACCCTCATGGTCCGGCAACAACAATACCTAGCTCACCTCAAAACGACAGAGAAGGGGTATATCGCAAACACCAGACATAGAATTTATGATGTGGGCGACAAGTCGTATGCTAGCATGGCTAGATAAGAGAGGGAATGGAGCAAGAGGAATTCATAGGCTCGACACTAAGGAAGGGCGAGCACAGGTACGCCCAGAAGAAATAGTTTGCGAACTAGCACGACACTTTCAGAAAACATACACACCGGAACGGAGGGTCACACGACAATTGGCGACGGCCACACTCGCAGACATTACCATCCCCAGCATCACACAAGCTGATAGAGACACCCTAGACCTAGACCCAACGGAGGAGGAAATCCAGCTGACGATCCAAGCGCTACAGTCCGGTAAAGCACTAGGCCCTAATGGGATACCGGTAGAGTGGTACAAATCCATGGCTCCAGACTTCAGTGCCCCACTGTTGGCCATGTATTTGGAGAGTAGGGACAGGCTAGAGCTGCCGCTGGATCAACGCACGGCCACGATTGTCACTATACCCAAGCCCGGGAAACCCCCGACGGAGTGCACCTCATACCGCCCGATATCATTATTGAACATAGAGGCCAAGATACTGGCTAAACTTCTAGCCGCCCGCTTGCTGCCCCACCTCAGTACCTTGATCCACCCTGATCAGTCGGGCTTTATGCCCCACCGGAGCACTGCGATGAATCTTAGAAGAGTCCACGGAGTGTTGGCTCGAACGCACCTCCTCACGGAACAGGCTGTGATCCTCTCTCTCGACGCCAAAATGGCGTTCGATCTGGTAGAGTGGGAATACCTCTTCGTGGTACTGGAGCGCATGGGATTTGGGCCGAAATACATAACATGGATAAGGCTGCTGTATGCGAAACCCGTCGCACAGGTGGTGGCCAATGGCCACACGTCACCGAGGTTCCCTCTAGGCAGGGGGACTAGACAGGGCTGCCCCCTGTCCCCCCTGCTTTTCGCTCTGGTACTTGAACCCCTGGCCATCCAGATCAGATCAACGCCCCTGTTCGCGGGCATCAAATGGGAGGAGGGGTGGGAGGACAAAGTCTCACTGTATGCAGACGACATGCTTATCTACATGACCGCACCGGAAACCGGCATCCCAGCCCTACTAGACCTATGTGACACACATGGGCGCGCATCGGGCTACACCCTCAACTGGTCGAAATCCACCATATACACGTTGAGAGGCCCGGCGCCAAGACTGCAGGGGAACTGTCCACTGCTGGCGACGTCGGCTTCTTTCAAATACTTAGGAATTATCATCACGGGCGGGGAGGCTGAATTTTTTGTTAATAACCTAAAACCGCCCATAGATCGCCTGCGAGCGGATGTTAAACATTGGGCGGCCCTCCCTCTGACCTTACTGGGCAGGGCGGCATTGTACAAGATGATGGCCCTCCCGAGACTCCTCTACGTCCTGGAAAACACTCCACACCTAGTGCCACCGCGTTATTTCCAACAGATTGTTGCGCTGGTTACTGTCCTCCTCTGGAATACAGGCCCGGCACGCATAGCGTACGACAAGCTGGTAAAAAGCTGGTACGAGGGAGGCATAGCGCTCCCCAACATTCAGCTATATTACTGGGCGGCCCAACTCAAAATTATAAACTACTGGATCCACGTCCCAAAAGACGACCCGGCCTATCGGGCGGATTGGTCACAACTCGGGACGGACTGTATGCTGTCCGTGCTCTACAACAAGTCACAACTAAAGACCCTCATTGGTCCGACCAAACACACGGCGGCGCTGTGGCACATGGCACAGGCCCGTCTGGGATGGGCAGGCCGGATCACTAAAATGACGCCTCTGTGGGACACGAAGGCATTTGGGAATCTGAGAGGCTGTAAGGGGTTTGAACGGTGGGACTCCATAGGCATCTCTACAGTAGGGGACCTCTGGGACAATGACTCGGTAATTCCGTTCCCACACCTGCAACAGCAATACAACCTCGGACCCACAGAAACGTTTCGATATGTCCAGATTAGGCATGCATTACTACAGGCAGTCCCTGCTGGCACCACACTGCCGGACTCCTCTCCACTGGAGGATAGACTGCTAACAGAATTCATGCTCCAAGGCGCCACCTCCCTTACATATAAAAAACTGATAAACAATCTCAAAGACCCAACACTAAAGCTTAAAGAAAAATGGGAAGGGGAACTAGGCGAGACAGACGAATTTGAATGGAATGAGGCGTTGGCCTCCCCGAAGGAGGTGGGAATCTCTAGTAAGCTCAGACTGGTGCAACTCAAAATCCTCCACCGCATTTACTACACCAGGACACTGTTACATAAAATTCAGAGAGCGCAGCACCCCTTCTGTTTGAGAGGCTGCGGGGAGGAAGGGACACTGATTCACACACTATGGGAATGCCCACAAATACGCGAATTCTGGAGACAGGTACTCCGATCCATCTCCCAGGCCCTTAAACTTTCCATTTTGCCTGAACCACGTAAATGCCTCCTTAACATCTGGGACCCCAATGATCTGGGTAGGTATGAGCTGATCTGGGCATCACTGGCAATGACGGTGGCCAAGCGGGATATAGCACAGAAATGGGGGGCGCCAGACGTACCTACCGCCAGTAGATGGGCTAAAAACATGGACATCCTAATGGTGACAGAGAGAGCGGTTTACGTGCTTAGGGCAGCGCCCCGGAAGTGGAACAAGGTCTGGGCGGCGTGGAACATTTACAGAGGGGAAATCTGTGAGCCCTTACCAGAGGGAGAAGACCTAGACTCAGAAGGGGAGGAGGATTAAGTGAACAGATGTGGGGCACTGGCCTCATGCACGGAACAGTGTTACACTGGTGGCACTGACCTGGCCGTACACTGCAATGCAAGGGGGGGCACAGGCTACTACATGCTAAGGATGACACACAAGGGTTACGATGACACATGGTTGGGGGGGTAAGTTGGGAAGTTTGTTGATACTGTTCTCATTAAAAGAGATGCAGCCATCGCTGATATTTGAGGGAAGGGTTCATAGGGGACCGTAAATTACGCAAGGTGAACTTACAATTGATGTATATGCAAGGCCCGTGGAGCCGCCAACAACTCAGTCCTTGTTACGAGACTGTCGCTCATTACTTACTGGAATGATACTTTCTACGATTTGTAGCGATTACCGAGATGATGTATGCAACTGATTAACCATTATTCCTTCCTATCAATAAAGTTTAAAAAAATATATATATATGTATTTATTAAATAAAGATAATAGTTAATAAAATGTATTTAAGTAAATATATGTATATGTACACATTTGTTGTGTTTATATTTATTAAATTAAGTTTATTTGTTATAATTAGCTAAAATATATTACATTTAATTAATTTTGTTAATAATATTGATATTATTTAATAATTTTATTTAAGTTATGTAATATTTTTAAGTCTATATTTTTTACTTCTATATTTTGTACATCAATATTTTTGTGTCAATATTATTGTACTTACCTGTTTATGTACAAGGAGTCGATATTTTTGTTATCAATATTTTTATATCAATATTTTTTTCATCTATATTTTTAACATCGATATTTTAACATGGAACCGATTGACTAACAGTGCCAATTAACACTCAAAACAGGTGGCAACACTTACTCAAAGTGGCATCCTTAATTTGCCTTCCAAAGCTAGGAAAGAACAAGCGCTATAAAAGGCATGTGTTACTATAGTGTTACTGCTACTGCACCTGCTTCCCACTAGAGAACCCCCCCTTCACTTAACTGCAATACATGGTTGCCTACACAGTGCAGGACTAGAAAACCAAATCAGACTAGACAAAAAAAGTTCTAACCAGCCCACAAAAGGCCATGATGCAGCCCATCCTGCTCTGAAAGCCTCCTCCATGCCTTAAGCCTACTAACGAAATGTCTGAGTCTTTTAGTTGGTAAGTGTGAGCTTCCCAAATCCGCTGTTACCTGCAGGATAATCCCTGTAAAACTAACTTCTGCTTCTGAGGCCAGTATACTCAGTGCCAAGAAGATGGGTAATTGTAACTCTTGCTATTTACAGTAACTAGACAGAACAAAAACTGCGGTATGAAACACTATATAAAAAAAACTATAATTATGTTTACCTTCTGGATAAAATAGTCTACTCAGATGATATTTATTTAGTATTTACTGCTCTAGACCAGTAGTCTTAAGCTTTTGACTTTTTTGGACCTCCACTGAATTGTTAATGGACCCCCAGGATCTGCACTAATTCATTACTGGAATATGGGGACACCCCTCCCCCTCCCCACCACTGAATCCTTACATGAAGGTGGGACCCGGCCTAGGCAATTTCTATGATTTGAACTTCAAAATAACACACCAAAATACACAACTAGGCATCCATCAAACAAATACACAAATGATGAAATATTTTATTTAATTCAGAAACAAATATAGAACATTTAAATTGAAATTTTAATGGAAAAGTTGGAGTTTTTCTAAATTGTATTTTTCATGCTAAAAAGTGATGTGATTTGCTAACCTCTAGCATATCACTTAGTCTTGTTGGCTCTCATTTGTCTTTGATTCAGTTGAGACTACCCATCGTCAATATTGTACTGTGTTTGCTGCATTTGTGCTGCTCCAATGAATCAACCTAAGGATACCAGCTTCATTTTTAGATTCCAATTTCTTCACATTTACAGGATGCTTACATTTTTCAATTTATTTATGTACACTTTCATAACCTGACAATATTATTTTTTGTATACAGTTTCCCAGTCTCATGAGTATGTTTTATAGAACCCTGGCTGTCCGCAGACCACAGGTTAAGAACCACTGTCCAAGACTAGGGTTCTTAACTTTTTGACTACACTACTGGAACCAGGGACCACAGCCTATGCAATATGTACGTTTTTAACCTCATAATAATACAAAGAAACACAGGCAAGTGTACATCAAAAACTCCCAAAAATATTCAATATTTTACTCCAATTCACAAACAAAAATATACAAAAATCCAAATTGTATTTTTTGGACTTTTTAAACTGTTTTTTTTTTATTTATGGCAGAATATATTAAGCTAGAATCAAGCGTATCCCCTTTGTCTTTTTTGCTCCTCATGTATGATCATTTTTGTCTGCACCACCACTGCTTTATTTGAGCCTACTAATCGTCCATACTAGATTATGTTTGTTGCACTTGCGCTGCATCCACGAATCAAGCAAGCTATGGATACCAACTTAATATCTATCCTCTAGTTTCTAATTCCTTTTCATTTACTGAGTGTATTACATTTTTCAATTTTCCATTTTGCTTTTTTATGTAAATATGAGTTAATAATCTGTTATGTTATTTAATTTTCAAAATAGTTAAGGACGCGTGGACCTCCAGGGGTCGGCAGACCCTACGTTAAGAACCACTGCTCTACAATGCATTCTCTTCTGAAATGTCACAGTTTGTGTACCGATGAAATCAACAGTTAGTTGGTAAACCAGAAAGCTGATATGATATTCCTGACTTGATTACCTGCTTATTTTCTGCTGTAAATAAAGTTGTTTGTGTGCATTATATGAGTGAAGGCCGTATTGTTTTCTTTATATAGGGACTGTGTTGTTTTCTCTAAGCAGTGGGAAGTACACAATACATTAAAATCCCTCATGGGGCTGTTGAAGTGGGAGCGAGCCTATTACTTCTTTACAAAAGACCCAGAGCAAGTAAACCTAATTTGCCAGGAAAGCAAGAGAAGGGGTATTAGGCGGTGAACCATAGGTTAATCATCAATTTTAGCTCATGGAGAGTACATGTAGTTGTATCATTATGTTATGAGCATTTGCCCCTTGGTTTGGTACTGCACTGCCTTTGTTTTCTGAGCAGCCTTTTAGGACTCTCATGCTCTTGTCTGAATGTTGTAAATGATTCTGTTTGGTTGTATACCATTAGTAGAGATTTCTGAAATGTATGGTTTAGCTGTGCTGGTTATTGTAAAAGTGAAATTAATGTGATCCTCTTAAAAGTCGTTTTCATGTGTTATCCATACAGATAGACGTACGGAAAGACTTTGGGGCAGATTTACAAGCCCCTTGCACCTCTTTTACGCCGCTGTTGCGTCACTTTTGTGACGCAGCGGCGGCGCAAAAGATGCGCCATGGTGCGGGGTATTTACAACGTGACGCCCAGAAGGAGGCGTTCCATCGCAGGGGGGGGGGGCGTTCCGGCGTAGGAACGCCTCCCAAAAGTGGCTGAGTGAAATCTACAAGATTTCACTCAGTCACTTTTGGGCCCATGCTGCGTCAAAACCCTGCGCCTGCTTGAAGCAGGCAGAAGGATTGACGCAACATTGTGGAGATAGAGCCCCCCAGAGCATTGCTGGAGCTGTGTCGCGCTTGCGACGCAACTCCAGCAATGCGCCGATTTTAAGTCACAGATGCGTGACGCATCTGTGCCGTTTTATATCCAGGGTGGTGGAGCTCCGGCGCACAATAACTGGCGCATCCCTGCTGATACGCAGGGATGCGCCTGTTATTGTAAATCTGCCCCCTTGCTTTTTAGGATTATTCCAGGTATTGTTTCTAGACAGATTGACATAATGTAAAATCAATTACAAAACAACAGAAACAGGGAGAAAGCAGTGATTTTTTGAAAAAGCGGTCTGTATTAACAAAGGACGACATGATGTATACTGAGTAGTCAACGGCGTTTCGACCTATTCAAATTAAGGTCATCGTCAGGACAGGATTACACTTTAATCAGGCGGTGCTGTGATTAAAGAAACAGTACTGCATTCATGAAGAAAACAATAAATTGTTTGCATAAATCAACTTGAAAGTATGTCCCAGGGTTGGTATAGGAGTGCCACTTACAGGTAAATTTGCGCAAAGATGCCTCCATTTCGAATTTCTCTAAAAAGGCGATATCGGCATAGGAGCTCTTAAATATGAAAGACGCCTTGTGGTGTGACTCCCATAGCAAAGCATGCATGTTTTTGCGCTGCAAACAATACAAACAAACAATTTATTGTTTCCTTCATGACTGCAGTACTGTTTCTTTAATCACAGCACCGTCTAATTAAAGCGTAATCCTGTTGTTAGGTTCTTAACATGTTATTTATTAATTACGACTTCACTGCCTATGTTTTGTGTCCATTTAAAAAAATAAAAAAAGAAAGTTTGCGCCTTTCATGCTGTTTTTCACACCTGTCACGTGTTTCACTTACACCGTTCACTTTTTTCACGAGCACAGTGTGTGCATTAATTTTTGGATTACACTGTTAAACTATGTATTAGTGCTGTTATAACGAATACATCTGTAAATACAGACCGCTTCTTCAAAAAATCATTGCTTTCTCCCTGTTTCTGTTCTTTTGTAATCATTTTATAGTTTGTTAATCTGTTTAGAAAGAATACCAGTTGAGACGTTGTTTGATACCTAAGGAAAGCATTCCACGCTTTTAGTCCAGTTTCTTTGAGGTAGATTTGTTTAATAGGATTGAGGCATGATTTTTAGGGGGGTGGGAAATGTGGATTCATGCATTGGTTGGTGGTTTTAATAGAAGTCCAAAACAACAAAATTAGGGAGTATAGAGGTAATGGATAGAATCCACCTCCAGTACAAAGTTTATTAACACAGAGATTCTATCCGTTCGTTATATCTATATCTCTTATGATAGGTCACATGGAGTGCCTAAGTGTGGGGATGTTGATACGGGAGATGTCCCGGAGGAATACTATGTGTTTTTAAAATACCCCTCACACACTATGAATCCCATAGTGTCATGTTTCATCATGGGGGTCTTCCCGTCCCTCTACGGAGTGGGGCGTGCTGCGACCGACGACTATGTGGGAGCACTGTATTTTGTGATAGGCTATGTGTGGTGTAGGGAAATGGGAGTGATAGGGAATGTGGTGATTAGGAGAAAAAATGTTTAAAAGTTTCCTGGCTAGTACAAAACTAAATTTTATTAGCTTCTCCAGCTGAAAACTTTAAAATGGGGTTAGGTAGGGTGTCTTTAATATGCCCTCCCTGGTCGACATGTTTCGTAAGCAGACCCCCCTGCTTTACTCATCAGGACCATATGGTACCACCTGAGCAGCACGGAGGCCAGTGGCAAGGAGAGGAGGCATTCCAGGTCATTGTTTACCTTGGAGACACCCTCCCCTCCGTGGCGAGCTCATGGGGCAAGTGTAAATAAGAACCTATATGACCATTGGCCAATTTTTGGGAAGGGGCAACCAACCCCTTTTTTTGAAAAACAGATTTGCTGATTTTTGCAATCTGTTTTAGGACAATAGGCTTATAACACATATTTAGATTGGTTTGAGTGTAGTAGGGATCACATATGGTCCTGATGAGTAAAGCAGAGGGGGGGAATGCTTATTTTTCTACTAGCCAGGAAACTTTTAAACAATTTTTTCTCCTAATCACCACATTCCCTACCACTCCCATTTCCCTACACCACACATAGCCTATCACAAAATACAGTGCTCCCACGTAGTCGTCGGTCGCAGCACGCCCCGCCCCGTAGAGGGACGGGAAGACCCCCATGATGAAGCATGACACTATGGGATTCATAGTGTGTGAGGGGTATTTTAAACACACATAGTGTTCCTCCGGGACATCTCCCGGATCAACATTCTCACACTTAGGCACTCCATGTGACCTATCATAAGAGATATAGATAGAACGTACGGATAGAATCTCTGTGTTTATAAAGGTTTTAATAGAAGAGCTACACAATATTTGGTACTGTTAGTACGCAGGTGTATGACTCTTAAAGCAGAAGTTGTGATATTTGAATTTAAGAGTGGGGAATCTGCAGAGGTACAATAATACTGTCCCCGCCACTGCTTCCCCTGCGACCCCGCCCCCTCCACGCCCATTCGCTGCCCCTGACACACGCCTCCCGCCTCCCAGCTGCTCCTCCCTCCCCACCTCCCCGTATATGGCGGCCGCTGCATGGTGAGGAGAGCGACCCTTGACCTTGCCTGGTAAGTCGCTCCCCCCCCCCCCGCTAGAGCTCCACCTGCACGCCTGCTAACAACTACTGCCGCTGAAGTCAAGGCCCTCCACCACCCGCAGGCTACCACCTGCGGCTCATCCCTGGTGGCCAGTGGTGGCCTTAGATTTGTATCCGCTCTGTTGTGCCTGTAACTCTGTCTGCCCGCTCCTCTTCTGTACCCCCTGCCCCCGCTCGCCGCTTTACTTCTGGGCCCCCTTTTTTGATTCTGTACCCCTTTACTTACTTCTGTGCCCCCTTTTCGATTCTGTACCCCTTTTACTCACTTCCGTGCCCCCTTTTTTGATTCTGTACCCCTCTGCCTTGTCTCCTTCCCGCGACCGCTCCGCTTCCCTGCTCCCGTCCCCGCCGCTGCTTCCCCTGCGGCCCGCCCCCTCCACGCCCATTCGCTGGCCCTGACACACGCCTCCCGCCTCCCAGCTGCTCCTCCCTCCCCACCTCACCATATATGGCGGTCGCTGCATGGCCGCGCCGAAGGCGCGCCTAAAGCAAGCTCATCTGCGCCCGTCCGCGCCTGGACTGCGTCAAGCACCAGAACCCCTGCCCCCCGCACCAGCCAGGAAGACCGCTCGCTACAACGCCAACACCATCGTCGCTCTCAACCCTGGAAGAACCCACACCTGCTGCAAAGCCACCCCGAAGCGCACCCACGGTCTCTTCGCCTGCCGGAACTGCAGCTGCTCCTGCCTCGAAGGCACCGAGATACCCGCAACGACGGAACCCAACCAGCTCAGATGCATCCTGATCAACACCCGCTCCACACGCAAACACGCCGTCGAGCTCTGGGACCTACTCAACACCGCATCCCCGGACGTCGCCTTCCTGACCGAGATCTGGCCATAGCCATCCCAGACGGGTACCAGACCACCCGCAGAGACCGCACCAATGGAGCCGGAGGAGGAATCGCTATCGTCCACATGAACACCATCAGGTTCTCAACAAACACCAACGACACTCTCAGCACCGCAGAACACATGCACTTCCAGATCCACACGGAACCCAAGACCACCCTAAGAGGCACCCTCATCTACAGACCGCCAGGACCCTGGCCACAATTCGGTGACTCCATCGCCGACCTCATCAGCTTGCACACGCTGACCTCCACCCAGCCACGGCCCGTGGAGGGAGTTTCAGTGGGGCGGAGAGGCGGGGCGGGGGAGGGGCAGGGTGGGGGGTGCTAAAAACCGGAGTATGGATAATAGAAGGTAAGTAAACAATTTAATAAATAAAACGAATTTCGTAGCACACCCTGCATCACATTTTGCGAAATTAGTTTTATTAATTAAATTGTTTACTTACCTTCAATTATCCATACTCCGGTTTTTAGCATCCCCACCCTGCCCCTCCCCCGCCCCGCCTCTCCACCCCACCGAAACTCCCTCCACGGGCCGTGGCTGCCTCCACCGACTACATCCTCCTCGGAGACCTGAACTATCATCTGGAGAACAACAACGACAACAACTCCTCCACACTGATCACCAACCTCGGACTAAAACAGCTCATCACGACGCCGACCCATGCCGCCGGTCACACGCTTGATGCCATCTTCTCCTCAAGCCCCCACGTCGCCTTCAGTCACGCCTCCGAACTCACCTGGACAGACCACCACTGCATCCACTTCTCCTTCCGAAAAACCCTCACACACCACCGCACCCTACAGATCCCCTGCCGCTGCTGGGGTAAAGTCACTGAAGAACAACTACAGACAAGCCTCGCACTCAACCCACCGACCAACCCCACCAACCCAGACGATGGATGGACGACTGCGCCAACACCTTAGCCCCGCTGAAAAAGCCCACCAGCAGAGACAACAGCAAAAGAGCCAGCTGGTTCACCCCGGAACTCCTAGCTTCAAAGCGCACCTGCTGGAAATTGGACAACATATGGCACAGCGACAAGATGCCGGACAGCCGCGCTGCCCACAAAGACGCCATCCGCAACAACCACCACCTCATCAGGACCGCCAAAAGGACCTCCTTCACAGACCGCCTTGACAATAACGCACACAACAGCAAGGAGCTCTTCAACATCGTGAAGGAAGTCTCCAACCCCAGCTCCAACGACATCCCGCCTTCGCAAGCCCTGTGCGACTCCCTCGCCACCTTCTTTCACCGAAAGATCACCGACATCCATGACAGTTTCAACCCCCGGGCGACCCCTACAGGCCTCAACACGCCGGACACACCGCACCCCACCAACCACGACTCCCTGACAACCTGGCCAACGTGAGCATCAAGGACACAATCAAGACCATGGGCACAATCCACTCCGGATCCCCATCTGACCCTCTCCCACACCACATCTTCAACAAAGCCGCCAGTTCCATCACACCCCACCTGCGCAACATCATCAACCTCTCCTTCGAGACCGCTACCTTCCCTGAGAGCTGGAAGCACGCAGAGATCAATGCCCTACTGAAGAAACCCAAGGCGGATCGGAGCGACCTCAAGAACTTCCGGCCCATCTCCCTGCTTCCGTTCCCAGCAAAGGTCATCGAGAAGATAGTTAACATCCAGCTCACCCGTCACCTCGAAGACAACAGCATCCTGGACCCCTCCCAGTCAGGATTCCGCAGCAACCACAGCACCGAGACAGCCCTCATCGCCGTCACAGATGACATCAGGATCCTGCTAGACAACGGCGAGACGGCGGCCCAAATCCTCCTAGATCTCTCCGCCGCCTTCGACACCGTCTGCCACTGCACACTACGCACGCGCCTCCACGAGGCAGGGATCCGAGACCAGGCCTTGGACTGGATCACCTCCTTCCTCACCGGCAGAACTCAGAGAGTCCGCCTCCCCCCGTTCCGATCCGAAGCCTCCGAGATCATTTGCGGCATCCCACAGTGATCCTCCTACAGACCGACGCTGTTCAACGTCTACATGGCCCCACCAGCACGCATCGTCCGACAGCACGACCTCAACATAATCTCCTACGCCGATGACACGCAGCTGATCCTCTCCCTCACCAAGGACCCTCTCCCCGCCAAATCCAACCTCCACCAGGGAATGAAGGCCGTCGCCGACTGGATGAAGGATAGCCGACTTAAGCTGAACTCAGACAAGACGGAGACCCTCATCCTCGGGCCCAACCCCTCAGCATGGGCCGACTCCTGGGGGCCCGCATCACTGGGGACACCCCCAGCTCCTATCAACCACGCACTCAACCTGGGAGTCATCCTCGACTCGAAACTCACCATGACCAAACAAGTCAACACAGTCTCCTCCACCTGCTTCAACAACCTCCGAATGCTCCGCAAGATCTACAGATGGATCCCTGGTTGGTTCCATTCCATATGAGGGTTACGATAACTAAAAATGTTTTAATGTCATTTTTTATCTGTACCAGTTTTGTGACGTTTTCATTATGGTGGTATGTTTCCACTCTTTTTATGATTTTAACAGATCAAATAAAAGTATTTTTACATACAGATGGTTCCCGACTAACACGAGGAAAACAGTCACAGTCACTGTGTGGCTGCTCAGGGGTGCATCTTGAGTGCTGTGGTGGGTGAGTACAGTTGATTCAGTGCATTTTAGCCCAAGATGTCGGCGATGTGAGTGCAGCGGCCTTCTATAATAGTGCAGTGAGGCGTATTTTGAGCAATGAGTACCTACACTTAACGCCAATTCAACTACGGTCTGAAACAATGCACACTAGGCAGTGGGTCAACAGAATGACTAATGGCTCGTGCTGCAGTGAAACCTCACTGTCAAGTTTTGGGGTGCAGTGTGAATAATGAGTGACAGCTTGGAGGTGTAGTGGAGTGGAGTCATGGGCGTAAATGGGATGCTATGCGCCTTAAAGCAAGCTTGGTTAATTACATTGTACAGTGTGTGAGTGTAGTGAATGCAGAGTGTGTACACTACACTGACTTATGTACAATAAGCGCCCACTCATGTCCTTGCCCCTCCCCTATACAACGGTGCAGTTCTTAACAATTGCCACAAGTAGGCAACATTTAAATGTTCAACAAAAGAGATAGATTCTGAGAAAAACACATCAGCGGCCCCTGTTAAGCCATGCGGAATATATATTTTTATTAAAGATGAAAATTACTGGTGTTTCTCTTTCGACTTTCTGGTTCCATTGCTCTTTTAGCATCACAACCTCAAGACACGTTTATGTGATTGCACATAAATGCGAAAATGAAACTAGATGTTAGAACAATAAAAAAAAAGCACGTGATGTACTTTGGAGCTGGTGTGGCCTGGAGAAAGGACGCCAGTTCTGCACGTGACGCGGCGCACCGAGCTCGGAGGCCATTCAAAAAGAACTGATGTAAAACATCTGCATGCTGGACGCCGGGCCTCACACTGGAGGTGGGCGTTGTGTGCCTCACAAACAAGCACAATGTGGCGTAACAAACTTCAGGCTCTCTCAAAATAAAACGCGGTATTAATAGTGAGGGGGATCCGCAGTTCACACTCCCAGGTAACCTGCTGCCGTTTTACCTGCTGCCCGTTTTGTCGTTAATTAAACAGCAAAGGCAAAGGAGAGTTGCGCAAGTGGCAAAGGGCACTTTATTGCTAACTGGTAGATGGGGGCGGGGCATTGGCTGAGGGTGACACCCAGGGTCCGACTGACTTATAGGGCATCAGGCAGTGCCCAGGGGCAGGTCTGATAAGGGGTGGGCCGGTCACTGGGCCTGTTTTATGGTCTGCTGGGCTGGGTTTTACAGACCATTGATTTCCCTGCAATTACCAGTAAACATTGCATGCAGCAATTATATAGATACCTTGCAAAGAACATATATGACGTGTGACTCACTTTTTTTAATCTGATGCGCTAATTGGGCCGCTTTTCTTTTGGTGCCCGGACCTATTTTCTGTCACACTCCGACCCTGGTGACACCAAAGAACGCCAAAAGGTTACCTCGAAAGAAATCGGAGCCTAGTACCAACACTTCCAGGGCACACAGCAACTTGGGACACAATCACAGGTACGCAACATCCTGGCACAGAGCACCAATCCCACTCCAGGGGTCAGCAGCATCCTGGCACACGATCCAGGGGACCAGAGTGTGGCGTTGATATCCCAGGCAGAGGCAATATCTATCGAAGCACCATGTAAATAATATATCACAAACACACACCACCAGACCCCCCGAAATACGCTGTGCGTGTACTATCCTTACACATGACTGGAGCACAACGGTTTCTGACACACTCTGGTGCGCACCGTGTACTGTCATATATACAGACATCCCTTACCGTACTGCATCCTGGTACACAACTTCAGGGCACCCTGTATCCCAATAACACACAAAATATATACACATTTCAGGGTCAACTCGACCCAGGCACACTACACCAAACCATCGCCCCCGCAGGATATTTTGTGTACTCTGGTACACACCCAGGGAGCTCTAAATTCTGACATTTAAACACATTTATACAGGCTATATACACACGAGCATCCACCCTGAACATTGTAAGAATAGGACAATATATCCTGGCGAAAGCAAACCACCCACGAAAGGACGCTGTTTATTTTGATGAGAAACGGGGCACCCTGTATGCAGACCTTAAAGCACGTTTATCCTGGAACAAACACCAGATAACTTCCTTATACCTGTTACACACCCAAAATTCACCTGGTACACACCCAAAATTCCTACCCTAGGCACACCTTCTCTTGAAACATAAGTCTCAAGAGCACATGGTATCTTGGGCGCACACTATAGGTTTCACGTACACCAGCACACAGACACACGTGGGCGCCTTTTAGTCTGTCACACACACAAATATCAGGGAATACGAAATTGTGGCACACACAATGCAGGGCACACAACTACTTGCGCGCACTGTTGGCTGGCAAGCATAAATAGCAGCGTAAACTGTATTGTGGTATTTCAGACACAGACATGCAAGAGCATACATTGCAGCGGCGAGCCAGATCACTGGCTCTACCTCGGCTCGAGGTACTAATGGGACCCTCGAGCCCAAAGGGAGCCATCGTTCCACGTGGCTCCTGCCTGCCTCCCACGCTCAAACCTCAAGCGCCAAGAAATAAAGATAGATAATTTACCTTTAATGTAAAACAGGGGAAAGAGATACCAATCTAACGCCCGAGTCGCACAACGTGAATCTAGAAAACTTAAAATCAATGCTGGCTTCACCTATTCACCAAACAGTGTGATCCTGGGGACATATTCTATATCGCCGTACTTGCTTTTTTTTCATTATCACACACGAGGGCATCTTCAAAATCGTGAGTTCGGGATGTGTGCTGCACATTTAAGGTACGGTAATGAGGCACCATGTATATATAATAAGAATCTAGGTTGTCATACGCACATATAGGGTGTTCATGACAACTGAATTGGCCCTTAGGTCGCTTTTGACCTTGTCGCGGGAGAGGGGGGCACGAATGTTTAAAAACTACCTCTTAAGAATTTCCTGTCAATGAATGCAGGATGCAACCTGATGTACTAAGGTGAAACGCTTACAGCCAGATTCATCAAGCCAAAATCGGCTCGCAAAGGGCCAGATTCTGAGAATCTGGCCCTTTGCGAGCGCTATTTTTGCATTTGGGATTCATCATCCCAAATGCAAAAATCGCAAATCTAGAAATCGCTAAATTGCGAAGAATTGCATTTAAGGAATCTCAATTTGAGATTCCTTAAATGCAATTCATGAACCATTTTAAAATTGTGAATTCGCAATCTGGGGCCGCTATTTACCGCGTAGTCCAACTACGTGGTAAATAGTGAAAACTTAGAAAAATGCACTTTAGTGCATTTTTCTAAGTTGTATGTTACACACACACATGTCCTGTGGACATGTTCAGTGTACATTACCATTTCAGGGGTGCTACAGGGTGTCCAGGACACCCTGGCACCCTTGAAATCGCTTCCTTATTTGCGAATCGCTAATTGCTAATCGCAAATAAGGAATGACTCCCCATTCATTCCTTATTTGCGATTAGCAATTAGCGAAACGCAAATAAGGAAGCAGTAGAAATCGCAAAAAATATTGCGATTTCTACATGCCTCCCGTTTTGCGAGTCTTTAATAGCGATTCCTTAAAAATCGCTATTAAGGACTCGCAAAACAGGACTTTGATGAATCTGGGGGTTAGTTCCGCATGTTAAGGAAATATAAGTTTTGGAATTCTGAACAGATGTCATCATATTTTTGCGCGGTTTATTCCACGATTTACGTCTCAAACATTTTCTGGACTCGACTCCCCACCAGACCCTTGGCTGAGCTCTGGTGCGGCTCTCCATGTTAACTGGTTGCTTCGCCCACCTCCACTACACGCACCCCCCCCCCCCCCAGGGCACATTACCGTGGTACACATACCTAGTGACACCATGTGCTGCTACACATATGACATACACTTAGGGGCAGATTTACAAGCTCCTTGCCGCCACTTTTGCGTCACTGTTAATGGGAAAAAAGACGCATAAGTGCCGCAAGAGGCTTGTAAATCCGTCCCTCGCTCCCTATACTGGAGTTCACACTGCGTAGGTTACCCTCTACGCAGACACACACGCTGGGCGCGCGCACGCACACGTTGCTGCCACGAGAGTTCAGCGCAGGGCCACAGGCGGATATTTACTGCAGCTCCCCGGCACCGGATGGAAACAAAGTAAAGACGCCAGGAGAGTGAGTGGAGTCCGGGGGAGGCAGCGGGCAAGGGCAGTCCTGCTGCGCGCCAGCAGGCAGCGTGCCCCAGGAAAGCCGCGGACACCTCCTGCCTGCCCTTCTAGCGCTGCTTGCCCCTTCAAGGAACTTGAGGGATACTCTGCGTGGGGATGGAGCGGACCTCACGCAGATTTAGTGGCTCGAGCAAGGCTACGGCGGCCCCTCACCTCTCGGTCTTGGGTTCCCTTCGTCTCAGCAGTCCCTCGGCTCCCCTCGCCGTCTCCCGGGCTCCATGGAGGCTCCGTTCCCACAGGCAGCCTGAGGGCGGGCGACGGCGTCCCCTCAGCAGCGCGCTGGCATGCTGCTGCCGTCCGCCTCCTTCTGGAGCACAGTCCCGGCGCCCTTCTCTCCCCGTCCCCAGCCAACGCGCGGAGCAGCGGCCCACGGAGAGACGCGCACTTCTGAGGAGGAGGAAGGAGCCGGCGTCACTGGAGGAGGAGTGGGGGCAGAGGAAGGCAAGGGTGAGGGGCCGGAGGAGTGCAGGGAATTTTTGGAACGAGGGAGGGAGCATTTTTGACGCGCACTGCCCCATGAAAATCCTCCAAGTGGAAATTCTCTATTTTTCTGCACTTTGACCTAAGTAAATTTTATTTTGCCTTGCACTGCATCTTAAAGTTCCTTCATTCCGAGATAATACATTACACGGGACAAGACAATTCTGCCGACCAATTCTGTTTCGTGCCAACGTGCTCTTTACAATTACTTTTGAAAGTTACTTAAAGACCGTGTCCTTGGCGGACGTCCAGTGCCCAGTACACCTGTGAGGCAGCTACGTGCTGCTGTGGAAAAAAGAGACTCCTGCATCACATACATTAGGGGGTCCAAGAGAGGCAGCAGAAGCGAGTAGGGTCTGAAAGTTTATTTATACTCATTTTTTTAAGCGTTTCCCCGAAAGTAATTGACAACAAGTACAAGTGTGGTGGTGAATCCCGTTCTGGCTTACTTAATTGTTCAATCGCAGACTACATTTTATAATATCCTACGGGGTTAAGCATCTGCTGCAAGAATGTGTGTGTACTCAGCGAGTTCCAAGGCATAATAGTGGGACGATAACTTAAGTGATTGAATAATAGGGTGGTCACTCATATAGTCAGATGCATCTGCCATTCTGACAGTGAACGTATAGCGCTTACTGTGTGTGGACTATTCAAAAACCTCTCTGTGAAAAGTTGGCCTGGTATATGTTGTCCACTATCCTAGTGGGCACCTTGCACCAGTCCAATCGACCCTTATTGATGGTAGGTTATAAAGTCAACCTTATAGAAAGCTATCCTAGTGGTAGCTTTGGAGAGCAGTCTTCAGGCTAAGACTTGGAGACGAGTTAAGCAAGTTGTTTTAGCATTTATAATCTATTGAGTACCAAATGAAAGCACACCACACAAGGTATATATCAAATATATATGTATTTATTCTAAACACAACCCCTCTGCACTCTTTATGAGGTCAGAGGCAAAAGTACAATACAAGGAACTTGATCCCTCGCAAAACGGCTTCCGTCCCGGCCATGGCACCGAGTCTGCACTCCTGGCGGTGACAGAACACCTTTGGACAGCACTGGATGAAGGACAAACATCGGCACTGATCCTTTTGGACCTCAGTGTTGCGTTCGATACCGTGTCACATGCCATCTTGCTGCACCGTCTGGAACAGGCTGGTGTTGGTGGCCTTGCATTAAAGTGGCTAGCATCATTCCTCTCCGATAGGACTTATCAGGTGATTGCCCCCCCATTCTCCTCATCTACCTTTCCCATCAAGCATGGAGTACCAGAGGGTTCCTCTCTGAGCCCTCTGCTCTTTAACCTGTATGTTCAATCTCTGGCTGTAATGGCCATGAGCAGGGGACTGATGGTGGTTATCCTACGCCAATAACACTCAGCTGGTGGTAGCCCTTTCGAGCAACTGCAGGTACGATGCTGCAAAGTTTCAAGGCGATCTTGCGGCAGTTGCCGAATGGATGACAGCTAACTGCCTCCAGCTGAATGCTAGCAAGTCTGAGGTGTTGCTGGTGGGAAGGGACCATGGGCTATGGAAGGAACACTGGTGGCCCATGAATCTAGGCACCCCCTCTCCTAAGCAGGTGGTAAAGAACTTAGGGGTTTGGATGGATTCTTCTCTTAGTTTCCAGACTCAAACAAAGAAGGTGGCGAGAACCTGTTTTGGTTTACTGCGCGGGCTGAAACCTATTTTAGGTTTCTTTGATTCACTAACCAGACAGATCATTATTCAAGCCTTGATCACATCCAGACTTGATTATGCGAACTCTCTGTACCTAGGGGCCAATAAGGCCAAAATACGTAGGCTACAGAGTGTACAGAACGCTGCAGGAAGAGCTATTCTGGGCCTACGTAGAGTCTGTTTGGTGACCAGTACAAATTGTTGCCTTCATTGGCTGCCTGTGGCTCAACAAATAGAGTTGAAGGATCTTTGCATAGCCTTTAAGATCTTGAAACTGTCTTCCCCTAATATCTTGACAGATTTGCACTCCTTTTATGTCCCGTCCGCTCTGCTCTCTGGGGCAGCATCTACTGGTGGTACCTTGGGTCAAGAGAACCCGGGCCGAAGGTCGTTCCTTCCGGTATAGAGCGGCGACTCTCAGGATCTCTTTGCCACCTCATATTCGAGGGCTTGACAATTTGTCTGAATTTAGGAAAGCTATAAAAACCTTTCTTTTTCCCACTGTATAAACTGCTTCCTGCGCTGATGTTGCCTATTCTGCTACTAGCGCCGGGACGCCTCTTGGCTGGGGCAGCTGTCGCGCTCTATAAATGAATTAAATAGAAATTAGCATACGATAAGTTGCACAGTATACGTTTTGCCCTAGGGACCTCACAAACCATATACTAAAATAGTGGTATAAGAACCACATGAGGAATAGAAAGCAGGCCTAGGGAATCGCTGGGGCTTCTAGGAACAACCAAAGGTTAGGATGTAGGAGGCCCACGGGAGACGCGTGCAGTGTCTAAACACAGCAGCGGGGTACCATTGACTTTCTATGGAGAACGAACAAGTTACAATTAAAAAAATTAAGGGCACAAGGAGGTGAACTGCGATGGAACCCTTTTAGACTAGGACACTTGGAGAGTCAATACCCACGGGACCACCCGAGTACTTGTGTTACCTCACCCAGGGTGTCTTTTCGTGTCGGATTTCGTTGTCGATTCCAATGGAGAGCTGCGAAGAAGTGCTGTAGGTGACCAGAGGAAAAGTGTCCGGGTGGATCCAAGGGTGGATCGGAGATGTGAAGAACCTGAAAGCAGAGGAGACAGCGTCTGTGCCACTAGCCAGTGACCAGGGCGGCGATAGGAAGATGCCACCAGATGTCGGGTAATTTCAGGTGAAAAGGTGAAGTTTGTCTCTTCAGCCATGAGGACCAGGAGGCGTCGACGATGACCAGGAGCTGGATTCGAGCTGTCCCACGAAGGATCTAGTTGACTGCAGTGTCGGTATCCGTATTGGACCCAACAAGCCTTGGCAAACACAATCCACGCAAGATGTCGAGATTGGCTTCGGTGCAGACGAGCAAGGTCTGAGGAACTTCTCTTTTGGGGAGAAGTTGGAGCAAACCTGGAGCAGTTGAAAAACACAAGAAAGTCCCTAATAGCTTGTATCTGATATATGTGAGTACTAGGCGAATAACAAGAGGTCTAACAACTACTTATAATTTTACAATCAATATATATTAGAGGGGTCAAAAATAAACAACAAGCAAAAAAATACTAAAATTACCAATTCATAAAAATAAATGACAGTTTATTACAATACTTGGTTAAAAAAATAATTCATACATTAAAACATATCCATAAAAATGCCCACGCCACACGATCAAATGCTTTTTCAGCATCTAAAAACACCAAGCCGACATCTTTGGAAAATGCGGATGCATAATCCGAGACAGCAATCACACGATGCAGATGGTTAACAGTGCTTCTGCCTGGAAGAAAGCCATGCTGATGGTGAGACACCAATGATGGTACAACTTGAATTAAACGACTAGCGAGGATTTTAGAATATATCTTAGTATCAACATTAATTAATGAAATGGGTCTTTAAGATCCCGGAAGATAAGGAGGCTTGTCTTTCTTTTGGAATACCACTATGCTCGCATCGTCCCATGAGGGAGGAGGGTTGCCACCTTGTGCAGCGATAAAAGTGGCGAGCAAATCATCTTTAATGATAGGAAATAGCAAACGATAGACCTCTAGAGGTAATTTATCCGGACCGGCAGCTTTCCCAAGCGCAAGGGCCTTGAGTGCAATCTCAAGCTCTAGCATCGTTATTGGGGCTTCCAGCTCCTCTCTAACAATAGGCTCCACCATGGATATATCAAATCTAGCCACAAACTGATCAATCTGATCTTGGGGAAGATATTCTTGGGTATACAATTCAGTATAGTATTGCTGAAAAACCTGCAATATACCATCCATCGTCTCAACAAAACTGCCCTGGTCGTTCTGTAAGGTCGCAATGCGCTGTGATGTCTGTCGCCCACGAAGTCTTTGAGCTAAACATCTCCCAACTGCTTGCTCATACTCATATCTCTCAGCTCGATGAATTTTATACTGACATGCTATATCACGACTCCAGACACCATTGATCTTTGCCTTAAAGCGCGCAACCTTCATTTGTGCCAGTTCGCTGTCTCGGTGTGCTCTGATATCCAAGATAAGTTCCTGTTCTGCATTTTTTAAATCTGCCAGCAATTTGTCCATATCAGCTTTTTGTTTCCTCTGTTGAGACCACCCATAGCTATAAGTTTCACCCCGCAATCCAGCCTTAAAACAATCCCATACCATCGCCTGAGGTGCTGTGCCTCTATTATAATCAAGGAACTGCTGAGCCCATACTTGAATATGGCATACATATTCTTCATCAGATATCAATTTCTTATTAAATGAAAATGACCACTGTACCCGCTGGATCTTAAAAGGAAGCATATCTATAACAACAGGGCCATGATCCGAAGTAATCTGAGGCATTACCTGCATACGAGCACCGCTCATGAGTGAACTAGGCAAAAAAAATAATCTAACCGAACAAACTTTTTATGGGGGGAAGAAAAAAAGTATACCAGGGGTCACCCGGGTTAACCAATGGTCACCCATCAACTAGGCTGTGCTGAAGCAATAATTGCCTCAATGCTCTAAAAACATGTGGCTTACTGCCGATATATCCAGTAAATTGAGGATCCCAGGTAAAGGACTCAACATGTATATTAAAATCCCCAAGTAATAATAAGGGTGTGCCCCACAGTGCCAGATCGACATTTAGAAATTCAAGAATCTCAGCTTCGTCCAGATTCGAGCCATATACCGTACATACTGTAACTGTAACCCCCCCGATGATACACTCCGCAATTGCCCAGCGTCCTAAACTATCAGCTTTCATTTTCCCCGTAGTAGCTAATGTTTGACGACCCAAGATTGCAACCCCCCCGATTCATAGTAGCCTGCCTTGATGCGACAAATAGTGTATAGCCCAGTTCACTCAATATCTTCCGATTTCCCCATGGCAAGTAGGTATCCTGAAGGCATATAATATCAGGATTGATTAGTCGAACTTCCCGCATCACTCGTCTACGCTTAAGAGCATTGTTCAATCCACACACGTTAAATGAACATAAGCGTAGACTATTACTAGCCATTTACTCTTGATTCAACCATACATTGACATGAGCCATTAATACATAAAACACTGAGTGAGCTTGCTCCTACAGCTTTACAACATAAGCTATGAACTGACGTTTTTCCTTTCCACCCTTACCCCAAATCCTACCCCCACTACACCCCGTGACCCCCACCCAAAGACCCCCTCCCTCCTCACAGAACCCCCCCCCCCCAAGTGACCCTCCCAAACAACCAAGGCAATAGGGCCTATCGCCCTTTAGATGAGTGTGAGAGAATCGCGAATGCTTGGACAATCCCGTATAAAATTTACATATCTATAAAAAATAAAACAAAAGAGCAAACAATGATTAACAGTTGATCTACGTGCATGTTTCTATATAGATACTCATACGTAATCAAATTATAAATAGCCAATGCACGGTTTCATCAACTGATCAACCTAAAGAATTAAGATATTCCTTAGCTGAGGCCTCAGAAGTAAAAAATCGATTCAGCCCTTTATGCACCGTTATCAAAGTAGCTGGCTGCAAAAGAAAAACCTGTAAGCCCTTGGATTGGAATGGTACTATTAGTTGGCGTAACCACCAGCGATTCACTACAGTGGAGTGGCAATAATCGGGGCGTACAAAAAATTCAGTCCCTTTCCCAGATCTTTTTTTCTCGGGTCTAGCCAAGTCATAAAGTGTTTGTCTTGCTAGAAAGTTATTTAGTGAGATCAATATAGCCCGTGGGTGTTGAACAGCTTGCCCAGTCCTAACTGGTCGCTGGCGAAATGGGAATCGATGCGCCCGTAGAACTTCTTGGGCCCAGTTCCAGTCTTTAATCTCCGGGAATTCCTCTTCAAAAAGTTCCACTACAAATTTGCGAATGTCCTGCCCCTGAATCCCTTCAGGGACCCCGAGAATACGCAAATTATTACGGCGTAGTCTGTTAAAACCTGAGGCGGGTCGGGGACAATCGATATTTGCCCGGCGGTATTGCCTCTGTGACCCTCTAGTTATTTAATCAATGAAGAGGCAGGCGCTGGAGACTGGAAAGCAGGAAACAAGGTTTTTATTCTCTCCGGAGGAGAACACAACAAAACCGGCAGAGGGTATCGTTCTGAGGTGCTCTAACTGCATCCCTGAGGCCTGGCCTCTTATACACAAGTTTATCTTTTTATTGCATGTAACATATTCTCGTCGATACTTTGATGTACAGAAAGACATCCTCAGATCCCCCCCCTTTCAGGCCCGTTCCCACACAAGGTTACAGTGGAAGTCCCCGCCCTAGTCACAACAGGTGATGAGTATCACGCAGCTGGATATTCCGCCGATTCACGGAATGTGGGGGGGTTTGATCGGATCTCATGGAGTGGGGGCTTTGATCAACCCGGGGATCCTTTGATGGGGGAAGCTTTCTATTGTACGGGGAGGGGCAAGGAATGGTATCGGCAGAGCTGGGTGTCGGCCTGGGAACGGGGAAGACAAAACGGGCACACGGGGAAAAAGGGGGTTTGCATCTAAGGGCCGGAGATCATGAAAGGGAAGCAGGGAGGTGTCGCGCTGGGAACAGGATGAGGGCCTGGGGCAGAGCAGCGCCGAAGAGGGGTTTATGACCCAAGGCAGGTGCAAGCAGGGGGTGGTCAGCGTGCAGGCTTAGTGAAGGCGAAGGGCTACGTCAGGGGCCAGCAGCATGCAAAAGGGTTCGTTCTGATCGGGGCATCTTAAAAAAATGGCGGGCGCGCACGACAAAAGTGTGGCATCAGGGGAAGAGGCAAGATGGCGCAGATAATGTTCACCAAAACGTACTAATTTTCAACAGTCCTCCCTTTAACATATTCAAGACATCTTGCTGGTTCATTTTCTACTCGGTTCTATTGTGGTGGGCATGAGAGGAACCCTAGATGAAAAGAGTCGTAAACAATACATTTTAACGTTTTTAGGAGGTGGGCCTATTTGATAAACTTTGATCAATTTGTTTAGCAGGAAAGTCATAGGAATGTAATACAAAAACGATTCTGTAGCGAGAGCAGCAAGTATATTCCATACTGGCAGGTTATTACATATATATCATGTTCGGATTGGAGCATGATCAATACAATGGCGGCTGGGAGAGAAATGAGGTCTAGCAGAAACGGCGATTGGGGATGTCAAATGTTCGAAGTTTAACGAGTTCTCATCATTCTTTGTTGCCTTTCGTTGGCGCTGTTGAGCACCGGCGGTGGAGCTACAAGTCCAGCTCTGTTCTAAGTTCTGCGTTGCAGGGCACGACCCTTTCCTCGCGTTTCTGGTCGGAAAGGTCCTTTTCGCCCTGTGTCCTTTGAGGTGTTTGTCAGAAAGTTCAGATGGAAGAAGAGCGTACAAAACAGTCCATAGGGTAGGTCAGAGGAAAAGGGGGATGGAGCAAGGCCAAATTAGGAACAAACTAGGGGAACGAGAGACTTCAAATAGGCGGGCGTGTGACCGAATTCAGAGAGCGGGGACTTGTCGACAGACACTGGACATCGAGCAGGGGCATCAGGTCGACCCTTTCTTCTCATGTTGTCGAAAACAGTGCCTCGTCCTGCAGCTCTTTTCTGTCGTGGTCTCGCCTTGGCTAATGTCGCAGGTGTTCCTTAGTCTGCAGTCAGGCCTCGTGCTCCCACATCCGGTCCTTCTCTCCTCCAACAGCAGTACCCTTAAACAAGTTTGAAAAGACAGTCTTTAGAGAATTTGCAGATGAAGATAATCAAAAAGTCTATTTCTCTCCCAGCTCCAGGCAAAGAATGAAAAATGCCCGTTATATTAGTGTTCACAACTGGCATATGAATGACCGGTGACGGGCCTGTTGGATTTACTATGACTTTCCTTTACAATTATTTATTACAGTCACGACAGTTCATCTGATGGTGGCCCACCTTCGTGAGACGAACCTGGCAAAGATATGCCGTTCTTTAGAGTTTTACATTTACAAAGGGTACTGTGAGTTGTCAACATGGTACTACACAGGAATTTCGCTGAGAGACGAACATGGCTAAACATTTCCTTTCTATCGATGCATCCTGCCTTTCAACTACTACGGGGTTCATTTCGATGATTTCTTTACCTTGGACTAGTCTGTTAACCTTGTAAAACATCACTCTGGATCCTACGTAACCTTTTACAGCCCGATTACTTAATTAGGAAGGACAGGGGTTTTATGGGGAACAACCAGGGACATAGGAAACTTGTGGTAAGGGCATAAATCGACCCATCTCTCACAACCGGAAATGAGGGGTAGTTTCATAATTCCAGTTTTTGGGCGGCTGATACAGGGGAGGTAACAGGGGTGATCATTTTTTCCGGTTTGGGTATTGCGACAATTCGGGGAGGGGAGGGTCGCGTATTCTGAGGTCCTTGTTTTATACCATAGGAGCCGTCGACATGTAGTTCCCTTATTTCGGGCCAGATTAGGGAACCTCTGTCGTCTTACCTGTCCTTTCCCTTACGGCCCAACCTCGGTTCATTGACTTCTAGCGGAAAAGGAGAGGTAATGACGCGGCCTCAGGGTGATTGTATTAAAGACAAGTTTTTGTGCAAATACTGACGGTATTTGAAGCCAATTAGGTGGTGTGCTAGGGGTGGCAGTCTGCCAATTTCGGGGCTAATCACTCGGAAGAGTGGGAGTGCAAAAATAGAGGGAGAGAGAGAGAGAGAGAGAGAGAGAGGAGAGAGAGAGAGAGAGAGAGAGAGAGAGAGAGAGAGAGAGAGAGAGAGAGAGAGAGAGAGAGAGAGAGAGAGAGAGAGAGCGCAACGGCAGGCTAAATAGTACACGTGCAACAGAGAGGGTGGCAGTGTATTCAAGAAAGGCTATTTAGTGCATTACACAGTAAAGGGCATTCACGGGTCTGCGTTAGAATCTTGTAATCATGCAGTTTGAGCATTAGACAGGGTAGAGGGGACGTGCCTTGAGAAAAAGGAAAGAAGAAAGGAGGTACCATTTTGTCGCACTTCTCGCATTCTCGGTCCTTCGACCAGTTGGGTCGACGCCTCAGTCACACACACACATTCCCTCATAGTTTCGCATCATACGTGACATGGGTTCATTCGTCCGGTCTGGTTTAAGGGTGATCACTTTTTATCAGGTTGTGCTAATTTTCCGGGGTTTGTTCGATACGTGAGTAGTTTGCAGGCGTGCTTAGACACCACCTTGCGGCGCTAGTCCGCTTCGTGTATTAGACATGGCAAGGCTTCAGATCTTCGCCACACCTCGGCTGTAATCTCTGATGTAACCTGCAGAGGGAGGAAAAAAAGGGGGGTGGGGGAGACAGCATTCGCGCATATTCAAATACATGGATTCATAAGTCCTTTACTTACCTCTTACTCGTCTTTCCTCCTCGGGGCAGGGTCCCCGGGGATATGGTTTCTGGTGTCGAGGGGGGGGGGTAGTGTGTCCATATAGGTCGTGTGCGGGGAAACGTAAAAAGGAAACCAGAGGTGCTTAGTGCGAGGTATCTAGTCAAAGGATGTATCTCACTATCGGGATCCTTAAACCTCTTTCAACGCTGTGGCGTTCTAAGGTTCTTCGGTTCTTGGGTCAGCTCCGTTCCCTGATACTTTGGAACGTTGTACTTTATAACATTTACATTATTTCATTTCACCCTCCTTTTACATTCCCTCATTTACACCGTTCGTTTTACCCATCCTTGGAGGTCAAGGTCTTCCTCTATGCGAGAGTTCATGGGTCAGTCGCGTACTTTGAAGGCGGAGTGTCGTGTTGTCGATCCGATCCGTCCTCCAGGGCTGGGCAACCATCTTCTTTTAACCTTAAAGAGAGAGCAGAGTAGGGTGCACAGAAAAGAACTTTCCCACCGATCCCACATTTTTAAAATAAAGCATGCAATACCCGTCCATAGTTTCAAAAACTTTATTTTGCAAAATCATTTCAGCATGTGGATTATGAGGGTGCGGTCGTATTTGGCCGGTCGTGGCAATGGCTAAAGTGCGTACAGTGGGGGGTGTCGTTTTGCAGCAATAAAAACATCGGAAAGTTTTACTCATTCATTCGTAAGAGACTAAAACGTCTATTAATTGGCTGGGGGTTCGGGGGCATTTATTTTCATAATTTAGAAGCATAATCATAATAGTGGTAATCAGATTTCCTATATGCATACCGTACGTTAGCGTCGTAAATGAGGTTTACATCAGTTATAAAAATATAATACATTGTACATTTGTAATCAACATTTGTAACGGGGATCCTTTCATACTGTTCGTCGAGTGAGTTCTCCTTGTCTTTTCTAGCCAAGTGTACAAAGGATCATATAAAATCTCAGAACATCAAGTTTATATTAGTGCGAAGGAACACCACGAGGTGTTCGTAAGTTCCGATTGATACCAGCGCCATTTTGGGCGGGGCCGGCTCAGTCCGGAAGCAGCATCAGGGGGAAATGTTTCCCATTACTGGCAGTTTGGACCAGAGTCCTTTTCGGCAGTTCTAGAATTCATGCTAACAGAAGGAGTGGCAATGTCATGTTTGTTTCGTTGGCGATCAAGGCAGCCGTCCCTTACCGGAAGCCTGCAAAGGCCGAAGGTTCCGCCGGGGACCTTTGTAGGATCTTCAAGGCTGCGGAGATGCTGTCGGAGATGGGGGCTCGTGCTCCAGGGGGCAAATGTTCGAGTTATATTGCTGGTCAAAGTTACTCTAGTGGCCGGGGCCCGCCTTATATGGGTTGCCGTTGGTTGGGCGTAGCCGTAACCCTGCCCTACTTTGGAAGGTTCCAGAATGGGGGGGGGGGCGAATGTTCTGTTTGACTTTCATTTTCTACAGTTTACCGTTATTATTCCTTGTTTGTTGTGCTAAATTAAAAGTTCAAGTTCATTAATGGTCTACGGATTTTGTTTTACCATTTCTTTCTTTCCAGGTTGCTTTTATGCTAAGTTTCTGCTAACAGAGGTTGAGTAACACGGAAACACGTGTAGAGGGATGACGCAGATTTGTACATTACATACACACAAACTCAGACGGGGGACAGTACAAGTACGACATACAAAGACCCAAGACGAATATAAAACAGTTATTGGTCATAATTATCTCTTTCCGTCTGTGAATTTGAAACGAGGCTGGGTTCCCGTCTTGACGTTGCCCGACCTAGGAGAACTTGAGCATGCCGCTGAAATTGTCCTGGCGAAATCTGTGCCATCGGGCATAATCAAACGTGGTGGTTCTGTCTGGTCTGTCTATGTAAGTCGGGTTCTTCTTTGTCTCGCGCTTTTTCTCGTACTGCCGGTCTGTCGTTCCTGTCGGCCCTTTGCCTTTACTCACGCTCAGTAGAGTCGGGCATTGGGCTTTCCAGTGTCCGACATACCTACAAAAAGCGCATTGGTCTGGCCCTAAGTCTGGTCGTCTTTTGCATAGTGTCGGGGGATAAGTTGTGGGTAGCGGTGTCCTGGGGTTGTCCTGTCGGTATATTTCTCTACTTGGTTTGTCCTCGTTTTTTCTCTGTCGTTGCATAGCCTCTCTGCGCCACATACCGAGACTGTCGAGCATAATTGGCGTTGTCTTATTATTTCGAAGGGCTATTTCTAACGTTTCTATTTTATCAAGGTCAAAGGATCCTGCCAGTGGCCACTGTTTGTCTTGACTCTCTTCGGTATACCTGTGCCACAATTTATTATAGGCTATGGTGACTAATCCATAGTTTATGAACATGTCCTTATTAGGGGTGCCTTCTAGTGGAGCTATATGGTCCACCTCTAATACACGGTCCGGGCTAAACAGGCTATTAATCAGTGGGGAGAAGACAGACATGACGGCTCGTAACGAGGGACTAAAAAGTCAGCACTGCCTATCTTATCACTAGGTGCAAAGACTGGACAGAATATTTCTATTCAACGTTGTTTGCAGGCAGTGAATACCTCATGGATCAAAAAATAACAAAAAGACCAATAAATAACAATGGGGAGAATGAGTAGGTCCGCAAAGATCTGCGTTACCTACCCTTTTCACTATCTGCAAAAAGGGTGGTCTCTTCCCTGTTTGCAGACAGGGAATCTCCAGGAAACAATAGTTTTGCGAACAACAGTTCAGTTTCAAGTAATTATTGAGTGGGGGAGAAAAAATAAGCACGGCTGCTGCCCTACCTATCCTCCACTGCTTGCAAAGAGAGAGCCCGTTGTTTCTCCGTTTGTAGACAGTGAATCTCCAAATAAATAAAGAGCAATACTAGTATTTTTAAACAATCAAACAATCAAGCACTCATTTCGCAACTTGTCGTGATTACACGACCTTACCCGGACCATGTGGACAGTTTCTGCTTCCAGTCTCAGCGCCTGCCTCTTCATTGATTAAATAACTAGATCTCACGCATAACAGAGCGTGGGGACCGTGGATCCTCGAGAGAGGTCCCTGTTCAGAAACTAGTGAAGGTCGGTGATCGGCCTGCCAGACGAAGGGTGGGTCTATTGGGCAAGAGCTCTCCCGATCGTTGCAGTCGTTCACTCTGTCGTCGGGACCTCTCCCACTGGATCCACGAGTCGCTGATGGGCCCCACGCTTGGGACGCCAATTGTTAAAACCTGAGGCGGGTCGGGGACAATCGATATTTGCCCGGAGGTATTGCCTCTGTGACCCTCTAGTTATTTAATCAATGAAGAGGCAGGCGCTGGAGACTGGAAAGCAGGAAACAAGGTTTTTATTCTCTCCGGAGGAGAACACAACAAAACCGGCAGAGGGTATCGTTCTGAGGTGCTCTAACTGCATCCCTGAGGCCTGGCCTCTTATACACAAGTTTATCTTTTTATTGCATGTAACATATTCTCGTCGATACTTTGATGTACAGAAAGACATCCTCAGATCCCCCCCCTTTCAGGCCCGTTCCCACACAAGGTTACAGTGGAAGTCCCCGCCCTAGTCACAACAGGTGATGAGTATCACGCAGCTGGATATTCCGCCGATTCACGGAATGTGGGGGGGTTTGATCGGATCTCATGGAGTGGGGGCTTTGATCAACCCGGGGATCCTTTGATGGGGGAAGCTTTCTATTGTACGGGGAGGGGCAAGGAATGGTATCGGCAGAGCTGGGTGTCGGCCTGGGAACGGGGAAGACAAAACGGGCACACGGGGAAAAAGGGGGTTTGCATCTAAGGGCCGGAGATCATGAAAGGGAAGCAGGGAGGTGTCGCGCTGGGAACAGGATGAGGGCCTGGGGCAGAGCAGCGCCGAAGAGGGGTTTATGACCCAAGGCAGGTGCAAGCAGGGGGTGGTCAGCGTGCAGGCTTAGTGAAGGCGAAGGGCTACGTCAGGGGCCAGCAGCATGCAAAAGGGTTCGTTCTGATCGGGGCATCTTAAAAAAATGGCGGGCGCGCACGACAAAAGTGTGGCATCAGGGGAAGAGGCAAGATGGCGCAGATAATGTTCACCAAAACGTACTAATTTTCAACAAGTCGATTCTCTATATCGGCAAGCTTTACATGTACATCTTCCTTGTGTGCCTTAATGTCTGCAATTTCTACCTTGTGATTTGCCACTTGATCTTCTAATATAGAAATACGGCCCTCCGCTTCTACCATTCTATCTGTGAAATCATTACATGACTTTGCCAGACGTCGAACAGTGTTCTGGAGCTTCCGGCAGGCGTTGTGGGTTTGGACCTCAATTTTTACTTGCCTTGCAAATTATGTATAAACGACCAAGGGGCAAGATCTGCATGATGGGGCAGGAGTCATAATTTGTTTATATTACTCGGGGCACACAGCAGGGATGCCCACACTCGCCGTTATTATTTGCTATTTATATTGAGCCATTGTTGCAGATGCTAGTTGCCTCTCAGCGTATACAATCAATGGCTGTGGGGATAGCTATGTCAGTGTCTTAGCTTATGCTGATGACATTGCGGTCATCACATCTGATCCGGAACAAGCACTATGTGAAATCGAAAATATAACACAAGTGTTTGGTAGAGTGTCTGGGTATAAATTGAACATTACTTAAACCCAGGTAGTGTGTAACGCTGGGTTATGCCCTAACGATCTACGCGTCATTCACAAGGCTAAGTATCTTGGTATTAAAATTAGGATGTCACTCCAAGAGTTAGTCATTGTAAATTGGACTGATATATTACAATCAATTAAGCGTCAGTTGGAAAAGCTGGAGTGTCTTCATTTAACACTGGTGGGGCGAAGAAACGTTTTAAAGATGTGTATTCTACCTAGGGTACTCTATTATTTCCGGACTGTACCGCTGGAGTTGTCACGTGTACAATTAACGACGCTGCAATCTATTGCAGATAGGTTTTTATGGGGTTGGAAATCTCCCCGTCGGGCGTCTAAATTCTTCGGCTTTCAAAAGGTAGACGGGGAGTTCCGAATTTTGTTGTTTATTATCCGCATGCACGCGGCGGCTTTTCCCGCTGTACGCGGCGTTTTTTAAAAACTCACGTTACATGACGAGCTCAGCTCGTCATCAGCGTGCGAGCGGCGCAACACATGACGAGCTCAGCTCGTCATCAGCGCCGAAGTGGTTATTTAGCCTGCCTTCTTCAGAACATGAACATTTTGGTGATGAACCACCAATATTTGAAAGTTCCAATATCTATTCAGTGTTATTGGGATGCCAATCTCGACAAGTGCTGCTACGTTTTCTCGAGCCAAGCTACTACAAAAGAACTAGATTTAAGACTGTATTAGCAGCATTTAAAGGGTGGCAGTGGGTACGAAAAATCATTTCTCTTAAGCGTATTAATTTCTATACTCCTTGTGATTCAACAGAATTATTCCCCTGTATATTTTGGGATAGTAAGATGAGGACATGGGCGGATAAAGGTATTGATCGCTTAGGCAGTATGTTCGATGCCGGTACTATGGTTACATTCGAAGATTTACAAGCAAAATATGCGATTCCCCAGAATGATTTTTAAAAATATTTACAGCTACGGGACTTTATTTTTAAACATCAAAGTATTGTACCTATAGGCATTAACAACTTTCTTGAAGTCTTGAATAAACCCGCCAAGATTGGGATTTTATATAATAGCTTGCTGAGCACGCAGCGCAACGATATTGATGTACAAGAGGGGAAATGGAGTACTAGACTTGGCATTCCTGACCCGTTTGTTCAAGAATCAATAAATAAAATCATTTTGACTGCCAATTTACGCTCTCAACATTACAAAACTTTATTCAATCCATACCACACACCGGCCAAGATGATGAAGTGGGGCAATATCCATAATGGGAAATGTTATAGGTGCCAAACCGATATGGCGGATATTGTGCACATATTTTTTGACTGTAGCGTATTGAAACCTTTTTTTGTATCTATTGCACCATTTCTATCAAATATTTTAAATTTTGATGTGTTGATATCTAGAGAGATGATGATACTTGGATTATGTAAAGATATGGATATCTTGCCATTGTATTATCAAAATCGATATTTTTTTTATGGCTATGTCAGTTGCCCGATTATGCAATGCCTCTATGTGGTTGAAACCCGATGCGCCTTCATATGAGATGTGGCGGGCAAAGTTTTATAATGTGTTCTATTTGGAACTATCTATCTATATCGTATCAAATCATTGAAGAAAAAAAAACTGGGGATCAAAAGTTGGCAGCCTGTGATTGATCACTTAGAAGCTTAAACTAATTTGTAGATTCATTGCTCAATAATTCTCTCTTGGGCTTGTATGTGCCATGATAGCTTGCTCTCACTGTGTTCTATTATATTTGCAGCATGTTATCTAACGAACTGATGTCTATATGTGTTGGTATTTGTTTTGATTATGCTATGAACTGAATAATAAAAAAAAAACATATATATAACAAACAATTTTACAGTTCATGGTTCAAGAAAACAGGAGTCGACGCTGCGTTTCGGTGATTGTCTATGATATTCACCTTCTTCAGGACAGTTTTCTAAAAAAAACCAATTCATGGTGTTATTACTAATGCTTGTTATTGGCGACCACCTTCTATTACATCTAACAATTTTTAATTGAATTACAATTTCAATTTTGTTTTGATGCCCTGGGCTGTGCTGTCCGGCACTTACACCTCTAAATCTCACGTGTTCAACAATTTTTTTTAAAAGATATCACTTATTCTCTCTCTCTCTATATATTTTTTAAAATATCACATCTTCTCCTATATTTTAAAAAAAGACCTAATATTCGAGGAAAACATACATATCTATTATTCAATATTACAAAAAGTGCTTAGACCCTATACGCAGTGATATACCATTTATTCTCTAAGGGGTGTCATATATCCTGACTAGAGGCTGTTAACCTTTAGTAAGCATGGGCGGATTTTGCGAATTGGCAATCCGCGAACTTGCGTATTTACGGATTCGCAATCCGCAAAATCCGCGAACTCTCGCAAATTTGCGGATTTTTTTTGTGTTCGCAAGGGTTTCTGCCAGTTCGCGAGGGTTGTGTACCAGTTCGCAATTGCAAACTTACTTGTCGGCTCGCAACGGCCGCGACTATGTTGTTTCTACGTCTGGTTCATCATCACAGGTTCACAGCACCCTCTGTTTCACCACTGCCACCCTCTGGCACACCCATGCCACCCTCTGGTACATCACTGCCACCCTCTGGTTGGTTTATCACTGTAGATTATGGGGGTGAAAAAAAGCAAGCACACCTGCCTTGCTTCAACTGACATGAATTAATTTGGGGTTGATTAATGTGTCACTGAATTTAAACTTCCAGTCTGGCTGGCACCTGCTTCCTTATCTGCAATTTGCTTTCTGTTGCAGTGCATTTTTTTTCACAGGACCTTTGTGGCCTACTTGCAGCTATTCTCTGAGCCTGCTGTGAGGGTCAGAGCAGGGTCATAGAATAGTTGCAAGTAGGCAACTGAACTCTGAAGGGGCCCCTCAGGAAGCACTACAGGGAATGGTTACTAATGATAAGATTGAACTTTTGCACCTGCTGAGTACTTTCATTTTTGTCTGTAATTGCTTTCTGTTGCAGTGTAATTTTTTTAACAGGACCTTTGTTGTATACTTGTAGCTATTCTCTGAGCCTGCTGTGAGGGTCAGAGCAGGGTCATAGAATAGTTGCAAGTAGGCAAATGAACTCTGAAGGGGCCCCTCAGGAAGCACTACAGGGAAAGGTTACTAATGATAAGATTGAACTTTTGCACCTGCTGAGTGCTTTCAGTTTTGCAAAAATCCAAATATCCAGCAGCATCCAAAAAAAGTAACCCTTCCAGGTCAAGATCCAAATCAAAGTGACCAGCACATGAAGAAAGCACTGGGAGGAGCCTGCTGGACAGGAACAGGAAGTTGGAGACTGTGGGGCACTTACTTCCTCCCACCATACCCCCCCTCCCCACCCCCAAAATGGACTCCTTGCAAAGAAAAAGTGCAGGCAAATGTCAACCTGAGGAGTTATTCTGATAAACATCATAATTTTCAAGGTTTATGCTGCCTGCTGGTGGATTTCTTGTGCGAAATTGCAAATTTTGCAATCTCGCAATTGCGAGATTGTCGCTGCCCGCCGCATCTACGTGTTCGCAAGTATTTACTCCCGCGAAATTGTATAGTATTCTAGTTGGCAAGTGCGACCAAGCAAAAAATCCGCTTCGCACGGATTTTACGAATTTTCGGCAAGTTCGCGAGAGTTCGCGGATTGCGAATTTGCCGAAAATCCGCAAAATCCGCGAGCGGAACGGATTTTACGCCCATGCTTAACCTTTAGGTAATCTAAAGTCCTAGGGACTGGGGTTCTATACTTCTAGTAAGTTTAGGGGTTTGTGGTAAATAAATAATTAATTACCGGTACTATTTATGAATACATTGAATAAAACAGATAGCTCAATAAATAAGAGACAGGATTCGAGGTATCTGAGTCTAACAGGCTTTAATCAGGCATAAGGGAAGGGACAGGAACGGGATAGCCTGCACGGAAATAGAATGGATGGCAGCTGCAACGTCTAAGTAACAGTACAGGGTATATATACATTACAATTACATTCAATACAGTAGGCGTAGCAGTAGGCGTAGCAGTCGCGAAAGATAAGGACACATGGGCGTAACAAGAAGGCGTGTACAAGGCGTATACATGGACATGTGATGTAGACGTCACAGAAGTGTCATAAGATAGGCGGAAACATGGAGGGGGCTACCCGAGCAGCTGGGACCTTTAACCTAGTGGTGCGCGCAAACGGGCCATGACGTGTATCTGGGGAGAACTGGGGGCTATGACTTCTGCACTAGAAGAGGAGACTAAAGTCTGCGGTGTCAGGACGACATGTACCTATAGCGTATCTGGTATCTCGTGTTTGGAGTACATGTTGATAGAATCTAAAAGCTATCAGGGCAGAGGCTACTTGACTCTAAGGCTGGTGCATGCATATATTCTTCGTGTAATGCGTGTGCTATGAATCTTCTATGAATATTAATACAGTAATTCTCTTGCATGGAGACATAAAGACTAGACTATAGCTGAAGCTGTTTATACGGTTCAGTAGCTAAGGAATGCAAAGACGAGGAGCTGAACTGATAACTAGAAGCATAACATACTCTTGGCATACAGGCAGGCAGAGCTGGGCACCGCGCTGCGCGGAAGTAAGTGAAGGGTCAGGAATGCAGGTGGGGGCTGTATCGCTCCTCGGAGCGGGTTCAGAAGACTGGAGCTTGAATCTGGCGTCCGGGCCCTTTTGAGGCCTAGAAACGGGGACAATTCAATGAATTAACGTGTACACTGTAAATCGTGGTAACATAGGCCTAGTACTCGTTGCTTTCACGAGAACTGGAAACTGGCATACTAGAGTTGGACACAACTATAATTGCGTCTTTAATCGATCATAGGGGGATACATATGCATATTAATCATGCACATATAACATAGGATGGGGAACACGTAGGGACATAGAACAAGGCAAAATATAATTTTCCTCATTCCCTCCTTGACCCTACGTTTCCATCAGGAAACATCAATATTCATGATACCATCTATCTGTTCATATAGCATCATTTGCTCGTCTCGAATTGTCTTGGGACGGGACTTAGGACTAGGAATACAGGATGTAGCACACAAGCCGCAAATCGCAGGGCCACATTGTAAACAGAGGCAGCAACTGAATATGATCATTACTGCTATACCTATAAATGACAATACCTTCCATCCCCAGGCAAATATGATACTCCAGAGCCAACCGGACCATGTCCAGGTGCCTGGATCTTGGTGTAACTGATGGGCAATTTTATGAAGTCTGGTTATAGCTGAATAAACAGACGGCGCGTTATTAGGAATGAAAATGCAGCAACTAGATCCGATGACTCTACATGCTCCTCCCCTATCGGCCAGTATGACGTCAAGGACGAGACGATTCTGGAGCACGACAAAACGCATAGCAGATTGCTCTTCTGTTAAGTTACCTAGAGCGGAAGTAGTCTCATTCACTACTGCTTCAAGGGTTCTGGTTAACCTACGTATTAACTTACTATTCTGGACCGGACCTATGAAGAAAAAGAAACCTTTATTGAAGTCTTGATATTGTTCTAGAGTAGTTTCAGTTTGATCGACAATTGGGGACTCAGTCTCCCTTGTATGTCTAACGTGTACTAGATGTGTGTTTCTGTGATAATCGGGTGGGGCTAGAAAAACTGGTGGCAGTAGGAAGGCAATATAACATGTTCCATCCCAATCGAGGGGCAGACGTATATATGCGGTCTGACCACACACAAAATAAGAATGACGTGAGGCTTTGAAAATAGATTTCCCACTGTCACTATACTCGACCACAGTAGTACAATCACTATGACCTACATGTGTGGAACCATTCTTTCTGACACATAATTCGCCTTTAACTGGTAGAACTGTTATGGAAGGCGAGTCTGGAGTAGTCTCGGACTGAACATTCAAAACCATGAAATTCGAGGAATAATTACCTAAATCATATACTTCATTTTCTAGATCAGAACCTGTTCTGTGGGGAAAACCTTCCTTGTCTGGGAAACATGTTCTATTCAGAAGGGACATATCACTCGAGGATGACGTTAATGTGGACCATGCTCCACACGAACCATTGTGTGAAAACGGATAAGGAAAGAGTGGCAGAACTCCCTTCGGTGTCTGGAAAGGGGGAAGTCGACCACACACCCAACAATTAGTGGCATTGCTGGTCTGGTGTGAATAGTGTAACATTCTGATAAATGTGTTATTACGCATAGCAAGACGATAGGATAACTCGTGAGGAGGCAGGTCACTAAATGTGTGCTCTACTGTAACATTAGGAAACATATGTACATGTGAAATAGGAAAACATAAATGAAAAGCATAACTTATGCAGGTAACCATAAGACTCAGAAACATAAAAAATAACAGAGTAACGATGCATCTACTGCAAATATTCTTTTGATAGCGTATTCTCTTAGAGTTTTGACTAACTCTCTCACTATGTGGGTCTATCTCATACATGTCAGCAACCTGTCTAACCGCTTCACCCGAGAGGGACTTAAACAATTAAACTGTCTGACTTGCTAGACCTCAACTTGGCTTTATACTCCTGCTGCGGAGTTTTCTCTAACAGGGGAAGTTTAGAGTCTGTGTCTGGGCAGTCTTTGAGGACAGGGCAGTCTTTGATAAATGTCTTTGGTCGTAATCCATGGAATTTCTTGACGTGGCTGGTATGTACCCAGCCCTTGCGTCCCTCGAGCTTGACTGCGGTCCTTGTTGTTAATAACACCAACTTGGGCTCCTTCCAGCGGGGCTCCAGCGGACTTGAACGATCGAAGTTTCGAACCAACACGAGTTTACCTGGAACGACTTCGTGCGGTTTCACTTGAGTGTTGTCTGGAAAAGCAGCGGCGACCTGTGAACGACAAGAGTGTAGGGCAGACATCAAGGAAGCTAGGTAATCTGTCAGCATATTACTGGAAACGTCTGTAATCTTTCGGGGCATAGGTGTACCCCACATATTTGGAGGACGGCCGAATACGACCTCGTACGGGGACAGACCTGATCTAGAGTGTGCAACCATTCTCATATAAAAAAGGGCAACTGGCAGTGCTACCAACCAATCTACACCTTTCTCTGCGCATACTTTTGCAATGCGGATTTTCAATGTCTGATTATGTCTCTCAACTAGACCAGCTGCTTCGGGGTGCCGTACACAGTGGAACTTCCACTGGTACCCTAACAGAAGGGATACTTGTTTCATGAGTTCAGAGGAGAATGGCTGGCCGTTGTCTGAATACACGACCCTTGGCAAACCATAGCGGGGGAAAAACTCACGAACCAACTGCCTGGCAGTGGTCGCGGCAGTGTAATCTGGAACTGGATATGCTTCTGTCCATCTGGACAAAGCACATACAACTACGAGGACATACTTGAAACCTCGACATCGCTCCATCTGAATATAATCCATCTGGAGGACTTCAAAAGGGTGGTCAGGAGGATGGAATCCATCTTGTTCCACCGGGACACTTTTACCTGGATTGAACTGACAACAGATCATGCAGGTACGCACTTTCTGCTTGGCTGCTGTTCGTAAATGCTTGTTGAACCAAATGTTCTGGATACTGTCTAACATGGCCTTTTCTCCTAGGTGTACTGGACTATGTGCGGTATTAATAATGACTTGAACCATTGAGTCGGGGAGAAACCATGTGGCTTTTCCCTTCGTCAACCATCCTTGATCTGTCTGGACCCCTCCTTGTTCGGACCATTTCTTGATTTCATCAGAGGTAGCATGTGACTGGATATCTAGTACATCTTGTGTAGGGTCCTTAACTGTCATACAAGTTGTCTGATCTGGAATGTGTGTCGGTGTCTTGTTAACTGGAATGTCTGGAGTCTGAGTTGTAAGCTTGGCTGTACGATCTGCCAGGTCGTTACCCTGGGAAATGATGTCAGTAACTTTCGTATGTGCTTTGCACTTCATAATGGCAATAGCTGTCGGTAAATGTATTGCATCTAACAGAGCTTGAATGAGGGGGCCATGCTGAATCTTAGTTCCATGAGAAGTCATGAAACCCCTTTCTTGCCAGAGCACTCCAAAGTCGTGTACGACTCCGAATGCATAACGCGAATCTGTGTATATGTTAACTTTCAGGTTCTTGGCACGTATACAGGCTTGGGTCAGAGCGACAAGCTCTGCTGCTTGAGCAGACAGGGTATCAATACGGTGTGTTTCTATAACTTCAGTGTCCGTAGTCACTGCATACGCGGCTACTAGTTCTCCTGTACTTGTTCTCATACATGAACCATCCACATAAAGTGTCAGGTCAGGATCAGGTAATGCAATATCTGTCAAGTCTTGTCTTGGCTTTGTCATGGTGTTAACAACTTCCACACAGTCATGTGTGGCAGGACTTGAAGTAACTGAGGGTCACAGTGTAGCGGGATTTAAAACGTTGCAGCGTCTGATTTCTATGTGTGGCTGAAACAGTGTCAGTTCATAACCTGTTAAACGTGCAATTGTCAAGTGCTGGGTCTGTGTTCGGTTCAAAAGAACTTCCACGGAGTGTGGAACTTGTACTGTCAGGGAATGTCCTAACACTATGGAATCACTTTGTCTGATAGCTAGAGCTGTGGCTGCAACTGACTTGAGGCACGCAGGCAGAGCCTGGGCCACCGGATCTAATGTGCTAGAAAAATAAGCACAGGGCTTGTATTGTCCTGCTTGATCTTGTGTGAGAACAGATAATGCAGTACCATCACGTTCAGTAACAAAAAATGTAAAAGGCTTACTGTAGTTTGGTGTTGCTAGAACAGGTGCTTGGCATAAAGCTTTCTTTAACTCATTGAAAACAAGTGTATGTTCCTGGGCCCAAGGGAGGACAGTCGATACGGCTGCCTCCTGTGTCGTTAACTGTATCAGTGGTTTGGCTAGATATGCGTACTGAGGAATCCATTGTCTACAGTAAGAAGTGAGGCCGATAAAAGCTCGTACCTCCTTCTGAGTCTTGGGCTGTGGAAGATGCGCTATTAACTGGATACGGTCAGGTGTCAACTGCCTACCCCTCTTGGACAGTAAGTGTCCCAAGTAAACCACTTGCTGGACAAAGAACTGAAGCTTTGAAGGGGACACCTTGTGCCCCATCTCGGCCAGGAAATACAAGACTGTCAGTGACGCACGTTCGCAGTCACATTCAGAACGGGCTGTAATTAACAGATCATCGACATACTGGAGTAGGGCAGTGTCAGTTGGCATGTGAATATTGTCTAGTTGTCTTTTAAGTGCTTGACTGTAAATGCTAGGACTTTCTGTGAAACCTTGAGGAGCTCGTGTAAATTTATAGCTTCTTCCATTTAAACAGAATCCGAAAAGAAACTGGCTGTCTGGATGAATGGGGACACTAAAGAATGCGTTCTTGAGATCAATTACAGTAAAGAACGTGGCTTCAGAATCAATGGCAGTCAATAGGGAAGAAATATCTGGAACCACTGGGTACTGTGGTATGATACATTTATTAAGTTCTCGAAGGTCGATCACTAATCGATAAACTGGAGGTGCATTCGGATCAGTACGTTTCAGAATCGGAATGATAGGAGAATTACATACATTGGAGTCAGTTTCTACAACTACTCCTTGAACAATAAGTTCGTCAATAATTTTGGATAAGGCTGCTACAGCCTCAGGTGGCAATTTGTACTGTCTGATTCGTGGTAATACAACACCTTGTTTCAGAGTGACACGATAGGGTGTAATGTGCATACAACCTACATCAGTTGGACCTTGCGCCCATAAATGCTGTGGTACATTCAATAATCTTGGATCAAAATCACGTAATACATAATGACCTTTAAAATCTCGCAGGAACAGTCTTACTCCCTCTGGGGAGCAACAAATTATGGCACCTAATTCTTTCAGTGTCTTAATGCCTAATAAATTTTCTGGACATGACTTCGTAAGTAACAAATCAGTAGTTCGGGACAGTGGACCAACTTCTAGAGTAACTGGTTTCGATATTTCATTAACAATAGGCTTTCCTGAAAATCCAAGGGAAACATTTCTTGAGCCTGAGAGCGGAGCCCCTGGAACCTCGTCATGACTGATGGTAGTCCTACTTGCCCCTGTATCCATCAGAAACTTTCTGTCTTTCCCTAATACTTGACTGTGTACATAGGGACCCTCTTGATCTACAGGAATCTCGATGAGAGGCAAGCCTACCTCCCTCTCTAGGCTGTTTCATGAGTATGGCTGATAATCTGGATACTCTGACTGTGCATACTGGTACATCTGCTGTGTAACGTGTTGTGTTGCAGCGATAGGCTGCGGTACTGTAACTGTCTGTTGTGCATTCTGTGGTGACTGGGAAGTCTGTAAAACTTGTTCTTGTCTAGGCGGACGCGGTCTCTCTTTAGTCTTACCAGTAGCTATGTTATGTTTCAGAACTGCACATTCGTTTATAAAATGACCTTGTTGTTTACAATAATTGCATGTCCCTTTAACGGGAGCTGTAGGATGACTGGCTTGATTCGGACCCCTCTTCTGACTGTCTTGTGGAACAGACTGTGCAACTAATACTTTCATTTTCGTGTCTTTCATACGTCTCTTTTCGTGTTCCTGCTCTTCCCTGATTCTGTTCTGGTGGTACTGTAACATCTGGAGCATCTGTGACGGAGTATTAGCTTGCCAGGTACTTTCGACTTTCAGTACTCGATTTTTAACTTGTAGACTTGAATTCTCGACTAGTTTGGTAACAAAAAGATGTGGATACGATTCACTACTTGTTTTCAGACCACTATTAATAATGAAACATTTCTCGAATCTAGAATAAAAGTCACTAGTATCTTCGTCTTGTTTCTGTTTACAGGCTGAGATGGCATCCCAGTCTTCCTTTTTCGTGGCTAGTAATCTTGGCAAGACTTGTATTAACAGTTCGGGCAAAGCTTTAGCTTTATCCCCAAGACCGGTACCTGGTACTCGTGTATTATCTTCGGCTTCTAATGCGGACCAATCTATCTTATTCTCTCCCACCTCCCATTCTTTTTCTTTAAGTTTTTCATATATGCCCGCAGGCAACAGGACCTTTAACATTTTAATGATATCAGGATACGTGTATTCTCCCATACGGAGCATGTCTTTTAGTTCACGGTGGAACCCTGCTGGATCTTTATCATGACAGGGGATTAACTTTTTCATCTCCAAAAGTTCTATTTTCGTGATGGGGGTGTAAACAAATACTCGTTCTAGAGCACCCCCCGTTGTCCTAACTGGATGTACTTCTCGTAACGGATTCTGTCTATCTATGTAGAATGACTTCCTTACTGGGGGTGGAACGGGAACAAAATGCGAAGTCAGGAACGTACTGTATTTGTGGCGCTGTTCTAGAATGACATTAATTAAATCGGTACCTAGACCTTTCCATCTGTACTGGAGTAACTCGTTCAATACATCATGTAAAGGACCTGGATCAGAATGCTGAACCTCATACAGTGTGATGAGGTGCTGGATCATATACATACCCACCAGACGCTGCTCGGCTGGGGGCAGTTTCAGGAACATTTGTGCCACGATTTCATCTGGAAACGTGGTAGAATCACTAGTCCATCGGACTGCTGATCGGGCTAGTTCTTGTTCATGCATGGTATTAAGTTCACTATAACCTATTCGTGATTTCAGAATTTTATCGGTAGCTTGGAATACTTGCTCAAGAGAACATTGTTCTGGCACTAGAGGAGGAAAACTTTTCTTGTAATCTGGACGTGAATGTCTGTCGGAAAGTCTAGTTCTACCTACATACGCTATTCTGTCGGGATTCTCGCTGTCTACCTCTTCACTTGAAGAGTCATTCTCTTTCTCAGCTATTTTCCTTGCTTTCTCTTTTTCGTGTATGTCTAGAATTTCCTTACGGATTTTCCTGTACATAGCGTCTATACAATTCTGTGTCTTGTGTTTTCCCTCGGCTATATTATCACTCCACTTTGTCAGGACTTTCATCTTATCTTTATCTTTCTCAGGATAGTCTTGTTCTCTTATTAAACAGTTAATCAAAAACTGTAAAATCAGATGTTGAGTCTCGACTTTTCTGTGTGCCATAGCTTCGTGAATACTTTCTGGATCCTCCCCTGTACGGATAAAACAATATATTCTATCTAGATGGTCCTTCATGTCTGGCAGAGTAACCAAAAAGGTGGTAACTCGTCGTAAACGTACTGAATACAGTATCATGTAATCTTCACCTGGTACTGAATCATATACGCAATCAGTAAGGTATTTCTTGAGGGCTGCGTAAGTAGAGACTTTCGGTGTACGTTGTAACACTGCTTCTCTCAGCGTCATTCGTTTCGTTTGAGGCGGGGTGGTAGGAGCGCCTCCCGCCGCCCCTCCTGGGCTAGAGTCGTCAGGTAATACCGGACGTGCGGGTGGTGGTAACGTGACTGGTAAAACGGGTGCATTTACTGTAGGCTGGGCCGGGGGTACATTAACTTGGTCCCGGGACCAGTGGCTGGAGGAACAGGGATTACATTATTAACAGGGTGCTGAGGTTGAACAGGCGGAATATGATTTGCATATTCTGGGACTGTATCGTCCAAATAGGACGAAAGAAAAATTTCAGCTGCGGTCGGTTTATGACGTAGCCTAGTCGGGACTAATGGTGGCGGAAAATTACTGGATGCTTCCGGGGTTGCCTTCGGCAAGCCCTCGGCAAGAAGAGGATACATGCCCCTTATAAGAGCATTTCTCTGTCTGTCTGACTGTTCTGCTCTAACTCGTTCACCTTCTTCTAGAAGTTCCCTTTCTTGGGCTCTCTCTGAGGATTCCCTACTTAACTCTGTTTTTCTGATTTCTTTTTCGGTTCTTCTATGAGATTCTTTGCGCCATAACTCGATGGCATCTTGCTGGGACTGTCGGACTTTCTTTTTCCATAATGCCTCTTCTACTCGCATGATGCACTCGGCATCCCATGTACCTGATACAGGCCATCTATATTTCTCTTCTAGATCCTTGGTATAGTCGACCCATAAATCTAAATACAATATGGCACTTAAGCCATGCTTATGATACATAAAATGTCCTGGACTGTCCCTAGGCGGGACAGGAACTGATTCTTCGAGTAACCCTTTCCGGGTTCCTATCTGACGTAACTTGGAAAACAGAGGCATTCTAGACTTGAATCCAAACACAATACAATACACGATAAACACAGTAATGAATAGCAAAACAAATCACTCATACCACGACATTGAAAACACATTAAATAACATTAATAACAGTTCGAACAGAATATTACCTGGTACATTTAAAACATAATACTCGGACTTCTCGAGAACAGACTTACTAGAATTACTGGATGCACTGCTAAAACAGTACAGACCGGTCTCATAAAGAGACACGTCGGACCGTATCCACCTAGGTGGACACTTCGGACTGGATCTGCGTACCCAAACCCAACGGACCAGAGACAAATTAATTGACCCTGTCTAGATACTACCCCAGCAACGGTACTCACCGGGCAGCAAGAACGGAAGGCCTCGGACTGGACTGGACTGCTACGACGTCGGACTACGAACTTCGGACTTCAGTTACAGGTGGGCCTCCGGATACCTCGGACCTTGTACTCTCGGCTTGGGCTCTGGTCGGGACTCGCCGCATTCCTCACCGCCTCGTCTGGATGCTGGACCGCAGTCTCCGTCTCCTCCGTGGGCCTGAGGGATACTTGAAGCAGAAATATCTGCACGTGCACGGTATGGTTCCGTCACGGCTGCAGAGGGTCAGGGGGCCTGCGTGGCTTCGCCGGCGCGTGGGGAAAGGGCAAGTCCCTATTCGGGCGCCATTATGTGGTAAATAAATAATTAATTACCGGTACTATTTTTGAATACATTGAATAAAACAGATAGCTCAATAAATAAGAGACAGGATTCGAGGTATCTGAGTTTAACAGGCTTTAATCAGGCATAAGGGAAGGGACAGGAACGGGATAGCCTGCACGGAAATAGAATGGATGGCAGCTGCAACGTCTAAGTAACAGTACAAGGTATATATACATTACAATTACATTCAATACAGTAGGCGTAGCAGTAGGCGTAGCAGTCGCGAAAGATAAGGACACATGGGCGTAACAAGAAGGCGTGTACAAGGCGTATACATGGACATGTGATGTAGACGTCACAGAAGTATCATAAGATAGGCGGAAACATGGAGGGGGCTACCTGAGCAGCTGGGACCTTTAACCTAGTGGTGCGCGCAAACGGGCCATGACGTGTATCTGGGGAGAACTGGGGGCTATGACTTCTGCACTGGAAGAGGAGACTAAAGTCTGCGGTGTCAGGACGACATGTACCTATAGCGTATCTGGTATCTCGTGTTTGGAGTACATGTTGATAGAATCTAAAAGCTATCAGGGCAGAGGCTACTTGACTCTAAGGCTGGTGCATGCATATATTCTTCGTGTAATGCGTGTGCTATGAATCTTCTATGAATATTAATACAGTAATTCTCTTGCATGGAGACATAAAGACTAGACTATAGCTGAAGCTGTTTATACGGTTCAGTAGCTAAGGAATGCAAAGACGAGGAGCTGAACTGATAACTAGAAGCATAACATACTCTTGGCATACAGGCAGGCAGAGCTGGGCACCGCGCTGCGCGGAAGTAAGTGAAGGGTCAGGAATGCAGGTGGGGGCTGTATCGCTCCTCGGAGCGGGTTCAGAAGACTGGAGCTTGAATCTGGCGTCCGGGCCCTTTTGAGGCCTAGAAACGGGGACAATTCAATGAATTAACGTGTACACTGTAAATCGTGGTAACATAGGCCTAGTACTCGTTGCTTTCACGAGAACTGGAAACTGGCATACTAGAGTTGGACACAACTATAATTGCGTCTTTAATCGATCATAGGGGGATACATATGCATATTAATCATGCACATATAACATAGGATGGGGAACACGTAGGGACATAGAACAAGGCAAAATATAATTTTCCTCAGGTTGGACTAAATCTAAGGTCCCTCCTATGGGTGGACCTGGGGAGGGGGTGGTTACACCCCTTCCCCTTTGTCCAGTTTTGTGCCAGAGCTGGGGCTGAGCGCCACAGCAACCGGTTTGAACTGGGAAATACATGGAGCACCTTGTGTGCCCCAGGCAGTGTCTGGAAAGCATTCACTGAATACAGCCCTCCCTGCCCCAATACACTAAAGCCTGTCTGGGGAGGTGCTAGGAAACTTATTGTCCAGGCCTCCCCTGCCGGAGTTTCGTCCAACAGCAGGAGGGCAGACTCGTGTCTGTGGCAGCAGCATCCATTTTGTGATGCTGAGGTTCTGTTTAACTTTAAACGGGTAAACCAGTAACTACATATCTTTTCCCTCTAGAAGGGTGGAATGCTACCCCCGTCGCCAGGACTGGCGGGGAGGGGGGTATTCTAAAGTGTTTGACACCTTACATGACATGTTTTGATAAAGCCAAACCAAAGTTAGCATTAACCGCGAGGATTATAATACACTTAAGAGTATATGGTATGGCTATATCATAGAACAGCTATAAGGAGATGGTTCCGAAAGCTGCAGAGGGGCTCAGCTCATGCTAGGGCACACTCTCACACAAAACCATGCACTCTGCCTCCAGGATTGTCAAAGAAAAACTAAAGGAAATGATGGACGGAGCGTTGACAACACGAGCACTCACCCCCAGTCAACTGATCTGGGTTTAATCCATCACCGTTCTTTAGCCCACTCTGCCACCCCAGTTCAGACATGGCCATATGCAAATCAGTCTGACCCTGTGCCTCATGGGAACAGGCCAGCCCGAACTGCCAAGCCATGCCTTCTCAGGACCGAAACAAGCTACCGAGGACCGGTTTCTGGCATTTCAGCTGTCTTCAGCCCGGCTTGCTTGAATCCAGTGACAAAGTGAGCAAGGGACTCACGTCTGAGCATACCCTGCCAACTTATGGCGAACAAAGAAAAACCAAAGGAAATGATGGACGGAGCGTTGACAATACAAGCACTCACCCCTGACTCCGTCAGAAGCGGTCGCTCCCCACGGCCCCTGGCCCTCACTGCTATCTCTGTACTGCTCGCATTGCTCAACACATTACATCTGCTCCATTGCCTGCATTGGTATCGTTGTGCTGCTCGCTCGGAATTAATATAATTGCTTATTTCTGTTGCCTATATCGATATCGCTGTGCCGCTCGCTCTGCATTAATTGTTTATTTCTGTTGCCTGGCATTAATTGTTTAATTCTGTTGCCTGGCGCCTGCATTGGCCGCATTGCCTCATTGAGTATTCTTGCCCTTGCATATATTACACGCTTCGCCTCGCGTAGCGCTCGCATTACCAGCTAGATTAAAAATATATTTAATTGTGCCTATTCGTGATAGTGCCTCTGCCCACAACGTTGTAACTGTTTGTTGCCCCAACCGGTTCCGGTTTCGATTCCGCTGCCATTTTGTTGTTGTGTGCCTCGGAGCCCGTCCTCTCCACCCCGCCCACGCCTCCCAGCTGCTCCTCCCTTCCACTGACTCTCTAGGCTCGCCCGTCCTGTGCTAACGCTGTGACCGTCCTGACTCCGTCAGAAGCGGCCGCTCCCCACGGCCCCTGGCCCTCACTGCTATCTCTGTGCTGCTCGCATTGCTCAACACATTACATCTGCTCCATTGCCTGCATTGGTATCGTTGTGCTGCTCGCTCGGGATTAATTGCTTATTTCTGTTGCCTATATCGATATCGCTGTGCCGCTCGCTCTGCATTAATTGTTTATTTCTGTTGCCTATATCGATATCGCTGTGCTGCTCGCTCTGCATTATTTGTTTATTTCTGCTGCCTGGCATTAATTGTTTAATTCTGTTGCCTGGCGCCTGCATTGGCCGCATTGCCTCATTGAGTATTCTTGCCTTTGCATATATTACACGCTTCGCCTCGCGTAGTGCTCGCATTACCAGCTAGATTAAAAATATATTTAATTGTGCCTATTCGTGATAGTGCCTCTGCCCACAACGTTGTAACTGTTTGTTGCCCCAACCGGTTCCGATTCCGCTGCCATTTTGTTGTTGTGTGCTTCGGAGCCCATCCTCTCCACCCCGCCCACGCCTCCCAGCTGCTCCTCCCTCGCCCCTCCCCTTCCACTAGACACTTATGTCAGATGCATTTGCGCGCAGCGTTCACGCGCCCCATGTGCGCCGAAGGTAAGACCGTCTACGCCCGTCCGCGCCTAGCGCCAGACACCCTGGTCCTCGCATTACCCACTCCACTCGCCGAACGTATGACGCCGCTACTCTCCTTGCCCTTAACGCCAGACGCACCCCTCAATGCTGCGCAGCTACCCCAGGACACACCCACGGGCCATTCGTCTGCCACTCCTGCAAGTTCGCCTGCATCAGGACCCACACCAAATCCTCCTCCCCCAAACACAGCTCCAACACTAACCACCTGAAGTGCATCCTGCTGAACACCCGCTCGGTCCACAAACACGCCACTGAACTCTGGGACCTACTCGACACTACATCGCCGGACGTCGCCTTCCTTACAGAAACTTGGATAAACGCCTCATCAGCGCCCGACATAGCCATTGCCATCCCGGAAGCTTACAAGATCATCCGAAAAGACCGCACCAACCAAACAGGAGGAGGCATCACCATCGTCCATAAGAACACCATCCGATTCACTACCAGCTCCGACGATAACCTCACATCTGCCGAACACCTTCACTTCCAGATCCACATCGACCACAGGACCACACTTAGAGGCACCCTCATATACAGACCACCAGGAACCCGCACACAATTCAACGAAGACATAATTGACTTCGTCAGCCCACATGCCCTCACCTCCGAGAACTACATCCTACTGGGAGACCTCAACTTCCACCTGGAAAAGAATAACGACAGCAACACCACCACCCTTCTGGACAACCTGGCCAATCTCGAACTCAATCAACTTTTTGACACCCCCACCCACTTAGCCGGACACACGCTGGACCCTATCTTCACCTCCAGCAAACACATCTCCTTCGATCACACCACAGCTCTCCATTGGACGGACCACAGCTGCGTTCACTTCAGCTACAAAAAGACCACGACCTACATCCCACCACGACCTGTTCCTCGAAGAAACTGGAACAAAATCACCACCGACCAATTAGCACCCTTGAAAAACCACCAGATCAAACAAGGTAGCAAAAAGGCCCCCTGGTTCAACGATGACCTTAAGAAATCCAAGAAGTTATGTCGTATCCTCGAGAAATCCTGGAGAAAAAACCCAACCACTAACAACCTGACCACCTTCAAGGACGCCACCCGCAAACACCACCAATTGATCCGATCCACCAAGAAATCAGCATTCAAGGATCGACTCGACAACAACGCCCACAACAACAAGGAATTATTCAACATCATCAAAGAATTCACCAACCCCATCGCCGGCACCAACGACATCACCCCCTCCCAAGACCTCTGCGACTCTCTATCCTCCTTCTTCCACAACAAAATCGCCGACATTCATAACAGCTTTGAAAACCTGCCCGAGGAACAACCCACTCCACCCACCTCCAAACCAATACTGCACTCTCACAACCTTTGCGCCTGGAACCCAATCACTACTGAAGACACCATCCGTCTGATGAACTCCATCCACTCAGGTTCACCAACTGACCCATGCCCCCACCACATCTTCAACAAAGCAGACTCCATCATCGCACCCCATCTCCGCGATGTCATCAACTGCTCCTTCAACTCCGCTACCTTCCCAGAAAGCTGGAAACATGCCAAACTCAGCGCCCTTTTAAAGAAACCCACAGCGGACCCCTCTGAACTTAAGAACTACCGCCCCATCTCACTCCTCCCCTTCCCGGCCAAAGTCATCGAGAAAGCCGTCAATAGTCAGCTCGCTGCCTTCCTTGAATCCAACAATTCACTTGACCCCTCACAGTCCGGCTTCCGAGCAAAACACAGTACCGAAACCGCCCTCATCGCTGCTACTGACGACATCCGAACGCTACTGGACAACGGAGAAACAGTTGCCCTCATCTTACTTGACCTCTCCGCCGCCTTTGACACAGTCTGTCATAACACCCTCATACAACGCCTCAGCAACGTCGGAATACAAGGAAAAGCATTGGACTGGATCATCTCGTTCCTCGCCGGAAGAACACAGAGAGTCCGCCTCCCCCCATTCAAATCAGAAGCCACCGAAGTCATCTGCGGCGTACCACAAGGATCATCACTCAGTCCCACCCTCTTCAACATATACATGAGTCCCCTCGCATCCATCGCGCGACAACACAACCTCAACATCATCTCCTACGCCGACGACACACAGCTAATCCTCTCCCTCACCAAAGACCCTAACACCGCCAAAACCAAGCTACACGAAGGAATGAAAGAAGTAGCCGAATGGATGAAGAACAGCCGCCTAAAACTAAACTCAGACAAAACGGAAGTCCTCATCTTAGGACCATCCCCCTCTGCATGGGACGACTCATGGTGGCCACCAGCTCTGGGCACAGCACCCATACCTACAGATCACGCACGTAATCTGGGCTTCATCCTAGACTCCTCCCTCTCAATGACCAGACAAGTCAACGCCGTCTCATCATCATGCTTCAACATCCTACGCATGCTCAAAAAAATCTTCCGCTGGATCCCCACCGAAACAAGAAGGACAGTCACTCACGCACTAGTCACTAGCCGACTAGACTATGGAAACACCGTTTACGCCGGAACCACAGCCAAACTAAAAAAAAACCTCCAACGCATCCAAAACGCCTCAGCCAGACTCATACTGGACATCCCCCGTCAAGCTCACATTTCCGGTCACCTGAAAGATCTCCACTGGCTTCCCGTCAACAAGAGAATAACATTCCGTCTCCTCACCCATGCACACAAGGCCCTCTACGACCTAGGACCCGAATGTCTCAACAAACGACTGTCCTTCTACACACCCACCCGCCAACTACGTTCATCCAATCAAGCCCTCGCCGCAATCCCGCGCATCAATAGATCCACCATGGGAGGAAGATCTTTCTCCTACTTAGCGGCCAAAACATGGAATTCTCTCCCCACTCACCTCCGCCTTACACAAAACCACCTCTCCTTCAGAAAGCAGCTGAAAACCTGGCTATTCGATAAGTAATACACCCACCCTCCCTCAAGCGCCTTGAGACCCTCTGGGTGAGTAGTGCGCTATACAAATTACTGAACTTGAACTTGAACCCCCAGTTAACTGATCTGGGTTTAATCCATCACCGTTCTTTAGCCCAATCTGCCACCCCAGTTCAGACATGGCCATATGCAAATCAGTCTGACCCTGTGCCTCGTGGGAACAGTCCAGCCCGAACTGCCAAGCCATGCCTTCCCTGGACCGGAAACAAGTTGTGCAACATTCCGTCCATCATCTTGTGTGTTTTGCTGTTCACCCTATGTGGGAAGGGTATGCCCAGACGTGGGTCTCGTGCTCACTAAGCCACTGGAGTCAAGCTATCCTGGCTGAAGACGGCTGATAGCCAGAAACCGGTCCTAGGATGCTTGATTCCGGTCCAGGGAAGACATGGCTTGGCAGTTCGGGCTGGACTGTTCCCATGAGGCACAGGGTTAAGACTGATTTGCATATGGCCATGTCTGAACTGGGGTGGCTTGGTGAGCAAAATAACGATGGATTAAACCCAGATCTGTGACTGGGGGTGAATGTTTTGCCATTGTGCAACATTCCGTCCATCATCTTGTGTGTTTTGCTGTTCACCCTATGTGGGAAGGGTATGCCCAGACGTGGATCCCGTGCTCACTAAGCCACTGGAGTCAAGCTATCCTGGCTGAAGACGGCTGATAGCCAGAAACCGGTCCTAGGATGCTTGATTCCAGTCCAGGGAAGACATGGCTTGGCAGTTCGGGCTGGACTGTTCCCATGAGGCACAAGGTCAAGACTGATTTGCATATGGCCATGTCTAAACTGGGGTGGCTTGGTGAGCAAAATAACAATGGATTAAACCCAGATCTGTGACTGGGGGTGAATGTTTTGCCATTGTGCAACATTCCGTCCATCCTCATGTGTGTTTTGCTGTTCACCCTATGTGGGAAGGGTATGCCCAGACGTGGGTCTCGTGCTCACTAAGCCACTGGAGTCAAGCTATCCTGGCTGAAAACGGCTGATAGCCAGAAACCGGTCCTAGGATGCTTGATTCCGGTCCAGGGAAGACTTGGCTTGGCAGTTCGGGCTGAACTGTTCCCATGAGGCACAGGGTCAAGACTGATTTGCATATGGCCATGTCTGAACTGGGGTGGCTTGGTGAGCAAAATAACGATGGATTAAACCCAGATCTGTGACTGGGGGTGAATGTTTTGCCATTGTGCAACATTCCGTCCATCATCTTGTGTGTTTTGCTGTTCAGGATTGTCAAGGCCTGCCATAGGAGTGACTTACAGGTTATTATGTGTCTATATGTATATATAGATATAGGGATACTATAAGTAAGGGGTGATTACACCACCTTACCCAGGCTGTAAGTATAGACCTGTGGTGTCAGTTTGGAAGGCTAACCCTGGGTGTCACAATTCATGCTGCAGCCCCTAGTAGGCCTAGGGTGCACCTATGCCCTGGGTACCTAGGGAACACTAAAGGGGCTCACAAGGGTGACCTAGTAAACAATCTGGGATGTACCTAAAGTACATGGTATCAATTTAGAGAGAGAACAGCTAGGCTGTGGGGCTGAGTAGCAGGGCCACAGCCATACTAAAGTAAAAAAAACAGAGAATCAAAGCAAAAAGTGGGGGTAACCATATAGTCAGATATCCATCTTCCTACACTCTCTCCAAATCATTATCTCTTAGGCACGTGTGAATTGACAAGCTGTTCATCATTGTTAGGCTCCAGGTGGATCTGAACCAGCATTAAAAGGAGTACTGATTGCTCTTTACCTGAGGCATTTGTGATGTGGCCAGCTGGACTTAAAGTAAGAGGTCTTTCTTGGACCTATCCTGCTGCCTCTCTGAACGTAAAGTACACTGAGGTGCATATTCTCAAAGATTTATTGGCAAGTTTTCGGCACTTTATCGCAGCCAAAGTGGCGATAATATTATCGCCCCATTCACAAGCTGGTGCTAACAGCCCATATCACCATAACAACTCCACAGATGACCCCGGCAACTATCGCCCTTTTTTTTGTTGCTTTTATAGTGCATTTTCCCACATGACGCGTGGGAATTGCAGGCCTGTTGCTGGTTATTGCTGATTTTTGTATCGCAATTGGCCTCATCGCTACTATTTTTGTGTTCGTGTTTCGCCTTTTTTCGGCATCGCGATTACTTTTATGTGGTCATTTGACGTGTTGTCCTGGGACTATCGCATGGTACCACCGTGTTGGGAATACAACGTTAACACAGCATCATTGTCCAGCGATAGACTGTGATGTGAAGAGTTGCATTAAGCTAATTTTGCGGTAATTATCACACGTTCTTGAGGATATGCCCCTGATTGTGGGTGCATCTGAATGGGTGTTGGGTTCAGCAAATTACACGTTTCATTGGTGTTTCAGAAATAGCTGTTGGATCTGCCTAAATCTCCCCTTTTCCAGTTCAGTGGCAGCTGTTGTGTCTGTCACGTTGTTTAAGGCCCAGAGACAAGGCACATGCTAAGAGGTGGCCCAAAGTGCAGATGTAGACGCACATAGTAGATTTGTGCAATCCAGCAATGCCCCCATAGCAGTGTTCAGGTTTTTCGGTGAGTCTTGGGCATAACTATCAACAGTGCAGTAGTTGCATTGATACCAGGGCCCAGAGATGTCAGGGGCCTAATGCACCCAAATTATTTTACAATCCAAACAATTGGAATAGAAGAGACGTTTTCTCTAATTGCAACAGGGTGCAAGGCACCCTTTCTATGCCACTGGTCAGAACTTGCTGCGGGAATGGCACTTTTAAATTAGGACCTTTTCTCCTACATTTAACTCAGATTGCCTTAATCATGCTGCTGTCTGTCGGCCTCTCATCAGCACACAAGTTGTCTTCCTTTCAACAGGGGCTCCAGGTCTCACGTTGAGCGATAGTGTCTATTGCCACGTATCTTGTGCTCACGACAAAGATTGGGTGACCCCTTCTGACATGTGGCATCTTTCAGTATTCTCAAAGAAATGCATCGCTAGCTTGTTGACCCCAGTAGCACTGGTGAAGCATATGATTTTGTTCAGAGTCCTCATGAATTGTTCTGTTTTCCCATTATCATGCAACCAGTAGGGTGTTACCTAGATAGGCTCGACTTGTGACTCGACGTCTTCTGAAATTTGAGGCCATTAGTGGTAGTATTTTAATCACATCTTTTCCATTGTGTTGTTCTTGACACCTGATCACAAGCGTCGTAAGGGAGGTACAGAGAGGGTTGTTAGTCTTGGGTCCTGCTTTTTTCGGGGCAAATATTACTGCTACAAAATATAATTATATTGTTAAATAAAAGCAGGCCATGCAGGTTATTTTATAATAGATGGGATGCTGCAATCTCTGTATAAAACGATTGTGTTCTGACTTCCCAATGTCTGCTGCCAGAGCCAACTTTGAGGGGAAAGACAGGTCAGGGAGCAACTTAAAGCAGCTGTATAAGGAACAAAATGGAACATTGCTTTCTTTCTTCTGCTTTGTGTTTTTTAGATGCATCATGAAAAGCAGAAGGACATATTTATGGCAACATGTTTATTTTTGGCACTCCTTAGGTAGTTAGAGAAATTTTATAATCTTTCTGCCCATTCTTTTAACCCCTTCGCTGCTAGGCCTTTCCCCCCTGTGCTAAGCCTTTTCTTGGCTATTTGGGGTAGTTCGGTCTTAGGCCCCTGTAACGTTTTGACCACATAAGGTATCCATGCCAAATTTGCGTCCTTTTCTTCCAACATCATGGGGATTCTAAAGGTACCCAGGGTTTGTGGATTCTCCTGGAGGGGACCCAGAAATTAGCCAAAATATAGCAAATTATTCGTTTTTTGAAAAATGGGAAAAAGGGCTACAGATGAAATCGTCTGTTTTTTCCCTGCAAATGGTATCAACAAAGGGGCTGTGGTGCTGAAATCACCAGCTTTCAGGGACAAGCAGACTTTTGTCAGAAAACCAAAATGTTTTACACAGTTTTGGCATTTTTCAGGGACACAGCCTTTTTGCCGGTTTTTGTGCTTTAAACCTCATTCCAGTTAATGGTAGAAATGGGTATGAAAGCAATAATGGATCCTGGAGAGCTATACATTTTTTAACAAGTAGACAAAATTCTGAATGCAGCAAGGGTTCATTTGTGTAGATCATTCAAGGTTTCTTTATAGAAACTAACAGTTGAATATAGAAAAAATTGAAAATTAGTTGAAAAAAAGAGCCATTTGTTATACCGTTTTCACCTGTAACTTCTTCTAATTATGCCAGCTGTTTAAACCAATATACCGTTACATCCGCTGGACCTTTCTGGTTGTGGGGATATATAGGACTTGTAGGTTCACCAAGAACTAGACAAACCCAGAGCCAATAACTGAACAGTGTCTTGCAATGTTTTTTTTATTATGTCCCGGGTATATAGCAATTCATTTGGGAAAACATATACATGGAAAAATTGGTATGGAAGACACCTATGTATTTCTGAAATTGGAACAGAATATAGAACTTAGAAACAGTAGATATTTGCACATTTCCGAAATTGTGAATACCCATACTAGCATGAGAATTATATGTCCTTTTCCAAAATTACTTCTTTTTTAAACCTTATCTTTCATATGGACGGCAGAAATGCATCGAAAGTCAATAGGTAATAACAGTTGTTCTACTATTCTGTATTACCCTAAGTCTCCCGATAAAAACGGTACATCACTTGTGTGGGTAGGCCTAGTGCCCACGACAGGAAACGGCTCGAAACGCAACGTGGACACACTTTATTTTTACAGTGCAAACTGACCTTTTATTTGCAAAGTGCCTAGCTGTAGACTTTGAACCCTAGCTCTGCTGGCACCTAGAGAAACCTAGCAAACCTATACATTTTCGAAAACTAGACCCCAGGGGAATCCAGGATGGGGTGACTTGACTGGCTCCCAACAGGTTCTATTACCCAGAATCCCTTACAAACCTGAACATTTGTTAAAAATAAATCAATTTTCCGTACATTTCTGTCATGGAATGTTCTGGAATCTGCGTTGATCCACAAAATTCCACCCACCCCGTGTTCCCCAAAGTCTTCAGAGAAAATGGTACCTCACTTGTGTGGGAATACGTAGTGCCCGTGACAGGAAACGGCCCAAAACGCAACGTGGAGACACTGCATTTTCACAGTGAAACAGGACCCTTTTTTTGCAAAATGCCTAGCTGTAGATTTTGAGCCCTAGATCTGCTGGAGCCTAGGGAAACCTAGCAAACCTATACATTATTGAAAACTAGAGACCCAGGGGAATCCGGGATGGGTGACTTGTCTAGCTCTCATCAGGTTCTGTTACCCAGAATCCCTTGCAGAGCTCCTGTTTCCTGTTGCGGGCACTAGGCCTACCCACACAAGTGAGGCACCATTTTTCTCGGGAAAGACTTTGGGGACTGCGGAGCGGGTGGAATTTTGTGGATCCATGCAGATTCTAGAATTTTCCACCACAGAAATGTGAGGAAATTTTTTTTTTTTTTTTTTTTACAAATGTTGAGGTTTGCAAGGGATTCTGGGTAACAGAACCTGGTGAGAATCATACAAGTCACACCATCCTGGATTCCCCTGGATGTCTAGTTTAAAAACATTTATAGGTTTGCTAGGTTTCCTTAGGTGCTGGCAGAGTTAGGTTTCAAAATCTACAGCTAGGCACTTTGCAAAAAAAAGGGTCAGTTTTGACTGTAAAAATGTGGTGTGTCCACTTTGCTTTTTTGGCCATTTCCTGTTGCGGGCACTAGGCCTACCCACAGATCCAGAACTTTCCACCACCAAAATGTGTTTTTTTGGACAATGTTTTAGGTTTGCAAGGGATTCTGGGTAACAGAACCTGGTGAGAGGCACACAAGTCACCCCATCCTGGATTTCCCTTGGTGTCTAGTTTTGAAAAATGTACAGGTTTGCTAGGTTTCCCTATGTGCCGGCTGCGCTAGAGCCCAAAATCCACAGGTAGCCACATTGATAAAAACAAGTCTGTGCCTTGTGGGCTTTCTGCCGCCCTGGGGGGGAATCTGTTGCCCCGATATGTCCCCAAGGGTGGCAGAAAGACTGGCTATTTTTTTGGGGGGTGGGGGCATTCGTATGCCCATTCTGGGCAGCCCCACCACGCATAAAAAAGCCAGAGTAATCGCTGGTGACTAGTGGGCTTTCTTCCCCCCCGGAGAAGATCAGGGGCCACTGCCCCCATCCGCTGCCCGGGGGGTGCAGAAATACTGTGGCTTTTTGGGGGGGAGGTGTGGGCATTGGCATGCCCATTCTGGGCTGACCTCACCCCTGAATTAAAAAAAATATATTTCCTGAGGCCTAGTGGGCTTTCTGCCTCCCCGGGGGGCAGATAAGGGGCTACTGCCCCAATATTCCTCCGGGGAGGAGCAGAAAGACTGTGGTATGTGTTTTCGGGGTGGGGGCATTATCATTCCCATTCTGGGCAGCCCCCACCCCTACATTATAAGAAAAAAAATCCCTGATACCTTGTGGGCTTTCTGCCCACCCGGGTACAGATCAGGGGCTATTGCCCCATCTGCCCCTGGGGATAGCAGAAGGAATGTTGCATTTTTTGGGGGGAGGGGGCATTAGTCTGCCCATCTTGGGCAGCCCCTCCCTACATCAATAAACAAATCCCTGGTTTCTAGTGGGGTTTCTGCCCCTCCGGGGGGCAGATTGTGGGCTACTGAACCATCTGCCACTGGGGGGGCAGAAGGACTGGAATTTCACTGGGGTAGGGGCATTTTCATGCCCTTTTTGGGCAGCCCCCGCTCCGTAAAAAAAAAAAACCCTGGTTTCTAGTGGGCTTTCTCCCCCCCCCCCCCCCGGTGGGCAGATTGGGGGCTTCTGCCCCCATCTGCCCCTAGGGGGGGTAGAAAGTCTGGTGTGCCCCAAAAAATATGGGGGGGAGCAAAGGCCCTTGCCCTAGGGGCCGCTCCCCCTCCCTGGTGCTAAGCACGCCGAGCTCAGCGCCCTCCTGAAGAAACCCACGGCGGACCCCATCGACCTCAAGAACTACCGTCCCATCTTGCTCCTTCCTTTTCCTGCCAAAGTCATCGAGAAGACCGTCAACAGACAGCTCACCGCCTTCCTCGAGACGAACGGATCCCTCGACCCCTCGCAGTCCGGGTTTCGGGCCAACCACAGCACCGAGACCGCCCTGATAGCAGCCACCGACGACATCAGATCCCTGATCGACAACGGGGAAACAGCAGCCCTCATCCTCCTGGACCTCTCTGCTGCGTTCGACACTGTCTGCCACCGCACCCTAGTGCAGCGCCTCAGCAACATCGGAATCCAAGAGAAGGCACTGGAGTGGATCATCTCGTTCCTCGCCGGAAGAACCCAGAGAGTCCGCCTCCCCCGTTCAGAACCGAGGCCACCGAAGTCATCTGCGGCGTACCACAAGGATCATCACTCAGCCCAACCCTCTTCAACGTCTACATGAGCCCCCTCGCAGCCATCGCACGCCAACACAACCTCAACATCATCTCCTACGCCGACGACACCCAACTGATCCTCTCCCTCACCAACGACCCCGCCACCGCCAGAGCCAGCGTACACGAAGGGATGAAAGACGTCGCCGAGTGGATAAAGAACAGCCGCCTGAAACTGAACTCAGACAAGACGGAAGTCCTCATCCTGGGATCATCCCCCTCCGCCTGGGACGATTCCTGGTGGCCCCCTGCCCTGGGCACCAATCCCAAACCAACGGACCACGCACGCAACCTGGGCTTCATCCTGGACTCCTCCCTCTCGATGACCAGACAAGTCAACGCGGTCTCCTCATCATGCTCCAACACCCTGCGCATGCTCCGCAAGATCTTCAGATGGATCCCCACCGAAACCAGGAAGACCATTACCCAGGCACTCGTCACCAGCCGACTGGACTACGGGAACACCCTCTACGCCGGAACCACAGCCAAACTTCAAAAAAGACTCCAACGCATCCAGAACGCCTCCGCACGACTCATCCTGGACATCCCCCGACACAGTCACATCACCGGACACCTGAGAGACCTGCACTGGCTCCCCGTCAGCAAGAGAATCATGTTCAGACTCCTCACCCACGCACACAAGGCTCTCCACGACCTGGGCCCCAAGTACCTCAACGACCGCCTGACCTTCTACACGCCCACCCGCCAGCTACGATTGACCAGTCACGCCCTCGCCACTGTACCACGCATCCGCAGAGTCACCGCCGGAGGAAGATCCTTCTCCTACCTGGCAGCCAAGAATTGGAACTCCCTCCCCATCCACCTTCGGCTGACCCAAGACCACCTCTCCTTCAGGAAGCAGCTCAAGACCTGGCTGTTCAAGCAGTAACGTACCCCTCTCCCCCAGCGCCTTGAGACCCTTCCGGGTGAGTAGCGCGCTATACAAATGCCGTGATTGATTGATTGATTGTTGTTTACTTTCCGTTTCAAGCGCCAATCAGCGAAGGGGTTTTCTTATTTTCACTTCCATCTGGATCTAGCACAAAGGCATGACTTAAAAGGCCACCAGCCCTCCTTTTGTTCGATATCATCCTACCTTGTAGCTATCTGGAGCCTAATATCTAGATGCCAAATCAATTGTTCTTGCTAGGAGGGCTTGTATGTTAAGAGTGTATGCTTGAGAGAAATACAGCGTCATGTTTTAAAATACAACACAGTGGTTGGGGTTGTCTGTACTAATAAGACTTAATTACTTTTTACCTTTTTTGGAACCTCAGAATGAACAGATTTAAAAAAAAAAAACAATAAGGTCCTAAACTCATGCCTTGCAGTTTGCATGCAGCTCCAGCTCGTAGCTCAATGTGCTATTTTAGAAGAATTGCAATTAATGAACTTTATATACCAAAAGGATCTTAATGTGAAAAACAGTCACTCGCTTTCCTATCTATGTAAAATATGAATCTGTGATCTGCATGCTGCATGATCTGTTTTGCAGCAGCCAAATTAACCCTCTATGCTACTTTTAGCCAAAACTGTGACTAGATCAAACACCAGCAGGGGCTTTAACAACCACAGTTATCACCATTATTATTAGCCCCTGTAAATTGCTGGCCCACAAAGATCAGCAGCAGGTGCCTTAACCAGGGCTGGACTGGGAACCCAAAGGAGCCCTAGCAATTTTCTCAGACCAGCCTCTGCGGAACCACTGCCTGGCTCCAGGAAGATGGAAATGATTGTTGCTTTTGTTACCGGAGGCCGATATTGTAGCACTGCTGCAAAACCGCCACTGCTGCAAAACCGACCTCCACCCTTCCAGCCTCCCGGGGAAACGCCTGATGCCCAGTGTGGCTTGTCCGGCCCTGGCCTGAACCCTGTAAGATATTTTAAAATGCGTAATCTTTGTGACCAATTAAATAGGGCAGAACAGATTTACTATTAAGGTTGTCCTTGTTGTCAATTTCTAGTCAGAGGAGATAAAAAAAAATTATAAATTGACTGCCAGAGTCCACTTTTCATGACTAAGCCCCTCGTGGCTCACCCACCTTTCCACTGCCTTGACCCCCAATTTATGGGTTTCCGGAGTATTTTTTTCCCAATTCCAGCACTGTCTTAAGATATGTTGGATAGTTTTGTATCACACATTGTGCCATTAGTATGGGCTCACTGCACTTTGTTGAACAAATAATACAAGAGCTTATCAGAGAATCCTTTTGTTTTTCTAAAATACCAACTAGTAAATTTTTCTTTGAGAGGATAACATTAATGACCACTGCAAAATACTCATTAAGATATCAAAGAAAGCAATAAATATAAGCCAGAGATTTGCTAAATTACCTTGGAATTCAATACCCAGAGAACTTTACTACAATGATACCTACTTCGAGGAGTATTATTAAGTTAATTTGATGATTTCCCCTTTCTGACAGTTCCACTTCACAATGTGCAATTGGAAAAGTATTAGTGGTGGATTAGTGTACTTTTTATCAGGTGGCCTCTTTCCAGGTAATTGAAGGGGCGGAGGCGGATAGTTTCACATTACATTGGAAGCATGCAGTAAAGCTGTAGAAGTTTAAAAACTTGGCTAACCTGCGTTCATTTGCTGATTGTTTGGTATTATGGATGCAGCTCTAGCAACTGTCTGTAGGTATATATATAGGCTACTAAAACAAGCATTGAAAATGCAATAGGTCTCGCCTTTGATTTTGCTTTTCTAATGGTATTGTATAGCAAAGCAAATGGCTTTAACTTAATGAAAGGCAAGACCTATTGTATTTTTAATGCTTGTTTTATATGAAGTGGAAAAAAAGTTTCTCTCTGCTAATTTAAAAAGATAATAAATAAATATTAATAAAATGATTGTATCCATGATTCTGTCTTAAAAATATTCATGATGGACAGCCCTTAAGAGCTTTTGATAGCTCAAAAAAACAGCACTAATATAAGTCAGACCGGAGCATCTTTCAGTGATTTTTTTGTTTTCTTTCGCCCTGGATGTTGGACCTACAACGTATCTTTAGGGGGGGCACCTTGCATGTATTTGTATAGGTTATGCTAACGTTACATGCTCAGGTTTCAGACAGCATATATGATAATGTAATTGAAAGCAATACAATAAATACAATGAAATGCCTTCAAACAATTAATGGAATAGCAGCCTTAGCAGTGTCAGCAGTACTAATTAAGCCTTCTGAGCTCTACGAGTTATGCCTCAAATATCGGCTTTAAATATATTTCATAAATGTACTCCGTTTGAATCATCAGCTTGACAGTTTCTTAAATATTAACATTTTGTCATTAAAAAAAATCAACATTTTCAGTAAACCTGGCCTTCAAGATTTTAGCTGGAACTGTTGGTGCAACATTTGGCAGGAACAGATTCAAGTTTGCTACAGTTGCACAGTTTCTGCCAAGGGTTGTTGCAGTTTTGTGTCTGCTTGTGTTCATACGGAAATTAAGAACATATGTCCAACGATATGTCAGTGCAATTTTGCAAACTGATAATTTCATGGTACTTCGCTTAATCTCCACACGCCTCAGCAGTCGACCTCATGGGCAAATGTTTTCAACATAACCCTATGAAACTATGTAAACTACAAAGACACCTTTTGAAACCATTGTTTATGTTCTTAGTCTGTGACACCAGTCGGTGTTCTCGTTCCTCTGTGTGATGAAGCAGTGGTCACAGTGGATGTGATTAGAGGGGCACGACCAGTCCATACTTTTTACTTGAAGTAAAACCATTCCCCAATTTTTTGGAAGAAAAGACAACCAGCTCAGTACGGTTCATTCCGAGAGTTGAAATGCTTCAGCTGAAGTGTAATGCAAGTAGTCTCCTGTGCTGTGAAACTGAGAGAGGGGCAGACAAGTCAACAAGCCTTCTTGTCATGATGCCTGCTTGCCTGAAAGAAACTTAAATGTGCACAACTGGTCAGCTTGCAAATGTAAAGGGTGCTTGGAAGCCGGTATTGGTTTTAATTGATGGAATCACTTGATGCTTCCTGATGACAGATTTATTCTTTTTGAGTGGTATTGCAAGGGAGTTACCATATGAGCTGTGAAATGTGTGCTTTTAAAGGACCGTTATAAAAAAAAGTGCACTATGTACAGTCTGGCTATTGCTAAAATCTATATTTTGGAAGCACTTTTTTTCTTAAACCTTTTTGCTCATTTTGGAGCAGCCTATCTTATACTATGTGTAATGCAAATTTAAAATAATGACTTACATATTTACAATGCTTTGTCACAGACTGGGACATTGTAGGACTAAAAATGCACAAGTCACTATTCTCCGCTGCACCAACTAAAATTCAATTCTGTGGCTCTCTGATATCAGACCCAAACGTCTGCAGTGTATTAACTAATAGAGGTTTTATAATATACGATAGCTCATTACCCACTGATTAGCATAACTTGCATTTCATTTTCATTTAAACTGAGCATTATTTTATAAGTAGTTACCTGAAGGTAAAAAACAGAAAAAGTTACAGAATATTTAGTTTTTTTAGCCACACATTTGACAGTGCCCAGACGCTCCCTCACCCCGCCCCCATTGCATGCAGCACCACAGTTCCCATACTTTTTTTAATGCACTTTGGCCACTTTGATGAAGAAGATTTGCCTGTGGATCGGGCATAGTTATTGTTGCTTTTTGTGAAACTCCCAAGAATGTGAAACCCATGACAAACCTGAATTTGAAATTGTGATACTGTGCCCAAACTCCTCCAACAGTCCTTTCATAACAAGTGGCTACCTATCAGTGTTCCTCTGCTTTCTCTGGCTACTTCGGACTGCTTGGAACACTGCACTTCAACCAATTCATTCTGTGAATCAAATGGAAGATTCAACAACTCCCTATTATGTGAAAGACTGTCTTTCAACAGGGGGTGTTGAGGGTATGGACCCTTTATGGGTTATAAGTGCCTAACTGTAAGTAACCTTTCACCTTAGGTGCCTCCCTAAAGTTGGTATAACACATTTACTTTAAATATAGTCTCTCTAAAGGGTTTGACAACGACCTCAACAAGTATTAGCATAGTCAATAGGTCTCGCTTTAGGGACCATATAAGTATTTAGTTATGCTGCACAATATCCTTGGGGCAACAACATCAACTGTTGCATGGCTAAAACACTTATAAGGTCCCAATGGCGAGACCTATTGGCTATGCCAATGCTTGTTTAAAACGCAGCTGACAATGCACTAAACTTGCCCGATCTTGGGGGGGTGGGGGGGATGGAGACCTGAAGGAAACTAGGAATCGTTTTCGTGTGAGGTTTCGGATCAGTTCAAGTTCTTACAAAATCTTGCTTCATTCAAAACTGAAGTTTTGGAGAACTGGGTGTTTTTAATACTTGTTCGAGGGTTGCTACGGTCACGTGGGCTCTTAGTATTATCAATTTTACCAGGGAATATTACAGAAAAGTGTCACGCGGTTCTATTGTACTCACTTTCCGAGTGAGACAAAGGTGAACGCCAAGTCTGCCCTGGCAGAAGTTGATCATGTAACCTGAAGATTTATCAGAGATCCCTGCAGCATGTGCACTAGCCCACCAAGCTAAGTGGGCTCGGACACTACGGTACTCGACTCTGTACTATGTGCACATATTTCTATAGTCACTGTCTCGTACCCCAGAACAGTCGGAGGTTCTAACCCGTAGTCACATCAGGTCAACTGAACCCCCCGCCCCGCAACATACCCAAACATCCCGAAAATAACACACAAGACACCAGTGTTAGATTGGGAAAAGTTGCTGCAGGTTTATTACATACATCGTTGTGTAATCACGGTGGGTTATCTTACGGGCGATCCAAGGGCAGGCCGCATTCTCGCCACCTGCCCGCCTGATGAGCCAAGCAGCACCGTGGTGAACCACCCATCTGCTGCGCCATTATGGTAATAACTCTACTCACGCCCCTTGCGGGGCGTATCTAGGCAAACCCCCGGTTGCACAGGCACACAACCGCCCGAAGGACTACTGGGGCGCCGACACGGGTTCCCGGACCTCCCATGAGGTTCCAGGTTTAGGCTCTGGCACCCCTATGTGGCCACTGAAGTATAGTGCTGCACCTCTCTGCTTCCGGATCGCCCTGTAACTCCGCCTGCAACGAAAAAGAACACATTAAAAGTTCCCACAGGGCCCCCCCCAGCTGACACTCAGGGTAAGAGGTAGGGAGGGAAAAGAGTGTCCCTGAAGCCCGACGCGTGACGTCCGGAGCGGCAAAGAGGCTTCTAAAATGGCGAGGGGAAGTTATATACCCCTCGCCCTGCCTGCCGCCCCGGACGTGCGTCAATGGCCCGCCCACCGTCCTGCCGGGACTCCCCTGCCCGGGGAGGAGTGGATGACAAAAGGTAGGGGGCGGGGGAGGCCCTCTGAGACTACGGGCCCGCCCTCCTGATGGCCACCGGGTGGCCTCGGGCAGCCGCATAGTCACATCAGGTCAACAGAACCCCCCGCCCCCCAACATACCCAAACATCCCGCAAACAACACACAAGACACCAGTGTTAGATTGGGAAAAGTTGCTGCAGGTTTATTACATACAACGTTATGTAATCACGGTGGGTTATCTTACGGGCGATCCAAGGGCAGGCCGCATTCTCGCCACCTGCCCGCCTGATGAGCCAAGCAGCACCGTGACGAACCACCCATCTGCTGCGCCATTATGGTAATAACTCTTCTCACGCCCCCTGCGGGGCGTATCTAGGCAAACCCCCGGTTGCACAGGCACACAACCGCCCGAAGGACTACTGGGGCGCCGACACGGGTTCCCGGACCTCCCATGAGGTTCCAGGTTTAGGCTCTGGCACCCCTATGTGCCCGCTGAAGTACAGTGCTGCACCTCTCTGCTTCCAGATCGCCCTGTAACTCCGCCACAGCCCGGGCGGCGGCCACCGCTGCCGCCCGGGCCCCCCACCACTTCGCTACCTATATTACCTGCAGCCCTTGCTCTGCAGTGCTTCTTGTAAATCCAAGAGGAACAAGTCCAAGCCAACCGGTGTGAGGTGAACCCCATCCACCTCAAAGTAACCCTTGATCTTGTCCTGACTCATTTCATGCCTGATGAAACCCATACCCCTCAGTTGGGTGATGTTCTCATAGCGCTGTTGATTCTTCTCCTAGACCTGTCTATTGCTTCACAAGACTTAGCGCTCTGCCACACCCTGTGTGGCACGAGTTCTGACCACCAGACTTCACACTCTCCCACTAATCTGCAGATATCCCCCGGGTCCTATTACATCTACAGCAGTAGTGTAGACCTTCCCAGGGTCGTGAGGTCATTACCCCCGGTGAATGACCAAATGAAGAGTCGGGGCCCCCACTGCTAATAGCGCTTCCTATAATCTATGCAATAGGCTGATCCAGCGCAAGCCATTGAGATCCACCCACACACATACACACAAGGCGTCTGCAGACTTCACCCAGGTCAGGTTTCATCTTCTGCAATAACGCAGTTCTCCGAATACGTGAGGTTGTTACCCCCCCAAGTGGACGGCCAGGGGATGGGGAGGGACTCCAACATAATCTATAGGGTGCTCAAGATTAATCCCGAGGCTGTTCTGGCATGCCCAGGGAAGCCCAACCACACGAACCTGTGTTCATGCCCCGTGAGTCCAAATCCTGATAGGAGCCCACTGAGTTAAGCCACCACGCATCTGGGAGTAAACGTGCAAAAGTGGGTGTTAAAGGCTACCAGATAGACCAGTGTGTACCCCCGCAAACTGAGCGGGGAAATTGTGAGGGCCCCTCCCCAATGAGCGACCCAGGAGGAAGCCATGACAGCAAATCTGTAAATTGAAATTAAGGTGCCCAGGAAAATTTTCGCCCAGCAATTAGAGGGTTTCATAAAAGCTGATATGAGCAATTCCAATAGCTATTTACACAAGCAACTCGCTGCACGTAGTACTGTACTGCCTCCTACTCGCCATATCAGGTGGATGTAAAAGCGTCGCCTGCTGGTAACATGTGCTTGGGGTAAATAGCTGCTTGTATACATTTCACTACCCTTAGTGCATGTCAGAAGGAGGATGCCCAAAATACTATAGTGCGACAGCTCAACACCCGCCATAGCTGAGAGGCTCCCTGGTACATCCGGCCCAGCAAGGGAACCTTATGCTATCCCGGAGGCAGTAACTAAAAGCATGTTTCAAGACCCCAAAATGTGTAATGCTGGGTCTTGAAAGGCCGGTGAAAATGTAAGGGTCTCGCCCCAGCCCCAAAACTTCATATAGCAAACAAGGACCAATGAGATGCTACCTGAAAGAAATCGTCGTCCTGTATATACCATGAGCCCAAGTCGACAAATACAGGGCAGGCACTGCATCCCCTGTTGGGTGACCCATGCAAATCCCCTCACGCTAATAGCTGAAGTCCTATCCCGGGTAACCCTACCTGTTGTCCCGGATGACCCTCGATGTGGAAAGACACCTGCCCTAGTTCGCATGGTAGCCCCCTGGATTGCTAGCCCTCCACTGACGTTTGAGAAATGGGCATGCTTGAATCTTGTAGGTACTGGTGGTCGTATGAAATGTGCAGTACTAGTGATCGACCAAGCCCTGAACTATGCATGCATAATATCTGCGCACTGGAAAAGCAGGAGCCTGCCCAAGAAGCTGCCCCTAGTTAGCGACTAGAGGAGGACATGCAACCCCCCTTCTGGTTGACTTCGCCCGCCCGGCTGCGCCCACCGCCCCATACGATAGACAGTTTGCTATGGTGCCTATCCTGATGGCACCTCAGGTGGCCCCCCCCGAGTGGGTAGAGTGGTTCTCCAAAGTGATTCCTGCATGTGAAACAGAACCTCCCTAAAAAAGGGCCTGTCCCCCCTCATATAACACTAAGAATTCACTGTAATGGGACAAGGCCCTCACTGCCGCACACAACCAAGGGCAAGCCTGTTAGACAGCAACGAGAAGCAGGTCGACCACCTACATTCACATAAGGAGTGGGGACAGGTAGAAACTATATTACTTACTCTAATGGTAAGTCAAAAAGACCGCTGCACTTGTTACTTTTCTTCAGAATAGACATGCCCTCGCTATTGTCTGAAAGGAGCCTCTCAATATAGAACATTATATTCCCTTGACTCTGGAGGGTCCCCCCGGGAGCTCTTGTGGTTTGAGAGTCTGCCCAAACGACATGTTAACCTTTTCCCTGTACCTGGTCTTCTACTGAATTGTGCACTGCACTTCTCTCTTAGAACACCCCACTACTTGCACTTAGTACGCTCTTGTAGCATGCACGCCTGACCCCTTCCTCCTGATACAGCCCCGTATGCTAACTCTTGTAATGTAGCTCAGGAGAACAGGTCTGTACTTAGCATGAAACGTGTTCGCGTGGAATGCTCTCACATATCGGTTCAGTTCGAGTCGTGGCACGCTCTGACACCAACTGGTAAAAGTCTGCGCTCGAAGAAGGCATAAAGATAGTGGGGCAGATTTATGAGGCCCTTGCGCCACGTTTACGCCGCTGTTGCGTCACGCAAGGCGGCGTAAACGTGGCGCATCCCTACGAACGATTTACAACGTGACGCATCTAGGCAGATGCGTCACGTTGTAAAACCCTGCGCCGCTTGTGGGCGTTCCGGCGCAGGGGGGGGGGCGTTCCGGGGCAGGTGCGCCTCGCAAAAGTGGCTGAGTGAAATCTATGAGATTTCACTCAGTCACTTTCAGGCCAATGCTGCGTCAAAAGCCTGCGCCTGCTTGAAGCAGGCGTACGGCTTGACGCAGCATTGTTAAGATGGGCACCCCCGAGCCTTGCTGGAGCTGCGTCGCGCTTGCGACGCAACTCCAGCATTGCGCCACCTTTACGGCACAGATGCGTCACGCATCTGTGCCGTTTTTGCCCCATGGTGCGCCGCATCATAAATGCGGCGCACCATGGGTGGCGGAGCAGTGGCGCACTGTGGCGCATGTTAACTGGCGCATCACTGGGGATGCGCCAGTTAACATAAATCTGCCCCAGTGTACATAAATGCCCACTGCTGCGGGATGGGTAGAGGCAGGCACACACCCGCTTCCCCTGCACAAAGACGACCGCTTGTGCATCGCGGCCCCAGCACCTCCATTAAAGACGAGTGCCTAAGCGCTGCCATGCCCTCTCCAGGTGGCCTCCCGGACTCTGGCTTGCTGCTTGTAAGACCTATAAGACTAGCCTCCCTGGCAGCCATGCGCCACTGAGGCCACTGAAATACCTTCAATCTAGAGAGTCAAAAAGGCTCCTTGGACCAAATGTGTCACCAGACAGATGTATCTACCGCACTGGGATCCTGAAGGCTATGACCCCCGGGCACCAACCTGTACTGTGAAGGGACCCGTACGCATCCAACCAGGCAGTGCGCAACAGCCCATAAGCCCATATAGTCACTGCTACTTGTTGTGTTACTAAGAACCCGCGGGACGAAGAAGGTGTCCGCTCTGTTCGGACCGGAGCGCTCAGCATGCCGCCCCGTTGCTCTCCACACAACATGAGCTAACTGCTAGACCCTGGGGGGCACGGCATGACCCAGGGTCCACGGTGCAAGTCGACCACGACTACGGAGCACCTGATAAGCAGCCCGGGAAAGTGCCTTGCTCATGAGCAGAAGCGAACGCTGCCGCCTGAGCATGTCAACGCATGACCTTGTTGTATGCTCACGTACCCCCGAGCCGTTCCTCAGGGGGGTCGCACCATATGAGTGCCAACGGCGTGAAGCAAGGACGCTGAAACTTGGTGCCTGCGAAAAGCTAGAGGTTCCCTATCATTCCAGCGTCCGTGAAGCTCAGCGAGCTGGTGCCCAAGTCACCTCGTGCCAGGCTAATCTTCCGCCGGAGTTGGGGAACGAACCGTGGTCTCCAGATTCTAGAGTTCGTCTCCCTGGCCGCGGCGCTGCCCCGGTGTGAGGAAAGTGGTGTCCTACTAGACTATTCCCTATCCCAACTGAATATATTACACTCCTCCCCCGGGAGCCTCCCTGGGACTGCCGATTTTTATGGTGCAAGGTACCTGGCTGGCGGACAGGCCCCGTGGAGAATGCATCTAGCTTGATAACTCACCGCGCTCCAGCGAATACAACTGTCCTAAGAGGAGTCCCCTCCCGGCGCCCTCCAAGCAAGAGCATCTCGATGGAGGGGAACACAGGGGCGTAGCCTACCGTTACTTAGAGCAATCCACCTCACGCTAAGGTGACATGTTGAATGTTACGAATCCAGCATGCCGGACTGTCAAGTTGCATATGTCCAGCTATTACTAATATTCCAACTGTCGGCTGACCCCTAGTGTGTACCATCAATACTGCAGCATGTGGCAGTGATTTCTCATCGTGGGAGGTAGCGCACTCTTATACTGTACCAAGGCAGAGGTCCAGGTATAGGACGACCGGCTGTGCCCAAGGCAGGCCGGTAGAAAGAAAGAAAGGGGGAGCGTGGGGGTCCAGCCAGGTATGGGCACGTGTGCACTGCCCCCTGATTACACGACTCCGCGTGTGCGGAGCGCTCCACGAGGTAACCCGTACCCTTCCGAAAGGACAGCTAAGGACTTGCTATGTTTGAAGCGGGAGAGCGCTGCCGCCTGTGCAGTGTTAACCAATAGTTGTACTTCGAGCGGAGATGTAACCTGCACACATCACTTATTCTACTGTAATGCACCGAGTGCTACCTCTCGATGTCGTTAGCTCACATAGTCACCTTTGCCTCATGTATGGAGCTTATGCTTATGTGCTATGTTCACTTGTAATGTTCTCTGGTTTCAGTTCTGTTTCTATTGTGGAACGCTTCAACGCCTTGGGGTACCGTGTGCGCTATGGCGACGCATAACTAAATAATGAATAACAACGCGTCAACATTGTTGCTGTGGACACGCGACCACAAGCCGATCCCCAATGGAGCTTAACCAAGTGGATGGCTAACGGCGTCAAGGCGAAGCACGCTGTAACTTGGTGCTTGATGCAGCTGGCCTGGGTGCATCCAACCAAGAAAGCGACAGTCCAATAGACCTGGCTGTCTGGTGTTGGAGTTACCGCTCTACGGGTGTGTAACTGTCAGTGTGCCGCATGTGTGTCAACCGACAGTCGGATCGACCACAGGGCCGCTGCACAGAGAGGCACATATACCTAAAACCCTTCAGTGGATAGCCTTCGGGCAGGCCCGAGGCTGGAACCCTGGTCTGCAGGGCAGGGGGAGGCCAGGCACTGCCACTAAGGGCCACGGAGCCCCGGTATCGTTGCAGACGGACCCTTTATTTTAATTGGCACGGGATAGGTCGGACCCCCGACCTTGGCGTGGACGTCACCCACCTGGACCAAGTGAGCTAAACGCCCCCTATGCAAGGCAAGCACTAGGCAGTGGCCAGGAGCCACAAGGCCCCTGTAAGAACGCTCAACCCAACAGGTTTACGGGTTCGTTTTCACCAGGCGTGTTGCTCTCGCCTCGCTCAAAGGCGGTGTTAGATTGCGGACCTCCGCGAAGGGCTCCCGGTGGTGACGAGCCTGCCAAGCGGCCTACCCTAGACAACATAGCACCGGTGGACAAACAAGGAAGGATAGGGGTCAGTTTCATGGTCTCGCCCCGGCCCGCCCACGCCACAGCTTGAACGCCGGCCCCAAAGGGGCTCGGACCATCAGTCCTTGATTCGAGGTCAGGCGCTTATCCCTCCGGCCACGCGGACATAGGTGTGGATTATGCAGCTCCAAAAGAGTGCTTCGAGACGCGGTGCTCGCCCGGACAGTCGGATCGACTGTACAGACTGTGCTGCATACTACATCACGGGTACACGGCCCACCGGGTGTGCACTGCGTTGCCTGTGCGATGGCCGGAACACCCCTCAAGCATAAATCTGCCACCGCTCAACTTCGCATCGAAAATTTACACGCTCATCCCGTTGTAGCGAGCGGTCGCGCGCTGAGTGTACCGCTGGCTACCTAACTAGCTGCCATAGAACCAACTGGTACTAGTTAGGAATTATGGAATTCATTCGCATTTCTGAGGGGAGATTTGCACCCGAGTGGAGCCCTTGGTGCCATGCGCAGAGCCCCCAGCTCCCGGGCCCCAGGCGGGTAATGACCACCCGATCGCGGCCGGGCCCGAGCGGACCGTGCCAAGGCCCGCCTTGACCAGGTCGCACTACCGGCCTCATGGTGGCCGCCCCGATTTAAATATCCGTTTGGTAGTGCAGGGTAGACTGTCCGACCCGCGCTACCTCCCTTTGCTCTGTTAACCGCAGGGGCGAATAGGAGGGCATCGGAGTACCGAAGCCCCGGGGAGGATCGGACCACGGCTCCATGACAGTTCTCGCGCTAGCACTCACTATAAAAGTTACCACAGCGGTGTACATGACCACTAGCAGCATTAGACAGGGGGATACTCATTTATAGGGAACACAGCCTGACCGACCTCCTGCCAGATTCGAACCTGGCTCCCCAGTCTAAAAGTTGGCCTCCCTAACGGTTGAGCCACAATTACACGTGACAAAAAGCGGCTGGCTCCTGCACCTGTGCTCTAAACACCCTGGTGCTCTACGCCCGCAGGCCGACACTGGCTGATGCAGTGTAAGGTATCCTGCGCAGCTGTGGACACGTCATCGCTAGGAGCGTGCAAAACCTCCTCGATGCCAGCAAACCAGGGACGCACCCACCGGGTCTCGGGGGAAGCGGGTGCCGGGGACCAACCACCCGACCCCCAATGGGGGAAACGGCCCGAGGACTCGCGCCCGGCCCGAGGTAGCGGGCCGGAGGTAGCATATGGCGCCTGTCCCAATAGGCCCCCCCCGCAAGGTGAATGGACAACATGGGGAGCCCGTTGGCCGCAACAGTCTGCCAAGCCTGCTCCGGCCCCCCGCCAGTACGACCGGTGAAGGTCCACTGCGTGGGCTCAGATGTTGTCTCAGCACCCCCGCCTCCACAGCGGCCCGCTCCTAAGCAGGCCGCCTAGCCCAGCTCTACCTCAGAGAAGAGGGAGTAGGCGGAGGGGGGGTACCGGCCAATGGGCCCTCACTAACCATATCTAAAAGAGTGTCCCTGAAGCCCGACGCGCGACGTCCGGAGCGGCAAAGAGGCTTCTAAAATGGCGAGGGGAAGTTATATACCCCTCGCCCTGCCTTCCACCCCGGACGTGCGTCACTGGCCCGCCCACCCTCCTGCCGGGACTCCCCTGCCCGGGGAGGAGTGGATGACCAAAGGTAGGAGGCGGGGGAGGCCCTCTGAGACTACGGGCCCGCCCTCCTGATGGCCACCGGGTGGCCTCGGGCAGCCGAATGTCCCACGGTTTACAAACTTATACATACACCCGAGACACCACCAGCCTGCTTCACTCTGTTAACAAATGTTTGGGACTCACACCACAGGGAGTGTTTTGGGTGTTCTCGCACCGTGGCAGAGTGTGGATCCGATGCGAGTACCGAGGAGGCACAGCACCCGCCGAATTGACTTGACAACAAATGAGGTACTGGGTTTTTAAGAACCGGCACCGAACCGGCAACCCAGTGGTGTCAGGGTACACCCAGAGACCTCGGGTACTTTCCTGATTCAGACCACAGAAACTCAGAGTCTTCTAGGTGAAGTCAAGGATCGATTTTATTGGCTGCAACCAAGGTAACAAGAGTCCTAGAAGTACAACACATGTTCTCAGGAGACTGCTCGAATTCACAAAACTAGGCTTCTCTTTTTATACAAAATATTCAGCTTCAGGCAAACATTCTTGAATTTACAATACACTATTAACATTTTTCGAGTACAAGGGAAAAGCAGAGTCATGATGACATGTCCATATTTCACTTCGTCCAGCCCAAAATAAATTACCCGGCAAGGTCCGGTATTTCCATCAGATATCAGTGGACCCCCAATAAAACAGGCACCTCCCCATCATAAAACAAGTGAGAGAAATGAGCAGGAAAGATGTGAGCAAGATTCGGCAGGGTGTGTGTGCGATCAGAAGGTTTTATGGCTTGTTGAGCCTTGATGCTATCTTGTTCGGCCACTGGAGAGGAACTGACCTAACAGGTTTGGCCTGGGGCAATGGTTCCAACTTGCACAGGTCATAGGAAAGTCGATTAAGGTGTACGTGTCCTTTTGGAATCGAATCCAGCTGGATTAAGGCCTATGTAAAGGGCAACTCACAAAATGGCTGGCATACACAAAATGGAAGCCAAGGGTTCAGAACGAAAATGACGATTTCGGGGTGGAATCGTCACTCGAATATGCTGAAAATGCTTGTACATGGTGTACTCGTCATTCTCGGTCTTTTGATACTAAATTTGTCATGTTACGATGAAGTTTTATTCTCGAGTCTGAATTACTACACGAGTTCAGAATTTTCAGAACCACAAACCCTCCTTTTGCCCTTACGTAGGCAATTAATCTATCCTCATGCTAATCTGAGTCCAGATCTATATTCCTAAAGTCATTGAGATGTTGCTGTAACATCATTCTAGTACTTAGTTCGTCTCTTGATACAGGCTTCCTTACACATGATGTAACACAGAGGCCACATATTGCAGGAGCACACTGTACGCACAGACAGAACAGGAAAAGAATGGCTAAGACCATCCCAGTGACCATCAGAATTTTCCATCCCCAGGCGGATACCAGTTCCCAGAACCATCCCATCAACGACCAATCTCCTTTATCTACATGAATGGATTCGGAAATCTTATGCAGTTTGGAGATGGCCTGGTACACTGTTGGAGCGTTATCTGGGATGAAAACACAGCAACTCGATTGGATCAATCTACATACCCCACCTCGGTCTGCAAGTATGACATCTAAAGCGACCCTGTTCTGAAGGGTCATAAGTCGATCCGACTGGAGCTCAGCAATCAAGTTACTAAGGGCACCAGCAGTTTCAATCACGGTGGACTCAACTACCCATGTCAATTGCCTTATGTTCCTGCTGTTAGCCATGGATCCCCAGAACGGCAGAAAACCCTTTGCAAAGTCCCCAAATTCTTGACCTGCAGTGTCCTCTTCACTCAAGACACCTCTAACTACCCTTGTCTTGTGGTAATCTTCCGCTGCTGTGTAGGTGGGAGGCAACAGGAATGAAACAAAACATGAGCCCGAAAAGTCAGGGGGCAACCATGTATAGGCTCTATCATGGCAGATGAAATAGGTACCCTTAGCTGCTAAAAACGAAGGGGAAGTCTGGGCTGCAAAAACATACGTTTTAGTGCAGATACTCTTCCCTAACTGAGCTCTGGGATTCTTGTCATTACCTTGCAGACACAGGTGACCCTGATGGGGCACAATCCAAATCGGGGAAGATCTCTTAGCTTGCTGTTTCTCACTCAGAGTAGCTCCATATCCGGTTAAGTTCCATCCTATGTATACCAGTGTCTCATCTCTCGGGATAGTCTCATAAGAAATACCTTCCTTAATCATGTCTACTATACCCTTAACCAGAGCACTATTTTTAGGATTGTCTGTTACAGAACGTAGGGGGTAGACTTCATGCGCATATATGAACATTGTTCTATATGCCCACACAGAACCGTTGTGACTGAAGGGCAGGACCAGATAGGGAATACCTTTATCCGTTGTGTGAGGCATAAGACCACACACCCAACAGTTAGTCGTGTTCATTACAAGTTGGTGTTGGTGCAAGAGCTGAACAAAGGAGTTATTAATAAACTCTAGTCTCCTAGCTGATTCGTGTTCAGGAAGGGGTTGAAAAGAGTGTGGGGAAACAGTAGGAGGAGGGGGTATGGGCGAGGTTGTGGTTGCAAATGTTACTCGAAAAGAAAATAACACATAACTTATCAAAAATATCATCACACTGAATAGCATAAAAATGCACAATATCAAGAAGCTTTTCCTTGTCATAATTTTACATAATCTGTGTTTAAAGTTCATGTCCTTGGCAGGTCTCTCCATCTCGGAAAACTCCATCCTCTCTAAAGTGCTGCCCGCGACGAGAGGTTGATTCTGCTAAGAAATGCTTCTGTCAGTCCAGGGCAACTCCCTTAGGCCAACCAGAACTGCCGACCTAACGTCGTCAGCTGCACCCCAAAGACTTTAAGCAATCGCGGCCCTAGCAGCGGAACCCGGATGGCGGTTCGAAAAACAAAAAATAAGCAAGTTTTCTCAGATGGGAGAGCTGCACCTAAAAAATAGTACTTGGAGGGAAAAAAATATTTTATTTGTCCATAGGTCTTGGTCTCAAATTGTAACGTGTTCTTCCAGGTACTGTCTGATCCTGGAACAAAAGTTCAGGCTCCAAAGTGTTCAATCGCTTGGATGGTGGCACAGCTTCTTGCAAAATGTCTTCACTTTCACGTTCAGAGTTAGTTCCTTTTACACGTGCATCACTGAAAGGTAGGAAACGTGGCACGGTGTCTGTTTCTGAGTCAGCGACACCCTTCTGGACCCACTGGTCATACGGCAGAGGTAAAGGGATTCTTTTACAGTGGACCCCGTGGATCCAGTTGGCCTTCCCCTCCACTCGAACGGCGGATCTTGTGGAAAGAAGGACGAGGTGCGGTCCGGTCCACCTGGGCTGGTCGTTCTTCGTTCTCTGGAAGTTTTTGACCAACACCCAGGATCCAGGGTTGATCCGATGTCCTGGAGTCTCAGAGACCGGAGGCAGGGTGTCGTGGACCTGTTGATGCAAAACACGCAATTTAGCCGTCAATTCATACAGATAATCAAGCAAAACAGGGTGTTCGAGTTCACTGAACTTAGTGGGTCTAGGCACTCCCCATATGTTGGCTGGGCGGCCAAAAACTATCTCGTAGGGGCTAAGCTTCACTCGTGAATGCACAGTCATTCTGGTGGACAGGAGTGCTAAGGGTAGAGCGTCAGGCCATTTAAGACCCGTGCTCGCTTGGATTTTGGCCAATTTAAGTTTTAAAGTGCCGTTGTAACATTCTACTAATCCAGCTGATTGGGGGTGATTTGCAGCGTGAAACCTCTGTTGAATACCTAGCCCTTCACACACTCTCTTCATCACACGACCCACGAATTCACTTCCGTTATCGCTCCAGACCATTCTAGGCATTCCAAATCTGGGGAAGTACTCTTTCACAAGGGCTTTTGCTGTGGATAAGGCAGTATTGTCTTTTAAGGGGTATGCTTCCACCCATCTTGAGAAGGCACAAACAACAACGAGTACGTATTTTAAATTGTTGCACCTCTCCATGTGAATGAAATCTAGCTGCAAAACCTCGAACGGGTACGTAGGAGGTGCAAAATGACCAGCTGGAGTTGGGGTTCCCCTACCAGGATTGTGTTTCAGACACACCATGCAATTCTTCACGACATTCTCTGCACACTTGGGAATTCCTGCATTTCGCCATACTGGAGCCAACAACTTACAAATCCCTTTCACACTGATGTGAGCCATTCCATGAGCCATTGTAACCACTGCAAGCACATATGCATCGGGTAACAACCATCTCTGATGCTCTGACAATTCAATCCAACAGCCATTTGCATCCATTCTACCCGTACTTTCTCTCCACATGCTCAACTCTTTCTCTGTAGCCTCAGCTTGAATAGACTTCACACTCTCTATCGTGTCTTCACACATTCCAACATCACCAACCCATCTTGCAGGACCTGCAACATACATTCGGCTCATCACATTCCTTGCAGTTTCTTTCGCGATTTCATCAGCAAATGCATTTCCACGACCCACATCATCAGTCACCTTCTTGTGAGCACTACATTTCACAATCGCCACTTGCAGGGGCAGGGTCAGTGATTCAAGAAGCTCATTCACCAACTGACCATGCTGAATCTTAGCTCCATGCGAAGTCAGGAACCCACGTTCTCTCCACAGTCGTCCAAAACTGTGAGCCCCACCGAATGCATACTGGCTATCGGTATAGATAGTCACTTTCATACCTTTAGACAACACACATGCTCTGGTAGGTGCAATCAATTCTGCTGCCTGCGCTGAATTATGTGGAATATGTGCAGCTTCAACAATTGTATGCAAAGTCGTGACAGCATATGCTGCAGTCGTGTCACCATTCGGAAGCTTGAAGCATGAACCATCCACCCATAATGTACCATCACATTCAGCCAGAGGAGTGTCCAGGAGATCTATTCTCCCTTTCGTTTCTTCCTCTGTTCTAAGAAAACAATCATGCTGTTCTGAAGCATCTAATTCCTCTATAATTGGTAACAACGTAGCTGGGTTTAATGTGCTGCATCTTTTTATGTGCACATGACTCGCTAACAATGTTAATTCGTAACCTGACAATCGAGCACTAGTTAAGTGCTGTGTCTTTGTTCTATTTAACAACGTTTCTACTGCATGTGGGACCATCACGACTAGTGTATTGTTCATTACTAGACCAGCAGACTGTCGAATAGAAACAGCTGCTGCCGCTGTGGCTCTTAAACAACTTGGCAACGCTCTAGCTACTGGATCCAAAGTCGACGAAAAATATGCACATGGACGCTGTTTGTCCCCAAACAACTGAGTCAAAACCGACAATGCACACCCTTCCTTCTCATGGACATATAATGTAAAGGGCTTACTGTAGTTGGAGGTACCCAACACAGGAGCCGAACATAATGCTGTGCGCAATTCAGAAAAACTTCTCTGACACTCTTCGACCAAGGAATGGGATTGGGTGTATCTTTACACGTTAATGCCACCAAAGGTTTGGCTAATAACAAAAAATTTGGTATCCATTGCCTGCAATATGATGTAATACCCAAGAAAGCACGCACTTCTCTCTGTGTTCTTGGCACACTCAATTTTCGCTATTGCCTGAATTCTTTCTGGGGTCAGTTTCCTTCCCTCCTTCGATAAGAGGTGACCTAAGTAGGTCACTTCTTGTCGGCAATATTGTAGTTTGGAAAGTGACACTTTGTGATTCAAATCACACAGATGACGCAACAATGACAACGTGGCTTTCTTACATATTTCCTCAGTATCTGCAGCAACAAGAAAATCGTCAACGTACTGTACAAGGGTAGCACCTTCAGGTAAAACAATCATATCAAGCTCTGTCTTTAGAGCTTGACTATATATTGATGGACTTTCACAGTAGCCCTGAGGAGCGCTTTTAAAGCGGAAGCTGCGTCCTCCTAAACTGAAGGAAAAAATATCCCTGCTCTCCTCGGCAATCGGGATGCTGAAGAAAGCATTCTTCAAGTCAATCACCGAAAACCAGGTGGCAGAAGCTGGAATCATAGTCAATAATGCAGTAATAAGCCACCTCTTTGCCACCTATCTGTTTTTCGACTAGCTGTTGTTCTAGGGGACTAGTTCTCCCAATATTAGGGGCTTTCCTGATTAATTCACTGGCCCAACTACTTATTTGTATGTATTTGAATCTTGACAATGTCAGCCCTACTTTTTCCCTAAGGACCTCCCACGGTGTCAAGATACCTCCACAAAGTAAATCACCCCATCTAGAGAGCCCGGCTGTTATTAAGGGGGTTGCCAGAGAGTCCTGCAGGCATAGTGGAAGCCCAGGAGAGTCCCAAATTGGTGCATGATTAGAATAATACGCCAACCCCACTCTACGCTTAATTTGTACCCATGTCTTCAGTTGCGTTAGTAGGATCTTCAGCCTCACCTTCTTAAAAAACTTTTGTTCTCCAAACTTAAAAAGAAACCCATCCAATGGAAGGTTCGCACCTACCAACATAGCTTTAAATAGCTTCCCATTTGAGGTAAGGTCTGGTGTCTTCAAAAGCATTCTTGAATGAGAGAGCTGAAACGCCCAGGAATAATACTGTAAATCTGGGAGGGACAGTCCCCCTTTTTCCCTCCTCCTCCTCAATTTTTTCCAAGCCAACCTCGTGGCTTTGTAGCCCCAAATGAAAGTGTTTATTTCTTGTTGGCACTTAAGAAGCTGTTTAGAGTCAAATGCAATGGGAATTGTGTTAAAGATAAAGGTCAATTTCGGAAGGATGGACATCTTTACGATGTTGACCCTCCCATAAATTGAAAGTCTAAGACCTACCCAAGATCTTAAAAGGGCCCTACACTCTTTTGCGACCAGGTCTAGGTTTGTTTTTGCTAAGGCATCAATATCTTGTGTTATTTTGACTCCAAGATAACGTATTGAGTGACTTGAGGGCGTCATCCCCACACCCGGATTGGCAATATTCCATGTCATCAATTCGGTCTTGTCGGCGTTGATGTCATAGCCAGAAATACCACCAAATTCTTTGGCTTTTTCGACCACTATGGGGAAAGCATTAGCTGGATCACTGGTATATATTACAATATCATCGGCGTATAGCCCGACTTTCCTTTCCCACCCACCGAATTTAAATGGAGAAATTCTTGCGTCCTCCCTAAAAGATTGAGCAAGTGGCTCAATATATATATTAAATAGTAAGGGGGACAGGGGACACCCCTGTCTTGTCCCCCTAGTGATCCGAAAGGGCTGAGTACACACACCATTCACCATAATACTTGCACTGGGGTTTTGATATAGAAGTCCAATTGCTCTTCGAAAATTTGGACCAAATGCGAATTGCTTCATAGTTTCAGCTAAGTACGCCCAATTTACTCGGTCGAACGCTTTGGTAGCGTCAAGGGTCATAATGGCCAAGGGAAGGGAGAACGTTGAGGCAATATCAACTGCCCCGATCAAATCGTATGTAAGGTCCGAGAGTTGTCTACCCTTTATAAAACCCTTTTGATCAGTATGTATAATTGAGCCGACCTCACGTCCAAGTCTATATGCCAACACTGCTGCAAAGATCTTATAGTCACTATTTAAAAGTGAAATTGGCCTATATGAGCCACATTTGGCTGGGTCCTTCCCGGGTTTCGGAATCAAAACTATAATTGCCTCTCCCCATGATTTAGGGGGAGCCACACCATTTATTAAGATGTCATTAAACAGTCTTGTCAGCACCGAAACTATTTCGGGGGCTACGACCCGTAATAATTCGCCAGGAAGGCCATCTGGGCCAGTTGCCTTGCCCCTCTTCACCTTTTTAATACTATCCCTCACTTCTTCCTCTGATATGGGCGTGTCAAGACGATCTCTTTGTTCAGAGCTAAGAGTGGGAAGAGTAATCCTCTCCAACCATCTAAAACTTGAGATGGGGTCAAAGAGGTGGCTTGTTGGTATTGGTCTATACAGGAGGAGATAGATGGGGATTTTCACCTCCCAAAAGAGCTATGGGGTAGAGAAATTGCGGCAATGGATGAGGACAGTTGGACAGAATCTTTCACTCTTTTGTATAAATTGGTAAAACCCGCTTGGCTTAGACGAAACCATCTGTTCACTCTACATCGGGCATATCTCACCCCTCTACGTCTATCCAAATTTCAAGAGGGGAAATGTTGTAATAAATGCCAACTGCCCGCAGCATCAGATACTCATATGTTTTGGGATTGCCCCCATATAGCTACTTACTGGGCAGAGATCAAAGTTACCTTGGACGCAATTACTAAAATCGACATTCCCTTATCACTAACATTTGTCATTCTTGGTCTAGACCAGAACATAACCGGGGCAGCACGATCCTTTCTGTTTTACGCCATTTTGCTGGCAAGACGGCAGATATGCATGCATTGGGTGGACACCACCCCTCCCACCCACCCAGCATGGCTAAATTCATTATATGAAACCTCAAAGGTAGATCTGAGGAGATCATGCAGAGCCCAAAATCTCACATTTTGGAAACTTTTGACAGAGTGGAAGTGATGTCTTTTTTTTTTTTTTTTTTTTTTTTCTTTTCTCCAATATCCGATGATTAAGCCCACCCACTCAATAGTTCAGTACTGTGGTCTGCCTAGATTTCGATATCCATATACTGAATCTTTTGGCACGAAGTTGTTTTGAGACTACGTCATAAGATGTACGGTTGCTCCTATCAACTCATGAACTCATAAAAAAGCTCTGCCGAGTGGTGAGGCGGCTCAATCTTCAGGGCTTCGCCCCCCAAAGGCAGTGAGATGGTTGGTTGGTTCCTTCCGCATCTAAGGGACGTGTGTCGGGCAGATGAGGATATAAAAAATTTAATTTAAAAAAAAAAAAATAATAAAAAAAAATAATGCAGTAATGTCGGGGACAACTGGAAATTGTGGTACAACTATTTTATTGACCTCTCTAAGATCAATCACAAATCTGTACACAGGTGGCTGAGAGGGATCAGTTCGTTTTAAAACAGGCAGAACAGGACTATTGCAAACGTTGCCTCTTGTCTCTTCAATCACATCTTTTGCAATAAGCTCGTAAACGATCGCTAGCAAAGCTTTTTCACCTTCACTAGAAATTCTATATTGGGGAATTCGTGGCATTTTAACATTGGCTTTCAATGTTACAACATATGGTGGTATTTCCAAAAGACCTACATCATTGGGAACAGTAGCCCAAAGAATATTAGGGAGGGATGACAATTCTGTTGGAAGTTTGTCTCTTGACAAATACATTGGAGAAACCACTTTCTTACCCAGTGTAAGTTGTACTCCAGAAGGAGAACAGTACAAAGTCGCATGCAATCTTTTTAGCAAATCTAATCCTAGCAAGTTTTCACCACAACCTGTTGTCAGAATAAGGGGTGCTTCGAATTAACAAGGTCCAACAGAAAGGGACAAAGGGTCAGAAATCGGATTTCTAACTGGGGCGCCAGAAAAACCTACAGATACATTCATTTCGCCAGACAAAGGTGCGCCAGGGAGTTTGGAGTGCATAATAGAACTCTTTGTAGCACCAGTATCCAACAGAAAAGGCTCTGACACACCTGATGTAATCACCTCAATGTAAGGTCCATTCTGATCTACTGGAACTGAAACAACTCCCTCTCTTTGTCTATGGCTGTCCTAGCAATCATTACCTGCCCAATGCTCATCTTCCGTATAGTAATCATCAGTATAGTACTGAGCTATCCTACCAGATGCGTTATTCTGCTGATCAAACCTATTCATCAAATTTTGAGGTGGAAGAGACTGTGTGTTCTGGGGGAAATTTCCACGTCCTCTACCTCTAGACGCTTGCTGAACACCTCTACCTCTTACACCAGAAGCACCATTTGCCCGCTGTAATACAAAAGGACAACTATACTTGAAATGACCCTCTTCCTTGCAATATGAACACTGATTGGGGCCTACAGGGACACGTGGTTGAGTATACTCGACTCTTTGCGAGTTCCTCTGATACTGTTGAGGCTGCTGATAATTATTCTGATAGTTACTCTGACCACTATTATTTTGACCACCACTATTCTGGCCACCACCACCACGTGGCGGATATGCTTGTTGTAACAAAACCTTCGTTTTCAGCTCCTTTGTTTTCTTTTCTGCTCTATCTTTCTCGTCTTTGTCTCGATTTTCGTAATACTGTGCAGTAGCCAATATCTGTGCTGAGGAGGAAACTGCCCATGAACTCTCTGAATCTTTTAATTTTTTACACAATTCGGGAAGCAGATTGTGCACGAATTTATCGACGAACAAACGCTGACCACCTTCTGTGCTCATATCTTGACCACTGTGGTCGACAAAAGTCTCTTCAAACCTGGTGAAGAAATCTGAGACCGTTTCATCTTTCTTCTGCTTGCATGCAGACAACTTATCCCAATTTACACGTATTGCAGGCATTATCGTTTTCATGTAATCAATTATTTTACCAGGAAGTTCAGCTACTAAAGGCTCAGGCTTAGCACCACCAACTTGTCGGGCATCTGCAGCAGTAATATTAGCCCACGAGTCACCTAATTCCTGATCATGATCAACATGACGAATCTTTCCCCATAAAGGCTGTGGAACAACATTCCCAAATAACATATCGATATCGGCTAAATTCATTATACATGACCCAGCAGTTTGTGACAACTCTTTGTAATACCCTGCGGGATTTTTACGGGGATCAGGTAATGTCTGTTTAAGTGCTAAAACTTCAGCTCGCCTCCATGGGACATGTACCCACACACGCTGTGGAGAAGTGTGGCTCACTGGTCAGAGGAGGCAGACCTGGAAGCAGAGGTCAGCCCGGGACCAATGTTCAATTCCCGGCTCGGCGGGGTCTTGAGTCCTAAAATGTCCATGGACTCGACAATTCTCGCTCCAGTGCCTACTCGATTCATGGGTTCACACTCTGCGACTCTGGGCAATAGCTTGTTTAATCTCCACAACGGCCCCTCGCGGCGGGATGCCTGGCTTTCGCCTTGCGGATACCCTGCCGGGGTTATCTCACAGGGGAATACCAGGACGGGTTCCCTAAGCAAGCGCTTAGAAACCGCTTGGTGATTTGCGCTATATAAATTCCTGTACATTTACATTTACGCTGAAAGTGAGGCTGAATAGGTGGGTTAGCATTTGCATCACCCTCTCTCCATTGTGAGGGGACCTCTCTCATGGGGTACTGTCGCGCCTTTTTCCTACCATGCTCAAGTAGCGACTGAGAAGGGCCCCCCTTACTCCGATATGACAACAATATCTCAACTGCTCTTTTGACATCGCGACCTACAATCATTCCCTCGGCGAAATTGAACCGCACACGACATAATTCTTGTGGGTTGTGTTCCAGATCATTGTCTTCCAAATCCTCACCGAGAAAAACACACATCTGTTCAAAAACATATCTCTGCGTCGGTGCTTCCCATTGACGGAAGACTTCCATGACTGACTCTACATCATACTTTACAGTGTCCATAACCCATTTATGCGCTAAACGATTCAGTGAATCTCTCTCTTGATAGTCAGGCAGTTGACTTCGCAACTGTCTTCGTCCCATGTTAGGGGTCGTAGTAGGCGACCCAAAAAGAGGTGAGAGAAGATTAGTAACAGTGCTGGCCATTCTCTGCCGAACGGAAGGAGAAACTGAAGGAAGAACGGGTGGGAAAACAGGGTGAGGTAAGGCAGAGGCAGAAGCAATAGCAGCAGGAGGATCAGGAGAAACAGAAGGTGCACTAGGCAAAGTAGTAGAAAGCACAGGTGAAGCAGGTGTGATCGGTGGGCCTTGAGGAGGCTGCACCAAAGGAGCAGGAGCCAGCTGAAGAACAGCTGGTGGGTGCTGTGGAGGAACAGGAGGCACAGGTTGCACAACTAAAGGTTGCGGAGGTGCTGTGGCATTTTGCGCATAGGGGGGTGGCGAACGTAATAAATGCGACATTAACGGATCTTTTTCACGCTCTTTTGCTGCATCTTGCTGAAGAGACGGCAAAACTGGATAGCATTTATCTATTACCATTTTACGTTGCCTGTGCAACTGCTCACTCATCTGTTCTTCTTCATTGTCTTTAAACTGCATAGCAGCTTGCATTATCGAAATTCCTCCTTCTCTCTTATTTTTCTTTGCTAATTTAATTTCTTTTTGTTTGGCCTTCTTACGCCATAGGCGGAATGAGTCAAACATCGCCGGCCGGGCTTTCTTCTTAAAAAGTTTAATTTCGAGGTTATCTAAGATTTCTGTATCAAAGCTACCATATTGGGGCCATTTTAAAACCCCATCTTTTCTGGTGTATTTGATCCACACTTCATTGTATGTGATGGGGCCTACCCCATGTTTCACATATAATTCGTAAGTTGGAGTTCCAACCGGAGGAACCGGACACGAGTCCTCCAATCGGGAGTCCCTATTATTACAACCAAGACAAAACAAATTTCCAAGTCTAAGACCAGGCATCTTCGCTCTCTAGTCTAGCTCCAAACTTCAAAGGATTATCGATTACGATATTTCTCGTGAATACACGAGTCCTTCGGCTTTGGCACTTGCAAGTTCCAAATAGATCCCAAAGGGATACCCAAGACTAAGAACCAACTAAGGACTGGGAGACGCTCCACTTATACTTAACTGAAATATCGATGACATCACCAGAAGACTCGTCTTAGTGTTTCGCTCTACCAAACTTCAAGGGTCCAAATCAGGGCGATAGCCAGGGCAGCAGTCCTTCGTAGCCGTCGGGAAGCGGGGAACCTCGCAGCAAAGACTTTCGGACCACGTCGACATGCAGGGGTCGATGAAGTGGCAGGCCTTCCTCCAGAATTTTCACACGAAGCTCCTCACGAACCTCTGGCTGGACTGGTATCGCTGGTATCGCCCCAAACGTTGGGCGCCAAACTGAGGTACTGGGTTTTTAAGAACCGGCACCGAACCGGCAACCCAGCGGTGTCAGGGTACACCCAGAGACCTCGGGTACTTTCCTGATTCAGACCACAGAAACTCAGAGTCTTCTAGGTGAAGTCAAGGATCGATTTTATTGGCTGCAACCAAGGTAACAAGAGTCCTAGAAGTACAACACGTGGGATGTATGTTCTCAGGAGACTGCTCGAATTCACAAAACCAGGCTTCTCTTTTTATATAAAATATTCAGCTTCAGGCAAACATTCTTGAATTTACAATACACTATTAACATTTTTCGAGTACAAGGGAAAAGCAGAGTCATGATGACATGTCCATATTTCACTTCGTCCAGCCCAAAATAAATTACCCGGCAAGGTCCGGTATTTCCATCAGATATCAGTGGACCCCCAATAAAACAGGCACCTCCCCATCATAAAACAAGTGAGAGAAATGAGCAGGAAAGATGTGAGCAAGATTCGGCAGGGTGTGTGTGCGATCAGAAGGTTTTATGGCTTGTTGAGCCTTGATGCTATCTTGTTCGGCCACTGGAGAGGAACTGACCTAACAGGTTTGGCCTGGGGCAATGGTTCCAACTTGCACAGGTCATAGGAAAGTCGATTAAGGTGTACGTGTCCTTTTGGAATCAAATCCAGCTGGATTAAGGCCTATGTAAAGGGCAACTCACAAAATGGCTGGCATACACAAAAAGGAAGCCAAGGGTTCAGAACGAAAATGACGATTTCGGGGTGGAATCGTCACTCGAATATGCTGAAAATGCTTGTACATGGTTTACTCGTCATTCTCGGTCTTTTGATACTAAATTCGTCATGTTACGATGAAGTTTTATTCTCGAGTCTGAATTACTACACGAGTTCAGAATTTTCAGAACCACACAAAGCTCAGCATAGGTGCTTGGATCTTACCTGGCACATGCCGCCTCCCATGGCTCCCAGAGGTGCCGGGTAAACAGTACAAGAAGGCGGGGCTCTGTGAGGCCACGCCCCCTGGCACTCTGCTGACAGCAGAGGTCACGTGAGGTAGGGATGGGCAAAGAGCAGGAGGGGGCCATGTGAGGGATCTCGACCTGAGAGCACCGAGAGAATGGTGGGTTGAGTGCCTGCTGCAAAATTCCTGCGGTGAGACGTAGGGATTAGGAAGCATGCAACAATCCTTCTTTTATCCTCGGTACATCAATCAAACGTGTACCAATATCTTAACTTCTAACCCAGACAATGTAGCCTTTAGTGCTTGCTGTCCACATGGTCACTTACCAGTAACGGGGGTGGAGGCAAACCACATAGGCGATAGCACGAGGCGTGCACTGTGATCGTCAGTCCGCCCACACAGGGAAACATTATGCGTGTGAGAACGGGAGTAGAGTTAGCAATAGACGTCTATCTGTTTTAAGTGTCCAGTCCAAACATTTAAAATGCGATAAGTACTTTCGGAAGTGTGACTAAGGTTTAACTACGAATAGGTCAATAAATATTTGTTCTTTCCCACCTTCAAATCTGACAAACTTCACTTTTTCGGTGTCGCCTCTACAAAAAACCTTCGTTGTGGCCCCACTCCATCACACCACCGTTACTGCCTTTCAGGGGTATTTTAGGTCTCGCCTACGCAGTGTGCTGCATAGGAGAGAGACCTTTAGCCATCGGCACAGCTTTGGGGGCAAAAACTTGCACGTGTTGCATTGCTTGCAATGGCAGCACGTGCACGTCTGGCGATTCCCCTGCGGAAGCGCGCGGCGCCATATGGTGATGCCATATGATCGCAATCACTGCGCCTTGCTGAAAGCTCCCGCAAGGGAATCGCGCAGGCCCCCTCCCCCGGCTGCCACGCGAGGTGCGCGCTTGTGCTGGTTCCACTTTACAGGTATGACGTGCTCCAGGGGGCTGGGAGGTCCGAGTGTTTATTTCCCCTCATTCAAAGAGTAAGACTAGCTCCTCGGACTCCTGTACCGGGCAATTATCACAATCAACATACCTCTCACCTGGGCACTAATGCTTTAATGGTGATTATCTGGATATTGTACTTGGGAATTTCACATACGCGTGGCAAAGTTCCTTGAATACACTCCTGGGCACCTTTCACCTGCTCTTTGTCCACATGTCGTCATGCACGGACAAGTGCACCCACAATGCAACGCGGGGACACAGATAACAATGTTGCCAGCAGCAGTAAATGGCGCATTCAAGGCAACCTGCCCACCGCTGTATACTCCTGCCCTGCCCCTTTAACGGAACAATTCGTCAGGTGCATTGCAGACCCCGCCCCGGCGCCGATCTCGCTGGGATCTTTAAATGAGCAGTTTTGTTCATCACTTTAGGAGGATTGAAGATTCCTTATGTGCTCACTGTGCATCGCCACCACTCTGAGACGTTAGCCTGCAAGGCCCTTTGAAGCAAATGCCCTGCTTGTATGTAATCGTTGAACAACACTCCCAGGCACCTTTCACCTGCTCTTTGTCCACCTGTGGTCATGCACGGACAAGTGCACCCACAATGCAATGCGGTGACACGGATACAAATGGTGCCAGCAGCAGTGAATGGCACATTCAAGGCAACCTGCCCGCTGCAACATACTCCTGCCCTGCCCCTTTCATGGAACAATTCATCAGGTTCATTGCAGACCCTGCCACGGCGCTCATCTCGCTGGAATCTTTAAATGAGCAGTTTTGTTTATCACTTTAGGGGGATTGAAGATTCCTTATGTGCTCACTGTGCATTGCCGCCACTCCGAGACATTAGCCTGCAAGGCCCTTTGAGGCAAATGTCCTGCTTGTTTGTAATCGTTGAACATCTTTGAGCGATGCCTCTCCTTTACAAAGATACTTAAATGTGCAACGTCTTTCGAGTATTACTTCTTTGCTTTATGTTCATCTCGTGGAGGCAAAAAGAAAACATTTTGGGGCGGGCACTTTCAACAGTTCATAGTCTGTGGAGGGAACGAAAGAATACAACCAGCAACAAAAATCCCAACAGAAATAGGATGGCGTTTTTTGTGGTCTCCATCGAATGACAGGAGGCGCCTGTCACCAGGATCGCCAGGCTTTAAGAACAGCGCAGTCAAATTAAAGGAGAGGTGAAGCATCAAGGTACAAAACTGAACAAGCATTGGCATAGCCAATAGGTCTCGCCTTTGGGACCTTATAAGGGTTTAGCCATGCAACAGTTGATGTTGTTGCACCAAGGATATTGTGCTGCATAACTAAATACTTATAAGGCCCCAAAGGCGAGACCTATTGGCTATGCCAATGCTTGTTTGCATTTATTCCCAGTTCATCTTTTTCTGGTCTCTCATTCCATTTTGGACCTAATAAGCATCTATTTCACAGTTGCTTAGTTACATCACAATCGGAGGTATCAATAGCTCAGATTACCGTGACCCGATGCATTATGGTCGTCGTAGTTATTTCGACTGAAGTGCAGGAACACGCAGTATGCATCCGTGTAAATATTTAGAAGTATTTTAATCAATGTGAAGTCCATAAGAGGCGTGTAACAGTGCCTGTCCGAAAGTATTTTTGTAAAAACTTGATAGTTGATAGCAGTGCCCGTTGCCTGGAGTCCAATTTGCTACGGCCAATCTTTGGAGATGACATTGTCAATACATTTCTCTTCCTCAATACATCCAGCCAGTAGCTTAGCAAGTGTGATAGGGCCCCGTGCAGGCAAGGAAATGGCCCCTTTGACTGCTTTATCAGTCATGTCCATCAGTTATAAGGTCTCAAGGGGCCCCAGAGCCTCTGCGTGCGCTGCGCCAGTGGTACCTACACCCCTGAGTCCACCTACAGCCCGCACTACTGAGGTTCATGGACCTGGCTAACAGTGGTACACGTTATATGCTGATTGTACAGCTCTTTGTGTATTAGACACACTGCAGGACAAGAGATCAGCCTGCGGACATACCCAACTCTAGATAAAAGATGCAACTTGTTCCACAGAGCACCAGGGCAACATGGAAAGAGACCCGGCTCATTCTACGAGGGTTTATGGGGTTTCCCGCAGGTATCTTTCTCCCTCCGGAATCTTTGGAGGACTTATTTGGAAAAAATGATGCCAAGTGGTGCTGTATACATCACATGTTAAGTATGTTGGCTAAAAATGGGTTTACAGTCAGTTCTAAAGAGGAACTAGTTTATTATTCCGTAACTTTAGAAATCGTCACAGTGCCTAGAAGCATTTTTCTCCATCACAGCAAAACTACACGTAACTTTGAGGAGATAGCGCTCCTGCAAATAACTGTGTTCACTACATGAGTATATTTTTTGCCTAGGAGAATCAGCGTCTGTATAATACAGCGTGCCCCAACATAAACAATGACAATACAATTAGCATGGTGGACCTCCAGCCAGAGGGATCAGGAAGTTGAGAGGAAATCCAGGGCAAGCTGAGCCAGTCTGGAGGGAGGCAGGGAACGAGAGAAAAAAGTGGTGCGCTTGCGCGCCACAGCAAAACATTTGTTTTGAATTATTGCGCACGCGTCTTGGCACGATAATTCAAAACAGATGGTGCCTGTGTGGGTAACTGCAAGCAATAGGTCGTGGGCGGAGCAAAGGCGGGACATGCACCCGCCTTTGCCCAATTGAGTACTGTCTTTCTTAGAAAGATGCACGCAAAGCCCAATAGCCTATGAGAAAAACAAAAACACACGCACGACCGTGTGGTCAGATTTCTGAAGCACCTTACTAAAAGTCTTGCAGGTCAGCGCATGCACGCGGCACTAGGCTCAACCTAAAAACTGAAAATTGAATATTGATGAAGTAGTGCCCTGTAAGCATAACTGTGTTTAATAGAGATTAAAAAGATTTCAGATGTTATGTATTCATGATGGTTTAGATAGTGCTGCTATCAATGCAGGGAGTGTTTCTTCAATTAACAACAAACATTGGCAAAGCTAATTAGTCGGTCGTTTCACATAGCTACAATTACCTCAAGAAATTAGTAGATGTTCTTTTTGAGTCAGAAAAAACTGTGTGAAGTATTTAACAAGACTGTAGCCCTTCTGAACTTTACTAGATAGCCATCTCAAGTCACAAGCAACTGCTTAACTAGTCTGTTACAAATATGCAATAATTCACGTTGTTACTAAATGTCTAAAATGCAACAGCTTCAAACGTCCTTCACAAAGTCGAGGGGATATGGCTTCACCATAAAAATTTAGATATCCACATTTGCTACTTTAATAAATTGTGCTTGATTGCAATAGGATAAGTAAATATGGCAATGCTGGTATATGCTGATAAATCGCTATATCGCTTTCAAAAAATGTCTTTATTACTATGGAACACTTGTAAAGACATCCTAGTATAGGAGCCAGGAGTCACTGGTTAAGCCAAGTGACTTCTTTTTTTAAAATAATCATAAGTATGCAGTTGTTATACAAATAATAAGCCAAGCCCCCTTCACCATAAACTACAGAGAAAAGGAATATTGAAATAACTAGCCCAGGACACACTATGGCTATAACTATGAGAACAGCCCAGCTAGGTAGGTACCTTAAAGACATATCAACACTCGTCAATAATCCACCCCAATTAAATCCAACAGTGACATAAAAGCACCTGAAGCAATAACATCTTGGTTTAGAGGAAGTGAGAAAGAATAGGCTGCAAAAGAAGTCCATTGTGTACAGTCGCCCTCAATAGTATGAAAAGAAATAAAGTTGTCTACTTAAAGATGCAGGTTGCAGATGCCAAGCAATCACACGTGAGGTAGCCCACTCCACATTGTGAACTTACCAGAGCTCATCAGGGGAAAATAGTCAATGGGTGGGAGTAGATCAAGTATCCCTGTCCAGATGGGACAGGTACGGGCTACAGGTAGAGTCAAAGATGTGCAGTTGGTCAATGGGTTTAGAAATCAGGTGTTCATCAGAGGCCATTATCGCCATCGCTGTGTTCCAGTCTTCCAGGGTTGGCGGTGCAGGTGATTTCCATCAATGAAGTATGCACAATTTCGCCGTCGCCATAGCAGCGGCCAACCAATGACATTTGTGATTATCCAAGTCTGAACCTGGTAGAATGAGGTGAAGTATAGCCAGCTCTACAGAAGGGTGGAGACCATGATCACTCACTCGGACTATGGAGTTTCAGACTTCCATCCAATATGGTTAAATGAGATCACATGACCAAAGAATGTGGATAATGGTACCTCCAGGATCACAGCATCTCCAGCAGACATCGGTAGGGATCAAGCCAGCATGAAGAATTTGCCCATCCAGTGCCAACCACGTAGTGTTGTGAAATAACTGAATTTCAGCCAGGATTCCTGATGGGGCTTGCCATGTGTAGCAAGCAGGGTGGATCAAGTCATAACTGTTGGGTCCTTGGACAAATGGGGATGCCAGCAATTGAGCAGGGCCTCAAACTCCTGATGAAGTTCTGATATCAGTTTCCTGTACACTTACCATTTTAGCAAATATATGTGTAGTATGGAGCCTTGAATGCCATGCTTCCTACGGCAGAGAAATTACATAATGCAGCTCTGTAACTGGTAGTATTGAAGGAGGGTGCCACTTTGTAATGTGATAGCTATAGGATACCTTGTTGCTTCCAGGAAGCCCAGCTGAAAGGAGCGCCGTCAATTAACAGGCCGACATTGTCTCAAAGAGGTGAATGCAGAAGAAGGTGTGCTTTCTTCCAGATATGAAATGTGGGCGATAGCACTGTGTTATCCAAAGCACGACGAGGGAGGCATTGAAGATAGAGCAAATGGAGACTCTATGTGCTTTGACAAAGATCCGTTTCCAGAGTTAGCCAGAACGTTTTTTCAAGATGGGACACAAAATAGTAAGCCTGTTTTTAAAGGTGTTATGCATATTTGTACACATTAATGCTTGGAAGTTTCACACCACCGGACTTGCTGTCCGCATACAATTTACGCATGGCCAAGTTAGTTTTACTCACAAGCCTGACGTAAGACTTAATCATGCCATCTATGCGGCAAAGGAGAGCAAGTGGAATACTGATCAGCAGCATGCCCAGTACATAGTTGTAGCGCAAGGCCACCACCATTTAATTGTTTGTACTCTGCCCCTTAGCAAAATATGTAATGTGCTCCATTTCTCAAAATCCTTCTGCATTTTTTCAAGTAGTTGAGACATATAGGCCAGGACCATGGCTTGAACATAAGTTCCCAAGTGTAGGAGAGTAGGGTCTGCTTCCTATGTTTACCCCCACTTTTTGCTGTGATTCTTTGCTTTTATTACTTTAGTGTGGCTGTGGACCTGCTAATCAGGCCCACAGCCCAGCTGTTCTCTCTCTAAATTGATACCATGTACTTTAGGTACATACCAGATTGGTTACTGGGTCACCCTTGTGAGCCCCTGTATAGTGTACCATAGGTACCCAGAGCATAGGTGCACCCTAGGCCTACCCGGGGCTGCAGCATGTATTGTGCCACCCCTGGTTTGCTTTCCAAACTGACACCACATGTCTGTTCACACAGCCTGGGTAAGTTGGTATAATCACCCCTTATTTAGATATAGGATCCCGATATCTATATATACATATAGACACATATACACCTAAAAGTCACTCCTATGGCAGACCTCGACAATCCTGGAGGTAGAGTGCTTGATTTACGTGAGAGGGTGACCTAGCATGAGCTGAGCCCCTCTGCAGCTTTTGGAACCATCTCCTTATAGCTGTTCTATGGTATAGCCATACCATATACTCTTAAGTGCATTATAATGAAACTTACCTGTTCGGAACGCCGCCACTGCCAAGAGTCCAGAGGGCCATATCCAACGCCGCCACCGGCCAAGAGTCAGCAAACGCCATTCTTCGCGCCGCCGCCCCGGGACAACAACTCCCGGCAGGCACAGCGGCGGCGCGCACCGCTGACGCCGCGCCCGCACCAGGAGGTGCATAAAGCAAGCGCAGAGGCCGGCGGAGTGGGGGAAACTTACCTGTTCAGAACACCGCCACTGCCAAGAGTCCAGAGGGCCATATCCAACGCCGCCACCGGCCAAGAGTCAGCAAACGCCATTCTCCGCGCCGCCGCCCCGGGACCACAACTCCCGGCAGGCACAGCGGCGGCGCGCACCGCTGACGCCGCGCCCGCACCAAGAGGTGCATAAAGCAGGCGCAGAGCCCCGCTTCGTGGGACGCGCCGGGCGAAGCCCGGGCCAAGGGCGGGCCCATTTAAGCCCGTTCAAGGCCGTTTTAAGGACGGGACGGGCCACCCCTCTGACACCTGCCACGGCATATTCAAGGTCAGTGACATATTGGAATTCACTTGATAGTGATTCAAGTAGTACACAAGGTACAGAAAGGATGGCTACTGTACAAGATGATGATCCTAACTGTAGGAAATCAACTGGTGGTTCCCTATTAGGAACTCTTGACAATTTTCTTATAAGGGTGTCAACTGCACTTGCCAAGGATATAGAACTTACCGAAAAAAGACTATCCTTGGACACACCCTTTGATAAAAGGTCTTCACTGGGCCCCCTGGCACATGCCAGATCACCGACCAACTTACAATCTAACTTGCAGGGTTCACTTCCCCCCTCAGGAGTGGTAACTGCTTCCCCACTTCAATCAGCAGCGATTATGATTATAAGTGACAACTCCCCAAAAGAAGTAGTGCCCAGCAGCGACATAGTTAGAGTTCCATCTCCTAAAATTAAGACTCGATCTGCTGGTCAAGTGAAAGCCATTATGGTCCAACCAAAGGGGAGGGAGCAAACAAAAGGAAAATCCCTGGTCCTCAAACCAACGCTGGTGGGAAAAAAGCAAGATCTTGTAAAAGTAATGCTCCACCTGATGACACAGTAGTGATGTCACCAACCACCCCCGTACAACTGGACGGTGTTGACAGAAGTGGGCAGGGAAGCTGTTTGGATCATAGGGGGGAGGATCCACATATGGAGTTGGGTCCTTCTTTTTGGAAAAGACTGGAAGCCACCTTTAAGAAAACGTGTCACCCATTGCATGAACGGCTGGACTCCATTGAAAACAGACTGGTGTGCCTGGAACTTTCATTGGCATTAGCTCAGAAACAGGCAGAATCAAGTCGTGGCACCCATACTCAAAGGCCAAAATCTACCGTTCCCAATGGTCCATCTAATCCCAACAGTGTTACCGGGTCTAGCCAGACAGCTAGGCCTGTTTTGTCTGTTGATAAGGGGCAAATTGTTAATTCACAACCAGTCACCCAGACGGGAGTGGGAAAAATACATCAAGCCAGTGTGATACCACAAACTACCCTGTCACGGGCAGATACTCCCCCGGTACCTAATTACACAGGGGTGGGAGCAAAGCCATTGTACAAAGATAGAACTTTGGGCGATGGAGCTAAGTTGAAGGATAAACAGCCGTCTTTATCTGCCTCAACCGGAGCCCATAGCGAGCCTCCCCTACCTTATATTGACCTTCCTCCCCAATCATCCCCTTTTGTGGTAGCTTTGGTAGGGGTCCCCCCACTAGCTCGTGGGAAACGAGAATCATACCAAGATCTAAAGCATAAATGTATTTTCTGGCTAAATAAATACCGCCCATTGCCAGTGTACATGCGTGCTGAAATTATGGGTGTCAGGAGAGTTAACTGGATAGGGAAGGGATGTAAGACTGTTGCAGGAGACTGTATCATTATTCATTTTAGAGACCAGATGTGTGTCAACTTCATCTGTAATTGGCCCCATAATGATATGTCCAATGGGATACAAGCTCTACCCTTAGCCTATTTCTATGGCCCCTCAATTCCAGTTTCCTTCGAGAGGGATATGTTTTCTCAGGGGTCTGTATCTAATTTTTGCCCCTTAGTGAACATAAGGTTGTTCAACAGATTTCAGACCCTGTCGGGGCTAGGGGACTGTGATTGACAGTACGAACAACAAAAGTCCATTCAGAGTAGTAGGGGAGGGGCTGGAAGGGAGGGGATGGAGACTGGGAAAGGGAATGCCCCGGTCCAGTGTAGTAAAGATGAAGGGCTGGATGAGGTTGGGCAACGCACCACATGTGACATTATCTCTCAGGCTTTAGAGGAAGACCAGTCCCTGAATAGACAGCATAATATACATTCTGGATCAGGGGTCAACCCGTACGGGACAATCTGGCAATATTATTAGATGGTCCACTAAGCCAGACATCGCTGGTTTCCTGGAATGTGGCTGGTCTAGCGTCAAAACTCAATTCGCAGGATTGGGCAGACTTCATTGACCACTTTGACATTTGTTTGTTTCAAGAAGTCTGGGCGGTCGAACCAATGTTTAGAGTTGGCTATTTGAATTTTTTTGTCCCTGCTGTAAAAAAAACTAAAGGGCGACCTATGGGGGGCAATCCTTAAAATGTAAAACCCAGTTGCTCCCCATTGTATGTGACGACATTCTTGGTGTTAGATTTAGTTTTCATGCAGATTTAGAAATCAACATTTTTAATGTTTATGCTAGGGAGCTTCAAGGTGGAAGTTGTAGCTAAACTTGATACATTACTACAGGCTTCCCCAAACAACATTATGTCATTAATCGCTGGGGACTTCAATACCACCTTTGAACCCCTTGGTTTGGACGATATCCATTTGACAGAGGAGGAGGACGCTAGATGGGGAGTTCCCCAGCTCAGTACTAAACCTATAAAAAAATGGACTGAGGCTGCTATTCAGCTAAAGGGCTTTTGTTTAGAAAACGAATTGAGAGCTGCCAATGGGCGCACACTCTCAGATAAAATGGGGAAGGAAACCTTTGAAAATGGTGCTAGGGCAAGCAACATTGACTACTTACTTGTCCCTCTCAAGATGTGGTCAACTCTCCTCGATATGGAAGTTGTGTCACATATTGAAAGCGACCACAACCCTCTGAGTGCAAAGTTTAACTTGGGTATTCACATAGGGGAGGAAGCACATCAGGGGCATCGTTACCCGGACTTAGTTATGGCAAACGATGAGCGACACCTTAAATGGTGTCAAGTCGCTGAGCATCAGGAAACAATTAGTTTCATAGAGGGAGACCTGGAAGGGGCCCTAAAGGCTATGGAGGATGTTATACTGAACGGTTCTCCCCCTTACCTTTTACTAGAGGTACACAATAGGCTCTTTACTAAACTGAAGACATACTTCTGTAAACCTAGTTTAGGAAAAAGAAGAACTGCAGCTAAAAAACCAGAGAGCTGGTATAATAGCTCCTGTCGCCAAGCTAGGAGGGATTTGGGTCTAGCCTTAAAGTCTAAAGACATGGGTGCAGTTAGACTGGCTCGTGCGAACTACAGGCTCTAGCAACTCGTTGCTAAAAGGGACTGGGAAGAGGGCCTGTGGCAGGATCTGAAAGTGGCGTGCTCTGCAAAGAATCACAAACTTTTTTGGGAAATCTTTAAATGGGACAGGGGAGGACATCGAGAGAGCCCTCATAGCAATGTTGACCGCAATTCCTGGGTCGACTAATTCAAGCCCCAATATGCTGCTAGTGCCACTGATAATAGCGATGGAGCCTATCTCCATATTGTGTACAAGGAACCTATTTTTTCCTTGAATGATGTGGATAGGGTATTGGACCAAGTCACTGAGGGTCGTGCTACCGGCATGGATTGTGTCCCCGCAGATTTATTTCTGAACAACAGAGGGCGCTGGCGATTTTACATCTTGTATGTGGCAAACGCCATAGCCCAAGGGATGGAAGTGCCCATCTCATGGAAAGGGGCAGAAATTGTGCCGCTGTATAAAAAGGGTGATAAGTCACTTGCGGCCAATTATAGACCAATAAGTCTAATTGACTGCTTACAAAAAATCATGGGACGGCTGGTTTTGGGCAGAATTCAGACCTGGATGGATAATGACAATATTTTAAGTCACCTCCAGGCTGGTTTCCGCCCAAAAACAAGTACCATAGACCAGGTCTTCCGGTTCATCATGTTATATTGGCGTACCGTGGTCCTGGAAAAGGGCACTTTGTATGCCGTTTTTGTTGACTTAAAAGCGGCCTTTGACCTGGTCCCCCGTAATACTCTATGGAAAGTTTTAGCGGATCTGGGGATGGCACCTGAATTGTTGAGTTTGATTGTCCGCTTGCATGAGGATACCTTCGCTCGGGTACGGTGGGGTTCCCAGGGGGAGGTTACCGTGCCCTTTCGGGTGGAGCGTGGAGTGAGGCAGGGTTGCGTTATGGCGCCCACCTTATTCTCGCTCTTCGTGAATGGGGTTGCGGATTTCCTCTCCCTGGTCCCGACCGATGCCTCTGCGATGTCTGGTGACCGGGTCCCGATCCTCATGTTCGCGGACGACACTCATCATCTCAAAGACCCCGAGTGGACTCCAGCAAGCACTGAAGCGGTTTGAAGATTTCTGTTTGAATAGGGGCCTAGAAATAAATACGACAAAAACTAAGTATATGGTTCTGACTGGCCGCAAAACGTGCGGGTCAAATAGACCTTTTAGAGGGCTGATTAATATGAATGGCTCCCCGCTGGAGCGGGTAGATGCTTTCACCTACCTGGGGGTTACCCTTCAGAAAGACCTGGGGTGGTCTAGCCAATTGGACATTGCGGTCCTTAAACTCGGCCAGCAGGCAGGCATCCTTTTGAAAAAATGTACCTCCTCAACTACTAAGCCCATTAGCCCCTTATTGGAAGTATACGGGATGAAGGTCTTAGGTTCGGCCCTATATGGAGCCGAACTCTGGGGATTCGAAGACCTTAGAAAGCTAACGCTAGCTGAAAACGAATTCCTCCGAAAAGCTGCTAGCGTTCCTCCAAGTACCCCGTTAATACCGCTAATGTGGGATCTTGGAAAAAAGGCGGTCCAGGATCTTGCCCTTTTGCGTCCAGTCCTTTACTGGCGCCGTTTATGGACAACAGAAGAATTACAGCATTATGCGCAGGGTTTAAGGGAGATAATGGCTAAGGACACGGGCCAAAGAATACATTAGCTTAAGAACATCAGGTCGATACTCCTCAAATTAGGAATGAGCGACTTATGGGAGGACCCGGAAAACGCTCAGTTTCCCTCTAGAAAATTGCTAAAAGAAAAATATTGGGAGATGGTGATCACAGAAGTAAGGTCAGAGGGTCTCTCCGCTCATTTAACTGGTCGTTACATGGACATTAAAGCCCAACCAAAACTGGAACAATACTGGGATATTATCGGTAAACAACAGGATCGCAAGCTCTATTTCCAGCTTAGGGTAGGATCACTCCCAGTAAGATCCTTTACGGTTAAATGGGCAGATAAAAGTGGAAACGACAGATGTCCCTATTGTGGGGAGGACCAAGAGTCAATAAGTCACTTTTTATTTTTCTGCCCCCTGTACACTGTCCCCAGAACGATGTGGATCAAGCCATTATGTAAACTGCTTGGGATATACAGACATGCTGAGGCTTTGAGAATTTTAACTACAGACCCGACGCCTAGAATTGCTGTTGCTGTGGCTAAATTCTTGAAATGGGCTTGGGTAATCCGCACAAAATATACAGCGGTAACTATGTGAAGATTAAGCTGTATTTGCCAATGTATACTGAGGCTACCCTTGTGAATTTTTGTGCAATACTCCTCTGGATAAATGTATGTTGATGAATTTGTTTTTATCCCCTTTTTAAACTGTAATTCGGCATAGTCTAGTCTAGTTTAATACTTTTTAAAATATTTATTGTATGGATTTTTTACGACCTTTTAATCAACATTTGTGTAACTATATGTATGTATACTTTTATGACTTAATTGTCGAATAAAGTTTGTGAAGGCATTATAATCCTCGCGGTTAATGCTAACTTTGGTTTGGCTTTATCGAAAAATGTTGTGTAAGGTGTCAAACACTTTGGAATACTACCCCCCACCAGTCCTGGCGGCGGGGGTAGCATTCCACCCTTCTAGAGGGAGAAGACATGTAGTTACTGGTTTACCCGGTTAAAGTTAAACAGAGCCTCAGCATCACAAAATGGATGCTGCTGCCACAGACACAAGTCTGGCCTCCTGTTGGTGGACGAAACTCCGGCATGGGAGGCCTGGACAATAGGTTTCCTGTCCAAGGAGGTGCTGGCACCTCCCCAGACAGGCTTTTGTGTATTGGGGCAGGGAGGGCTGCATTCAGTGAATGCTTTCCAGACACTGTCTGGGGCACACAAGGTGCTCCATGCATTTCCCAGTTCAAACCGGTTGCTGGGGCACTCTGCCCCAGCTCTGGCGCGAAACTGGACAAAGGGAAAGGGGTGTAACCACCCCCTTCCCAGGTCCACCCATAGGAGGGACCTTAAGGGTAGTCCAGCCCCTAAACTTAGTATAAGTATAGGAACCCAGTCACTAGGACTTTAGAGTACCCTGGACGAAACTTTGAAATATAAATCCTGGACCTTCGACATTCCATTTCGACTGGAAGACGGAAGACATCTCCCTTGTGGTCAAGGAGTGACCACCCTGTTCAAACAGGCACCAACAGCAACTTTGCAGGTCTGCATTTTTGAGGCTCCTGTTGGATTACGAAGAATCTGCGACACAGGACACGGACTTCCAGACATCTCTTACCCCGACCTTCGCTCACAGCAAAGCTGAGACCTGTGGCGGACAAGAGAGACGTGGGACCGGAACTCCTGGACATCCTGCATTTTGCAAGCTGCACTCCCTTCACGAGGTAACTTGAAGTCGTGCATTGGGGTGCTTGAAGCCCCAGACCCGAGCACCATTTTCACCGAAGCTCAGAGGCCCCCACTCCACGAGTGACCCGTGGGCCCCGCTTTTGCATTTCAGCTCAATGCATCTTTGCGGTTCCTAGTCCGTTGGCTAGTGAGCCCCCCTACGACTTTCTTTTGAATCTAACTTGCTTTCCTGGTTGCTCCAACTTCCCTACAAAGGAGAAGTTCCTCAGACGTTGCTGGTCTGCACCGAAGCCAATCTCGACATCCTGCGTGGGTTGCGTTTGCCCAGGCTTGTTGAGTCCAGTCCGGATACCGACACTGCAGTCAACTAGATCCTTCGTGGGACAGCTCCTGGTTATCGTCGACGCCTCCTGGTCCTCGTGGCTGAAGAGACAAACTTCACATCTTCACCTGAAATCACTTGACATCTTGTGGCATCTTTCTAACGCTGCCCTGGTCACTGGCAAGTGACCCAGACTCTGTCCCTTCTGCTTTCAGGTTGTACAGATCTTCAATCCACCCTTGGATCCACCCGGACACTTTTCCTCTGGTGTCCTGCAGCACTTCTTTGCAGCTCTCCATTGAAAACGACGACGAAACCCGACACGAAAAGACACCTATGCACCTGGCTTTCTTGGGTGAGGTAACACGAGTACTCCAGTGCTCCCATGGGTCTTGACTCTCGAAGTGTCCTAGTTTAAAAGGGTTCCATCGTAGTCCATCCGGAAGTGTCCTTAGATTGTAAATTTGTAACTTCTTCGTTTTCCATAGAAAGTCAATTGTAAACTGCGGCTGTGTTTAGACACTGCACGCGTCTCCCGTGGGCCTTTTACTTCCTAACCTTTGGTTGTTTAGAGTAGCCCCAGCGATTCCACAGGCCCCAGGCCTGCTTTCTAATTCCCTCGCGGTTCTTATACCACTATTTTAGTATATGGTTTGTGAGGCCGGAGGGCATAACGTATACTGTGCAACTTATCGTATATTAATTGAGCAACTTGTATTGTACTTTTACCTCTGACCTCATAAAGAGTGCAGAGGGTTTGTGTTTAGAATAAATACATATATATTTGATCTATACCTTGGTGTGGTGTCCTTTCATTTGGTGCTTAAGGGATTATAATTGGTAAAACAACTTGCTTAATACGCTCTCTGAGTTCAAGTTCAAGTTCAGGAATTTGTATAGCGCACTACTCACCCAGAGGGTCTCAAGGCGCTTGGGGGAGGGTGTGCATTATTTATCGAATAGCCAGGTTTTAAGTTGCTTTCTGAAGGAAATGTGGTTCTGTGTAAGGCGGAGGAGAGTGGGGAGAGAATTCCAAGTCTTGGCCGCTAAGTAGGAGAAGGATCTTCCTCCCATGGTGGATCGTGGATGCGCGGAATTGCGGCGAGGGCTTGATTGGAGGATCGTAATTGGCGGGTGGGTGTGTAGAAGGACAGACGTGTGTTGAGGCATTCGGGTCCCAGGTTGTAGAGGGCCTTGTGTGCGTGGGTGAGGAGACGGAACGTTATTCTCTTGTTGACGGGAAGCTAGTGGAGGTCTTTCAGGTGACCGGTAATGTGAGATTGGCGAGGGATGTCCAATATGAGTCTGGCTGATGCGTTTTGGATGCGTTGGAGTTTTTTCTGTAATTTGGCTGTGGTTCCGGCGTAGAGGGTGTTTCCATAGTCCAGTCGGCTAGTGACCAGTGCGTGGGTGAGAGTCTTTCTTGTTTCGGTGGGGATCCAACGGAAGATTTTTTTGAGCATGCGAAGTATGTTGAAGCATGAGGATGAGACGGCGTTGACTTGTCTGGTCATCGAGAGGGAGGAGTCTAGGATGAAGCCCAGGTTACGTCCGTGGTCTGTAGGTATGGGTGCTGTGCCCAGGGCCGGTGGCCACCATGAGTCGTCCCATGCAGAGGGGGATGATCCTAGGATGAGGACTTCCATTTTGTCTGAGTTTAGTTTTAAGCGGCTGTTTTTCATCCATTCGGCTACTTCTTTCATGCCTTCGTGAAGATTGGTTTTGGCGGAGTTAGGGTCTTTGGTGAGGGAAAGGATCAGCTGGGTGTCGTCAGCGTAGGAGATGATGTTGAGGTTGTGTTGTCGCGCGATGGATGCTAGGGGACTCATGTAAACGCTGAAGAGGGTGGGACTGAGTGATGATCCTTGTGGTACTCCGCAGATGACTTCGGTGGCCTCTGATTTGAATGAGGGGAGGCGGACTCTCTGGGTTCTCCCGGCGAGGAACGAGACGATCCAGTCCAAAGCTTTTCCTTGTATGCCGACATTGCTGAGGCGTTGTATGAGGGTGCTATGACAGACTGTGTCGAAGGCGGCGGAGAGGTCGAATAGGATGAGGGCAACTGTTTCTCCGCTGTCCAGTAGCGTTTGGATGTCGTCTGTCGCTGCAATGAGGGCGGTTTCGGTGCTGTGTTTGGCTCGGAAGCCGGACTGTGAGGTGTCGAGGGAATTGTTGGATTCAAGGAAGGCGGCGAGCTGGCTATTGACGGCTTTCTCAATGACTTTGGCAGGGAATGGGAGGAGGGAAATGGGGCGGTAGTTCTTAAGTTCAGAGGGGTCTGCTGTGGGTTTCTTCAGAAGGGCGCTGAGTTCGGCGTGTTTCCAGCTTTCTGGGAAGGTAGCGGAGTTGAAGGAGCAGTTGATGACATCACGGAGATGGGGTGCGATGATGGAGTCTGCTTTGTTGAAGATGTGGTGGGGACAAGGGTCGGTTGGTGATCCTGAATGGATGGAGTTCATTAGGCGGATGGTGTCTTCAGTGGTGATTGGGTTCCAGGTGCTAAGGTTGTTAGAGTGCGGTTTAGGTTCGGGGGTGGGTGGAGTGGACTGTTGTTTGGATAGGTTCTCAAAGCTGTTATGTATGTCATCGATTTTGTTGTGGAAGAAAGAGGATAACGAATCGCAGAGTTCTTGGGAGGGAGTAATGTCGTTTGAGCCTGCGGTGGGGTTGGTAAATTCTTTGACGATGTTGAATAGTTCCTTGCTGTTGTGGGCGTTGTTGTCGAGTCGATCCTTGAATGCTGATTTCTTGGTGGATCGGATCAGTTGGTGGTGTTTGCGGGTGGTGGCCTTGAAGGTGGTCAGGTTGTCAGTGGTTGGGGTTTTTCTCCATGTTTTCTCGAGGGTACGGCATAGCTTCTTGGATTTCTTAAGGTCATCGTTGAACCAGGGGGCCTTTTTGCTAGCCTGTTTGGTCTGGTGGTTTTTCAAGGGTGCTAATTCGTCAGCGCTGTGAGTGATCCATTGTGTGAGTTTGGTGGCAGCTTTGTTTGGGTCCGATGATAGGGCGGGAGGGTTTTGGTTGAGCGATGTGAGGAGTTGATCGGTGTTGATTTTGTTCCAGTTTCTTCGAGGAATAGGTTGTGGGGGGTTGTGGGTCGTGGTTTTGTTGTAGCTGAAGTGAACACAGCTGTGGTTGGTCCAATGGAGAGCTTTGGTGTGATCGAAGGAGATGTGTTTGCTGGAGGTGAAGATAGAGTCGAGCGTATGTCCGGCTACGTGGGTGGGGGTGTCAAGAAGTTGTTTGAGTCCGAGATTGGCTAGGTTGTCTAGAAGGGTGGTGGTGTGGTTGTCGTTTTTCAATTCTAGGTGGAACACTCTGAAGTCTTAGCCTGATGACTGCTGGTCCATGCTACCACTAGGATAGCTTTCTATAAGGTTGACTTTACAACCACCATCAATAAGGGTCGATTAGACTGGTGCAAGGTGCCCACTAGAACTAGTGGACATCATATGCCAGGCTAACGTCTCACACCAAGTACTTCATCTGAGTGGATTTCCAAATAAAGGATAGATAGGATAAGGAAGTCTCTCCTGTTCTACAAGTTAATGGAAGGGCCTCACTCTTGCTCCAATTAATCTTGTACCCAGAAAAGGTTGAGAATGCATCCAGGACCAACATCAAGGCTCACGCCGAAGGATCAGGGGAGGAAAACAAAAGCTGAATATCATCCGAATAAAGCGTTATTGTAGTTAGCCGGTCGCTGTGGGGAAGACTCATATCTGAAAAGATTGACGGATTGTGATGGCCAGTACCTCCAACGCCAGCAAGAAGAGTAAAGGGGAAAGCGGGCCACCCTGCCTCATTCCACCGAGAATGTACCACATTGCTGACCAAAGTGGTCAAGGTGAGGCATAAAGCCAGGAGACCATTGTGATGATTCTGCCCAATCCCCATGCAGGCCATGGTGCGAAAGAGGTAGTCCCACTTCACTCTATCAAAAGTTTTTTCCACATTGAGGGAAAGAACCACCCTCTCATCAGTCGCAGATCTGGAGAGCCAAATTAGATGAATTGCTTAAGTGAGCCCTTGGGCAAGGTTCTCTTCCAAAGGTGGTTATATTTTTGGATGTTTTTTTCTGCCCGTCCCCCTTGGTGGCAGTCGGTCGGAAGTACAAAAAAAAGACCGACTGCCACCAAGGGGGCGGGCAGAAAATAAATCCAAAAATATAACCAGTAACTTGGTGGAAAACCTCACCTAATCCCCATTGGTCTCAGCCCTATTTGAATGCCCATCTGGCCGAATGTCCATTTGAGTAGCGACATTGTGTGTTATCATTTTAATTGTCATATTGTTTGTGAAATGTAATAGTAATTTTTTTACTTCTCTATTTTATTCTAGTTCAAGGCTTTTGCTGTTTGGATTGTTGTAGGTTGTGGTTTTGTTACTGCTGGTTTTGCAGCTTGTGTAGTTGCATGCGCTTGGTAAGTACATTTATTATGTACTATTTACTCTAAATTAGTTTAATTTCCCTACATGAATGTGTTTTTGTAAATGGTGTAGTAATAGCAGTTTGTTTGGCTTCTGTGTTTTGAGTGTCAAAATCTTTTTTGCATTAGTGCTTGATGTGTACTTTGTTGTCTTATGTGTAATTGTTTTTTTTCTTTCTAGTGGGATATCGTTGCTTTTTGCTGTGTCTCTGCAGAGTAGGTGCTGGTGAGTGTAGCTATCTTTGATAAGAGTTATATTGCTTTGGATTGTATGAATCTTTGTGCTAATGCCTCACTTTGTTTACTACTTACTTTGCACAGTGTTGGTTGTTGTTGACTTGTTTGTGCAGTCTCCTTTCTTAGTAAGGATAATGGCTAGCCGCAGCATTACTGCTCAGCAGGTTGTTGGTATGCTTCTTCCTCTGACCTTGGTTCAGAGACTGACTCTGATTCTGAGGCAGAGGTAGGAGTGGAAGATTCAGGCAGTGAGTTTTCTCTTCACATGGAATCATCGGTTGACAAAGCTTCTTCTAGTGCTGATGAAGTGCCTGTGATAGAGGAGGACATTGATGTGCCTGTAGTGCGCCAAGAGGCATCTGGACTGCAGCCTAGGGCTGCAAGGTTTCCCATTGGTATAGGTCGGCAAGAGGCATCTAGGCTGCAGGCCAAGGCTACAAGGCTTCACGTTGCTGTGGTGCGGCAAGAGGCATCTGGGGCTGCTAGGCTTCCCGTTGGTATGGTGCGGCAAGAAGCATCTGGGGCTGCTAGGCTTCCCGTTGGTGTAGTGTGGCAAGAGATACAGATAATAATGCTAAAAATAAGGCAGAAGATCATAAATAAGTCCATTTAAAATATAATCCATTATGCAATCATCAGTCTATTGCTGCACCTAATGGCGGCAACAGGCAAGTGTTCCTAGAGTTGGAGTGGTGGAGGATATGACTAGACTGAAAGATCGCCACTTTCCTGAATACATTTCTCCCACAACCTCAAAAGACTTTCCCACTAGGAGATATAGAGTCTGTTGGCGAAGAGGTGTGCGGAGGGAGACTTGTTTTAAATCGTACCACACGCATAAGAATTTTTGGGAGTATCCATGAGTGGTAAAGTGAACTGCCTGGCCTGTATTGTTTAATATTTTTTATTCGGTTGCAAGGTTGGCATTAGTGCAATGTATTTAGTTTCAGATTTTGTGTTAGCAGATTTGTATCTATTTGCAATTTGTTTGTGTTCTTTTTTTTGTTTAAAAAAATTCTAAATGTGATGGCGGTGTGTGTAGGCTAGCGCCTGGATGGCGGTGTGCGTGGACTGGCGCTTGGCTGGCGGTGTGGGTGGATTGGGGCTTGGCTGGCGGTGTGCGTGGGCTGGCGCTTGGCTGGCGGTGTGGGTGGATTGGCGCTTGGCTGGCGGTGTGCGTGGACGGGCGTTTGGCTGGCAGTGTGTATGGATTGGCGCTTGGCTGGGGGTGTGCGTGGACTGGCGCCTGGCTAGCAGTGTGCGTGGACTGGTGCTTGGCTGGCGGTGTGCATGGACTGGCACTTGGCTGGGGGTGTGTGTGGACTGGTGCTTGGCTGGCGGTGTGCGTGGAATGGCGCTCTGCGGCTGCAGCCCAAGCTCCGGATGCCAGTGCCTTTCCTAAATCCCGTCCATTTGCAAGACACTGCACAGTGCACACCGTCCCCCGATCCTGTCTGTGCGTCCTGTTTCTGTTACAGTAAGCCTGCTCAATCACTGCATTGCTGTGCTTTGTACAGCCCGCGCCCCACACCCAAGTCTAAGAATAAAGCTATCTAGCACCCGCCCCTCCCCTGCGTGACTCAGACACAGAGGGCACAGTCTTGCCAAACATCTGTTCTTCATCCGTCCTTCCACCCATCATTCATCCACCCATTTCACACATCCATCCACCCACTCATCATTATTTCACCCACCATTTCACACATCCGTCCACCCACCCATCATTCATCCACCCACCCACCCTTTCATCCATCCATCCATCATTCATCCACCTACCATTTCACACATCCATCCACCCAAACTTTCTTCCATCCACTCATCAATCATCCATCCACCCTTTCATCAATCCATTCATCCACCCACCCTTTCATCATCCATCCATCCATCCTTCATCCATCCACCCACCTTTTCACACATCTGTCCATCCACCCATCCTTCATCCACCAACCCTATTCATCACACGTCCTTTTGACACATCCACCCACCCTTTCATCCATCCATTCATCCACCCACTCTATCCAACCTTTAATCCATCCATCCACCCCCTTTCATCCATCCATCCACCCATCCTTCATCCACCCACACTTTCATCCATCCACCCATCATTCATCCACCCACCTTTTCACACATCCGTCCATCCACCCATCATTCATCCACCCACCCTATTCATCACTCGTCCTTTTGACACATCCGCCCACCCTTTCATCCATCCATCCACCCTTTCATCCACCCACCCTTTCATCCATCCATCCATTCACCCACCCCTTTTACCCGTCCATCCATACATCCTCCATCCATCCACCCTTTCAACAGAGGAATGTTGCAGTCAATTTTTGTGCCGGAGCGTGACATCGCGCTTACTTTTTAATTACTTTATCACACTTACTTTCCCGTCTTTTGTACCAATGCAGTCAATTTTACATTGCGCTTACTTTGCCGTCTTTTTATGACTTTATTTTGGAGCATGCAGTCAATTTTTAGCGTGTTTAGAATGCAGTCGGAGCGTGACAGTGCAGTCTTTTAAGTGGAGCGTGACAGTGCAGTCAATTTTACTTTTGTGCATCCGCTTACTTATGGGCCAGTTAACAGTGCAGTCTTTTGTGGCAATGCAGTCAATTTTACATCTCACTTACTTTGCTGTCTTTTTATTACTTTATAGTCAGAGCGTGACAGTGCAGTCAATTTTACTTTCATGCTTATGTGCCAGTCAATTTTGTCGGAGCGTGACAGTATGTGCCATCATCGCATTAACGTTTACATCGTAGCGCTTACTTTCATCGCATTGATGTTTACATTGTAAAGTTGCGTTGTTGAGGCTAACATTGCTATGCCTTACGATGTAAACGTATAAGCGTTGCTGTGCCTTGCGATTTAAACGTTATTGCGATGTTGTAATTGCGATGTAATGTCCTAGCGAACTGATCACTTCGTTGTGATGGGTGTTCCCCGTATGAATGGCCTGTAAAGAGGTTGGTGGCTTTACAGCTCACGAGCTGTGAGTCAATGGTTCAGTTTATCGTCCTTTCAATTATTAACACTGCATTTCATTTTTGTGAAATCACTTGCTAATACAATTGTGTATACTGAACCATCACTCACCCTGGTGCCAAATCCAACCATTATGTGTATGTGTTTGAGGATTAGATGGCTGTGCAGTAATATTTGTCTTTTTTGTCTTTCTGAAGCAGGGTGTACCTTGTCCCTTTTTGTGAATGTTGTAATGTGTTGGTTTTGTGCCTGGTGGTGTGAATGGTCTTGTGTGTATCACGTATGAAAGGTGTGTGAATGGCCTGTAAAACGGTTGGTGCCTTGTCATGGCTTTACAGCTCACAAGCTGTGAGTCACTGGTTAGATTTTTTGTGCATTTAATTATTGACAGTGCATTTCATTTTTGTGAAATCTCTTGTTAATAAAATATTATGTACTGAACCATCACGCGCCCTCGTGCCAAATCCAATCAGTATGTGTGTGTGTTTGAGGAATAGATGGCTGTGCTGGAATCTTTGTCTTTTGAGTCTCTCTGTCACGGTGAACATTCCATCTAAGAGTAACCTACCAAATGTAGATATTATTGTTAACCCAAGGGAGTACATGGTGATGTCTCTCTTGTGAATTCCAACAAGTTATTTTATCCACAATGTCCTGCAAACTTAAAAATGTCTGTCACATTTCCCTTGCAATACTGTACTAAAAATCTCACGCTGCAGAAATAAACACATAATTATGTCAATATGATTTGGTTTTGCACTGGAGGTCACCTGGGTTTTTGGTCCCGTGCTCGGCGGCCATCTAGGGAAACCTACCGAACCTACACATTTCTGAAAACTAGACACCCGGGGGCTTCCAAGGAGGTATGGCTTGTGTGCCTCCCCCAACGTTTCCTTACCCACAATCTCTTAAAAAACCTCAATTTTAGCACAAAATGTGTGAAAACATTTATTTTTTCAGCTAAAAATGAGGTTTGCAATGGATTCTGGGTAGGAACAAAGCCCACCTGTGATTTATGTACTAAATAGGGAAGGTCGGCTTTAAGCCTATTGGTTGAAAAGATCTTCACGTCACATTTGATCAAGGTAAACAGCCGCTTGTACATTTCAGGGGATCTTTGCCAGGTTTCAACAGCACTGTTATAAGCCTTATACTGTATTGCTGAGCAATCGTTTTTTTGAGTGGCACTATATTTATAACCCTGTAAAACGGCCACTGCCTTATGCTATGGGCTGTCGTAAGAAGAAGTAAAATGCAAGCCAATAAAGATATTTAGTGAAGGGTTCATATATATCAGATTTATGGATTATATATATGTAAATACATTCAAACCTGTAAATCCTCAGTCGTCACTAGAGGTCCCTCTCAAGTCAAATGTAAAATCATCAACATTCTTTCCTAGCACTGCAGTTCCTCAAGGCGTTACTAGAGTTCAGTCCTGAGTCAGATGCAAAAGCATTGAAAGCTTTTCATGAAGCTGCAATTCCACTAGTCACAACTAAGTGCCTCTATCGAGTCAGATCCCTCACAAGTCAAATGCAAAAGCATTGAAATTCTTACACAAAGCTGCAGTTCCACAAGTCCTTACTAGGTATCCCTCACACGTCAAATGTAAAAGCATTATTCTTTATTTAAACTGCGGTTCCACTAGGCGTTACTATGTGTTGTTCAAAAGACAAATGCAAAAGCATTGAAATTCTTATTTGTAGCTGCAGTTCCACTAGTTGTTACAAGGCGTCCCTCACAAGTCAAATGCAAAAGCCTTGAAATTCCTATATGAAGCTGCAGTTCTTCTAGTTGTTACCTGGGGTCTTATTCTGACTTTGGTGGTGTGGCAGAAGGCCACCACACTAGCTCCCCACTGCCACACCACCAAAGCCATAATGTGAACGCCCACTGGATTCTGATTTGGAGTAGTGGGAGGAGTAGCCCCTGACCCTGAATAGGCATGTGCCTGCCTTGTACAATGCTGTCTCCGCCCCCTGTGGTGTGTCTGGGGCCAGGACCTACTCCGTCAATGGGGACTGTTGGGCACTGTAAACAAATGTTGAAGTGCCCCCCAGAACTGATTCGAACTTGGACCCTAGCCCTGTGCCAGGGCAGACCTAAGGGCACAAGTGGTATAAGTATTGGGGCTGTGACCCCATGTGTTTGGTACCTACTTGGAGCTGTGTTGCTGCAGGAGTGATGGGCAAGGAGGAACCGCCGTGGGATCCAGCTGGTGTTTTTTGGGGGTCCTATGTGATGACCTGCCTGTGCCCAGCTCTGCCCCTCTGAACTTGGGTCCTAGACCCTCGTGAGTGCTGCCTTCTTTTATTGTACCTGGGAACCCGAGGAGGGGGCTCCAACTCAGAAGCTGGGAAGACGCCCTCTCGCCGTGGCAGAAGAGCTACTGGCCCAGAAGCCAGGCGACTGTTGCCTGGTTGTGGGCGGGACTCCCATGGTGGTTAGGCAAGGCCTGCGTGCTTCTACAAGCCCAAGGAGGGGGGCTCCAACTTTGCCCTGCCGAGTGCATGACGAGCGCTCCATAGTTGCCTTTTATTTTCCGGAAACCCATGAAGAAGGGCTCCAGCTCTGCTCGTTCCGAGAGAAACCGGAAGTCAGGCGCTCTTTGCCTGGCCAGGGGTGAGGCTTATCCGAGATAAGGAGCCAACTGTGAAGCGCCGCCGGAGCGGAAGGCAGGCAACTGTGTGCCTGGTTTAAGGCGGGGCTCCCAATGTGCCGAGGAGAGCCCCGCGGTGGCCCAAACGGAGACGGAATCTCGCAGGCTCGCCGGAGCAACCAGGGAAGGACCTGCTCCACAACGAGAGACCGGACCCGCAGGGAGAGGTGCCGGGGAAAGGGACCTTGTGGCTGTGCCCAGCCAAGAGGAAGCAATGCATCTTGAGGGCCTGACGGGGAGGTGAGTTTCCCGGGGAAGAGCTGGCCAGACAAAATGTTCCAGTCCCTCCTTTTTGCCAAAAAGAAGACGTCGCACCACGGGAAAGCGGGTGGCTGCCTTGGGGGCCATTCCTTAGGTACAAAGGGGCGGCGGGAGACCAAGTGAGGCTGTCCCATCCTCAAGGCGACATTCACAAGCCTCCCTTAGTTGCAGAGAGGAGCCCTGGTGAGGCGAGCTCCCAAAGCACTGCTGGTGCTTATTTGTGTGCACAGCTGCGCCGCCAGATTGCGGGTAGTTGCAATGACAGGGGCATTTCTTTTACATGAGAGACAAGCGTGAGTGCACCCTCGTCCCCATTAAAGTACAGGCCGGTGGAGGCCTCGTGACAGGAGAGCCCTGACTTTGTGGGACAGAAGGCATGCGGGACAGCCCAGACGGGCCCCTGTGGAAGGCCAGTTGGCCTGGGATCACCTTGCATTTTGGTGGGGCATAAGGCCCTAAGGTGATGTGTGCACCTTCATAGTGGTACTATGGAGCACTGCTACATGTGATTTATGCCCAATGTGATTTATGCTTAATGTGATGTGATGTGATTTATTCATAATAGGTTTATGCTAAGTGTACCTTACCAGTAGTTACTGTGTGTGCTTTTCACTAATGGTGTGTTCTAATGGTGAGGACAGTGGGCCAATTGGCCCTGTAATGTATATAATCCCCTTTAAAGTAATACCTGGTGCCAGGTGGCACAGTGTACATGTATGATTATGCTCTGATGTGTTTTATGGATAAATAATAATAATAAAAAATCTTTATTTGGATAAAAGAGAAATATCCTTAAAAGCATAACAAATTGAATCCACAAATTGGTACATTGTAATTAAAAAACTACAAAACATGCTTGTTCACAGTTAAACAATAAAAAACTATCGACGGCTGTTGCTCGAATTATATTACACCTTAAAAATTTTAAACAATTAGGTATTAGACAGCGATAACACTTTGCCGAGAGCAGGGAGAATTCATGTGCAGACATTTAACAGCTAGGACTCATAATTCTATACTTAAAACTAGAGGCTTAAGAGCAGCTTGGTTTGGGTCACTGGGCAGAACAGCGCGGGCGGTTGCTGCTCCTTGCGCCTTTGCTGTAAAGATGCGATAAGCATCCCGAATATATGTTGCAATGGCGATATTCAGGGGTATGTTTTCTGGGCACAGAGAGGTGATAATTGCCTGTCTACAGGTCCGAACACCCAACCTGTTCCACTCTGCTCTAAGTTTACGTCTGCGTTGGGACGTAAGTGCGGGGCATAAGCAGACCACATGCTCTAGCGTTTCGGTTGTCATACCGCACCCTCTGCAGGTTAAATCTTCCGTGGTGCGCTGCCATGCGGGCAGGTCTTTTAAAAAACGCCAAACCCCCAATCTAATGGCCAGAAAACTCCGCTTTAAATACAATGAATAGGTGCAGGAGAGGTAAGTAGCCGGAGATATACGCACATATGAGTTCATGACTGACCATGCATGACTGCGTCTACGGAGTAGCTCTTTGTCCATAATAAGTGAGCACATTCTGACACTCTTTTTGATACATGTTTTAAATGCTGTCATGCTGGGATTGAGAGCCCATAGATCACCCACCGCCATTTCGCGGATAGCGTCAGTAAAGAGGCGGCCATACGAGCCCCCAGGGTTCTTCTGACTGATCTCCAACCAAACTAGAGACTCTAAGGTACCTATAGCTGCTTTTCTGAGTTTGTGACAGAAGTTTAAATATGTGCCGATGTTAGAGGCCTCATGATTTAATAAGCCCAATTCTAGCCTGATCTGAGCAGCAGAGGCAGATTTGGGCAAATGTAACACTTTTTTATAAATCTTGGTCACAAGTTGATTCAGAGTTGTGTTTAGCTTACCCCTAAATATTTCATTACCATACGTAAGGGAGGGTCCGATTTTTGCTCTCAAAATTTCCAGTAGGAATGAGAGAGTTGGACCGGACAGCTCTTTAGCAAGCTTAGATAATGTGACCTGTAGGATCGTGGCTTTTAGTGCAATTGCGTCACGCTGTTTGAGGAAATTACCCCTGGAGTCAAAGTAGACCCCTAAATATTTGTATGAGCGCCCTGTTGTTAAATTATTATTATTATATGACCACGCGCCGCCTCCATTGCGTTTCCTTCCAAAGGACACAACTTGGGTTTTCTGTAAGTTTACCTCAAGTTGGTTCTTAGATGTGTAACTGTGTAGCCTGTCCAAAAGCCTTTGGAGCCCAACCCGAGTAAGGCTAAAAAGAACCAGATCGTCGGCGTAAAGAAGATTGCTTATTGCTACGCCTCCAACCTTAGGGGGGTGACTGTTTATTTCATCAAGTGAGACCGGCAGGTCTGCAATAAACAGGTTAAAAAGGAGGGGGCCAGCACGCACCCCTGTTTGACTCCTCTGGTTGTCATGATTTTCCGTGAGAGGTGCGTGCCGGACCCCAGCTTCACCTGGACCCAGGTGTGTGAATGAAGTTGGATTATTGCATCCAGAAGTTTTTCAGGGTTCCCCCATTTTTTCAGTTTACCCCATAGGACTGCCCTTGGGACCCGGTCAAACGCAGCTTTAAAATCAACAAAACAACAGTGCACAGATCTTGATGATGAAAGCGTTTTGTCGATAATTATAGACAATGTAAGCAAGTTAGTCAGGGTCCCTGAATTGGCAGTAAAGCCTGTTTGATTCATTGGTAGCAAATCTCGCTGTTCTGCCCATCCCTTCAGCTCCTTCAGAAGAATACCTGCGTAATGCTTTGCCTCGATGTCAAGGAGGGCGATTAGTCTATAGTTGCTTGGGGTGGCGCGGGAGCCCGATTTATGGATTGGGTGAATTATAGCCCCACGCCAGGAATCTGGAACAGTAGAAGTCCTAAGCACAAAATTAAACAAGATGGTTAAGTGCCCTGACCAAAAAGCTTTGTTGGATTTAAACAGTCTCTGAGGCAAACCATTTGGGCCCGGGGCCCCGTCCGATCTTGCTTTTGTCACAGCGTTGACAACCATTTCTTCGTTGATCTTGATCTCTTCAGTACAATAGCCTTCACAGTTTGAGTTCTTGCGACTGCAGATACTTTGGGGAGCTTCTCCCGCTTTGGAGGGGCTGGTTCCTATTGTCGCAGTGCTTTCCGGGGACCTAAAGTGGTCGGTCAGGAAGACAGCCCAGTCTGATTCCTGTATGTTTGCCGACCCAACTTTTGATGCCCCCGAGTTGGAGCGGTTGATCAAAGCCCAAAATGTTCTCGCGTTGCGGTTTTTGCTTTCCCAAAGAAGCTTGGCCCATAGCTGGTTTTGATATAGACGTTTGTCTGTTTGTGTGGCCATCCTGAATGTTTTTTGCGCTGATTTGTACACATTACTGAGATCATTATTTCCTGGGGATTTTGTAAATGCCCGCAAGGCGTTGTTCCTGGCTTTCTTCAACGCCCTCGACTGGGTTGAGAGTGAAAACTGCCGGATTGTGCTGGCGTTGTGTTGGTGATGTTTGACAGGAAAAAGCGTGACCAGTTGTCCACAGAGGGACGACCATACGGTAATCGGGGAAGCCGTCTGATTTGTGACCCCATTGAGTAGAGCCAAACTTGCCTTCGTAATGTTAGGGCCTATATCGTCGCTCCATTTTAAGCGCCTCAAATTCTCGGTATAAATCCCAGTACAAGTACTTAACCCCTTCGACGCTGATGACGAGCTGGGCTCGTCATGAGGTAGCCTCCTCGCACGCTCATGACGAGCCCAGCTCGTCACGTAACATGCGATTTTAAAAAACTCAGCGTACGGGCGGAATTCCGCCCGCACGCATGCGGTTAAGGTAGGCGAATGGTACTCCGGCTTTATGTTAAGAGTAATGACCTGTGGACGGTGATCACTTTCCTGTCGTGGTAGGATGCTAAAGCTGGCCAGATGGAGGAACAGGTCTGAGTTGCAGATAGAGAAGTCCAGAAAGGTTTTCTTGTGCCCGTTTGTCCAGGTCCAATTTGGGGGGGTGTCATCCGGTGTCCTTCCGTTCATTACCAGGTATCCAGCGCTGTAGAGTTGTAACACGAGGAGCTCGCCCAGGGCACAATGGGCTTGGTTTGGAGGCTTAGATTGGTCTGGCACATCCAGTAGAGTAAATGGAGAGAGTCCATCAAGGTCTGTAGGTTTGCCCTGGAAGAGATTTGTGTTGAAGTCCCCCGTTGCTATGCAGTCCGAATCGGGGTGGTCAGCGGCCAAATCGCTCATGATTGTGGATAAGCATGCCAGATGACCTTTTTTTGTCCGTGTGCTTGGGTTGATATACACATTGAGGAGAAGAAGTGAGCGTTGCTTGGTCCATGATTTAATTTTAACCCCAAGTAGCCAGTCTTCCTCAAAGTACAGCGGAACAATCGGACCTTTCAGGGTATTTGAAACATAGATTGAGAGACCCCCTTTTGGGTGGCCATAGCGGCAGACTCTAATTCCTGGCCTCCATATTTCAATAAACCCTGTGACTGGTGAGCTCTGAGTTGCCCATGTTTCTTGCAGGGCAATTAGTGCATGCCCGAATATGAAGGAATGTGTCTCTAGATCGTTTAATTTGTGCTGGAGGCCACTGATGTTCCATGAACACAATGTGAAAACGGAGTCTGTCTTTGTCTTGATCACGGTTTTTTCAGGGTATGGTTGTACCGGTGCTTGGTGGTTTTGATCCACTGAAGGCACATCCTGTGGTCAGACTGTTTTCCCGCATGACAGGACGGCCGGTAGCCATCCCCATCCCTGGATGTTGTCGGGGTCTTGTCTCCCAGTAGCGTGGGGTATCTGTGTATCTGCGATCCCCAGCGCGTTTTTTAGGATTGAATAAGGCTTAGTTTTGTAGCCAGCTGAGAGACTTTCTGCTTTTGTTCCTACTCCTGGCCGATTTAAAAACACTGTGGGGTAGCCAGGGGTGGAGTACGGGTAAATCCTGATGCCCCAATCCCGAAAGGCGGTTTTGTGGTCCATGAACACTCCTGCCCAGTGGGGTGATCTAAATGACACCAGAGTTGCTTCGGAAGGTTGGAAGCCCCTTGGGGGCAGGAATTCAATTGAGTCTATATCATCCGATAATAGTGCTTCAAACCCCGGGATGTCTTTTACTAGTTTTAATATGTTTGACCTGTTAAGGGTGTCGTATCTCCCCCTTGATTTATATTCGGGGACTAATAGGATCATAGTATGTTTTTGGTCACTTATGATCCCTGTGAGGCCATGAGTTTTAGTTGGGCTGTGGGCTTTTTCGAGAGAGACCCCTCTATACGTTCTTTGAGGGGGAGGAGGCTGATGTTGAGATTCTGGCCATGTTACCTGCCTAGTTTGCAGATTGGTTGGTTTATGAATGAAGATTGTTTTTGGAGGAGTAATGTCTGTATTGTGTTTTTCTTGCTCTGCCAGAGGGGGTTGAGGGACTGGTTGGAGATGTGAATCAGTGCCTATGTGCCTCGAGATGGGAGGATCCTTGAGAGGTGCCCTTGGTATTTCTGTGTCGAACTGCAGAACGGGTCCCTCTATTTGTGCATGTGCCCCTTGAGAGCCAGATGGAATGATTGGGGCACCACCGTTTGAGGAGGGGTTTCGACTAGGACTTAGGGATAGGCCCCCTGGTGGCTCATTGTGCGCTACCTTTATAGGGGATGTAGGAGTTGATAAAATGTTTACACCTGCCTTCTTGGAGGTCGTTGTAAAAACGGGAAATAATTTCTGGGGGGCAGATGTTTCTTTGACTTTATGTTTATTTCTATGTTTGCGTTGGCGTTTGCGCTCTCTCTTGGAAAGGGGGGGCATAGGGGCGGACTGTATTTCTGAGTTGAGGGATTCTGAGGTCACCATGCTGCCTTGGAGCTCACCCCCATTGGGGTTGATATTGTTTACTAGCCCGAATGGGACCGGAGCTAAGGGCCGTGGGAGCATTTGATGCAAAGGTGGTGATATTTGGTTAGTGCCTTCGCCTGGTTGGGGATCTTGGTCCCCACTTGTCTGGGGAGCAGATGCGAAGGGTGACTGGGTGTTATCAGGATCTAAACACGGGTTTGTAGAGGTTTGCGATTTCTTATGTAGATTTTTTTGCGAGCCGCCTTCTTTCAGCTGCTTAACCTCGTCTATAACGATGGAGAGGATAGCTGGCAGAGAGGAGAGTGAGTCAATAATTGGCGAGCAGCAGCAAGCCGTCTGTAATAGTTTTGAGGATGATTGTGCGTCAATGATTAAATTATTCAGTTTGTCTAGTTTATTGTCGATCCCTGCTGTAAATACTGCTAGCGTGTTCAATAAGTCAACCTGCGTATCCAGTTTATCTGAATGTTAGTTTAATGCAAGAACTGTCGATTGAAATGTTTCAAGTAGTTGGGGCCAAAGACTCTGTGTGGAGGGTGCTTCTTGCTGTTTGGTTATTTTCGGACTTGGACTAGTAGGGGATTGCAGGTTTTTCAGAAATAGGGACAAGTCCGCTGGGTTGCAATCGTTTATGTCAGGTTTATGAAATGAGTTGGGTGAGGTTATTTTTACTGTTAGGGGTGAAAGCAAGCATTGTTGTTGGATGGGCAGGACCGGACTTCCCTTTGGAGGACTATTAGTGTCCAGCTGGAGTAGGTTTTCAACAACATTGTTGGATGCCTGGTTGAGGAACTTGTGGATTTGTGGGAAGATTAATTGACGGTGAGACGCTGAAATAACCTCCTTTGAGCTGTTAAAATGTTGAGATGACTGGGAGGGTGAGTTCACTAGGTGGCTTACTTGGGGGAATGCGTCGGTGGATGGCGGCACAGCAGGCAGTGGGGTGCAACCTGCCTTTTGCTTGTTGGAGGCAAGTGGTCATTGAGGCTGTGTCAATGGGGGCTGGTTGCCTGATGACGAGTCTTCCGCCGTCCTCCCGCCACCATCTAGGGCTGGGCTCTGGTCATTTGGTACAGACCCAAAGATGAATACTTCTTGGTCGGGGGCCGACGTTTTAGTAGTTGTTGAAAACAGCATTTGCGGGGAGGACGTGTTTAACTTTACCGGTTTTACTGGATGTCCTGTATAACCTGAGATGCAGGTGTTCGTGGCCTCCCCCGGTTGGGGGGGCGAAGTGGCCATTGGTGAACCCGGCGCTTTTTTAAAGTAGTCCAGTAGCGACTGGGGTTTTAGCCCGCTCAAGGTTTGTGACTGGCCGAGGATCTTGTTGTTCTTGCTGAGATGTTGCTTCCCCAAGGTGGGCAAGTTTTGGGACTTCGGTGAATTGCGAGGGCTCGTAGGAGTGGTTTTAAGTACCGCCTCCGGTTTGGCCTTCTTCCTTTTTGTTGTTATGGCGGTTGTTCTTCTTACTCTCCCAGATCTCATTGCTTCTGATGGGAGACCAGCTCGCAAGGGACCGCTGGTGGTACGACCAATAAAATGGTGACTTCTTCTGGAGCTTCCGGTCTTCCCTTGGGCGGTTTTACTTGCTGCTGGCTCCTGGGTTGAGCATAAAGACGTGGGCAGCGATGGGAAGCAGGATCCCCTTTTGCCTCTCTGGCAGGATTTTCGGAGTTTAGCTTGACTGTCTTGTCTTGTGACAGCGAGGCCCAACTGCCAAGGAGTCTGCTATTGCTGCTGCTGTTGTTTCTGTTTGTGGGCTGAACGCGCGTCGGGCAGCCTCCGACAGCCCCTTGTACTGACCTCACACTCCCCAGGCACCCACCCCGCAGCCTGTAGCCACCCTGAACCGGGCCGGCCACTCCGGGGGGCCGAGAACTGAGCGTGGCACCGCGCCACACCCTCCCCTGTGCAAAGCTACGGCCACGTGGGGGGGGGGGAGCGAGTGCCTTCACAGCCCGGCCGCCGGCAGTGGTAGGCACCGGTCGAGTGACCACAGGGCGAGGCAAAGCAAGGGGGAGTTCAGTGGGGCAGGGGGGGGGGGGCAAGGGATAGCACCTGAGGTGGACAACCCAGTGGACGACCCAGCGGGAGAGCACACCGCAAGGGGAGCGAGCGCAGGTGAGCAGAGCCGGACGAGAGGACGAGCTACTAACAACAGGCTGCCGAGGGCCTGAAGACAGAGGGGCGCACCCTCGGGGTAGAACTGAAGGTGAGGGCAGGGGAAGGCAGGGGTTGGCGGCTTAGCGAGAGCTAGGCTGGGCTGGCCGACACACCGGGTGGCACACCGTACGGCCCTGGGCGGAGCACGGGGGAGCACGTTTGATCAGGGCTCAGCTGTAGATTAAAACTGCCTGCCCGCGGCTGTATGGTGTTCGCGCTGTTAGGCGCCACCGCTCCCGCCGCTCCCTCCCTCAGCTCACTCAAGCTCTGCCACCACCACCTTGATGCCGTGCTAACCCCCGGCCCTGAGCCTTGTCACCTTGTCACCTTGTCCTCCGCGTCTCGTCCCGCGTCTCGTCCCGTCGGAGCCTCCGTGTCTCCCTCCTCCTCGCACGGCACAGCTTGCCCTCGCCCACGCCCTCCTGCAGCTAGCCACACCTCCGCAGCGTCGACACTCGCGTCACCACCAATAGAGAAAAAAAAGGTGGACTAGATTGTTGTATTCCAACCGAACAGCCTGATTTTGGATAATACAAAGGCAATTTGTATATAACCTTGTGTGGAGTTTCTTTTGTGGTGTGCCTAGTGTGTCGCTCCTGTGTGTGTTGCGCAAACACTTTACATATTGCCTCTGGGATAGGCCTGACTGCTCGTGCCAAGCTTCCAAGGGGGTTATCTTCAGTGTGTAACTCCCTTGCCCTGACTAGAGTGGTGGGCTCTGCCTGGCTTAGGCGCTTGCCCTAGCCAACCAGAAATCATATTTCTAACACACAATTTAGCTATTTTAACATTTTGTGCTTGTTTTCCATAAGATTAATTATTTGACAAAGCTGGTTCATAATAACCAGTCAATATTACAGATATAAATACATTTTCAAGTTTGTGATCACACTGTACTGTTTACATGAATCTTAATTCACTGGTAAGTACTAGTACAATTAGATAATTATGGATGTTTATGTTTCAGTGGCTGAAAACTTTGTCTTTTAACTTAGAGGAGTGTTTTCTGCATTGTGATAGTTCTCGTACAACACTCCAATAGGGGAGATGCAGTTCCACAAGTAGTTACTAGAGAGCTCAAATCAGAGTGTCTGAAATGTGAGCCACAATCCTGGCATGGGGTGTGTGGGGGGAGGTTCAATGTAAAAATCTGCATATACACTCTACTCTAGTAACTGGTGCTAATTTTCAGTAGGATAAATAAACATACCAAAGCTGGTTTATAGTGAGGAAAAAACATTGTCGTTTACAATAATTGTCTTGAGAGTTATGTAAATAGTTGATGTACCCCCTACTATACACAGGGACTATCAATCACTGGGAAATGCAAGGGTCAACAATTTATATCTTTGGGGAACTATTTATTTTAAAGTGCATCTGTCCGTAAGTGCAAAAGGCCATCACTCAAAGTGAAAGCATCCCATGGGGGGAGTGGGCTGATCTGTTGATCTATATCTTCTGTTAGGGTGAGGGGGTATAATTAGAGGGATATGTCAACAGACCAATGGTGAAAGAGTGTCGATTGGGAGCCCCTATATATGTATGTATGGCTGGCCTGATATTTTGGGAAAACATGAAGCTGGCAAAAAGGCTAAAGATGCGATTAGGTCATACCTAAAAATAAGACACAAAGGGTACTGAAGCAGAGCATGTCACCGTAACAGTGTGCAATGTTTATGATTTTTTTTTGTAATTTATGTTTGTTTTTTACCTAATACTGGTATTACCTCAAAGTCTCATCATGCTTGCTTTACAGTTGACAAAACTGCAAGACTGTGGTCTATGAAAAATACATGGTGCACTGCAATAATAATTATAATACATGGTACACCATAACCTTTCCCACAAACCACTTAAATACTGGGCGCGTAGCCATTTCATATGAAATACAGTGCATATATGCAAACGTGAAGAATAAAAATAGAATACCTAATTCAAAATGCAAAATTAAACACATCAAAAAGCAGTTATATATTTATTGCAAAACAATGATCAGATCCAATAAAATACAAGTCACTTTAACCCCATTGGTGCTCATGACGGAATGGTTCCGTCATGAGCACCAGTGCTCCTGTGCTCATGACGGAACCATTCCGTCATGAGGACAGGGGCACAAAATCCCTCTGCTGTAAACATCAGAGGGATTTCCATTTTTTGGGGGCCTTGGAAGGTGGGGAAGAGCGTCACCAACCTCCCAAGGCCATTCCCTCGTTTTCAATCTAATGACGATCGCGCGCATGGCACGCTATCGTAATTAGATTGAAAACGAATTTTAGTGTTTCAGTGCTCTTGGGGCTATCTCATCCCCCCGAACACCGAAACACTTGGGAGAGTATTGTTGGCAAGAGGAAAATCTCCCCTTTCCAATGGTGCCCTTCCCTAGTGGATCCCTGCTTGGGGATCCCCAGGAGGGCGATCACCAAGGAGGGATCCCGGGAAGGTGGCGGTGTGGAAGGAGGTGTTGATGATGTCCCGGAGATGGGGTGCGATGATGGCGTCGGCCTTGTTGAAGACATGGTGGGGGCAGGGGTCGGTGGGGGATCCGGAGTGGATGGTGTTCATCGTGCGGGTGGTGTCTTCGGTGCTGATCGGGGTCCAGTTGCAGAGGGTGGTGGTGGCGGGCGTTGGTTCGGTGGTAGGGTGCGTGGTCTGTGCGTCGAAGCTGTTGTGTATGTCGGCGATCTTGCGGTGGAAGAACGAGGCGAGTGAGTTGCAGAGGTCTTGCGAGGGAGGGATGTCGTTTCCGGCGCTGGGGTTGGAGAACTCTTTGACGATGCTGAAGAGTTCCTTGCTGTCGTGGGCATTGTTGTGCAGTCGTTCTTTGAGTGCTGTTTTCTTGGTAGCGCGGATCAGCTGATGGTGTTTGCGGGTGATGTGCTTGAGGGCGGTCCTGTTGTCTGTGGTCTGGTCGAGCCGCCAGGCTTTCTCGAGGGTGTGGCAGTTCTTCTTGGAGTCCTTGAGTTCGTCGGTGAACCAGGGGGTTTTCTTGCTGCCGGGTCTGCTGGGAGGGTTCTTTAGTGGTGCGAGGTCATCGGCGCAGGCGGTCAGCCACTTGGTGAGGTTGCTGGCTGCTTCGTTGGGGTCCATTGTGCTGGTGGGAGGGTTCTGGCTGAGGGAGGCAGTGAGCTGCTCGGCGGTGATCTTGCTCCAGCTCCAGCGAGGAACCTGTTGCGGGCGGTGGTGGGTCGTCGTTCTTCTGAAGCTGAAGTGGACGCAGCTGTGGTCAGTCCAGTGGAGTCCGGTGGAGTGGCTGAAGGAGATGTGCTTGCTGGATGAGAAGACGGGGTCAAGCGTGTGGCCGGCGTAGTGGGTGGGTGTGTTCACCAGTTGCTTGAGTCCGAGGTTGGCGAGGTTGTCCAGCAGGGTAGTGGTGTTTCTGTCATTGTTGTTCTCCAAGTGGAAGTTGAGGTCCCCTAGGAGGATGTAGTCAGCGGAGGGAAGGGCGTGCGGGCTGATGAAGTCTGCGATGTCTTCGCTGAACTGTGTGCGTGGTCCCGGGGGTCTGTAGATGAGGGTGCCTCTGAGGGTGGTCTTGGGGTCGGTGTGTATCTGGAAGTGGAGGTGTTCGGCGGCGGTGAAGGTTTCGTCGGAGTTGGTCGAGATGCGATGGTGTTCTTGTGTACGATGGCGATGCCTCCTCCCGTCTGGTTGACGCGGTCCCTCCGGGGGATCTTGTATCCGTCCGGGATGGCTATGGTGATGTCGGGCGCTGAGGAGGCGTTCATCCAGGTTTCTGTGAGGAAGGCAACGTCTGGTGATGTTGTGTCGAGCAGGTTCCAGAGTTTGACGGCGTGCCTGTGGCCGGAGCGGGTGTTGAGCAGGATGCACTTCAGGTGGTTGCTGCTGGTGTCTGGCTTGGCGGGAGCGGTGCAGGTCCGGAGGCAGATGAATTTGCAGTCTTGGCAGGTGAAGGGTCCGTGGGTGCGTCTCGGGGTGGCTCGGTAGCAGGCGGGGTTCCGGCCGGCGTTGAGTGCGTTGAGGAAGGTGGGGTCGTAGGTCCGTCGTGTTGGCTGGCGTTCTCGGGGGCCAGGGGTCCTGGCGCTGGGCGCGGTCCAGGTGCGGACGGGCGCAGACGGGCTTGCCTTTGGCGTGCCTTCGGCGCACAATCGGCGCGCCCGCTGGGCGTGGGCGTCATAAGTAAGGAGCCGTGAGGGCGGGTCAGCTGGGTGGCGGGAGCGGGGCGGCGAATGGGCTGGCGGGGGTCGGGGCCGCAGGGAGGCAGCGGCGGGAAAGTCTTGGGCAGGCAGGCGGCTCAGCGGCGGCCGGGTCGCTCGGGAAGCGGCAGGCAGTCAGGAGAAGGCTGCAAGCGGCGTCAGCAGGAGCAGGAGGGGGCGACCAGGCCTTGTCACAGGCGCAGTGGTCGCTCCCCAGTGGTGTCCGCGGTCCCCTTAAGTAAGGAGCCGGGAGGGCGGGTCAGCTGGGTGGCGGGAGCGGGGCGGCGAATGGGCTGGCGGGGCCGCAGGGAGGCAGCGACGGGAAAGTCTTGGGCAGGCGGGCGGCTCAGCGGCGGCTGGGTCGCTCGGGAAGCGGCAGGCAGTCAGGCAGGCAGGAGAAGGCTGCAAGCGGCGTCAGCAGGAGCAGGAGGGGGCGACCAGGCCTTGTCACAGGCGCAGTGGTCGCTCCCCAGTGGTGTCCGCGGTCCCCTTAAGTAAGGAGCCGGGAGGGCGGGTCAGCTGGGTGGCGGAAGCGAGGCGGCGAATGGGCTGGCGGGGGGCGGGGCCGAAGGGAGGCAGCGGCAGGAAAGTCTTGGGCAGACGGGCGGCTCAGCGGCGGCTGGGTCGCTCGGGAAGCGGCAGGCAGTCAGGCAGGCAGGAGAAGGCTGCAAGCGGCGTCAGCAGGAGCAGGAGGGGGCGACCAGGCCTTGTCACAGGCGCAGTGGAGGTGCTGCTGAATGTGTCCCTGTGCTCGTAAATTACACTGACATAAATTCCGTATATTTGACTACGATCAGCCTGTAATCCTGGATCTGAGACAAGAATAGCTAGTGGATCTGTGATCCGGCTGGACCCTCTCATTTCCTGCCCTACCATAACATACATAACATAAGAATACATGTAGTTAGGCTGTAAACTGGATTCTGTTGCTGATGCCTGGTCAAGTGACGCACATGTCCTGATAAACAGTAAATAAGTACCAAGTTTGAGGAGGAACCAAACAGACGTTTGATAAGGGTCACCTCTAGAATATTTTAAGAGGTTGTGACTCACTAGATACTGATGTGTACTATGCAACTAAGCCAGCACTGTGACAACTTTGCATCAGTGAGATACATGAATGATTGAATGTGTATCTGACACCCTAAAGCCCACTATATATATAAATTCACCTCTAGGCACAATGGCCAGGAGTCAAAGTTATTAAAGACATGGAAAACATATGCATGTAAACGAAATGTGATGGGTGGTCGGCCAAGGTCAAAATTAATTTGATAAGCCAATGGCTGGAGCATATGTGGTTTCTACTAGTGCCACTCTAAGAGGTGCAACTCACAGATTACAACGTTTTTTTTTACCTGGCCAGGAATGAGCAGCAGAATCCAGTTTTCGGCCTGACTTCATGTATTGTAATTGTTTACCCTTTGCTCCCCTTGCACACCAGTCCTGTCACTTTTTTCACAATTATATGGTGGCAATGGGACAGATATCTGGGCAACTTAATTCACCAGTATGTTTCTATGAGTGTCCTCCTTAGGTGAAGTTCACATCATCATTGGGTAAAATTCTCCAGATGCGAGACTTCTTTGGTGCAACTGAGGATCATCGGCCATATTATCAGAAGTGCCCCTGGGGGCGCAATGGGTATTTGCACCCAGTTATTGGGTCCACGGTTCATTTGGGTATTTCAGTAGGGGCTGCTGATGCCTGTGTGGGCTCCTTCTATAATACAGATTGTACCGGTGCGTATAGGTTGCGCTGCACATTTGAAGTCCCAGCACGATCTCAAGGAAGCTTTCCTTCATTTGCATGGGAGCATAGCAGCATACAAATGCGAAAACACTTCGCGTTTTTTGCTGCCACTGGATTACAGGCTTAGAGGCAAGGGGTTACACTGATTGCTCACCACCCAGAAATGGTGCACACTTCGGGTCAGATTTACAATAAGTGGCGCATCCCTGCATATCAGCAGGGATGCGCCACTTATTGTGCGCTATGCCTCCGCCAGTATTGATGCGGGCATTCAAGCAAGCCAGGCCGAAGACGGCTGTAATGCCAGAAACCGGTCCCCGGAAGCTTGTTTCCTTTCCAGTAAATAATTGGCTTGGTAGTTTGGTCTGCCCTGTTCCCATGATGCACTGGGCCAGGGACTGACTAATTTGCATGTAGCCAGGTTCTGAACTGGGATGGTGCAGTGAGCTAAAAAACGGTGATGGATCAAGCCCTGATCTTTTGACTGGGTAGGAGTGTTCTGCTTAATTCAGATACTCTGTCCATCACCACCCCCCTTTTTGAAGCATTTACAATGCAGCGTACCAATGGGCAAAAACAGCACAGATGCGTGACGCATCTGTGCCGTAAAAGCGGCGCATTGCTGGAGTTGCGCCGCAGCTCCAGCAAGGCTCTGGGGGGCCCTATCTTGTTAATGCTGCGTCAATCCTTACGCCTGCTTCAAGCAGGCGCAGGGTTTTGACGCAGCATTGGGCCTCAAAGTGACTGAGTGAAATCTTGTAGATTTCACTCAGCCACTTTTAGGAGGCGTTCCTGCGCCGGAACCCCCCCCTGCACCGGAACACCTCCTTCTGGTGCAGGGCTTTACAACGTGACGTATCTCCCAGATGCGTCACGTTGTAAGTACCCACCACCATGGCGCTTCTATTGCGCTGCTGCTGCGCCACAAAAGTGATGCAACGGTGGCGTAAAAGGGGTGCAAGGGGCTTGTAAATCATCCCCTCAGTGCTCCAGTCCTGCCCCCCGGGCACCTCTGGAAGCAGAGAAAGACGGTCCTATGGACCGCTCTACAAACATCCCCCTCCCATTCACTCAGTGTACCCACCTGCAGTGGGATCTCTGCCTGTATGGGACTCTCATTCTGCGTCTAAGGACCTGCATGGATTGATTGTTGGCTGTGGTAGTGGAGTTTTAGGGTATTTAACTGTAAAATGCAGGACATTTTGCCGCCTACACAGAACCAGTCTACCTTTCTCTAATGCACTGTCCCCAGAGCAGGCGTGAGTTTGTACCTGCGCTGGGGACAGCAACTTCATTATGATAGGGCACACTGATCCAGTTTGCATTAAAGGTGATCACAGTACAGCTCAAGATGGTGCACCCTATCTATAATACGGGCACAGATGTCTTTAACGCTTAAACCTACATAAGGCGAGCTCCTGTTTATAGCTTTTTAGTTGTTTAGAGCTGCCTGCCATCTTTGTAACCGCTGGTTAGCTGGTGTCCCTGGTCAAATGACAGTTTCATCTGAATGCCTCTGGTTTAACATAGCGGCAATTCCAACTTCTGTTGCTGAGCAGGTCAAAAGTGACTTTAATTGCCTGGCCTCATGCAATGAAATATGATCAAAGAAAAGCTGGACCTCTGACATTTAATTACAGCCAGCTTAAATCTAGATGGAGTTATGCAAAATATCCAGTCTTGATTGACGCCTAGGCTCTAAAGGGTTTATTTCAGTAAAACATTTTTATGAACTTTCCCTTTGGCGAGGTTTACTGTCAGATGGCATTCCAGTGTTAAAGCCATTCCTTATTGTTCATTTTGTGATGGAAGTCGGGAGACTAAAATGCACTTTTGTTTTGTGTCCATTTTTCAGTGTCTTGGGTATTACCGATTTTGCAGCACATGAGGAGAGGAAAGTGTCTGCGGCATTATCATCATTTAAACAATCTATAGACTCTCCTTTACTGTTTTCAGTAACTTGGTGCTTATCATATGCATTGAGGAGGTAGTTCTAATTGTTTCTTCTGTGGACTCTGCTTATGCTTCATACCTAGCATCGTGTTATGACTACTATTATGAACGGTATTTGAGCTATCCTTTGTGACTCATTGACCAGGGACACTTAGGGGCATATTTACAAGAAGTTAACGCCACCAGAACATCCATTTTTCTGACGTTCTGGTGGCCTTATTTACAAGGCAGCGTTAAGCCACTTAATGTGGCTCAACGCTGCCTTGTAAATAATGCTACTATTCATGCAGCACTTAGCGTGAAAGGGGCGGGCAATGGGTGTTGCAGTGGGCATTCCACCGCAACGCTCATTGTTTTTTGATGCTGCCCCATATTTACAAGGTATGGGGCAGAGCCAAAAATACAGATAGGGAATACCTGATCTTAAGGAGGCGCTACAAGGAGAAATGTTTTATTTCCCCACGTATTTTGCTCTTTCCATGTGTGCTGCATTCTGCAGCACAGGCACCCTAGCAAAATGGCGCAAGGGTACCTGTGCTGGCACTAAGTGGCTTTTTAACCCAGTGCAAGGGGTAATACAGGGGTGTGCTGCAGTCTGGCAAATATGGCGCATCCCTCAGTTTTGAAACTGTCAGAACCGGTGTTAACAATTTTGGTATAACACCGCGCTCCACCAGTTTCTTGTAAATATGCCCCCTAGTTTTGTATTATTTTTTATGATTGTTAATATATTTGTACTTTATGTCGAAACCATGGTGTATAAATATTTGTAATGTTGATTTTGTGACACTTGTTCGAAATAAATTACTAACTGATCTTTTCTTTAACCCCGGTGTGAGAAAGTGCCCTCTTTCTGCATGGCTGCCCCCACTTTTTGCTTAATTGCTGATGTACTTTGACTGAGTGTGCCCTAGGCTCCTGCTAATGAGGTACCCAGGGCCTATGTTCTTTCCCTAAAACTGCATTAACGCCTAAACCCAATTGGCATCTCTGGCCCCAGGTCAGTCCCTGGTAAATGGTACCGCAGGTACCCAGGGCACTGTGACCAGAGAAGGCCTCTAATCAATCAATCAGTTATTTGTTACTCACCCGTGAGGGTCTTCAGGCGCTGAGGGGAGTGGGGAGCAGCTACTGGTCGAACAGCCAGGTCTTGAGACGTCTCCTGAAGGTCAGCAGGTCCTGGGTTTGACGCAGGTGGATGGGGAGGGTATTCCATGTCTTGGCGGCGAGGTGGGAGAATGATCTTCCACCAGTGGTTGTTCGGCGGATGCGTGGGACGGTGGCGAGTGCGAGGTCGTCAGAGCAAAGCTGGCGGTTTGTTGTGTAGGACAGTCGTGATACTTTTTGGTCAAACTGTTCAGTTGAATTAGAAATGTTTTTTGGTACATTTGGATTTTGATTTACTCAGTGATAATCCAAGATAGGTCTTTAATGTATTTTCTTGTGTAAATTTCTGTACTTTCAATGTAGTACGTAAAATGTGTCTTATTGACAATGTGGACCTGAATTGGTGTTGTAAATAATTGTATATGTGTTTGTAAATGTTGTACAGAACAGATTTTGTTTCTTCTTTTCATACATAAAGTTTGGTAAACGCAAACGTAAAAAACCTCAAATCAAAAGGTATGAATAAAATACCGATGCAAACAAAAATCAGTTGTGTTTGACCAAGAAGCAAGAATAATGAGAGCTTAAAATAATTGTGGTACAGGCAATTTTGTTGTTTATTCATTGCTATATGGCCCAACCTAGACCACATTCCTAAAGGGCCTAGCTCCCTAGTTTTTCAAAGGTCTAAGGGCTGTAGCACTTATTGTACCACCATTAGACATCCTGGGCCTTATTTATGAGGCCATTCAACGGTTTTGCTCTTCTGATGCGTCACTTTTTGTGACGCATCGGCGGCATAAAACATGCCTCCTATTGCGCCCTATTTACAAAGTGATGCATCTAAGCAGATGCGTTACTTTGTAAACCCCTGTACTACATTATACCTGCATCAGGTATAATTTATGCAGGGTGGGCGTTCCCACGTAAGTAAGCCTCGTAGAAGGAACACAGTGAAATCTACGAGATTTCACTGCACCACTTCTAGCGTGCAAATGCGTCAATATCTTACGCCTGCCTCACAGTAGGCGTAAGACTGACACAGGCCCTTTCACATGGGGTTTGCCCCATGTGAAAGGACACATTGCTGGAGTTGCATCACTTTTGTGACACACTCCAGCAATGCATCACTTTTGCGCCTACAGATACGTCAGAAATACTGACGTATCTAACTTCTTGCGACATGATGCATCATACAGTAAATATGACGCAACCATCATGTCGCAAGGAGGGCGCCCTGAGAAGTGACGCATCGCTGCTTTCACGCAGTGATGAGTCACTTCTCATAAATGAGGCCCCCTGAATCTTGACACTCACACACTGCCTTTGCAGGCTGCGTGTCTTGGTGCAGAACAAAGTGAAGAGTCGACATGGCACACATCCCTGTGTGCCATGCCTACAAACCACTGCCCTGGCATAGATCAGTCACCCATCTAGCTGGGTATACTATAACAGTGGTGAGGGTACAGGTGCATGAGCCCTGTACCCCTACAGTGTCTAAGTCCATTCTAAGACATTGTAAGTGCAGTGCTGCCATTAAGAGTATATGGTGCTGGGAATTTGTCATTACGAACTCCACAGCACCATAATGGCTACACTGAAAACTGAGAAGTTTCGTATTAAACTTCTCAGCACATTAAACCCACACTGATACCAGTGTGGGATTTAATGAAAAATGCACACAGAGGGCATCTTAGAGATTCCCAGTGAAAACGAACCCACCACTAGTGTCCAGGTTGACTGGCTGTTCTCAGCTGCCACCACCAGACATGTTTCAGGACCCCTGGGTCGAGAGCCTGCTGCTCTCTGGGGCCTGAAACAATGTACATCCTGGGACGAGGTGCCAAGCCTCCTCCCCCAGGATGGGCAGGGTTCACGAAGGGGAAGCTTCAACGGCTTGCCGCCTTTGTGAGTTTCCCCAGGCCAATTGCTGCTTTCAGCAACTGGTCCCCACTGGTTCTGACCCCAACTTTAGGCGGGAGAACCAGCAGGAAAAACAAGTGAGGAAGAGAGGTGTGCCACCTCTGCCAACTCCACCCCTCAGGTGGGGGAGGCGAGGTGAAGCACAACTCTCAGTCCACACCATCTTGAAGATGGGGGGCTCAGCCAACCAGGGACAGGCACATGCTCCCCTACCACTGGAGGGTGGCATAATAGGGGGTGTACCCACCCCAGGGAAGGGACCCATTGGTCCCTGTCTTTTACCTACCTGTAACAACCCTAAATCTAGTATTTAGGGGCACCCGTGAACCTTGCTTCCTCAGATGCAGACAAGAAACAAGAAGAAAAGAAGAAGAAGGACCAAACAGCCATGCAGCAGCTAACATGAGGAAGACACCTACTGACTTGGCCCCAGTCCTATTGGCCTGTCTCCCCCTTGAACCTGCTCCTGCAAAATCCCGGTGTGTCCTGCAGCCAGCAACCTCAAAAATCCAGCAGGACCTGCCTGCCTTCACTTCCAAAGACTGCTTCTCCCGTGAACACCGGATTTGTTCAGCTGCAACCTCTGGCAGCAGCCAGAATCTTCGAATCCGCCCCACTCTGCACCCGCCGTCCACGGCCTGAGCTCGAGTGGGCAAACACCATGAGGAGGTCACCCCGGTGATCCCGACCCAAGATCCGGTGATCCCTGACTTGCCTCAAGCCTCCAGCCGATGCCTGCAGTCTAAATCCAGAAGGCCCCCCTAACTGCGACCAGGAGCTGGTAAGAAGATCCAACCCCATAAGGCACCCCTGCACCCATCACCCCATGGCCTTGTTTGCCCAAACCAACAGTGCCTAACCAGCCCCTAACTTCCCAACTTACCTCTTGAAGTGGTGGTCGCACCCAGAAGTCCTTTGTCTCCCTGCCTGCAGTGCTTTTGCAAATCGGAGGTTCTCCACTGGAAACAACAGGGCATCCGACCTCGAAACAGCACCCTGCACCTGGCGCCCTAGTGCTGCTGAGGGTGCCTCTTTGGTGCTAATTTGTTTCCCCATGTGCCCTGAGCTAAAGTCCAGGAGCTTTGCTCCCACAACCCAGTGGCCACCAACCGGAGGCGCCCTATACCCCATTGGATAACATTGGGCCTCAACACTGGCATCCGGCCGCCCTAGTGCCGCAGAGGGTGTAACAAAAGTGCATCACAGACCCTGGGGGACCCCTGGGTCTAACCACATAACCTCAACTCAAAAGACCGATCACGTACCTAAAAACGATAACCATATTTTCCTCCATAGGATAACATTGACACTTTTTCCTGAAAAAGTTTTTAAGTGTGGAGTTTTGAAAACTAAAGAAATTCTTTAAAATTGTACGATTTAATAAAAACGCTTTTACTCACCTGTTTACAGGAAATGTTCCAGTGCTGCCTCCAAGCATACAGCACTGAGTAAGAAAAGTAATCCAAAAGTAACTTGCCTGCTATTTTATCGAAAATCCCATTCAAGTCTATACACTGTATTTACAAGTGATTGCATTTCTCTGAAACAATACAGTAATTCAAACCAAAGTACATTTACAATGCAATTCAACTGTTTTACAATCAGCATTTACTACTGTAAAGTATTTATTGCTTACCTGTGTTACAACATATATTTAAATATCCATATAAATTCATGTGCATGCACTTCAAAAGATATCATGCTTAGATAGATCACATTAACATAAGGAATGGAGCTCAAAAGGGCTTCCTATCTGACCTTGACTGGACAAGCTTCAACAAGCTATTCTGTACCCCTTTAGAGGCCACCTTGCTTGTCCTGACTACATGGTATTTCTTAATCTGGTTATACAGTGCAGAGCCTGCCTTTCTGGTCTGTCCATATCTGGCTGTTTTGCATGGTGCAGATATTGCACATCCATGTCAGCCATATTTGGATTGGTGCCTTATTCTAGTTCCGCTGATATGGCATTACTTTAGGTATATAGCACCAAGAAATCTGTCACTCTGGGAAGAAGCGGGCTGAGAGCCCCTAAGGTGGCAGATCTGACTTCTTCCTTGCTAATTAGTAATGATACATGCTTTTGGTACCAATAAAGAAATGTCACTCTGTTTCTGAGCAAACCTGCTATGTCTGGTAAGTTTCATTCATTTGCTCCTGGGAGGGTGCCAGTATTTCCCCATCAGAATGGTGTCAGAAAGTGGGACATATTGGAAGACTGTGATGTCATCCGTTGGTAAGTGAGATGTGAGCTCAGCCTTGCTGCAAGTGACTTTTCAGTCTTTCAAATTTGTATTTAACACATAGTATTAATAAAAGGGGCATTGACTGGCATTTAAAATAGACAGGGGACTGTAGAGAATGTTTTTAAAAATATTCTCTGTATCAATACACTAATTGATATGTGGCATACACTGCAGGAGAGCCTGGGTTAGAGAATAATTTATGTGTACCTACACATATAATAAGTAGTGAAGCAGTTGACTGATAAGTAACTAAGTTACTTTATGTCAATAAATATTGACAAATGGCTAGACCCTTTGGGGGTTTTATAAAATCCATTTCAGGAGACCCTCTGCTATGAGGGGGTATTGATTTTACCCACAAAAAAAGAAACCCTTACAGAATATAGTGAGTGGAGCTTCTGTTTTGCTGGTTGCACCAGAACACAGGGAAATCATTTTGAAATATGCGTAGTTATGTCATGGATTAATCACTGCATTTGAATAGGGTATTGATCTTCAGTACTGAACCTCTATGTTTCCTTGATTTATATAAAAAAATGAAGTGCATTAGAGAAGGAAATTGGCCTAACAACTTTTCCCTTGCAGGATACGTTTTGAATTTATCTTTCAGGGTCTAAGCGCACATTGTGAGTACAAAGCAAATATCACAAGACAGGATCTCAGATGAAAATCATGGTAAGCTCACTAAAAAGCTGTTTAAAACTGTCAGGAGAGAAAAATTCAAATGAAGGTAAGAATATGAAGTATAGAAAATATGTTAAGTGGATGTACTCTACTATGGACAGTGAAGCATATAAAAGGAGACTGGTTTTGCATACATTGTCCTGTATTCCACTGATCCCTTTTGTGCCATGCAATGCTGCAACAAATTATGGCTGCAATCTCATCATATAAAAGTTTTGTTATAGCATCTCTGATTATGCCAGGGCTCATACCATAGTAGGGTTTGAATACTAGCAATTCCCTTATGTTGCCACGTTTCTGCAGGTCTACATACTGGGGCTGAAGTTAGTGGTAAGCAATTGTTCCAGGGTTGGAATGCCCTTTTGGGTCTTTGCAAACCTACTGACTTGCATGTTTAAGGGTGTTCACCAATTCTTCTCAAATATTCTCATAATGAGAAAGGTTGGAAATTTACTCTTGACAGTGGCAGACGTGAAACTTCTTCCAGGGTTAGTAAAAAGTGGTTGGAGGAAAAGTGAACTTGGAAACATTCAGATTTTCACATGAGCAAATCTACACATACAAATTTCCTCATGAAAAAATGCAGTTCACAAATATTTTCTAGGAGTACTATTTCTTGGCCTACTACGGTAAATGCTTGTGAACTCAAGGAAACAGTATATATGCAAGGATATATACCATGCATGCACTTTTGAGACTTTCTTTAATAAGTGGGCTTCTAATTAGGCCTGGCGTTAGCCATGACCTTTTGTGTATATTAAAATTATGCCTGTCAATCTCTCTCTCTATCAGCTGGCATCACTGTGAGTGACTGTATTCTGCTCTTTCACAAGGAGCATGTCTCTCAGTGACAAACTTAAAATGTCGTAGGGCCTTATGGCTGCAGTGTCAAATACAAAGGCTATCAAAAGTAATGCAAAGAGTAGCTCTAGAGACCTTAATTACATTGCACGCCTTAATGCACAATAGTTCTGGGCACATTATGCCAGTTCTTTAGGTGCTAGAAAGCACACTGCACACAAATAAAAATAAATATAAAAAAAACAGCAGAAGTTATTCGCTTACCTCTAACTTGCTGGCACACAGGAGGGGAATGGGTCTGCTTGTTCAGCTATCAGTATCCAGGATCACTTTGAATTGGGGAAAGCCGCATGGAAAGCCTTGCACACAAAATGTGACAGCTGCTAATGGGTAAAAGGTCGAGTTCCACATTTAGAAGCCTAACAGGGCTCAGAGCAAGGTTTGCCTTTGACATTTGGACCTCTTAAACTTTTTGAAAGACGAGATGGCACCGCTGAGAGAGAGAAGGAGAAGTTTGCTTACTTTTTTTGGCAAAAGCCAGCACTTTATGCACTCATGCTAAGGGACTTGGTGGTTGGGTATTCATGTTTTTTTTTTTAGCTCGTGCAGGTGATAACACCATTATTGTAGGTTATTCTCATGCTACATAGTTTTGCAAGGGCATTGCTATTTTTTATTAGCTATTCTGTGTAAATAAGCTGATGTGGCATAGTTTGGATTGTGAAAAGTAGAATGCAGGAAAGATGCCCATGTGATCCATAGCAAACATTCTTGAAGAAAATATTGTTTTATAGGAGTTTGTCACAACATGTTCTGCTGGAGAAAATGTACCCACTAGAATACCTGTAAAATTAGCAGTTTTAGATTTTCCTGCTGCTCCTATAACATAAGAGCATGGTCCTAAGTGTACAATGTAGGTGCTTTTATTAAGAGAAATAATTTTAGAAGTGTCTGCGGTCCTGTACAAGTAATGTAAAGTCTATCCACGCAGGGAGTTTTTGAGCATTTTTATCTGAGGTTAGCCACTGTGTGTGTGTACAGGGCTGTGTTTGATTGAATGGGGAACATATTCCTTTTCAACAGATTTGCTTCTATTTTTGCCTATAGCAAATAAGACGTGTTAAGCAAATGCAAACTTCAGTGCAACTTGTTCTAAATAGAAAAAAACATAGATATAATACCTGCTTCTAATGTTGAAGAGTAATTTAAACAACTTAAAATCCTTTGTGTTAATTACATTTCCTGATTCTAACATTATAGGATTAAACACTACAGGTAATTTACAAATAAGACCATTACATTTAAACTTGGCTCTGATGATGTCTGAGGCTATCATGTGCCTAGGAAAATTAGTGTCAAATTAATGCTCAATTCATGTTAATAATATTCAGGATATCGGCATTAGTAATTTAACTACATTTAATGAATGAAAGATTTTACATAGTTGTTTCAATGAAAGTATGGCCTTGATTAAGCCTTCTTGGAACTAGATTCTTGAGAAATAATACCTTTGTTCGAGATATGCAGGGTGGGTTTATTCCTTGTATAACATTATCAATGGGTACAGCGTAGATTCCAGAGAGTAGATAAGAGTATGGTATACGTTTTATTGTTGCACAGTGTTTCAGGATGAAGATATCAGACATGCCCAAGGAGAATCTCATGTTTCCACTAAAGTGGAAAATGTTTCCACTAACTTGGGAGATAAAGGGATACATTTCACAACTTTAATATAAATAAATATAATTTTGCAACAGTATATATATATATATTTTTTTAATAAATGGAATTTACTCACAAATACCTAACGATCAGTTAGAACAGGGCACTTGCTGCTTGCAGCTTCAGTAAGGATTTTTTGTTGTATGCACCCCCTGAAGAGCACGTGTGGAGGTGTTGAGAGATGACGAATGATGCTGTTAGACTGCAGTTTGTTACATATGAAAAGGAAATGGATGGATGTACACATAACTAACAAGAAGGTTATAGATCTAGGGAACGGAGAGGTTTTTGATAAATGCCCTAACCATAAAGTGATATTTAAAATAAATAACATTTTAAAAAGAGAGGGTGGTGATAACATGCTGTCCCCATAAAGTGATTACCTTATGAACTTGTGGTTCCCTTAGAGCCTGTTGTGCCTGACACCAGTACTATATTATTATTTATACCAGTAGAGGCAAAGTATTTTTCTCTCCCAGTGGGCTTTAGCATTAAAGTCCTTCTACAGAGTGAACGCCTCTTTGACGTCATGTTGGGATACCCAGTCCACTTCATACACTGTGAGTCCCAATGTCAATCCGCAGGCAGTAAAGAGAGACTTGGACCACCTATGCTGATAACCTCCTTGTGACATCTCCATCACTTGAGGCCTGCGAAAGCCTGTGACAAAAGACACTGTAATGTAATGTAATGTAAATAGGATTTTATATAGCGCAGCTATCACTTCAAGGAGCACCTTGGCGCTAGAAACGGAACACCAGGGATGGTGAGGGACACTGGTAGCTCTGCTGAACAACCTCCAGGAGAGAAGAGAAGCCTCATTGTCAAAATGCCAGTGCTGCAATTAAAAAAAAGAGGTGACTTACCTGGGTTTTGTGATATTCCAAGGGGATGTATGACGTTATAACGCATACTTTTACAACGCCTACCTTTACAACGAAACTTTTACAACGCAAAAACTATTACAACGCATACATTTACAACGCAATTTTTTACAACGCAATTTTTTACAACGCATATACTTTTACCCTGTACCCCTGTACCCCAAAAACCCAAAACTGACCCAGAACCCTAAAAATACCCCTTTACCCGAAAACCCAAAACTGACCCTGAACCCTAAAAATACCCCTTTACCCAAAAACCCAAAACTGACCCTGAACCCTAAAAATACCCCTTTACCCAAAAACCCCAAACTGACCCTGAACCCTAAAAATACCCCTTTACCCAAAAACCCAAAACTGACCCTGAACCCTAAAAATACCCTTTTACCCAAAAACCCAAAACTGACCCTGAACCCTAAAAATACCCCTTTACCCAAACACCCAAAACTGACCCTGAACTCTAAAAATACCCCTTTACCCAAAAACCCAAAACTGACCCTGAACCCTAAAAATACCCCTTTACCCAAAAACCCAAAACTGACCCTGAACCCTAAAAATACCCCTTTACCCAAAAACCCAAAACTGACCCTGAACCCTAAAAATACCCCTTTACCCAAACACCCAAAACTGACCCTGAACCCTAAAAATACCCCTTTACCCAAAAACCCAAAACTGACCCTGAACCCTAAAAATACCCTTTTACCCAAAAACCCAAAACTGACCCTGAACCCTAAAAATACCCCTTTACCCAAAAACCCAAAACTGACCCTGAACCCTAAAAATACCCCTTTACCCAAAAACCCAAAACTGACCCTGAACCCTAAAAATACCCCTTTACCCAAAAACCCAAAACTGGCCCTGAACCCTAAAAATACCCTTTTACACAAAAACCCAAAACTGACCCTGAACTCTAAAAATACCCTTTTACCCAAAAACCCAAAACTGACCCTGAACCCTAAAAATACCCTTTTACCCAAAAACCCAAACCTAGCCCTGAACCCTAAAAATACCACTTTACCCAAAAAACCAAACATATAACATTTTAAATATAATTATATACTTACGTTGTAATGGTATGCGTTGTAAAAGTATCTGCGTTGTGAAAACATGCGTTGTAAATGTATGCGTTGTAATAGTTTTTGCGTTGTAAAAGTTTCGTTGTAATGGTAGTGCGTTGTAAATGTTGCGTTGTAAACGTTGTTCCCCATTCCAAGGTACACGCCGCATATCACCTGACACAATTAAATTGTTTCAGGGCATTCAGCTCCTGCCCATCAAGAAAGGAATGATGTCCTTCCTGGGGATCCGGCCTACAAACTGCCTTTCCATCTCTGTTTCAGAACAAAATAACATTGCAAATGAAGTGATGCTGCCAATGGTGTGCTGACACAGCTGGAAAAGAAAGGCCTGTGGGACACAAATATGTGACTTTGCTTTCTGCAGTGACTAAGGGTCAGCAGCTGTGATGGTGGAGAGGATGGCTCTCATTGTGTTGGACTATACTTGTATTGTCTAGGTCCATATTTGGTGCAGTTGTTGCTGTCTGGATCGACACAACATTTTTCTGCTAGCAGGCACACAGGCTATAATGGATTTGTCTAACTGTAATGTCATACTAAGATGCCCACCTGTTAATTTGTCAAAAGTATTACCTGCAATAGATTATTCTGATGAGATCCATTCTCTTAGAAACAGATAAGACCCCTAAGTAAGTTGGTCGTGAGATTGTAGAGAACGGCACCACGCCAAGATTAGACACTATTAGTAAAGACAGACTATTAGTGGTACTCTGATGGTTCCTCTAGCAAAATGATTGACACTGCTTACAGAGCAGGGTATGCTATAGCAATAGCTGAAGTGCAGCTCTGCCACTTGGAACATCTACCCAATAAGATGAGCTGTATGCTGTGACAAAAGCATGAATACTAGTCAAGGGTAAAACTGTTAACATTTACACTGACTCACATTATGCTTTGCAGTTCTTATTTGTGGCCAGCTGTGGAAGTATCACAGATTCATAACAGAAGCAGGGTGCCTTATTAAAAATGGTCCTTTAGTATGGATCTTGTTAAAAGCAATACTATTATACACCAGGATATTGGTAATAAAATGTGAAGCCTACACAGGAGCTAATACTAAGTCAGCCAAAGGGGATGCCATTGCTGACACAGCATTAAAGGAACGCATGTTACAGCCAGTGCAGATGGGACTAATGAACAAAGCATTCCAAAAACACAGCTCATTCAGAGAAAATTGTAGCAAGCTAATGTAAAGGAAGCACAATGGTCTGCAACACCAGATGAACATGGAGGATTGATGATGGATGTGAGCCGAATAATGAAGAGAGTATGGGCCTACCAGGATGAGATGCCTGTGTCCCCACGCAGTATGTTCTTTTCCCTTACAAAACTGGAGCAGGGACCCTCTGATATTGCACAAGGGAGGATGAATGTGCAGATGCAAGTTGCTTCCCAGTGAAAGAGACCCTCTGATATAGCACAAGGGAGGATGAATGTGTAGATGCATGTTGCTTCCCAGTGAATGGCTTTAAATATTTGCTGGAGTGGGTGGATATGTTTTCAAAATGAATGGAGGTGTATCCAACAGGGAAGAATGGTGCAGCAACTGAGGCAAAGTACTTCAGTAAAGCCATCTCTCCAAGGCTAGGGACCCACCAGGGCATAAATAGCGATAGAAGGATGATCACTTAGGGCCAGATGTAGGTAGGCTTTTACCGGGTGGTAACGGCCGAATTCGGCCGTTACCACCCGGTAAAAGCAATTTGACATGTAGGTCCCTGTAATTTACAGACTCGGTAAATTTACCGAGTATGTAAAATACCGAGTCGGTATCATTACTGATTCCGGACAATTGGTATGTAGGTGGGACTCTTCTGAGTCCCACAAGCAGTACCACATCGGTATTTTACCATCAAATACTACTTGATGGTAAAATACCGTTTCTGGTGTGCATGTACATGTGTGCATGCACACCTATGCCATATGACAGGCAGACCTGCCCTTAGGGCAGGTATGCCTGCCACATGGCACCCGAGCCTCTTTTGGGGGTGCCAGAGGGTGTCAAAGTGACACCCCCTGCACCCTTGTGACAGTCGGTATTTTCCGATGTGGTAAATACCGACCGGTATATGCCCAATCAATCCTATGGGCTTCAAAGCCCATAGGAATGCATGGGCATTAACTGGTCGGTATTTACCACATCGGAAATTACCGACTGTTTCCGATTCGGTAATTGCACATCTGCAATTACCTACATCTCGGTATTTTTATTTTCCGACCTCTTAAATACCGAGTCGGTATGACTCGGTATTTAAGAGGTCGGTAAATAAAAATTACCTACATCTGGCCCCTAGTGACTACATTTATGCTGAAGAGGTTGTTTTTGGGAATAAAGTATAACATGCATACCCCATACCACCCTCCAACTTGAGGCCAGGCAGAGTAAATGCACTCCAAAAAAAAAATAAAAAAAAAATAGATTATTAGTAAAAGCAACTGATGAAACAGGTCTGAAATGGCCTGATGCTCTGACTTTAGTACTGCCTGCAATGTGGCAAAGACTTCTAAAGCGATTATGGATACATGGTCATTGCGAGAAAAATAAAAGCTGTTTCTTTTTGTTCTAGGTGGACTGGACCACAGACGGTAAGCCAACGCCATGAATGGATTGAGGGGAGAAGATGCAAGGCAGCGCCCCAACGCCTGAGAGGACGGTACCAGAAAGCGATGAGCATCTGTCACCAGAGAACCTGAGCAACACAGCAGTCAAGAAGAGGACAGACCAGACCATTTCTACGATCCATGAGGGCCCATCATAAAGTGTCAGAGGGACAAGACATCTACATCTACTGATGCTGTTGAGTGAAGTACACATAATGGTCTGCACCTGCTCCTGCAGAAAAATAGACTGAAGAGGACAACGCAGGGTAGGACCGTGACATAGCCCCTGAACAAGATGACTGCGGCCAGGAGGAGAAGCAGATGACCGCTCACTGCGTGCCTTTAAATTACTGACACTTGCAGAAAGTGCTCAGGAACTGAGGGACTAAAGTGACACTGTAGCACTATGCATTGCACAGAGAAAAATATTTGTTGGACACTTACTGCCGGTATCACAACAGCCTGCTGATATAATATTGATCTCATCAAGATGTATCAATGTGACAATACATGCATTGTATGCAAGCACTGTGTAATGCCATCCGAAGATATGTAACTAATGTTTCCTTCATATATACATATATATATATACTAGCAGCCCGCCCCAGCGTTGCCTGGGGCAGAAAGGGGCTGGGGGCAGTACACCCGCTCCCGCCCCGACTCCCTCCCGCCCCGACTCACTCGCGCCCCCCTCCCGCCCCGACTCACTCCCGCCCCCCTCCCGCCCTGACTCACTCGCGCCCCCCTCCCGCCCCGACTCACTCGCGCCCCCTCCCGCCCCGACTCACTTGCGCTCCGACATTTTCATTTACTGCTGCCTCCCTCTTGCCTCCCCCTGCATCACACAGTCTCACTTTCCCTTTCCTTACCTGTGCCGCCGCTCCTCACTGCACAGCCGCTCGTCACTGCACCGCCCTCCTCCTTCGTCGTCATCTCACACGTCGCGTCGCGGCCAGCGCTAGGTCCCGGCCGGCGCTACTTTCAGGGGACTACTTTGTTTACAAACTTAATTTTTTTATTTTTTTTATTTATATAGCCTATGCCAATCTACACACCCTGACATTTTCATAGATGTATCGGGTGTGTAGATTGGCGCTGTGGTTCCCGAGTTTACCTGGCCAAAAGGTGCACGTTCTCTCTTTATAATAGTAGTATAGATATATATATATATTGGTTTTAAACTAATGTTAGATAGGTCTATCCAAAAGGAGGGATTGTTTGAAAATATATATGAATATCCATATAAATTCATGTGCATGCACTTCAAAAGATATCATGCATAGATAGATCACATTAACATGAGGCCTGGAGCTCAAAAGGGCTTCCTATCTGGCCATGACTAGACATGCTTCAACAAGCTATTCTGTACCCCTTAAGAGGTCACCTTGCTTGTCCTGACTACATGATATTTCTTAATCTGGTTATGCAAGTTGCTTACACAGTGCAGAGCCTGCCTTTCTTGTCTGCCCAAATCTGGCTGTTTTGCATGGTGCAGACATTGCACATCCATGTCAGCCATATTTGGCTTGGTGCCTTATTCTAGTTTCGCTGACATGGCATTAATTTAGGTATATAGCACCTAGAAATCTGTCACTCTGGGAAGAAGCGGTCTGAGAGCCCATAAGATGGCAGATCTGACTTTTTACTTGCTAATTAGCAATAATGCATTCTTATAGTACCAATAAATACATTTCACTCTGTTTCTGAGCAAACCAGCTATGTCTGGTGAGTTTCATTCATTTGCTCCTGGGAGGGTGCAAGTATTTCCCCATCAACCTGTGCCAGGCTTGCTTGGTTCTAGAAATAAAATAACTAAAATAATATTTTCATACAAAAACAATTGGTCAGAAGTTCAGTCTTTGAGTGTGTGAATTCATTTGCTGACATGTCCTCTGATACTGCCTTACTGCTCGACCACACTACCACAAATAGAGAGGAAGGTTCTATCTAATTTTATCTTTGCCTACCTTTGGGGTACCACTGGACTCTGTGCACACTATACCTCACTTTGGTATAGTATATACAGAGCCAGCTTCCTACACCCGGTTCTAATCTCAATTTAAAACCCATATGTCTCCTCTACACAAATTGTGCTCTTTTTAACCACCTCTTCCTGGGAAACCTTTCCTTTTGTTTTCTCTCCTAGACATTTAGTCACTGTTTACTCTTTGGTTCTGCATTCGTTTAGCAGTGGAAATACTGATCTTACAGGTACAGGTTACTCTTTGCCTGGTTGCTCACCAAATCACATCTTTCTGTCCTATTTCATCTCCACTGGCTCCCATGTCACCACTATAATGTTTTTACGACTTGCCACATTACCTGAAATGGCTAAATACTTACAAGTATATTTGACTATATGTAGTTGAATATTGTAGCCCAGTATTGACTTCTGTAACTCTTTGGTATGAACATTTAATTCACATTGGTTTTCTTTATTGTCAATATCTCATGCTTACTACGGTAGTTTGATAGAGACGGTTTCCTTATTTCTGACTATATCTCCTGTGGAGCGTTCTGTAACCATATCTCTGGGATTCTGTAGCGCTATACCAAGAGCTATAAATAATGTAAAATAAAAGAGACTTGAAAATTGTGCTAGTAGTTGCATTTAATTTAAGTTTTTAAAAGTAAATTTGAAGCTAGTTTCATCCTCTTTAACAAGAACCTGTTCATTTTAGAAGATCACTATATCTGAGTTAGTGAAAATAAGCAAGGTGTCCTCTTAGGAATTTAAGGTGTGTATGATTTAAATTTCGAGGAAATCTTATTTTTTTTCAAAATATTTTTATTGTTTTTCAAAAGAAACATACATAGAGTAATACTGTACCAGTCCAGAAGGTGCGTTTAAGTATTAAAACAAGTAATTATTATCACACTTCAAAATCATGAAAAAAGTCCCAAAGAAAATCTTCGAGAAGTATGATGTGCAGTTCTTTTCTTTTATTCAGTCAATTCATCAATGTCAGCCAACTCGACAAATAGGTAATACAATTAAAAGCAGGCGCATTTCGTCCTCATCTGAGACATCATCAGGGCTGTAAAGTAAAGAATATATAATCATAATCCAAACATACAAACAAACCTCACAAGAAACATATATTAAAACAGAAAGTTGATTTCTAACATTAAATCTCTGTCTTAGTAGATCCCTCAATATCAGTTTCCCTATATTGGGAGAGTCTAAGGGTAGCATCTTAAATCTATTCATATATGTTCAAAGTATGTATAACAAGCTAGGCCCTATGTGAAAAAAAAACAGGAATAAAGACCACGTGATCTCACCTCCAACTAATTTGAATCCACAGGTCGATATCTGCCCTTGAGTCTTATTTCTGTTTTAACCAATCGGTCCCAAATGTGAAAACTCTCTGCCCAAAACAAAAATTATAAATAACATGTCCTAAATTCACTTGATGGACTCAGCATCTCTATAACTCTACTCTAATAGTATCACCGTAATCAAGCGATGACTGAAAACCCTTAGCTCACCTTAGTTAATGTTCGTTCACTTTCCAACACCTGAACCGTATCTGTGAGCAAAGAATTCCTTCTTAGTACCCAAATCTGATACTCATCTTCATCATGTACACAAAACTTTATGTATACAACAAGAGTGAATATTAGTTGGTTTACATCCTACTATTACTACAGCAATAAGACCTCTATACATATCCACCTCTGACCCCCATCAGCTCACCTTATAAGCACTTCTTATTCAAAAATCCAAGGCTAACTCCATATTCCAGTCGCTCAAATTCTTAGAGAGCTTGATGTGAAAGCATCTGGACAGTACTCTTTCTGAGGTCCCCAATTCTTTCCCAGAATTTCATATATCTACTGTAACAAAATAACAAAGATACTTTAGTATAGTAAAAAAAAAGCCACCACCTATTCTTCGCAGCCTCTGTCCAATGAAGTCTAAAAACAACCTTTCCTCTTACCATTTTAATCCAGAATATCGCCGCGTTTCTTGCTTCCGGCTCGATAAATCCGGAATAAGTAAAAATGACCGCCACACTAACTTTTAAATTCCCCTTTAACCAATCACAATAGTACACCCTAACATTGCCCCTGATCCTCCAATCACCGTAATACCTCTATTAAGGGTCTACATATTTCCTCTCTAGTCCGCTACCGTCAGATAGCTGCACTAGTACTGTGCAGGTCCATTACGTATACCTACTTCTACATCCTGAATTCCTATTCAAAACACAGGTTCCCTCTCTGCTCCGCCCGTGTGTTTTCCCTCCCATTAGTCCTAAAAAACATATATTGAACCATTCAGCTTCCAGAATTAGTAGCAGCTACGATTCTTAACGCATAATTGACTCACGAAGTGAGACTGTCTTCCTGTTTAAGAAAAAGACATCGCTATTGTTTATGACCGGCGTCACCGATAACTTGATTACATTCCATCCTACTGGAAATAGTCCATGATGAATGCACTGCCAATCAGCGTGTTCGTGTCAGAAAAACAGACCAATTTTATATGCCCGAGATACAACCACACATAGGGTGGTGTGCTAAAACGCCCTAATGTGCGAAATATGTTAAATCTTAAATTAATCAAAAAGAAATGGGGGCTAATGTCATGGTATGTTATCTTACAGTCATATCACAAATCCACAGGTAATCAACTGCTCCAATGAATGGCTAAATTTAATGTATTACATTGGTCAAAATCCTCGCAAGAAATTAAAACATACTGAACCTTTATTGCCAATGCTGTCATTACCAATAGTAGTATCAACCCTTCCATATGAAAAAACTTTTCCAAACTCATCTATTTTACTCATACTAAGATATCCACATTTTCCCAAGTACTCATCACCCTGCAAAGGGTGATCGGCTCATATTATCTGAACCAGACAACCATCTTAAAAACACCATTCAATAGTACTTTTTACATCTAACAACCATAGTTCCTATAAGCTGTTGTTCCCCGTCACCCTATCCAAGGTAATCGTCTCCTTGACTCTGCTCAGACAACATCTCCTCATCCCTAATCTAGACAACACACCTGGACGTTATTCAAAACTTCTCATTTAAACAACATAGCAGCACTAGTTGTCTTAAAAATTAGAGTCCCCCTGACGCGTGGACCTTCATGTCAGAAAATAATGTAGTTCTGAATCGGTTTTCAAACCTTGTGTGACAGTTTTACACTTACTGATCCATCTGGCTTCTGGTTGTCTGATCCTTAATTCCCAATCCCCCCTCTGATATTAGGGATCACATTCTGTATACCATGAAACCTGAACTCTTTCCGAGTACTATGTTGTGCCTCCGTATGTACATACAGTGGTGATCTAATATCTTGATTGATAACTGCACATCTGTGTTCCTGAATTCTAGTTTTCAAGCTCCTTTTTGTACTTCCAATATAGACTCTTTTGCAAGCACATATAATAGCATAAATGACTCCCATGCTGTTTCAATTGAGAAATTCATTGATACAATAGCGTTTAGCACTATTATACATAGTCTTATTAGTACCTAAACAACACACATTGCAGGATCCACAAACATAAAAACCTTTTGGAAGCTGTGGTAGCCAAGTTGAATTAGCTGGACTAATAGGTCGAACATAATTTCTAGACACCTTTTCTTTAGTAGTCGAACATCTTTTATGAGTTACCACTGGTCTTTCTCCTACGAGCACCAACAGGCCAGGTACCTCCTTCAATAAATTACATTTTTTACCAAGTGCTTTGATAATCATATCCTTTTATACACAGTTGTGACAAAAGTTACACGCTTTTTGGATTCTGTGTTCGTCTTTCGTACCAAAGTTGATTCTCTTTTGATTTTTAACACCCTTTCCTTCGCTTTGACCAGGTTACTAGTCCTGTAACCCCTCTTACTTAGTCTGCTTTGAAGATGGTCCAGTTCAATTCTAAAGTCACGATCTAAACTGCAGTTCCTGCGTACTCAAATCATTTCCCCATATGGGATTCCTGTGATCACTGATGAAGGATGGAAACTATCAGCACGTAATATTGAATTAGTAGCCGTACTTTTCCTAAACAATTTACTGCTAAACCCATCTCTGTTGACACTTAATTCCATGTCTAAGTATTCGATTTTCTCGGTAATGTAGTTAATAGTGAATCTAACATTAAAATTATTCTGGTTAAGGTAGCTGAAATATTCCAGTAGCTCTGTCTGAGAGCCTCTCCAAATCATCAAAATATCGTCGATGAAACGGGCCCAAACTAGGACAAAATCTGTCCATCTTGAGGACCCCCTGCCCCAGGCATGTTCACTCTCAAACCAACCCATAAAACGGTTGGCGTAAGAGGGAGCCAAGCTGGAGCCCATCGCCGTCCCTCTCACCTGATGGTACCATTCATCCTCGAATAAAAAATAATTATTCTTCAAAATTAGAGCGCTCATTTCTACCAGCATTCTGGAGTGATCTCGTAAAATGGCGCTGGGACTGCCTAAAAAGTGCGTAAGTGCCTGTTCACCTCTGTCATTATTAATGCAAGTGTACAATCCAACTACATCTAGGGTAACCAATATCATTCCTTCCTCCCATTTAAAATCCTGTAATATATTCAAGACGTCCATGGTGTTGTGAATATAAGATGGTAGATTTACCACTAAAGGCTTTAGAAAGCCATCTACGAATTCACACAAATGTTCCGTTGCACTCCCATACCAGAAACTATCGGTCTCCCCGGGGGGTCTCATTTGGATTTGTGTATTGTTTAAGGAACTTGTCTTGTGAACTAATACTGGGAGTATCTTTTCTTACTGTTGAGCTGGCTGATCTACCCAGCTGAAATACCTCAGCGGCCAATGTGTCTCTATCATCATCCATTTCCATGCCCCCATGCTACACCAACCCTATGAATACAAGTAAAATCTTGACAAGACAATGAGGGTCAACTACTGTGTGCACTGGAAAGCTATTTGTTGATAATCCACAACCTATTTATTTACTGTGAACATGCTCAACTTCTAGCGGTTCATTGTCACCAACCACTCCTCACATCATATACACTAGTCCAGAAGGAGTTTTTAAGTATTAAAACAAGTAATTATTATCACACTTCAAAATCATGAAAAAAGTCCCAAAGAAAATCTTCTAGTAGTATGATGTGCAGTTCTTTTATTTTATTCAGTCAATTCATCAATGTCAGCCAACTCGCCAAATATTTAATACAATTAACAGCCGCCGCGTTTCGTCCCCCAACCGGGACATCATCAGGGCTGTAAAGTAAAGAATATATCATCATAATTCAAACATACACATCCAAATAGTACATTGCAGTTTAACCACATATACATCAAAAAGAGCGGATGGTATCAACTCGAACATGCAATCTCTACTCTGCCTATTTAACAATATAAGCACCCTATTCATAAGCCTGCACAGTTAGCCACACCTAAATTCATAATGTGGAGAAACAAACCTCACAAGAAACATATTTTAAAACTGAAAGTTGATTCCTAACATTAAATCTCTGTCTTAGTAGATCCCTCGATATCAGTTTCCCTATATTGTGAGAGTCTAACGGTAGCATCTTAAATCTATTCATATATGTTCAATGTATGTATAACAAGCTAGGCCCTATGTGAAAAACCACCAGGAATAAACACCCCGTGATCTCACCTCCAACTAATTCGATTCCACAGGTCAATATCTGCCCTTGAGTCTTATTTCTGTTTTAACCAATTGGTCCCAAATGCGAAAACTCTCTGCCAAAAACAAAAATTATAAATAACATGTGTCCTAAATTCACTTGACGGACTCAGCATCTCTATAACTCTACTCTAATAGTATCACCGTGATCAAGAGATGACTGAAAACCCTTAGCTCACCTTAGTTAATGTTCATTCACTTTCCAACACCTGAACCGTATCTGTGATCAAAGAATTCCTTCTTAGTACCCAAATCTATTACCCATCTTCATCATGTACACAAATCCTGCTGTATACAACAAGAGTGAATATTAGTTGGTTTACATCCTATTATTACTACAGCAATAAGACCTCTATACATATCCACCTCTGATCCCCATCAGCTCACCTTATAAGCACTTCTTATTCAAAAATCCAAGGCTAACTCCATATTCCAGTCGCTCAAATTCTTAGAGAGCTTGATGTGAGAACATCTGGACAGAACTATTTCTGAGGTCCCCAAGTCTTTACCAGAACTTCATATATCTATGAAGTTCTATGTCCAATGAAGTCTAAGAACAACCTTCCTTCTTACCATTCTAATCCAGAATATCACAGCGTTTCTTGCTTCCGGGTCGATAAATCTGGAATACGTAAAAATGACCGCCACACTCACTTTTAAATCCCCCTTTAACCAATCACAATAGTACACCCTAACATTGCCCCCGATCCTCCAATCGCCGTGATACCTCTATTAAGGGCCTACATGTTTCCTCTCTAGTATGCTACCGTCAGATAGGTGCACTAGTACTGCGCAGGTCCATTACATATACCTACCTCTACATCCTGAATTCCTATTCAAAACATGGCGTTCCCTCGCTGGTCCACCCGTGTGTTTTCCCTGTCATTAGTCCTAAAAAATATATATTGAACCATTCGGATTTCATAATTAGTAGCAGCTACGATTCTTAACACATAATTGACACACAAAGAGAGACTGTCTTCCTGTTTAAGAAAAACACATCGCTATTGTTTATGACCTGCGTCACCGATAACTTGACAACATTCCGTCCTATCGGAAATAGTCCATGATAAATGCACTGCCAATCAGCGTGTTCGTGTCAGAAAAACAGACCAACCGAAAGTGTTTACCACGCCGCTTCCGTTCTACCTTGTGCCACAGAATAACACCACCACTTCTTCAACCATTCAATGTTAAAAACATAACTTCTACTTCCAAACCAGTAATGCTGCATTCCTTAACCCAATATTCACCTGTCCGACGAAACTATCCTCTTGTTAAGGAAACCCCATTACTTCATCACACCATCAACTATGCAACGAAGATTCCAATGTCCTACCCAACCGGAAATACTGCCAATAAGCATATTCATGTCAAAACCACTCCGACAACATTTACCTCGCTGCTTCCAATTACATTATACATTGTGACGTCAGTATATCTCGACAGAAGTATTGATTAAAGATGACTCTAGAAAAGTCGGACTCATATTTTGTAAATGAAACAAAACCGCCTCTGTTGCATGGACCCAACACAAACAATGTGCAATATCCCAAAATCTTGAAATTCACTGGCGGTGTCTTATGAAGCCCAAAGGCAATTATATATTCTAAAACCTCAGCAATCATCGATACAGACATCCCCGCTAGAATTGTCACAGTGACACTCTTTATACTCATTTGACTTAGTCTGCTTTGGAATTGTGTATTTTTGGTAGAGTGTAAATAAAGGGGGAGGTCGGGTGAATTACATTCAGATATTTATATTCTGCCTCATCAATTAATCCCTCCTCCTTCCAGGAGTACAATCTCTCCGAAATACATCTTATCATTTCATTAATTGGATTGCCCAATATTTTGACATAGCAACTAGAGTCACTTAACTTAACTCTCTACTACTCCCTTCCTCTCCCCGACCCTAGACATCTCCTCTATTACTCCACCTATCTATCACAAATCATGTTGCCTCCTCCCATCCCAGGCCTCGTGCACCAATCTACATTCTGCTCTCCTCTGCTGTGCCCGCTCTCCTTTCATCCTCTTCCGCCCCTTCCATTGTCCACTGCCATACCTCTATATGGTCTCCATCGATGCACTGTTCGAGGCCGCTCCCTGAGATCATGTATGGTCCAGCTCTAAAAGAATGAAGTGATGATGGTACTGGTAACATTAGATTGGAAGGACAGCAGCGACTTTGGGACCTCAGAAATAGTACTGTCTAGATGTTTTCACATCAAGCTCTTTAGGAATTTTAGCGACTGGAGTATGGAGTTAGCCTATGGAGTTAGCCTTGGATTGTTTAATAAGAAGTGCTTATAAGGTGAGTTGATAGGGATCAGAGGTGGATATGTATTGAGGTATTATTGCTGTAGTAATAATAGGGTGTAAACCAAGTAATATTCACTCTTGTTGTATACAGCAGGATTTGTGTACATGATGAAGATGGGTATCAGATTTGGGTACTAAGAAGGAATTATTTGATAACAGATACGGTTCAGGTGTTGGAAAGTGAACGAACGATAACTAAGGTGAGCTAAGGGTTTTCAGTCATCGCTTGATTACGGTGATACTATTAGAGTAGAGTTATGGAGATGCTGAGTCTGTCAAGTGAATTTAGGACACGTGTTATTTATAATTTTTGTTTTTGACAGAGAGTTTTCGCATTTGGGACTGATTGGTTAAAACAGAAATAAGACTCAAGGGCAGGTATCGACCTGTGGATTCGAATTAGTTGGAGGTGATATCACGGGGTCTTTATTCCTGGTGGTTTTTCACATAGGGCCTAGCTTGTTATACATACATTGAACATAAATGAATAGATTTAAGATGCTACCCTTAGACTTTGGATGTAGCTCGATGTAGCTCGAAGAGTATTGGAGTGTAGAGAAAGACCTCACTTGGTACCAACAGACTTCATCATTAGCTTATTGGAAATAGCGATGAATAAAACATTTTTTGTTTTCCAAAATCAGTTTTTTTTAATCAAACGAAGGGCGTGTGTTGGACCCGTCTGCTTCTGTTTATGTTTATGTTTATGAAATTTGTATTGCGCGCAAATACCCGAGGGTGTCTCGGCGCAGATCGGACTCCTGAGATGAAGCTGCCTTATAATTATTGGTCAAATAACCAAGTTTTCAGGAGTTTTCTAAAAATGGTAAGGGTTGGACTGGTTTTAATGAGCAGGGGAAGGGAGTTCCACAGCTTGGGGTTGGCAACTAGAAAACGCCTGTCTCCCCAGCTGGCAGTCCTGGTACGCGGGACAGCAAGAAGATGGGTGCTAGCAGAGCGAAGATGTCTTTGTGGGGCATAAATACGAAAGGCATCTTTGAGGAACCTTGGTCCGGAGTCATGAATAGCTTTGTAAGCAATGCAAAGAGCTTTGAATTTTATTCGATTCTTAACTCTTAGCCAGTGCAAATGGCGTATAGCCATGGTGGTTGAACGACGACTGGGGATGTTAAGCAAGATTCTGGCCGCTGCATTTTGCACGGACTGCATTTTTGCTAAAATCTGTTCCTGTGTGCCAAGAAAGAAGGCATTGCCATAGTCCAATTTTGAAAAGACAAGGGTGGTAATCAAAGTTTTCCCAGCTCCTGCCGGGAGGTACGGCAGCAGTTTTCTAATTTTTCTTAGCATGAAAAATGATGAAGAGACCACCTTGTTCACATGGTGTTTGAACAGCAATTTATTATCGAACACAACACCGAGGTTTCTGACCTTGGCAACCGGGGTCGGGGTGGGCCCATTTCACTGGGCCACCAGTTGGAAGACCATTCTGGTGCACGGTTGCCAAAGGTCATAACCTCGGTCTTGTCCGAGTTAAGTTTCAAGCAATTACTGGACATCCATGAACTGATGGTCCTCATTCCTTCCTGAAATCTTGCAGCCACAGCTGGCCCGTCTTTGTGTATTGCCAACACCAATTGGGTATCATCCGCATAGGTGGTTAGGCGGAGATCCTGAGCTTTAATGACTCTCGCCAAATCTGCCACATATATATTAAATAAAGTGGGACTTCTGAGAGTCCCCTCACCACTATAATTTCTTTTGTTCCCCTGTACTTCCCAAAATTTGTCACTTTTCATTTGTCTACCAGGACCGTTTTGTGTGTTGTTTCATGGGGCTAGGTGTTCCTTAACACCCAGTTGCTCACAAGGTTTCTGGCACCTATGTACAAGGCGCCTGGAGAAACCTGTGGCCATTAAAACTGAGGTTGGCAACCTGTGTGTGTTTAACCTTAAAATGGTGGACACATATTTTCCTCATGAGAATGACTCCCATTGGAGCCTCCTTGAACGCTGACCTTCTGAGGTTTTGGCGCCCTTTGTGGTTGGCGCGCTTTCCTGACAGGAATTCTTAAGATTTCTTCAGATACACAAAATGGCCGCTCCAGAGCCCCAGTACGGTGGCTGTGAGTGACCATAAGACACCTCAGAATGTGTCAACCCATTGACACAGCCAGGGAAGGTTCTAGAACCTTCTGGCTGGTGCCAGTACCTCAGGGCTCTGGCTATATAAAGCCCAGACCCTGGCGGCCATTTTATTGAAGAGAGAGGGGAGTTGATTAGACTACTACACCTAGATGCTGATAGCTGCTGAAGAGGTGTGACCCCTATTCCTGACTTGACACCAGAGAAGACACCTGCCCTGCTTACCCTTGAGGTGGCTGAGAGAACAGGCAGTAGTGTGGCAAGGGTTAATATTGTGGATACTGACTGGCGTTCCAGTCAGGCGTAATTTTGAACCCTTGCGCCTACAGCGCCTGCCCAGCTAGCACCTCTGTGCCCCAGAAGACTGTGGCCGTGTTTGTGTGCCTCCCCGCCCCCCCGGTGGCGTCAGACTGAGGAAGAAGTCGGGTCGCGAGGCGTGTGCCCGATCGCCGTGACCTTATCCTGTGCCCCCTTCACGTGTAGCGCCAAACGCGGGGGACTCGGACGTCTCCGAGCCCCACCAGCGTTGCGCGCTTCCTGGTTGGTGCCCAAAGTGAGAAGGTGAGGTGGTGCGCCGGGGCGGGGAGAGGCCGGCCTTTACTGGGCGGGATCTGCGTTCCTGCCCTTTCCGAGACCCGGGAAACTGTTGCCGTGGGCGGGACCAGCCCCCGTGTGAGGAAGTTGGAGGGAGGTCCCGGGAGCCCGTGAATTCCCTGATGCTGGCGTAGGAGAATACTGTGCCCGACTGAATCGCTAATCGATCCAGCCGTTGTGAGGAAATCTGATTCCCCTGTTGGTGCGCCGCGGTAAAGTGGAACTGTGCCCGACATTGAGTTAAGTGAGCGCTGAAGGCAAGAACCCCTGTGTGCGGCCGTTCGTCCGTCCAGCGACGTCGAACTGAGCCGCCTAGGAGCCCGCAGTATCACTGCAGGCTCGGGTCAACCCCCACCGGCAGCGGACATCCTTCCCCGGTGGCCGCGTAGGGCCGAATGAAGGACTTACTGGGTTTCCTTGTTTTTCCATTCATACGCGCATAGTTCCCGAGTGAACTAAAAGGAGTCCCCGCTCACCGTGTGACCGCAGGCAGTCCTCAGAACTCCACAAGTACTGTAAACAACCATTTACTAAAAGTGTGTTACTTACCAGAGTCAACTGCATGACTTTCTCTAATTGGTGGCAGCGTTATTAAAATGGAAATGTGGCTTTGAAGACTAAATGAACTAGAAAGTAATGCGCTATGTACAAGTGGTATTTAATTCATGTAATGGTGACAGTTGAGCCTACTATTTAATCTATTTATTGAACAGAGCTAATCTCAATATTTATGCAATACCAGTATTCCTGAATTCCTATGTATTGTATTTATTCCCTGTATTTATTCTTAACCTGAATCCCAGAGTTTTGTGAAAAGTGAAATGTAACTGTGCTTTCCAATTGATCCCTATTCACAAGCAGAGAACTTTTACATAAATGAATCGTATTTTTCTACAGCAGTGGTGTGGTGTCCTTCTTTTTAGTGTGACTGTGCAGGGGGTTATTATTGGGTCAGAGCCGGCTTAGCACTACAGCCTTCACTGCCTTGACACTTGAGCCAAGCTACCCCCCTTTGTGCTGGGCTTGCCCATCGCAGGTCCAACATAAAATTGGTGCTCAGCGGGTGGGATTGCGAGCCGTGCTTGTTCTGTACCCCATAATAATTCAGTGTGCGTCACAGGTACACACCCGGAGTTTTCTCCCAGCGGCCCTCTGATTTAACATTTAGTTTTTTTCAAATTCTCTTCTGGAGGTGGGTGGAGGTGACCCTCAGAGTCTCATATCCTTATAACCTACTTTGGGGTGGTTGTCCACACTTTTCACTGACAAGACGGAATTCGAAATGTCAGAGCTGGAGACCTATACTGTGACACAGCTAAAGGATTTCTGTCAGGAAAGGGGAGTGTTCGTTAGGCGAGGGGCCAAAAGAGAGGAGCTCCTTACTAGTCTGCGAGCCTGGGTGGAAGCACATCCGGAGGGAACGGTAGAGGAGGAGGAGTCAGACAGAGGTACTGTCATTGAGGTAACTGCAGAATGTCCCCTGGGGGTGGGTGAGATGTCAATCACCCCAAGGTAGCCTCACGGGAGGGCAGCAGTGTATCCTCAAGAGGGTTGTCAGAGACCGAGTTAGCCGACAGGAGAGAGGAGAGACAGTTCAGATGGGAGTTGGCCAAGCTGGAGATGGAGGATAGGAGAGAGAGAGAAGGGAGGAGGATGGAACATGAGCTCAAGCTACGAGAGCTCGACCTCCAAGCCCGTAACATCACTCCGCGGGGTGTCGAGTCAAAGGAATTTGTCAGCGAGCCCAGGCCTCATTTACCCAAGGACGTGGTCGCCAGTTATACCGCTGGAGACGACATAGCCAAGTGGCTGACAGCCTATGAGATCTCCTTAAGAGCCCATGGGATCCATGAGAAGCATTGGGGTGGTGGATTGTACCGCTACATGCCTCCGACAGGTAGGGTTGCCCTATTGGCCCTAGACCGGGAGGAGCAGGTAGATTAACCCGCCATGAAGGTGGCGCTCATCAGAAAGTTTGGGTTGACCCCAGAGAAATCCCGGCAGAGGTTTAGGGGCAGCCACAAACTGAGCTCACAGAATTGGGTTGACTTCCTGGATTATGCCAAGAAAGCCCTAGATGGGTGGGTCGAAGGTAGTGAGGTGGAAGACTATCGAGGGTTGTACGACCTAATACTCAAGGAACATCTACTCGAGAAATGTCTTCCCGAGCTGAGGCAACACCTGGTAGACAGCAAACTTACTTGCCCCCGTAAGCTTGCTGAGGAGGCGGACATTTGGACAAGTACCCGAGTGTCCACCAGGGGGACGGGAGGAGATTCTCAGAAGTCCGGACAGGGCGCTCCCCAGAAGAAAGAGGGGGGAGATAATAAGAAAAAGGAGTTCTCCAAAGGCCCCCAAAATAACTTTAAGGGGAAAAGTTCCTTCTCCAACTTTAAGGCTAACCCGCAGAAGCACCCTAATCCTGGCCAGAGTCAGCAGCCAAGGGTTGTCCATTGCTTTGAGTGCGGTGGTGTTGGAAATTATAAGGGAGACGTGAAATGCCCAAAGAGACCACCCCCTCCCACTGGAGGAAAGGCCCCGGGAGTTGCTAGTGTAGTGCTCGGGGAGGAGATGCCCTTAGTTAAGGGGAGGGAGTGGGCGGGAGTCACCTTAGTGTCCCTGGGTGATCGGGAGATGGTTCCAAAGATCCAGGTGCCCTCAAATACTACCAAGTATGGGCAGTGGGTCACCATCAATGGCCATAGAGGGGAAGCTCTGAGAGATACAGGAGCCAGTATGACTATGGTAAGGAGTCATCTGGTGTCCTCAGAGCAGGTAATTCCAGGCGTACTTCATCCAGCCGCGATGGCTGACGGCAGAATGGGCCACTATCCTGTGGCCGAGGTTCCCTTTGAGTGGGGTGGGGTTGCAGGTTCACTTCGAGTTGCCGTAAGCCCCGCCGTGCCAGTTGATTGTCTGCTGGGCAATGATATGGAGCACAATGCTTGGAAGGAGGTGGAATACCGGACTCATTCTGAGATGCTGGGTACACCTGATTGGGCCTGTGTGAGTACCAGGTCTGCGGCTGCTCGGGAGGAGAAGTCGCATGGGTTGGAGCCTGGAACAATGGCCCGCCCAGCTGCTGATGAGGGAGCATCTCGAGGACAGGAGGAGCCTGCCTCGATGTCCGTGCCCCGTGAGACGGATAGGCCACCTGTGGAGGTGGACCCGGAGTCCGCGGAGGAGGACATGGTTCTGATGGAGGACCTACCTATCCCCGCTGAGTGGCGAGTGGAGGGAGGACCGTCCAGGGAGGAACTAAGCAAGGGACAGAGGGAATGTCCCACCCTCGAGGGTCTAAGGCAACAGGCTGAAGCCCAGGCAGCAGGTAACGAGTCTGGGAACTATCGTGTTTACTGGGAGGAAGGTCTCCTCTACAGTGAACCCAGGGCGCCAGTGCACGGACTGTCACGGGCCCTGGTAGTCCCACAGTGTTACCGAGCCTTCCTATTAGAGTTGGCTCATGAGATTCCCTTGGCAGGACACTTGGGTCAGGACAAGACCTTTGTCCGGCTTGTCCCCCACTTTTATTGGCCTCGAATGAGGGTGGCGTCCGACACATACTGTCGGTCGTGCGTGTCATGCCAAGCCAGTGGGAAAACAGGGATGAAGCTGAAGGCTCCCCTGGAACCACTTCCCGTCGTTGGCACCCCCTTTGAAAGGGTGGGCATCGACATTGCTGGGCCCCTAGATCCACCGACATCATCCGGTCACAGGTTTATCCTGGTACTGGTGGATCACGCCACAAGGTATCCAGAGGCAGTTCCTCTGAGAACCATTACTGCACCGGTAGTGGCGAAGGCCCTGATGGGGATCTTTACCAGAGTGGGATTCCCCAAAGAAGTTGTGTCTGACAGGGGGACCAACTTCATGTCAGCGTATATGCGGGCAATGTGGAAGGAGTGTGGAGTGACCTACCGGTTCACCACTCCTTATCACACACAGGCCAATGGCCTCGTGGAGAGGTTCAACCAAACCTTAAAGGGTATGATCAGAAGTCTACCCGAAAGCCTGCGGAGGAAATGGGACGTCCTCCTACCCTGTTTGCTCTTTTCCTACAGGGAAGTGCCACAGAAGGGAGTGGGCTTCAGCCCCTTCGAGCTTTTGTACGGGCACCCTGTACGTGGACCTCTCAGCCTGGTGAGGGACTCCTGGGAAAAGTCTCCCCGGAAAGTTCCCCAGGATGTGGTGAGCTACATGCTGGCCTTCCGGAGCCAAATGGCTAAGTTGTGGAAGAAAGCTTCTGACAACTTGGAAGCCAGTCAAGCAGTCATGAAAGCGTGGTATGACCACAATGCTCACCCAGTGGAGTTGGAGCCTGGACAGAAGGTGTGGGTGATGGAGCCGGGGGAGCTGAGTGCTCTCCAGGACCGTTGGACAGGCCCCTATGAGGTATTGGAGAAGATGGGCAAGTCTACCTATCTGGTGGACGTAAGGACCCCTCGGCATCCGCATCGGGTGTTACATGCCAATCGCCTCAAGCCCCACTATGAGAGGCCCAAAGTCATGCTGATGATGGTGACTGACGGATCGGAGGAAGAGGACACTGAGCCTCTCCCCGACCTCTTTGCGTCTCAAGAAAAGGATGGGTCAGTGGAGGGAGTAAAACTCTCACCATCCCTGACTCCTGAGCAGCAGGGGGAATGTCGCCAGGTCCTGGGGACATTCGCTCCGCTGTTCTCCCTTGTCCCGGGTAAGACCCATCTGTGTACCCACGACGTGGACACAGGAGACAGCCCACCTGTGAAGTCAAAGTCTTACCGGCTGTCTGACAAGGTGAAGGCCAGTATCCGAAGCGAGGTAGCTAAGATGCTGGAGCTAGGAGTCATTGAACCTTCAAGCAGCCCTTGGTCCAGCCCGGTGGTTTTGGTACCCAAAGCTGCCCCACCTGGCACCACACCAGAATTACGATTCTGTGTGGATTACCGAGGACTCAATTCGGTAACGAAAACTGATGCTCATCCGATCCCTCGGGCGGATGAATTGATTGACCGGTTGGGAGCTGCCCAATATCTCAGTACCATTGACCTCACTGCAGGGTACTGGCAGATTCCCATGACTGATGGAGCCAAGGAAAGGTCAGCCTTCTCCACACCTGATGGACACTTCCAGTTCTGCGTTATGCCTTTCGGGCTCAAGAACACTCCTGCCACTTTCCAGCGGCTGGTGAACACGATCCTCACCGGGATGGAGTCATTCTCTGCTGCTTACTTGGATGACATAGCTGTCTTCAGTAGCAGTTGGGAGGATCACTTTCAGCACTTGCAAGCCGTTCTCCAGGCCCTGGAACGGGCTGGCTTGACGATCAAGGCCAGCAAATGTCAGATTGGACAGGGGTCGGTAGTGTACTTAGGTCACTTGGTGGGCCGGGGAACGGTGCAGCCCCTTCAGGCGAAGATTGAGGCAATCATGGCCTGGAAACCCCCCAAGACCCAGACTGAGGTCCGAGCCTTCCTGGGCCTCACAGGTTACTACAGACGGTTCGTGAAGGGGTATGGCACTATCGTGGCACCCCTTACAGAACTCACGGCCAAAAAGCAACCCAGGAGAGTCATCTGGACGGAGGCTTGCCAGCGAGCCTTCGACACTCTGAAATAAGCATTGTGTAAAGCTCCAGTCCTGAAGGCTCCAGATTTTTCGAAAGAGTCCATTGTCCAGACAGATGCATCCGATATTGGCATTGGGGCGGTGCTATCGCAACTCAATGAAGAGGGTCTGGATCAACCCGTGGTCTTTCTGTCACGGAGACTGCTTCCCCGGGAACAGAGGTGGAGTACCATTGAGCGGGAAGCCTTTGCGGTGGTCTGGGCACTGAAGAAGCTGCGACCATACCTGTTTGGTTCGCACTTCCTTGTTCAGACGGACCACCGACCCCTTCGCTGGCTCATGCAGATGAAGGGGGAAAACCCCAAACTGTTGAGGTGGTCTATCTCCCTACAGGGAATGGACTTTCGGGTGGAACATCGGCCCGGAGTTGACCACGCCAATGCAGACGGTCTCTCCAGGTATTTCCGCCTTAGTGTTGAGAACTCCCAAGGGGTTGGGTAGCTCTCCCCACTTTCAGCTGGGGGGGACGCGTGTTGGACCCGTCTGCTTCTGAGAGTCCCCTCACCACTATAATTTCTTTTGTTCCCCTGTACCTCCCAAAATTTGTCGCTTTTCATTTGTCTACCAGGACCTTTTTGTGTGTTGTTTCATGGGGCTAGGTGTTCCTTGACACCCAGTTGCTCACAAGGTTTCTGGCACCTATGTACAAGGCGCCTGGAGAAACCTTTGGCCATTAAAACTGAGGTTGGCAACCTGTGTGTGTTTAACCTTAAAATGGTGGACACATATTTTCCTCATGAGAGTGACTCCCATTGGAGCCTCCTTGAACCCTGACCTTCTGAGGTTTTGGCGCCCTTTGTAGTTGGCGCGCTTTCCTGACAGGAATTCTTAAGATTTCTTCAGATACACAAAATGGCCGCTCCAGAGCCCCAGTACGGTGGCTGTGAGTGACCATAAGACACCTCAGAATGTGTCAACACATTGACACAGCCAGGGAAGGTTCTAGAACCTTCTGGCTGGTGCCAGTACCTCAGGGCTCTGGCTATATAAAGCCCAGACCCTGGCGGCCATTTTATTGAAGAGAGAGGGGAGTTGATTAGACTACTACACCTAGATGCTGATAGCTGCTGAAGAGGTGTGACCCCTATTCCTGACTTGACACCAGAGAAGACACTTGCCCTGCTTACCCTTGAGGTGGCTGAGAGAACAGGCAGTAGTGTGGCAAGGGTTAATATTGTGGATACTGACTGGCGTTCCAGTCAGGCGTAATTTTGAACCCTTGCGCCTACAGCGCCTGCCCAGCTAGCACCTCTGTGCCCCAGAAGACTATGGCCGTGTTTGTGTGCCTCCCCGCCCCCCCTGGTGGCGTCAGACTGAGGAAGAAGTCGGGTCGCGAGGCGTGTGCCCGATCGCCGTGACCGTGACCTTATCCTGTGCCCCCTTCACGTGTAGCGCCAAGCACGGGGGACTCGGACGTCTCCGAGCCCCACCGGCGTTGCGCGCTTCCTGGTTGGTGCCCAAAGTGAGAAGGTGAGGTGGTGCGCCGGGGCGGGGAGAGGCCGGCCTTTACTGGGCGGGATCTGCATCCCTGCCCTTTCCGAGACCCGGGAAACTGTTGCCGTGGGCGGGACCAGCCCCTGTGTGAGGAAGTTGGAGGGAGGTCCCGGGAGCCCGTGAATTCCCTGATGCTGGCGTAGGAGAATACTGTGCCCGACTGAATCGCTAATCGATCCAGCCGTTGTGAGGAAATCTGATTCCCCTGTTGGTGCGCCGCGGTGAAGTGGAACTGTGCCCGACATTGAGTTAAGTGAGCGCTGAAGGCAAGAACCCCTGTGTGCGGCTGTTCGTCCGTCCAGCAACGTCGAACTGAGCCGCCTAGGAGCCCGCTGTAGCACTGCAGGCTCGAGTCAACCCCCACCGGCAGCGGACATCCTTCCCCGGTGGCCGCGTAGGGTCGAATGAAGGACTTACTGGGTTTCCTTGTTTTTCCAGTCATACGCGCATAGTTCCCGAGTGAACTAAAAGGAGTCCCCGCTCACCGTGTGACCGCAGGCAGTCCTCAGAACTCCACAAGTACTGTAAACAACCATTTACTAAAAGTGTGTTACTTACCAGAGTCAACTGCATGACTTTCTCTAATTGGTGGCGGCGTTATTAAAATGGAAATGTGGCTTTGAAGACTAAATGAACTAGAAAGTAATGCGCTATGTACAAGTGGTATTTAAATCATGTTATGGTGACAGTTGAGCCTGCTATTTAATCTATTTATTGAACAGAGCTAATCTCAATATTTATGCAATACCAGTATTCCTGAATTCCTATGTATTGTATTTATTCCCTGTATTTATTCTTAACCTGAATCCCAGAGTTTTGTGAAAAGTGAAATGTAACTGTGCTTTCCAATTGATCCCTATTCACAAGCAGAGAACTTTTACATAAATGAATCGTATTTTTCTACAGCAGTGGTGTGGTGTCCTTCTTTTTAGTGTGACTGTGCAGGGGGTTATTATTGGGTCAGAGCCGGCTTAGCACTACAGCCTTCACTGCCTTGACACTTGACCCAAGCTACCCCCCTTTGTGCTGGGCTTGCGCATCGCAGGTCCAACAGCGTGGCTATGGGGGCTGGCTTTGCTCCAGACATAGCCAATCTCTTCATGGATGAATATGAAGCCAAATTCATTTATGGCACCGATAACCCTTTCACAGCTAGCATCATGCTGTGGAAGCGGTATATCGATGATGTCATAATGGTCTGGAGAGGTGATTCAATAACAGTGGATCGATTGTGTATCTGGCTCAATGAGAGATCCTCTGACATAAAATATACAATGACATATAATCCGGATCAAATTGATTTTCTGGATCTGACGATCAAGCATGAAGAAGGGAAACTATATACTACACTTTACAGAAAACCCTTAGAGCGTAATACTCTGTTGGGCTGTACTAGTCATCATCCGCGCAACCTGAGGGACAATCTTCCCTATGGGCAGTTTCTCAGGTTGCGCAGGAATTGTTCCCACAGAGATGATTTCTATCGGGAATCAGATGACCTGATTGAGAGATTGAAGAAACGGGGATATCCCAAGGGTCTCCTCAAGAGATCGAGAAAAAGAGCGTGGTATTGCCAACAAAAACACGAAGAATGAAAGGGTGGTCTGTGTTACAACTTTTAACAACAGAAGCAGTGAGATTAAAAAGATAATCAAAAAGAATTGGGCTTTGATAACTGATGATCTAGGAACTAATGATCCACCACTATTTGCTTTTAAAAGAGGCTGTAATATAAAGGATCAGGTCGTTAGTTCTTTCTTGAAGGCTCCAAGACAACCTGATCTAAGAACACAACTGATGCTACCGCCTCTTCAAGGTCATTATAAGTGTAGTAGATGTAAGGCCTGTGAATTAGCAGGTGAACAGAAAGAATTTATGTACCATCACAAAAGATACATTCTGAAACATCATACGAACTGTAATTCGATGGATGTAATTTACATCATCAAATGCCTATGTGATAAGGTGTATGTGGGCCAAACACGACAAAAAATAAAGGTCCGTATATTACAACATTGCTCGAGGATTCGATGCAAAACACAAGCGGCTCCTTTAGTTGATCACTTTGAAGGAATGAATCATCCCTATGACAGTCTGAGATGGTGGGTCATAGAGAAGATTATACCAAATGCTAGAGGAGGTTCTGTCACCTCAGTTTTAAATCTACGAGAATATAAATGGATACATCTTTTGAACTCAGTATCGGTCGGATTAAATGAACAAGAAGAGATTTCCAGACAGACAGCATTGTTGAATAGAGGTTGCTGATCAAGTTGATCTTTGCAAGATGTAATCTGAACAGTAGCGAAATGTATCTTCCTGGGTAATGATCATGAGATTGTTCATTCTATTACTCATGACAGATTTGAATCATTGTAGACCGTTTTTTATGTTAGTCCTTTGTGATGTTATTCATTAAGCTGACAAAATTTCTAAAGGGTAGATACTGTGCAACTAAAAGTAATATGTCTAACAGTTATTTTGGACAAGAAATGTTGTGATATTTAAATCTAAATGCTTCGATAAGTGTGTAAGACATTTGCTTTGATGTGGATTGTGGTTGAGGTTTCGGGGTCGAGGTGTCAGCCCCCCATTTTCACTTTTTATGATGTCCATGAGATGTCTAGACACATATATATGTATTGTGTATGTCCGTATCGTTTAAATGGATAGAAGTAGTTGGACTTGAGGCTTAATATCATCAGGCCCCATACGTTTGGTGGGATAATGTATATAAAGTACAATCGCCACCGTTAAGAATATTTCGAGTAACTAGTGATTTTTCCAATCATATGCCAACAACTAGTTTACTAAGATTTTTCGAGATTTTAAGTTAGTTTAATAATGGTTCATGATAATGTTGATCGATTGCGCTAATTACACAGGACTAGATGAATTCTGTATGTGGACTAATAGTTTTGAATACACATGTATTCCAACAATGACCGGAACATACACGGAAGACCAAAGCTACGTCGATTTCATTCTATTTACTTTTTGGTTTCCATGACGACGTTGCAACGGCACGTGTCACGCACGCCGTCAACGTGGGCTACCAAGAAGCAGGAAGTGAATCGTGGCCGTTCTCTGGCACAGAGATTTGGGCGTGATCGATGGCGTTTAGTCAGTGAAGGTAATTAGTCATGGAATGGGACTTACATTGTTCTTATGACTTATAATGAGGAGAATCCTTAGTCTAATAGGAGGGTTTGTTTTGTTTCTTTCACTTCCTATAGTGGCGATACTAAAGCGCTCACAATTCATACCGATTATACAGACGGTGATGGTGGCTATTTGATACGCCTGTCTCTAAGAAAGGAGATATTTTTTCGGGCCTATATCAATGGTTTCGATTTTCAATCACAGACACGACTTTGGCTGTGATCCCTTGTGATCAGGTAAGCTCGAAAATGGATTGATTGCTCTTTCAGCTGTAATACATGAATGGAGCATACAAAGAGTAGATAGAGTAAACTAACTCTCTGTCTCCTCACTACATCTTTTGTCTTGTAGTAATTTCGAGCAAAGAGAGAGTGGATATGATTGATCATGGCGGTGCATATTAAGACATTGACGATTTAAACATGTTGAATATAGGACACATGTTTGGAGGTACATTATGGTATTGGGTATTGAATGACATCATTTTGATTATTCCCATTATTTGGGATTGACTAAATGGTAGTTTTATTGATTTCCATATAGAATTGAATGATTAAGTTGCAGCAAGGAACTTGTTTGTCCGGCTGAGTCGCCATTTGATAAATTGGACCGGTGACATATCCTTACGAATGTCCTAGGAGATGGTACTTTAAATTGAGAGATTTGTTGATCAATTTGGACGTCTTATCACATTAAAACGGTGAGCGCCTAAATTTCTTTTTGGTATAGAGAGAGCTCTCACTAGTCATTAGTTATTCTTCTGGTTTTTAATATAGAGGTGTTTTGGTCTTTTTCTGTAGGTTGCACACAATGTCTTTGTAGTCCTGAGGAAGACCCCAGATAGACTGTATGAGTTTCCGCTACACTGAGAGGGGTCGAAACTTCGACGTACTTATATGGAATGTCATAATCAATGTCTAAGGAGTGACTGCTTATTTCAACTCTGAAACCTTGACATATGATTCACATTCATGAATATGACTCCATTTGAACAAATTAGATGTTGTATAGTATAATTCATCTATGTATATATTGTAATGTGTATATATATGTAATGTCTACACTTGTGCATATTTGTAATATAATGTGAATTCTTTGTGTATGGTTTTTCGATATTTTGTGTGTCAATACACTTAAAAAAATATATATAAATTCAATTACTTTTTCAGAGAGATTTGAGAGAACTCTCTTATTTTTGATTAAATCATTGTCAACAAATTGATATTGTTGCATAAAAGAACAGGTCAGTATACGGACCAGGGTCTTTAATGATTTGTTTTTTGCTTTTAAACTTAGTCTTGTAAGCAGCAGAACCACTGTTTGTTTACTGTAATAATTCCCAGGTTCTGGGCTTGATTGGGTAACCCCATTGTTCATAATGGTAGATTGTTAAATAGGCAGAGTAGAGACTGCATGTTCGAGTTGATACCATCCGCTCTTTTTGATGTATATGTGGTTAAACTGCAATGTACTATTTGGTTGTGTATGTTTGGATTATGATTATATATTCTTTACTTTACAGCCCTGATGATGTCCCGGATGGGGACGAAACGCGTTGGCTGTTAATTGTAATAACTATTTGTCGAGTTGACTGGCATTGATGAATTGACTGAATAAAAGAAAAGAACAGCACATCATACTACTGGAAGATTTTCTTTGGGACTTTTTTCATGTTTTTGAAGTGTGATAATAATTACTTGTTTTAATATTTAAACACTGCTTCTGGACTAGTGTATATGAAGTGAGGAGTGGTTGGTGACGATGAAGGAGTATTTTCTTACCTGTAACTCCAGTTCTGTAGTAGGGGTATCTCTGTTATAGTCATAATCTAGTGAATAGTCCCGCTCATGTGCGGGGACCCCGGAGCAATCAAAAATAATCTCTTAAACTGTCTTCTTTGCAGTAGTGCATAGACACTTAAGAGAGAATTAAAGACAGATAATGCAGCCTATACATGCAAGGCTACACTGTCCAGTACTTCAACTAGAAATGCAAAGGATATTCCACAAATATCACATTTAATCCTGTCAGCCCGGTTTCACCATGGAAAAAACTTCCCCCCTTCACAAAATCCTTGGAATGATAGGGAGGAAGGACAAGACAGACAAGCCCCCATAGGCTGCCATTATGTGGCTTAAAAAGGGATACCGTGCCTTTAAGGAAACTTTCCAGAACTCTCCTGGTATCCCAGAATGCACAGCAACTCCCTCCACTTTCAGTTCTTTTTGGAGGTGTATACAGCTAGACCTGTAGCATTCATCATTTTATCCTTTTCTCCACCGGGGAGGAGGGCGTGCGCCTATGACTATAACAGAGATACCTCTACTACAGAACTGGAGTTACAGGTAAGAAACTACTCCTTCTGTAGTAGGGGATCTCTGTGTATAGTTATAATCTAGTGAATAGAATGGCAAGCCCATCCAAAAAACAACCTGGCGGTGGAGAAAAATAAGGCAACACCACTACTGTGCAAACAGATTTCTCAATGAAGCCTGCCCAACCTGAGCATATGCCCTGGCATCAGAATACAGACAGTAATGCTTAGCAAAGGTATGGACCAACTTCCAAGTGGCTGCCTTGCAGATCTCTGCAATGGGAACGTTACGAAGCAAAGCTGTCGTAGCCGCTTTGCCCATGGTGGAATGAGCCTTAGGCTTACCCCCTAAAGTCTTATTCGCTTTCTGATAACAGAGCTGGATACAAGACGCAATCCACCGAGAGATGGACTGTTTCGAAGTAGCGAAACCAGTCCTAACCGACCCATAGTTGACAAACAATTGGTCGGATCTGCGAATGTCTTTGGTTTTATCCAGATAGAATTTCAACACCCGTCTGACATCCAGGGAATGAAGAGACCTTTCCGCTGGAGTGGAAGGATTCTGGAAAAAAGTCGGTAAAGTTATAACCTGATTAACATGAAAATCAGAAATCACCTTGGGAAGGAACTTAGGGTGAGTACGCATAACAACCTTAGCAGCATGAAATACGGTATAAGGTTCCTGGCAACACAATGCCTGAATCTCACTCACCCTGCGGGCCGATGTAATGGCCACGAGGAACACCGCCTTCCAAGACAGGTGCTGCAGTGAAGCCTTGTGAATAGGCTCGAAAGGTTCCTTCATCAGCCTGGACAGCACCACATTCAGTTCCCATGCAGGCGAAGGAAGACGAACAGGAGGGAACACCTTCTTCAACCCTTCCAAAAAATCCTTAATCACAGGACTCTGGAAGAAGGACATCTGCGAAGGGCATTTTCTGTACGCAGTCAACGCCGCCAGATGAACTTTAATGGAATTGAAATTAAGTCCAGACTGAGCTAAATGCAGAAGGTATGGAAGGATGACATCTTCCTTGCAGGTCGTCGCATCATAGTTCTTAGACATGCACCAGATGCAGAATCTCTTCCATTTGTAAGCATAGGAGGTCCTAGTAGATGGCCTCTTAGCCTCCTTCAATATGTCCATGCAATCCTCAGGAAGATTCAAGTGGCCATATTGCACTATCTCAGGAGCCATGCCGCCAAACTCAACGACGAGAGGTTGGGGTGCACCATCTGCCCCCCGAACTTCGTGAGAAGGTCCGGCCTGCACGGGAGCCGCATGTGGGGAAGGAGAGACCGGTGCAGCAGGTCCGTGAACCACCACTGCCTGGGTCATTCCGGAGCAATGAGGATCATCCGTGCCCTGGACTGGGACAGCTTGATGAGCACCGAAGAAATCAGGGGAATGGGTGGAAAAGCGTACAGAAAGCTGTTCGACCAGTTGATCCATAAAGCATTCACCATAGTCCCCTACTGATACCTGGATGCGAAGTCTCGGCATTTCCTGTTTTCGGCGGTGGCGAACAGATCTACGTCTGGAGTGCCCCACCTGGCGAAGACGCCTTCGAGTACTTCGTCGTTTATGACCCACTCGTGGTTTTCCTGAATCAGTCTGCTGAGGGCGTCTGCCTGAGCATTCTGCACACCTGGCAGATGGGTGGCCGTTATCGTCAATCCTCTGGCTAGCAGCCAGTTCCAGATTGCCTGCGCTTCCTGCGACAGTGTGCGCGATCTCGATCCCCCTTGCTTGTTCAGATAATACATTGTGGTCGTATTGTCCGTCTGTACAAGCAGAGAGTTGGTCTGGAAGGACGGATGAAAGGCCTTTAGTGCCAAGTGAACAGCTCTGAGTTCCAGGAAATTGATGTGGTAAGTTGACTCCGTCTGGGACCACAGTCCTTGGATCTGTAACTGTCCGGAATGCGCTCCCCATCCGTGGAGAGAAGCATCCGTCACGATAGTCTGAGAGGGAATGTCCTTGTGGAACGGAACCCCCTTGAGGAGGTTCTCCGCCGAACACCACCATCTCAGGGACTGCTGAGCATGTAGAGACAAACGTATTCTGTCGTCCCAGGTCCCTCGTCTCTGGTCCCACTGATCCTCCAGACATTCCTGCAGCGGCCTCATGTGCAGGCGTGCATGCGGAGTGAGGAAGATACAAGAGGCCATCGACCCCAGTAGAGAAGACACCGTTCCTCACTGTTGTAGATCGAGCAGTCGTAAGAGTCTGAGCCTTCCGAAGGATCGATAAGCGTCTCTCCTCCGAAGGAGACACGCTTGCTGACAAAGTATCGATCGATGCCCCCAGGTATTGTAGGCACTGGACAGGAGTCGGGACCGACTTGGACATGTTGATGTGCAAACCCAGCTGGCTCAACAGAGCGGCCGTCCTGTTGAAGTGCAGTTGTGCTTCCTGGAAGGTCGAGGCTTTGATCAGCCAATCGTCCAGGTATGGGTAGACAAACATCTTGTCCTTTTTCAGGTGTGCCTCCACTGTAGTGTAGTTCCTATATTCCCAATAGGCTCTGCGCATTGGAATAATATAAACAGCAGTGTAGACGTAGGACTGAGGTCGACTAGGTCTCTACTGACTATATTAGACTTAATTAGTTTTGCCAGCTAGCTCAGAGGTCACTAGAAACGTTCTTGAATAAACAAGGAGGAGTTTAACTTCCCTGGATAGTCAAGAAGGGATTAGCTTCTGACAACCATAAACATGACAACTTTGCTCCCTCAGAATAAAGAGTGTATCTCTAGAGTCGTGTGAAAACAATAGACAGCTATTTTACTCAGTCAATCGTGCATACTTAGTTTCACCAGAGTGCAGAGAATAGAGAGGCGGGCATTTTCAATAAAAGGTGTTATTTATTGAGCAGTCTTCTTTCTCATGCAAGAGAAATGAATTGCCACAATTGCAATACTTAGTATAAAGTAAAGTGCGTACAGTAAAAGGAGTACTATAAAATAATACTGTAAAAGCATTGATATGGTTTCTGAGCCATATGATACTTTAAAACAGATAAAATATATACATACAAATATACATTGACTAACGTACTCAACTGGTCCTTCTAAATACGCCTACCCCGGTGTACCTGACCTAAGCGTAATACGTGGGAAGGGGTAAATAAGTAGCAGTTTAAGTTAAGTTGGTTTTGCCAAGAATCTGAATCAAGAATTCTCTTTAAGGGTTTAGTCAGCTCCGTACCTGGGTAATAGAAAGCAGGAGGTCTGGTATCTCTCTCTCAGGACTCGATATCCCAGCAACCCGCAAGGGTGGCTGAGAACACCGGAGCTGGATTTCTCGGCAGGAGAAAAGACAGCGTCTCTCTCAGTGCGTCTAAAGGGAGGGGCGACGTCCGTGGGCTCTCCGCATCAGCTGGGCTCTCGGGCAAGTAGATAGCCGCTCTGCTCCAAACCACCGTGTGTTTGCTTAAGGCAACGTTGGTATATTTATACCTGAAAGGTGCCGGGTTTGACGTAAGGTTGGACATAAGACGTCAATAAAGATGTCACTAAGAACTGGCCGTTCTTAGAGTGCTCACAGGAGTTCTAGGGCAAATCAAAACAAAAGCCATGGGGAATTCCCAGGTTGCTGGAGGTTTGGTTTGTTTAGAGAACTCGTTGTACTCTCTAGGAGCCTGGGGAAGTAGCCTTGCTTAATTTGGACTGCATGGGCTATGACTTAATATGGATATGATTCTTATGCCTTTATAAGGATATTATCTATTATAACCACATAAGGGCATAAATCAGGAATATCGAATTAGGGTCCTAGATAGAATTACAACACCCACTCCACGATCTAATGTCCCTCATTACTTAAAACTAAGCAATTGTAAACATATAATGGTGTATGTGTTTTCCAACCCACCCAAAAATACATAATTTGCATTTGAAATGGTATATGGTAAATACACGAAAATGAGTATTGGTACTGTACGCTTTTCAAGCAGTGGTATCATTCAGTTAAAAATGCATATATATATCAGCTGAATGAAATTTTGCGAAAATTTACACATGAAATGGCTCTTAATACAGAAGAGAAGGTCGAGACCATTCCATCGCATAATAATACAAATGCTGTACATGTGCTAGAGGCTGAGGTAAAATATTGTCTCTAGAGTTCCTAAAATAGAAGATCTGTTCTCTAAGAATAGTTCTACTTTAAGCAGAGTACATGTGCCTGAAAAAGGTAAATATTTTGGAAGTGGAAAAAAATAATTTTGCTTTCAGGGGAGAAAAATAGTTCCAAATGTTTTCAGTAGCTTTTGTTTATCAAAGCTGAAGGCCGAATTCAGAGTTCAGGGAACGCTGTGTGCTCGTTTGTTTTTAGAAAGTTATTCTTTCTGTTCAGGGGGGAACATCATTTCAGACAAACTCGCAACAAATTGGTCTACGACATCAGGTGAAAGTTCGACCAAGTTTGAAAATGCTGCAACTGTACAGTGTGAGAATGATTGCTATCATCGATGTCAGGATCAGCAATGCTCACTGAAGGTTGTACCTGGGTGATGCTGCTCTCATCTCATACTCCACTGCCACATACTCGTAGAATAGGTAGCCACTGGGGACAACACGATGCATGAGTCGTTACCGGACCTAGCAAGGTATCTGTATCCATCGGTACTGCTGATGGTAGTGCAAGACAGATGTCCAACACGCATTCTTCTCCGCATAGCATACATCGAAGCACAGGTAAGATGCAATTTTGCCAGATAGATCTGAATGAAAGAAACCAGGTCATATTCAGATCTCTTAGCCGGGCTAATCCGAGGACTTTAGTTATGCGGTCCCGATAGCGCATTGCTAGGATTGTTTCTTCCATCGTAGCTGGAGTCTTGTCTGTGACTTGGCTTGCCATATCGAAGCAGAAGCATCAAAAATAAAATTCCTGCCACTAGTCCCAAAAGTAGAGGTAGGCCGCCAAAGACAGAATGGACAAAATTGGGGAAGATGCCCAGAACTGTTTCAAAGGGTGTTAACAGTCCCGAAAAAATTGTCTTAAATACATGTGCGATGCCACTGGTATCTGACATGTTTAGGATTTGGCTTAGCATTTCTACGAAATGCGCGGGGCAATTTGTTGATAAAAGGGTATGTATCTCTGCCGTTGTCCTTGCGACTTGCAGATCATACGTTTCTCTGGACGAGGTCAAAGGCACAGTCGTCTGTAAAAGAATAGACTTCATTCTGCTTAAAGTATCAATTCGAATAGAAGAGATATTCAAACGAGCCCTATTGCCGCCTCCATATCTGGATTGCTGTTTGGATACAATACTTGCATACAGCAAGTGACCATGGAACTAACGCTTACGAGATAGGCTTTTCCTGGCACCATGCCACAACAGCTGTGGTCCACTATTAGAATATAGCTCCCGTTAGAAAGCCGTCTAAAGAATGGTTCTATCTGTGTTGCAGGTGTGCCGTGCTGGTGACATGAAAGGTTATTCGAAGACCCATCGCAGGCCCCATGCAGGTTAATGCCTTGACACAGGAGTGTACCGCTTAGTGATCTTTTACAATTTTTACCACTAAGAAATACATTCTTTTTCTTTTCACTGTAACATGTGTGTGTATAAGGTAATTTCCATGTTGACTTGATGTACCCTTTACCCAACCTTTCATACTGGCCTGCTGGTATATATTCTTGGCAGTATTTAAATTGGAAAGTTGTTATCGGAATTGTGATTATTCCGTGTATTATCCGTTCAATGACAGGTCTTTCTGACATTGTCAATGGTAATCTCTCAAGTTTTTCAATGATCAGAATCGTATAGTCTGCTCCTTTTTGTGCCAAACTGATTTGTTTATCAGTAAGGTTAAAGATAGAGAACAATGACGTTGTGTTGATTAAACGCCATGGTACGTAGCCTGAACGCAGATTTTGCAACGTCCAGCCAAGCTGTACAATAGAACGTATGTGGGACTGACCATGTTGTAACAATAGTAAGTCCTGCTCTATTATATCAATAGCAGATGATACGATACTGTCCAGTGAATATATTCTGGAGGACAGAGTCGTTGACCCATTGTCCACAACAGAAAGTGATTTTTCCAAATTAATACGATCAATTTCTCGTATTTTTTCTGCTGTTTGAATTTGCATTACTTTCCAAGCTTCGTTGTACGTAGCGTATATACCGGCCGCTATGAAACGTTTTTGACGCTGTTTGCGTGGTCCCAGAATGAAATCACGCAAGTCAGCACCGTCTTTAAGTAAAGTCAAGTGTTGCTTAATTTCAGCCAGTGTGGATTTCTGTAGCCATTCGAGGCAGAGTTTCCCTACACTGTATGTTGTAACTATTCCTGGATGTTGTCTCGGGGAGTATCTTGGGTCTGGCCTGATCATTTTGAACCCCTGTATTTTATTCAGGAATCTATCTTGACAGTTATTTGTGTCTGTGGGCCAGATCAACCATTTTTTCCAATCAGGATGTGTTCTGTTTTGGTATAAAATATGGGATACGTCTATCTCCATATCAGTAGTACTGTTACTATCAGGTATGGGCTTTGGAATAGACGGTTTATTTAAGTCATTAATCTATCTCCATATCAGTAGTGCTGTTACTATCAGGTATGGGCTTTGGAATAGATGGTTTATATAAGTCATTAATCTTAGCTAGGCCAAGACAGGATGTCTGTTGAATGGTGTCATTCAAGAATATTATTTGTCCTGGGATCATGCAGGCTCTAAATAATGCTTCTAGACCTTGGACATGCCATTCTTTTGTACCCCAGATGGTTTTTGTTTCAATGTTGTTTTTCCAGAAATCAAAACCAAATGTAATCATTTTTTCATAAAATGTTTCAGAATAGATCAATTTAGTATTTGTCAGCATTATTTTCATTCCTGTCTTATTGAACATTTTAAAATAAAACGTTTCTGCATCACTTGTGTTAAACCCTGAGAAGTATGGGAATTTTTCATAAAATGTTTTTGAGCTGCTTTTAGGTGGTGTTGCACAATGTTCCCATTGATTATAATTAAAAACATTTCTCGGCTGTGCAGATTTATGCAAATAGTGATGGCCATAGTGATTATAGCAATACATTTCTTCATAATTTGATTAACCCTGTAAATAATCATGTTCTGTGAATTTTGCTGACATTACTAAATCTGACATCATATTATTTATATTTTCAAAGTCCCAATCATCAGAAAAAGTACTTGGTGTTACAAAGTCACTTAATGAAACCTTGAACTGATGTGGATATTTCAAGAGCTCAATCGGGCCAAAAATTTCAAAGTCAGTTCTGTCCCATGCTACCCCACCGGGTATTGGATTGGCTGTGACGTTCACTGATGATAGTTCTCTTTTCTCGATGTGAGGTGACTTGTGAGGCTTTAGGACCAAGTTGATGTTCTGACTTGCTGTGTCCATTGTACTGCATTTTCCTTCAATGAATTTTCCCAAACAAAGAACCATGGCGAGCCAAAGCAGGAGGAAGAGTACACCTAACACAATCCAAAATTCAATCCATGGAGAAATCAGATAGGTTTATTTGAGTTGTTGAAATAGTTCAGTTACTTTATCTTTGAAAGTTTTTGTTGCTGGCGTTTCTTCAGGTTCGCTTGGATCTTCAGAAAAGTCATCGAAATTGATGAAGTAGCCAGATGCAGTTCTGTCAATTGTTGGAATTGCTTCCGAATTTTCATTTGCTTATGGATTTTTCTTTGTTTCACTAGCATAGTCTGAGGCTACATCGTTGTAGACTGGTGTTTCTTGACGAACTGTTGCAATTTGGGTTTCAAGAGGTACAAGTTCCATGGCTTTGTTGCATAGTCCTTTTTTATTCACTGCAGGTTTATCGAATGTGATTAGTCTCTCAGTTTGAACCTCTTGTATTGTAGCAAGCTTTGGTACTCTGCTATTTCTTGGGAGTCCACTGGGCCTACTACTTATTATTGGCCACATGATTGTGGTTTTACCAGGTCGATGGATACAACTCGGTTTTCCTTTTTACCAGCAAGGGGCGGTAGTACAACTGATCTTGTTCCGCTGACAGCTAAGACAGGTACTGCTTTTCTGTAAGAAGGCCCAAATTCCTTCTTTACCGCGATCTTCTCTCTGACCACATCTCCAATCTTTGGAATCCAGACAGGTCTTGCTGGGACAGGTGGTTTTTCTTCAGTGGCTGTTGGCTGTTGCTTTAACTTTACGTTGCTCAAGTTTCCTCTTGTTTCGTTTAAGTCCTGTAAAACAGCCAAACGGTCTTTGATATCAAAGCATTTTTCTTCTACCACTGAAGTCTGACTATCAAGGTCCTGAATATGCATTCTTGTACCGAACAATAGTTCGTACGGACTGAGACCTTTTAGAGAATTTCTTAGCAGATTATTAAGACTATGTTGGACACTTGTTAAATGTTGGACCCACCCATCACCCGAACCTAATACCCTCGCCTTTATAGATTGCTTTATGTCCCGGTTTTTTCTTTCTACTACCGCATTTCCCTCAGGATGGAATGGACAAGAGTACCGCAATGCAATGCCCATGCTGGTCATGGCCTCCCTATAAGCTCGAGAGCTAAAAGCAGGACCCTGATCAGAATGTAGCATGCCAATTGCGTATGTGCCGATAAAGACTCGCAAATCTTTTATAACAGTTCTGGTGTCAGCCGAGCGCTGGTGTCTACATTTTAAGTGAATCTAGTCTTAAATATTATGGGACGCCTTTCTCCTACTGGATTTTTGCGTATAGATAGCCTTATGCTGTCTAAAAGAAGGGTCCTGGCATTACTCCGGTCGGTTCGCGACTGAGATCTCTGTTGCAGTTTGGACAGCCCATTGCAAATTTGTAAAATTGCAGGCTCACCCCCGGCCACCAGTATTCTGATTGTAATTCTTTCAGAGATTCCTTGATCTCTTGATGCCTTAGACCTAATCCCATATGTGCGTCTGCTATTAAAAAGACTCTCCTGTTCGTGTTTGGAATTACTCTATCCCCCACTCCAGGGATTCGAGCAAAAGGAACGGAGTTTGCATCTATTATGTATGTATAAGTGAGTGGATAGTTCAGAGGTAATGCTGCACAGTCGCCTTGTAAAGACGTTTTTACCGCCAGCATAGTTTCTCCGTCTATGTATTTTTTAAAATGCTTTTTTGTGGCTACGGAAGCCGGTTGAGCTGCTTCCGCTGTGGCTCTGTGAGCCAATGAATTCCCTGCAACGTGAACGCCATCACGTTGATGACTCAGTGTATGTATCACGTGAGTCTTTTGTAGTTCTTTCTGCAAAAGAACTACCTGTTCCCAAACCTTTTTATGCTTTATTGTGGCACCTGTGTCATCTTTGTAATCGTTTTGAAGACAGTTCTGCAAGTCATTATTGTAAGATTTGACGCAGTAATGCAAATCGCACACTATTAGTGCGGGGAATTCGCGATCCGCAATATCGAGTGCCATCTTTAAAGCTAGTAGTTCAGTTCGTTGATCCGAACTATCGTTTACAGATTGAGTCATAGTTACCAATGGTCTCAATTTTCCATCGTGCCACCGGCATTTAACAACCGCGCACGAAGCACTGTAAGCTTGCTTACCCCCAACTGCGGGTTGTGCTGATCCGTCTGTATATATTATACAGGTGTACTGTTCTAGAGGCAGAATTTCGATTGGCAGAGGATATTCTTCTTCATATTTTAGATTTTTTAGTTTTTTCATATTCGGGTCAAAATAGTACTTCATGTCTTCTGCAGCAATAGAATTTTCCCATTGTATCCATTTTGGATCTAATGCCACGGCAGTCACATTGTGTGGGCTTGTTAATGCCTCAAGGGCTGATTCTGCTGTTAAAACAGTTATCCTTCTGCCTTGGGCTTGGGCTCTTTCTTTTGCTACAGCAGTTTGAACCGCTATTAGAATTTTTTCAGTACGACTGAATTTCATTTCAGCTTGTGTGTACAAGTGTGATTTGTAAGCTATTGGTACCGTTTCTCCCTCATTAGAGGTCAGGTACGTGAATCCGCATCTTCCTGGGATGACTCGGATTACAAGGTTGCGTATGTTTTCGCAATTTTGTTCTAGCTAACATGTCTGTTTGCAATGATCTTAAAATTTCTGTGTGTTTCTGAGTCTAATTGATTGGTTTGAAATCAGGTTTTATTAATTCATAGAGGTTTAACCCTCTCTGCATAATTTAGAATGTATGTTCTTCCGAAATTCAGGAAACCTAGTATTGATTGTAAGTTCTTCTGCGTTTTTGGTGCTTGGAGTACAGCGCACTTCTCTAAGAAGTTGTCTGCTAGGCTTTTGCCTTCACTTGATAATTCATATCCTAAAAATAGGACAGTTAGATGGGCAATTCGTGACTTTTTAAAGTTGAATTTGTAACCCTCAGCTGCGAACCCAAGTATTATGGTGTTCACTCTTTTCAAGTGAGTATCCAGGTCATCATCTGTTAGATAGATGTCGTCGACATAAGATAATGCCTCATCATCATATATTTGTTGTAACTCTGTTACTCTTGCTGAGAATAATCCTGGGCTATTATTGAATCCCTGTGGGAGTCGACAGAAGTGTTTTTGCGACCCCATTATTGAGAAAGCGGTCAAATACCTGCTTTCAGGTGCAATGTTTTGACAAAAGAATCCATTGGAGATGTCTAATGTCGTTTTGTATTTTTTGCGCACGATGTTATTCATTAGTGCTGCACTGTGTGAGTTTTGTACTGCAAATGTTTTGCAACATGAGTTAAGGTGTCTGTAGTCCAAAACTAGACGATATGAATCGTCTGGCTTGGAGACAGGAAACAAAGGATTGTTCATTTGTGAGGTGCATGTTTCAATCACCCCCTGGTATTCAAGTTGATCTAAAATCTCCCTGACTTGCTTTTTAGCTTCTTGTTTAATTGGGTACTGCCTTTGTGCAGTAGGTTGACGTTTTAACTGGATTTTGTGAGGAGGAGAGTCCTCATCCCATCCTACATGATTTTTATATAATGCAGGGGCTGGGGCCACTGCCCATTTTCTTGCATAAATGGATTTTCTATGAATTGGAATAAGATTTGAGAAGGCAGGCATAATCATTTCTTCGCCATGAGGGCACTCCCTGACAAACTCTGGTGGCCAGTCTTTCTCAGCTAAAAGGATGTCATAGCCTTTCGAAAGGTTATGCCAAAAGAGACCCCTTACTTTCCTAGTCTTGTCCCCCTCTATACGTAATGTTATTTAGTATATTTTATGAGGTTTGCTAACTCTGGTATCTGCAGTTTCCACTTGAAAGTATTCATTCGTGTCCACTGTCTCCAGAAGATTCATCAGGATCTTGCGAGCTATGGTCACTTCGGCTGCGCTGTCTAGCATTGTCTGGGCCCTCTCTCCGTTTTTCAGTTGTGTCCTCAGTATCCTCGGCATGTTTAATTATTTTAATACTGGCTACCTTCTTTCTTGGAAATTGTAATTTTTTACTTTGATGAGCAGGTTCCTTGTCTTTGGACTTGACGTGCTCTTCCCTGTGTTCTGACCGTCCTCTTCTTTCCGATTTCTGCGAGAAAATCTGAAAAGATCGAGAGGGACGCGTATCAATATCTTGATATCTGTCAGGTTGTCTCAATTTATCCCTATCTCTAAGGTTGTATCTTTTCTCAGAGGGCTTCCTTTGGGGAGACTTGTTACCTCGTTCTGGAGATCTATCTCTTCGTTGAGGAGAACTTCCTCTGGACTGGAATCGTTTCTCTCTGGGAGTGGATTGCTTATTTCCATCCCAACTCTTTTTTGGAGTGTTTAGATTATTTTTAATAAATATTTTTTCAGGATTTTTGAGTAGTTGGGGTTTTACCGGTTTCCCACCCAAACTATCTCTACCTAGTTCTTCATAGGATTTTTCTATGATTCTGGCAAGTTCAAATGGTTGTTCTGCTATATCTGTTTCTTTCAATTTCTGTAGGTATGTTATATCCTCCATTGCCAATTGAACTAATTCTCTATATGCCTGTGTTAACTGTTTTATTTTAACTAAAAGTTCTTCACTTGACATATTTTCAATGTCGGGATGTGGTGTGTAGCTGGCTAGAACCGGCCACGTTGCTCCTGGTCTACCTAGTGGACCGAGCCTGGTGATGTGATTTTGATGTTTTAGGGCGCCTTTACACCAGAGCAGGTGCTCTTGGTAATTTAGTGGGGTTTCAACATCCTCGAAAGGAGTGTATTCATCCGGAGGTTCCTCTATTTTGTAATAGTGGAATTTGTGTGTTACAGCGTTTGCTGCTGGAAAGTTTATCCATGAGTAGAATACTGTGTCTGCCGATATTCATGGGCCTCTACCACGAATATGACTGTACCACCTCGTGATGTCAGTCCATTTTCTATAAGTTTAATAGTTATAGTTTTTCTTACATTTACCGGAATGATTATAGCATTCGGGTCATTTTCTTGGAGACTTGTGTCATCCGCTAGGAGTTGAGCTGCTATTCTAGCTGTCTCCCTTTCGTCTTCACTTTCCGTAATTTTTACTAACAGAAAGCTTTTTGTTGCAGATCAAGTTTCAAGGGAAACAAAGATTAGGTGCACAATATTTTGGAACACTGTATCCTTCAACGTTGACTAAACCAAAAACTATACATAGGATTCTCATCCTACTAAGTTCTAGCGGATTTTAACCTTTTACCCACTCCAGACGTCTTTTGGAGTATTTACGGGAAAAAGGGTCTGTGTGAAAAAGCACGACTGAGTTACTCTAATGTCTTGCATTAGATTATCGCCTTACCAAACGTTGGGCGCCATGTAGTGTAGTTCCTATATTCCCAATAGGCTCTGCGCATTGGAATAATATAAACAGCAGTGTAGACGTAGGACTGAGGTCGACTAGGTCTCTACTGACTATATTAGACTTAATTAATTTTGCCAGCTAGCTCAAAGGTCACTAGAAACTTTCTCGAATAAACAAGGAGGAGTTTAACTTCCCTGGATAGACAAGAAGGGATTAGCTTCTGACAACCATAAACATGACAACTTTGCTCCCTCAGAATAAAGAGTGTATCTCTAGAGTCGTGTGAAAACAATAGACAGCTATTTTACTCAGTCAATCGTGCATACTTAGTTTCACCAGAGTGCAGAGAATAGAGAGGCGGGCGTTTTCAATAAAAGGTGTTATTTATTGAGCAGTCTTCTTTCTCATGCAAGAGAAATCAATTGCCACAATTGCAATACTTAGTATAAAGTAAAGTGCGTACAGTAAAAGGAGTATTATAAAATAATACTGTAAAAGCATTGATATGGTTTTTGAGCCATATGATACTTTAAAATAGATAAAATATATACATACAAATATACAATGACTAACATACTCAACTGGTGCTTCTAAATATGCCTACCCCGGTGTACCTGACCTAAGCCTAATACGTGGGAAGGGGTAAATAAGTAGCAGTTTAAGTTAAGTTGGTTTTGCCAAGAATCTGAATCAAGAATTCTCTTTAAGGGTTTAGTCAGCTCCGTACCTGGGTAATAGAAAGCAGGAGGTCTGGTATCTCTCTCTCAGGACTCGATGTCCCAGCAACCCGCAAGGGCGGCTGAGAACACCGGAGCAGGATTTCTCGGCAGGAGAAAAGACAGCGTCTCTCTCAGTGCGTCAAAAGGGAGGGGCGGCGTCCGTGGGCGCTCCGCATCAGCTGGGCTCTCGGGCAAGTAGATAGCCGCTATACTCCAAACCACCGTGTGTTTGCTTAAGGCAACGTTGGTATATTTATACCTGAAAGGTGCCGGGTTTGACGTAAGGTTGGACACAAGACGTCAATAAAGATGTCACTAAGAACTGGCCGTTCTTAGAGTGCTCACAGGAGTTCTAGGACAAATCAAAACAAAAGCCATGGGGAATTCCCAGGTTGCTGGAGGTTTGGTTTGTTTAGAGAACTCGTTGTACTCTCTAGGAGCCTGGGGAAGTAGCCTTGCTTAATTTGGACTGCATGGGCTATGACCTAATATGGATATGATTCTTATGCCTTTATAAGGATATTATCTATTAAAACCACATAAGGGCATAAATCAGGAATATCGAATTAGGGTCCTAGATAGAATTACAACACCACCACTGCCATGCACTTTGAAAAAGTTCTTGGAGCAGACTTCAGTCCAAACGGCAGTACGGTGTACTGATAGTGATTGGTACCGAACAAGAATCGCAGGAACCTCCGGTGATCCGTGTGATGGGCACATGGAAGTACGCATCCTGCAGGTCTATTGCACAGAGCCAGTCTCCCCTTTGCAGCTGAGGGTCAATCTGGTGCAAAGATAGCATGCGGAACTTCTCCCTGTGAATCCATTTGTTTGCATGTCGCAAATCCAGAATGGGCCTGAACTCGTTCTTGTCTTTCTTGTGCTAAAGAAAGAAGCGTGAGTAAAGATCGAGACATAGGGACGTCTTCTATCACCCTTTTCCTTAACAGGGTATCGGCCTCCGCCTGGAGCTCGCGTAGTTGGACCTGCGAGCAAACCGGTGGAATCGCTGGAGGCGGGCTGATGAAACGAAGACTGTATCCATTGCAAACAATATTCAGCACCCACTTGTCCTGAGTAATTTTTCTCCACTCTGCCAAGTAATGTTGGATGCTTCCCCCCACCGGAGTGGGTAACGGACGAGGGGGAAGTAGCACCTCAGGGCTTAGACCCGGCCGGGCCCTTATTCGCTGCGGAGGACTGCTGTCCACCTCTGCCCCTCTGGCGCTTCTGGAACGGTCGCCGCTGGTATTGCTGCTGCTGCTGTTGCTGCTGTCCAGCCTGCCGACCCTGTCTTCAGCACTGTGCCCCGTACCGCCTTTGGAACAGGCGATAGGCCTTCCTTTGCTCCTTCGGCTTCTCTAACCCGACAGCCGTCAGGGTCTCAGCCTCCGCCTTCATGCGGGCCATCTCCTCATCCGCATGTCTGCCGAACAGGGTCGCTCCAGAAAAGGGCAGATTGGCGACCCTCTGTTGAGCTTCGGGCTTCAGCGACGTTAGACGCAGCCAGGCGTGTCGGCGCCGGTTAATACCGTGGCAGTACCCGTGGGCTGCCAACAGCGAGGAATCCGCCGCAGAGCTGATTATCTGGTTAGAGACATTCATCCCCTCCGTGATGATCTCCTGGAAGTCCTCTCTGCGTTCCCTGGGAAGATGTTCCACGAACTGCTGCAGGGTCTCCCACAATGCTCTATCGTACCGCCCCAATAATGCCAAGGCACTGGCGGCCTTCATGGACGTGGAGGCCGTACCACATACTCTCCTGCCCGCTGAGTCCATTAATCGACTCTCCTTGTCAGGAGGCACCGTGGATGATGGTGCGGTGGAATGTTGTTTCCTGGCTGCCGTCACTATCACCGAGTCCGGTACAGGATCCGAACGCAGAAAGGCAGGGTTCGACTCAGGGGCCTTGGACTTCTTATGTAGCCTTGACGGTGCAGACTTCGTAGAGGCAGGCGTAAGGAAGAGGTCCATGGCTGGTTCTTCTAGCCCTGGCACCAAAGGTAGTAGAGGACGAGACAGCTGTTTTTTATGTAGGGTCTCGAATATCACTGAGGTTGAGGGCGTAGGAACCATCAGTGTGATGCCCAGTTTTGCAGCTCCTCGCAACAAGACCTCCTGAAAGGAGGCAATGTCGTCTACCGGAGACACCCTCGTACGAGGGGAATCCGAAAGTGTCTGGGAATAGTCCCTGGCACTGGATGACTCCGTGTGGCGGGACCTGGACCTGTCTCTCCTGCGGCGGCATCTGGATCTAGTAGACGACCGATGATCATCTCTGGACCTGCTCCGTCCGGAGCGGGACCTCGGTCTCCTTGGTCTTGGCCGCTCCACTGGCCGTACAGGCGCGGGTTGTGGAGGCTGAGATGGCAGCCTAGGCCTTGGAGGGCCTGAGGGTGGCGTAGGTAGATGTAACGAGTAAGACCTCGGAGGAGGAGGAGGAGGAGGTGGAGGAGGAGGAGTTGGAGTCCTGGGAGGAGGTGTAGGTGTTCTCGGAGGCGGAGGAGGTGTAGGTATCCTCGGGGGAAGGCGCCTAGGTAACGGAGGGGGCGGTGTTCCATGCCTAGAGGGTGAGTAGACTTGTGAGTACCCCGAGCCCAGAAACTGTTCCACCCTCTTTCTCTTTGGCTTCTGTACCCTTGAAGGGGACCTTGAGGCTGACCGCTTCCTTGACGAGCGACGGCGCCGCCGCGACCATGAGCTCGTGGTCGAAGAAGAAGAAAGGCTGATAACGGAGCCATGGGACTTTGTCCTGGCCTTAGAACGCCTTCGGGACCTGGACGCTCTTCTTCTCGACTCCGATCTGTTCCCCAACGTCGAACGCGTCGACGCCGACCTCTTCGACATCGAAGATCTCTTTCTCGACGGCAAGGAACGCTTCCTCGACGACTAATGCCGAGTCGACGATGACCGGCGGTGTCGCTCGACGGCGAGCGCCGGTGTCTGCTAGACCCCTCTCGACGTCGGTGGTACCTCGACGATGAAGTTGTCTTCGACGTCGACCTCGTCGGAGATCTCGATGTCAATCCCCTCGACGTCGAACGACGACGCCGCTTCGACCCAGAGCCCTGGGGAGACGGGGAACACACCGTGGTCATTCCTCTCGACGCCGACTTCGAGGCCATCGACGTCGACGGAGAACAATGTCGGTTTCTGGCCTTTTCTTTACTGGGGAGACCCCCAGAGGCCTCAGCACTTGCAGAGGAAGGAGCCCCTTCATGCCCAGACCCACCTTTCCAATCCTTGAAGCCGAGTCTTCTCCCTGTCCCTCAGGGTCCTGTTGGAGAACTGTTGGCAGATCTCGCAATCCTCTGGGACATGAGAAGGGGGCAGACAATGAATGCACACCCGTGCTTGTCTTATTTGGCCTTCTTTCCAGCACACTCTGGACACCTATCAAATAAGGATGGCATATTTGATAGAAAAAGTGGCTAAACATACTAGAAAAACACCAGCAAGAGCAGAAAGGGCCAAAGGACGTCGAGTGAAAGCACTCTGAACACTTTTAAAAGTGCAAAAAGATTAGAATAACACCCAAAAAGGGAGAGCGCAATGCTCTAGGGTCCTGCTAGCAGGAGCCGGAAAAAAGAACTGAAAGTGGAGGGAGTTGCTGTGCATTCTGGGATACCAGGAGAGTGCTGGAAAGTTTCCTTAAAGGCACGGCATCCCTTTTTAAGCCACATAATGGCAGCCTATGGGGGCTTGTCTGTCCTGTCCTTCCTCTCTATCATTCCAAGGATTTGGTGAAGGCGGGAAGTGTTTTCCATGGTGAAACCTGGCAGAGAGGTTTAAATGAGATATTGGTGGAATATCCTTTGCATTTCTAGTTGAAGTACTGGACAGTGTAGCCTTGCATGTATAGGCTGCATTATCTGTCTTTAATTCTCTCTTAAGGGTCTATGCACTACTGCAAAGAAGACAACTTAAGAGATTATTTTTGATTGCTCCGGGGTCCCCACACATGAGCGGGACTATTCACTAGATTATGACTATACACAGAGATCCCCTTCTACAGAACCACTAGAACTTGAGCGTGTTCACAGTAAATAAGTAGGTTGTGGATTATCAACAAATAGCTTTCCAGTGCACACAGTAGTTGACCCTTATCGTCTTGTCTAGATTTTACTTCTATTCATAGGGTTGGTGTAGCGCAGGAGCATATAAATGGATGATGATTGAGACAAATAAGCTGCTGAGGTATTTCAGCTGGATAAATCAGCCAGCTCAACAGTAAGAAAAGATACTCCCAGTATTAGTTTACGAGACAAGTTCCTTAAATTAGAAAAATTAACAAAGTCAGAATTATCGAAATATTGGAATGGTATGACATTGAAGAATTATCTTGACCAGAGAAGAATCCCTAGGGGATTGAGAACACTAATTTTCCCAACCTTCTATGATTTAGAAGAAGATCATCTTAAGGAATGGGAAGAAAATGTGTACTCTTCATCTTTTCCATGATGAATATACTGATTAGGAATGCGGATAGGAAAGTGGAGAAACTGAGAGGGAAGATTGCAGATCTAGAAAAAGAAATTAAAGACATGAACTTACCGGATCTGACTGAGAAAAATTACAAGGGATCAACTGCAGATTAAGGACAAAAAACATAGTAAATTGAGACGGGATTAAAGGGATTACAATCAGGGAAGGGTCTTTACCTTTGCCAAGGGTTTTGACGATATTCCCAGACCTAAGCAAACTGCGGGACCTGTAACTCAGGGGGAACTAAGTTCAGTAACTTACAGTAGCACCAGTATACCTTCTATAGACTACCACCTGCTCCAGGAGCAGTGGGAGGCGCTCCAGCAAAAAGCTCTTCTTTTTGCCAGGATTTGATGATAATAAAAAGAGGATGGAAAAGGGTTTCTACAGAACCACAAGGGGGCGGAAACACTGGAAATATCACAAGATGTCAGAACAAGATCAGGAACTAGGGAATGACTCAGAACTAACAAGGGAATTAGAGATCATCAATCTGTTGGATAGAGAATTAAATTCATCTGTCCTGAAGTAAGGTTTATCATTTTGCCCTACTAATGTTTGTTATTACACGAGTTTGGAAACTGATTTGTTTAAATGTTCTAGAAACCTTAAGTTGAAAAGTTTTTTTGCCACGGTGGACACATCTATGTATAAGTAAATCGATAATACAAGTTCTGAGATGACTATCTCCGATTTACAGAATGTCCATTTATTAATGTCATTAACAGAAGGAGAAGGGTTGGAAATTGATGATGTAGCAGTTATGTTGGATGTCACTACTGATTATTCATGTACTAGTTGGCTAAAAACAAGATCAAAGTTTACACCTCAGGGAATTCAGTTTGTAGCGATTGACATATTTGTTGAGAAAACGATGGAGGAAATCCATCGCTTAGAAGATAGGGGACTTAAGAATTATAACATTAAGGATAATTTGTCCCGTCAGGAAAGAGTAGCTTTGCAGCATTTGAGAAATGACAATACGTTTGTAATTCTTGAAGCTGACAAAGGGTGGAAACATCGTGGTTATAAACAGAACCAATTACATTCAATAAATTCAGAGACAGTTAGGTGACTTTATTTGCTATGTTAAAATATTGGGCAATCCAATTAAGGAAATGATAAGATGTATTTCGGAGAGATTGTACTCCTGGAAGGAGGAGGGATTAATTGATGAGGCAGAATATAAATATCTGAATGTGATTCACTTGCCCTAACCCTTTATTTACATGCTACCGAAAATACACAAATCCAAATCAGACCCCCCCGGGGAGACCAATAGTGCCTAGTATGGGAAGTGCAACGGAACATTTGTCTGAATTCGTTGATGGCTTTCTAAAACCTCTAGTGGTGAATCTACTATCTTATATTTGCAACACCATGGACGTCTTGAATAAATTACAGGATTTTCGAGGATAAATGTATGTAAATGTATGTAAATGTAGTTGAGCTTATATAGCGCACAGCTACCCGCAGTGGGTTTCCTGGCGCTTGCTTAGGGAACCCTTCCTGGTATTCCCCTGTGAGATAGCAGGGTATCCACAAGCTGAAAGTCAGGCATCCCGCCGCGAGGGGCCGTTGTGGAGATTAAGCAAGCTATTGCCCAGAGTCGCAGAGTGTGAACCCGTGAGTCGAGGAGGCACCGGGGCGAGAATTATCGAGTCCGTGGAATTTTTAGCCCAAGACCCGCTGAGGCGGGGAATTGAACCCTGGTCCAGGACCGATCTCAGCTTCCGGGTCTGCTGCCTCTAACCCCTGAGCCACACTTCTCCATGAATGGTACCATCAGGTGAGAGGAACGGCGATGGGCTCCAGCTTGGCTCCCCCTTACGCCAACCTTTTTATGGGTTGGTTTGAGAGGGAGCATGCCTGGGGCAGGGGGGCCTCAAGATGGACAGATTTTGTCCTATTTTGGGCCCGTTTCATCGACGATATTTTGATGATTTGGAGAGGCTCTGAGACAGAGCTACTGGAATATTTTAGCTAGCTTAACCAGAATGCTTTTAATGTTAGATTCACCATTAACTACAGTACAGAGAAAATCGAATACTTTGACGTGGAATTAAGTGTCAATAGAGATGGGTTTATCAGTAAATTGTTTAGGAAAAGTATGGCTACTAATTCAATATTACGTGCTGATAGTTTCCATCATTCATCAGTGATCACAGGAATCCCGCATGGGGAAATGATTAGAGTACGCAGGAACTGCAGTTTAGATCATGACTTTAGAATAGAACTGGACAATTTTCAAAGCAGACTAAGTAAGAGAAGTTACAGTACTAGTAACCTGGTGAAAGTGAAGGAAAGGGTGTTAAAAATTAAGAGAGAATTAACTTTGGTACAAAAGACCAAAACAGAATCCAAAAAGCGTGTAACTTTTGTCACGACTTACTGTGTACAAAAGGATATGATTATCAAAGCACTTGGTAAAAACTGGAATTTATTGAAGGGGGTACCTGGTCTATTGGAGCTCGTAGGAGAAAGACCAGTGGTAACTTATAAAAGATGTTCGACTATTAAAGAAAAGGTGTCTAGAAATTTTGTTCGACCTATTAGTCCAGCTAATTCAACTTGGTTACCATAGCCTCCAAAAGGTTTTTATGTTTGTGGATCCTGCAATGTGTGGTTTAGGTATTAATAAGACTAAAGACTTTATGTCTAATAGTGCTAAACGCTATTGTATCAATTAACTTATCAATTGCAACAGCATGGGAGTCATTTATGCTATTATATGTGCTTGTAAAAGAGTCTATATTGGAAATACAAAGAGGAGCTTGAAAACTAGAATTCAGGAACACAGACGTGCAGTTATCAATCAAGATATTAGATCACCACTGTATGTACATATGGAGGCACAACATAGTACTCAGAAAGAGTTCAGGTTTCATGGTATACAGAAGGTGATCCTTAATATCAGATGGGGTGATTGGGAATTAAGGATCAGACAGGCAGAAGCCAGATGTATCAGTAAGTGTAGAACTGTCACACAAGGTTTGAAAACCGATTCAGAACTACATTATTTTCTGACATGAAGGTCCACGGGTCAGGGGGAGACTCTAATTTTTAAGACAACTAGTGCTGCTGTGTTGTTTAAAGGAGAAGTTTTTAATAACGTCCAGGTGTGATGTCTAGATTAGGGGTGAGGAGATGTCTGAGCAGAGTCAAGGAGATGATTACCTTGGATAGGGTGACGGGTAATGACAGCTTATAGGAACTATGGATGTTAGATGTAAAAAGTACTATTGAAGGGTGTTTTTAAGATGGTTGTCTGGTTCAGATAAGATGAGCTGATCACCCTTTGCAGGGTGATGAGTACTTGGGAAAATGTGGATATCTCAGTATGAGTAATATAGATGAGTTTGGAAAAGTTTTTTCATATGGAAGGGTTGATGTTACTATTGGTAATGACAGCATTGGCAATATAGGTTCAGTATGTTTGGAATTTCTTGTGAGGATTTTCACTAATGGAATACATTACATTTAGTCATTCATTGGAGCAGTTGATTACCTGTGGATTTGTGATATGACTGTAAGATAATATACCATGACATTATCCCCCATTTCCTTTTGATTAATTTAAGATTTAACTTATTATGCACATTAGGGTGGTTTAGCACACCCTATGTGTGTTTGGTATCTCGGACACATAAAATTGGGTATGCTTCGATATGATGAAGCAGTGTTCAGTGTTACAGATGGAGGCATGTTACCCATAGGGGGCAGATTAAGTCAAATGAGTATAAAGAGTGTCACTGTGACAATTCTAGCGGGGATGTCTGTCTCCGTGATTGCTGAGGTTTTAGAATATAATTGCCTTTGGGCTTCATAAGACACTGACAGTGAATTTCAAGATTTTGGGATATTGCACATTGTTTGTGTTGGATCCATGCAACAGAGGCGGTTTTGTTTCATTTACAAAATATGAGTTTGGCTTTTCTTGAGTAATTTTTATTCAATACGTCTGCAGAGATATAGTGGCGTCACAATGTATAATGTAATCGGAAGTGGTGAGGTAAATCTTGTTGGAGCGTTTTTGACATGAATACGCTTATTGGCAGTATTTTCCGTTGGGTAGGACATTGGAATCTTCGTTGCATAGTTGCTGGTGTGATGAAGTAATGGGGTTTCCTTAACAAGAGGATACTTTCGTCGGACGGGTGAATATTGGGTTCAGGAATACAGCATTACTGGTTTGGAAGTAGAAGTTATGTTGTTAACATTGAATGGTTGAAGAAATGGTGGTGTTATTCTGGGGCATAAGGAAGAATGGAGCGGCGTGGTAAACGCTTTCGGATTGGTCTGTTTTTCTGACACGAACACGCTGATTGGCAGTGCATTTACCATGGACTATTTCCGGTAGGACGGAATGTTGTCAAGTTATCGGTGACGCCGGTCATAAACAATAGCGATGTGTTTTTCTTAAACAGGAAGACAGTCTCACTTTGTGAGTCAATTATGTGTTAAGAATCGTAGCTGCTACTAATTATGAAAGCCGAATGGTTCAATATATATTTCTTGGGACTAATGAGAGGGAAAACGGGAAAACAGGCAGACAAGAGAGGAAACGCCGTGTTTTGAATAGGAATTCAGGATGTAGAAGTAGGTATATGTAATGGACCTGTGCAGTACTAGTGCAGCTATCGGATGGTAGTGGACTAGAGAGGAAACATGTGGGACTTAATAGAGGTATTACGGCGATTGGAGGATCAGGGGCAATGTTAGGGTGTACTATTGTGATTGGTTAAAGGGGATTTAAGATTGAGTGTGGCGATCATTTTTACTTATTCCGGATTTATTGAGCTGGAAGCAAGGAACGCAGTGATATTCTGGATTAGAATGCTAATAGGGAGGTTTTTTTTAGACTTCATTGGACATAGGCTGCGAAGAATAGGTGGTGGCTTTTTTTTTACTATACTAAAGTCTCTATGTTAATTTGTTGCAGTAGATATATGAAGTTCTGGTTAAGACTTGGGGACCTCAGAAATAGTACTGTCCAAATGTTTTCACATCAAGCTCTCTAAGAATTTGAGCGACTGAAATATGGAGTTAGCCTTGGATTTTTGAATAAGAAGTGCTTATAAGGTGAGCTGATGGGGTTCAGAGGTGGATATGTAATGAGGTCTTATTGCTGTAGTAATCGGATGTAAACCAACTAATATTCCCTCTTGTTGTATATAGCAGGATTTGTGTACATGATGAAGATGGGTATCAGATTTGGGTACTAGGAAGGAATTATTTGATCACAGATACGGTTCATGTGTTGGAAAGTGAACGAACATTAACTAAGGTAAGCTAAGGGTTTTCAGTCATCGCTTGATTACGGCAATACTATTCGAGTAGAGTTATAGAGATGCTGAGTCTGTCAAGTGAATTTAGGACACGTGTTATTTATAATTTTTGTTTTTGACAGAGATTTTTCGCTTTTGGGACCGATTGGTTAAAACAGAAATAAGACACAAGGGCAGAAATCGACCTGTGGATTCAAATTAGTTGGAGGTGAGATTACGGGGTCTTTATTCCTGGTGGTTTTTCACATAGGGCCTAGCTTGTTATACATACATTGAACATATATGAATAGATTTAAGATGCTACCCTTAGACTCTCCCAATATAGGGAAACTGATATTGAGGGATCTACTAAGACAGAGATTTAATGTTAGAAATCAACTTTCTGTTTTAATATATGTTTCTTGTGAGATTTGTTTCTCCATATTATGAATGTAGGTGTGGCTAATTGTGCAGGCCTATGAAGAGGAGGCTTAGATTGTTAAATAGGCAGAGTACAGATTGCATGTTCGAGTTGATGCCATCCGCTCTTTTTGAAGTATATGTGGTTAAACTGCAATGTACTATTTGGATGTGTATGTTTGGATTATGATTATATATATTCTTTACTTTACAGCCCTGATGATGTCCTGGATGGGGACGAAACGCATCGGCTGTTAATTGTATTAACTATTTGTCAAGTTGGCTGACATTGATGAATTGACTGAATAAAAGAAAAGAACTGCACATCATACTACTGTAAGATTTTCTTTGGGACTTTTTTCATGATTTTGAAGTGTGATAATAATTACTTGTTTTAATACTTAACACTCCTTCTGGACTAGTGTATATGGAGTGAGGAGTGGTTGGTGACGATGAACCACTAGAAGTTGAGTGTGTTCACAGTAAATGAATAGGTTGTGGATTATCAACAAATAGCTTACCAGTGCACACAGTAGTTGACCCTCATCGTCTTGTCTAGATTTTACCTAATATTGTACCAGGGTTATCATAAGATATTTGTGAGGCAATCATAACGCATACCAAAAACGTGAGGTGAGGTTATTACGGTCATCTGAGTATAAAGGGCCTAACCCCAGTAAACAATAAAACAGAAAAGAGGAGAGGTGGAAAGAAGAATGAGGAAAGATGAAAGAGAAGAGGACGGGGAAGAGCGAGGGCTAGTCTAGCGGTCCCTTGTTTTTACACAGTTACAGTACCAGTGTTAGCACTAGATCTGTCAGAATTTCGAGGCCAGCCTTAACAGTTTTAAAAACAATTAATAACAATTCGATACAGAAGTTCACGTGGTGCCTCATTACGAACACAGGATCTATGCGTGCGACATATAATATAGGAAATCTTAAAGCACAGTTTGGCCTTGCCGCTGGAAAGCATAGGACTAGACAATATCTCCCACCACCTTGTTTCCTACTCTACAGTCCATGGTGGCATTACCAATACCTCCTCTTAGTGAGAAGGCTTCCTAGATTTACATTCATGTGACACAACTTCTAATTATAGGCGGTACCCCCAAAGTGTCCCAAGCTGGAAACTAGGAGATTTACCAAAGTGTCACCAAAAACGCTGTGCTGCGTTGTGTGACAGAGAGGGAGCATGAGAACACCATATCCACAGAGATATGGCTCTCTCCACCCCTCTCCCTAACCGGCGTAGAATCTTGCTGCTGTGTGCCACGCACACACCTTTGCGCCACAGTGCAAGCATGTGTGCGAGAGTCTAGCATTGGTTTTGTACTGGAAGGATTCCCTTGCAGTGCAATATACTATGCCTTGACAACTTTAAAACGTTTCCTAGTTTGTATGCATGGTGTAGAGTGCAGCACACATGCAAAATCAGAAAAGAAAGGAGAAATGAAATAATTTCTCCTTTTAACGCCAGGTTTCAAAAAGCGTTATTTTTTTGGCAAATAGAGTTGTGCGTCAAAAAGGGTGGGTGGTTGCATGGGAATGCCCATGTAACGGCCCCTTGACACTAAGGAACATATTTGCAAGGAAATGTTGGAGCGCGGACCTGCGGCAAATTTGGTAGCGCCGCACTCCGATATTTAAAAAACGCAGGAATGTGCTATAGTTACAAGAATACGGCACACCCCTGTATTTTCCCTAGTGTGCCGCTAACATTAGCTGCCTAGCGCCAATGCAGGTAACCTTGCACCATGTGCACTCACAGCACACCCACCATAGCCATGCATGATATCCCTCACAAAATGAGAAGACACACCCACCATAGTGCCCCTCTCCAAAAACTCATGCACATCCAAACAAAATGCACCCTAGTTAATGCACTCTGACAACCGGAACATACAGCACCACATATAGATATACTCGAACACACTCTACCCTACTAAGAATAGTAAGACACACCTGAATACATTGTATTCCACACTCTCTACTACTCCCTTCCTCTCCCTGACCCTGGACATCTCCTCTATCACTCCACCTACCTATCACAAACCATGTTACCTCCTCCCATCCCAGCCCTCATGCACCAATCCACATTCTGCTCCCCTCGCTGTGCCCTCCGTCCTTTCATCCTCTTCCGCCCCTTCCATTGTCCACCGCCATACCTCTATACGGTCTCCATCGATGCACTGTTCGAGGCCGCTCCCTAAGATCATGTACGGCCCAGCTCTAAAAGAATGAAGTAATGATGGTACTGGTGATATTAGATTGGGAGGACAGCAGCGTAGGGCATCCAGTCTAGAAGATGAGCCATGCTCGTCAGGCTACCTTACCTACATGTTCTCCAGTACTGTCTGCATTCAATGCCATCTAACATCCAGGACTTAGACCCACACTGTCAGCATTCACCAACAACTCTACTCAAGTCTAAATAAAATCCCAAATAGACTCTACCCACTCGTCTAGGACAGAAGAAATGAGAAAAGGATCAAGGGGGAACTACATAGTCAGGAAACTCAAACACTAGCAAGGGGGCAGGGTGAAATTATCTTAATGACATGTAACACACCCACACTTGAACAGGAACCTCCATTTTGCTGGTTCAAGAAGATAAAATACAGAACCTAATACCTGTCCACGAAGGAAAGGGAACTCAATGTCCGAGTGAGTAACGGACGTTGCACACTAGAAAGAGAAACACTCAATGGGATAGGGAATACCAAATCAACACTGTAACTTCCGTACACGTAATAAGAAGTTATTGCATTTTGGGATATGGACATACTGGGATGATGTCAACTGAGCACCAGCTCCCTTTCAGTCTTCACCTGTCTAGTACATAATGCACAACATTGAACACAAGCTCCATGTGGGTGGGCCTTTCTTTGATTTGACTTAAAGTTTGTTGAGCACTTAAACCAAAATCTTTCTGCTACTGTACTTCCTGACAGGCAGACGTGCAACACCCTACCACCTCCACACACGCTTCTATTCCGAGGACCAATAGACATTCCTTTGTCTCCAACAGACCCTGTTCCATTTACATTCCATATCAAACAATAACTCTCTGCCCTAATAGGCCCAGTATTTTCCTGTTATGATATGATGTGGAATGTATAGGTCTCACAAAACACTCATACACCGCAAGGGGGCTCTTTGCGTCTGCTGCTTAAAATAGGACTTAGGGCCTCATTATGATGTCGGACAGACCGCCCGACAGACAGGCCTTTGGTCCGACCGCCACAATCTGTTGCATGCGGTTGGACTGGCAGCCGTCTGAGGGAAGACCGCCGTCTCCGACAGGATCTACTGATCCCGATGGGGCGGCGCTCAGACTCATAATTGCTAATGATGAAGGCAGGTACCGCTGTTGGGATTAAGATGTCACTTTCCAACAGCCTTTTCATCGCGGTCCGACTGCCATGAAAAGGCTGAAAAACAGACTTCGGGGGCCCAGAGTCCCTGTCCCTTGTGGGCCACTGCAAAGCGGCACATTTACTGCCCCGACTCACATTTTTCAACTAAGCAATAGAATCAAGTGCTTCATTATAAAATACATTTTACCCATTGCTACTTCTACTAACGGAAGGAGCGTCAAATTCAATAAAGTTTCAACAGTCCATATTAGGGTCTTTTTTCCTTTTATTGTCTTTTTTTCTTTCACAAGAGTAGCATACAGATAACTATGCCCAGGTGCGCTGGGGCCAGAATGGGGAAAAGACAGACAGGATCCCGATTTGGAGGGGCGTCCGACAGGGATGTGTGCTGGCTCCTACACTATTTTCCTTGTACGTAAATGGTGTGGTAGAGCACCTGCTACAAGAACCAGCAGATGCACCCTCCCTGGGGGGCGTACGGATCCCTACCCTACTGTTTGCAGACGACACCCTCCTCATTGCCAAGACTCCCCAGGGTCTCCAGAAGCTTCTGAACCGTTTCCAGGAATTTTGTTCGGCAAGGGGTTTGGTGATCAATGTAGACAAGACAAAATACCTGATCATGCACCCACCACGGAAACTAGGACGTGCTCCAGTTTTGAACTCTGTCTCCCTCGAGAAAGTCTCTGAGTTTGACTATTTGGGAATACGCATGAGCGATGCTATGAGCTGGACACCCCATATTAACAAGATGGTTCTCAGCCATAAAAGGGTGGGAGGCGCGCTGCTAAGGGAGTATCGCGCCTCATCTAAACAGTCCGCGGCACCCGCAATTGACATTTACAAAGCAAGAGGAGTCACTGCAGCGTTATACGGGGCGGAGCTATGGGGTCTTTGTAACTTGGAGGCTCTATCCAAGTCGGAGAACAAATTCTTGAAAGACCTACTGGCTCTCCCCTTGAGCACCCCCACAGTTCCGGTGCTTTTGGACGTGGGCTGTAAATAGATCAAGGATCAGGCTCGCCTCCGGCCACTGCTTTTATGGGCCCGTTTGTGGAGGGTCCCAGAACTGAAATCATATGCCGATGGGCTGTCTGAGGTGATGGGAATGGGGGGCTGGTACAAGATTAACACCTTGACCGCGGCGCCGATTCCGCCCCTGTGCTGGACATTCCAGAACAGGGCGCGGTCGTGACGGAACCGTTCCGTCATCAGCACAGCTCAGCCGTGACTGATGACGGAACGGTTCCGTCACCAGCATCGAAGGGGTTAAGTGGTTAAGGGATATCAAAAACCTTTGGGGGAACTGGGTTTGGGTGCTTCTTGGGCTACAAAATCTTCTCCACCCAAGGCTATCCTGAAAAAACTGTATTGGGAATGAGTCTCCTCGCAGCTTATTGGTAACTCCCGTCACTGCAATTCCACCGCAGATTTTCTAAGAATTAAGGACGTGGTGGCCTACGAACCCTATCTGGATTTGATTACCATGCCAACTGACAGGGCTCTTTACTTTAAGTTTAGAGTAGGCACTTTTCCGATAGGGGATCTCCTTTCAAGATGGAAAATGCCTGTCCAGTTTTCGCCTTTTTGTGCCCTTTGTTCCACAAGGCCCGAGACGGTGGCACATATCCTCTTTGAGTGCCCCGATTATTCTCGACCAAGGAGGTGTTGACTTAAACCTCTCTGCAGACTATTAGGGACACGCCAGCACATGGTGGCGTTACGCATTTTATTAACTGATACTTCCCCCCCTATAGTCTGTGGTGTCTAAAAATTTTTAAAATGGGCATGGTTGATTCGCTCTAAAAGACTGTCTATTTCAATTTAATTCATTCTTAACTAACCTATTGTATGTACCAAGGACATTTTTACTTGTTTTAATTCTCGAAAGCATTTTTAAATTGATGATTTGTAGTTTTATACATGTATGTAATGCTTTTAAGATATATTTGCATATCGAAATAAAGCTATCAACCAACCAACCAAAAACTGGATAAGCTTTTGCCAAGAGAAAGAACCATTCCCTGCCCTTGATGGAGAGTCATTCCCTGAGACATTGGTGGTAGTGGAGGACATGACATTCTAGGGATCAGAGGTGTCTCCCTGCCACTATTGTGAACCAAGTCATGAAGTGCCCCCACCTTAATTAAGGCTTTTGATGAGACAATAGGAACTAACCTGATAGCAAAAACATTTTTCTAGAACAGCTCCATATAATAAATAATTCATTGAACAAATGGTTCATCTTACCATACCTTGAGGACAGGGTGGTTAATTTGCTCTATTATCATAGAATAATGACATTACTCTATTGTAGGCCCTTAATTCCCTGAATACTACTGCAAAGAAAGTGAACTATAACCTGTAAATTAGTAACAAGAAAATGTTCCTCACTTTTGGTGGACCTCCTTGTAATGACAGCTTTCCTAATCAAGGCATGAGGCGACCGGCACTGTCTGGAGGCCCGTTGCGGCCGCGGCGGCCTTTAGAAGTTCTGAGTCTGACCGTCATGACCTGCTTCGGTAACTGCAGGCTGCCCACAGTGCACACCAACGCGGGACTTACTTTTGCCAATTTAATTGAGTCCTGCGTTTGCACTGTGCCTGCCTGCAGCCTGCTGTAGTTACCGCAGGTCAGGAATGCAGGCTGTAGTGCAGCGCGGCCCAAGTCCCACTCCCGCCGCGTTAGTGATGTCAGACGTACTCCTAGCTCCGACCGTTATTGCCCCCCCTGGCGATCAGAACGTAGCAGTGACGCGTTACGCGCTCACCGCTACGCTCTCGTCATGTCGAGGGCGAGGAGTCAATTCTTGGAAGTATAAAGGACATTGTTCGGTGGCCTCCTAGGCTGCAAGGCACTGCCATTCAGGGGGCAGGCGGCAGCTTTTTTTTCCGAGCGCGCCCGTTGGCAAAGCAGTGCTTATACGTCACTTCCGAGCTGGAGTTGACTCGCACTCAGACTTTTGCTGGACAAGACAATGAGGTAGGAATCGGGTTTGTTTTAATTTGAAGTCGTGTATGGCCCACCCACACTCGCAACATTCACCTGACAACACATTATCATGTTGGTTAAGAGGGGAGCACTTGTCCGCCCCTGTCGGTTCATGAACATAATCTGTTCATTTGTTGGAGGCTCGCAGGTGGGAGCCAGGGGGCAGGGGCACACGTATCCAGTGAAATTCTTGCCTTCGAGGATCTAAAAAAAGTTTTTGAAAATAATGGAATGCATTGGACCATCATTAATTCATTCAGATATTCTTATTTTGTCTGGCCTGGTTATGTTGCACCTTGAGAGTTTCAAATAGCTTTTACATATTTATTACATTACATTGGAGGCCTCCTGGAAAAATTGCGTTCTAACTGTGCACCAGCAGGAGTTCTCTTTATACAACAACAAATGGAGAATCATGGAGCATTGATTCATTTTTCTCTTTTATTTTGTTATATGGAAACTTTTGTGTCTTGAACTGCATCATCGGGTTTAAGGTCTAGTTTATTGTTAATTTAGGCAGCAATCGCTGCATTTTGTGCTTTTTACAATTGTTGTGATTATCACTATTCATTTGCATTGACTGAGAAGTGCTTGGTATCATTTTCACGTAGTAGGCATGGTTAGTGAGCACAGTATGATTCACTGCAGAATATCACGTATTTCTTATATTTCTTGGCACAACTTTCGTTTACGTGTTTGTAGATGAACTACGCCATGTGTTTAAAAGGATTGTTTCCACCTGTGTTACCACAAGTTTGCTATCAGTTTGCTTGGTGGATAACTTTGTTTTAGGGATGGCTAAGCTGCCAGCATTGGCACATGGTGTGAATATGCTGGTTTCCACATTGGATCTTATCTCTAAACATATGGTAAGTCGAGCGTTTGCTTATGTTTGGTTTACTTTTGGTTTTCATGGTTGCTTTTACTCAGGCCACCACTCAGCACAGGCCCATTGATTGGCAGAGCAGCTCGCCGGCGATGTTCGCAGGTCCCTGTTAGCGCACTTTAGTTCAATTACTTCTTAGAGTTTCTTGTTGTTCAAATAGGTGTAATTTCTGATATTTATATGTTTCCCTATATGCTTCATTGCTTGATTATTGCTCATGAGAAATTGTCACTCATAGTGGATGAAATGCCACTCATAATTATACTGAAATTATAAAAATGTCACACCTAGCAATCTGAAACCTTGGCAGCTATAACTGACTGACTGGAGGCCAAGGCCCGTTGCGGCCGCGGCGGGCTCTAGCACAGACAATTTCTTGTTTCTAGGGATTGCATTTGCATTGCAATTTGCATGGCATATCAATAAAGTTATAAATAGTGTAACTGAAATCGGTTCGGCATTCGTTCGAAAATCAGTGTCAACTCATCACCAATCTGTCTGTGTGACGACCGTTGTTGGGCCCCCCTCTCAGCCTCGCTCACACTAGTCCTCCAGGGCCTTCAATCCAGTGGTAGCGCGCGCGAGCGCAACCAATGACGGCCCTGTAAAGACATTTTTGGCCAGCCCTCGCCACCGGCGCAGCACCGTAGCAGTGTGACGCGTTAAACGCTCACAGCCCCCTACGCTCGCCCCTTGTCGTGTCGACCCGAACTGGAGTCGGAGTGCGTGGAGACCACCCCCATTCTTCTTGCCCAGCCAGCCTGCTGCTTTCTTTTGTCTGTGTGGTGAGCGGCACGCATGCAACTATAAAATAATTCAAGTGAAGGTGAGCTGGTGACCGTGAATTGTGCATGGTGCAGCTTGTGCTCCACGATGCTAGAGCTACATCTCTAATGCTTGTGATAATGTTATTGCTCAACTTAGGCCCAAGCAGGCAAATGGAGCGGCTGGCGATGATTCCAGTGAACAATTCCATTCATATTGGGATCCAAGCCGGCTGGCCGCTGCCTGTCGTTGGCAAGTACTTATGGAATACATTTTGAAACTTACCTCCTGTCTGGGAGTTTCATTTAAAACACTTAGTTGTACAGATAATAGTATTTAGGGAATATTCTCCACTTCCAGCTAATCTAGTCTCACTTAGACCCACTCTTCGTTCTGTAAACCCTGTTACCCATTGCCATACTGATTGGAAATGGATGGAAATAGTAGATGATAGAAAACATTCCCTTTAGTAAATTACACTGCTGCTGTTTTTCCGTGATGCAGTTGAATTGCTGAGCTGCATTCTCCTGGTATTTTCACTCCTGGAATTCTATACAAACCCCACCACTTTTATATATTAGCAGCTTGCCAGTGGTTGCAATTAACATCCTGTGATTCTGGGCAAATCATTTGATCTCACAGTGCCTATAAAAAACAAAACAACCATTGGCATAGCCAATAGGTCACATATTTCGCCAGAGCTATTGGCTTTGCCAATGACCGTGTCATGTATGTGCATGTAACTTGCATGATCGAGGTAACTGTTAGCAGCAATACTACGCGTCTCTCGGAGACTCGGACATCTTTCAAGTGCTCACCGTCCTTTTTCCCCAGCAAAGGAGGGGGCGGCAATCTGAGGGGTAGCACCGGGCGCCACAAGCTCTAGCTACGCCCCTGAGCAGGGGAAACTCTTAAGCAGCGATGTGGTTTATAAAACCATACTGACATGAAACAACTTTCTCAGTACTGGGCTCAGAGAAAAACAAGAGAGTTCATGCAGAGGTTCTTCCACCAGGGGAACTTAAAACAATCTGGATCTTCGTCACATACGTGGCTTGTATTAAACACTTTCTTGGCTCAGCAGACACTTTGACCAATCACATGGTCTGCTATTTTAGCCACTCATCAGGGAGCTTGGAGGGTCAGATATATTCTGCATTTATTCCACACTCGTGTCACAGACAGCATCCTGTCTATATACCGCTCATTCCCTCTGTCAGTCTGCATTGGCAAGTAGCGACTACGACTTAGTGCCCAAGCGTGCAGTTCAGAAACCATAGGAAACTGCAAGCATCAACCAAACTTTCATATTATTTAATCTATGCTCAACCTTTGAAAACCAACAGTGTCACTTTAAATGTAAGGTCAACCGCAAAGCCACAAAAAAGAAATCTGCATTGAGGAAATCAGTGTAAAAGTACAGAGGCTCATATTTATGGGATTGCAACGCAACGCAACGCAAAAAGTCAAATTGCTGTGCTGCATTACAGGGAAAGGGCAGGCATGGGCTGTATTTAATGCAATATGGTGGATTCCTGTCCTTTCCCCAGCGCTGGTGCACAATGGACTTCCTAGCACCAATGCAGGCACCCTTGCACCATGGTGAAAGTGTGCATGCGTTGCATGCAGGATTGTTTTTGTGCAGGAAGGGGCACTTTTCTGCTCAAAAACAATCCTGAGAGGCATATTCCTCTTTCTGCAGCACACATAGAAAGAGGAAGTTACAAGGAGAAATAAAGATATTTCTCCTCGTTACGCATCCCCTGAGAAGGCGCATCTTTTTGGTGCATTCTCAGGTCTACCAGTTCTGGTAAATTCAGGAATGTGTCAAAAATGCCTTCCCAGGACGGAGTAATGAAGTGCAGCGACCTGTGCTGCGGTACTCCAGATTTATGAAGCCACTGACGGCCACTCAAAGTGGCCTTGCCTGGCTCCATGAATCTCATTTCTGAGTTGCCTCTCTCTCTTGAATATTACCCAAGATTTTAAAACCTCAGGGCAATATTTATAAGGGAAATTGCGTAGCTCTTGCACCACGTAACATGGCCCATGCGCGACACAAGCCCAAAATGGGATTTATGAAGCCACGCGAGGCCAACTTGTGTGGCCCTGAGCGACTTCATAAGTGTGAAGTAAGGCAACGCAGCGCAAATTGCTGCATTGCCTTACTCTGCGCCAGGGAGGGATTTTATGGGTGTTACCTGGGTGGTCCCACACAACATCCATGGGTTTTGACACATTCCCAGATTTACCAAAAGCGGGAGACCTGGAAATGCACCAAAATGCTTCGCCTTATCAGGCGAGGCGCAACGAAAAGAAACATTTTTATTTCTCCTTGTTTTTTTCCTCTTTCTATTTGTGCTGCAATCTGTAGCACAGATAGAAAGAGGAAAATGCCGTAGGGGATTTTTTTGGTGCAGGATAGTGACCCTGCCTGCACAAAAACAATCCTCCTTACAAAACAGGCACCCAGCCAAAATGGCGACTGTGAAGGGACAAATGCAGGAATGTGCCGGATTCTTTTAAATACGGAGCATTCCTGCCCTTTCCCTGTGATGCAGGGCAGCAAGGCGACTTGCTGCGCTGCATCACATTCTCATAAATATGGCCCTCAATCTTTATATTTTTTTTACTTAAAAAGAGAATTATAGACCATGGGGCATATTTACAAGCCCCTTGCGCCGCTTTTGCGCCGCCGTTGCGCCGCCGTTGCGTCACTTTTGTGACGCAGTGGCGCCGCAAAAGATGCGCCAAGGTGGGGTTATTTACAACGTGACGCATCTGGGAGATGCGTCACGTTGTAAAGCTCTGCGCCAGAAGGAGGCGTTCCTGCGCAGGGGGGGAGGGGCGTTCCAGCGCTGGAACGCCTCCTGAAAGTGGCTGAGTGAAATCTACAAGATTTCACTCAGTCATTTTGGTGCCCATGCTGCGTCAAAACCCTGCGCCTGCTTGAAGCAGGCGTAAGGATTGACGCAGCATTGGAATAATAGGGCCCCCCCGAGCATTGCTGGAGCTGCGTCATGCTTGCAACGCAACTTCAGCAAAAAAAAAATTTCTACTTGTGTGCCCTCAAAACGCGTTTCAGAAATGGTGCCTCGCCAGAACACAGCTGGGTGGGCTGGAAAGTAAGCAAGGTAAACCTGGGCTACACATGTTATATGGGAGAGTAGCAAAGTGAACTGCAGGCAACCAGGACAGAAAGAACAGACAAGTCAGCATTTTACAGAACAAAGCCTTTAAGGCAGATGGTTTATATGTATCTTTCTACCCCAAGCTCTTGCTATGGCAGCCATTTTCAATTACATACCAAAGAAGTTTTGCATTATTCTGTATTACATTTCAAATCCAGGTTCTTCCACTGCAGTGCCACCTTTCCTGCAGTGATAAGGGCCAGGGCCTACAAACCTGGCTTCTATATAGAGCCACATAAATCCTAGGGCATTACAAACAGCGTACTGTGCCCGGCACCCTTCTAAGGCATCCCAAAATCCATCTTCTCCATTCCCCACTCAGTGCTTTGAGTCAACCAAAGGGCAGTGCTTAATTTGTGCTGGTGTTTGCTGGTGCTCGGCACCACCACTTTTTTCTAAACACCTGCACATATTTATAGACTACATGGTGAGGATGTGTGCCTATGTTTTGTAGCAGAATTCCTCAATGGAAATGTAATATACTTTTTAAATACTAGTACGTAGGTATGGCTGTCAAAAGCATTTGGTAGCAGTGGTTGGAGTTGGAATGGGTCCAGGTGCATTGGACTCACGAAAAAATACTTTAGGCCCTGGCACTTAATTTTTTTACAAAGTAAGCACTGCCAAAAGGTGGAATAAAGTCCTATGCAAAAGGTAACTAGATGACGTACATTATAAAACTATAAAACAATCGTTTGTGTGTTTTAAATATAGCAATCGAAAACTAAACAATGCATTCACAAACTCTACTGTTTGTGCTACATTGTTTAGGTTCTAACTATCCCTGGCAGTCCATAGATCAAAGTAGATTCCAGTTCACATGATTATGTCATTTGATGGAGATACGCCTGGAGATATTGAGCATACCTTTCCTGCCAGGTACAGTATGAAAAAAACATAATTTGTTTTTCTCTTTGCTGAAAAATCAAAGAAATCAGTTTCTCAGAAGTCTCAAACTGTGTGCTGGAGACTGGTCCAGTGTTAAAGTGGATGCAAATATTTAATGTTTCCACGGCAACAAGAAACACAAATATTGCAAATACCCAAACATGCACAGTGTCTCTGATGGAATGATAACACTGAACATTCTTTCGCTTTGCTTCTGTCTTGTGTTGAAAGTTGATCACGGGAAACAAAATGTTTTCAACTTTTTTCAAGGTTCGCAAAGTTTTTTTGGCGTTAGTTGGACACATCTAAGCCTGTGCCAGAAAAGAAGAACACTAGGCCCTCATCAAAAGTTGCATGGAGTTACTGTGCTACAAAAGAGCCTGCAGGGAATCCATTACTCCCATTAGCCCAGATGTATAAAGCAAGTTTGCTATGACAACAAATACAATTTGAAAAAATCATAGAGTTTGTGACTGTAATGTGGCTGTTTCTTATGTACAAAACCCATTTTACGCGTAGGGAAAGTTTTCCTGACTCGTAAAATGAACTATGCAACCCATACCGAATTGCAAGGCTCGCTTTAGAGCTAGTGGCCCCTGTGCGACAATGTTTGTTGACGCCTCCCAACGACTTCCTTCTTCGCGGATTCCATCACCACCACTTTAGCAGTGCCCCATTAACTCTCCATAACCACTCTTAGGGGCATATTACCAAGCTATAGCGATAATTATCGCTAAGCTTGGTTAGCGGGCATTTAAATATCGCAGCGCTCGATGATTTTTATCACTTAGGAGCCTTGATATTATCAAGGTTTATCTCCTAAGCGATAAAAATCGGCCGAAATGCATGAATATCGCTGAAAAGTCAGCGATATTCATGCATTAGCGAGCAAATGCTCTTAGCCATGTTATCCACCTACCATTGGATAACATGGCTAAGAACTGCTCTGGGCAGGCATTAGCTTTTGGAGATAATCGCGCTTAGCGCGATTATTTCCAAAAGTTGGTAATAGGGGATAGCGATGTTAGCGACTGTTTCCAGTCGCTAACATCTTGGCACGCCCACTCTGCATGTCATTAGCGATATTCATCGCTGACATGCAGAGTGGGCCTATTAGCTGTCGCTAACTGGTGTTAGCGACCGCTAGGGAATAGGGCGATAAAATTATCGCCGCTTTAGCAGGAATTTTTCCCACTAAAGCGGCAATATTGCCCTTGGTAATATGCCCCTCTGTCTCATGCATTTCTTTTGTTTCATAGCGCCACTCATACCAGTGTAGGCGGTCGGAGCAGAAGCAGAGGGTGAGGCACCTAATGGAGAGGAGTGTGAGTAAACTACCGCCCTACAACTCTAACCCTAGTAAAATAGTTCAGCGATAAATATACTACCTGCAGCCATAAATGTGTAGACTGCAGGTCACCGGTCCTAAAAAGCATTCACAAAGCCCGATGGGTTAGTGCACATACTATTGAGCTGTATGTTTCACACCTCCATCACAGGCTGTTATCGTAGATAAATCATAGGGGCATATTAGCAGGAACCTCATTAAAATTATCGCTGTTTTAGCGGCACAAAACTGTCGCTAAAACGGCAATAATGGGCTTGCTAATGTGCGTTATAGAATTCCAATAGAAGCCCAGGTTAGATGTCCTGCACATCTAACCTGGGCTTCTATTGGAATTCTATAGCGCATATTAGCAAGCCCATTATTTCGTTTTAGCGGCAGTTTCCTGCCACTAAAACTGCGACAATTTTAACGAGGTTCTTGCTAATATGCCCCATAATGTTTAATGCAGTGTTTAATTTGAGCTGGTGGTTTCGGTGCTCAGCCTGGCACCTCATTTGCAGCGCCGTGGCTTATGACAGTCTGCCACATGGTGGTGCTGTCTTGCTAATTTAGGTATGAGCACAACAACAGCTGTTTCTAAGTTCAATTTACATTTACAATGACTAATACCTGCCTCCCAAGCCATTCTTATAGCTTTGGGGGCCTGGACTAGTATGAATTGTCACACCTGTAAGAGTGTGATTGTTATTAGCTGTGTTTGTACTGTCATTGGCAGCTGGCAGGGACAATGTGTGGCGCAAGCTGCAGGGGCCTCCTGATGAGAGCCCCAGCACTCATTATTTTACAAATTAAGCACAGCTTTAGTGCACCTGCTGCAGTAATGTGCATGTTGCAGGGTCGGTCCTAGTGACGGCACTTTCAGTGTGAGCTAAGTATTAGAAGATCCCTATTATTAACAAGCATTTGCAATGCAATAGGTCTCGCATTTGCGAGAGTTTAACCTATTGGCATTGTAAATGACAATGCCTTTAGTTATCGGTTTTGATAATTAACACATAAATAAAAGGCATTATAATTTACAATGCCAATAGCTGAAACTCTTGTATATGCAAGACCTATTTAATTTTAAAGACAGGGCTGCCATTGTTCAAGTATACCTATGGATGTGGAGAAATTAAGAGACAACATAATGATAGTAACATTATTATAAGACTGTAGCGGGCCAGTATCATTGACAAAATGATGAACATGACTCACTCTTAATGACAACAGCATTACAGACTGTTCCAGGACTGGCCTTCAGATGCACACACGAAGATTAGCATGCCAGTTACATCTTCCTGTACAAGGTTAGAAATTTGGAAACCCACCTACTATACTTATGGCTCTGCTGTATGTTGTGCGATACAAACAACCTACATAGTTCAATCGCTATCCTCCCTGTACAGAAATGGCAAAGGCAAAAAGTAATCTCACAATCCATTTATTTACCTTCCATTACAGATGCAGCAAAGACAGAAACAAACCAGCCTATCCCATCACATGCGCTGCCACATGTGGTGGAGAGATAGAAACACATCTAGTTGTTCCATCACTAGCCTTACTACACACCTATGTTGCAGATTGAGAAACAAATCTGTCTGCCCCCAGCAGGAGGAGGGCGGGCAGGTGGGTATAAAGAACTGACAGCGGGAGAAGAGTGAGATTGGGTAAAGAAAAAATGAACAGCAGGAGGAGGGCGGGAAGTGGATAAAAAGAAATACAGCAGGAGGGTTAACCCCTTCGCTGCTAGGCCTTTTCCCCTCCTGTCATAAGCCTTTTTTTGGCGATTTGGGGTAGTGCGCGCTTAAGCCCCTGTAACTTTTTGACCACATAAGGTATCCACGCCAAATTTGCGTCCTTTTCTTCCAACATCATGTGGATTCTAAAGGTGCCCAGGGTTTGTGGATTCCCTTGTAGGGGTCCCAGAAATTAAGCAAAATACAGTAACATTTTTGGTTTTTTCAGAAAATTGGGAAAAACGGGCAGCAAATGAAAGCCTCTGGGTTTTTCCCTGCAAATGTAATCAAAAAAGGGTTTGTGGGGCTGAAATCTCAATTTTCTCAGCTTTTAGGGAATGACAGTCTTTTGTCAGAGAACCAACATTTTTCACACAGTTTTGGCATTTTTCTGGGACATAGCCTATTTTTGCTATTTTTAGAGCTTTCAACCTCCTTCCAGTTAATGGTAGAATTGAGTTTGAAAGCAATAATGGATCCTGGAAAGCTATACATTTTCGAAAAGTAGACACAATTCTGAATTCAGAAAGGGGACATTTGTCTAAATCCATGAAGGTTTCTTTATAGAAACTAACAATTAGATATTGGAATAATTGAAAATTAGTTAAAAAAAACAGCCTTTTGTCTCAACGTTTTCACCTGTAACTTCTTGTAATTTTGACAGCTGTTTGATATATAGGACTTGTAGTTTCACCAACAACCCGACGAACCCAGAGCCAAAAACTGAGCAGCAACTTGCAATGGTATTTTATTATTTACTGGGTATAGAGCACTTATTCTTGGAAAATGTATACATGGAAAAATCGGTATGAAAGACACCTATGTATTTCTGAATTGGGTACAAATTATATAGTTTAGAAACGGTATATATTTGCACATTTTCAAAATTGGGAATACTCATACTAGCATGAGAATTATTGGTCATTTTTCAAAAAGATTTTTTTTTTACACAATGTCTTTCATTACGAAGGGAGAAATGCATGAAAACTCAATAGGTAATAACAGTTGATTTACAAATCTGAATTGCCCTAAGTCTCCCGATAAAAACGGTACCTCACTTGTGTGGGTTGGCTTGTGCCTGCGACAGGAAACGGCGCAAAATGCAACGTGGTCACACCTCAATTTTGTAGTTAAAAATTGACCCTTTTATGGCAAAGTGCCTAGCTGTAGTTTTTGCACCCTAGCTCTGCCAGCACCTAGGGAGACCTTGCAAACCTAAAAAACGCATTTTCCTCAGATTTCTGTGGTGGAAAGTTCTGGAATCTGCGTGGATCAACAGATTTCTACCCACCCCGCGTTCCCCAAAGCCTTTTGAGAAAAATGGTACCTCACTTGCCTGGGTCTGCCTAGTGCCTGCGACAGGAAATGGCGCAAAACGCAACGTGGTAGGACCTCAATTTCACAGCAAATACTGGCCCTTTTTTGGCAAAGTACCTACCTTTCGTTTTTGAACCCTAGCTCTGCCGGCACCTAGGGAAACCTAGCAAACCTATACATTTTTGACAACTAGACACCCAGGGGAATTCAGAATGGGGTGACTCGACTGCCTCCCACCAGGTTCTGTTACCCAGAATCCCTTGCAAACCTAAAAAATTGGGGAAAAATACGCATTTTCCTCACATTTCTGTGGTGGAAAGTTCTGGAATCTGCGTGGATCAACAAATTTCCACCCACCCAGCGTTCCCCCAGGTCTCCCGAGAAAAATGGTACCTCACTTGCCTGGGTCTGCCTAGTGTCTGCGACAGGAAACAGCGCAAAACGCAACATGGTCGCACCGAAATTTCGCAGTGTAAACAGGCCTTTTTTTGGCAAAGTACCTACCTTTCGTTTTTGAACCCTAGCTCTGCCGGCACCTAGGGAAACCTAGCAAACCTATACATTTTTGACAACTAGACACCCAGGGGAATTCAGAATGGGGTGACTCAACTGCCTCCCACCAGGTTCTGTTACCCAGAATCCCTTGCAAAGCTAAACAATTGACCAAAAAACGCATTTTGCTCACATTTCTGTGGTGGAAAGTTCTGGAATCTGCGTGGATCAACAAATTTCCACCCACCCCGTGTTTCCCCAGGTCTTCCGAAAAAATTGGTACCTCACTTGCCTGGGTCTGCCTAGTGCCTGCGACAGGAAACAGCGCAAAACGCAACGTGTTCGCACCGCAATTTCGCAGTGAAAACGGGCCCTTTTTTGGCAAAGTGCCTACCTTTCGTTTTTGCACCCTAGCTCTGCCAGCACCTAGGGAAAACTAGCAAAACTATATATTTTTGAAAACTAGACACCCAGGGGAATTCAGGATGGGGAGACTCAACTGCCTCCCACCAGGTTCTGTTATCCAGAATCCCTTGCAAACCAAAAAAATTGACAAAAAACGCATTTTCCTCACATTTCTGTGGTGGAAAGTTCTGGAATCTGCGTGGATCAACAAATTTCCACCCACCCAGCGTTCCCCCAGGTCTCCCAAAAAAAATGGTCCCTCACTGGCTGCAACAGGAAAATGCCCAAATCGTACGGTGGAGACTTAAAAATAACCTATAGCAAAACTACCTTATTTTTTCTGGGGGGGGGGGGGTCTGTGTTTTTGGCCCGGGGCTCGGCGGCAAACTTGAGAAACTACAAAACCAAACAATTCTGAAAACTAGACTCCCGGGGGAGTCCAGGGAGGTATGGTATGCGTGGGTCCCCCAACGTTTTCCTACCCAGAATTCCCTGCAAACCTTAAAATTAGGTTAAAAAATCACTTTTCCATACTTTTTTACGTGGGATCTCTGTGCCGGCACAAATGTCCTACCACCCAGCGTTCTCCTTGTTCTCCCGAGTAAAATGATACCTCACTTGTGTGGGTGGGCCAAAGCAGAACAGGCCAAAAATGTATTTTTAAGAAATTGTAGCGTTCGGGATTGACAAATTAAGCATAGAGAATTCTACTGTTTTGGGGTCATCCTAGTCACAGGCCTTTGGCCCACCCACACAAGTAAGGTATCATTTTACTCGGAAGAACAAGGGGAACGCTGGGTGGTAGGACATGTGTGCCGGCACGGAGATCCCACGCAAAAATGTATGGAAAAGTGTTTTTTTTAACCTGAATTTAAGGTTTGCAGGGAATTCTGGGTAGGAAAACGTTGGGGGACCCACGCATGCCATACCTCCCTGGACTCCCCCGGGTGTCTAGTTTCCAGAACTGTTTGGGTTTGGTAGTCTCCAAAGATGGCCGCCGAGCCCCGGGCCAAAAACTCAGGTGCCCCCCCCAAAAATAAGGACTTTTTTTCCTTAAAGGTAATTTTTAAGTCTCCACCATACAAATTGGGCCTTTTCCTGTTGCAGCCACTATGCCTACCCATGCAAGTAAGGTACCATTTTTATCGGGAGACCTGGGGGAATGCTGGGTTGGAGGAAATTTGTGTGAGCCCAGTGATGCCACGCTTTCCCACACACAAATGTGTGAAAAAAGTGATTTTTTCAGCTAAAATTGAGGTTTGCAAGGGAGTCTGGGTAAAGGAACGTTGGAGGATCCACGCAAGCCATACCTCCTTGGAATCCCCCGGGTGTCTACTTTTCAGAAATGTGTGGGTTTGGCAGGTTTACCTAGATGGCCGTCTAGTCCAGGGCCAAAAACCCAGGTAACCCCCCTTGCAAAAGCTGGTGGTTTTGACATAGGTGTGAGTCCAGTGATGCCACACTTTTAAACGCAAAAATGTTAAAAAAAACACATTTTTTCAGCTACATTTAAAGTTTGCTAGGGATTCTGAGAAAAGGAACGTTGGAGGATCCATGCAAGCCATACCCCCTTTGTAGTGTAGTTCCTATTATCCCAATAGGCTCTGCGCATTGGAATAATACCTTCAATAGTATAGACCTAGGACAGAGGTTAACTAGGTCTTCTACTGACGATATTAGACTTAAAGTTTGTGGTTTTGCCAGCTAGCTCAGAGTTCACTAGAAACTTTCTCGAATAGGCAAGGAGGAGTTTAACCTCCCTGGATAGACAAGAAGGGATTTCGTTTCTGACAACCATAGAACATGACAACTTTGCTCTCCCCTAATCAAGAGTGTATCTCTAGAGTCGTGTGAAAACAAAAGACAACTTATTTTACTCAGTCAGTTCAGTGCATTCTTAGTTTCACCAGATTGTAGAGAAAAGGAAGAGACGGGCGTGTTCAATAAAAGATGTTATTTATTGATCAGTCTCTTTTCTCGTACAAGAGAAATGAATCGATATTATTGCGATACTTATGGTTAAGTAAAGTGCATACAATAAAAGCAGGAGTATAAAATAATACTGCAGAAGCATTGATATGGTTTCTAAGCCATATGATATTTAAAACTGATAAAATAGATACATACATATATACATTTGACTAATCGTACTCAACTGGTGCTTCTAACCACGCCTACCCCAGTGTACCTGACCTAAGCCTAATACGTGGGCGGGAGTAGATAAGTAGCAGTTTAAGTTAAGTTTGTTTTGCCAAGTGACTGACTCAAGAATTCTCTGCAAGGGGTTATTCAGTTCTGTACCTGAGATCTAGAATGGTTGAGGGCTGGTATCTCTCGTCTCTGGTCTTGATATTCCAGCTGCCTGCGAGGGCTGCTTGGAAGCGCCGGAGCTGGATTTCTCGGCAGGAGAAAAGCAGCGTCTCGTTCTCAGCGCGTCAGGAAGGCGGGGCAGCGCCAGCGGGGTCCGCTCTGTGCTGGCCTCTTCGGCAAGTCTCGTTGCTCTGATCTCGTCACCACCGCGTGTGTTTGCTTAAGGCAATGTCGGTAATATTTATACCTGTAAGGTGCCGAGATTGACGTAAGGATGGACATAGATACGTCCTAATTAGATGGCAAGCGTTATGACCTAATCAGATAACGCGTTCCTGTGCCGTGGTGTGGCTTAATCAGATAACGGTTTTTGCACCGTGGGATGGCTGCTAGTTAATTATTAACCAGAACAGGGTCAGGAATAGGGGGATCGATACAGAACCTATAGGAATACATCACACCCACTCCACGTAGACTATGTCCATATTTACAAATCTAGGCATAGTAAATATACTAGTAGAGCACGTGTATACCGTACCACCCCAAAATACATCCATATGCATTTTGAAACCATGAAATATACGAAAATATATATATATGCATTATATGCACTCAAGCAGTATAACAATGCTAAATAAATTACGCATATTCATACATCATTATTAATAAAATATGAAAATTACACATGAAATGGCTCTTAAGACAGAAGAAAAAATGCGAGACCATTTCATCACAAAATAAAATATATATGAACATGCCAGAGGGCAGCTAATGTCTCTAAAGTTCCTAAAATAGAATTTTAGTTCTCTAAAAATAGTTTCAACTTTAAGCAGAAGATATGTGTCCCGAAAAATTGCAACATATTTTGGGGCCGCTGAAAAAATTATGTTCCGCTGTCCGTAAACTGGAGAAAAATTGTTCACAATACTTTATTATCAAAGTTGAAGGCCAAATTCAGGGTGTTGGGAACGCCGTGTGCTAGCTTGCTCAAAAGCCATTATTTCTGCTCTGGTGAGAACATCATATCATTCAGACTCTCGAAAAAGCTGTCAACAGCTTCCTGTGAAAGTTCCATTAACTCGGAAAAAGATGTTACCATGCATTCATGAGCATGATTGCCTTCATTGATGTTTTGATCAGCATAGCTGACAGAAGGTCGTACCTGATTGATGCTGCTTTCATCTTGAACCTCACTACCCCTCAATCGTAGTGGTGAAGTCTCCACGAATGCCGTCATCAGGATTGGTAGCCGCTGGGGACAGCACAATGCATGAGCCGTGACCGGACCCAACAAAGTTTCTGCATCCATTGGCGCATCCGATTGTAGCGTCAGACAGGTGTCCAACACGCATTCTTCTCCGCATAGCAAGCACCTTAATACAGGTAAAACACAGCTTTGCCACATTGGTCTAAATGAAAGAAACCAAGTCATGTTCAGGTCTCTAAGCCGGTACAGTCCAAGAATTTTAGATATCTGGTCCCGGTATCCAATGGCTAGGATTGTTTCGTCCCTTGTCGCAGGTGTTTTGTCTGTGACACGGTTTGCCATAGCGAAATAACAGGATCAAAAATAGGATTCCTGCCACTAGTCCCAAAAGGAGCGGAAGTCCACCAAAGATGGAATGGACAAAGTCCGGAAAAATACCCAGAATGGTTTTAAATGGTGTTAAAGTCCCCGAAAACACTGTCTTAAATACATTTGAGACTCCACTGGTATCAGAAATATTTAAGATTTCGTTCAGGATTTCTGCGAAATGTATGGGGGAATTAGTTGATAACAATGAATGAATCTCTGCCGTTGTCCTTGCAACTTGGAGATCATACGTTTCTTTTGATGACGTGAGCCTGGTCGGCGTCTGAAGGAGCACTGTTTTCATTCTGCTTAAAGTATCAACTCGAATGGAAGCAATTTTCAAATTCGGCCATAACCTTGCCTCCCTGTCTGGCATTGCGCTGGGGAACAATACTCGTTCACAGCACATGACCTTCGCCGTCGTAGTTATGAGATAAGGTATTCCGGGCACCAAGCTACAACATCTGCGGTCTACAATTATAATGTAACTCCCGTTCGATAGTCTCCTAAAGAATGGTTCTATTTGTGTCGCAGGTGTGCCTAGCTGGTGACATGAAAGGTTATTTGAGGACCCTTCACAGGCTCCGTGTAAACTAATACCATTACACAGAAGTGTACCGCTTAGTGACATCGCACAAATATTGCCACTAAGAAACACTTTCCGGCCTTTATTACTGACACAAGCATGTGAATAGGGCAAGTTCCATGTTGACTTAATGTACCCTTTACCCAATTTTTCGTACATGCCAGCCTGTATATATTTTTGGCAGTATTGAAACCTGAAAGTAGATATTGGAATATTAATTATTCCATGTATTATCCATTCACTGACAGGTCGTTCTGACATTGTCAATGGTAATCTCTCGAGTTTCTCAATGCTCAGGATTGTATAATCAGCACCCTTCTGTGCCATACTGATTTGTTTATCAGTAAGGTTAAAGATATTGAATAGTGACGTTGTGTTGATTAAACGCCAAGGCACATAGCCTGAACGCAGATTTTGTAACGTCCAGCCAAGTTGTACAATAGAACGCAATTGGGACTGACCGTGTTGTAACAACAGTAAGTCTTGCGATATTATGTCGATTGCTGAAGACACAATGCTGTCCAAAGAGTATATTCTGGAGGACAGAGTCATTAACCCATTGTCCACTACAGAAAGTGATTTTTCCAAATTAATATGGTCAATTTCCCGTATTCTCTCTGATGTTTCAATTTGAGTTATTTTCCAGGCTTCGTTATAAGCTGCATATACAGAGGCTGCTATGAAGCGTTTTTGACGCTGTTTGCGCGGTCCCATAATGAAATCACGCAAGTCAGCACCATCAGTAAGTAAAGTCAGGTGTTGCTTAATTTCTGCCAGTGTGGATGTTTGTAGCCATTGAAGGCAGAGCTTGCCCACACTGTACGTGGTAATTATCCCTGGGTGTTGTCTTTGGGAATATCTAGGGTCTGGCCTTGTCAATTTGAACCCCTGCATTTTGTTCAGGAATCTGTCTTGACAGTTATTAGTATCTGTGGGCCAGATCAACCACTGTTTCCAATCAGGATGTGTTCTGTTTTGGCTTAATATATGGTTTACGTCTATCTCCTCATCTAAAGATGTATTACCGTTCATTGATGGCCTTGGAATAGACGGTTTGTTTAAGTCTTTGATTTTGGCTAGGCCAAGACAGGTAGTTTGTTGAACAGTGTCATTCAAAAATAAAATTTGTTCTGGGATCATGCAGGCTCTAAACAATGATTCTATACCTTGTACTTGCCATTCCTTTGTACCCCAAACACTTTTTACTTCAACATTTTTGTCCCAGTATTCAAAACCAAATGTAGTCATTTGCTCAAAAAACGAGTCTGAATATATCAATTTAGTGTTTGTAAGCATGGTCTTTGTACCTGTCTTATTTGATAATTTGAAATAAAATGTTTCTGCATTACTTGTGTTGAACCCTGAAAAATATGAATATTTGTCATAAAAAGTTCTTGAGCTACCTTTTGGAGGGGTTGCACAGTGTTCCTATTGATTATAATTTAAAACATTTCTAGGTTGTGCAGATTTATGCAGATAATGATTACTATAGTGATTATAGCAGAACATTTTATCATAATTAGACGAACCCTGCAAATAATCATGTTTTGTAAATTTAGCAGACATCACTAGGTCAGACATCATATTATTATTACAAAGTCACTCAATGAGATCTTGATTTGATGTGGATACTTCAGGATTTCAACCGGACCATAGATTTCATAATCAGTATTGTCCCATGCTACCCCACCGGGTATAGGATTGGCTGTGAAGTTGACTGAAGAAAGTTCTCTTTTCTCGATGTGTGAAGACGTGTGTGGTTTGAGGACCAAGTTGATTTTCTGGCTTGCTGTGTCCATTTTAGCATATTTTCCCTCAATGAAGTGTCCCAAACATAGTACCATGATGAGCCAAAGTATGAGGATAAGTGCACCTAAGGCCACCCAGAATTCAATCCATGGAGAAATCAGATAGGTTTCTTTCAGATTTCGAAAAAGTTCCTTAGCTTTGTCTTTAAAGGTTTTTGTTGATGTTTGTTCCTTTGATTCACTCAGGTTTTCAGATGAATCATTGAAGTTGATGAAGTAACCGGATGCCGTTCTGTCTATTGTTCCTATTGTTTCAGGATTGCTGTTTGCTTTATTATTGTGTTTTGTTGCAGCAGCATAGTCATTTGTTACTTCATTGTAGATTGGTGTGTCTCTGCTAAATGTTTTTATTTGGGTTTTTAGAGGTTTAAGTTCCATAGCATTGTTGCATAGTCCTTGTTGTTGTTCTGTTGGCATTTCAAATGTGAGTAGCCTCTTAGATTGAACCTCTGTGTTTGTAGCAAACCTTGGTGTTCTACTACTTATCGGGAGTCCACTCGGCCTACTGTTCGTTAACGGCCACATGATTGTGGTTTTATCAGGTCGATTGATACAACTCTGTTCTCCTTTTTACCAGCAAGGGGCGGTAGTACTACTGATCTTGTCCCGTTGATAGACAAGACAGGAACTGCTTTTCTGTAAGAAGGCCCAAATTCCTTCTTTACCGCGATCTTTTCTCTGACTAGATCCCCGACTTTTGGAATCCAGACAGTTCTTGCTGGGACAGGTGGTTTTTCTTCAGTGGTCGTTGGCTGTTGTTTCAACTTTATGTTGCTCAGGTCTTTCCTTGTTTCATTTAAGTCCTGTAAAATAGCCAAACGATCTTTGATATCAAAGCTTTTTTCTTTAACCACTGAAGTCTGACTGTCAAGATCTAAGACCATCATTCTAGTTCCAAACAATAATTTGTACGGACTGAATCCCCTCAGAGATTTTTTCTTGGCAGGTTATTTAGACTACGTTGGACACTTATTAGATGTTTGACCCACCCAGCTCCCGAACCTAATACCTTTGCTGTTATAGATTGCTTTATGCCTTTGTTTTTTTCTTTACACCATCCCGTTCCCTCAGGTAGGAAGTGAGAAGAGTCCCGCTATGCTATGCTCATTTGGCCATGTTTTTCATACGCTTTAGGACAAGAAGAAAAAACATTCAGCCAAACGTAGCATGCTTCTAGCGTATATGCCATTATAGACTCGCAAATCTTTTTATAACAGTCCAGACGTCAGCCGAGTGCAGGGGTCTACATCACAAGTGGAAACTAGTCTTTATATGTTAAGTGGACGCATTAATTTTTATTGTTGATCAATTCTGTAGTGAAACGCCATGCTAATATACCGTTTCTCTCGCCACTGCGATCTCTATTGCAGTCTGGGCAGTTCTTTACAAAGATGTGATGATGCAGGCTCATACCTGGCCACCAGTACACTGATTGTAATTCTTCCAGGGAATCTTTTAGTTTGAGGTGTCTGAGACCCTCACCCATATGTGCGTCTGATATTAACAAACCTCTCCTGTCCATGTTTGGAATCACTCTGTCCCCCACTCCAGGGATTCGAGCAAAAGGAACGGAGTTTGCATCGATTATGTATGTATAATTGAGAGGATAGTTGATCGGTAGTGCTGAGCAGTCGCCTTTTGATGACATTTTCACCGCCAGCACTGTTTCACCGTCAATGTATTTTACTGCACGCTTTTTCTTGACTACGGAAGCCGATTCAGTTGCTGCCGTTGTGGCTGTCTCAGCCAATGAATTCCCTGCAACGTGAACGCCATCACGTTGATGACTCAGTGTATGTATCACGTGAGTCTTTGGTAGTTCTTTTTGCAAATGAACTACTTGTTCCCAAAGCACTTTTTGCTTTATTGTTGCACCTGTGTCATCTTTGTAACCGTTTTGAATCCATTTCTGTAAATCGTTATTGTATGATTTGACGCAGTAATACGAATCGCACACAATAAGCGTCGGGAATTCGCGATCGGCATTATCTAGCGCCATTTTTAACGCTATTATTTCAGTTTGTAAAGATCTCAAAATTTCTGTGTGTTTTTGAGTCCAATTGATTCTTTTAAAATCTGGTTTTATTAGATCATAAAGGGGTTTGATCCTTTCTGCGTAATTTGCAATGTATGTTCTTCCGAAATTTAGGAAGCCTAGAATTGATTGTAAGTTTTTTAGTGTTCTAGGAGCTTGGAGTACAGCACATTTCTCTAGGAAATTGTCAGCCAGGCTTTTGCCTTCACTTGATAATTCATATCCTAAAAACAGGACTGTTAGATGGGCAATTCTTGATTTTTTAAAGTTGAATTTGTAACCCTCTGCTGCGAACCCAAGTATTATGGTGTTCACTCTCTTCAAGTGAGTATCCAAGTCATCATCTGTTAGGTAAATGTCGTCGACATATGATAATGCCTCGTCATCGTATGTTTGTAGTAATTCTGTTACTCTCGTTGAGAATAATCCTGGGCTATTCTTGTGCCCCTGGGGTAAACGGCAGAAACTTTTTTGCGAGCCATTTACCGAGAACGCAGTCAAATATCTGCTCTCTGGTGCTATATTTTGACAAAAGAATCCATTAGAGATGTCTAATGTTGTTTTGTATTTTTTGCGCACTATGTTATTCATTAGTGCAGCACTATGCGAGTTTTGTACTGAAAATGTTTTGCAACATGAGTTAAGGTGTCTGTAATCCAAAACTAGACGATATGAGTTGTCTGGTTTGGAGACAGGAAACAAAGGATTGTTCATTTGTGAGGTGCAAGTTTCAATCACCCCCTGGTATTCAAGTTGATCTAGGATCTCTTTTACCTGTTTTTTAGCTTCTTGCTTAATTGGGTACTGCCTCTGTGCAGTAGGTTGTGATGAGGAGAGTCCTCATCCCATCCTACATGATTTTTATATAAAGCAGGAGCTTGAGCTACTGCCCACTTTCTAGCAAGTGTATATTTTTTATGAATTGGAATATGATTTGAGAAGGCAGGCATAATTATTTCTTCGCCATGAGGACACTCCCTGACAAATTCTGGAGGCCAGTCTCGTTCAGCTAGAAGGATGTCATAGCCCTTGGACAGATTATCCCAAAATAGTCCCCTTATTTTTCTAGTCTTATCCCCCTCTATACGCAATGTAATTTCATATATTTTATGAGGTTTGCTAACTCTGGTATCTGCAGTTTCCACCTGAATGTATTCATTCGTGTCCACTGTCTCCAGATGATTCATAAGGACTTTGCGAGCTATGCTCACTTCTGCTGCGCTGTCTAGCATTGTCTGAGCCCATTCTCCGTTTTTCAGCTGTGTTCTCAGTATTCTCGGCATCTTTGATTACTTTAATACTGGCTACCTTCTTTTTTGGAAATTGTAACTTTTTATTTGGATGAGCAGGTTCCTTGTCTTTGGACTTGACGTGCTCTTCCCTGTGTTCTGATCGTCCTCTTCTTTCCGATTTCTGCGAGGAAGTCTGAAAAGATTGAGAGGGACGTGTATCATTATCTTGATATCTATCAGGTTTCTTTATATTATCCCTATTTCTAAGGTTGTATTTTTTCCCAGAGGGCTCACTTTGGGGAGACTTGCGTCCTTGGTTCGGAGATCTTTCTCTCCGCCGAGGAGACCTTCCTCTGGACTGGAATCTTTTTTCTTTAGGATTGGATTGTTTGTTTCCATCCCAGCTCTTTTTTTGAGTATTTAAATTATTTTTAATAAATACCTTTTCAGGACTTTCAATCAGTTGAGGTTTTACCGGTATTCCACCCAGACTATCTCTTCCTAGTTCTTCGTAGAATTTCTCTATGATTCTGGCAATTTCAGTTGGTTGGTCTGCTATATCTGTCTCTTTTAACCTTTGGCGGATCGCCACGTTTGCTGCTTCTCCCTTTATGTTGGCTAATAATATAGCCGAGACCTGCTTGAAGTCTTTCAGTAATTTCATACCAAGAGTTAAGGCGGGTTCTGGACCATATTCATCTTGAATTTGTTTTAGCACATCTGGTATTACTGACATGGATGGTACACCATGTGTTTTTGTGTATATGGAAGCAAAGACTGTACCCCAAGTGTCACAGTCTTCCACGTGTGGTGCGATTCCCATTGGAAGACAGATAGTCAGAATCCTGTGTTTTTCTACCGGGGTGGTGTCTGGAAACACCGCCTCTATTTGAGTGATTTTTTGTGCTAGCCAGAAAGGTATTTGCTCCCGTTTTGCGGGTACTTTACCCAGACAGGACTGTATGTTCTGTGGTGTAATTTTATTTGTGTTACCCTGATGAGGGTTCAGCTGTGGAATTTTAATTGCTGGTTGGACTGTTGAAGTCCGCATTACATATTGGACTAATTGTCTATGTATTTTGATTAGTTGTTTTAGCTGTATTAAAAGCTCTGCTGCAGGCATTTCTTCAATGTCTGGATGTGGTGTATATCCGGCTAGGACCGGCCACGTTGCTACTGGTCTACCTAGTGGACCGAGCCTGGTGATGTGATTATTATGTTTTAGGGCGCCATGAAACAAGAGCAGGTGCTCTTGGAATTTGAGTGGTATTTCCACCTCCTCGAAAGGAGTGTAGATATCCGGTGGTTCCTCTATTTTATAATAGTGGAACTCTTTTGTTACAGCGTTTGCTGCTGGAAAGTTTATCCATGAATAGAATACCTCTGTCTGCCGATATTCGTGTGCCTCAATTACGAATATGACTGTACCACCTCTTGGTGTCAGTCCATTTTCTATAAGTTTTAAGGTTATAGATTTCCTTATGTTGACCGGGATGAGTATTGCATTTGGGTCATTTTCCAGCAGAGTATTGTCTGCTACTAGGAGTTCAGCTGCTATTCTAGCTGTCTCCCTTTCTTCATCACTGTCTATCATTTTACCGACAGGAAGGTTATTCTGTTTGTTTGCAGATCAGGTTTCTATGGAAACAAAGATTAGATGCACAATATTTTGGAACAGTGTATCCTTCAACGTTGATTAAACCAAGAACCATACATAGGAGTCTCCTCCTGCGAGGTTTGGCGGATATGACCTTTCACCCACTCCAGACGTCTTTGGAGTATTATGGGAAAAAAGGGGTCTGTGTGAAAAAGCACGACTGAGTTACTCTAATGTCTTGCGTTAGTTTTATCGCCTATCCAAACGTTTGGGCGCCATGTAGTGTAGTTCCTATTATCCCAATAGGCTCTGCGCATTGGAATAATACCTTCAATAGTATAGACCTAGGACAGAGGTTAACTAGGTCTTCTACTGACGATATTAGACTTAAAGTTTGTGGTTTTGCCAGCTAGCTCAGAGTTCACTAGAAACTTTCTCGAATAGGCAAGGAGGAGTTTAACCTCCCTGGATAGACAAGAAGGGATTTAGTTTCTGACAACCATAGAACATGACAACTTTGCTCTCCCCTAATCAAGAGTGTATCTCTAGAGTCGTGTGAAAACAAAAGACAACTTATTTTACTCAGTCAGTTCAGTGCATTCTTAGTTTCACCAGATTGTAGAGAAAAGGAAGAGACGGGCGTGTTCAATAAAATATGTTATTTATTGATCAGTCTCTTTTCTCGTACAAGAGAAATGAATCGATATTATTGCGATACTTATGGTTAAGTAAAGTGCATACAATAAAAGCAGGAGTATAAAATAATACTGCAGAAGCATTGATATGGTTTCTAAGCCATATGATATTTAAAACTGATAAAATAGATACATACATATATACATTTGACTAATCGTACTCAACTGGTGCTTCTAACCACGCCTACCTCAGTGTACCTGACCTAAGCCTAATACGTGGGCGGGAGTAGATAAGTAGCAGTTTAAGTTAAGTTTGTTTTGCCAAGTGACTGACTCAAGAATTCTCTGCAAGGGGTTATTCAGTTCTATACCTGAGATCTAGAATGGTTGAGGGCTGGTATCTCTCGTCTCTGGTCTTGATATTCCAGCTGCCTGCGAGGGCTGCTTGGAAGCGCCGGAGCTGGATTTCTCGGCAGGAGAAAAGCAGCGTCTCGTTCTCAGCGCGTCAGGAAGGCGGGGCAGCGCCAGCGGGGTCCGCTCTGTGCTGGCCTCTTCGGCAAGTCTCGCTGCTCCGATCTCGTCACCACCGCGTGTGTTTGCTTAAGGCAATGTCGGTAATATTTATACCTGTAAGGTGCCGAGATTGACGTAAGGATGGACATAGATACGTCAATAAGGATGTCATACGGACTGGTCGTTAGCACATTCTTTACTGAAGTTCTCGGTGAAATCAAAACAATGGCCGCAGGGATTTTCCCAGGTTGTCATAGGTTTGATTTGTTTTGAGAACTCCGTATGCCTTATCAGGGGCTGGAGGAATAGTGCTTGCCTAATTAGATGGCAAGCGTTATGACCTAATCAGATAACGCGTTCCTGTGCCGTGGTGTGGCTTAATCAGATAACGGTTTTTGCACCGTGGGATGGCTGCTAGTTAATTATTAACCAGAACAGGGTCAGGAATAGGGGGATCGATACAGAACCTATAGGAATACATCACACCTTGAAAGCCCCCGGATGTCTAGTTTCCAAAAATGTGTGGGTATGCTAGGTTTCCCTAGATGGCAACCGAAGAAGGAGTGAAAAACCCATGTGACCCCCCTAGCTAAACCAATTAGTTTTGACAAAATTAGTTGTTTACTTGTGCAGCGTTGACAATTTGGGCGCAATATTGCAAGGAAAATATGACGGACATTGTGAGTTTTGCAGGATATTGTGGATAAAATTAATTGTTAGATTTCACCAGAGAGACATCACCATGTAGTCCCATGAGTTTTCAACAATATCTACAATTGGCAGGTTATTCGTAAGCGGAATGTACACCTTGGCACAGAGACTAAGAAAAACAAGATCCCATAAAGCCATCTATTCCTCAAACACACACACATACTGGTTGGATTTGGCACGAGGGCGAGTGATGGTTCAGTATATATAATTTTATTAACAAGAGATTTCACAAAAATGAAATGCACTGTCAATTACATGGACAAAAAAACTGAACCAATGACTCGCAGCTCGTGAGCTGTAAAGCCACTTCAAGGCACCAACCACTTTACAGGCCATTCAAACACCTTTCATACCTGACACACAGAAGACCATTCACACCACCAGGCACAAAAGCAACACATCACAACATTTACAAAAAAAGTGACAAGGTGCGTCCTGCTTCAAAAAAACAAACAAAAAAAAAAAACTACACAGACATCAAGTTTTCAAACACACACACATACTGGTTGGATTTGGCATGAGGGTGAGTGATGGTTCAGTATATACCATTGTATTAGCAAGTGATTTCACAAAAAATGAAATACACTGTTAATAATGGAAAGGACAAGAAACTGAACCATTGACTTACAGCTCGTGAGCTGTAAAGCCACGACAAGGCACCAACCGCTTTACAGGCCATTCATACACCTTTCATACATGTGACACATACAAAACATTCACACCGACAGCCGCGGACTCATCACATTACTACACTTCCACCAGCAGACAACGCCAATCAAGGGCCCATCATTTTCACACGCCCACATTCCTGACACAGCAACTACACAAACGAATGGATTACATGGAGTGGTGCTCAACTAGCACTGTGTGTAGTAACCAGCATTAAGTCACTTCCCACACACCGCCAGCCAAGCACCAGTCCACGCACACCCCCAGCCAAGCACCAGACCACACACACCGCCAGTCAAGCACCAGACCACGCACATCGCCAGCCAAGTACCAGTCCACACACACACCGCTAGGAAAGCACCAGTCCACAGACACCGCCAGCCAAGCACACCACCAGCCAAGCACCAATCCAAACACAACAGCAGGCAAGCGCAAGAGCACGCACACCGCCAACCAAACACCAGACCACGCACACCGCCAGGCAAGCACCAGTCCACACACACCGCCAGGACAGCATCACTCCACACCCACAGCCAGCCAAGCACCAGTCCAGGCACACCACCAGCCAAGCACCAATCCAAACACACCAACAGGCAAGCGCAAGACCATGCACACCGCCAACCAAACACCAGACCACACACACCACCAGCCAAACACCAGTCCACACACACCACCAGGCAAGCGCCACTCCACACACACCGCCAGCCAAGCTCCAGCCCAGGCACACCACCAGCCAGGCACCAATCCCAACACACCACCAGGCAAGCGCAAGACCACGCACACCGCCAACCAAACACCAGACCACGCACACCGCCAGCCAAGCGCCAAACCATGCACACCGTCAGACAATGGACACTACATGCAAACCAACATCATACTTTAGTTTTTTTTCAAAACAAATGAAAAACAAAATGCAAATTGATACAAATCTACTAACACAACAACTAAATCTAAATACACTACACAAATGCCAACTTTGAAACTGAACAATAAGTTTTAAAGAATAGAGACCAGCCAGTTCACTTTACCACCCATGGATGCTCCCAAAAATTCTTTTGCGTGTGGTACATTCTAAAACAAGCAGGTACACACAGCCCAGGGTTTGAAGGACAGTCGGGGCAGTACATACGAACCTCCTTCCGCAAACCTCTTCGCCAACAGACTCTACATCTCCGACTGGGAAAGTCTTTTGAGGTTGTAGGAGGAATTTGATCAGGAAAGTGGCGATCTTTCAATCTGGCAACATCCTCCACCACTCCAACTCTAGGAACACTTGCCTGTTCCACTAAAACAAGGCTGCCTATTACAGACTCCTTAAACTTTACAAAAGTCATCTTTGACTGGGGACAAGATTTCTGGAACACAACAAAAGCATTAAAGGTTGCCAAGTGGAAAAGATGGATAGCCAACTTCTTGTACCAAATGTAAGCCTTACGAAGAGCAGCATACGGTTCCAACCTCTGATCTACTCTGTCATCACCACCCATGGGCCTATTATAGTCTAAAATGCACACAGGTTTGCGCGCTTCTGCAACCTGACCCCAAACAGTCACCGGTTCAGTGCTTTCATCATGTATGAAAGTCAACATGTAGACATCTCTCCTGTCTGAAAACTTCACAGCTAGAAGCTCCTCACAACGCAATGCACTGCACTGTCCCCGAGCAAGCTTTTGACAAACAAGTTATTTTGGTAAACCTTTACGGTTAGAGGGTATTGTGCCACAAGCAACAGTGTCCACTTTGGCCAATTCCCTGAACAACCGCACACCAGTGTAGAAGTTATCTACATATAAATGATGGCCTTTGTTAAAAAATCCTCGACCAAGTACCCACACAATTTTCTCAGTCACTCCAAAAGTCGACGGACAACCAGGGGGGTTAATCCTGGATTCCTTACCGGTGTACACCCTGAAATTAGAGACATATCCAGTCAGACTGTCACACAGCATATAAAGCTTAATTCCATAGCGTGCCCTCTTACTAGGAATGTATTGCCGAAATACCAAGCGGCCCTTGAACAACAGCAAAGACTCATCCACTGCAATTTCTTTCCCAGGATAAAAGATCTCAGGAAATCAATCAACAAAATGATCAATGACAGGCCGAATCTTGAAAAGACGGTCACAATCAGGGTGATCTCGTGGCAAAGCAGAACCATTGTCAACAAAATGCATCATCCGAAGCAGAAGCAAATACCTATCACGACTCATGACTGACGGAAATATAGCTGTTGCCAACAAGGGACTAGTAGACCAATATGAAGCCATTGATGGTTTCCTAAGCAAGCCCATCAAAAAAGTTAAACCCAAAAACTTTTTCATCTCCTCCAAATTTGTGGGAGTCCACCTGGTAGCTCTAGCGTGGGGCTTAAGGCTGGCACTGTCCACCCTCAAAAAATGTTCTGTATACAAATTAGTCTGCTCTACAATCTCTGCCAAAAACACATTAACCATAAACAACTTGAAAAAATCAATTGGCAAAAAGTTTTCAGTGTTCACCCTACACCCTGGAACACCAGTAAATTCAGGCAATGCCGGCTGCACCATGCCTGGTGCAACCCAGAGGTCAGAACTTTCAACGTCAAGTCTTGCAGCCGCAGGCTGCCGCCCAGCTGCCTCTTGTCTCAGTACACCAACTGGAAGTCTAGCAGCCCAAGGCTGCAGCCCAGATGCCTCTTGCCGCACTATCGGCACAGCAATGTCCTCCGCAACCACATGCACTTCATCCACACCAAAAGTAGCTTCATCAGCACTCAGAGTATCTTCATCATCAGATGAAGCCATGTGTAGAGAAAACTCACTACCTGAATCTTCACCTCCCACCTCTGGCTCAGAATCAGAGTCAGTCTCTGGACCATGGTCAGAGGAAGAATCAAAAACCATTCCAACAACTTGCTGAGCAGTGATCCGGCGGCTAGCCATTATCCTTACTTAGAAAGGAGTCTGCACAAACAACTCAACAACCCCAACACTGTGCAAAGTAAGTAAAAAATATAAGCCTTTATCACAAAGATCTATATACTGAAAAAATATACAATTCACTTACAAGAGACAGCTACACTCACCAGAAGCTACTCTGCAAAGACACAGCAAATAGGCAACGATATCCCACTAGAAAGAAGAAGAAAAAACTTACATCTACAGAAGTACACATCAAGAACAAATGCAAAACATGTTTAACAATCACAAAAAACTGAAATTAAACATACTCGTATTATTACACACTTTGCAAAAAAAACAATTACATTACAATTGAACAAAAAAGGTCTCTTACCAAACACATGCAACTACACAAACAGCAGAACAGCAGAACCACCAGTAATGGAACCGCACACTGCAACAATCTAAAGAGAAAATAAAACAATACACATTAGAAGAAACAAAAACAACACACATTACAACAGGCTATGTCACAGGGTATGTCACAAATGGGGTGTCTGTCCCCATGGGGGGCAGAATATAAATCTTTATAAATGTGGGCCCCCTGGAAGCAACCCTACAGAGGGCAGAGAGGCCAAATTAAGACACTAATCTGCCCCCAGAGATATTTTTGAAAACAAATGGGCCCAAGGAAGCGACCCTTGGCCAAGGGGTCGCTTCCTATACAAAAAAAAACAATCCCTGGTGTCTAGTGGGCTTTTCTACCCCCCCCCCCCCGGGTCCAGAAACGGTAAAAAAACAGCCGATCTGCAGAACAGTCTAAAATATTTATATTGCCACCTGGAAGCGACCCTTGCCCAAGGGGTCGCTTCCTTTATAAAAGAAAAAACAAATCCCTGGTATCTAGTGGGCTAATCTACCCCCCCTGGGTCCAGATTCGGCCCAAAAAACGGCCGATCTGCCCCCAGGGGGTGCAGAAAAGTCTAAAAAAAATAGTTTGCCCCTAGGAAGCGACCCTTACCCAAGGGGTCGCTTCCTTTATAGAAAAAATAACAATCCCTGGTATCTAGTGGGCTTTTCTACCCCCCTTGGGTCCAGATTAGGCCCAAAAAATGGACGATCTACCCACAGGGGCAGAAAAGTCTAAAAAAATGTGTTGTCCCCTAGGAAGTGACCCTTACCCAAGGGGTCGCTTCCTTTATAAATAAAATAACAATCCCTGGTGTCTAGTGGGCTTTTCTGCCCCCCCCTGGGTCCAGATTCGCCGAAATAACGCGCGATCTGCCCCTAGGGGGGGGCAGAAAAGTCTGAAAAATTATATGCCCCTAGGAAGCGACCCTTGTCCAAGGGGTCGCTTCCTTTTTTCAAAAAAATAACATCCCTGGTGACTAGTGGGGGCATTCCTGGTGCAGGATCGCGACGCTGTGCGCGATCCTGAACCAGGAATGCCCTGCATTGAGACATCAGGGGAGAGTAGACAGTGTTTCCTCCCCCCCGATGCCTCAAGGCACCGAGAAACGCCCCCCCGCCCCACCGGCGAGCAGAAACCTCACCTGCTCGCTGGACGCGCTGGAAAGAAATGGCTTCCAGCGCGTCCAGCACTTCCTGATGACATCGGCGCGCGCCGAGCGCGCTGACGTCACCAGGAAGCGTGGGGGGGGGCAGCGGAAAGTCTTCCGCTGCCACCCCTGCAACCAAAACAAGGATCGATGCCCCAGGGGGGGAGCGGCATCGCTCCCCCCGAGGGCTGTGCCGATGACGGAACGGTTCCGTCATCAGCACAGCCCAACCGGGGTTAAAAAGAACGGACAGCAGGAGTGGGAGGAAAGGCCGGGTCGGTAAAAAAGACTGGCAGCGGGAGTACAAAAAGAACAGACATTGGACGTAGGGTGTGTAGGTATGTAAAATGAATGGGCAGCAAAAGTAGGGCCGATGGGTGGGTAAAAAGAATGTCCAGCAGGAGTAAGGCGGGTGGGTAAAGAGAATGGACAGCAAGAGTAGGGCGGGGGATGGGTAAAAATAACAGGCAGTAGGAGTAGGTTGGGGTGTAGTTACAAAGAATAGGCAGCGCAGGTGGGGTGAGGTTAAAAAGAACATACAGCAGGATTAGGAGGGGGTGGCTAAAAAGAACAGACACTTGGAGTAGGGCCGGTGGGTGGGTAAAAAGAAAAGACAGTAGGAGGGCCGGGTAGGTAGTTAAAAAGAACGGACAGTAGGAGGAGAGGCAGGTGAGTGGGTAAAAATAACAGAGCGAGGATGGGGAGGTTATGAACAGAACGGTGAGCTGGAGTTTAATAAGAACGAACAGCGGGAATAGGGAGAGGAGGTGGTTAGTAAGAACAGACCACAAGAGTCAGGTGTGGGGTCGTCAATAAGAACAGGCAGCAGGACTACTGTGGGGGTGGGTGAAAAGAACCGACTGTTGGAGTAGGGCAGGAGATGGGTAAAAAGAACATGCAGCAAGAGGAGGGCAGGGTAGTTAAATGAAAACAGAGGATGGAGGGGTGGCTAAAGAAGAATGAACTCTGGGTGGTTAAAAAAACAGACAGAGGGAGTAGATAAAACAAGGGGAAGAAAGCGGAAGGAGGCTCGGTTGACATCACAGCTGTTAGAAAGCTAGAGGAGAAAATCTTATAATCGCATGTTATCAGACCTGACATTTAGACACCAAAAAAAAAAAGATCACCGGTAGTAGTACCTGGTTCATTATTGTGCGCGGCGTGACCACAGAGCTACTGTTCTTTCAGCGCCGCACCAGAGCTTTGAATAATTCCCCTTCCAGCCCCACTGCCAGCTGCTCTGCGGCTCTGCCCGAACCCAGTGAGAAAGAGAAACTTAACAGGCTGTGAATAGAAACCGGACCAATGTACGCCAAAGCACAAGAGCAGTGAAGGTATCACCGCCGCCGGCCCGATTCGGCCCGAAAACCGGAAGTTCGCGCCTGTCGTGGGGCGGAACTTCCACCTTCTGCAGGAAGCCCGCGCCCACGGAGTGGCTGGCCGACAGGAGTAGTGGTGACGCAGGGCTCCCATGCCTGAGGGTGAGCCCCGCGGTGGATGCAGAAGTAAGGAGGGTCAGAAGTGGCGGTTGAGGCCGCCGATGCAAGTGTGAGGGAAGCCCCGCGGGTGCCAGGTCATGCAAAGCGTAGGAGATGACCAGGGGAGTCCTGAGGCTGACGGAGCCTGTAGCAGCGACAAAAGAATCGGGTGAGTGGAGCTTAGTTGTACCGTGGGGGCTGGTGCGTGTGTTTTTTTTCTTTTTAGTGATTGCATACGTGTGCACCGGCTGGGGGCGGCTGCTACGTGTGTGCGCGTTCAAGTTAACTCTCGCCTCGAGCCCAATTAACGAGGCGCCAAGCACCAGCATACACGTGCACATCTCATACATTACATGCAAGCACGTCTTCACAAGCGCGTTCACCCGTGCAAATCGCCAAAAGCCCTGCTCATGCCCATCTCCTGGCCCACTACGAGGCAAGTCCACAACAATAAGGCTCGTTGGCGACAGCGCTTCGCGCTGCGTACGCTAGGCTCGACCTAAAAAGAAGTGGTTTAAAAACTGAAAGCAAATGTGCATTATTGCAACGCTGTAGAGACCAAGAAAATGTGTGCATTATGGTGCACTGTGAAAACTAAACAGTAGTGTGCATGATTTCATCATTGTGTGTTGGACAAATCTAGGGATTGCTGCATGCCAGCGTTTGGGCAAATTTGGAGGACTGTAGCAGGTTGGAGTCTGAGGACTATTGTAGACATGGAGAACGATGTGCATTGTTGCCAGTATGCGAGTCTGGCACAGGTGAGTGTGTGTGTAATGTTGAAATCTGTTTCGAATATCAGGCCCAAACCCCCACTCTGAATTAGAAACTAATGCTATTTGAAAGGAGTCTTCAGTGAAATGTGCTTTTCAAAGTTCCTCTGTTAGTAATTTTTTTTTAAACGAGGTGAAGAGTAATTAGTTTTAAATTGTATCAATTGTTCGACCAATATTGACAGGGTGTAAATGTGATTCATTTACAACAGCCTTTCTTAAACGTGGTTCGAATTAGCAATAGTTATGCATAGATTTGTAGCTTTACTGTACTTATAAATTTACTACCTACTACAACATTTCAGTTAAAAAGCATATTGTTGTGTTAGTCAAAGGAGGTATAACTCGACATCTGCTGCTGTATATTTTTGTTGGGTGTGTCTTACTCTATGTTGTTATGTTTGCCGGTTATTGTACGTTGTGCTGTTTATCTGTGACTGTGATGCAGTTGTTTTTGCAGCCTACAGCATCTTCCTTGCAGTCAGTGCTAAAAGGTGTGTGTTATGCTGGCGCTGCAGTTGTGGTTTATTTTCTGCATGTTGCATTCCTGCGGTGTGGTTGCGTCTGTGTCTGATCTATGCCCATCTCTAAACGACGCTAGTGAGTGTTACCAGCACTGTGCCCTGCTGCCCCTTTCCCCTAGCCGAGTGGATGAGGAACAGCCGCCTGAAACTGAACTCGGATAAAACGGAAGTCCTCATCCTGGGAACGTCCCCAGCCGCCTGGGACGACTGCTGGTGGCCCCCTGCCCTGGGCAGCGCACCCAAACCAACGGACCATGCACGCAACGCTGGACTCCTCCCTCTCCATGACCAAACAAATCAACGCCGTCTCCTCGTCATGCTTCAACATCCTACGCATGCTACGGAAGATCTTCCGGTGGATCCCCACCGAAACCAGGAAGACGGTCACCCAGGCCCTCGTCACCAGCCGACTGGACTACGGCAACTCCCTCTACGCCGGAACCACTGCAAAACTCCAGAAAAGACTTCAGCGGATTCAGAACGCCTCGGCACGGCTCATCCTGGACATCCCCCGACACAGCCACATCTCCGCACACCTAAGAAACGTGCACTGGCTCCCCGTCAACAAGAGAATCACGTTCCGACTCCTCACCCACGCACATAAAGCTCTCCACAACCAAGGACCAAGATACCTCAACGACCGCCTCAACTTCTACACTCCCACCCTCCAGCTTCGATCGACCAGCCACGCCCTCGCCGCCGTCCCCCGCATCCGAAGAGCCACAACGGGAGGAAGATCCTTCTCCTACCTGGCTGCCAAGACGTGGAACTCCCTCCCCACCCACCTCCGCCTGACCCAAGACCACCTCGCCTTCAGGAAGCAACTCAAGACCTGGCTGTTTGAGCAGTAGCGGGCCCCCCCTCCACAAGCGCCTTGAGACCCTCCGGGTGAGTAGCGCGCTATACAAATACTTGATTGATTGATTAATTTCCTTATACACGAGGCGTGCCCATACGCAGAGAAAAAAAACCTTCCACTCTCTCTAATGCACTCTGTCCCATCCTATATATCTCTCAATATACCTTCTACCTCCACTATGACTCATCCCAAATCTCATTCTAATACTATCATCTCGAAAATAACCCTTTCTAGACTCTTTCCTCCTCTATCCCTCCTGGCTCAACACAAACATCATTCTAAAACACTTTCTAAATTCTTCCCCCATGTACCCCTCCTTTGACTCATCCCAAATGTCTTTTACTACTATGATCTCCCTAATTCCTTTCTAGAAACTCTTCCCTCCACCATCTCTCCCTTTTCCTCATCCCAAACTCCATCTTACTACTATGATCTCCCAAATAACACTTTGTAGACTCTTCCTTCGTCTAGCCCTCCATTATCCTATTCAATACAACTTACGGACTCACATGTCCACCCCTCATATTAACTCATATTTCTATACACTAAACCACCAATAATACTTTTGGGTTCCAGAGTAGCGTGCTACTTGCCGAAAAGTGCTTCAATGCCTTGTCAGGGGTAGTAAGTGCTATATAAATACAATTACAATACAATACAATTACACAGAGACAATAAATCATACGTCTGTAAATCAGTGTATAGGAAATAGGACTACCAAGTGTAGGAGTCACATGTCAACCGTTCTGGTAGACAGTATAGCTGTATAGGGGGTTGTCTTTACTTTAATTGGTTTCCAGCCAAATTAACCCTTTTGACAATATTAGAATAATGAAAGAATGGGGGAAACGTCATACCACTCTAACCTATACCTTGCAGTTAGCATGCCATTCTTCTATAACACTTCTGTTCTATATTAGGATTTTAACCTATAAACTGCAAGTAACAAAATGATCTCTCTGACAAAAGCAGTAACCCACTGATCTAGCTACATTATATCCACTTGGTGATCTGCATGGTACATGTACTACTTTGCAGAAGGCATATTAACCCTCTGGGCTACCTCATGATGAGTCAAAACTGCCAGTAGACCAAACTCATATCTCTCTCCAGGAAAAACATTAGTCATCAGAGTTATTTTGACACTTTTATTGTTGCCTGAAAATTGCTGGAGGTGAGGAATGGGACAGCGGGTGCTTTCAAATTCAAAATATGTTTGAAAACACTGTGCCTCCTGAAGTCAGCGCCCCATGTGGTGGCTCCAGTCACACCGCCCTAGAGCTGGCCCTGCCGAATTGCAATTTGGAAGGAGTGTGTCTTCAAAATTTAGAGGTGGTATGCACTGTAGCAATAATTTGTGACTGGAATTTTGGTAGCAAACTATTTAACAGCCAGCTCAAAGCTTTATACTCCCGAGTTAGGCCCATCAAGCAAAGCAGCTTATTTCTTACATTTTCCTAGAAAATAACATTTCAGCAGTGAACTTTTCCACATATTTGCATGCACGAAAATGTTGGATTAGTCTCTCTGAAACTACTTTGTTTACACATCCAGCTTCCCACAACATTATCATCATGATGCCTTGAACATCATGTACTGGGCCTCTCTATGCACTAGGCACAAAAGTCGTCCAATCTTTATCCACGGGGTAACAGCGCTATCAACATATACATAACATCACTAATCTGTCGCGCACATCGAGAAGGCTGCTTTTATTATAAATAATGGCCATCCCGATAGATTGGTAGAGGAGGCACTTCTGCTGGCACTGAAAGTCCGTGCATGCTGAGAATTCACCACGCACTGGTCTGAAATTGCGTTAGGGGTGTCCAACTCGAGACCAAGATGGGGTTCTTCATTCTATCTCATCAGGTAATGGAGTTGGATCGTCCCTTGGAGGGATTCTTGGCTCTACACCCATACACACTCTAGGTACACTCAGAGTAGGATCCGCATCAGAGGAGTACGTTATTTTACCATTTTGCATATATGCCTGCATATATTCATTGCTTCAGCACCATGGCAGAAATGTATCTACTGTTTACTTGTTTGGTGCTTGTAATCTCCTTTACTTGCTTCTGTCTCCTAACAATTGCAGTGCATGTATTTTATACAAGAATAACGTTGGTTCTTCAAATATATTGAAAACGTCCCACTGTGTATTCTTTATACTTCTCTGACAGAAAGTAAGCACGAGTGACTGAGCGAAAGATTCTGTGCTGTTTCTACAATTCTTGAGGAATCTGGGTTGTCATGTTCAGTGGTTGCCAGAGTCCATTCGCTCCCTGGTAAGATTAAGGGGGGCTTGTGGTGGCACTGTAAGCTAGCTGGTCATAGGTCAACATATCCTGCGGGGTGCCTGGAATCAGTCTTGACACCAAGCCCTTAGTTTACGTTGTCCAAACAATGTGCGGATCCTACGGAGTAGTAGGAACTTCACTACGAAAGGAAGTAGCAACTGATTCACAAAGAAGGCAGTGGTCCTCTAAGGGGGAATAGCCTCAGCGGAAGTGGGTAGTGGGCCAGGGAAACCGAAAGCTTGTATTTTTATAAAGGAGCACTGGCTCCCCTAAGGCAGGCTTTTCTTTCATCCTAGCAACTGGTAATTTTGTGAAGCGACCTACGATTACATAGGTTGCTTTGCAAAATCAAGTACAATGAAAAAAATATTCAGGGCCAGATATACAACCCTTTTTTGCGCTTGTAAATGGGAGATTAGCCCGTTTGCAACAACAACAAAAAGGGTCCTGGCATGTACAAATGCTTTTTTGCGAGTCACTGGCCTGCAAAATAGCATTTGCGAATAGGAAATGGCGTCCATTCCTAACAGCAAGCCTCAGTGCCAAGTACGATTGATTTGCGACCGCAAAGCACTTGCAGTTTACCACCTACTTCAAGTAGGTGGTAAACCATTCGCAAACGGTAAGGGGTTCCCAGGGGACCCCTTCCCCCTTGTGAGTGTGTGCGAATATATTTTTTAACAGTAGACAGTGGTACCAGGGACAATTGCCTGCCCTTAAATTTTTCTTTTTAAAATGCATCCCGTTTTCCATTAAGGTAAATGGCCCGCATTTAAAAAAAATAATTCTAGACATGGTGGTCAGCTGACCCCAGCAGCCCACCATCCCTGGAAGAGCCAGCCATTCCCAATGGGGTAGCATATTGCGCTTGCCTCATGAATATTAATGAGGCAGTCAATTTGTGACCCCATTGGGAATCGCAAACAGCGTCTGAGACACTGTTGTACATTCACTTTTGCTAGTCTCAAATGGCGAGTTGCAATTCGATGCAATTTGCGATGTGCAAAAGTGAATGATTGTACATCCGGCCCTCAGTGCTCAATTTGCAACCATTTTTTGTGATCAATATAATAGTACATCTGATCCTTGAGGTTTTCCCTCTATGCGATTTGATCTCCCCATTTAGATTTTAAGAACCCGGAATATGGGAAAATGCACATATGCTGTTTTACTGTACCGACAGTCCACATATTTCCACATTACTAACCTCTTTTCACCACATAAATAAGTTTTGCAGTGAAAATTTGCAGGAGAGAGCTAATATGGCTCAACAAACCGGGTGCAGGTCTGATCTTGGTAGCTCTGATGTAGTTTTATTGAGGCTCAAACAGTGTGGAAAGTTACATATACAATTATTTAAACATTGGTAAGGCCTTGCGCGGGCTTGTTACAAGCATTGTGAAATAGTCCTACCAACTCCTTGCTAAGAGGTAAAACAGAAGAGACACTAGAAGGGGAATGTTGAAAGAGTTATAAAGGACCTGGGGGCATATTATCAAGAACGGCGTTAAAATGACTGCCGGTTCGGCAGCAGAAAACTGCAGCTAAAGCAGCGATAATGGGCTTGATAATATGCCCTAGAGAATTCCAATAGAAGCCCATATTCACACCAGAACATGGACTTCTTTTGGAATTCTCAAGGGCATATTATCAAGCCCATTATCGACGCTTTAGCGGCAGTTTTCTGCTGCTAAACCGGCGATGCCCCCAGGTTATCAAAGATGTTTGCACACCTCAGGACAATTTAGGAGCGCAAATGCAATAATTTAGAAGGGAAACAACTAAGTTTCTTAGCAGCAAGTTAGTGTGTAAACATTCAAGTCTGTGGGTATTAGCACATTTTTGCAGACAGTCTCCCACGAGTTACTCCTGACAACGTCATCAATGATGAAAACTATTTTCCCAGATGTTAGAAATGGGGGTCTCTAGTTGGCAATGGCTGGCCACTGTCCAAGTAAGGTCCCTTCTTCCAAAGTCAGAGTAAGGGGGCTACACCCTTTGATAGCCCCTGCACAACCCTGTGGTAACGTAGCACTAGCAGCTAGGCTTATCTCAGAGGCAGTGTGTAAAGCATCTTTGATCATACACAGTAACACAGTGAGGAACACTACAAAGGGACACCACACAAGTAGTTATAAAAAAGAAGTATCTTTATATATAGACTTAACACAAGACCAATAACGCTAAAAAGCCACAATACTGTAAAATAGGATTATCCTTGAGATGCTGTAAAAATAGTTCAGAGTGTGCAAATAGGAGTTCAGTTCAAGGCAGTGGTCTCTGTGACCCTTTTACTTACAAAGTACCTGGATTTCATAGCAAAACCAACAAAATGTCACAAACGAGCTGTAGCGATGATTTTCCTCCCGCGAGGCTGGCGGTGCGTTGAATCCTTGTCGCAAGGGAGGATGATGCGCCGGTCTGCGGATGCGTGCGGGACAAAGCGAAAAACTTTTTCACACTAGGCCAGAGAAGCGTTGAATCCTTGCCGCAAGATGGGATGATGCGCCGAGCCTGTTGCGTGTGCGACCCTGTTGTGATGAGAAGAAATGGCGCTCCGCGAGGGAGCGACGCTCTGGGCGTGATGCGATGAAAATGGCAGACGCACAGCGATGCGATGATCTTGATGCGATGATCCGGGGTTAGCGAGCACTTGGCGGCCCGCAAACCTGTGATGCGATGATGTTTGGGGGTAGCGAGCACTTTGGGGCCCGCAAGCATGCGATGCGATGATTCTTGGTTTGCGAGCACACGGCAGCAGCAGCGCGGTGATTTTTCTTACGCTCTTCAGCTGTGGCGGCTCGCAAACGGGCGTTAGCGACAATTTCAGCACTCTCTTCTCTGGAGTAGAACTAGAGGCCCTAGAACTCACAGGGGCCTCACCTTCAGATAGAAAACCTCGCTGGGAGGAATCAGGAGGCTGGTGGGGGAATCAGATGTGCATGTGACTCCAGCAGGAGGCTAGCTCTCTTCTAGCCCTTGGGTGGTTGCTTTAGCAAAATAAAAGTTCTCTCCAAGTCCTTTTCCCTCTTCTTCCAAGCCCAGGGGGAACTACTGCAGGCCAATCCAAGAAATAGCACACAAGCACAAGGACAGTCCTCTCCTGCAGATTCCTTCAGTGAAACGGACAGAGGTTCTTGTTGACATCCAGGAGCAATACAAAAATCAGGGGTTTGGGCACAGATATTTATACTCCAAAAGTCTTTGTTCTAAGAAGTCACAAGTCACTGAACCCAGCCAGAACCAGTTCCGCTCATGCCTGGAGCACTTTGTTTACCAGGCTGCATCCTTCCTTTCAGACAGAGGGGGTCTGCATCAGACGCACAGTAGGAGGTGAAGCCAACATTCACCTTGCCAGGCACAGCCCTATTGAGGTCAAGGAGCTACCCCTCCCTAGTACTCAATGCAGATCTCTCTATTCAACCCAGGTCTGACTCAGCCTGCCTTGCCCCTCTAGACCCAGACAGTCAACACACATAACAGCAGAGCACACTGGAAGGCTTAGGCAAGAAAATACCTACTTTCTAAAAGTGGTATTTTCAAACACAGAATATTAAAACCAACTTTGCTAAAAGATGTATTTTACTATTCTGAGTTCAGGCATACTAAACTCGAATTTCTACCCTGTTCCCTGAGTCAGTTAGGACTATAAGATGTAATAGTCAGTCTGCCCATTCTAGCCTATGGAGAACAGGTAGCCTTGCAGCAGAGAAAAACAAAATCGGGTGTAATTCACTACCAGGACATGCTACACATATCAAGCCATGTCCTAACTTACAGATACAATACACCTACCATAGGGGTGACTGACATGATGCCAAGGGAAGGTTCAGGGGCTGGGAAGTGTGGGCACTTCACAGCCAAGATGGCAGTTCTGGACTGCACACAGACACTGCAGTGGCAGGTCTGAGGTACAATTTACAAGCTGCTTCTGTGGGTGGCGCAAACCAGCACTGCAGGCCCACCAGCAGCATTTGGGTTACCAGCCCTGGGCACACTCAGGCCACACTACTAGGGATTAACAGGTAAACCAGATAAGCCAATCAGGGATATATCAATTCACAGTTATATTTACACAGGGAGCATTCACGCTGTGGCACTGAATGGCAGTGGCACAGCGCCGGAGCATCTAATACCAGCAAAAACAGAGGAGACAACAGCTAAACATGGAAGGGAGACCCACGCCAATGGTGCCAGGTCTAACACTGGATAAAAACAAATAAATGACATAGGGCAAATGCACTTTACATTTAAGTTTCCAGAAGATATTACCTGTACATTTATGTGTGGGCAATTGGAGATACACCTTGTAGTCTGTGATATTAGCAGCTTATGTATTAGCTTATTGTATAAAAGCTTTTGCACACTGAAAGGGTTTGTGGCACTAGCTGACAATTGAGACAAACTGGATGCCTGACCTGCAGGTTTCTGTTGATTCCTGAAGGAAAGGATGTGGTTTTGCGGATCAAGGTAGAGGGAACATAGCATTTTAAAGTTTATCTGCTTTGACGTTACATGAACCCAGTATAGACCATATGGACCAGCAGAATAAAAACCGGACAGCTGGCACACAACTAGGCACATAGCCTTAGACTTGCTTAAACAGGAATTCTGGGATGGTGCCACGGATCACTTTTGTGACCCTGAACATGATTCTAAATTTCATACATGGTTAAAAAAGAAGCCAATGAAGGCGAGCCAAAATGTGTTTAATGTGTTGACCACGACTAGAAACATAGTCAGTCTTCCAAGCAGCCACATTTTGTAAGTGTTGCATATGAGCCAGCATATATGTGGACTAATCCAAAAAAAAGACTATTGCAATAACCCAGTCTGGAAAGTTACTCAAAATCTATGCAGACATTTAGAAACTGGACACAGAAAAACACAGATTCGGCTTCACTAATCTATAGTGGACTGAAAGTTCCATTTTGGTAGTGTCTTATCCAACAGGCATCAATTTATTGTCGGTACAAAGGTTCTGCTAGCAGTTTACACCTTCCCTAGGAGTTGCCCTGTTTTGCTTTTTGACAGTGATGTCAACATCCAGAATTGGATCATGTAAACAGTTCTGTGTTGGCGGTATTTTAATTTATCAGCAATAAAACTTTCAAGTCTAGAATTTTCTGTGCAAAATCTTTTTTTATAAAAAGGCAGTAGCAAATGTGGCACAACATCAATATATGTTGCAATATGATGCTAACGTAAAGCACTGTGCCAATGTAATGCCTTTTATTCAAATACCACTAGCCGCCTTTCCTGCTGGTAAATCCGAATGCCAGCATAAATCTGTTTATGTGATCCGGCTAACCCCACTGACAAATTCAAACACCCCTCCCAAGAAACTGTTTCTGCAATCCAGCCAATGGAGTGTCTACCACTTTGTTTCTAGAAAGGGAGGGAGGTAATGAGAAGTCACTGGGCAGTTCTAAAAGCTCACTGTAGAATTGGAGTTTGGAATATTATCAGGAATTAGGTTTTTATTTATTTATTTAATGAGTTTTATATAGCGCTGGCTAGACCCGTAGGTATCAGAGCGCTTTACATTAGATTACACAAAGTTACAAAAATAATAACAATTAAACGTTACATCAAATAAGCAACACATTTAAGGAGAAAAGAAGGTGAGACAAATAGAGCAGAGAGGGGGACGGGGAAAGTGTGAAGGGAGAGGATGAGTGAAAAGACAGCAGGAGAGACACAGGGAAGTTTGCCCAAATAGAGCATTGAGGAGGGTCTTACTGAGGTGGCCATCTTGAAGACGGGTAAGGGGGATGAGTCATTGATGTTCGAATTCGGTCGATCCCCTCTAATCACTATGACCCAGAAGGAAAGGGGGTGCAAGCTAAAAACAGCAGATCAGCATGAGGAACAGTGCCAGGGAGCAACGGTGAGCTGGGCGCTGTTGCGGCGTTGACTTAGTTAGCACAGTAGTGGTAGCAGTCGCCATCTTAGGGTCAGGCATCATTGAGGGTCCGATCGGCGTGCAGCACGAGTTGACTCAGATAGCAAATACCTTAAATGGTATCTGGTGAGAGGCTGCGTCGGTGTGCCGCTACACTGGAAGCTCTGCTGAGTGGTATGATTGAGCTGCCACCGTCATATACACGCTGCATACATTTCTGCCGGAAACATCCAGATAGCACAATTACTGGGTGGCCAGCGAAGGGTAATGGGGTCCAGGAGGGTGTGCATACAATTACCCCTCCAGGGCAGGCTCCGTGTGTCCCCGCCACTTATTATGGGAACACTGCTTCGAGGCTCAAAGTCTTCCAAACTGCAGCGCTGTTTACGATGGCAGTTGGGCGCCATATTAGGGTCAGGCACAACTGATAATGGTCGGCTCTGTTTGCAGGAACCGTACACCCGGGTGTAGTGGGGGCCTCTCGTACACTGCTGACCTGATGGGGAAATGCCGGATCCGGCTTCTGGGTGCACAGAGTTTGCGAGCTATTGATGGGGTCTTGTTCACCAACACAGGCGGTAGACCCCAGCATTTCAAAAAGTAGGTGCAATATATTCATTAGAAGAAAGAGACTAGTTTATAAAAAAATGTTGGGTCACATATAAAGTTACATCAGAGATTCAGTAGGTCATTTGTTAAGGTTGAGCCTCAAGGTTGATGAAAACATATGACTTCCAAGTACAAAATCAGTGTGGATGATCGGGGATGAATAAAATTAACAAAAAGGAATCTTGCACCAGAAGCGAGAATGTTTTTAAGCCCAGGAAAAAGTGCCCAGTGCAGTACAATTCTGAAGAAAATTTGATGGATCGGAGAAAACCTAAAAAAGAGTTAAATCTGGTCTTGGTTGGACCTTAGGAGGATTTGAATGGTAAGAGTAAATAAGGGGGGACATTTACAAAATCAAGTCAGAGCGCGGTGTTACTCCAACATTGCTAAAGTCGCACTCTGACAATTTTTAAACGCATAGACGTGCCGTATTTTTTTTAAAAATACGGCGCACCCCTACATTTCCCCTAGCGCTGGAGCTAAAAAAGATGCCTAGCACCAGCACAGGCACTATTGCGCCATGTTGGAGGGTGCCTGTGCTGCAGGGGCGATTGTTTATGTGCAGGAACCTTCCTGCACATAAAGAATCTTTAACCCTTTGGGTGCTGGTGATGGAACCACTCCGTCACCAGCCACGGACGGGCTGTGCTAATGACGGACTGGTTCCGTCATGGCCCCGCCGCCACGCCTGCGCGGTAGCGATTTTGCGCCTGCGCTGAGCGTTCTATTGAGCGGGCAGGGCCGTGATGGAACCACTCCGTCACAAGCACAGCGTGCCCGAGGCTCATGACGGAGTGGTTCCGTCACGAACATTGCGGTGCCGCGCGGCCCCCCTCCCCCTAGCGCTGCGGTGGAATTACCGCCGCAGACAAGGGGTTAAAGGCGATTTGATCTTTTTATGTGTGCTGCAGAATTCAGCACACATAGAAAGAGCAAAATATGAGGAGAAATGAATGATTTCTCCTCATATTACCATCATAAGACCAAGTATTCCCTGGTCCTAGTTTTTGGCACTTCCATGTCCATGGGTTAAATGGCTTAACGCCCCCTTTAAATACGGGATTGAGAGCAACGACAATGGAGCATCAGAAAAAGTGACGCTCTGGTGGCGTTAGTGACTTGTATATAAACCCCTAGGTGTCGTTTAGCAGCTTGTCACTGAAATGTTCCTTGTTGGAGCGTCAGAAGCCTGACTTGACCATTCCTTGGATGAATGCTGCCCTTCTGACCGTACTGCTTCAGAATACCAGGAAGCCGTGCACCCAAATATGGGTTGGCTTTGTGGGATGACCACCCATAGAGAGGCTGAATTGCTCAAATGTAGATTGAATTGAAGGAGGGAAAAGGAGAGTCAAGATAAAAATAAGAGACACAATGGGCAACTAGTGTCTTACTTTCCTAAATACCCTTTTAACCTACCAGGAGTGTTCCAAAACGTGTTCTGTTTCTAGGGAGTCCAACCTCTACAAGCCCAAACATTCTCTCCAGGTGTGACAGCATAGTTGCTTGCAGGGACTGGTGCCTCAACCCTCATAGGAGAAACTACGATATAACCCATTCTATTTGCCAGTATCCTAAATCATGAGCCAGACTAGTGTATGTTTCCTAACAACTTAGAATCCTTCAATGAGGCATGTGGCGGTTGTTTTAGGCATTTGTATAGTCTATTAGCTTTGCATGTTGGTGCCTGTGAGTATTACCTTGCCTTCATCCCCAGGCTACAGTGAGGTCTTGTGTTTATGGCGGCACAGGAGTGGAGGTACAAATAGGATTGTACACACCGCCATCCCATTGTGGAGAAGTGTGGCTCACCGATTAGAGTGGCAGACCCTGAGGCAGAGGTCTGACCCGGTACCAGGGTTCAATCCCCGTCGCGGCAGGGTCTTGGGTTCAATGTCCTCGGACCCGATAATTCTCGCCTCGGTGCCTACTCTAATCATGGGTTCCATTCTGCAACTCTGGGCAATAGCTTGCTTAATCTCCACACCGGCCCTAACAACGCTAGGATGCCTGGCTTCACCTTGGGGGTGCCCAGGAGTGGACACCTCACAGGAACAGGCCAGGAAGGGTTCCACAGCGGTATTCGTACAGCGCTTAGAGACCCCTGGGTGATAGGCGCTATACAAGTGCAAATTACATTTACATTTACATCCCATACGCTCTCACATCCATTATCCCTGCTATCCCTTGGTGACCCACCACAACACTATCAGAAACCTGGGGACAGCCAGGCTCATGTTAGCAAATTCCCTTCGAATTTCAGGTCACAACGGCTAGGCCATCATTACGAGAGACCTGTACATGTGACGGGGAATTCCAGCCCCTAAACACACTGCTATCAAAGCCCACTGGACATTATGAGCAACTCCTAATGAGGCCTATAATGCTCTGTTTTAATAAAACATAGCAACTTGTGAGTAATAGAGTGTATATACTTGCATAGCATACGAGATATTGAGAAATGCAGCTGAATCAGTTCTTGCTTTTTTTTTTTAGTTCAGATGCCAAAAAGAAGGACAAATAAAAGGAACTTTGTTAAATATTGCTCCATTTTGATGACTTCTACATTCTGAAAATTGACCATTTGGAATACAACAATAACTCAAAGCATTTATCGAAAAAGCCCAAGAATCAAACAAATGAATGATACCATGGACACCTTGCTTCAATAGAAGGGTTGGTACTGACACCAGCTTGTCATACCAGCCACCGAAAGAGTGAATAAAATATTCTCTGACCGCTGACCATGGTGTGACCCTTATTTATTCCAGCCTGGTTTGAAACAAACAATGCAATAACATTATTGTGTCACTTAATGATAAGTTGGGTTTTAACCGAACCAATTCACAAACAATTGTGGATATTTTCAATGATTTTTACAGTGAACTCTGCTCCAACAAACAAAGTCAAAAAAGAGGAACAACATATTTAAATAAACTAAAGTTCGTGACACTGTCTGCTTTGATATAGAGACATTAATTGTGTGGGCCCAGGTGGGCACAGCTTTGGCCCAGCAGTGACAGAGGCCTTTTCTCCCCCAACTCGGAACCGGTATCACCCTTACCAACTAGCCAGATCTGCTAGTCATGAGCTCCAAGAAGGCGTGTGACCTTCTTGAAATGTTTTCTTTCATACTTTTCATTTCTTGTTCTTGAAGAGTAGCTAGGGTTCTATCAGACCCACTCCAAATGTTTACTGTTGTTTTTTGGTGTTTGAGGGTGGTGGGTGGAGAGTTTTTGGTTCAGGAATTACTCAGCTGCCCACTATTCGCCATGTCCATATACCATGGGCCCCAGACAAACTAGACACATTACCCCAAACACTCACACATGACACTATAATGTCCGGGACCTTAATAACCACATTAAATGATGCTCCGTTCTTCCTGAGCTGGCGTTCCTTCGTGCTGATGTAGTGTTCCTGCAGGAAACTCACCTCCTGCAGCGCCTGCCTACGATCTCGAGACTATCCAGGTCAATGCTTCTCCTCTGCCCTGAAAAAATAAATTTGGGATTGGCATCATAGTACACTGGCATTGCCTACTTGTCATAGAGGGGACCCTTAGAGATGGTGGAAGGAAGTGTGCGCTCATCGACGGGACATCCCCTACTCTTGCCTCGATCCACAGTCCTAACCAGGGACCATAAACCTTCATCTCTGACATGATACTGACTGCTGTATCGTCATGCCTGACCCTGGCTTCAAGACAGGGCAGGCATAACAGGAACAGGAAGGGGCGGAGACAAGGAAGGGGCAGAGTCGGAGGACGCAGGGAGAAATAAAGAAGCTCATCAGAAAGCTCCAGTCTCCGGCGTCTTTCTTGGGGGGGTTAATACTGGAAACTGGCGACGAAGGTGGGATTCCCTGACCCACCACACCGGCTCCCCCGACCGCCGCAGCACTAGAAGCGCACGTGGCTGAAGACGCGCTGCAGAGCGCTAAAGAAAGAAACAAAACAAAAAAATGAGCGCGATCATCAGGCTGACCCGACGAGGCAGCCTACAACAGGCAGAGCGCGACCCTGGAGATGACATAGAAGAAATCAGGGTGAGTCTAGCTCAATAGCTACCCTGCAACTAAATGCACCCCTAATTTGCTCAGTGGGAGTGAAATACCCATGTCTTTCCGGCGGCCATCTTGGAACCAGGCACTTGCATAGGACAGCATTGTATCCTGTCACGGCGCCCAACTTGGGATCAGGCGACCTCCCAAAAAAACAGCAAAAAAAACACAATTTACGAATTAGAAGCTCCCACGGTCTACTGAAGACACATTTTCACCCACCATGTCTGTAGAAGCCACTTCCATGCAGCCCACAGCTACTGGGTCCACCCAAAATGCCCCGCAACTTGGACCGATGCTCATGGGAGTGCCTTTTCTGTGCCCCCCAGAGCCCCTGACGCTGACGACGGGGAACAGCATAGGGCCCAAATGGAAAAGCTGGGCTGAAGATTTTGAAGATTTCATGATGGGGTCGCAAGTTCGCGATCCCAATCAGAAACTCATAGCCTTGCGGAATCTACTGGGGAAAGACATTGCGCAAATAATCAAGGAACTACCGACTGCTAATACTGCATCCTACGAAGATGTGAAAGGAGCTCTAGATAGGAAGTTCCTCCACAAACGAAATCTAGACTATGAACGCTATACGTTCAACCTTGCCTCGCAAGAAAAGGAGGAGTCAATGAGTGACTTCATCGCACACAAATTAAACACCGAAGATGCACTCCGTCTGCGCATCATTGAAGGATGCCAATCAGAATCACTACGTCGATGACTACTAAAAAAACGCTACACTCTTGAGAAGATAGAAGAACTCACTCGCATCAATGACCAAGCGGAAGAACACGCAAAAAAGATGGAGGCTAGCAAAACTGAAAAAAGAGAACAGGCTCTTCGGGTACAGTCCCACACCGACTCGAGGCGTCGCCCTAACCATCACAAATCTGGTAGGCTCGCGAGAACACATCGCGCAAACTCTCCTCGCAGCAGGACCCGAAACAGGCAACCTAGGAGAAAATCATTGCAATGCTATTGGTGTGGCCAAGAGTACCCTCACACAGGCCCATGCCCTGCAGTGGGTCAACAGTGTCATCGATGCGGAAGTGAGAACCACTTTGAAGCTGTCTGCCAAACCCGCCCCTCGGAGGTGAAACAGACCAGACAGAGCACGGAATCACATCACCGTGCCATAGCTGTACAGGGACGGAGAGATCGCTCCTCCAGCTCATCAAGGTCAAGCGCTCAATCAGTAAATTCCTACAAATCCCAGCGGTCGACGTCTAGAGTATCATCTTCCCTCACTCCTATATCACAGTACAGTGATGAATACGTGTGCATGGTGGCAGACCCAGATAGACTGAAGAAATATCCACGACTAGATATCCAACTAGGAAGCCACTCTGCCAAGTTTGTACTAGACACAGGCGCATCACTTAATTACATCTGTACCACAGAATATCAGAGCATGAATCCCAAACTGAAACTTGAACCAGCAGCAGTGCGAGTCTACACTTGTATGTCCAGGAAACCACTGCTGTGTATGGGGCAGTTCCGTACTATGCTGACGTACAAAGACCGACAAATTCAAGCACATATTCATGTGATCAAAGGCCCTGAAGCAATGGACTGCCTCCTCAGCCTGCCAACAGCAGAATGTCTGAAGCTGGTAGAGCTCCTATACAAAGTGGATGACTCGTGGGACATTGTCAACAAATTCCCGAAACTATTCAGCGGACTAGGAAAACTAACGCATTTCAAAGTCAAGTTACACATCAATGAACAAATAACACCGATAGCGCAACATCACAGGAAGGTACCATTCCACCTGCAACAGGCGGTAGATGACGAGTCTACAAGACCTACTGCGAGCGGACATCATAGAGCGTTCGACAGGACCCACCCCATGGGTGTCGCCGGTCGTGGTTGTGCCCAAGAGAGGTCAAGACAACAAGGTACGCCTGTGTGGACATGCGAGCCCCTAATACGGCCATCAAGAGAGAACAGCACCCTGGACCCCACATCAGCGACATGATTACGCGTCTAAACGGAGCAACTGTGTTCTCGAAATTGGACCTTAACAAGGGCTATCACCAACTAGAATTATATGAGAAGCCGAGGTACATCACCACATTCACCACTCACCAAGGCCTCTTCCAATATAAACGTCTCAATTTTGGAATTTCCTCGGCAGCCGAGATCTTTCAGGAGGCCGTCCGGTGGGTAATTCAAGACATTCCAAATGCATTTAACTATAGCGACGACATCCTGGTCTTCGGGGAAAACCAGAAAGAACATGACAAAGCACTTGATCAGGTATGTCATGCCCTCCTTAATGCCAAACTCACACTCAACCAGGACAAGTGCGAATTTGATAAGTCAACAGTCAAATTCTACGGCCACATCTTCTCTAAGGATGGCATGAGACCTGACCCAGAGAAAGTATCTGCCCTTTGGACACTCCACAACCACAAGACGTCAGTGACCTCCGATCATTTCTAGGGATGGCCATCTACTATGCGCGTTACATCAAAGACTATGCCACCATCAGCTATCCACTCAGAGAACTGACACGTCAAGGACAGCAATTCCGGTGGTCAGATAATTGCGAACACGCTTTCAACAAGATCAAAGAGGCGGTGAGTACTGCGATAAACCTAGCCTACTTCAACACCAAACGGAAGACTGAAATCACTGTGGATGCCATCCCAGTGGGATTAGGTGCAATCCTGGCACAGTATAATGATGAAGCTGACCAACGCCCCATTGTCGTATACGCCAGTCGCAGCCTCACCGACACGGAAAAAGCTTACTCCCAACCGGAAAAAGGAAGCCTTGCAGTTGTGTGGGCGTGTGAACACTTTCATCTTTTCATCTGCGGGAAACACTTCACGCTCATCACGGATCACCAGACGCTAACAACCATCTTTGGTAACCCAAGGGCCAAGAAGCCCCCACTGATTGAATGGTGGGGAATTCGCCTACTAGATCACACATACACCATTATCCACTAACTGGGGAAGGCAGAAAACCCAGCGGACTACATGTCGCGACATCCACAGACCCGAACACAAGTGCGATGCTCTGTGGCGGAGGAATACCTCCACTTCGTCCTCGACCATGCCTGTCCACCCGCGGTCCCATTAGAAGCCATCTGAGAAGCATCAGCTCAATACGCCACAATTCAAAACATTATGCATCGAATCCGCACCAACTGGTAGAGACATTTAGACGACGCTCACAAAAACGAAGCTGTCAACACTCAAGAACTTGCCGCGTTCAAACACGTCCAAGAAGAACTGTATATCAGTACTGACGGACTACTACTGCGAGACAGAAGAATCGTGATCCCTCAAAAGTTAAGACAAGGAATTGTCAACCTGGCACACGAAGGACACAGAGGAGTGGTGGCCACGAAGAAAGCGTTACGAGAACGCGTCTGGTTCCTGTCCCTCGACCTCCTGGCAACTAGTGGGAGGAGATGAACCATCAGCGCCACTGCAGATGTCGGACCTCCCAGACAGTGTATGGCAACAAGTAGCCATTGACTTCTTCGGCCCGTTGAAATCAGCCGTCATCATGGATGAGTACTCTCGGTTTCCGATTGCTCATCAAATCTCTTCCACCAAAGCGACGTGTGGAAAAGTAAATTTTGCCATGTTATATGTGCCTACGTGTTCCCCATCCTATGTTATATGTGCATGATTAATATGCATATGTATCCCCCTATGATCGATTAAAGACGCAATTATAGTTGTGTCCAACTCTAGTATGCCAGTTTCCAGTTCTCGTGAAAGCAACAAGTATTAGGCCCATGTTACCACGATTTACAGTGTACACGTTAATTCATTGAATTGTCCCCGTTTCTAGGCCTCAAAAGGGCCCGGACACCAGATTCAAGCTCCAGTCTCCTGAACTCACTCCGAGGAGCGATGCAGCCCCCACCTGCATCCCTGACCCTTCACTTACTTCCTTTCGCGCAGCGCGGTGCCCAGCTCTGCCTGCCAGTCTGCCAAGAGTATGTTATGCTTCTAGTTATCAGTTCAACTCCTCGTCTTTGCATTCCTTAGCTACTGAACCGTATAAACAGCTTCAGCCATGGTCTAGTCTTTATGTCTCCATGCAAGAGAATTACTGTATTAATATTCATAGAAGATTCATAGCCCACGCATTACACGAAGAATATATGCATGCACCAGCCTTAGAGTCAAGTAGCCTCTGCCCTGATAACTTTTAGTTTCTATCAACATGTACTCCAAACACAAGATACCAGATATGCCATAGGTACATGTCGTCCTGACACCGTAGACTTTAGTCTCCTCTTCTAGTGCAGAAGTCATAGCCCCCAGTTCTCCCTGGTAACACGTCATTGCCCGTTTGCGCGCACCACTAGGTTAAAGGTCCCAGCTGCTCTCAGGTAGCCCCCTCCATGTTTCCGCCCATTCATGACATTTCTATGACGTTTCACATCACATGTCTCAGTGCACGCCCTGTACACGCCTTCTTCTTCCATCAATGTGTCCTTATCTTTCGCGACTGCTACGCCTACTGCTACGCCTATTGTATGCAATGTAATGTAATGTTGTACTATATATATGCTGCACTGTCGATGAGGCATTGCAGCTGCCATCCATTCTATTTCCGTGCAGGCTATCCCGTTCCTGTCCCTTCCCTCATGCCTGATTAAAGCCTGTTAGATTCAGATACCTCGAATCCTGTCTCTTATTTATTGAGCTATCTGTTTTATTCAATGTATTCAAAAATAGTACCGGTAATTAATTATTTATTTACCACATAATGGCGCCCGAATAGGGACTTGCCCTTTCCCCACGCGCCGGCGAAGCCACGCAGGCCCCCTGACCCTCTACAGCCGTGACGGAACCATACCGTGCACGTGCAGATATTTCTGCTTCAAGTATCCCTCAGGCCCACGGAGGAGACGGAGACTGCGGTCCAGCATCCAGACGAGGCGGTGAGGAATGCGGCGAGTCCCGACCAGAGCCCAAGCCGAGAGTACAAGGTCCGAGGTATCCGGAGGTCCACCTGTAACTGAAGTCCGAAGTTCGTAGTCCGACGTCGTAGCAGTCCAGTCCAGTCCTAGGCCTTCCGTTCTTGCTGCCCGGTGAGTACCGTTACTGGGGTAGTATCTAGACAGGGTCAATTAATTTGTATCTGGTCCGATGGGTTTGGGTACACAGATCCAGTCCGAAGTATTCACCTAGGTGGATACGGGTCCGACGTGTCTCTTTATGGGACCGGTATGTTCTGTACTGTTTCAGCAGTGCATCCAGTAATTCTAGTAAGTCTGTTCTCGAGAAATTCATGTGTTTCTGTTTTAAAATGTACCAGGTAATATTCTGTTCGAACTGTTATTAATGTTATTAATGTATTTTAATGTCGTGGTATGAGTGATTTGTTTTGCTATTCATTACTGTCTTTATCGTGTATTGTATTGTGTTTTGATTCAAGTCTAGAATGCCTCTGTTTTCCAAGTTACGTCAGATAGGAACCCGGAAAGGGTTACTCGAAGAATCAGTTCCTGTCCCGCCTAGGGACAGTCCAGGACATTTTATGTATCATAAGCATGGCTTAAGTGCCATATTGTATTTAGATTTATGGGTCGACTATACCAAGGATCTAGAAGAGAAATATAGATGGCCTGTATCAGGTACATGGGATGCCGAGTGCATCATGCGAGTAGAAGAGGCATTATGGAAAAAGAAAGCCCGACAGTCCCAGAAAGATGCCATCGAGTTATGGCGCAAAGAATCTCATAGAAGAACCGAAAAAGAAATCAGAAAAACAGAGTTAAGTAGGGAATCCTCAGAGAGAGCCCAAGAAAGGGAACTTCTAGAAGAAGGTGAACGAGTTAGAGCAGAACAGTCAGACAGACAGAGAAATGCTCTTATAAGGGGCATGTATCCTCTTCTTGCCGAAGGCTTGCCGAAGGCAACCCCAGAAGCATCCAGTAATTTTCCGCCACCATTAGTCCCGACTAAGCTACGTCATAAACCGACCGCAGCTGAAATTTTTCTTTCGTCCTATTTGGACGATACAGTCCCAGATTATGCAAATCATATTCCGCCTGTTCAACCTCAGCACCCTGTTAATAATGTAATCCCTGTTCCTCCAGCCACTGGTCCCGGGGACCAAGTTAATGTACCCCCGGCCCAGCCTACAGTAAATGCACCCGTTTTACCAGTCACGTTACCAGCACCCGCACGTCCGGTATTACCTGCCGACTCTAGCCCAGGAGGGGCGGCGGGAGGCGCTCCTACCACCCCGCCTCAAACGAAACGAATGACGCTGAGAGAAGCAGCGTTACAACGTACACCGAAAGTCTCTACTTACGCAGCCCTCAAGAAATACCTTACTGATTGCGTATATGATTCAGTACCAGGTGAAGATTACATGATACTGTATTCAGTACGTTTACGACGAGTTACCACCTTTTTGGTTACTCTGCCAGACATGAAGGACCATCTAGATAGAATATATCGTTTTATCCGTACAGGAGAGGATCCAGAAAGTATTCACGAAGCTATGGCACACAGAAAAGTCGAGACTCAACATCTGATTTTACAGTTTTTGATTAACTGTTTAATAAGAGAACAAGACTATCCTGAGAAAGATAAAGATAAGATGAAAGTCCTGACAAAGTGGAGTGATAATATAGCCGAGGGAAAACACAAGACACAGAATTGTATAGACGCTATGTACAGGAAAATCCGTAAGGAAATTCTAGACATACACGAAAAAGAGAAAGCAAGGAAAATAGCCGAGAAAGAGAATGACTCTTCAAGTGAAGAGGTAGACAGCGAGAATCCCGACAGAATAGCGTATGTAGGTAGAACTAGACTTTCCGACAGACATTTACGCCCAGATTACAAGAAAAGTTTTTCTCCTCCAGTGCCAGAACAATGTTCTCTTGAGCAAGTGTTCCAAGCTACCGATAAAATTCTGAAATCACGAATAGGTTATAGTGAACTTGATACCATGCATGAACAAGAACTAGCCCGATCAGCAGTCCGATGGATTAGTGATTCTACCACGTTTCCAGATGAAATCGTGGCACAAATGTTCCTGAAACTGCCCCCAGCCGAGCAGCGTCTGGTGGGTATGTATATGATTCAGCACCTCATCACATTGTATGAGGTTCAGCATTCTGATCCAGGTCCTTTACATGATGTATTGAACGAGTTACTCCAGTACAGATGGAAAGGTCTAGGTACCGACTTAATTAATGTCATTCTAGAACAGCGCCACAAATACCGAACTTTTCTGAATCCGCATTTTATTCCCGTTCCACCCCCAGTAAGGAAGTCATTCTACATAGATAGACAGAATCCGTTACGAGAAGTACATCCAGTTAGGACAACGGGGGGTGCTCTAGAACGAGTATTTGTTTACACCCCCATCACGAAAATAGAACTTTTGGAGATGAAAAAGTTAATTCCCTGTCATGATAAAGATCCAGCAGGGTTCCACCGTGAATTAAAAGACATGCTCCGTATGGGAGAATACACGTATCCTGATATCATTAAAATGTTAAAAGTCCTGTTGCCTGCGGGCATATATGAAAAACTCAAGGAAAAAGAATGGGAGGTGGGAGAGAAAAAGATAGATTGGTCCGCATTAGAAGCCGAAGATAACACACAAGTACCAGGTACCGGTCTTGGGGATAAAGCTTTTTTTTTTTTTTTTTTTTAAACCTTTATTAGTTGCGTTCAGCACAAAAAACATGACAGTGACAGCACCTGCAATTCATTACAACATTAAACGTGGTACATTCCAGAGAGAGGGAGCAGCTTCACTCGGGCCAGTACATCACAGGCACAGCTTAAAATGTACATCAAAGAGATACCAGTATACCAGGATCCACCCCCCCATTACAGGCACAGGTGTAAGGCGGATGATCCCCACCACCCCTCCGCTTTCAGGCATGAGGACAGGCCATCAGGGGCGGCGCCGCCACAACCCATCAAACCTCCATCGTCCGTGATCTGTCCAGTCAGTAGGCTACGCCATTACGTGCAGCTTTGTACCACCCGCGCGGTGAGCGTGTGCACCCCTGCCAAGCAGCGTCTTGGGGATAAAGCTAAAGCTTTGCCCGAACTGTTAATACAAGTCTTGCCAAGATTACTAGCCACGAAAAAGGAAGACTGGGATGCCATCTCAGCCTGTAAACAGAAACAAGATGAAGATACTAGTGACTTTTATTCTAGATTTGAGAAATGTTTTATTATTAATAGTGGTCTGAAAACAAGTAGTGAATCGTACCCCCATCTTTTTGTTACCAAACTAGTCGAGAATTCAAGTCCACAAGTTAAAAATCGAGTATTGAAAGTCGAGAGTTCTTGGCAAGCTAATACTCCGTCACAGATGCTCCAGATGCTCCAGTATCACCAGAACAGAATCAGGGAAGAGCAGGAACATGAAAGAAGACGTATGAAAGACACGAAAATGAAAGTATTAGTTGCACAATCTGTTCCACAAGACAGTCAAAAGAGGGGTCCGAATCAAGCCAGTCATCCTACAGCTCCCGTTAAAGGGACATGCAATTACTGTAAACAGCCAGGTCATTTTATAAACGAGTGTGCAGTTCTGAAACACAACATAGCTACTGGTAAGACTAAAGAGAGACCGCGTCCACCTAGACAAGAACAAGTTTTACAGACTTCCCAGCCACCGCAGAACGCACAACAGACAGTTACAGTACCGCAGCCTATCGCTGCAACACAGCACGTTACACAGCAGATGTACCAGTATGCACAGTCAGAGTATCCAGATTACCAGCAGTATTCATGAAACAGCCTAGAGAGGGAGGTTGGCTTGCCTCTCATCGAGATTCCTGTAGATCAAGAGGGTCCCTATGTACATAGTCAAGTATTAGGGAAAGACAGAAAGTTTCTGATTGATACAGGGGCAAGTAGGACTACCATCAGTCATGACGAGGTTCCAGGGGCTCCGCTCTCAGGCTCAAGAAATGTTTCCCTTGGATTTTCAGGAAAGCCCATTGTTAATGAAATATCGAAACCAGTTACTCTAGAAGTCGGTCCACTGTCCCGAACTACTGATTTGTTACTCACGAAGTCATGTCCAGAAAATTTATTAGGCATTAAGACACTGAAAGAATTAGGAGCAGTCATATGCTGCTCCCCAGAAGGGGTCCGCCTGTTCTTGCGTGATTTTAAAGGTCATTATGTATTACGTGATTTTGATCCAAGATTATTGAATGTACCACAGCATTTATGGGCGAAAGGTCCAACTGATGTAGGTTGTATGCACATTACACCCTATCGTGTCACTCTGAAGCAAGGTGTTGTATTACCACGAATCAGACAGTACAAATTGCCACCTGAGGCTGTAGCAGCCTTATCCAAAATTATTGACGAGCTTATTGTTCAAGGAGTGGTTGTAGAAACTGACTCCAATGTATGTAATTCTCCTATCATTCCAGTCCTGAAACGTACTGATCCGAATGCACCTCCAGTTTATCGATTAGTGATCGACCTTCGAGAACTTAATAAGTGTATCATACCCCAGTACCCAGTAGTCCCTGATATTTCATCACTCTTGACAGCCATTGATTCTGAAGCCACATTCTTTTCAGTTATCGATCTCAAGAACGCATTCTTTAGTGTCCCTATTCATCCAGACAGCCAGTTCCTTTTCGGTTTCTGTTTAAATGGAAGAAGCTATAAATTTACACGAGCACCTCAAGGTTTCACAGAAAGTCCTAGCATTTACAGTCAAGCACTTAAGAGACAACTAGACAATATTCACATGCCAACTGACACTGCCCTACTCCAGTATGTCGATGATCTGTTAATTACAGCCCGTTCTGAACGTGACTGCGAGCGTGCGTCACTTACAGTCCTGTATTTCCTGGCCGAGATGGGGCACAAGGTGTCCCCTTCCAAATTGCAATTCTGTGTCCAGCAAGTGGTCTACTTGGGACACTTACTGTCCAAGAGGGGTAGGCAGTTGACACCTGACCGTATTCAGTTAATAGCGCATCTTCCACAACCCAAGACTCAGAAGGAGGTACGAGCTTTTATCGGCCTCACTTCTTACTGTAGACAATGGATTCCTCAGTACGCATATCTAGCCAAGCCACTGATACAGTTAACGACACAGGAGGCAGCCGTATCGACTGTCCTCCCTTGGACCCAAGAACATACACTTGTTTTTAATGAATTAAAGAAAGCTTTATGTCAAGCACCTGTTCTAGCAACACCGAACTACAGTAAGCCTTTTACACTTTTTGTCACAGAACGTGATGGTACTGCATTATCTGTTCTCACACAAGATCAAGCAGGACAATACAAGCCCTGTGCTTATTTTTCTAGCACATTAGATCCAGTGGCCTGCGTGCCTCAAGTCAGTTGCAGCCACTGCTCTAGCTATCAGACAAAGTGATTCCATAGTGTTAGGACACTCCCTGACAGTACAAGTTCCACACTCCGTGGAAGTTCTTTTAAACCGAACTCAGACTCAGCACTTGACAATTGCACGTTTAACAGGTTATGAACTGACACTGTTTCAGCCACACATAGAAATCAGACGCTGCAACGTTTTAAATCCCGCTACACTGTTACCGTCAGTTACTTCAAATCCTGCCACACATGACTGTGTGGAAGTCGTTAACACCATGACAAAGCCAAGACAAGACTTGTCAGATATTGCATTACCTGATCCTGACCTGACACTTTATGTGGATGGTTCATGTATGAGAACAAGTACAGGAGAACTAGTGGCCGCGTATGCAGTGACTACAGACACTGAAGTTATAGAAACACACCGTATTGATACCCTGTCTGCTCAAGCAGCAGAGCTAGTCGCTCTGACCCAAGCCTGTATACGTGCCAAGAACCTGAAAGTTAACATATATACAGATTCACGTTATGCCTTCGGAGTCGTACACGACTTTGGAGTGCTCTGGAAAGAAAGAGGTTTCATGACTTCTCATGGAACTAAGATTCAGCATGGTCTCCTCATTCAAGCTCTGTTAGATGTAATACATTTACCGACAGCTATTGCCATTATGAAGTGCAAGGCACATACGAAAGTTACTGACATCATTTCCCAGGGTAACGACCTGGCAGATCGAACAGCCAAGCTTACAGCTCAGACTTCAGACATTCCAGTTAACACGACACAGACACTCATTCCAGATCAGACTACTTGTATGACAGTTAAGGACCCTACACAATATGTAATAGATATACAGTCACATGCCACTCCAGATGAAATCAAGAAATGGTCCGAACAAGGAGGGGTCCAGACAGATCAGGGATGGTTGACGAAGGGAAAAGCCACATGGTTTCTCCCCGACTCAATGGTTCAAGTCATTATTAATACCGCACATAGTCCAGTACACCTAGGAGAAAAGGCCATGTTAGACAGTATCCAGAACATATGGTTCAACAAGCATTTACGAGCAGCAGCCAAACAGAAAGTGCGTACCTGCATGATCTGTTGTCAGTTCAATCCAGGTAAAAGTGTCCCGGTGGAACAGGGTGGATTCCATCCTCCTGACCACCCTTTTGAAGTCCTCCAGATGGATTATATTCAGATGGAGAGATGTCGAGGTTTCAAGTATGTCCTCGTAGTTGTATGTGCTTTGTCCAGATGGACAGAAGCATATCCGGTTCCAGATTACACTGCCGCGACCACTGCCAGGCAGTTGGTTTGTGAGTTTTTCCCCCGCTATGGTTTACCAAGGGTCGTGTATTCAGACAACGGCCAGCCATTCTCATCTGAACTCATGAAACAAGTATCCCTTCTGTTAGGGTACCAGTGGAAGTTCCACTGTGTACGGCACCCCGAAGCAGCTGGTCTAGTTGAGAGACATAATCAGACATTGAAAATCCGCACTGCAAAAGTATGCGCAGAGAAAGGTGTAGATTGGTTGGTAGCACTGCCAGTTGCCCTTTTTTATATGAGAATGGTTGCACACTCCAGATCAGGTCTGTCCCCGTACGAGGTCGTATTCGGCCGTCCTCCTAATATGTGGGGTACACCTATGCCCCGAAAGATTACAGACGTTTCCAGTAATATGTTGACAGATTACCTAGCTTCCTTGATGTCTGCCCTACACTCTTGTCGTTCACAGGTTGCCGCTGCTTTTCCAGACAACACTGAGGTGAAACTGCATGAAGTCGTTCCAGGGGATTTCGTCCTGGTGCGCAATTTTGATCGTTCAAGTCCGCTGGAGCCCCGTTGGAAGGAGCCCCAGCTGGTGTTATTAACAACAAGGACCGCCGTCAAGCTCGAAGGACGCAAGGGCTGGGTGCATACCAGCCATATCAAGAAATTCCATGGATTACGGCCAAAGACATTTATCAAAGACTGCCCCGTTCTTAAGGACTGTCCAGACACAGACTCTAAACTTCCCCTGTTAGAGAAAACTCCGCAGCAGGAGTATAAAGCAAAACTCCGGTCTAGTAAAATAAGTCAGCCAGTTTAATTGTCTAAGTCCCTCTCGGGTGAAACGGTTAGACAGGTTCCTGACATGTATGAGACAGACCCACACAGTGAGAGAGTTAGTCAAAACTCTAAAAGATGTATTATCGTTCTATTCTTTTTATTATTCTTGAGTCTTATGGTTACATGTATAAGTTATGCTTTTCATTTATGTTTTCCTATTTCACATGTACATATGTATTCTAATGCTACAGTAGAGCACACATTTAGTGACCTGCCTCCTCACGAGTTATCCTATCGTCTTGCTATGCGTAATAACACATTTATCAGAATGTTACACTATTCACACCAGACCAGCAATGCCACTAATTGTTGGGTGTGTGGTCGACTTCCCCCTTTCCAGACACCGAAGGGAGTTCTGCCACTCTTTCCTTATCCGTTTTCACACAATGGTTCGTGTGGAGCATGGTCCACATTAACGTCATCCTCCACTGATATGTCCCTTCTGAATTGAACATGTTTCCCAGACAAGCAAGGTCTTTCCCATAGAACAGGGTTAGATCTAGAAAATGAAGTATATGATTTAGGTAATTATTCCTCGTATTTCATGGTTTTGAATGTTCAGTCCGATACTACTCCAGATTTGCCTGCTATTTCAGTCCTACCCGTCAAAGGCGAATTATGTGTCAGAAAGAATGGTTCCGCACATGTAGGACATAGTGATTGTACTACTGTGGTCGAGTATAGTGACAGTGGGAAATCTATTTTCAAAGCCTCACGTCATTCTTATTTTGTTTGTGGTCAGACCGCATATGTTCGTCTGCCCCTCGATTGGGATGGAACCTGTTACATTGCCTTCCTACTGCCACCAGTTTTTCTAGCCCCATCCGATTATCACAGAAACACACATCTAGTACACGTTAGACATAGAAGGGAGACTGAGTCCCCAATTGTCGATCAAACTGAAACTACTCTAGAACAATATCAAGACTTCAATAAAGGTTTCTTTTTCTTTATAGGCCCTGTCCAGAATAGTAAGTTAATACGTAGGTTAACCAGAACCCTTGAAGCAGTAGTGAATGAGACTACTTCCGCTCTAGGTAATTTAACCGAAGAGCAATCTGCCATTAGATTTGTCATGCTCCAAAATCGTCTCGTTCTTGACGTCATATTGGCCGATAGAGGAGGAGCTTGTAGAGTCATCGGATCTAGTTGCTGCATTTTCATTCCTAATAACGCGCCGTCTGTTTATTCAGCTATAACCAGACTTCATAAAATTGCCCATCAGTTACACCAAGATCCAGGCACCTGGACATGGTCCGGTTGGCTCTGGAGTATCATATCTGCATGGGGATGGAAAGTATTGTCATTCCTAGGTATAGCAGTAATGATCATATTCAGTTGCTGCCTCTGTTTACAATGTGGCCCTGCGATTTGCGGCTTGTGCGCTACATCCTGTATTCCTAGTCCTAAGTCCCGTTCCAAGACAATTCGAGACGAGCAAATGATGCTATATGAACAGATAGATGGTATCATGAATATTGATGTTTCCTGATGGAAACGTAGGGCACAAGGAGGGAATGTGGGAAAGTAAATTTTGCCATGTTATATGTGCCTACGTGTTCCCCATCCTATGTTATATGTGCATGATTAATATGCATATGTATCCCCCTATGATCGATTAAAGACGCAATTATAGTTGTGTCCAACTCTAGTATGCCAGTTTCCAGTTCTCGTGAAAGCAACAAGTATTAGGCCCATGTTACCACGATTTACAGTGTACACGTTAATTCATTGAATTGTCCCCGTTTCTAGGCCTCAAAAGGGCCCGGACACCAGATTCAAGCTCCAGTCTCCTGAACTCACTCCGAGGAGCGATGCAGCCCCCACCTGCATCCCTGACCCTTCACTTACTTCCTTTCGCGCAGCGCGGTGCCCAGCTCTGCCTGCCAGTCTGCCAAGAGTATGTTATGCTTCTAGTTATCAGTTCAACTCCTCGTCTTTGCATTCCTTAGCTACTGAACCGTATAAACAGCTTCAGCCATGGTCTAGTCTTTATGTCTCCATGCAAGAGAATTACTGTATTAATATTCATAGAAGATTCATAGCCCACGCATTACACGAAGAATATATGCATGCACCAGCCTTAGAGTCAAGTAGCCTCTGCCCTGATAACTTTTAGTTTCTATCAACATGTACTCCAAACACAAGATACCAGATATGCCATAGGTACATGTCGTCCTGACACCGTAGACTTTAGTCTCCTCTTCTAGTGCAGAAGTCATAGCCCCCAGTTCTCCCTGGTAACACGTCATTGCCCGTTTGCGCGCACCACTAGGTTAAAGGTCCCAGCTGCTCTCAGGTAGCCCCCTCCATGTTTCCGCCCATTCATGACATTTCTATGACGTTTCACATCACATGTCTCAGTGCACGCCCTGTACACGCCTTCTTCTTCCATCAATGTGTCCTTATCTTTCGCGACTGCTACGCCTACTGCTACGCCTATTGTATGCAATGTAATGTAATGTTGTACTATATATATGCTGCACTGTCGATGAGGCATTGCAGCTGCCATCCATTCTATTTCCGTGCAGGCTATCCCGTTCCTGTCCCTTCCCTCATGCCTGATTAAAGCCTGTTAGACTCAGATACCTCGAATCCTGTCTCTTATTTATTGAGCTATCTGTTTTATTCAATGTATTCAAACATAGTACCGGTAATTAATTATTTATTTACCACAGACGGCCGTCATACCCGTCATCGACGAAGCATTCGCAGCATGGGGAATACCTACGGTGGTGAAGACAGACAACGGGCCACCATTCAATGGACAAGAATTTGCAGAATTTGCAAAACACCTGAACTTCAAACATCGGAAGATCACTCCTTTGTGGCCCCAGGCCAACGGGATGGTAGAACATTTTATGGGAACAATCAAAAAGGCCATGCAGCAAGCTGAACTGGCTCACCGTGACATTCAACCGGCACTTAATGAAGTGCTGCGAGCCTATCGGACCACGCCGCACAGCACCACAAATCAATGTCCTGCCACTGTAATGCTTGGGCGAGTTCCACGTACCCGGCTCCCAACCACAGATGCTATCACGCAATCCCGAGTCGTGACCACAGACCATGACACTCTAGTAGAACTTGATCACGCCAAGTAAGCCAAAATGAAGGAATATGCTGATCATCGCAGACATGCCAAGACGTCCGACATCCGTGAAGGAGACTGGGTGTTAGTGACGCAGGACACGAGAACCAAAGTAGACAGTCGCTACCTTGCACACCCGCTGCAAGTCACAAGAAGAAAAGGCGCCATGGTCACTGCAGAGTCTGAAGGCAAGCGGACGACCAGAAACATATCGCACTTCAACAGGTGCAACCCATCTGCCTATACTCGAGTTTGAGAGCCTGACCGTGACACAGACTCTTCAAGTCAAGAAAGGAACAGTGACCGCAAACATCGTTGGGCCCTGGAGTCTGACGACACGAGCCCGCGTGACCAGATACAAGCCAGCCGACCACGAAGAACAATTCGGAGGCCTGTTCGGCTTATTGAAGAACTCTGAAGTAAGGATAACACTTAAAATACAAAAAGGGGAGGTGTCATATCGTCAGGCCTGACCCTGGCTTCAATACTTTATATGAAAAACAATGGTTCCAGTGGAGCAATAAAATTACTTTTTGTAGTAATAGTAATGCTTAATAGCAGATAGAATCTAAGGGTTGCGGGCAATGACAGGGAGAAGGCACTTGACACGGAGCAAGTATCAATGATAAGTTTGTATTTACAGAAATAGATCAAAAAATATCTATAAATAATCATGCAGGTAATCTAAGTGTGATGGTGTCCCAAGTGTAACATAAAGAACCAACATTAAACATTATAATTGTGACTTAGTGTGACAGTATTTACACGGTTTCATGGTTCAATAGTACTAAAAAAGCGACCATTCTCAATATTTAGACAGAAATATCCAACACTCTATACAATCATGAGTGCCGTGTGTGTGGTTCGCTTTCTATTATCGTCGACGGCGTTTCGACCCTATGCGGGATAGAGGGTCTCATCAGGACTGAGGATGCAGGGACATCTACGGAATGAGAAGGAGTACGTGTAAGTGTTGGACCATGGGAGACAACTTTGCAATACATATAGCCAATTATGTCAAGGGCAATTACCTAGATCTGGCAGTGCTGAGTCACACTGGAGTGAAATGTGAAACCAAGTGAGAGAGAGAGTAAAAGTTACTCACAGTGAACCCAAACGGGTTCTAGGTGGTTACGGATGGACGAGGAGGGAAAGGGAAAGGCTTGGTCAGAACACGTTCATGTAATTTAGGCAGGCCGATACAACTTACATGTATTGGGGTGATAAGCGACTTACCACTGTCGTGGGTGACTCAATGGAGCTGGATCTGCGCTCGTAATAGAGCTACGTTAGTGGGCACGTCAATGTTTGTGCACCACGGGTAAAATGGCCTAGTGAAAGGCGTGGAGTCCGAGGGATGATACCTGCGCAGGGGAAGGAGCAGTTAAAATCTGATCTAGATGCGCTATAGGGCAAAAGTAGGCAGCGTGTGGCAGGACGCTCACCTTTGGGACGGCTCAATGGCTCTGGAGAGACGCGCGACAATCTGTCTCCTCTCTGTACGATAGCACGGTAGCTGGCGTCCTCGACACTGAGATTTGCGCGCTCCCGCTAGGATTCTTTTATAAACTTTCTAGGCCAGCCTCAACTGCACAGTCTAAGGTGAAATTCCCTTATGTTTCTTGCCACTTACCCAATACTTACTCCTCTCAAATAAGTGCTCCTGGACCCTTCAGTAATAGATTTACTGGGTGATAAGGATATGTGTGACTGACTCAGCAAGTCACTTGTAAATTCACGCAAAAATTATATGGTTTGCTTATGCCTCCCTAAACTCCCTGCAAAAATCAGTCTAGAAAACTATATGGTCCCCTCACACCAGGGCTAAGACAAACTGGGAAGTGACCGTGAATATGTAAAAGCCATATCATCATGGAACATAGCAGATTACAATCAGAAAAAGAGTAACCCTGATTGGTGGACCTTGGTGACCTAATATGACATATTTTGTTTTCAGGTAACCTGGGAAATCGATCATATTTACTTAATTGGGAATCGATCTTTCCAGACACCGGCAATACGTTCTAGTGATCTTGGAACCCTGGGAAGTGACATTACCCACCTGATGAAACTTTATGATAAATCTTGTGAAATTGTCTGGATGGGCAATTTTAATGCCCATAGTTGTAATAGGGTTAGCTCTACTGCATGTGGGCTAATTGATGTGATGGGGATCCCATCCCTCATTTTGCCACAATGATTATGGAAATGCTCTCAATAGGCTATTAATAGCCAACAGACTTGAGATAATGAACCCATATGACATTATAACTCGCCAATTAGATTTTACGTTTTCCACTCGTTCCTACTATTCAACCCTTGATTATATTTTGCTTTCTGAACCAATAAAACATACTTTACTCATATCAAGACACATTTTAACGTCTTTAGGGGCACATGCATCAGGCTTTTGCGAATGCAAAAAATGCTTTTCAGATGCAGCAAAACCAAATTTGAGATTAGGTAACCTGTTAACGAATCGCAAAATGGGTTTGCGATTCAGTATTTGAAAGCGGCCTGTTTAGGGCATACCTTCCAAATACCGAATCCTAACGGTATGCATAAATGTTTTGTGACCGTGAATGTGGTCGCAAAGCTTTCGCATATTACCACCTACTTCAAGTAGGTGGTAACCCATTCGCAAATGGGAAGGGGTCCCTTTGTAAATGGTTGTAAAAGCATTTTTAAGAGCAGCCAGTGGTCCCACGGACCACTGCCTGGTCTTAAAAAATTAAAAGAACGCTTTTCATTTACTTTTTTTAAGCATCTTGTTTTCCTTTAAGGAAAACGGGTTGCTTTACAAAAAAAAAAGATTGCTGTATTTAAAAGCAGTCTCGGACAGCAGGCCACCATCCCCGTGATTTTTGCGATTCCAGGGGGTCGCAAATAGCTATCTACCTCATTAATAGTAATGAGGTAGAGGGATTTGCAACCCCCTTGGAATCGTAATCTGAAACTCTGTGAGTTTCATGCATTGTAAATTGCGATTACCAAATTGTGATTCTCAGGAATTCGCAATTAGGTATTTGCAACTTACAATTTCGATGCATGTGCCCCTTAGTGATCATGCTGCAATCACTTACCACATGTCATTTGGACAAAGGTGGAAATCATCTGACAATTCATGTCCAAATCCTTTTATTGTAAGAAAAAAATGGGGCTTTCTTGAAATGGGAAAAAGTGGATACTGCAGACTTTATTGGGCGAATTGTTGGCATAATGGCACAAGAAATTACATCTTGTTTAGAACCTTTGAGCAGATCCTATTGTAAATTAAAGAAAATCTGCTTTGCCCTATCTCCAAAGGGAATCGCAAAGAGGTTTCCTGGTTCGGAGATGGGTGTGCAAAAGCACTTAAAAATCTTCATGTCGCTTTGCGGTCAAAGCCTAGAGATTCGAACCTAGTGAAGTCATTTTGGCAGTCATATAAAAAAGCGAGGTTAGCTAGATTAAAAATGTTGAAGGAGGAGGCATGGGAGAAGCTATAAAGAGCAGCAGCATTAAATAGTACCAAGGGATTTTTGATCCATAATGAATGCCCCATTTTTGAGAGCGGAGAAAGAGATTTCTCTAGATACTCATGAGGATGCATGGGTAGCACATTTTGAAGAACTCTTCGGGAAAACGGGGGAGGTAAACGTCCCACTTGTAGATTTGCCACCTCGTAGTACCGGAGACATTATGGGCATATTAGCAAGAACCTTGTTAAAATTATCGCGGTTTTAGCGGCAGGAAACTGCTGCTAAAACGGCGATAATGGGCTTGCTAATATGGGTTATAGAATTCCAATAGGAGCCCAGGTTAGATGTGTGAGGTTCTTGATAATAAGTCCCTATAACTTTTAGTCTGAAAGAATTAAAATAATCTCTTCACCAATTTAACAGGATTTGTGGGCCCCATTACTTACCAATGTTTTTACTACAGCCCAAACAGGTGTTCTGGCACCGATTCATAAAAAAGGGGATAAGGACGTTCCGAAAAATTATAGGCCTATATCCCTATGAGACACCACAGCTAAATTAATGGGGCGTCTACTTTTAAATAAAATGGAGGACTGGGCTCACGAAAAGAGTATAATAATCCCTAGCCTATACGGCTTTAGAAAAGGAAAGGGGACTGTTGATCAGTATCATAACTTGAATTTGATAATTGCAAAGTATACGGCGGCTAACAATGGCCACCTTTATATGGCCATGGATTTATCAGCAGCCTTAGACTGCGTGGTCCACTCTAAGTTATGGCTAATAATGGAGGCCATGGGAATTGAGATCCAGATAATTAATTTTATTCATGAAATATACTCCGATGACAAGGCTTGTGTTCGTTATGGGAGGAAGGGAGAATGCACAAGACACTTTAGAATTACCCGTGGCGTGAGGTAGGGTTGGTTCTTTTCTCCTTTTTATTTGCATTATGTACGAACGCCATTAAATCGGCTTTGGTAGGGTCTACTACAGATATTCCCTTCATTAAATCATCTCCTGTCCCGATACTCCTCTATGCAGACGACACAGTGCTGTTGGCACGAACTAGCAATGCACTACAGCCACTTATAGAGGAGAATGTAAAATTTATGAAAATCGGGACATGCAGATGAATCAATATAGGTACTTTGTACTTGCGGCAGGTTCAAGACCACAGAAACACCCCAGAATGTTTATTGAAGGGCGAATGTTAGAGGTTGTGGATTTGTTTAAATACTTAGGGATCACACTAAAAAAGATGTATGAGGCAAAAACACTATCTGTTGCCTCATATGATGCAGCTGTCTGGGATTTAGCTGATATATCAATATTGCAGTGTATAGAGAATGGCTTCTTGAAAAGATTGATATGTGTTCCACAATCCTGTTCCTCTTACAACTGTCACTCAAAGATGAATGTTCCTTACATTACAAATAAGATCTGTATTGCGCCTATCCTTCTCTGGCACTCAGTCTGGAGAAAAGAAACCCTAAGCCTAACCAGAGACATCCTGAAGGATTGTTTGAATTTTGATGGTGTAGTCAAAATAAAATGGTTAAAATATATTGAGACTACCCTACACGCAATTGGCTTACTTAACTTATATGAGGATCCGAAGTTATGTATGACAATATCTAAAAAAGAATTGAAAGTTTGTTTATTATATTACTTTGGTAAAAAGAGATACGAGCTCAATTGTAACTTGAGCACAGTGAGACAATACCATATAGATCCCACCTTAAGTAATATATCAACCTCCTATCTGACATTTGTTATGAACCTCCAACACAGATATGTATTAGTGAGATTTCGTTTAACATATATTCCTCTTATGTAAGGCTATCCGTCTAAAACCCTTTTCTATTGATGCCCTCCCCTTTTGTCCATGCAATATTCAATCTTTCCAGAAGGACTTGCATTTTATATTCTTTTGCAAGTTGTATATAAAAGAAAGACCTAGATATTTTCCCGCTTATGTGTAAATTACATTTTAGACAATGTCGCCCAGCTCTCTATTATCTCCAGCTATTACCGGATCCCTTGGTATGTTTCTGTTTTGTCTCGTTTTTCCTGATGGCTATAAAAAGAAGGAGACTAATTCCCTAGTGTGACCCCATAACGCAAAATAAGAGCTAATCTGATTAAAATCTTGTTTACATATGTATGAATTATTGGTTTTTAGATCGTGGTTGTTTAATATTTTATATTTTTCAACTGTTTTATATTACATTTTGTACATTAATAGATGTTTCTTTTTAATCTGTAATGCTTTTTTAATACTCTCAAATGTATGTTTGTAGTATACTTTTTATGCCGGTATTCCATCGGCGAAATAGAGTCATTTTTGATTGATTGGTTTAAACAATTTAGGTAATCTGTGTAGTTCTGGAGGTTATTTGAATTCTAAAACTTGATATTATTAGGATTCAAGAGGTCCACTTGACTGTCCATGACTGAGGATTGTAGACTATCACTGACTGGGTTTCCTTGTTCTACCGGCTCAAAATGTTTTAACTTTCATATAGTCACTTTGGAATGTGAAGATACACTCTGATGCTCAAGAGAGTGTTAGATGCTTGCAAAAGTGTCTAAAGATAGGTTGTATTGCATAAATGTGGTCTGTTTTTACAGTAGGGAACACCACAGTTCCAAATGTCATAATGTCCATGGAGCACAACCTGTAAAGTTTTCTTCATATAAAAGCAAATTAAAGTGCCTACTTTAAAATTATGGGTCTGATGTAGGGTTTGGCAGGCAGGCTGCCATCTATCAGGGTGATAGAGGTTTTAACCTTTGCCACCCTGTTTAGACTACCACCACCCACCATATAGTAGGGATTTCCGCCGTCTGTGTAGTATCTCTAAGTCTTCAGAGGAGCAGCCACAACGGCTGATCCTCTAAAGCCACTAAAAGTTTGCTCAGTAGCCACTTTTGTTTTTCAAAAATAAATTCAGAAAGTGAGTGTGTTTTAGAAAAAAATATACTAAAAACCCCTAAACACTGCACGTTTTCTCCCATATTGTGGGGGTTATGTTATTTATTTATTGTTCAGGAAAGCCAGGCTTTACCTGGTAGTCCTGAATAGAAAAAATACATCCAACATCGTCTCTAAATAGTGCAGACGGTCTGATGCACCTACAATGAGAGTTCCAACCAAATCGGTCCATTGGTGTAGGGTTTCTGCCAGAGAGGGCACTGTCTTTGGAAATATAATGGTCCACACAACCCTAAAAAGAGCAGGTGGACCACCATTTTTGCAGACCGGGTACTCTGCCACATTTGTGGCGAAATGCCCTGTCGGTTGAACTCTAAATCCAGTCCGAAGTCTATAACTAAAATCACATTTAATATATATTTTAGTGTCCTATAAGGTCACAAAAAAGGAGAGCACTAGGTTTACACCATATACAACTGACTTGGGACTGAACTAAATATACTATTACTTTTTCTGAGAAACAAATACGTTGCAGAGGGTAGACACATTTTAAGCTTTATTGGGCAGTGTTAGGAAGGAATGTGAGACCATCTTATTTTAAGTAAATGTGTAAGTCAATAAGCTATTATGTGTGCCTACTTTGAAACGTATGGGACAAATACAGCCTTTCAATTTTACGGAGTTGCAGGGTCATCCTCTTAAGCACACTTTGAACGTCAGGCAGTTTGTGTAAATCACTTTATGTCAAGAAAAATTCCCTTTAGGTAGATCAATTTGACGAACAACAGTTTCTCAGTAACATAGAAGAACAACATACATTTTGAACACGAACACAATTGTTACTCTGGGGACTAAGAAACTAAGAGCAATGCATAAAGTTTAAAAACATGAGATAACAGTGATTTCAAAATAAGCACAGTTTATTCATACATAAAATTAGATAAAACTTAGATAAAAATTACATAAAAAACACAATAAATTTGGGAACACAGAGAATATAACAAAGGGTGAATCAAACCATAAATATTCCTAATCAAATTCATACACCTAACAACAGGGAATATACAAAAAACCTAAATCAAAAATGTTTGACAGTATTATTCCTTTCAATTCAACGCGTTTCGACGGACTTTTAGCCTATCGCCGTCTTCATCAGGAAATATAGTCTCTGTATTCCCAAGCAATCTTATATATAAGGCACGTCACCCACGTGAGGCGAACAATTACTATTGGCACTGATGGTGAGCCCGCTCTCAGTGGGGCAGCAGAGAGGTATACCTCCGCAAATTAGAATCCAAGAACCGAGCTTGTCTTCAAATATAACAGATAATGGTTCGGCGGATAATCTATTCAACGTATTAAAATCCCGAAAAATCGCGGTATATAACTGGAATCTATCTCAGCTAGAGTGTCCAATTCAATAGGCTCCCAACCGGTTTTATCGATGTTTGTTTTTGCTAAACAGCGCGAAGTCGTCACTGAACACCGGCGTGATCCTAGCTCTTTGTCGGGTAAAGATATGTCCTCTTAAGAGCTTCGTGTATCCTGGAGCCACTATCGACCCGCGAGTGCCACCGCTCGTCTCAGGCTGCCTAGGATCACGCCGGTGTTCAGTGACGACTTCGCGCTGTTTAGCAAAAACAAACATCGATAAAACCGGTTGGGAGCCTATTGAATTGGACACTCTAGCTGAGATAGATTCCAGTTATATACCGCGATTTTTCGGGATTTTAATACGTTGAATAGATTATCCGCCGAACCATTATCTGTTATATTTGAAGACAAGCTCGGTTCTTGGATTCTAATTTGCGGAGGTATACCTCTCTGCTGCCCCACTGAGAGCGGGCTCACCATCAGTGCCAATAGTAATTGTTCGCCTCACGTGGGTGACGTGCCTTATATATAAGATTGCTTGGGAATACAGAGACTATATTTCCTGATGAAGACGGCGATAGGCTAAAAGTCCGTCGAAACGCGTTGAATTGAAAGGAATAATACTGTCAAACATTTTTGATTTAGGTTTTTTGTATATTCCCTGTTGTTAGGTGTATGAATTTGATTAGGAATATTTATGGTTTGATTCACCCTTTGTTATATTCTCTGTGTTCCCAAATTTATTGTGTTTTTTATGTAATTTTTATCTAAGTTTTATCTAATTTTATGTATGAATAAACTGTGCTTATTTTGAAATCACTGTTATCTCATGTTTTTAAACTTTATGCATTGCTCTTAGTTTCTTAGTCCCCAGAGTAACAATTGTGTTCGTGTTCAAAATGTATGTTGTTCTTCTATGTTACTGAGAAACTGTTGTTCGTCAAATTGATCTACCTAAAGGGAATTTTTCTTGACATAAAGTCGTTTGTTGGTACCCTATCCCTTTGGGTTTGGGTCCCTCTCTCTTTTATTAGAGTTTGTGTAAATCTACTTACAAATCAACCTATTGTCTGCGATGTGTACACAACAGAGAGTAGGCCTGTCTTGTGAGTTAATAACTTTCTTCCTGAAAGAGCGTTACCTAAGACAAGTAAATTGTTCTTCTGATAGAGACTTCTAACCGCAGACTCCTCACCTGAGAATAGATTTCAGAGAAGTACCACCCAAGAGGTAGGTCTATGAACTGTCCCAAATTAAAAAAGTCCTGCAGAACCGAATGGGCAAAGGGCCCATCTTGACAGACCTGCCAGCCCAAACAGTAGTGCTTTATGAGCATATGAGGTGAGGCCAACGTAGCCAACTTACAAATATCCAGGACAGGCAGTCCGTGTGCCAACACAGTAGTCGCAGCGTTGGCTGTGGTCGAATGAGCTACTTCTTCTCTAATGCATGGCAGATCTTGATGCAGAGGATGATACAGGTAGAGAAGGTTTTTGTGCCCCACTTTCCTTTCTTTGCTCCTGTGAACCCAACAAAGAGCTGGTCATCCACCCGGTGTTCTCTGGTATGATCGATGTAGCCTCTTTGGGTCCAGTCAATGTAGTCTTTCCTCCACCTCAGAGGAATGAGGTGCAGCAAAGAACGTCTGAAGAGTGATGGTTTGGCCAATGTAAAAGGGTGTCACTGTCTTTGGCAAGAAGGAGGGACAAATCCGAGTACTAGCTTATTTGGGTAGAAATTGGTATATGGGGGGTTAAGTGAGAGGGCCTGAAGATCACTCACCCTCAGTGCAGATCATATTGCAACCATGATGACTGTCTTAAGAGTGAGCAACCTGAGAGGACATTGATGCATGGGTTCAAATGGGGAACACATGAGAAAGATCAAACCTACATTTAAGTCATACTAGGGCATACTGAAAGGTGAAGGGGGAAAAAAGTGTTGTAACCCTTTAAGGAAACAATCACAACTGGTGGTTGAAACAAAGAAAGCTGGTCTGGCTAACGTAAAAAGGCCAAAATTGCAGACAGGTGCCATTTAACAGGACCCAAAGCAAAGCCTTGTTGGACTAGGACATCTCGAACAGCAGAATCTTGGCCAGCTTGGCATGAAGTGGACCAAACTGTTTGGTCATGCACCAGGCCACAAACCAGTCCCAGTGGCAAACGTGCACAGATTTGGTAGAGTTATGACTGGTTGCCAGGATGACGTCCACGACCTTGATAGGAAAATCAAAAGTGTTTAGCCTCTGTGGTTCAATCTCGAAGCATGAAAGTGAAAGACGTGCTGCTGTGACAGGAGAATCTCCTGAAGGGGTAGCTTGATCCAAGGACAGATGCGCACACCCAGGAGTCTGGTATACCAGACTATTTGTGACAATTCTGGACCCACTAGGATGATTAGGGCCCGACTGTTCCTGATTTTCTTCAGAACTAGGGGTAGGAGAGGTATTAATGAGAAGTTGTACAAGAGTCCAGAGTTCCACTCTAATTGGAATAGGTCTCCGAGCGAGAGGCACTTTGAAAGGTCTAACATACACAAATGCTGACATTTCAGTAGTGAACAGATCGAGCCAAGGTTCTCCCCATACATGGAAGATGCCTTTCTCCACTTCAGGGTGAAATCACCATTCATGATTCTCTGGACATTGATGGCTATATTCTTACTGCCCTGGCGTTCACAGATCCTGTCAGGTGCTGTAACACCAGAAAAATCTGCTGGCATTCCACTCATGTCCTGAGGTGCAGGGCCTCCTGGCACAGGGTCCATGACCCCAGTCCACCCTGGCTATTACAGTGCCACATAGTGGTCATGTTATCTGTGAACAACTGAACTAGCTTTCCTTGAATGGCCGGAACGTTTTCAACACCAAGTGGATGGCTCTCAACTCCAACAGGTGATGTGAAGCCAAGCATCCGCTGGAGACCAGAGGCTTCTGACCTCTACCCCTCCCACATTGACGATCCTGCCAAGAAGTGATGCATCTGTCACAACTGTCATGTCTGGGTTGGCAGGGAAAGAGGTTTGACGGCCGACCCAATCGCTGTCCAGCAGTCATCACTGTAGATCTTTTGTAGTCTTCTACAAAATCTGTACTTGATCAGCAAGGTCTCCCTGATGTTGTTGCCACTGGGACTTAAGATTCTACTGCAGAGCCAGCATATGCCACCTGGTTTGCTTTACCAATAGAATGTAGGAGCTCATCAGTCCCAGCATCCTGAATGAGTTTCAGGGCCAAGATGAATCTTCATCATCATTGCCCGAATCCCTGGACTTTCGGTTCCAGGGAATAGGCTTGAAAAAACACCATCTCCAGAGGTAGGGGAAGACTCGGACCCCTGATTTCCAAAGATGAGCTGCGAGCAGCACCATCACTTTTGTTAACACCCAAGGGGCACTGGTGGAGCCAAACAAGAATACAGCAAACCTGATCCACTGTGAACTGCAGATGCGGACTGTGGGCCTGCAGCACAGGGATGTGAAAATAAGTGCCCTGCAGATTCAATGTTACCAACTAGTCTCCAGAGTCGAGGGTAGGTAAGATCTAGGCCAGGTGACTGACCATGTTGAATTTTGTCTTCCGCAGGAAGGCATTGAGAAGGCAAAGGTTTAAACAGGACAGAGGCCTCCATACCTTTTTGGCACAAGAAAGTAGCAGAATAAAAACCACAACCTACATCTTTTTTTTAACATTGTCTTTATTGAATTTTAAATGCAAACAAAAAAGGTATTTGACAATTGCATAGTATCAGCTGATCACATCATCCAATCTCAAAAGTTAATATCGACACATGGTAATTGAGCCATCACATACAATAGCAGGACAGCAGGGTCCATAGGTGTAGGAACTACCCATATAGATGTCTAGATGGAGAGAGGTCACTTATTAGTGGGTGGGTTAGAAGGGGAGGATCAGTCAGTAGTGTCTTGTGCTAAGGTGTGGAGGTACATGCGGAAGGGCAGCCAAATATATTTGGGGCGGGACGTGTAGGGTTGCAGGTTAGCATAGTTTTCCTCTCTACTCTCACATCTCCTCATGTTCTCCAGCCATTCTGAAGGGGGGATGGTCTAGCACTTCCCCAATACAAAGCTATCTCCCTTTTACCCAAAACAACGCCAAAGAAATGAGGCGGCAGGATGTGTGTGGTACATTTTGTTTATAGCCCAGCAGGGTCGGAGTCATTACCTGTTCGGACATGGAAGATATGTGCGTGTATACAGCCACCCAGTAGGCAGCCACCACTGGGCATGAACAGGTTAAATGCACAAAATCCGCTCCAGGGGTGTGGCATTTCAGACAACTGTCCGAGCTGGTGTTGTCAAATTTAGCGATGTCTACTGGGGAGAGGTATCGGTGTATGTATTTGAAGTGTAGTAGCTTGTGTCTTTGATTGATAGAGATGTGCTTTATTTACACACAGCAGTAGTTCCATATCTGATCTTTAAAAGGTATCCCCAGTTCCTCCTCCCATATCTTCCGCACCTGTGCGGTTGTGTCCGGCATCAGGGCCACACAGGAGTGATAGAGTCTAGATGTCATGTGCCCTCCATCTGTGGCCGTGACCACCATTGTCAGGGGCGGAAAATTGTCAGGTGGGGGCGGGTGGGAGGATATAAGGGACCGTTGAGTATTCTGGAGTCTCCAAAAAATATAAAGGTCTATGTAGGGGATGCCTTGTGATGGTGTGAGAGAGGGTCGCTCAAGATTCATAGGGCATGAATGGTAGAACCTGCACTACCAAGTGTCATAATGCATGGGTATAGCGGCCAAGGAAACATGGCATTCACGGAATGTAGAGCATAGCTGGTGGACGAGAAAACTCTACACCCAAAAGTGTTGATCCATTTTGACTCCCTATCCAAAGGGGTGAAAGGTAACTGTCAGAACCCCGTTCAGAGGGCCACAGGGCAAGCAGGGGTTATTAGGTCTTTTACTCCTGAAGTCCCAGGGCCCACCCTATTATGGCCAAGCACCCCTTCAGCACCTGACTTGCAATTAGGTGCGTTGTGCGAGCAGTCAAGGGTCCCTCGGAGGGAAGTGTAGATACAGATAAGTGAACACAGGTCATAACTCAACGTGCATACAGCGCACACAATAAATCAATGAAGTATTGCAATTCTAATTCTACACATACAAAGGTAATCAACACTCGATAAGCAATAATACAGTCCCTCTTGAGGTAGGCACCCTAGTAGTTCTAAGCCAAGCACCGGCTACTAAGTTCCTATGTAACAGGAGTGTTGTTATTTGCCATTCACAAGCAGAAACATTTAGGGAATGTAAACTACTAGGCCCTATTCACAGGGTTTCCCCCTCTTGTACTCAGTCAATAAGGTGTAGTCACTTAGAGTCACGTAGGATTGGAAAAACCAAAGGGGGTTGGAAAAACCAAAGGCGGCGAATTTCCTGGGGCCTGGTAGACCCAGTACTCAACTTACCCACTCCGGCAGTATGAACACTAGCAGTGTTGCAATGCAGTCCTGGCTTGGATCGGTATTGTCTGGCTGCATGCGTACACACGCACAGATCCTGTCACTGTCTCCTGAGCCACTCTTACCAGAGTCCTGATGATCCAGGTTGTTCTGGCTACAGACACATGCAGTCAGTCTTGTTCTTCCTCGCTCTGGGGGCTTCAACTGCATCTCCTCTGTACTTCGGCCTCCTCGGATACAAAGCCACCCTTGTCTTGGTTGTAGCAGCAATTTTGGTCACGGGCAACGACCCAGACCTCCGGCCTCTGCACTTTGAGTGGCTCCTCCTGGCATAGGGGGCCACTCCAATGATTTTACTCTCCGGTCACGCTGGCCTCAGGTTGCCTCCTCCACGCCCCCTCCAGCCATTGCAGCAACTTTCTGCACATGGGCGATGGCCCGATTGATGCAACACACTTTCTTGGCACATGGTGGCTTCTGCAGGCATACGGGGTCGCCAATTTCCATTCCACAATGCTGCACATAGACAATGGCCTGATCGATGCAGCACTGTACTCGGTGTATGGTAGCACCTCCTGGCATACAGGGTTACTAAACTTTAGAGCGTGGCACAAGGGCAATGACCCATTGGAACAGCACACCTCCTCGGTGCAAGGCAGCCCATCCCGGCATACAGGGTTACCAAACTCCACAACATGGCTCATGGGCAACAGCCCAATCAGTGCCATACAGCTCCTTACACCTTACTCAGGAGCCCCACACATCTGGGCTCCCCTCTGGATCTTGCTCCTTCCAACATGCCCCCTCTCCCTCACAGGCACACCGGTCTTGGTGAGCAGGCAGGCACTGGTGCTCCAGACTCCAGGGCAAGTGATCTTGATGTCCCTGGGTGACGGACCCTCACCCAGCATGCTGGGGCCCTAGTCCTGGTCAAAAGTCTTGCAAAGCTTCCCCTCCTCATGCAGCCCAGCTGGCTACTTGGAAGATGACAAAGTATGGGGTCTCAGACTCCCCTACTTATAGTTCTTTTCCAAAAGCAAATTGTGATTTAGGTTCTGGACCTTTAAAGTTTTATGTTGGGATTCAGCTTCTTTGATATGGACATCTCCCCTCTTCATCCTTCCTCCTGAGAGATGTCTGTCACTACAGGTAGGACTCCGAAGCTGATTAACCTACAACATGATTCATGAGAGTGACCAGAGTGCCGAATACGTCATGAATAAACAGCTCTCTGACTTTGGGTAAGGGAACAGTGTCTGTATCGGATGGGTGGCTTGTGTTGGGAGGAAGAAGAGTCATTGACTGTGGCCTCAGATGAGGTTGGCACAGAGTTAGACCGCACTGATGGTTGGCCGCTATCGTCTGGTGTCAGTGGAGCCAACACTGGCGTTGCTGGATTGCACTCTGGCTTAAGACATGGCACCAGGAATGGTTTTGGTACTGGAGTTGGTATGAATCCAGGCATGGATCCAGAGGGCCCATTTGGTGATGAGGAAGTTACCGCTGGTGGAAGTACAATTGGGATGCCTCACAGCTACATGTGGCCCCAATACATTCCAGAGGGAGTTGGAGGAGCAAATAAGTGCATGTTCGCCTCATGCATCTGTAAAGAAGTCTCCTCAGTACCGGGAAACTTGGGCTGGCAGGGGCCTGGGTCAGGTTTGGAGAATGGCTGTGGGAGTGGGTCCCAAAGGGGCAAAGACATCCCCACACCCGAACTGGGGACTTAGAGGGGCGTGATGGGGCTGAGTTCCGCTTGGACTGCTTTTTCTTTGACTTAACTGAAGATCTTGACTTGACAACGACTTGAAGTGGAAGCAGCTTCGGGAGCGGGACTGGGATTTTTCCTGTGACTTCAACCGATGTGGTATCTTTGGGTGTCTGGCAGAGGACAGCTTTGTCTTTCGATCCCAGATGGCCTTCGGGTGCATCCGGGCACAGTCTCTGCAGGCTGGGGAGTCGTAGGATAACCCCAGTCAGCACAGGCTGACCCAGTGGAGATCAGTTACAGTCTGTACCATTCCCCACAAGTCTTAAACCCTGTCAATATGTTAGGTTATATGTCCCTTGCACACTGGGGAAAACATTTTTAGAAAAATTTGTCTCCAGGAAACCAGGGGTAGGCTTGGATCCGCGTCTGTTGGTGCAGAAAGAAAGGATCTGATGGTAGCGCACATGGGTGATGCGCACATAGGCCCATGCATGTCACATCTGGCTAGGACCCCACCGATGTGGAGCCGTAGGTGCCCCCTTCTGACATGTAGGGGTACTGTTCAAAGTTTTCGAGATCCAGTCTGATGCCTGGGGAACACTGTAATGTGAGGTATCTGTGGTTAGAAGCCTCTATCAGAATAGCCAAGCATGATAAGACAGGAACAACTCTTCTGTTGGTATTACTCAGCATAACAAAAGGCATACCACTATGCAGTGGGGAATGGGCTATAGCTTGCAACAGAAAATGCTCTCCCAATAGCATGGTAAAAGACCCTTTAAAGTCCATCGGGAAATGAGTAGCAACTCACACCATATGGATAACAAGAGCACACAGTTGTGTGTAGAACCCCTAGGGCCTGAATCCAATACGAGCATTCAGATAAGCTGAAGAGCGACTCACTTTAAGGAGATGTGGATAAGAAGCCAATTTAAGACAAATGTTCATTATAGCACCTCCACAAAATGCTGATGAGAGATGCATGAAAACAGAAAACTCGACTTGACTGCAGCAGTCACAGAGGTAAAAGAGGGAGTTTGCAGAATGTGGAACAAGGAAGCTTGTCACAGGAACCTTGTGGAGTTGATCGGGATAACCTGGCGTGTTTGAATGGAGTGAGTCCCATGCTCTCCACACCACTGGAGTCAAGCTATCCAGGCTGATGACGGCTGATAGCCAGAAACCGGTCCTAGGTTGCTTGATTCCAGTCCAGGAAAGACATGGCTTGGCAGTTCGGGCTGGACTGTTCCCATGAGGCACAGGGTCAAGGCTGATTTGCATATGGCCATGTCTGACCTGGGGTGGTGTGGAGTGCAAAAAAACGATGGATTTAGGCCCAGATCTCTGCACTGGGGTGAATGTATGACATTGTTCTGCATTCTGTCCATCAGTTGTTGTTTTTGTGTTTGAATGGAGAGCACAATTGCACAAGGGAATGGGCTCAGTTTAAAAATTGGCATAAAAGAAGTAGCTTCAATACCGGGAGGGGCAATTGGAAGTAAAAGGGATATCCCTACAGTTGCAAGCTAACCAATCTTGGTTGCAAGGACCCAAAAATAGATCTCTGTGACTAAGAAAATCACAAATTGAAGGGCAAGAAGTAGATAGGCCCTGCATAGATAATTGAGCATGCAGAAGCATAGGAAACCAAAACCAATTACCAGGTCATGAGAACTAAAAGGAATATAGGACAACCAACTGCACAGTCCTCTTTGACAGCAAAAAGAGGCTACAACATATTTTTAGACAAATTAACATCAACTTTGTTTTAATATTTGCTAGCAGTCCATTTTAAAACATTTCATAGACAATAATGGCAACTCCGCAATGCTTTTCTTATACTAAACAAAATGTTTCTATTTCAATACACAAAGATAATGTGAGTTTATTCATCACCATCAGGCTCATCGATATATGCCAGTTCTCGAGGAGCTTGTGGATAGTAGCCATCATTGTTAGAGTTTTTTTCGGAAAATCTGGTGAACTTGTAGTCCAGTGGCAATTCTGCAAAAAAAAGTGGAAACAAGTTGTGATCATTTACAAAGGTGTTTGAGATATGAATAAGAAATTCATATGGCATATTCAGAGCTGCTCAGAAAATGGCAGATAACATCACATTGTGGATAAAATGCGAATGTAAAAAGTCCAGCTGTACTTTTGAGTTTTCGTACTGAAATTTAATTAAGTGTATTCACAGTTTAAAAAATCTTTGCATGGATACATAACACTGATAATTACTCCAACCATAAAACCACAGCACAGCCATCACAAATTCAACATTCTAAAAGATCTGAGACTAAGGCCTAGATGTATCAAGCCTTTTGCGAATCGCAAAGGCCGAAATTAGCAGAATTTTGGCCTTCGCGAATCGCGAATCGCAAACGGTCTATTTGCATGTTTTGGCATGCATCAAAAATTCGCAAATTAAGGAATCTCAAAAATTTGCGATTCCTAATTTTGCCATAGCATTTAAGGAATCGCAATTTTGCGATTCCTTAAATGCTATGTATGTAGCATTTTTGAATTGCGAATTTTGGTTAAGAAATCGCAAATTACCACCAACTTGTAGTTGATGGTAATTTGTGAATTCTTTAAAAAATGCACAATTTGGCATTTTTTAAGGTGGCATGTGACGCACACACATGCCCATAGGGCGTGTATGTGCGCCATATGCACACACATGTACATTTCAGGGGTGCAGCAGGGTGTCCTTGAGACACCCCTGCACCCTTGAAATTATTCTCAATTTGCGATTAGCAAATTGCGAATCGCAAATTGAGATTAATTTCACAATCATTCCTATGGGCCTCCTGGCCCATAGGAATGAATGGGAAATTATTCCTTAATTGCGAATTCGTGAATTGCGAATTCGCAAATACGGAAGATTAAGAAATTGCTAAAAAATAGCGATTTCTTACATACATCCCATTTAGCGATTTCTAAATAGCGATTCCTTTAGAAATCGCAAAGGGGTATGTTGATACATCTACTCCAAAATCATTCAACTCAATGAATAATTCGAAGCAAACACACAGTGTCACGGTGATTCCCCCCCACCTTCCCCCCCCCGGGTCTGTACTTTCCCAGTTTGAGTTTTTCCGGACACTCCAACAGGAGTCTGTACTACGGGCATTGCTCGCGTTGACGCCCATTTTGGGAAAGCTCACCACTACTTGACATCCACAAATTTTCGTCAATGCCGGGCAGTGGAGCCCGAATAAATTCAACGGGCGGATCTGTGCTTTGGGACTGGTGCATCCCCATTGTGTGCTTCAGGCCCATCCACATAGTCTGGGTCTCCCCAGCTCCCAATACCTTGCACAGTCACCTGTGCCTAGCAATATTGTGTTTGTCTCGTATGTTGTTTGATCGTCTATTCCTGCCTCATGGTTTCATTTGCCCTTGCTCTGTCCCCATGGAGCCCACCAAGGACTCCTACGAGGAAGAGTACTCCCTTGCTTACTTGCAATGGGATGAGGACTTCTATGAGGTGGTGAACACCTCAATCAACAGGGCAGTCAATGAAGTGGTAGACCCTATGGAGCAGCTCCTCTACGACAGGATTGCGCAGAAGTTCGCTAAGCTCGCTAAAGCCCACGGCGTGACCCCTAGCCCCCCTCCTCCAGCAGGCACAGCAAGGGACCCCCTCCCCCCACCCCCGAAAAAGAAGTGCAAGAAGGGGGTGGATAAGGATGGGTTTGTGTGTCTCAAGAGAGATTTTCTCGCCAAATCGGCCCAAAGGACCCTATCTCACCAGTGTCCCCTGCTGTCCCTGAGCCCCAGTGCCCTGATACCCCACAGCCCCAGGATGATGATTTCCCAGGCGACTTGGAGGACGAAGCCGGGTCCTCATAGCCTTGGCGCCCGATCACTGCACCTCCCTCACAGCAAGGGGGCGAGTCAGACATGCTAGATCCAAATGACATTATCCATCCTCAGTCTGCTGTGTGGGCCCCTGGCGACAAGGTAGCCAAGTTTGTCACAGAGATGATACAGGGGTTCCACACAGAGTTCTACGACTGCCCCCTGCAGGTTTCGCACTCTTGCCCAATCTGTTTTTCGGCCCGCGACGCGGAGCTCATCGACGAGGAAGTCTCTACGCCCCACTTTGCAAGGGGGCCATCTGTCGATCGGCACTGCATCGCAATGGTTTCCTAAGCAACATCTTTCTGGTCGACAAATCCAATGGCGGCCGGCGCCCGATTATCAATCTCCGTGAGTTGAAGGAGTGGCTGGTGTACCACCACTTCATTATGGAGGAAATTCATCTCCTAAGGGACGTTCTGCTCCCATTGGACTGGATGGTGCGCCTCGATTTGAAGGATGCCTACCTGGTGGTCCTGATTTTCCCTCCCACCGCCGATTTCTGCAGTTCCACCGGAGGGAGCAGATTTTCGAATTCACCATGCTTCCGTTCGGCCTGTTGTCTGAGCGGTGTTTCACCAAGGAGCTCCGCCCGGCGGTGGTGTTTCTCAGGACACAGAGCATACGCATGATTGTGTACCTGGACAACATCTTGCCCATGGCGCAGTGTCCCAAGAGGTTGATGAAACATCTCTAAACCGCAGTGGATCTCCTGCAGGGCCTGGGGTTCGTAATCAATGAGAGAAAATCAGTGGTCTCCCCAACCCAGAGGCTGACCTTCCTGGGTTTTGTCGTGGAGTCGGCAGAAGCGTTGTTGAGCCTCCCGTCCCAGAAGATGGCAAGATTTCACACACATTGTGTCAGACAATAGTCAAACCTCACACATTGCTCAGGCAAATCGCCCGCCTGGTGGGCCTCCTCTCCTCCACCATACAGGCAATCTTTCTAGGCCCCCTCCATTATCGGGCCCTGCAGCATCTCAAGGCTCACTATCTGAGGCAGGGTTTGACATACGCCCAATCGGTGGCTCTTACTGGACAAGCGAAAGAGGAAATCGCTTGGTGGGTAAACAATATGGTGGCGTGGAACAGGCTAGTGACATTTGGCTTGGTTTGAAAACTTGGTTATCAAATCGGATGCTAGCAGGTTCAGCTGGGGTGCCCAATGTGGGGAATTCTCCACAGGAGGAAGTTGGTCATTCGATTAACAAAACCTACACATATATTGTCTGGAGCTTCTAGCAGGGTCGTTCGCAGTCCATTGCTGGACCAAAGACAGGATCCAATCCTGTGTGCTCCTCAAGATGGACAATGTTTCTGCTGTCCATTACATCAATCACTTGGGGGGTTCCAGGTCCCGGGCGTTGGCGGATCTGGCAAAGGACTTCTGGAACTTCTCCCAGGAGCATCCCATTTCGGTCACAGCGGAATACCTTCCGGGCCAGACCAATCAGGTGACAGATTGGCACTCGAGACACCTTCACGATTTCAGCCTGTGGAGGCTGGACCCTCAGGTCTTCCTGTGGCTCTCGGCCAGTGGGGCACATTTTAGATCGACCTCTTCGCATCCCGTCTCAACCACCAGCTTCCCCAGTTCTTCAGCTAGAGGCCGGGCCAGCTGGCGTTGGCCACTGACGATTTTCTCCAAGATTGGAGCAGGGATATGCGTTCCAGCCATTCTTGATGTCACAAGGTCGTTAGCGCAGGTCCGCCGTTAAATGGCAGAGGTGGTCATGGTGACTTTGCTGTGACGATCGCAAGTTTTTGTTTCTGGTTCTTCTGGAACTTTCTTGGGATTCTCCAATCCGACTCCTCCTGTTTCCGCATCTTCTGTTGAGTCGGGACCAGCTCCTGCATCACCTCATATCAGTGGGTTCCCTGCCGTTTATGGCATGGTGGATTTCAGGCAGCTCTGGTCGCTCCCAGGCCTTTTGTGACCGGCTGAACAGCTCTTGTCCAAAGCGTGGGCGGACAGCACCACCAAGTGTTACAGCTTCACCTGGACGAGATGGGTTTGTTGGCGTTTGGGATGGAACCTGGATCCCGTGGGCGCAGACCTAGTGCAGATTTTGAACTTCCTGTTCGACTTAGTTTCAGATGGTTTGGCTTACAGCTTGATTAATGCAATCAAGTCAGCTATTTCAGCGGGCATGCTCCAATAGAGGAGGCCCTGGTAGGGGAATACCCATTGGTTTGTAGGCAGCTGCGTCGGATTTGCCTTTTCCTTCCCACGGAGCCACACTATGCAGCCTTATGGGATATAAATCTTGTCCTGAACCTTTTCCTTTCTTAGCAACTGAGCAAGTATCTGTCCTTTTTTTTTAACAAATGTTATTGATTTTTTTTCAATATAGCATCAAACAGAAAAAAACACTGTACTTGTGGTATTTTACAGTCTACATCATACCTTCAATTATAAGTGCATCATTGAGGTTCTCAGACAACATGTCAAAAAACATTTCTAATAACTGTTACAGTCGCATGTATTGTTGCCGTTAGTCTGTTTATACAGTTATTCCCACTGGTGAACCAATTAATAATGATACATCGGTACCCATTAGCCTGCGTAGGTGAAGACGAGATATGAGCTATATAACTCCCCCCAACCCTTTAACTCAACTTAGACTATACGAGCTCAACGTGGCCCGGACCGTTTTGTATTCGTTATGCTTTTAGATCAGTGCTTCTGAAAAGAGGATGCTCTCTGGTTACATAAATATTACTGATGGGGTGCAGCCCTAATGGTGATCCTTTCCGTCCTACCCTTTAAAACCTTCTGCAGTTTGCGGAGTGATGCCACTGAATAAAGTCATGTTATGGTCAGAGTCTGAATGGGCGGTATGTTTCTCAGAAGATTCCAAGGATATTTGGTGTGCACCTTCCCGAAACATGTTGGCAGTCAACAGTGCCTGCACATGACCTTTCTGTGCCAGGTCCGGCGGGGGATTCCTGTTTTTGGGCATCGTGTTCAATGTGCGGCGCCACAGCCGCCGGCTCCTCTTGGGTCTAGGTGCGCCAGATGTACTCTGCGTAGAGGGCCCGGACCCCGACGGTGGGAACGTGACCTCCAGCCATTCCTCCATGTCCTCCGGGGTATTAAAGAACTGTGTTGACTGCTCATGAATCACTTTTAATCTAGCCGGTAACAACAATGCATATTTGATGTCCAGTGCTCTGAGTTTAGTCTTAATGTCCTGGTATTGAGAACGCTTTCGTAGCACCAGGACAGTACAATCTGGGTATAGCAACACCCTCTGGTTTTCGTATTGGATTTGGGACAATTCTCTGACTTTCTGTAGCAGTATATCCCTGTCTCTGTAGTTCAGTATTTTGACGATCAGAGGGCGGGGTGTGGCACCCACCGTCGGCCTGCTGGCAGGGATCCTATGTGCCCTTTCGACACAAAATAAACTTGAAAGACCCTCCGGGGCCACGTGGTCTCTGCCCCTCTACAACAGCGATACAACAGCGACAGCTGACCGGAAGAGGAAGGAGGAGGATCGAGGAGCACAGAGCTGCAGAGTCAAGGGACGCTCTGGGGGGGTCCGGAAAAGCCGAGCTGCAGCCACAGCCACAGCCATTTGCCGAGCTGAGGTAGACAGTGAGAAGGCGGCGTTTTTCCAGCAGGCACCTGCAGGCACTAGCAGGCACCAGTAGTCGGCTTCAGCTCCTGTGTGGAGGAACCATTCCTCCGCGCGTCTCTGCATTACGGACTGAGCAGCTGCAGCTGCAGCGCCACCTGCCGTCCTCGGCGCATCGGCTTCTGCGTCAGGATCGGACGTCAGGATCAGGGGTCACCGGATCACCAACACGAAGGAGGTGAGGCAAGGCTGCTGCAGAGGGCGGGGCGAAGGACGTGAGCGTGGCTGCCGATAGAGGCAGCTGCTAAGTAAGAGCCCGGGGGTTTGACCCAGGCAGATCTGACTAGGTCCGATCTCGCCCGAAGGTCCCCCTCGTGTGCTCCGCTCACCACCAGCTGCTTCTAAGGGTTTGCTTCCAGCCCCCTCCACAGCCCTCCACAGCCCTCTTACTGTACCCTCCCTGCCCCCCTTTCCTGTCTGCTACCACAGGATATACAAATCGCCTTCCATTCAAGGAAACAAAAAAGAGAGCGAAGGGGACACAGGATGAGGTCGGGGAGGCAAAGGGACAACACGGACAACACGGACCACACTGCACCCCAGAAACTCACGAGAAAGCCCAGGCAGACAAAAAAGAAGCTAAAGAAGGACCTGATGGACACGAGTGACGCAAGCTGGGAGAGCAGGGGGGACAGGGAAGAGAACAAAGTAGAGGAAGAACCCCCTCCTCTGCTCCCAGGACTCGCCAGTCCGGGAGGCCTGGAGGCGCAAGGGCACCGACACAGCCAAATCAGTAGCAAACCGTCTGTACAACCCAAAGTCTACACAAAATTCGCATTTATTAAAGATCCCAGTACGCTCCTCTATCTGAACAACAAGGCCAACAAAACCAATCTACCAAGCCCACTCAACCCAACCAAAACACACAGGATAACCCCCATGGAGCAGGGGCCAGAAAGCGCAGTACCAGAGGCGAGTTATATCCAGAACTCAAAAAAGGGGGTCTCACTGGGATCTCTAGAACCAACCCCGGGATCCCAGGAAAGTCAATCGGAACTAGAACTAGCACTAGAGAGCAGAAGAAAACCAGAGAGGAGGAATCAAGAAGCCACCATTACGGAAGAAGTGAACATTAATCAAAAAACCGAAGACAAGGAGGATCCAACGGTGGTCCCAATGGAGAACCTGGTGAACCCGGAGAATCCGGGGGGGAATCGAATTGCAAACCACGAAGCAACAGGAACCAAGGAGGGCTATAACATAAACCACACAACCCCCCAAAGTCCAGCAAGATCAAGAGATAACCACAAGGGGAAGGAGGGAGAGAACCGCGACCCGCCAGCACTTCAGTTGAATTCCCAGGAACCAAAGGGAACCCGCGAGGATCATCGTGGCCCAGACACAATGGCAGACCAAGCAACAAAAAGGGCTAGGACAAACAAAGCCCAAACGACAAAAGCACAAGAGGGTCAAATAGAATCATCACCACCCAAGTACACATGGAAAACGGAAACGGGGGCACAAGCGATCACTGCCCCTGGCGACAAGCACGGCCCAAGCATAGCAAACGTTGCGCACGTTGCCGACAAGGCCTGGCAAGTAAAGGATAAAACTACTCAGGAGCAAGGGGACCCGGAACAACTCGAAGAAATCAACCCAAAAAAGGCGGGGGGAGAGCCAGCACCACAACTCCCAGGCATAAAACCTTGGACTCATCCAGATATGTCTACACCGCCTAGTACAGGACCCATAATTCTCACGCCGCTTGACCAGAACACCTCGTACCTCACGCCGGAAGAGTGGGAAGATCTGGTAGCATCACATTCAGTGGGACTGGAGCAGGGAAAGCAAAGAAATGACTCCAGCGACAGTCCGGAAAAAGAAAGAACCAGGAAGAACGCAGACATCTGGGCATCCCTCCTGCAGACAATGCAATCTTCAGTAAACACCATCCAGTACCAATCCGACAAGATGGATTTGCAACTTTCTGTCCTCAACACTCTGGCCACATACGTGGCAAACATTGACGGCAAGCTAGCAGACCTGAATGATCTGATAAAAAGGGCACAAGCAGAGACACGGCTGATAGCATCTAACTGCCCCTGCATCACAATTGTGGACAAATTAGCAACGCTACCAACAGCACTGGGAAACCTTTTATCTGACTTCAGGACAGTAGTTAAAAATAGCCATCCCCTCAAGCAACCTGAGGTTAAGCAATTAAATACAACTACCGGGCAAGACCATCCACAAACAACACAGCAAGAGCCCTCAAAGACGCCTACCAATTCACACCCGACAATGGACAAAATAACTCAAATGAAGACACCGATCAACAGTAGTCATCAAACCGGCCGAGAGCAAAATTCCGCAGCACCCACACCAGACTTAGACAAAAGTGACCCAAATGGGGGAGTAATCTCCCACCAACCATCGCAAGGAAAAGTGGGAAGAAAACAGAAAAGAAAGGGAAGAAATCAAAGGAAATTGACAGGGTGCCTAGCCTGGGGTAAGGCCTGCAACAGTGATCAAACAGCAACCAACTCCTCACAAGCAAGAGCAACAAGGGAGATGGAAGAAAAAAAACCCACGACGATCAACTGCGAAAATACCAGCCCAGGGGACAAATCTGGATCCGGCCCTGCCCCACTCAGTGGTACAACCACCTGCCCCGGGCCCAAAACCCAGAAAGACATGTTGAGTACCCCAAAAGGGGGAAAAATATAGGACCCGCGGAGAACGACAAGGGGCACAACTCACAAAAAATTTCAGACTCACCTGACAGTGACACACAAGAAAGAACAAAACAAAGTACGGTACATCTCGCCAAAAAAAGCCCTGAAAACTGGGCTGAAACGCAAATCCCAGGAAGCCCCAAGTTGATCATAACAACAAGGCTAAATCTCTCAGGCCTCAACCTTCGAGAAAGCACCGTAAAAACTGACCAACCCAAAAAAACTGTACCAAAGGCGACCCCCATTCAAGGGGAAACCAAAGCTGCTGACAAAGAAAACACTAAATCAAAAGAGAGTGGGCCAGACGGCTCAACAACGACCGTAATATTCCATCCTGAATACCACTCTAGAGGTTCAATGGACTTTTTAAACAGGGGAAACATCTTGCGGCTATTAAAAACAGTAGAGAGCCTTAAAACTATTACATCGGCAGACCTGGAATCCGTCTAATTTATTGAATCTCGGAGCCACCCCGGGGTAGAGTCGACAAAAACCATATGGACCACAGGAGAATTCCCGGAGAGAATACTAAAAGAAAAGGAAAGATTTGACTCTTGGGGGATAGAACTTCAAACTCTCTCGCCCATAAGATACCCGGAGCCCCTATTACATGAAAGTCTCCGAAAGAAGTCTAAGGAGACGAATCTCAAAAAAACTGTCTTAAGAGGAGCTCGAAGCAAAACGCCAGAGAGTCAATCGCACTTGAGTCTGGAAGGAATAAGATCACTGACTAACGACAAGAGGGCTTCACCCAACTGGAGCTGGCTCGCAAAGTCCTTAAATGCGAAAGAGACAAGCCAATGACAGACAAAAACAAAAACAGTCAACAAACCTAACACCCTAAGTATATGTTCATGGAACATCAATGGCACCGGCGATAAGTTTTCAGACACTGACCTAGGCAATCACCTGAGAAAATTCGACATCATCGCCTTAGAAGAAACTTGGACTGAATCACCTCCAACCCTGTCAGGGTATACACTGAACTTCCTACCGCCTACCCAGAGCTCGCTTTTCGGCCACAAGAAAGGAGGCCTTGCCACTTATAGCGCATTAACAGCGATACTAAAAGTAGAACAGCTTGACTATAACCTATCTGCCCCAAACGCAATGCTAGCTCTACGACTGTCACCACGTGTGCAAAATCCAATTGAGGATATAATCTTTATAAACCTCTACCTGCACCCCAGGGAGAAAAAGAAGGGAGTTCGACAAGTGAAGGAAGAACTTGTGAAACTGGTGAAGGCCGAGCTCACGAATAACATCATTATCTCAGGGGATTGCAATCTAAATTTGTTGACCGAAGCAGTCACGGGCACCATATACGACGAGGACCCATTCGCCTGGGATCCCAATCACCAAGACCGCACCTCGGGGGGCAGAAGCACAAAAATCACAAGGACCCTGCTGGCAACACTAGAGGAGCTAGGACTTAGGGCACTTAACGGAAGATTTCCAGGGGATCAACCGCAGTCAGCAACATTCCACAGTACCCAGGCAAGCTCCACCATTGACTTTACCTTTGTATCGCGCAGTCTATACCATAGAGTTGTAGACTTTAGAATCGGTCTCACTGACTGCAGCGATCACCTGCCTCAGGAAACAGTAATGAATACATCAGCGGTTCTAAAGCCTCCCAGCTCGAATAACGTAGGTACAGACTTTACAACAAATGAAAGACGGGTTCAATGCAAAGTCTCCAACCCAGAAAAATTACTAGAGCAAGCGATACGCTCCCTTAACGAAGCTCAACGCATCACGCATAACCCGATAACAAGCTGGGAAGCGTTTGTAAAACAGATGAGAGACAACGCGCAGATAAAAGATCGTGTAACACGAACAAGAAACAATTGCAACACGAAACAGAAAAGATGCAATTACTTCCGAAACACCAGTAGGCTAAAACACTGAAGTCAACGATTAACCGGACTCTACGAAGAGTAAAAACAGATCCGACCCTCCTCCAAGAGCTTAGACAGCTAAAAGGAGAGCGCAAGAAATTAATATGGCAGCAAAAAAGGGAAGAGGAAGAGGCATTTTGGGGAAAACTCCTACATGACGCCAAAACAAACCGCAGCGCTCAGTTCTGGCAAAAGATCAATGCTCAGACCAATGGGAAAAACCGAGGAATTGATTCCCAGGTTACAGAAGACGACTGGATAATCCACTTCAGCACTCACTTCAGTGAGACCAAAGAACGGGGGAATGAAACAGGCACCGATAATGGAGAGATGGACGAACATCCGTCCCTACACCAAGAATACTTGAGAACAAATGAAGCTGTAATAATTACGACGGAACAAATAATTAAAAGGATCACAAAAGGTAGAAGAGACTGAGCCCCTGGTCCAAACGGAATACCACCAATATTATTTAAGCAGGACCCAAAATACTGGGCAACTAACCTCAAACCAACGTTCGAAAACATTTGGCAAACATCTACAATCCCACAATCATGGAGGGGGGCAATAATATCCCCGATCTACAAAAAAGGAGATAGAAAAGATCCTAAAAGTTATCGGCTAATAGCCTTTCTAGACAACGAGGCAAAGTACTATGCTGGCCTCCTACTTCAGGAACTAACCCTATGGGTAGAAGAAACCTCAACAATCCCGTTTAACCAAACCGGCTTCAGGAAAAACATGGGAACATCTACCAACATCCTAGCCCTGTCACTACTGATCGACTCAGCCCAAGTGGGAAACTATCCCTTGTACCTGTGTTTCATAGACTATAGCGCTGCATTCGACCGGGTAGACAGAAACCTGTTGTGGAAAAAACTGAAAAGAATGAACATCCCAGACGATCTACTGAATCAGCTAATTCTCCTGCACAGCGACACGTGGGTCCAGGTCAAACTAGGCCCGGGAGAGTACCTAACTAAGAAAATTCAAACCTACACAGGAGTAAAACAAGGCTGTGTGTTAGCGCCAACGCTATTCAATCTCTTTATGGCCGACCTTTCTACAAGACTTAACGCCAATAACTCGCATGCTCCAAAATTAGGGGGCAAACAGCTTTCCTGCCTATTCTACGCCGACGACCTGGTGCTGATCAGTCGGACCCAGATTGGGCTACAGCGGCTCCTCAACATCACTGCGGAATACTCCAAAGCTAATAAACTCAGTACCAACTACAGTAAAACAAAAATTATGCCCCTTAACTATCGCAAGCAAAACCTACCATTTAGATGGTACTTGGACTCGAACAAATTGGAAACCACAAATATTGTTATCTGGGAGTGATAATAGACGAAAGGGGTAGTTTTAAACCACAACTGGAGGAGATCAAGAGGAGAGGTCTAATGATAGCAGCATCACTTAGGAACCTCAAAAACAAAATCGTTGGCCCAAACCTTGCTCCGCTCCTACAAGTGATCCAAGCCAAGCTGATTCCATCTATCACATATGGAAGTGAAGCAATGAGAGGGAGGGACACAGGAACCCTGAATAGAGTAGTCTCAAAGGCAATGCGGGTCATGTTCAGTCTTCCGAAATACATCTCACCGGCGCAGATTCGCCTAGAATGTGGGTTGGCCAAAGAAGAACTTGCACGAAAGGGAACTTACCTTAAGACCTGGCACAAGATAAGCAGAGGAGAAGAAAATACCCTTAACGCACTCCTCTGGAAGGATCTACAAAGTAAAAGTGATTGCCCAGCAAGACATTTCCTGGAGGAAGCCATCAACCACCTTGGGGCAAGGCAGTTATGGGATCTCCAAGGGAGCCCGTCAGGCTTCAAAAAAATTATAAACAAAATCGTCAAGAAAGAATCCCTCCTGCAAGATAAAGCTTCACTAGCCAAAAGAGCACACGGCTGGCTGACTGTGCAAACATACAACAAACTTACTCCTCAGGCGTACCTGGTGAACAGTTTCTCCAAGACAACAAAAGAATCGTTTTTAAAACTGCGACTTGGAGTGCTACCAGCAGCGGGCCACATGGCCCCGTGGCTGCGACCATCAAAACCAGCAAAATGCCGCTTGTGCGGAATGCACGAGGAAAATATCACACACCTCATAACCATCTGCAAAGAGCTGCAGCAAGACCGGAAGAACCTACTGAGACCCTTAAGCAGTTTTGAGCTGCTTTAGAGGAGACGACGTGCAAATGGCCTGCCGACTGGTAAAATATCTCGGAGTGGCAGAAACCAGGCTCAAAACGACGAGCGCACAAGCGGACACTGGCATCACCTATACAACATCAACCGCCTCCAGCTCTCAGACTGGGCAAGAGACCCATACTGATCAAGAACATTAAAGTACTTTCCCCAAGAAGCACGAACACTCTGGGAGATGCCAGAAGGGGAGCGGAGGGGATAGAATAATCCACTCACCGAAAGCAAGCACTCGGACATATACATAACGTTTTATCTAAAACAGAAACGTATCTGTATTTAATGCCGGATGACCATTGTCCCATTTTTTAATGGTCTTAGTCCGACCTTTTTAACCGTTTTCCTTTAACTGATCATTTTCTTTTATTACTAATAGCTATTTGTAATGGTTTTTATTAACTGCACAATAAAGCATTTACTTAGTTACTTACGTGGTCTCTGAACCATTGTTCCATAAATGCAGTTGCGTTGGACCCCTTGCATCTTTCCGGCAGGACAATGACGCGGATGTTGTTGCGTCTGGCCCTTCCTTCTGCATCGTCCGCTCTGTCCTGAAGCCCTGTTACATGCCGCTGGAGTTGTTGGAGTTGTCCCCTATGTTCTTTGTGTTGCGGTAGCAATTCTGCCAGAGCTAATTTGTTGTCTTTGACCGTGGCAGCAAGTTTAGTGTGGTCCGCCTTCAAGAGGGTGAACCCGGTTGTCAGGGTTTCTATTTGTTGTTCGATAGCTTTTCTCGAGTCCCTCACTACTTATAGTATAAGATCCAACTTGTCCAGTGGAGACTCCATGTTGGTTCGTGGGATAGTGTTAGTCATTTGTGTGGGGAGCTCTGTGTCGTCCGGCGGTTGCGTTTCGACATTATTAGTATTGTACAGATTATCAGCTTGCTGCTCTCGTGGTAGGGCAATAAAGGCTTTTTCCACTGGACTACTAGTAATGAGCTCAATCAGTCCCCACAGAAGTCAGGGTGGCAAGTTCAATCTGGGGCGGGGTTAGGAGGCCCGTGGCCACTGAGTGTTACAACTGGCCGGGCACGCAACCTGAAGCCCTCACTGGTCTTCTCTGGGGGCACCTCCACGACGTTAATTAGGAGAGTTCAGGCCCTCCGATATACCAGCTCTCGCTGCTCTTGTAGGTCCTTATCCTGCTGGGGCCTGGCATTGACAGTACTTGATACTCTAGGGAGATCACCCCTTCTAAGCACCAGTTGGTGGTCTCCGGTGCACTTACCATCCGACGGTCTCTGAGAGCAGCCCCCGGCACATCCAATAGGCCTCGCCTCTCCTCTGTTGCACCGCAATGCACCCAGCCAGGGGCAGGGGTCTTCAAGGGGGCCACAGGCTGCAGTTGGAGCTCCACCTACACAGTTGGCCTCAACTATCTGCAACCTGCCAGCTGCAGGGGCACTTTCGTCCCAGCAGGTCCTCTAGGCGCTCCTTGCCTCTACTACTTTACGCTGGCCTCCCAGTAACTGAATGGCTGCACGGTCCCAGGGCCTGACCTTCCGCGTTGCTCCTATGCTTACCCCATCACCGGGCGGAGCCAGTCAAGGCGCCCGCTGCTACTCCTGCAGTAAAGTCTATACCCCAACCTCTGGCCGTTGTTCAGGGATAGTGGGGGTCCCCCGGCAATGCACCAATCACTTGCGGTGGTCAGTCGACTCTTGTGTCAGGCAGTGTTCAGGGCCTCAGGACACTTGCTTGGGCCGGCTGAGTGGGGGGGGAGAAGGTCTGCTACTTGCGCACATTGGTTGCGGTAACGCTGCCAGCCAGCCTCCGGTGTATTCCGCTGATCTCCCCGCAAGCATGCCAGTGCGGGGCTTCTGTAGCTCACCTCATTACGTCAACGAGGCCCAGGGACTTGTAAGGATCGTTGAATTGCACCTCCCAGGGTTCCCATCAGCGCCCAGGCACACTGCTATCTTGAAGCTTCCTCCCCTGGGGCTATGTCGTGCGGGGCTCAGCGTACCTTCAGCGGGATCTCTGCCGTCTTCCAGCGCAGGGAGATCAGGGCCGCTGCTCTTCTCAGACCGCCTCCCTGGAGGCGGGAGGGGTCCGCCGTCAGCCCCGTCTGTCTCCACGCCACACCAGGGCACACGTTGCACAGCCTCGACACCCCCGGTCTCCCTATGCACCGTGCACACACGGGGGGTTGGATGTATTCCTCACAGTCTCTGCAGAGTCTGCGCCGGTCACAGCTGTCGTCTCAGCTCTCCCCCTGCTCCATCTGTGCAGGCCGTGGCTCATGTGGGCCCCGCCCGCCTGCCCAGTTATCGTCGGCTCCAGCAGGGACGTCGATGCCCTGGGGCACGGGTGGTCTCAGCAGAGCATCCGCTTCAGTTTTTGGGGGTCGGTATCGCCGATCTAGAAGGATGGGAGCAGGATTTCAGTGGCCCGGACGCGGAGCTCACTCACACTGCGTCCGCCATGCTTGGCGGTTAGCCACGGCCCCCAAGTTTCTCTGCTTAAGGGAAGGGTGCAGTCTCTGAAGACTTTGTGCTCAATGTGTGATCGATCAGTCCTTGACATTATGGGGGTCATTATGATGTCGTGCGGATCGCCACCGCCCGACCGGCGGTGGTGATCCGCACGCCATAACTCCCCGCCCGACTGCCAATTACCCCAGCCATATTACCATGGCAGGGGATACCACGAAGAACGGAAAGACCGCCCGCCGCATTTCCACCGGCAATCAATCGTCACAATTGCCTTCCGGGCGGAAAAGGCCCACAATATGGTGGCCGCCATCCATATTCTGATGTGTGCGGTGTACATGCCTTTCCATGGCGAAGACTCTGCCATGGAAAGGCAAGCGGAGATTGACTTTGGGGCCCGTAAGGGGCCCCCGGGGGGGGGGGGGGGGAGTGGCTGCACTGGGGGGTACCCCCTTCATTGCCATACTCAAGGTGGCAGGCACCGTGCATTGCAATGCACAACATGCACCTTTAACATTGCGGCGGGTGCTGTTTACAGCACCGCCCGCCGCAATGTTAAAGGCAAGAATGCGCCCGCCAGTGTGGCATGCGCATCCTAATTTGCATCGTAGGACCGCCACACCTCTGGCGGTCGGTCCCATTTTCCGTTACGGTGTTATCCGCCCACCATCATAATGGTGCCCTATGTGTCTTTGCAGGGAATGATGGATCAAAGAGGATCAGTGAGATGCAGTTACTGGCGTGACTCGCGCTAAGAAAGAGGAGGTCCAGCTAGCGAGGAAGGACTATATGGGTCTTCATATCATGGACAGTGAAGAAGGGCTAATGCTTTGTTGATGTTTCCCTAGTGTTCATGGGAAGAGTTTTTCTTTGGTGTAATGTTAAAATGGCTGCTGTTTAAATTAAATGTTATTAAAAGTAAAGGAAGAAAGCATAATCCTCGCCTCCATGTCCTTAACAGTATTGAAACTCACCTTTACGTTGGTAGGCAATTTTTCATTCTGCCTCATTAGCAATACAAAAAAACTAGGCACCAGAAACATAGAGAAAGGGTATCTGATTAAATCAAAAACACATGAATAGAATATGTGTGGTGCCTTTACCCCTAGCAGTTCCAATAAATATGGCTTGCAAAAGGTTAAACCTAAAAAAAGAAGCTTGCCAAAACATCAAGGAATGTTGAAGGGCACGTAATCCAGGTCCTCCATAAGGAAACGTGCCAGAAATGTCTTCTTTTAAGTGCATCTAACGTGTACATCAAGCCCCTCGTATATTAATGGATCCATCCGGTCTAATTTTTGTGCCCACCCTCAACAAAACCTACTACAATCACACCTATGGCCAGGGACTGCCGGAGGACCCCCACCCTTCCGTTAACCAACATTATTAACAGGACATGAGAGAGATTTCTTTCGACCCCCCGGCCGTATTTATTAAAACATACAAAATAAATCAAAAATTGAAATAAACAATATTTACACAATTATGCAGAAAACGTTACAATTGATATATACAGATATCAGATGGCTAACCTTAACATACTTCTAGTACAAGGTATTTCCTATCCGAGACTAACATATCAATCACATACAATATTTATTTTTCGGCGTACCTATTTGGGCCTATGGCAAGGTCAATAACTGGTGTCAGATCCTAATTACTAACCCACGCCCTCCTTAAGGAGCGCGCATGCGCAGAGGGCCCGTTTACCGTGGGTGTACACCCCCTCCCTGGTTACCCCGTACACCCTATTAACCACGCCCTTCCGTCGAAGTGCGCATGCGCAGAGGGCCCGCTTACCGTGAGGGTACTTTGGCCCCCCGGTTACTCCCGTACGCTCCATTAACTCCATAAAAGAGGGCCCTTGCACCTCTGGGCCGTTTACTGGCATCATTGTGCACGTGCGGGGTGGCCAACCAGCCTAGAGAAAGCGTGACTCTCCCCTCCCCCGCACCCATGTAGCCAACAGGCTGTAACTGACCCTGGAGTTCTAGGAGAGACCGCCGGGGGGGGGGGGGGGGGGGGGGCAGATAGTCGGTCAACTACACTGGCCTGTGGCAGTAAGGTGATGATTGGTGAGCAGTTAATTTAAGGTCCTTAGGGGGCGGCGCCATTCTCGAATGGGGTCGCCCAAAGGGAGGGACAAGTGGTCTCTCATAGAACTCCAGGGGCAGTTACAGCCTGTTGGCTATATGGGTGCGGGGAAGGGAACAAAGGCCAGGCCGGTTAGATCCGGCCTGGCCGATGAAGGGTTAAAAGGCCGTGGAGCACAAAACTAGGCACCCGTAACATAGAGAAAGGGTATTTGATTAAATCAAAAACACATGAATAGAATATGAGTGGTGCCTCCAACCCTAGCAGTTCCAATAAATATGTCTTGCAAAAGGTTAATCCTAGAAATAGAAGCTTGCCAAAAAATTAAGGTAGGTTGAAGGGCACGTAATCCAGGTCCTCCAGGGGCGTAACACAGGCCCCTGCAGCCCCGGCGGTGCGAGGGTCCTCATCCTCCAGGGGGCCCGTCAGCACCGCACTTCTGCTGGGGAGCTCTAGACTGAGTCCGGAGGGGGCCCCTCACGTACCCTGCAGGGGGGCCCCTCAAGGTTCGTTACGCCACTGAGGTCCTCCTTAATGAAACGTGCCAGAAATGTCTTCTTTTAAGTGCATCTAGCGTGTGCCTCAAGCCCCTCATATATCAATGGATCCATCCGGTCTAATTTGTGTGCCCACCCTCAACAAAACCTACTACAATCGCACCTTCCTCCAGCTCTCAGGACAGAGCTCTTACTTGCAAGTTTTAGCAGACAATGCTGTGGTGTCCCAAGAATTAAGAAAGTGAAAGAACGTATGCTTGTTCATGCCTCTGATGCAAATATTGATTGTGCCAACGCTCACTCGGTTTGTGGGACCTCTTATTAACTATGTTATCAACTTCCAGTGTTTGGCCCTTTCATCAACTTGGGGCATCCCCAGGAATTTTAAACCAAACAAACATATTCAGAGTGTGCCTGATGGTATTAGGCTGCAAAAGCCCCTTCAAGGGACACTGGTTATGCACGTAGCACACTCTGAGTTTACCCTGAATAGGGAGGGCATCAAGTGCTCATAAGGTCCAGTAGTGTACTGAACATCCCCTTACACAGCTTAAGAGGGCACTGCCACTGGGCCCACCGAGCTGGTAAACTAGGGCCAACTAAATGTTAATTTGTTGTTTCTGAGGCTCTTCTGCCTGCGGATGTACACATAAAATGCTGAAGAATAATACTGCTAGGGAATAACATGACTGGGATGTGGGAGGTGTACTGACATGCACAACAACGGAAACGGAGAAAGAGAAATGATAAAACGATGAAAATAGGGGAATACGGCAAAAGAGGGACACATAGAAAAGTGAGCATGAGAGGGAAAGGTATGAAAGAAAAAGTAAGGATGATCGACAAAAGATGGGAAGATACAGAGTGGAAAGACAGTGCAAAGGAAGAAAGTAACAAATGCGAAAATAGTAAGCAGATTTTTTTTGTCTGTTTTAAAAAAAAGTCACAAATTAGCACTTGACAAAACATACAAAAAACATATTAAATACCCATGTTTATAAGGAGTATGCCCATCCAAATTCATATAATCATAAACATTCGATAAAATACATCATTTGGGACAAAACATACAAATATTGAGCCAATAATTTCCGAGTAAGAAAAAACTGCAAATTTAAAAGCCTACAAGCAACTGTATAAGACATCAAAGTGCCAAGTGCTTAAAACAAGTGACCTTCTATTATCTGATCCCATAAAAAACCTCTTTGGGAAAACTTAGGAAAACAGACCTAAGTTACAGATACAAGCATTTTTCTGCAATTGTTACAAACTTTATCATCTGACAAATCAATTGAATAAAAGCCCCAGATAAGATTAAAGTGAGAGCCTGACGAACAGATCTCACCCCTGCTTTAAGAAATCAAGGTTTTAATAATATACGGCATACATTAAGCAGTTTTGGGTAGGCACAAACGATATGCAGTAAAGTTTCATGTGACCACCCGCACAGTCTACATTCACTCGTTGGCCAGGCTGTATCCAAATTGATGTGCCCCGACTAGTGGGGTACCAAACAAGCCTTAATTAAAAAAATGTATCCCTCATATGGGCCCGAAAATAAGTAGTCAAATAGGGCTGGATTCGCAAAGTCTGATGACAATTAATCACTGACCAAGCATGTGTTTTTGCCATTAAAGGCGTTCGTTTAAATCTTTTTGTTTAAAACAGTTTAAAACTAAGCTTTGCCATTTCTAGGAACACTGACTGCAAATCAAAACTCTGGAAACATGTTAAAATGTAGGATCTCCTAGCACCAGTATAAACTTACCCCCAGATTCATCAAGAACACATTTTGCTATTCCTTAATAGCGAAAAATACCGAATCGCTATTAAGGAATAGCAAAATGCTATTCATCAAGAAATCACTTACAAAATAGCGATTTCTAATAATTCCTTAATTGCGACTCGCAAATTGCGAGTCGCAATTAAGGAATACCTCCCCATTCATTCCTATGGGCCTAGAGGCCCATAGGAATGAATGGGAAGACAATCTCAATTTGCTAATCGCAATTAGCGATTTGCAAATTGAGATTGCGATTTCAAGGGTGCAGGGGTGTCCAAAGGACACCCTGTTGCACCCCTGAAATTGATGTGTGCACATATGTTGCGCACACACATGCCCTTAGGGCATGTGTGTGCGCAACATGAAACATTGAAAAATGCACTTTAGTGCATTTATCAAAGTTTTTGCTATTTACCACGTAGTTAGACTTCGCGGTAAATAGCGGCCCCAGATTGCGAATTCGCAATTTAAAAATGGTTCATGAATTGCATTTAAGGAATCTCAAATTGAGATTCCTTAAATGCAATTAATCGCAATTTAGCGATTTCTAGAATTGCGATTTTTGCATTTGGGATGATGAATCCCAAATGCAAAAATAGCGCTCGCAAAGGGGCCCTTTGCGAGCCGATTTTAGTTTGATGAATCTGGCTGACAGTGATTTATTTTGCACCAACAATTATATGTTAGGGAGTCAAGATCAGATAAAAACAGCGAATACATACATTTGAAAAATGACCCTTGGCCCACAATGGACTGTCTTTGGAGACCAAACTCCAAATAGCCAATTGACCTAGGAATTCCAAAGACAGATTTACAAGCCTTCATTACTAACAAATCCAATAATTTAGCATCCTTTCCCCTGGTGATGTGCGAGCCATATGCAATAGTTGGCTGTAGATTGGCTAGACTTTAAGAATGTGGTTGTACCATTGACATCCCAGTGATTTACGTAGGGATTTATAAGCATAGATTAAAGATTATGTTTTTGCCCTTAAGACAGTAAAATAGCTGTTAAACTAGATTGTGTTATCAAATAAAATATTTAAATGTCTTCAAAGCCACATTTAGCCCACCTCTCGCTCTCCAAGATAGTCTTAAACTTCATTGAGCCAATTTCTATAATGTTAGTTTTCTTAACATTCAGCTGCAAGCCATTAGTTAAAATATAATCATCAAATGCAGCAACTTGGGGAGAGGAGTTGTCCTAACGGCTGGGGCGGTCGACCTCGAATCTGGGGAACTGGGTTCGAGTCTCGGCAATGACGCTGAACATCCTGTAATCCTGGGCAAATCACTTAATCTCCCCATGCCTAACAAAAATGAATGTGTCCTCATGTAATGCAACTGGTGCTATGTAAAGAGCTCTGATACCCGATTCGGGTCAAGTCCGCGCTACATACAACTCTGTAAAAAAAAAACTAATCTTTGTAGACATAACAGACTTTGGGTCCCAAAATAGTACCGTCAGCATATTGAAGATTTTTTAGATGGAGATTAGAAAATTTAGGATGGTGGGTATTGACAGATTAAAAGTGCTGCAGTAAATCTGACATACAAAGATTAAAAAGGCAGGGGGAAAGTGCAGAGCCTGGTTTAAGACCATTACAAGTTTTGATTTTCTGTGACAAACTAAAACCATTGCCTAACTTAACATGAACCCAAATATTTGAATACAGGAGTATTATAGCATCAAGCAACTTTTGAGGAATACCCCATCCTGCAAGTTTTTACCATAACAATAATCTGACACTGAATTTAATGTAGCTTTTAAGTCCGCTCTGCCAATAAAGTAAGGGTCAAATAAATTAGTAATTGTAGCTTGGCCCTTACAAAATCCCGACTGGTTAATTGACATTATTTTCTGTAATGTTGCCCAATCTTCCAAATCAATCAATAATCGGGAAGCAAACACTTTAGCTTCTGTGTATCAATTGTTCTTTTTGCATTTGTCACCCCAAGTGGAACGGGTATGCCCAGACATAGGTCCAGTGCTCCCCATGCCACTGGAGTCAAGCTATCCTGGCTGATGAGGGCTGAAAGCCCGAAACCGGTCCTAGGATGCTTCTTCCCAGTCCAGGGAGGACCTAGTCTGGCAATTCAGGCTGGACTGTTCCCATTGGGCGCAGGGTCAAGACTGATTTGCATATGGCTAGGTCCAAACAGGAATGGCATCGTGAGCAAAAAAAACAATGGATTTAGGCCAAGATCTCTGTACTGGGGTGAATGTATGACATTGTTCTGCATTCTGTCCATCAATTGTTCTTTTTGCAGTTGTCACCCCGAGTGGAACGGGTATGCCCTGACGTGGGCCCCGTGCTCCCCATGCCACTGGAGGCAAGCTATCCTGGCTGATGAGGGCTGAAAGCCCGAAACCGGTCCTAGGATAATTGTTTCCAGTCCAGGGAGGACCTGGCCTGGCAGTTCGGGCTGGACTGTTCCCATTGGGCGCAGGGTCAAGACTGATTTGCATATGGCTGGATCCAAACAGGAATGGCATGGTGAGCAAAGAACCAATGGATTTAGGCCCAGATCTCTGTACTGGGGTGAATGTACAACATTGTTCTGCATTCTGTCCATCAATTGTTCTTTTTGCATTTGTCACCCCGAGTGGAACGGGTATGCCCAGACGTGGGTCCCGTGCTCCCCATGCCACTGGAGTCAAGCTATCCTGGCTGATGAGGGCTGAAAGCCCGAAACCGTTTCTAGAATGCTTGTTTCCTGTCCAGGGAGGACCTGGCCTGGTATTTCGGGCTGGACTGTTCCCATTGGGCGCAGGGTAAAGTCTGATCTGCATATGGCTGGATCCAAACAGGAATGGCATGGTGAGCAAAAAACAATGGATTTAGGCCCTGATCTTTGTACTGGGGTGAATGTATGACATTGTTCTGCATTCTGTCCATCAATTATTCGTCTTGCATCTACATCAATTAAAGCATTTAACCGGTAATTTGAAGGATTATCTTCTGGGCCGCTTTTAAAAATTGGCTGTACAATACTTACTTGCCAAGACTCTAGAACAATATTCAATGATAACCTCATTGAACACAGAAGTCAAAACTTCTGCCCACATATCAACATTGGCACGGAACACAGTATAAGAAGCCCACTTGGGCCAGGTGCTCCATTTGATCTAATACGGTGCAAAAGGTTAGCTATTTCTGTATTACAAAAAAACAAAAAACAAATATGGCGCCAGATTTGGGCTGATACCAATCTCTGCAGGTGACTAACAACATTTCACATAATAGTTACTCAGGTCCGAGCAACTTGTGTTAGCAAGACTAGGGCCATACAGATTAGTAATAAACCTCACCCATAACTCCTCCATAATGTTGACACTATAGGTCCTGTTTCGTCCTCTTCCGAATTCATTAATGACATCCCAAAATGTTTTAGCATTATTGATCATAGTAGCGTTTAAAAACCTATGCCATAGCACTGCTTGATATCGTGATTTCGACATCCAGACGTCCTGTTTATATGACCTTCTCAGTGACCTCAGTTTATCTTTGAGAGAATGATAAGATGGCCAATATCAATGGTTGTAAACTTCCCTTGAAGCCCTACTAAGTTTCTGTTTCAATTCAAGTAACTTAGATGAATACCACTTATTAGTGGTGGATTTCAAGGGATTAAATTTTGCTGGATTCCGTGCGGTAAATTTCTCCACCAGTGATGAAGTGATATTATTCCACTTGGCCGTCATCATTACCCCTCGATCACTGTGGTTGATCAAACATTCGGCAAACTTCAGTGTTTCAGTTTGTTTTTCAACAAATGCTAAAAGATAGGATGGAAGGGTGAAAGGGAAGATAAAAGAATGAATGGATGGAAGGATTGATAGCATGAGAGGACGGATGGAAGAGCAAAAGGATCGAAATGTGAAAGAGCGAATGGATGGAAGGATGAAGTAGAGACAGATGGAATAGAGTGACGGAATGGATGAATGAAAGGATAAATACATGGATACTTCATTTTATTGATGGATGAAAGTGTGCATTTATACAAGAAGGTTTGAAAGGATGGATGAATGACAGATGCATGGATGGATGGACCAATGAATGGGTGGATGGAAAGGTGAAGAGATGGATAAATGAATAATGACTAGATAAAAAGGTGCAAGAATAGATGGAAGTAAGGAGGATGAAAGCAGGGGTAGGTTTCTTCACACACTTGGTGTGGTTAAAAGTATGATTCCAGTGGGGGGTAAATTATTTTTTTTTACTACTCACTCACTTGGGTAGTATACCATAGTCAATATGTTTTTTTCTGCCAAAACAAAAACAATCAGTTAAACGACATGAGCTTCAGAATACAAAAAATCCTGACTTGAGATGTCATTTGTCTCCTCTGCTTCAAATTGTATCTTCACAGGGTCACCAGTCCAAGGTTAGGGACCACAGGTGAAGCCTATTTTTAGAAGACTGAATTGCAAGCGTATCTCTGAACATAAATTCAGAAAATGCTCAGGTACAGGTAATGTCACAAGTGACTTTCCATGCGGCCTCCTATTTCCGATATATGGTGTTTTCCAAACTGGAGATCTCAGTACCATGGAAACAGGATTACCTGTGCAAAGGCAAATTTAGTTTCTGAACAGGGAAAATATATTTCCCCATGAAGAAAGTCCTTCCCCTCTACCGCCATCAAAGCTGGGGATGTTCGCTCCCCTTCCCACCTTGGAATGGGAATTATGTTAGCCCGTGGCTGATTCAATTTGTAACCCTTTCTTGAGTAGAAAGGAAATGAATAATAGTTTGGTAATGCCCACAAACATAAGTGTTCCCAAACTACCAAAGCAAATCATGCCTTGGAACGCCCACTTCCCATCTCTTGGCTGAGGAGATCTCCTCCCCCCCCCCCGTACAGGTTTACACCTCCAGGAATCCCCTTATGAATTCCTGGAATCTGTAAAAAAGGCAGATTCAGTTGTAAACATATATTTATATCCAAATTTACCTTTGTTACTATGCCCCAGAAAGCATGAGGGCCAGCTTCTGAGAAGAATGAGGCTGAAATAGGAAGCATTATTTGAAACAAGTTGGTCATAGTACAGATAGACACCCGGGCCCGTATTATAGAATACAGCACACTCTCCTTGTTAGCACCGAGTGCACCTTTCTAAAGGTGCCCTCGGTGCTAACAAGAAGAGTGCGCCTTATTATGTAGAAAGTGCTGCCCCCAGGGCAGCCACAAAGTCATGCTGCCCTGGGGGCAGCGTATTCAAGTGAACTACAGAGTGGTTGCTTCAAAGCCCCTCCGTGTTACACGGTGCAGGTGGCAAAACACCTGCGCTTGTAAGGAGGATTAAAGATCCCCTTACAGGTGGGTGCAGTGAGTGACTGCACTTGCCGGCAAGGGGATGTCTGGGGGGTTCATAGAACCCCCTCTAGAGGGCTGCCATCAGGGGGCATACAAACACCTTCTTTGGCTCTGTGTCCATGTCTATTATATGGCATGGGGGCAGAGGCAAAGGGATTTGCTCATTTGCATGGGGCCACACCCCCATGCAAATGAGGGAACACCCCCTAGAGAAAACACTGGCACTATATGTGCGTCAGCACTATCTGTATTACAGAAAGGGCAGCACAAGCGTCTGCGGGCCTTTATGTAATATCAAAGTGCCCCGGAGCGTGCAAAGCGGACGCACATGCCCATTGCATCTCCAGACACTTTGTGTAATATGACCCCTTAAGTTCATTATAAAAGCCAATGGTACCTGGTGGAGACAATGGACCAAATAAAATTTGAAATGTGGGAAAGAAAAAAAGCTACGTAAACATTCAGCCGCAAGCAAAAGAAGAAAAGGGAATGAGAAAGGAGCTATTTGATACTGAAGGGGATGCAGCCTACAACCATGCACACCCTGTGGTGGCTTCTCCTTTGCTCTGTAAAGTATGCTTTAACAGTCCTACAACCAAAACAGCCTGCAAGTCTGGATTAAGGGAAATGGCCCTACCTGTTGAAAACTGAACACTAAGGGCTGCATTACAAGCTCCCAGAGTTGAAGAACTGGGGGTATGCATGAGTAAGGGTGTTATGTGGAGACGGGACTCAAGGGCGTAGCTTGGTCAGCAAGACTCTGGGGAGGAGGATTTTCAGATTTTCTTACAATAATACTGGCATTTCATGTTACTCATTAAACGAGAAGCATTTCATGAGGGGCTTAAGGGCTAGTTGGAAAAGCATGGAGTGCAGACGGAGGGGTACCTAAAACACAGTATTTGTTTAAATAACCATGTTTAAAGTCCCTCAAAACATAGATAACAGTGTATGCATGTTGTGCTTTCGTCTGGCTATTTAAAAACCCCAGGTGAAATCTGACAGACACCTCAGCATACCAGGCTGAAAGCTTCTGTACCCAACTATGGAGGAGTTGGCCTAAGGGCTAGGGCAGTCGACCTCGAATCTAGGGAACTGGGTTCGAGTCTCCTCAATGACGCTGAACATCCTGTGATTCTGGGCAATCACCTAATCTCCCCGCGCCAAACAAAAATGAATGTGTCCTCATGTAACACAACTGGTGCTATGTAAAGCGCTCTGATACCCGATTCAGTCAAGTTTGCGCTATATAAAACTCTGTAAACAAAAAAAAAACGATCTATTCAATAATACATTCATTACGGGGATTTATTTCAAGAAAAGGATGCAAAAGAATTTGCATTCAATATTCTGTAACGTTGTGGATGGTGACTGAGACATCAAGAATACTAAATGGTGATGACCAAGGGGAAGGACTTCCAGGGCACCTGTAGAATCTACCTGTTTTCAGCCGGTGGAGTCCATGGGTAAGGACTCAAAGATCCATAGAGCGACTGCAGATTTTTTAATCCCGATAGGGCAATAACTCCGGTTAATGGCAGAATCAGGCTTACCGTGCCACTTGTAATCGGTCTCTACTCTGTAAGAAAAGCGATGTTTAAATGCCACTTGCCCTGCCATCCCACAATATAGCTGTCATGGTCGCCAACCATCGCCTCACTATGCGGACCGTGGATATTTTACTGTAGGTCTCCTGTCTGAGCCAAACTGCCCCTAGTTCTCTTTCACAAAGAGCTAAACTCTGGCTGAGGCTTATTTCTGCATCTCAGGTTGAAACCCACACACCAGGTACACTAGGCATGTGGGTACAAAATATATATATGAATGTACACACAGCAAAAGAAAATCCAATCATCTCTACATATTGTTGATCAGAGTAGAACAACGCAAGAGTAATGGATATAAAGTATGACAGTGAAGCACAGAATTCCTGAATTTGTCAGAACAATCCTTTATCACTAAAACCCAACCCTGTTTGCTGACTATATGGCAAAACAATAAGGCAAGGTTCTCAAAAGTCGGTCCTGGAGGGCACGATCCCTGCCAGATTTTAAAGATAACTACATTTATGTAAATGGGGATATGCTAAAAATCTTGCATAGATCCGGCCCTCCAGGGCAAACTTTGGAGAACCCTGCAATAAGGCATGCTAGGCCACGCGGCAGTATGAAACAAAGGAACTTACTGGTATAAGAGCGCCCACTCCTATGTGCACGAGAGCCGCTTACACCAAGGTCACGGTCTGTGGGACTTTTCGACAGGAAAATGAATTCCTTACAGAAGGGATAAAAGCATCTCTAAAACTCTTACAGGTCATACACATGCAAGATTAAACCTTGGCCTGAAAAATAGTCGAGTAAGGATTCATGCATGCATAAAACTGCTTACTCCTGTAGAAACTTACCAGTGGCAGAAGGTAACCTTACCGGAGAGGGGTGTCAGGGGGGCACAAATGCACACATACACACTCACACCAATGTTTTCACAGGTGCACACACAAACACACATTCACAGCACTCACTCACAAATACACATGCATGTATACATACATGCACACACCACACAAAACAAGCATTAGAAATGCAATAGGTCTCGGATTTATTTGAGTTAGAGGAAATGGCATTGTAAATGGCAATGTCTTTTAGCCATGCGTTATGGAGTATATGTATGTAGTGTGTAATGGAATTATGTGGCTTGGATTGGAATTGTAGCAATGAGAGCATGCTGAGCTTTAGATGGTTATGTTTAAAAGTAAAGTTTGCAATACTGCTATTGGTGCAATAGTTAATTGTGGATTCGTGAACAATTGATGTGTGTAGTGATGGCTGTTGGTGTGCACCGACGGGTGGTGGTGTGTGCCTGGAGAAAGCGTGCACTGACGGGTGGTGGTGTGTGTATGCCTGCTGAAAGTGTGCACTGATGGTTGGTGGTGTCTGTGTGCGCCTGGTGAAAGTGTGCAGTGACGGCTGGTGGTGTGTGTGAGCCTGGTGAAAATTTGGAGGGTGGAGTTGGAGGGTGGACAGTATTATACCTCTACTTGTACTTTGTTCGCTGTTGTAACCTGCACACGTCACCTTTTCCTCCTGTATTGCACAGTTTGCTACCTCTTGTATTTTTGTTTGCTCACAATTGTCACTTTTGCGCCTTGTAACTTAACGTTTGCTGTTCTACTTTCTTCACTTGTAATTTTCTCCTCACGTATCATTACTGTTCCTATTGTTGGAGTCGGAGGGTGTAGTTGGAGGGTGGACTTGGAGGGTGGACTTGGAGGGTAGACTTGGAGGGTAGACTTGGAGGGTAGACTTGGAGGGTAGACTTGGAGGGTAGACTTGGAGGGTAGACTTGGAGGGTAGACTTGGAGGGTAGACTTGGAGTTTGAGGGTAGAGTTGGAGTTTGAGGGTAGAGTTGGAGTTTGAGGGTAGAATTGGAGTTTGAGGGTAGAGTTGGAGTTTGAGGGTAGAGTTCTACACTCACAATCTGCACTCTGCACTCACACTCTGCACTCACACTCACACTCTGCACTCATACTCTGCAATCTGCACTCTACACTCTGCAATCTGCACTCTGCACTCTGCGCTCACACTCTGCGCTCTGCGCTCTGCGCTCTGCACTCTGCACTCTACTCTCTGCACTCATACTCTGCAATCTGCACTCACAAACTGCACTCACACTTTGCGTGATGTGTATTCGTGTGTGTGTTTGGTGCATGTGTTTGGTGTGAAACCATGTATTCTCTGCGCACACCCCTCTGGGTCGTCAAAAGTTCTCACACCATCCATATAGGCAGGTATGGGTCGTCGGCATATCGTTACAGGATCAATATATCTATTATCCATCCATACACATCTGCTGATTATCTATCCACAATTACAGGTCATCCCTACAGATTCATACTGTTTACACTCGAACATGCCACCAGTGTACTTTGCATGGCCCGCAAACACGCCTAGAGGTAATCTCACCCTTAATCCGTTTCCATACCTACGGGCCACAATTAAACGGCCATAGCGCCTGTAAACATGGGTTAGGCGCTGCACTGTAATTGTAAATACACCGCGTGCAGGTTGTGTGTCACCGGCCAGCGATAATCACTTCTACTTTCAAAAGCACGCGTGTCCTCTGTACACCTCACGCAGGCTACAAACACCCACCCAGATCACCAATAAACAGCGTTCTCGTCGGTAAACACACACCTGGGGCAAGCGCCTGCAATCAACTCTTCCGCAAGGCGTCTTCCATTTCAGCGCCTTGAAGTGGCCGTGGACGCTCAGGCGCTATAGAAATAACCCGCCCAAGAGATGTATTTCAGCGTACGCGTGGATAACTGATACAGAACAAGAGTCACATAAATCCCCCTATGGGGAGGGAGTAAAATGGCAGATAAGCACGTCGTGTAAAGCACATCTCTCTTGCAAGCAGGTACGTAATTTGAAGTCATACAGGTGGAGGACACTCAGCGCCTAAAGGACCACATTATGCACCGGCACTAGTGCAACTGCAAGCAGTTCACGAACTCCGGTTCCTGCACACTCGTGCAACACATGCACGCCCCCTTTAAGCGCCTGTATAGTGCTGAGCTCACGACCCCCTACATCTGTGTAAGAAGTGTTGAGCAGACACATCTGCCTGACACGGTGACCCCCGCGCCCCAGTAACCACCATTCACCTTTGTCTGTGCCACTTAGAACCTCGGCCAGTTGTGCCTGCAGCCTCAGGGCGCTGAGAGGGTACCGGAGGCACGGCCACTGAGGGGGCACGAGGCAGCGCACAGAGCAGGCAGCGATGGGGCACAAAGCGCGCAAAGCATTCCACAGGGAGGGCGCCGGACACACGGCGTATCAGGGCTCTGGAGAGAAGAATGCGGGTGGGGGCGCTTCTTATTATCGAGTGCTGTGCAATCAGGGGGCAGAAGGCAAGCTTCGTAGAGCAGACAGCAAAGAATGGTGCACGCGTGCCCAGCATCTGTCTTCAATTACCGTGGGCCCTGACAGCTGGTAATTGAAGAAATATGGCCTTCTGGTGCGCGTGACCACACGCAATATGCCATAGGCGGAGCTACTCTACCACCTATGGCCTATTGTGTGCTCGCTTCTAAAAACACACGCATTCGAAGTCCAATTGCCATGCAGCTGGCAAAAAAAGGACGAAAAATCACGAGCAGCCAGGAATTTGTTAGGTAGGTTTTCGGAGACGCTAAGAAAAGGACTCTTAGGCTCCGCCCACACTGTTACGCAGTGTGACGTAGGCCCGAGCCCTAAAAAAACATAAAACGTACCTTTGCTGCAGAGAGGGAAGCCTCGCAGATCCAAGGAGGGTTCGGACTGATGACTTCCATAGGCAGGAGTTGCTCACTCATTACAGAGAGGGATGGGGTCAGTAAAACTGCTGACCCCACTCTGGGACAAGGTGTCACTGATTGACACTTGGCCCTGGGCACTTCAGGGCTTAAACTAGAGTTCCCAGGTCCGAGGCAATCAGTGAGGCTTCCCTTGGTCACCAAGGAGAGTGCCTTGAGGCACTTTTGCCAGGCTGAAGAGTTCACTCCCACAGGGATGGGAAAACCTCAGCCTGCCAAAGATCAGCTCAGGCAGCCAGGAGCCTGTACATTTTGTGCATGTTTAGCTCCTGATTGCCTGACCTGAACAAGTAGAATGTCTGTCAGGCTGACCTTTGCTCAGACTGTCAGACACTGTGAGGATCTGGCTGTATTATGATATGGCTGTCCACCCACAGATACCGTCTTGCGTTCTGTCAGCATTGTTTACTTAACCTTAAGCTCAGCCCCAGGTAGCTGCAGCTGTGAGCAGTAAGGCTTGGCAAAGGAACTTAGTGTGCAGCATTTAAAAGCATCAAACAACAGAACAAGAAAATCACAATAAACAAGCAAGCAATAAAACGACATGACAACAATGTATAAAAATAGAGCATTTTTAGAGACCTTGATCATCAAAATCAACTGAAGGGTTCTGGGCATACAGATTTTAGAACTTTTTAGCACTTTTAAATGCAACCAGAAAAAATCATTGGCAAACGTAAAGATTGAAAATTTGAAAAGTTAGTGCGATTACTCCGCCCCCGAATTGGGCGACCAAATCCAGCAGGAAAGAGGTCTAGGTAGCCAGAAAGAATACTTTGAACAGTTACCAGACTACCAGACTGTTTTTGAAGCAAGTTCTTAACTTTACAAGAGAACTGCCATAGACTTTAATTGAGTGGTCCTGATGCTGAGGGATGCAGGCAAAGGATGCTCACAGGATTCTCCTGATGTTGTGTGGTCCACTGGGCTGAAGTTCAGTTGAGTGCTCGGTCCACAGGGGAGTGGGGACAACTCTGTCCACGGATCTTGGGATCCCACAAAGTCCCTTATGCAGGGTTGCTGAAGCAGGCCTTGCGCTTTTGCAACACAGCGATCAAGGTACAAATCTTTGTTGGAGGCTGGTGTCCCTCTTGGGCAAAGAATCAGGTCACAACCAAATCTCACTGGTCCAGCAGACATTGGTGCACCTTTTGGCTATCTCCGAATAGTCCTTTGGGTTGCCCGGCATCCAGTAGCAGCAAAACTTCTACGGTGACTACTAGAGATGCTATTTGTGTTCTTTTAACTTTAATGTCCCCAGAATTCATTCTGGGGGTCAGACATCTGACCCTTGGAGTCTCTGGTTTGGACTGGGACAGGGAATCAACTTTTCACAGCTTCTCAGAGTGTCAAGCACACTGAACTGGGTTCAAACTTCGCTAAGCCAAAGTGCAGCAGGTGCAGTCGCTCTGATATCACAGCCTCTCTTTGTGTGCTTCCAACGGGTGCAAAGTGGTCTTCTTCTCGTCCTCTTTCCAAATCGAATGAGTACTGAGGGCCAGGGTGCCATGGGTACCCTACTTATTCCAGGAGAGTGCCCAGAAGAGACCAGACAGTCCCTAGCCAATGTGATACTGGGTCCCTTATCTCTAGTGGTGAAGTCCCTGCGATGTGTGGCATCGGGCTATCCCAGAGTGCCCTATTCTTACCCCCTTTCAGAAGGCACAACCCTTCCACGGTCATCAGGAGCAGGGTAGTCCACCCTAGAGGTGTGGCTACCAGTGGGCTTCATGCTCACAGGAAAACGGGTTTGGACACATGTTTCCCTCCTTTAGCCCTGTCTCCGAATTATCTGCAGGCAGAAAAGGCATCCTGCTCAGGGATGTCACAAGCGACCCTTCCAAAGAGGCTTCACCTGTGAAGTCTGCCTTTTGGGCTAAAACCCTGAGTGGCCATGCTGAGAGAGGAGGTGACACCTCGCTCTACTGCAACTGCTTTTCTTCACGGACCTGGGGGGCGTTTACATGTCTCCCCAGGCAGTCAAAAACGTGTCTATGTGTCACTGCCTTTGTGAGGCTACTGGACTAGCTGGAGTGCAGAGTGGCAACTTTCTAAACGTTGCCTAATATTAATAGTGACTTTAAGTCTAGCCTGGGCAACAGGTCGGATTTAACACCCCGATCAATTTGATACCTTACTACACCCTGTTATGTGGTCCCATTCAGGAGCTAAATGGGCTGGGATGCCAACCTTTTAACTCTGTGTTAGCCAATGGGGCTCCTAACCATTCCACAGCAAAATGACAATTTGGAGGTGTTGCTGCTAAGACATATAGAAAATCAAATGGCTTACTTAGTGATAGGGCTCTATAGGCCTTCCTTAGGGGCGACTTACATATATTACTTAAGGGAAGCGGTGGATTTGCCATTAGGTATAACGGAAAGGTCAAACTGGCAGTGTCACACACTGTCCTGTCAGTCTGCAGTGGCATGCTGGAGTCCATTTTGTCTCTGTCACATGCAGGGTGGCACAAACAGTGCTGCAGCCCTGGTTGAGCACCCGGCCTTATATTCCCCTGGTACCCAGGCTGCCATATACTTGGGACTTATAAGTAAGCCAGTCCTTGCCAATTGGATGTATCCAGTTAAACATGCCTTTTGTAACGGGTCAGAACACTGGCATGGAGGTCTGGACAGCAGGTCTCAGTGCACTTTCAAAGTCGAAAAACCAGCAGCTTAGAGTCCACTCCTCTTGCAGGGGAAAGGGTGGGGTACGTGGCCCCTCAGCCCACATGGAAGGGCCGCAGCTGAAACTTACCATAGCAGACTTTTGTCTATGAGTAAGTGAGATTAGTGGTATGCAAAGTAGTTGTTTGGGAACAGAGGTGGCCCTGGAACACCCACAAATACGGAACTTCATCAGTATTCACAAATATTTTTCTTACCCAATCCCTACCTTGGCACACCTACATTTACTCCTATAAAACCTTCAGCAAGTTCGTTTGTGTGTGGGAAAGGGCATAAATTACTCCATGTTTCATGTGGATGTAACAAAATAATTTCTCTTTCGGCAAATTTTTTTGCAGGTGAAGAAAAATAAATTAATTAAGATAATACACACAACCATAGTATTCACTCCTGTAGTACGTACAATGAGCATACTTCTGGGATTGTGTAATTCCACTAAAAGTCAGACAATTATGCGAGCCATAGAAGAAAATGTTGATGTGATTTTCTACATTATCATGATCCTTTTGTGAAGATCACCCAAAGAAACAATTCCAATAAGGTGCCAAGATTTCCAATAAGGTGCCATTACTTTTTGAATGATTCATTAGTTGATGGGCTAACTTATTAAACTTCCTACTGCGTAAGGTTTAAAAGTTGATTTTTGGATGGTACCAGATGAAGTTCTTGTCGGTGATAAGCTTGAGCCCGGAAAGGACCATCCATACATTTACAAAGGGAAAAGCAGTCATTGTTTCTCAGACTCCTAGATATATCCGGTCACCTTCAAAAGGACAATCCTAGAGAACTGCAGGATCTGACAGAGGCCAGAAACAGATGGGAACAGAACACAAAGAGCCATAGGCAGGCAGAGATGTCAGCTCTGTGAAGCACTATCCAAAATATTGACCATCCAGTGCTTACTTGATGCTAGTGGTTGGGGGTGGTGGGCAGAGGGAATCGTTTATGGGGACTGGGACTTATTTTTCATCGAGAGAGAGAGAGCGAGACAGAGAGAGACAGACAGAACAGTGACAAGGGGATCAAGAACAAAGGTACCAGAGCCTTAACGAATGAGATAAGGACACATGGAGTGTAGGATACTGAAAGAAATTAGCAGGATGTGGAATTAAAACTGCCTTCGTAGTCTGCAACCCCTGCACTCAGCAGCGCAGTGGGCCCCTAAGAAAACTCTGGGTCACTGCACCTTTTAAATCATTAATATTAATATTATTTTTACTATTAGTAGAATTTAAAGAAACAGAATACTGCAATAGTCTTCTCGGCAGGGGCGGCTGGTACCCTTTGAATGTGGTAGGGCGAGCAAAGTGCCTCACCAGCTCTAAATAAAACAAAATTAAACAACCCCTCCCACCAAAAGTCCAAACTAAAACAGCCCCTCCCACACAAAGCCTAAATAAAAACAACCTCTCCCTCCAAAAGTCTAAAATTAAAAACAAACACATGCTCGCAGTGGGGGGGGAGGTGATGCTCCCCTGCCCTCATAAAGAAAAGGCTGCTGCTCCTTCAGCCCTGGGCTGCCTATAATGTCAGAGACTAAGGGTGTTTCAAGCAGGAGCCTGTGTAACTGGAGCAAAAGATAGAATCATTGGGTTTTCGGAGAGAAAGCAGCCATCATTATCCCCCTGAGACAGAGGCAGCAGCATAGTCTGTGTCTCACCGGTCCAACTGCAAGGAATCATATGGGCCCTCTGGCTGCTGTTTGAATTATGAAATACAGCAATAATCAGGTTTCAGTGCCCCCCGCAGGCCTATGAGCCAGGGGCCACTCCAATTACTGCACCTATGGAATTTAAGCCCCTGAAGACTTGTTTTTTCCCTTTGTGTTTCTTGTACTGCAAGATTTGTGTGTTTTTAATGCTTACAATCAAAATACTGAGGGGCAGATTTACAAATCCATGCGCCACATTTACGCTGCTGTTGCGTCACTTTTGTGACGCAGCTGTGGCGTAAACCATGCGCCACGTTGCACCTTATTTACAACGTGACGCATCTAGGGATATGTGTCACGTTGTAAAGCCCTGAGCCTCATGAAACCTGCGTTAGGTTCCATGTGGGCGTTCCGGCGCAGGGTGGGCGTTCCATCGCAGGAACGCCTCGTAAAAGTGACGCAGTGAAATCTACAAGATTTCACTGAGTCACTTTTACGTCCATGCTACGTCAAAACCCTGCACCTGATTGAAGCAGGTGTAAGGAGTGACGCATGTTAGGCATAGGGCGCCCCTGGGCATTGCCTGAGCCGCGTCGTGCTTGCGAGACGACTCCAGCATGCGCCACCCTTACGCCACAGGATGCGACACGCATCGCCCTATACGTGCGACGCATTCGTGGTGGCGCAGGGAGGGAAATGCGTGTCGCCTCTGTTCTGGCGCATCCCTGCTGATTTGCAGAGATGCGCCAGAACTCGTAAATTTGCCCCCGAGTGTTTGAAGATGTGCGCACATTCAATTTAAATGAAAACAATAAATAAACAATCGAAAAGCTGCTGCGCTAAAGATTTTGGGTCAATTTCGCCTCGCATGGATATTAACAAGGCAGACGTCAAGAATGCAGCGTACCTACTTCAACCGCACACTTTAGTATATTCACCTCAAAACGATGACAGGTGACCTCCCTAGCATGTGTGAAACTGAATTTGCTTTGCTTGGGACAAAGTTGCTCAGTTATCGAGATGTGTGGATTTTCTCACCTTCCTCGTGCCTTTGATGACCTCTAACCTTCCTTATGCCTCCTTCCTTCCCATCCTAATGTACACTGGAAGCAGGAATGTGAACTTTAACATTTTCCACTTGGCAGTTTTCATATAGAGAAGTCTGTTCAATAGGCTGCCATTGTGTTGACCTGCAGTGCCTGTTGTGACAGGAGAGATCCGCAGAAGCGATCAGAGCACCTAGTGGGGTTACCCATGAGAGACACTGTTGGGCAATACCTAGAAGGGCACCACCCTGGCTTTCAGAATTACAGGGCCTGATTCACAAAGGTATGGTACACTTTTGAGCAATTTACAACTTTGAGTAAGTTTACTACTTTTGGCTATTCACAAAATCAAGAGTGTAAATGTACTTCAAAAGTGTAACTTGCACTCGCATTTTGTGAATAGCTAAAAAAGTAGTAAACTTATTTAAAAAGTGTACATTACTCAAAAGTGCATAGTCCCCTAGGCCTTTCAATTTTGTGGAGACATGTAAATTACATTTTTGGAATTAATTTACAGGCGGATTTTGTTAATAGAAAAAAAGTATACATTACTCGAAAGTGTAAGTTACCTTTGTGAATCAGGCCCTCAGTTCTTCATCTGTTAAATAAAAAGAAGTGTAGGGGGCCCTATATTTGTTCTCAGGTGCCCTCTAGTTGCACTGGCCGATGATGTTGTTTGCTTACCAAGCCTACCTAGCCCACAAAGGGGCCCGAAACCGTCAGAAGGTCGCCATTCAGCCTGATGCTAATGTATATCTGTGAGGGTTGTACGATACTACAACCCAGGTAAATACATCGTATGCCTTTATCATGCATTTTTTACCACGCATGTTTTTATACCAACGAATATGCTTTTGCAACAGATGTCATTACCATCCATTGTTTTTCTATGTAAAAACAATGGGCCTCATTTATGAGAAATGACGCATCGCTGCGTGAAAGCAGCGATGCGTCACTTTTCATTGCGCCCTCCTTGCGACACCAATGATGCATCATCTTTACAATATGACGCATCATGTCGCAAGGAGTTACAGATACGTCAGTATTTCTGACGTATCTGTAAGCGCAAAAGTGACTCATTGCTGGAGTGTGTCACAAAAGTGACGCAACTCCAGCAATGCGCCCTTTCACATGGGGCAATCTCATAGATTTCACTGCGTCACTTCTACGACCCTTCCTTGGGTCAATACGCCCCCCTTGCACAAATTTTACCTGGCGCAGGTATAATGTGGCGCAGGGATTTACAAAGTGACGCATCTACCTAGATGTGTCACTTTGTAAATATGGTGCAACAAGGCACATTATTTATGATGCTGGTGCGTCACAAAAAGTGATGCACCGGCGGCGTAAAAGTGACGCACGGCCTCATAAATGAGGCCCAATGTATTTGTGGGGGAGACCCCCACAACCCCCAACTTGCCTTAAATGCGTGGTAAAGGCATGTGTTGTAAAGACATGCACGTGGTAAAAAAATGCATGCTAAAAAATGTGTGGTAAAGGCACAACGAGGTAAAGGATGGTTCCCATCTGTGCGATATGGAAGATTTAGGGGTGTGGAAAATGACCAAAATTAGGTATATATAAGCGGCGTTCATTTATGTTCACCCCACCCACTGTTGAAAGTAAAGTGAAAATCGTGAAACAGTGGCCACGCCATCTTGTCCCTTTTAGGCCCCATCATGCACGTAAGTGGCAGCCATGTTGTGTGTCGAGGCCTCTCTGCCCACTGCCAATAGCCTGCGCGTCTCTCTCTCCCCCTCACTCCCCGGCCTCGCAAGCATTCCCCCGCGCCCCGACAGCCCCCGGTCTCTCCTGCTTGGGCCATAAACGCACCTCTAACGCGACCCTGTCTCCGAGCCACATCCCGTGCTGAACCCCCTCGCTCTTTCATCTCATTCAAAGAACAGGCCCTTTTGATAACCTCTTCCTCCCTGCCCGATTGTCCGCCCTGATCCCAGGCCATCACCTAGCCCAACAGATGCAGTTTATTGCCCCCTACAGTAGGACCTCGCCTCACATCAAAGGAGCGGGGATTAATCAATGCTTTCGCACCCCGAAGATCCGACTGATCACACACATCCCCGTTCCCAGCGGAATGTCCAGCTGAGCGATAACCACCACATGCTGAGATCGGGGTGGGAACTCTACTGTAGATATGTGTGGGAACGGGCCAGGACCAGGGATTCCGAGGATGTCTTTTCTGTCCTTCAAAGAAACATTACGGATGCAGTGTATGTAATAAAGCCATGAACCTGTGTATAAGAGGCCAGGCCTCAGAGATGCGGTTAGAGCACCTCGAGAAGATACCATGTTGTCTGATTTGACGTGTTCTGCTCCGTCGGAATAAACTCCTGTTTCCTGCCTTCTGTCTCCAGCGCCTGCCTCTTTGTTTGGTAATCTCGAATGGTATGAGAGGCGGCTAACGCCGGGCAAATATTGAAGGGTTCTTGGTCGAATTCGGCCCTACCTTTTTATAATTGGCGCCCAAGTGGGGCCCATCAGCGACACGTGGATCCAGTGGGAGAGGTCCCAACGACAGAGTGAACGACTGCAACGATCTGGAAGTGCACCTGCCCGATAGACCCTCGTCTGGCAGCCGATCATCCGAACTTCACTGGTTCCGAGCAGACCTCTCTCGAGTGATCTACGGTCCTGACTGGGAACCATCAGGAGTGCCACAGCAATTACGGAGAATAGAGGACGATCAGGTGCTGGAAGCGGAAGACGAGAAACTGTCCATACGGTCCGGGTAAGGTCGTGTAACACGACAAATTGCGAATTGATTGTTTGACTGTTTGAAAATACTAGTATTACTCATTTGATTGTTTCTGAGAGATTCTCTATTTGCAAACAAGCACAGAGTCGCAATACTCTGTTTAGTCTTTGCAGATAGTGAAGGGTAGGTAACGCAGGCCTTTGCCCCCATTGTAATCCATCGTGCCTGCTTCCCTCTCCATTTGATTGGTTGTTATCCAAGCATTTACTGTTTTGGAATTGGTTCTCTTTGGATCATTCTCTATTTGCAAACAAGCACAGAGTTGCAATACTCTGTTTAGTCTTTGCAGATAGTGAAGGATATGTAACGCAGGCTTTTGCCCCCGTTGTAATCCGTCGTGCCTATTTTTATCCCTCATTTGATTGATTGTTTATCCGAACATTGATCGTTCGGAATTGGTTCTCTTTGGGTTATTCTCTATTCACAAATAAGCACAGAGTCGCAATACTCTGTTTAGTCTTTGTGGATAGTGAAGGATAGGTAGTGCAGACTTTTGTCCCCATTGTAACCCGTCATGCCTATCTTCTCCCCATTGTTCAGTAGTTGGTTCAGCCCGGACCGTTATTAGAGGTAGATCATCCGGCTCCACCGGAGGACACCCCTAATAAAAAGGACATATATATAAAAATACGGATTAGCCGTTGTATCGTGCTAGCAAACTATAACATAAAAATCGTTAGGGAAAACAAAAGGAATCGAGCAAAATCAGTAGGCCACTGATGGGATCTTTTTGACCCCGCTAAAATAGAAACATTAGGAACAACCCCTCATGAGAAATATGAAACTAGTGAGAGGAACCGAGCTCGACGTCATGATGGCCGCAAGACAGCTCGGCTCCGTCGCCCACCCCGCCCAAATAACGACAAACCCTATGCAAATATTATAAATATATACAACACTCCAGCAAAGTAACATGTTAAAACGTTTTATTAAACAACTATTTACATGGCAAACGGCTGCAACAACAATCCCAACGCATTCGCCGTCTGCTTAACGCTGTTCCTGTCCCTCCTTCCTTAAAGTAGCAATGTTGGGCTACTTTGGGCTGCTTTTTAGTTGGTTTTGGGCTACAGAAAGTCTACAAAAGCCATCAGCCGGCGAGGTAGCGTCGGTGGCGGCCTGGGGTGGAGGACCGTTGTGCGAATAGGCCGGAGGCAACCCAACGCGCCATGGCCCGTCCCCGGATCATCCAGAGGTGATGTCCAGCAAGTTGTGTGCGGGGGATGCCTTGCTGATGGCTCCCCCCTTTGTTGCCTGGACCAGCCATCTCGTATATCTACGCCAGGAGATGGCGTGGGGTGCCCGCGGAGAGGCGGCACGGACGGCACCCTCTCCCCCGCGGCCCCCCCCAGGTGGAGGTTCCTCTCCTGCACCAAGGCTGCCATTAGCGTTCCACTCAACGAGCCCCCACGGTTGACTGGCCGGGGGACCCGCTCCGGTGGCCATGGTGAAGGGCAGCTGCTGCTGGGGGGCTCTCAAGATGGCGGCCGACACCCCGGATTTGGGCCTGGTCCACTAGGATGGCTCTGGGCTAACATGAAACTCGGATGCTTGCCTGCTCGGGCATGAGCCCCACTCTTGAAGACGTCCTCTCAGTTTTAAAGATTCTACGAGAGTCGTTGGCCCTCGACTCCCGCGGGCTTCCGATGGGGGCAACCGCCACTGTTGCTCGACTATCCCCCATGGATATGCCGCTGCCCCGGGTGACTGCCGCCTTATCCACATCTGGTGCCGTAGGAAAGACTGATTCAACGCCTCTGTGGAGGGATACGCCTGCTGTCCCGCTCTCCGGAGTGGCCACAACGTCGTCACAAGATGGTGATGCTCTCATGCTGACACCAGCCTTTGTCCGAATTACTAAGAGACACTGTAGACTGCCAACTCGATCAGCTCCGGTGGGACCTCAGCGTGACCCGGTAGGGAAGATTTTGCCTCCCTCGCCTTTAAGTCGCGGTTCATGCCGCCTGTCTCTTCTGCTGACGTTAACGGAACTTTTTGAACTGCCGAAAGGGATTCTGGTCCGGCCGCTAGTTATTGGAGGCATTCGAACTATACTCTGGACCCGCCTAGCCTCGACCAAAATGGCGCCAGTATGGGCAGGGCTTGCAACTCCTTATGACGATTCTAGTTACTTAGCCTTGATGTTATGGGGGATGTATGCGGTCTTTGTGCACATGGCGGGCGGGGAAGTGTACTGACTGGGCATGCGGACAACCCTATTGATGTCGGGTTTATTTACTATTGATTATTGTATTATTAAAGCTCCGAAGTAATGTTACTCATGATACTCGCCCATGGTATGCGTATGAACGATTTTATTGTAACTGATCCTGTTTTACTTTCAATTATAAAATCAACCTTCACTGATCCTGCAACCGTTTGTCACGTTTAGTTTTTTTCAATTAAATGGCTCGCTCGTTACGTACTCCTATACTACAGTGTAAACTCTCCTTACCTCATGCGTCTCCCGTCTGCCCCGTGGCCGGCCTCTATGGTTGGAGACCCGTATTTGAATGCTGACATTTTTACAATCAAGGTTTTAAAAGGAAAATATATGGAACTAACATCGTAACAGTCATTTAGATTGATAGGGTTGTTTTTTTAAATACCATGCTCTGCGAACAGGAACGACCCTATACCACCGTAAACCTTTTCTTTTCCTCAAATGAAAACATGAATCCGTCACCCCCCCCCCACCTTATACTGAATACCCCTGGCCTTTGACCCTCTCTTACAAGCGGTCTGTACTACTGCCCTCGGGCGATCTATGTAATGAACAGACTACCATTGGTTATCTTTGCCGCACTACCAGTTCCTCTGGGCTTCAATGCCGAGACATAAGGGACTGCATCCCAGAGAAAGAAGTCAAGTACGTGGTAGGTAAAAACATTTTCGTGTTTATGCGCGCTGAAGTGCTTTGAACACTGCCCCCCCCTCTTTTCCTTTTTGCAGGTTACATCGGAATTTCAGCTGAAGTATGGAGAAGACCTAAAACCGCATCGTGTTCCACGCGAAGAAAATAGGCTAGCCCTGTCAGACGGTACATTATATGTAGGAGCTATCTCTGGGAGCGTAAAAAAAAATTGTATGGTATGAATGTGCGCATGGGCCCTGATTTGTACGGTATGAATGCGTATGTGTGACGCACGTCTGGGTCAATAAAAGAATGCTTTTTGTATGATTGAGGCGTTGATCGAACGGTTAATGGGATAGAAAAATTAAGCCCGAACATGGTACCTGCATGTGAAAGACGAAAAATAAAATATAGCACTTTTCCTTACTTAGGAACGACTCTCTCTGGAGCTAGCGAATGGGAGAGTGGCCTACACCAGAAACTTGAAGGCTTATTTCAGTACGACGAACCCAACCCCAACCGATATCCCAAATGTACACCCAAAATAATACGCACCAATGAGTCAATTTATGTGCGGACTAAATAAGAAAAGTTAAGAGTACCCCGGGTTGGGGTTCATCCAAAATCCCCCTCAGCCCAGATATTAGGGAGATTGTTATTTTTTTTAGATTCACCCCTTCTTCTTCCACCCTCATAAAAAAGTCAGAATTGTACCATCGCACGTCCGACTGATACCCCTCCTTTACCTCAGCTTGGATCATCATTTGCTAGATGTTGGAAGACCCCACCGTGAGTATAAGCACGACTGGACTAGTGTCCGACCAATTAAAAAGGAGTAAGTATTTTTGAAGCGAGGTTACCAACAAACATTGTCTACTATTAGGAAGGAAGGAGAACAAAGAGCTCGACCCCCAGAATGAATTAAAGGGAATACTGAGAATACGCAACATGCATGACAAAGTCCTTTTGCCCAAAATAGCTCTGTGTTCTGTCTTAGGTTTCCGTACTTGATGTATGTACTGTCGAACCCTATCTGGTATTTGTGTGTATGTAAACTATGAATTTATGTTTTCCCTCAGCTTGTGTTTATACGTGAAACCGACCCGTACTGTTCTATATGTGTGTGCACTGAATAACCTATTATTATACACGTCTCTCTCTCTCTCTCTCTTTATGTTGTACGTGTACTAATAGCCTATTTGGTGCACACAACGCTCTCTCCCTCTGAGGGCTCCCTTGTTCCCTTTTGAATAAATGACGACACTGTACCTCGTCGGCACAGGTATAATTGGCTTTAGACACAACAGTGTTTGAACAAATTGACAGAAACAAAACGATCGTATTTTGCCATATTACTACCTCTCCTTTCTGTAAAATGATGGAACTTAATTGGCTGAGAAAGAAAGGACAGGTAAGACGACTAATGTCCCCTAATCTGACCCTTAAAAGGGAACTATATGTCAGTGGCTTTTGTTTTAGTGCTTTAGTAACACCACCCTCATCATTTGGATTACCACCGCCCATTGCACAAAAGTAGAATGTCCGAAACGTCCCCGTTTTTCCAGAATGGTTCCAGTTCTGTAACCAGCCGTCCCAGAAAATCTTAAAGACTGTAGCTGATGACCTTGTTTTTAAAGATAAATCGTCCAAAAACTGATAAAAGTTAGCCGTTGCTGTCAGAAAAGAAAAAAATGCTTAACGTATGTCCTTCCCTGGAAAAAGTAGCTGTAAGCCCATGATAATAAGCACTTCACACCTTTTATGAATTAGCAGACCTTGAAGAAAAAATATAGCTCAACAGGATTTGTTTTAGAAAAACACACGTCTCTACTGGAGGAGCCGGTTTGAATTCGATAAACCATGTAATTGTTGGATAGCAGACTTCTTGCCACGCTCGCGAATATAACAGGAATAAACACCAGACAGACATGATGTTTGAAAATAGAAAGATACTTGCAGACCTGTACCACAGCCATGATGCATGAGTTAACAGCATACACCGATGTAAGGGTTACTAAGCATCCACCCTATCGTGACCAATAAACGTTTCCCCAACTACTTGGGGTTGGGAGAGAAATTAAAGTGTGTAAACATCTTCCCCTGCCAGTTCTCTAAAAACTTGTTTTTTTGTACTCATTTAAAGATAACATGCGGTCGTCGGAGGAGAGGGGCCGGATGTGATGCACAGCCTGGCTGCAGATCGGGGAATATCTATGACCGCGACCAAGGTGGAGCCACAGAGCAAAGAGTTGCGGGACAAGGCACCATTCTCAACGTGGAAAGTGAAGGAAAGAAGGGCTGTCCAGAAGCCCCTACATGTTGATGAGCTCGTGCCGAAAGTCCCAGCCCATTGTGCCCGATTGATGGGCCCACTTGCTTGAAATTTCTGCCCTCCTTGGTCCGTTTCAGACCTGATCCCACTCCACCCTCTTTTCCCTCGGCCTCCCAAAGCACGCCCCCATCACCCCTTTTTCCATATGGAGTTTTTGAACTTGACTTAAAGAAGAAACACAGCACAAAAGATAGAATAGGGTTTGTTCCGAAAGAAGAGCGGAATACGGGTACCCCGACTAAAGTACCTATGGTAGATTAGTTAGGTAACAGGACAAACAGGACTGTGGTCCGAGAGCAGAAGAGTGGCCACACCCTGCAACGCGAAATCTGAATCCGAGCTGGACGCATAGCTCCACCGCCGGTGCTCAACAGTGCCAACGAAAGAAGAAAAACAATGAGAGCCTACCAGTGATGGCTCGCTGTAATAAGACACTGGAAAGACGAACCCCTTTTTTTTTCCCGAACATTGCCACCCCTTGACTGTCCCTTGTATTACGTTGAATTCCTCTCCCAACCGCTTTGTATTGATTACCACCCAATTGAGCTTTCGAAACCTTACATCGGTCACTTTCAACTGTACATGGATAACTAAGAATGCGTTAACTCTGTATCTTGATGATTGTAGAACACCAGTTATGCACATGAACATTCTGTCTATTTTTGACCCCCATGGAGTCCAGACCTCAAGTGATAATAGCCCTTATCCTGCCAGAACATTTTTTTTGTATGACATGTTTGTATTCGAACAAATCTCCTACATCGTCTAATGTAATGTCCCCGCCTCCAAGGTCTAACGTATGAGGCAGCTAATGTAATTTGTATGCACTGTCTCCCCGCCCATCACATTGACTACATATGGTTATGTACGATTCTGTCTGCATTTATAGCGGAATTATTTCCATCTGCCTGTAATGCGTATGGGCTACCAAAGTGAATTGTATAACTAATGTCAGCTTGTACATCCTCACCTGTGACATGAACAGGAATGAACTAACTTATGATAAAAACTGGGGACTGTGAAAAATGACAAAAATTAGGTATATATAAGCGGCGTTCATTTATGTTCACCCCACCCACTGTTGAAAGTAAAGTGAAAATCGTGAAACAGTGGCCACGCCATCTTGTCCCTTTTAGGCCCCATCATGCACGTAAGTGGCAGCCATGTTGTGTGTCGAGGCCTCTCTGCCCACTGCCAATAGCCTGCGCGTCTCTCTCTCTCCCCCTCACTCCCCGGCCTCGCAAGCATTCCCCCGCGCCCCGACAGCCCCCGGTCTCTCCTGCTTGGGCCATAAATGCACCTCTAACGCGACCCTGTCTCCGAGCCACATCCCATGCTGAACCCCCTCGCTCTTTCATCTCATTCAAAGAACAGGCCCTTTTGATAACCTCTTCCACCCTGCCCGATTGTCCGGCCTGATCCCAGGCCATCACCTAGCCCAACAGATGCAGTTTATTGCCCCTACAGTAGGACCTCGCCTCACATCAAAGGAGCGGGGATTAATCAATGCTTTCGCACCCCGAAGATCCGACTGATCACACACATCCCCGTTCCCAGCGGAATGTCCAGCTGAGCGATAACCACCACATGCTGAGATCGGGGTGGGAACTCTACTGTAGATATGTGTGGGAACGGGCCTGGACCGGGGATTCCGAGGATGTCTTTTCTGTCCTTCAAAGAAACATTACGGATGCAGTGTATGTAATAAAGCCATAAACCTGTGTATAAGAGGCCAGGCCTCAGAGATGCGGTTAGAGCACCTCGAGAAGATACCATGTTGTCTGATTTGACGTGTTCTGCTCCGTCGGAATAAACTCCTGTTTCCTGCCTTCTGTCTCCAGCGCCTGCCTCTTTGTTTGGTAATCTCGAATGGTATGAGAGGCGGCTAACGCCGGGCAAATATTGAAGGGTTCTTGGTCGAATTCGGCCCTACCTTTTTACAGGGGGGCCCTCTTCGCAATCTGCTGGGAGACCCCTTCATTTTGCGTTATGTCACTGTGTTCCCCACTTTGCTGCTGACTCCAGCTGCCGTTGTGAACCTTACACTGCAGAAGGACGCTCTGAGCAGGCTGCCTGGCAACAGTTTCATTGGCAGGAACTGAACACGCAGGGTGTACGTCAAGTTCCGAAACAATGCTACTTTATTAAAATGCGACATCACACTATCAGCCAGATTCATGAAAGGAAATCCGGCTCGCAAAGGGCTTTTCTTCTGAGAATCTGGCCCTTTGCGAGCGCAATTTTTGCATTTGGGATTCATCATCCCAAATGCAAAAATCGCTAATAGCGAAATCGCAAAATTGCGAGGGATTGCATTTAAGGAATCTCTATTTGAGATTCCTTAAATGCAATTCATTAACCATTTCTTATTTGCGAATTCGCTATTTCTGGCCGCTATTTACTGTGAAGTCTGACTTTGTGGTAAATAGCGAAAATGTAGAAAAATGCCCTTTAGGGCATTTTTCTAAGTGGTATGTTACACACACATGTCCTTTGGACATGTGTGTGCGCAACATCAGTCTACATTTACATTTCAGGGGTGCTACAGGGTGTCCTTTGGACACCCCTGGCACCCTTGAAATCGCATCCTTATTTGCGATTAGCAAATTGCTAATCGCAAATAAGGAATAACTCCCCATTCATTCCTATGGGCCTTTAGGGGGTCATTCCTTATTTGCGATTAGCAATTTGCTAATCGCAAATAAGGAAGCTGTAGGAATCGCAAATGAAATTGCGATTTCTACATGAATCCCGTTTTGCAAGTCCTTAATAGCGATTCCTTAATAATCGCTATTAAGGACTCGCAAAACGGGACAATGATGAATCTGGGGGTAAAATCCATGGCTCTTCAGTGCATCAGATCATTACATAGATAATTGACCAAGCAATACCTGTAAAACATATTTAGCAAAGTTCCAGTTTTAAACATAGAGCTTGAAATTGCACTGGCCTGCAGTTAAAAAATAAATTGAGTTTACATACATCTCGTGAGCAAGCAGGGTTTCATTATGAAAGGGGGTCTTATTAATATGCATTACTTGTGAATTGTAGAGAGCACAGTATGCCAACATTTGCGAATTGTTAAGAGGGAGATTTATCCACTTCGATGCCTTAACTTGCAGGGAAGTGGAGTAGGTTTTAATCCGGAGAAAGGTAAAATGAAACCGTTTTAAGGTTAAACCAAGTCCCCATCAGAGTGCAGGCGTGCAGAAAATCACATCCTTACACAGCGTCAAGCTGCTGCAAAAAGGTTTAGAGGCATGTACACAATATTTCCTGTGTTCCAAACTTTTTTTTTTTTCGTGAATTAGTCTTCCCAACTGTGTGTAAAACTCAAAGGATTCCAACCAAAATATCTGTGATATTGTGTTGGCCCAAATATAAAAAATAAACTGTCAGATAGCCAGGCTGACTTGCTGTGCTTAATACCTCCGAAAGGAAAGGGCAGATTTACGAGAACTGGCGCATATCTGCATATTAGCAGAGATGCGGCAGTTAATTTGTGACACGTAAAAAAAAACTTGCACCACCATGGATGCGTCGCATTCACAATATGGCGCACTGTGGCGCAAGGATAGACAGTTGCGTGGTGCATCTTTTGGCGTAAGGGCAGCGCATTGCTGGAGTCGTGTCGCAAGCACGATGCAACTTCAGCAATGGTCAGGAATCCCTATTCCTAACATGCTGCGTCACTCCTTACGCCTGCTTCAAGCAGACGTAAGGTTTTGACGCAGAGGAGTCGTAAAAGTGACTCAGTGAAATCTTGTAGATTTCACTGCCTCACTTTTACGAGGCTTTCTTGCGTCTGAACTCCCACCCTGCATACATTATCCCTGAAGCAGGTATAATGTAGTGCAGGGCTTTACAACGAGACGCCTCTCCCTAGATGCGTCACGTTGTAAATATGTTGCAACGTGGCGCATTGTTTACGACGCCACTGCATCACAGAAGTGATGCAACTGCGGCATAAAGTTGTCGCAAGGGGCTTGTAAATCTGCCCCTTTCTCTCCCTGAGCACCCCAGGAAGTGATGCCTCTGTTCTGACAAGCATTCGTTAAGGCCAGTAGTAGTAGTGCGAAAGTATGCAATATGCTTTTTTTGTATTGGCATACAAAAGTCAGACTTTTTTGGGTGTTTTTGCCAAAGCTTGGTATCAATGTATATGATTTGGTCTACGAGGCAGATTTCAAGTACTAAAATATTTAAAGAATGAGCCTTTTGCTGTAAACAAAATTGATATGTTCTGTGAGCGTTGCATGTACGACAAAGAATTTAATGTGTGGTGATTCTGTGAATATTGGAGACGTATAACAGTCCCTAACGAATTGCACTTGGTCGGAGGTGGAAGGATACCCCAAACAACCAGTAGCTTGAGGTAAGAGACAGTAATTCTTATCTGGTTGGAGCCAAAGTCCCTGAACCTATATTTTAAAGATTAGACAACAGATGTTAAAAAAACAGGAACATATTAAGAAATGTGCATCTCTGTTACCTGAATTTCTGGGGGTCGTCAGTAGGAGGCAGGGCCGGTCTGGGAACCACAACCGGCCCTGGCAAAGTGCTCAGCCGCTCCCCCCCCTCCCCACTCGTGGGTGGAGGGGGGTTGGAGGTGCCGCCGAGCTCTTTGCCGCAGCCGGTTTTCGGCCGATTTGGTACAGGGCCGATTTTTCAGCTATGCTGCAAAAACGGCCCTGTAACAAAACCGGCCCCCACCCGTGCGGCGCACCGGGGGATTGCCTGGTGCCCGCTATGGCCAGTCCGGCCCTGGTAGGAGGTGCTTAGCAGCAGGCGGGCATTGCCCATTAGCCTGGAATGGCTTTAGCTCTCAGCCCCAACCCGATCGTCTCCAGTAGCCTGGGCTGTCGAGTGCACCAGCAGTCTGTCAGGTGTGGTGGACTGGGCAGGGCAGGGGCTGACAACTAAGCCTCGGCCTCATTCCAAGTACTTCGCAGGTCTTCAAAATACCATTTATCGGTTCACAGGTCTTTCTGTGCTACCACCCCATTTGCTGTCTCCACTCTTGTTATGCACTGTTGCTACCAAAGTGCGAGAAAGGATAAAAGGATTTCATTTACAGTACAAACGTGGGCAAGCAGCACATTCATTATAAAGTGCCCAGCCATTGGCCTGGTTTGCCTCTAAGCTCCAAAATAGGAAAAGAGCCCTCTGTGTGGTATATAACTCATTTAAAAATGTGCCAAAGACTCATATTTCAAAAGGTATATTTCTTTAGCTTGGAAGCTTTTCACTTAAGTACACTAAAAGGAGTTTCTGCATTGACTGACGTGAGAATTTGCAGTTTCAAAACATAAACTTTGAATCATTTATGCCCGCGATGAGGATGCTTTTAGCAGGGCCACTGGAATTATGCGATTCAAGCATTTTTCGAATAATATTGGATTTGCCAAATTCCCCACATAATCTTTCGTCTCCGGCATAAACTGTAGATTTTGACAAAAAAAACATAGTTTCTAGCTCAAACAGATCAAAATTAACTAAAAACATGGCAATATGTGTTCCTGCGCTCTGGAAGGCCCTTCGCATAGGTTGAATGATCATATTTCAGCTGCTTAATGTTAAATTGGTATTAATAAGATTACATCTTTCAGAGACAGTGTTTACCTGTGTAAAAATGGCATAATGTGGCACATTGTGAGGTAATACTATCACAATGTGCCACATTATGCCACATAATTTGCCTATTTTCACGTAATTTAGTCAACACTGCTGCATAATTTGGTCCTCCTCTGCTGCATAATTCCAGTGGCCCTGGCTTGTACTGAAACAAGAGGCAAATCTTAGATTTTTATAAAGTATGAAGCAACGTTATAGTCTATTAAAACGTATCAAAGTGAAGTTTTGCAGAGGGTGCGTCCTAAAGTGAGGTATTTTTTTAAAGAGTGCTCTCAAAAGAGACAATAGAAGACATGCAGGCACAGTGAAATACGTTAATTGCCTAGGGTAAAACAGATTTTGCCTAGGGTAAAACAGATTTTGTCTAGCAGGTAAACCTTGTTTGAAGCCAGGTTTCCTGGTTTTACAGTGCATCATTTCAATCAATGAATCAATCAATCAGGATTTATATAGCGCTGCTAATCACCTGATAGGGTATCCAGTCGCTTGAAGGTGCAGGATGCTCATTCAAACAGCGTGGTCTTGAGAGCCCTTCGGAATTCCAGAATAGAGTTGATGGTATGGAGCTACATGGGGAGGCTTTTCCAGATCTTTGCTACGATGTAGGAAAAGGAGCGTCCTCCACATCTGGTTCAGTGGATGTGGGCATGTGGGCAAGTGATAGGGAGGCAAACCATAATATTCTCAACGGTAGGTGAAGTTCAGGCAGTGGTTAATGTAGGCAGGTCCTTGGTTGTGTAAAGCCTTGTGTGCATGGATCAGTAGTTTGACTTGACATCTCTTCTGTACGGAGAGCCAGCTGAGTTGCCTGAGGTGTGGTGTAATGTGTGTGTTCATCGGGGGAGGTTGAGAATGAGGATGGCTGTAGCGTTCTGTATGGTTTGAAGGCTCTGCAGGAGGTGTGCGGAGATCCCTATGCAGAGAGCGTTGCTATAGCCCAGTTGGCTGGTGATAAGGGCCTGTGCCACGGTGCGTCTCGTATGCAAGGCTAGCCACTTGAAGAGTTTTTGTAGCATGAGCAGATTGAGGAAGAAGGCAGAAGCAACAGTGTTGATTTGTGACTTCATGCTGAGCTTATCAATGATGATTCAGAGGTTTCTGAAATGGTGGGCAGATATAGATGTGTGTCCTATGTCTGGTGGCCACCAGGAGTCGTTCCATGGGTTGCTGTTGTTGCCTAGGATCAGTATTTCCGTCTTGTCCGTGTTCAGTTTCAAGCAGTTGTTATTTATCCAGTCGGCAACGCTTGTCATGCTTCTGTGTTGTCCTGGTGGTGGTAGGGTCATTGGTGAGGGTGATGATGAGTTGGGTGTCATCTGCGTAGCATATTATGCTAAGACCGTAAGATCTGAAGATGCTGGCCAGTGGGGTCATGTATGCGTTGAAGGGAGTAGGGCTGAGGGATAAGCTCTGGGGGACACCGCAGACAATATTATTGGGTTCGAAGGTCAAATGTGGTAGGCGGATTCTCTGTGTCCTTTCAGTGAGGTAGGAGGTGATCCACCTGAGCGCATCCCCCTGGATGCCGATTTGGTTGAGTCTTTCAATCAGCGTGTGGTAGGATATGGTGTCAAAGGCTGCAGAGAGGTTGAAGAGGATCAGGGCTGCTGTTTCCCCTCGGTCGAGGAGGGTTCGGATGTTGTCGGTGACTCTAATCAGGGCGGTCTCAGTGCTGTGATTGTTGTGGAAACCGGATTGGGCATGTCCGAAAGGCTGACATTTTTTTGAAGGATCAGCTTCAATAATCATAGTTCAAATGACACCTGAATCCCCACTTGCCAACTTCCAAGGATAAGGTGAATTAAGTAGTATCTAGGGATACATCAGTCTGCATTTACACAGCTTACATTACTCTCACATAGGTTCACAAGTCATCCTACAATCACAATCGCTCACTCTTTACTCTCCCCATCCACTCAATAGAGCACGCTGGTCACTAAGATATCAAACTGGCACACCACTCACCCTGCACTTACACAAGCATTACTTTCACCCTGCACCCACAGTGCTCACCCTGCATTCACACCACTCACCGTCACTCAGCACTTCCAGACCACACCTCTAACAGCACACATTAAAGTAACGAACACGTGTGAACATGCACACGTCTACAAATGCAGTCACAGAATATCTGTACTTCCGAAGTACTAGATGCTCATTCAGTTCCATTCATAATTTCAGGTGCAATGCAAGAGGGGAGAGTGTAGTAAGACTGTGGGATGGTATGGGGAAGGAGATTGAGCTTGAGCTGGGGGGGTTGGTGTGGGAGCCAGGATTAGTCTTAGGCTGACTTTTGAGGCACACTGAAAGTGCACAACCTTTTTGTGGCGCAGTTTTTGTGCATCTCCCAAAGGCATGTTTATCTTTGTGCTACATTGGTAATATGTCAAGGGCGCAGAGGCAAAGAGATTCCCTCATTTGCATGGGCAACATCCCCATGCAAATGAGGGTAGGCCTTCTAATGATAGAGCTGGTGCTACAAGTGCGCCAGCACTATCAGTATTACAGTAGGGGCCACAAAAGCGTTTGCGCCCCCTTCTGTAATACCAAAGTGCACAGAGTGGGTGCAAACACCAGTTATGCACCAAGGGCACTTCTGTAATATGCTGCCAGATCGGTCTGTATAGGAACCCACATATTTAAAAACAGAAGTAGGTCGCCACATGAGATATGAAAGAAGTGAAATAATTAAAGGAGTTAAGATTTTGCTTCAATTTATTGGACTGTAAATACTTTGGGCTCGATTCACAAATATAAACGTACACTTTTGTGTAAGTTAACTGTTTTTTTGTATTCACAAAGGTAAACTTAGACCAAAAGTTTAACTTTACTAGTAGTAACTTACCTTTGTGTATACCGAAAAGTAGTATAATTAGAATTTAGGTCTAAGTTCACCTTTGTGAATACCGAAAAGTAGCAAACGTACACAAAAGTGTAAGTTTGCCTTTGTGAATCAGGCCTTTTGTGAGCGTGCAACCAAACCAGTCCCATGAAGATTCCCTTTAAAAATGTGGCGTGTAAAAAGGTATTGACTTAAGTTATTTCTTTAAGTTTCAAGACAGTACTGCAAAAAGGCTTTGGGCCATATAGTCTACAGAATAAGATCATAGAGCTATTAGAGGCTGAAATAGGCTTTTTTATTTCATCCCTGAGTAAAAAGGAAATGTTTGTGGGAACCTTTGAAACTGTGAGGAGGAGATTAGAAGTTATAAAAAGACAGCACCCCTCTTTGCAGTGCAACTATGTTGTTCTATCAAAATGAAGCAGCACAGGCAGGAACACAAGAAGGAAAGACACACTGAGTGCACAATTATATGAAATGTTGATGTCTTGGTCATACACTCGAATATATTGCCAACAAAGGAGACAGAAAATGAAGAACCACTTAAATTCAAGGCAAAATTCAAACAAATATACAGTTAGAGGCGGAGGCAGCAGTGTCAGGAATAGAAACCTTCAGAATTCATTAGCTCTCGATCTGAGACTAACCTCATACCTCAAACAGTTTGTTGTGCTTAGCAATGCTTGTTATGTGTTCTTGTTAGAACCCCCATGCCCTGCTGTGGTGCTCTTGTGTGTGGGGTATTCCAAGTTTGGCAGTTGGTGGCTCGTGGTTTGTGTGAGAGCAGCGGTGGCTCGAAGAACCTACAATAAACTTAAAACAGTGTTAACTTACGGAGTCCTGTCTTCAGTACGAGCGTGGATACTACATTGTTTTGGCGACGAGGGTGGGATACAGTCACAACCGCAGGCACAATCACTTAACGTTGTAGCCTTTAATTTTTCCTTAGACAATCGCAGGCATGCGCAAAAGTCCAAAATGAAGAATCCCAGACATGTGCTATGTAACTTCATGCGCTGATCCTTTTTCCGCGCCGACCAACCTCAGGTACTGGCTCACCTCCTTAAGAGACGTGTCAGATTGCACAGCAAGAGGCCGGAAGTCCGTTTTTTTGCTTCTCCTACTGCTAATAGTGCCATTCATTTCTTAAAACAGATTTTTTTGAGAGGGGAATTCCCGGAAGCGCTTGTTTCCGACAATGGAGTGCAGTTTGTTAATCAAGATATGGGAGTGTTTCTACGTGAATATGGAGTTAAGCATTTGAGAAGCTCAGTTGGACATCCACGATCGAATGAATTGGTCGAAAGGATGAACAGGGTTATTGTGGAGTGCATTAAGTGGGCAAAATACAATGGATACGATGTGGAGGCTGCTGTCAGATCCATGTTAAGGTTTTACCACACTACACCCCACTCCCTTACTAAAATAGCGCCTTTTGTGTCTCTTAGAGGTTGGGTTCCCACATCCGCCTTATACCCGGCTTGGCTTTTAAGAACTGTTTGTGATAAAGTGTCATGCTGGGTGGACCAAGGTGCATTGGGATCCAGTGTTGAAGCAGTACAAGAGGAAATGTGTATTAGGTATGATCACAAAAATTCTGTAAACCCTGTTGCACTTTTCCCTGGTGACATGGTTCGTGCCAGGACTACCAACTTTGTTAAAATAGGAGGTGCGGCATTTGGTGATCCTGTGTGTTGAGAAAGTGTGTGGTGGTGCTGTTATGGTACGTGGTAGGCATTGGTGGAATGCTAGCAAAGTGGTGAAGGTTTCTGGAGCCACTAATCAGGTCACTGAACTCTCAAACCGTGCCAGGTGTGATGTTGAGGTATTTCCCCCCTCTTCCGGTGAACATGGTTCTAGTGTGGTACCAAGGAGGTTGTGTCGTGTGAGACGGGCACCTTGGAAACTAAGATGATTTACCTACAATGCAATATTGTACTCCTCTTGTATCTACAATGCTATATTGTACTTTCAATGCAATTGTTATACTTTTTGTACTACTTGTTTACCTTTTAAGAGTTCTTTTTCTGGAGGTTGGGGTTTTGCTTGCCTCTTTTAAGCTTTCTCCTTTTGCGTTTAAAAAAAAAAAAAGAGGTAATATGTTGTGCTTAGCAATGCTTGTATGTGTTCTTGTTAGAACCCCCATGCGCTGCTGTGGTGCTCTTGTGCGTGGGGGATTCCATGTTTGGCAGTTGGTGGCTCTTGGTTGGTGTGAGGGCAGCGGTGGCTCGAAGAACCTACAATAAACTTAAAACAGTGTTACTCACCGTGTGCTGTCTTCAGTACGAGCGTGGACACTACACAGTTCAAGACATTTTAGAGGACCTTACTCTCCATGAAGAGTTTTGCTTGTTAATAACTTCTGCATCACATAGTTTTCTAGGAAGTTGTACAACTTCATGCTCCATGCTCACTTGCCCTTTATCCTTTGCTCTTCCCCTTCATTTTACTTCCCTATTTACTCTTACCTTCTTCCCTCCTTCTCTTTCAGACTTACAGGTCATCCTTCAGAAATTATTCACAAAGTCATTCAAATGTACTTATATATTTTACGTTGAATTAAAACTCTGCATGCATCAATCATATAGAATGGAAATCTGCGTTTGCACATTTTTTTTCTTCCCACAAGGAAAATATATTTACGTCCATAAATCCCTACACCTGCACTCCCATGGGGTATTCCCTTCACTTTCCACCCCAGTCAGGCACTCAACTCCTGCATTTCACATGAGCATTCTTGAGTGTGCTTCCAGGACAGGAAACTACAAATGCATATATGTATCTGCATATCGTCAATTTCAATGCAGCAATATCCATGGAAGAAAGTGGTATCAGCATTTGCTGTTGGCCTCATAGGATTGGCCATATGGATATTGTGAGAAAGTGGTTTATTAGTTGGGATGGCTGGGTGTCCATAGCAAGGAATAAAGTTACTTTCTTGTTAGGTTCAGTCAAAGGGTTCAGTAATTTAAACCTAAACTCAACCACTGGTAACTGTGACACAGACCAGACAGCTTTACAGTAGAGAAAATGGGTAACGCATTTAGTAGTACCAAAATAGTTAAAAAGTCGAAAGCACAAAAAATGAAAATCCTACTCCAATTTATAAAAAGAGAGGAAAATTGAATAAGGGAAATGACAACAAAACTACAAAAATCAATGCAGGGAACCACACCTGTGAATTGTTGAAGATTTAAGTGGAAAAAGCAATAAAAATCTAAAAGTACCAATGGTAGACAAAAGTTGGAGTATACTGGGACCTACTTTTGATTTGAGGATGACTGCGATGGACAGCGGGTTTGGTACACTACACAGCTAAGGCCTAGAAGTATGGAAGTTCAAAATGGTTTCTAAGTTCCAATCTGAAAAGGAACGTTGTAATTTTTCTGAAGAAACGCTCTTCTCAAACCAGGACAAACCTGACATTCAGTCCCAAGCCACGGACTTTCAGTAGGATACTTTTTGCAGTCGGTCCCCTTGAAACTCTGGAGTAAAAAAAATGTTAACGTTCCCAAACTTGTTTTGATGCCCAGACAACCACACAGGTACATTTACAAGGTCCCCAGTACTTCAGGGTGATCACTATGAGACTCAATGTGTCAGGCAGAGTGCAACAGCAAAATCCAGTCCTGGTTCAGTTGCCATGGGTCAGCTGTGATTCTTCACAGGAATGTCTTTTTTGAGTTCCTGGAGCCACCCAGGGAATCAGCCTTTTTAGCCTAGGAGATGTTTCTGTCCTTGGATTTTATGTGGGAGGAGGTCTATCCCCTTCAGCTCCTTCTCACACGTCACAGATACTAAGTGCAACAGGTTATCTAGTATCCTTTCACAAGTCCCCAGTGTTCCGATGATGCCTAGGTATACATTTATGCTTGGCAACATCTAGTGATTGGGGTGTCTCTGGACACTCCCTAACCAATGGGGTAAGAGTACTCAGAAGCAACCAAACCCACGTTTTCAGTAGTTCCTGTTGCCTTCTTGCAAACCGGCCCAAAATGCCTTGTAGTTGGCATTTTCAAGTTGATGAAAGTCTACAGCCACACTAAACATCGGCTCTGAGGGTTGGATGTGTGTGTGGGAGTGTCAAAGGCAAATTATGAGATTCTTCCCATATGTAACACACAAAAAACTAATTTGAAGCATACACTGTTCCACAATAATCCCATAAACCAAAGTCTGGTAGGACAGAATCGGGGACCTTCAGCAACCAGACAGGGGAAACACAAGACTTGTTTTGGCATCCTGCTCTCTCATTTCAAGTGTGCCCCAAGTGTTGCATGCAGCTCAAAAGACCTGTCAAGCAGGATTTTACAGTGTGGTATCAACAGGATGCCCACAGTCCCACTCTGAATATTCTGTGGTGTTCAGAGAAGCCATCTCTGCTCATTCAGGTCAGCCTATTGTTTGCTCCTTGGAGGCATTCCATACTTCTCTCCTCTCCGAGCCTCAATTGGCCCTGGGGACCCGATCCCCAAAGCATTTTTTATTTTAAAGGGTAAGAGGGGCCACATTAGCCCCCTCCATGAGCCTCATTAGGCCCTCTGGGCCCCATCCCCAGGGACTTTTTTTTATTAAGGGAGATAATCTTCTCCTCGAGGCTCGAGCCTTGTTAGGTTCCGGGGACCCCATCCGCGGGTTTCCCTGCCCTGGGGACCCCATCCACTTCGGCCCGGCAACATTTTTATGCGGAGATTGGCACGCAGCTGTCCTGCCTGGGCAAATTTCCGCTCTGGGGGGACCCCATCCTTGGTGCCTGGCAACTAATTTATGAGGAGGAGGTACACGGTCCCCCTCCCTGGGCCCGTCGCAATAAAATGTGGGTGACCTGGTGCCCACCCAGGGCACCCACCATACTGTCGATGAGGCTGCTGGGGAGGCCCAAGGCCCCTGTGGCCCCAGACGGTTCCCTGCATACAGCGGGAGTTGGTATTGCGCCTGTCAACAGGGAGCAGATAATAATGCTGTGCACCTGCGGGCGGGAGCAATCGTTTGATCTGTTTCCCTGCCCCAGTGACAGATCAAAAGCCTGCTCCTAGCAGGCAGGAGCATTTTAGAAGACCCCACCAGCTGGGAGTGGATGTGGTGTTTGTTCCTGCTTTGCGGGAGATTTCAAAATGCTCCTGCCAAGCGAGAACAAATAGAGGTTCCCGCTGCAGACCCTCAAACGGCTATGTTCTGTGGTTGGGATACCTGGGACATAGACTTTTGTTGCTCAGGGTGGGGGGATGTGAGGCCTCTATACCCATTTTTTGAAATTTCGGGCACAGACAGGGGGGTCTGTGTGGAACTCCCCCCCAACCCCAAAAACAAACATTTTTAAAAAAATCCCCCCTGGGGGTGGGCTCCCCGGAGCCTTTTGGAGGCTACATTGCCCCCTCCTCATATAAGGTAATTTCAGACCCAGGGTGGGCTCCGAGGGGCCTATGGAAGCTCAGGGTGGAGGGCTGGAGTTATTTCACATAGAATGTGTTTAATATAATGCAAGCAGGGGTTGTGTGCACACACAATGGGAAACATCCTTTACAACGCAACTTTTACCACGCAGTGCTATTACAACGCAGGTTTTACAACTAAAACCATTACAACGCATTGCGCTGGGGGGCGCTCTAGGATAGGGAATAGATTTAATTTACTATCCAACACCTTCCCTAGTGTCCACGGGGACTGGAGTTGGAATAGTAAATTAAACTATTCACTATCCAGCACCCAAAAGCGCTATGCGTTGTAATGGTATGCGTTGTAAAAACTGCGTTGTAACAGCATGCGTGGTAAAAGCATGCGTTGTAACTTCATACATCCCACAGGACAGGCTTGCAAAAGGCACTGAATAGAACAAGGAACCTTGCCATAAATCCGTGCTTCAAACCAGCTACAAAAGGTTTCTGGTCTCTAGAACGTACTCGGTTTGGATTACATAGTATAGGTCAATGAGTAATGTCTTCACAGACTAAGCATATTTCTCAACAGGCCCCCTCTATACTCCCTAATGTATGTTTTATGTGTAACCAGAGAGAATCAGAGATGAGTCCTGATTAGCACAGTAGGAAATAGAGACCTCTGTATTATTCTGCTACAAAGTCGCAGCCTCGACTGAATGTAACCGCAGGAAAACATCACTCTTAAGTGTCACATATTTACACTTGAATGTGACTTATAAGTGCCGTGGAATGTTACATTTAAGCATTCTGAAAACTAGCCAACTATGCATCTAGTCAGAATTGTGAGAGCAAAATGCCACGGGACAAACACAAGAAAAGGGAGGAAAGTCATCAAATATGAAGTGGACAACTGAGAAAGACAAAACAGCTGTCCAATCAAGCAAGGGTCTGACCCAAAATCTACTCTAAGTACATGAGATGTACTGGAAACACCAGGGGGCATATTCACAACAGAAGGCCGGAGCGCGGTGTTACACCACAATTGGTAACGCTGTGCTCAGACATTCTTAAAAAGCAGGGATGCACCATATTTACAAGAATACGGCGCACCTCTGTGTTTCCCCAAGTGCTGGCACTAAATTTTGCTGCCTAGCGCCAATGCAGGCACGCTTGCACCATAGTGAAAGGGTGCACGAATTGCAGCGAATGTTCATGTGCAGGAAGGTGTCTGCTCCTGCACATAAACAATCACTAATGGTGATTTGTAACTTCTATGTGCTGCAGAATGCAGCGCATATAGACGTTGCAACACATCATTTTCTAACGATTGTTTATGTGCAGGAAGGGACACCTTCCGGCACAAGAGCAATCACTAATGGCGATTTGCTCTATGTGTGCTGCAGAACCCCCCCAACCCCCCCGGTCCCCCTCAGCACCCTCAGCCCCCCCAGCCCCCCCCAGCCCTCCCCAAGCCCAGGCAGAAAGTATAGGCAGAACGACTGGAAGGAATACCACTTGCGTGGTAAAGATGGTCGTGGAAGGCACCCGCGTTGAAAAGACGTTTGCGTGGTAAGTGTACCGTTGTAAACGTTATGCGTGGTAATGCTTTCGTAGTAAATGATGTTTCCCGTTTTTTTGGTGCTGCCCATATTTAAGCCACCCGTGTAAATAGGTGGCAGTGTCAACGGGTGCTGAGGCCATTGCAACACCCATTGCCCGCCCCTTTCACACTAAATGCTGCATGAATAGGGGCATTATTTACAAGGCAGTGTTAATGTCGCCTTGTAAATAAAGGGAAGGGGTTACATTCTGGTGGCGATAACCCTTGAAAACATGCCTTCAGGTCTGCCTACAAATGGCAAAAGCCATCTGTCCAAGACCTAAATATACAAGACATGTATGACAACAATGTGTTTGCCCCAGTGTAATGCTCTGATGCCAGTGTTGGTATACATTCCAACATTTTAGAACTGGAAAGTAAAAAAAAAAAAATCGTTGTAATATATTTTGCCAATTGACATTTAAAAGCAGAGGAAATTTTAGGTGGGAGGCAGCTAAAAACTAAAACAAATGTCGGCTTTAAAAATCGGAAGTCTCCCTCCTGGATCGAATCTATTGGCGTGTATGTTATAGATCTGATTTACTAGAAAGAAGTTGGCCAGTCTTATTTATACTGCAATGCAATCAAACTTGCTGAAAGTTTGACTGGCTGTAATACGTTGCAGTCTGATCCTAACAGTCTCTATCTGGCTTTGAAAATACAATGATCATATACAATAAAAAGAACATAAATGCTTTAATTGTATTCAAGTCAAACCAAGCTTTATTCGATTAATTAAAATCATAAAAGCAGTTACATAACAATATTAGTGAATTTAAAAACAATTCATATGTTGATTGTATTAAAAAATGGAACGGCTGCTAGCATAGGAAAATCGCCTTTGCATAGCTTGACACTCTAATTGCATTAAAAAGAATAGTACCATGTTACATCCACATAAAATGGCTTCAACATTCTACCTTAAGAGGAGCGTCATTATTAAAGAAAAAATATATATAATCACCAGCATATTTTTTTTTGATCTGACAGAACGCGAATTCATGGTTTTCCCTTTCAGTGTACGTTGAACTATCTATCAGTCAGCAGGTCGCCGCCCTTAACTCTCACAGCGGTGTCACTTTTACATCACACATGGGTGGGAAAATATAGCAGCGCATGGCGGACAGGTCTGGAGGTCGGCGTAGGAGCCGGGGGTGTGAGAGCAGGCTGTCTGCTTAAGTACTGGAGTGCAAACAACCGGAGGGCTCAGACAGCTTCCGTGAGGCCTGGATGACTGTCCCTTTCTGGGCTCCAAACTCCCGCGCAAAGATTTAAATATTGCACTTCCTTCCAAAAGATACCATGAAGTCCAAGCAGACAGAAACTCCAGTCTTTTTCTTTTTTTTAACAACGCACTGTCCTCGGACTAGTAACTGTGCTTTGAACATCCATAGTTGGGGCCAATTTTAAAATCCTTCAGCTCTCCTAAAGAAGAAATGTTACATTTGAGATCAGAAATCCCAAATTCCTGACTCACAGAAACCGGGTTTAGGGATTTTTTCCACACTAAAACGGGTAAAATTTGCAAACAGATGCATTGCCTCCTTTTCTGTGTGCCCTGTCCCAGTACTAGGGCCCCAGCTAAAGCACCGTGCTGAATCAAGGTCTGTACTGGCATAACAATTATACATAATGTCCTAGAAATCAGGTCCTATATTGTCAATTAAATCAGAATATAAAGTAATTTCCAGTGGCGGGTGCCACTTAACGGGGTGGAGTGTTGGGTGAAAACAAATAAATATAACCACTTACTTGCAGGCAGGCTGGTAGCCCTCGGTCCTCTTCGATCATCGACACAGGCTCCCCTAGCCAATAACGACGCTGCTGTCACCAGCATGACAGCAGCGTCCCGATTGGTCTGAGTGCTGTGGTTCAGCGCTCAGACAAGGACTGGGAGCCCGTGCATGTTCTCCACCCAGGTTGTGCAATTCAGCCCGGTGGAGACCATGCTAAGTGTGCATGACGGTTAGGCTGGCCCAAGTTGGCCGGCTATACCGTCATGTGCACTTAGAGAGTGCCCACCACTCCTTCGCCTGCTATGGCTATCCCAGCCCCCACCGTACACCAAAGCTAAGCCAGTACAGAAAAATATAATGATAACATTGCGTTATCATTTTATTTTTCCTTTTTGAACTGCTCAAAGCAGAGGATACACCGCTGATAATCTCACCTGAATACTGTAAGGACAGACAACCCTGACAGACTCCTCAGACAGGAAGTTCAGGGAGTGGCTTCCTTCTTGAGTTTCTAGGAAGGGACAAGTCTAGTGAGCAGGAAGGAATCCATACTGGAATGGTGTAAAGTTTAGCTTGGATCGGGAAACAATGTCTGTGCAATCCGACAAATGCTCATGAGGTAAGGACTGTGACAAGGAAAGCCAGAACTCGGAGTAATGAAGTTTACTGGTACATAGCAGGCCTTCTCTAGTTAGGGAGGGATCTCAGGTGTCCCAGGGAAAGGTTAATGAGGAGACCTGTCAGGTGGTAGCGAACAGCCGCAGTCATCACGTCTGGATATTAACAGACCTTTGCAAGAATCACTGACAGAATATTGACTACAAGAATATCGACGTCAAAAATATCGGAGTCGAAATATCGAGATCCAGAATGTCGAAGTCCTATCTACAGTATGGCAAGTAAAAAAATATCGCGAAAAAAAATATTGTTGTAAGAAATATTGGTTTTTTTAAATTCCCACTCCAGTGAGTGCAACAGTAGGGAAAGTGTTGGATAGCGTAGGGGAAAAATTACTATTCCAGTGAGTGCAGCAGTAGGGAATGTTTTGGAGAGCCTGAATGTCAATATTCTTGATGTTGATATTCTGTCCCTTCGATATTTCAAACTCGATATTTCGGTAGGCTGAAATTAAAAAGTCGATAATATGTCTGTTCACCCTTTGCAACAGTCCTTGATTCCCAACTGGTGCACCAACACTTTGTACCAAAACATATTTTATTCCGGTGCATCTTGACCTGGAAAATACTTTTCAAGTGGAGAAAAAAAATATGTATTCAAATGCACATATCTGCAAGACTCACAAAGGTGGATTGCCTGACCTGCCGTCTATAGAACAGTAGGAGTATGCATTGAATAGATTTAATGTATATCCCTGTTAGTTTTTGTGAATCCTCAAATGTGTAAAAAAACATCATTAAGGGTGTAAACCAAGGATAAGTAGATTTTTTGCTTTTTTTAATCAGGTGCAGAAGAACATGTTCCTGATTTGTGGAAAAACGTATGCAATCTTATAATGATTACGTTTTGGCCATTTTTAGGTTTCACTTGGCGTCCACTGCGCAGCAGTGTTCGCGCAGGCGAAATCTTTTGTTTAGCAGTACGGGGCTTTGTCCCGCCTGTCTCTTCCATTGGCTAGCGGCTAGCCATTGGAAGAGAGATCTGTCCATTATTCTCCGACCAGATTCGTGGGCGTTCCGTAGATTTTTTCGCATTCCACCCCTTTTAGAACGTCATGCGGCGGTGGGCGTTTCTTTTTTTAAATTTTTTTCAGGATGCTTGCGGCCGCCATTGTTGATGTGAAGCAGAGCGTTCAGTCCGTCAGCTCCGGGGAGTCAGGGCGGTCGTCGTTGCCCTCCGGGTCTTGGCCAGCTCTCGGTCGGGCGAGGTAGGGAGCGGGGCACGTGTGGGGTGGGTGAGGGGAGGTAGTTCGCGTGGCTATCTACGGAGGTCCGTGGGTCCGGTGTTGAGAGGTCGTGCTGGGGGCCCTCGGTGAGTGTAACTTGGCTACCACCCCCACGCCCCATCCCTCGGCAGCGCCAGGTTGCATATGGGCCATGGCACGTTCGACATAGGGGGGAGTGCGAGCTATGTTTGGGCACTTTCGCCTGTTAAGAAATTGGGTATGCCACTGGGGGCAGTGCGGTAGTTTGAGTTAACTCGGAGGCAGGGTCTGCTCTTTCAGCGATGTCCTCGAGCCAGCCGCAGCTTCATTCAGCGGCGTGGGCAAAGCGGCAGTGCCAACCCGGCATCAGCGCCGAGGGTCGGGGCACTTTAGCGGGGCGCCGAGGGTCGGGGCACTTTAGCGGGGCCAGGTGGATGTTGGCCAAGTTGGAGGATAACAATGCTGCCCCCCCCCCCTAGAGTCCATGGCCTGCCGTTGCGGTGTGGGTTGCGTGCGGGGCAAGCAGTGGTGGTTATCATTGCCGCATACACGGCCTTCGGACCCCCCCCACCCCCACGAACATGTATATTTTGTGCGAGCCGCCTCAGTGCGGTGTTCTGGCGGGTGAGAGCATTTAGTCCGTTTAGCCCGGGCCTCGCCTCCCTCGGAACAATAACTTCTCTGACCGACCCCCCCCCCCCCATTAGCGGGGTGCATTAGGAGAGGGAGGAGGGAGAAAGTCGAGCCATGCTGCTACGATTCCACCCTGACACAGAGGGCCATGTTCTTTCCGGCAGGGTAAGGGCACAGGTCCGGGCCGACGCCGCAGGCCAGACAGCGATAACCTGACGATCCCTGTGGGGGTCGGGGTCGGGTGTGCGCTGCGTTGGCATGGCCTCCTTTGCCCCTACTGTAAGGAGGAGCTGCCATGGCCACGGGGGCCATGAAGAAGCCCGCTGCAGTCTGCAGATTTGTTCTGTTGCGGGTAACCCTGTAGGGGTAGCAAACGGTGGCTCCTGAGTCGGCAGCAGCCGTTCAAGGATCACTATCACTATTAACATGCTGACAAAAAGTGAAGATAAAACGTACACTTTTCGCCCGCGCCTGAATGGTAGGCAACCGGTGATCGGGTTATGCGCGCCAAAACCTTCGAGTCGAGTTTGCGCTATATAAAAAGACAAACGACTATAGTTGGAATGCAATTTTAAGTGCCCGAATTAGCCCAGTTCGGAGAGCATGCATTGTTCACGCCCAGGTGGGAGGGGGTTCGTCATGATCGCCCGTCCCTAACCATAAATTAGGTGATGTGCTGTGGTGGCAAGGGCTTTCCCGCCAGGCACGTAAGTGACCCACTGTACATCCCGCCCCTCCCACCCCGGATTATGCTGGGTTTTTCCCGCTGCGCTTGCCGTAGGGCGCTTTCCGCAGCAGCGGGGGACAATTACGAATGTACTGGGGCTGGATTTAAAAATGTTGCTTGGCATTTGCAATATCTGTTGGTAAAGTCCCTGAGTTCGAAGGCGTATACCCCTCACGTGTTTGTTACTGATTGGTGCGTAGTTTATATAGCACAGACTTTACCCGGTGGGGGTTGAGCGCTTATCAATTTTATCTTAATTTTGTGTATACTCATATTTCACAGCGCTTATACGCTCAGAAGCTTCATGGATAATGAATAGGAGGCCGCCACAACAAAGGCAGCAAGTGTAGCGTCAGTTGTTCAGGAAGAAGCCCCATTTTCCATCCCTGTGAGAGAGACACATGCTTGTTCTAACGTCAGACCGCGGGGAGTAGAGTCTTGCTAAGCTTTGTCACCTGACCTCTAAAGGCAAGCGTGGCATCGATCGGGGAACGGCACGTTGCCTGGTCGCGGCGCTACCTGTCGGGTTGTGCCCCGTGCTTGCCAAGCCGACCGCTCCAGCCTTTTGTTTAGGCGGCCGAGCAGCAGTGACCCTCTTGCGGTTCCCCGATGTGCACGTTTTGTTAGTTGATGTGAGAGAACTTGGTTCGAGTCTTGTAGTGACGCTTCGCATCCTGCTGCATTTCGCAAGCATGTACTCACTCTTAATTTTGCCTTTTATAGCGCAGACTTTACTCGAAGGTGGCAGAGCGCTTCACAATAGGAACAGAACTGATACATGAGAGCACTATCAGTGAACACATTACTAAAGTAAACGCTAAGTTACATGAAGTAAGGTGACAAATGGGAGCAAACAATACAAGAGTTACCAAACTGCATTACAGGAGGAAATAGTGACAGGGGTGCAAGTAACAGAAGCGTTCTAGTACAAGTAGAGGTAAAATACTGCGATACATGGCAGACAGTCACACACATGAACGAACTTTACGTAGGCAATGGTGGCACTTGTGCATGTACCGGTAGCCAAGACGTTGTAAAAGGTAGCAAACAGTGTGTTACAAGAGAAAAGTAATATGTGCATGTTACAAAAGAGTACCAAACACAGGTAGAAGTATAATACTGCAATAAATGACAGACTCTCAAACAACAAGAACAATCCTCTCCGGGATTGGCCAAGAGTTGGGAGCTGGAGCCTACAGCATGAGGTATCAGTTTACAAAATGTGCCAATTTTCTTTGGTATCCGTAGCACTTTTGTGTACATAACTGCTAATGTAAAAACATCTTCCCATGCCATTATCTCACCTGTGTCTGTTGTGAAATATTATATAGCGTATGTCTGTTTTGTGCCATTCAATTATATACTTCTCTTTTCTGATTGAGGATCATTATTGTAAAGTTGGCAGTAATGAGGAAGGGAGAGGCTGGCAAATCGATGGTTACAATGGGGTTCATTTACAAAGCTTTTATCTTGTTTAAGTTGCTTTTACGCCTGGATCAAGGCAGAGCAAGTGATTGTGATTCATTAAGGTGTCATGTACTTGCACAAGTTCGTTTTATGTATTGTTTTGTAACTGTATTTATATAGTGCTTACTACCCCTGACAAGGTGTGGTTGGGTGGATGGAGTCAGTGGATGAATGGAGTTGAGTGGTGGCTAGGTGGATGGACTTAGTGGGTGGATGAAGTGTGTGTGTGTGGCTGTGTGTGTGTTTGTGTGTGTGTGTGTGTGTGTGTCTGTAGCTGTGTGTGTGTCTGTAGCTGTGTGTGTGTCTGTAGCTGTGTATGTGTATGTTTGGCTCTGTATGTGTGTGTGTGGCTCTGCGTGTGGCTCTGTAGGTATGTATGTGTGTGGGACTCTGTGTGGGTCTGTGTGTTTGTGTGTGGCATTTGCGAGAGATTAAGCTATTGGCATTGTAAATGACAGTACCATTTATTTATCTGTTTTCAAAACCAACACATAAATAAAAATGTTGTCATTTACAATGCCAATAGCTCTAACTTTTTCAAAGGCGAGACCGTTGCATTGTAAATGCATGTTGTTGTCTACGTTGGCTGAATTTTAACTGTGTGAAAAGTTTACATTAGGTTTACAATACACATCTCAGACACTGATGTCTGTTTAATTAAGAGGCCAGTCAGTATGCACGCCAGATAGGTAAGGAGTTCAACCATCCAAGGAGCGGACCCTCTCCTCCACATGCATGAAAGGCCACTGCTTGTCCCTACAAAAAACAAACCCCTGAAAAGATCACCATTTCTGTGCCATGCTGTTAGCAGAACTCTTCATATGCAAGACTCTTCACTTTGGAAGTTCCTCCCTCTGGACCTGGTAAAACTGGTGTATTCGCCAGCGGCCCACTGAATCAGGGGAGAAAATAAATAAGTGTGAAGTACATTTGTTTTATCTCTTACTCCTCTTTCTTCCATTACACACCTAAGTGCAGCAACCTAGGACAAGATAATAGCACCACTCTGGTTACTCCTGCAAGACAAGATAACACTTTCAACCAGGCCCTCTCCCCCAGTGTAACATGACACCCATCAGGTAAAGCATTCTGCACCCCCACAGAGGAATGAAGAGCTATGTAAATACAATTAACAAATAGGGCTGAAAAATCACCAGTTGGGCCAGGCTTTCTGTCTGACCTGAGTCGAGTGCCTCTACTGCCTACATTCAATAGTCCTAAAAACCATTCTGTTTACTAACTGATCATCATCCTCTCTGTCTCTGGTATAGTCCCTTTCCTCTTAGTGCTCTGAAGTGCACACACATTGAAACTAAAAGTAAAATATTGCACTGTAAACCTGTAAAGGAGGGTGTGGGTTACTCCCTGCCTTATTACATTTTCCACAGTACTTTATCCTTACAAATGTACTTACAAATGTGTCAAACTATGGAATGCATTGATGAAATCACACTTTAAAACAGGCCTGCAGTAAAAAAAAAACAAGCAGAGGCCAAGCCAATTGGTCTGGCCATGGCAAGCGTTGATTTAAAAAAAAATATATATATATTTTTGAAAACATATGTAATTGAATTTATATGACTAAAAGTAGAAAGAAAGTAACATTGGCACCTGCTACAGATGTCAGGTATAGGTTTTCACAGACATTAAGTGATAAATTAACTACTGCAGCACCTGTCCACCAGCCCTGGCATTGAAGGAAACTATTTTTAGGCAGACACAAATTTGCTCATGAGAAAAATACCTCACTGAAAGTGCAATACAGCCAATGGTGGAAGTGGGTGCATGCAAGGGCCCATGCAGTACACTTTCATACTTTCCAATATTCTGTGGCTAGAAAGTGGTAGAGTTTTTCAAGTTTCAAAGTGACTAGTTAGCAAAATAATGTGAATGGAAACCATGTAATATAGTTTTTGGGTTATCCCCACTTGTCGAAACGGGCATTTATTGACCAAAAAAATCTGATGTCCATTCTTTATACCTGAAAAACTGTCTCCTCACCTCTGTTATGGTGAAAAGCTTAATGCAGAATAATTTCTATTGCAGGAGCCTCCTTAGCATTCAAGGCCTCACTTCACTGCCAGCATTACCCGCCTTTCAGAGGCGTTGTCTGTCAAAAAACCTATGCATTCTGCTGTAGTCCCAGTACTTAATTTGAGCCAGTGGCTTCCGGTGCTTGGCACCGGCACTTAATTATCAACACCAGCACTTATGACAGTCTGCCACACAGTGGCGCTGTTTGTCTAATTTAAAGATGCGTACAACAGCAGTTGTTTATTAATTCAATATACATTAAAATGAGCGATATCTGCAGTCTAAGTCATTCTTGTCGTTATGGGGGTCGGAAATTGTTTGAATTGCCACACTTGTAGGAATGTGATAGTTATTAGTTGTGTTGGTACTGTCATTGCCAGTGCTGGTAGGGTCACAGGGTGGTGCTAGATGCAGGTGCCTCCTGACAAGGGCCCGACACTTATACTTCTTTTTACAAATTAAGCACTGTGTAGACCTGTCTGCCATGAGATCAAAAATGTTATTTTTAATTTTGACTCCTGCATGTTTAACCCTCAACTCCCGTTTCTTTTATTTTATTTTATTTTTTAATATTTTTATTTAGATTTCCCCCCCCACTTTTTCTGTTAAATCCAATACAATTTTTTACAGTGCAGAGTTTTGATTTCAGACAGTAATACATATATAATACAACCATCTTCATGCCTGAAAAAGGAGGGAAAAAAAAACGCAAACAAAAGAAGAGAGAACACAGAGAAATGAAAAAACAAGGCAAAACAGAATCTGATATCTCCCGTTTCTTATGGCTGACACATCCTTGGTTCGCTAAACTCGTCCCTTAAGCCCTTGGCTTTGAAAAGATTGAGCAAATGTGGGGGGCAAAAGTCTGAGCTCTGTGTCAGATCCCATGGGGGCACAAGAATCCTTTTTATGCCTCCCAGGTTCCCCCAAATCTTGTATTCCTCCTGTCTTCTAACTGTTCTGCTGCTCCGCTGTCAGCACAGTTTGGCAGCTTTATTTACTTGATTATTAGCAACAACAACATCACAAGCTCTGGCCACACTCTGTAATATAGCGTGTTTGGAGATCACACGCACTATCATGACAATAACGAAAATTATAAGCAAGTAATTCCTTATTTCACTGTAACAAAGCGTGTTTGGCGATCACACACATTATCATGACAATAATGATAATTATAACTAAATAAATCTTTATTTCACCCCCCCCTCCCCCGCCCCCCCAAGCAGGGGACACCCCGCCGCTCAGGCCTTCCCAGGGACAGCCGGTGGGGCCCGACCTTTTTGGGTTTAGGTAAGACTTCATCAGCATGTATAATCTGGCGAAAACGCCACCACGGCTGGATTGAACGCACGTGGGACTCTGTTCACTATGCACTTGCAGAATTTTTCCAATTGATACCCCTTATACTACCACTAAGTTGTAACAGCACGAAAGGGTGCCACAACCTGAGTATAATAATAATAACTATTATTAATATTAATAATTATTGGTAGAGATCTAACCACGGTATCCGTAGCACTTGCTCTGCGTGATTCACCAATTCCCGGATTTCCCCTTTTCGCACACAGCCTTCACCTTCCTCGTTTTTCACTGGGGTTGGACCTATATAAGGTTAACTACAGTAGTATGTTGGGAATTTGCTACCACACCCAAGAGCCTGAATTCATTCAGCTTTGATTTTGTTTGTTTCTTCCCAACTTCTAGGGCAAGGACCATCGCAGTAGCACTCGCTGCCTTGATATACAGGTTGTATATGGAAGTTTCTTCGATTTGGGGGAGACTTTGAATTAATTGATGAGCAACCATAGGTCCTGAAGAATCGCCATAACTGGCGTGAAACATGTTGACCACACCATAGGCGAGGGTCGAACGAAGCCACACCACCCTTATTGTTGTGCTCCGCTTCCCCTCCCTTTATCAATTTTAATTAAGCAGTGAGCCACCTGATTAAAAATGTTCTAATGGACTCTACTGACTTATTTTTAACTTTCACTCACGCTCACAATCGCACCACTTAGGCCCCTCACACACATGCACCCACTGGCCAGGAATAAAAGAACTCCGCTAAAAGAGTAACACTACGTGTTGCCCGGCAGGCATTGCACCGCCAGCCTGTCGTTGGAGCAGGAGGCCAATGATGACATGATACAATTATTTGGACGGACTTCTTTTGTTGTCTAATCCTCTAATTGTGTGAGGCATCCTAATTCCGAAAAGGGATTACCCAACTCCCTGCTGCACACTCCTGAGAGTGGCTGTTTCTTATTTTCCCCCCCCTTATTCCCTTCTCCCACCTCTTCAGGGGAACTTTGTACAATTGTTGTATACTGCTCATTGGACACGTACATTGGACCCCGGTAAATATCGTCCCCCATTGTCCCCCCTTTTGTATATTATTAGCTTTATTTACTTTGCACGTTTAGATTGTTGAGTCTACAATCTGTAAACAAAACTACAAGCCCCAGATTACAATACACCTATGGCTGAAATCCAGGGGGTATAAGCAGTGGAGTTAGGTACTTGGACACTATTGGTTGCCTGCAGTCCTTCCCTCCTTTCCAATGTGCACAACACAGTAAGTGGATGTCTAGATTGTGCATGTCTGAGGGCCGTAAGTTAACTATCCGCCTGATTCATCAAGCTAAATTGCACTCGCAAAGGGCAAGATTCTCAGAATCTTGCCTTTTGCGAGTGCAATTTTTGCATTTGGGATTCATCATCCCAAATGCAAAAATCGCTATTTAAGAATTCGCACATTTGCGAAGAATTGAATTTAAGGAATCTCTATTTGAGATTCCTTAAATGCAATTCATGAAGCATTTTAAAATTGCGAAAATGCAATTTCGGGCCGCTATTTACCGAGAGGTCAGACCTCTCGGTAAATAGCAAAAACTTAGAAAAATGCATTTAAATGCATTTTTCTAAGTTGCATGTTACACACACACATGTCCTTTGGACATGTGTGTGCGCAACATCTGTTTCAATTTGCATTTAAGGGGTGCTACAGGGTGTCCTTTGGACACCCCTGGAACCCTTTAAATCGCTATCTTATTTGCGAGTAGCAAATTGCTAATCGCAAATAAGGAATAACTCCCCATGCATTCCTATGGGCAATTGGCCCATAGGAATGCATGGGGAGTTATTCCTTATTTGCGATTAGCAATTTGCTACTCGCAAATAAGGATTGTGTAGGAATCGCTATTTATTTAGCAATTCCTACATGAATACCGTTTTGCGAGTCCTTAATAGCGATTCGCTATGAATCGCTATTAGGGGCTCGCAAAACGGCCCGTTGATGAATAAGGCTGAAGGATCCCTCACACAGACACAGTCTCAGCAGACATACTGTGCATGCCTCAGGCAGCACAGTATAGTTGCTGAAAGGGGGCTGTCAGGGTGCACAACGGCGCATCCCTAAGGCCAATAAAAAGCTAACAAGAGCAGCAGGGGCAGGATCCCTAGAACAATCCTACTTTCTTATAGGGCTGTGCTTCTAGTCCTATCAAGAAGCTGGGAAAGGGATTGTGGCGGCTTTTCCTCTTTTCAGACTTGCCTTGTTAGGCTATTGCGCTGGGAGCTTGTTTTGAGTTTTTGGCTGCGCATGGGGAGGACTTTACGCAGTGGTGCTGCAACAGTTTTCAGAATGGGGGTGCTGGCATCAATGTTGAATCAATGAAGCCATAGGGACTATGAAAAGTCTAAGCATCACACAAAGAACAATGAACAAATGTGCAACGTCGATTCAGCAGGAGAGTGGTATGGGTGTGGTATGTAGCTGGTGGTGCATTTTGAAACACGGGTGACGTAACACACTGTCATTTTCAGACAGCAAACTTTCTGTATAAATGGCGACTAAATTTACATTCATATGCAAGTTTTACTGGTAAAAATATATATAGCGAGAAAATGATAATGTGTGGAAATCAGGTTCCAGAAAATATCATTTGCGTATCACCAAGTAAAGTGTCTTGATCATCATAAAAACTTTGTTACCATCACGCTTCTGAATTACAAACAAATCTGCTTCATTTGTGCTTTCTTTTTTTTTTTTTTTTTTTTGTTTTTTTTTTAAAAACCTTTATTTGAGCAAGCAAGAAGGTACAAGGATGGGCCTACAACCACACGGGCCAGCCGCTAAAAAGGAGTAGACACATATCATACATGCCCGCAGAGGTAACAGTCAATCAACAATGCAATACTCCACATTATATACAGAACAAAAAACAGGTTTTATGTATATAAAAGAACAAACATACAAAAAGGCGAGAGTGTATCACTGAAGGTCAGCCCAAGGGACGCAAGGGGGGGACAGCAACGGAAGTGCAGTAGCAAAATTCTAAGCACTAAGGAGTTTGGAGGGGGGGGGGGAGGGGCGCAGAGATCAGGAAGAAGGGGGGGGGGGAGCCGGAAACACCAGCTCAGTCCCTATACGAAGATTCCGAGAACGCTAGCCTAAGGAGACAGGGTAATCTCGATAGTGTCCACAAGGGGAGGAGTACAAATGTCGCCACGGTATTCATTCCATTGACCCCATACCTTCACCCATGCCCTGGGTCTGCCCCTGGCCACATAGACAGTTTTCTCACGGAACATGGACCAATCCATGTTATCCTCCCATTGCGAGAGGGCAGGGGGCCTGGAGGCCCCCCAGAGTTGCGCAATATCTCGCTTCGCAATCATATAGCCCAGGGTGGCCCATCTAGTCTGTGCCACCGAATAGTCAGTGGGCTCCCAAACATTCAAAAGACAGCGACGAGGTTCCGGACGCAAGGACATCCCTGTCACCACAGTCATCAGATCAAGCACAGCCACCCAATAAGCAGCCACCATCGGGCACTCCCAAAGAATATGCAGGAAAGTAGCACGCAAACCACATCCACGCTTACACAATCCATCGGAGGAAAAGCCCATCACCATCAGTCGCGGTCCCGTCACGTACACCCGATGAAGGATCTTCAGTTGGACCAGACGGAGTCGAGCCGGGATAGCCACCTCCTTCGGGGAGGAGAGGGCCGATTGCCAATCCTCATCATCAAGTTCCAACCCATCTCCCACCCACTGTTCCCGAAGTCGGGCCAATAAGTCAGTCCGATTGTTAATCAACTTTTTATAGATCAGGGAGATAGTGCTATCAGGAAGATGTTCGTCAAGGATACGGTCTTCAAGGGGGGAAGAGTCAGGCGGAATCTCACCAGGAGCAAATACCGAAACCAAAGCGTGCCTGACCTGTAAATAACGAAAGAATTCCCGACTACTCAGGCCGTAGTCAGCCTGGAGGGCCTGAAACGGGCGCACAGAACCCTTAGAGTACACATCCCCCACCTTAGAGATCCCAATCAAGTCCCAACGGTCAAAACCCTTGGAAGACCAAAGACCGCCCAGACGTTCTGAAGCATAAAGCGGCGTCGCCAACGTCAAGCGATCCTCCCAGCCCAGGCTCACATTCGCGGCACGCCACACCGTCAAAGCAATCAAAGTAGGTCCCACAAGATGGCGCCCAGCGGAGCGAGAATAGAGCACTCTGTTAAAGTCACCTCCCGGAAGCTGAAGTTTATCCATCTCAAACGCCGGATTACGACCTGGCGAGAACATAGCGTGATTAATAGCGGACAGATGGGAAGCCCAGTAGTATCTCTTAACATCGGGGAGCGCCATGCCCCCATCATACCACGGGATGGAAAGTTTCGCGAGAGCAATGCGCGGGCGCCCATCCCAAATAAGTTGCCTCTGAAGGCTCTCAATCTCCCGAAAATAGGCCTTAGGGATAGGATCATAATAATTCTGGAGAGCGTAGAGAAACCGCGGTAGTGACATCATCTTAAACAGGGCCGCTCGACCCAGGGGAGACAAGGGAAGTTTGCGCCAACGGGCAACGTCCAAACGGAGCCTAAGCAACGGGGGAAGGAGATTACGATCAAAACGAAGGGACGGGTCCAAGGTAACAAAAACCCCCAAGTATTTGAAGCCATCCCGGACCACCCGAAGAGGAAGTCTACTCGGCAACGGAGGCAAGATACCAGATAAAACGTATACACAGGACTTAGACCAGTTGATGACGAGGCCTGAGTTAGCGCCAAAGGACGCAAGAACGTCAAATAAAACAGATAAAGACTTACGAGGGGAAGTAAGATACAAGAGGATGTCGTCCGCATAAAGCGAGACGTGGTCTTCGAAGTCCGGGGCCCAACGAATCCCCTTAAGGGATGGTTCCCAACGGAGCCAGGCCGCCAACGGTTCAAGAGCGAGCGCAAACAACAGAGGGGACAAGGGGCAACCCTGACGGGTACCCCTGCCCAAGGAGAAGGGAGCCGACACTCTACCGTTCACTACAACTTGCGCCAGAGGTTCCGCGTACAATAGTCTAACCCAGCTAATAAACTCGCACCCGAATCCGAATTTCTCAAGAGTCGCCCACAAATAGGGCCACTCCACAGTGTCAAAGGCCATGGAGGCATCCAGGGACGCCAAAATGGCCGGTTCAGTCAAAAGCCCCGCCCTCGCAAGCACGCCGTGGAGGCGACGTAAATTCAGAGCAGTGTTTCGATGCGGGATAAAGCCAGACTGATCCGGATGGACCAAATCCCCGAGAACCGAAAGGAGACGGGTCGCCAAAAGTTTAGCCAATACCTTAGGTTCAACATTTAATAGGGATATGGGCCTATACGAGGAACAGAGGTCACGCGGTTTACCCTCTTTGGGGATGACGACGATTGTCGCCAGACGCTGATCATAAGGAAGTACGTTCCGCTCACGAGATTCTAAAAACATGGCGCGAAGATACGGCGCCACCTTATCGGGGCGCAACTTGTACAACTCAATAGGCAAACCGTTCGGGCCCAATGCTTTGCCCGAACGGAGCGAACGTACTGCAGTGGCTATCTCATCATTCGTAAAAGGGGAGTCCAAAGCAATACGGTCCAAGTCGGTGACACAGGGCAAAGTGATATCACGCAGAAGAAGGCGGGAGTCGGCAACATCCCTCACAGACACGGGAGCATATACCACACGGAAATATTCCGCAAAACGATCAACAATGGCAGTCGGATCAATCACATTCTCACCACTCGCAGACTGAATCACGGGCACCACACGATTAACTCTTTCTTTCTTGTCCAACCACGCTAGGAGTTTGCCCGCCTTGTCACCCACATCGTACAATCTGCCCTGTTGCTCACGAAACATCACCTTCGCAGCGTCAGTGACCAGGGATTTATATGCAAACTGTTTTAGACCCAGGGCATGGAGTTTCTCAGGCGTGACACCAGACTCCAACTCGTCCTCCAAAGCAGAGATCTCCCCCTCGAGGTCCACCACCTCCCTCCTCCCAGCCCTCTTAGCTTCAACAATCAAGGAAAGGGCCTGTCCACGAATCACAGTTTTAAAGGCTTCCCACAGGGACACAGCCGAAGAAACCGACCCCTCGTTTTCCAGGAAATATGCATCCATGGACTTGAGCAAGAGGGTACGAGTCTCAGGGGAGGAAAGATACCAAGGGTTAATGGGAGCCACTCGGCCCGCCGCCTCTACCCCAACCTCGAAACGAAGCCAGAGCGGCGAGTGATCAGAAATACCCCTTGGCAAATGTAAAATCTCACGAACCGCCGATGATTGGGCCGCGGGCATCAGGAAATAATCCAGCCGAGACAGACTGCCATGAGCCCCAGAATGGAAGGTGTATTGGAGCTGAGTAGGATGCAACAGTCGCCAGCAGTCCACAAGGCCAAAGGTGTCTAGAAACCCACCCAACCACTGCTGAGCCTGCGGGGTATCTCTAGGGGGATGGCGATCGTGAAGGCCGGAAAGCACCGAATTAAAATCACCGGCCAGAAAGAGAGTACTATCAGGGAAATCTAACAAAACACGGCCCAAATCAGTAAAAGTAGAAGCCTGCAAACCCGGGGGAACATAAACATTGAAGAGAGATAGGGTGCGGCCTTCATATCTACCCACCAAGACAGTATATCTCCCACGATCATCTTGAATCACCTCATCGATCGCCAGGGGGAGGGAGGTTCGAACAAGAATACCCACACCCCTAGATCCGGAGGTAAACCCCGAGTGCGCCACAAGGCGGTAGCCCCATCTATTCATTGCATAACAAACATAACCAATCAAATGGGTTTCTTGCATGAAAACAATGTCCGGTGACAAACGTCGTATACATTTTAAGACAACACTGCGCTTAATACGATCTCCCAGGCCATTAACGTTCCAGGAAAGAAATTTCAACCCTCTACCCCCCATCCCAGCCGCCCGAGCCAAGACCCCTCGTCCATGAGCTAGACATCAGAAACAGCAGCAAACACAGGAGCAACTCGCCTTGAAAACAACACACAGAAAAGAAAAAACTTCCCAACCCCCCTCCCCCACCCTGCACCCCTGCAAAAAGCTAAAGAGCCACCCCAACCTGCAGTGTGCCTGTCGCCCAAGAACCCCTATTCTACACAAAGACCCCGGAGGAGGAAAGGTCTCCGTTCCACCTTCCCCCCGACCTCAGCAAGAACAAAAATAACAAACTAAAGACAGAATATTCACAATGTAGAGGGACGCCGGCCAACACTCCTGATAGTGTATACAAAATAAGACATAAGAGCCGAACAGTTAGATCTCCACACCACCTTCGGCACCACCCGGGTGAGCGGCGGAGTCAGTCTCAGGAGGACGATCAGGCAATGAGTCCAGCCAGTCATTAACAGCATCTGGCCGATCAAAGAAAAGGGTACGCTCATTGTATTCGACCCGAAGTCTGGTGGGAAAGAGCATGGCGTAACGTAGGCCCCGATCCCGAAGACGTTTCTTGGCACCACGAAACTCCATACGTTGTCTCTGAACCTGTTGGGAAAAGTCCGGGTAAAAGTTCACCGTAGCATTCTCAAAGGCCACCGGGCCCTTCACCCGCGAGGCCTGCAGGATAGCGTCCCGGTCTCTATAATGAAAAAGCTTCGCCACAATGGGTCTCGGCGGGGCTCCCGGCTTGACTTTGCCCCCTGGAACACGATGTGCGCGTTCCACCGTGAAAAATTTTGTAAGACCAGAAGGGGCCAGATGGTTCAAGACCAAATCCTCAACCAGGAGATCCACCGAGTGGGGTTCAGGGTTCTCCGGTACACCAACCAGGCGAACATTGCAGCGACGCGCCCTATTTTCAAAATCCTCCAGGCGACGGGTCATGAAGTCGTTCCCCCGACGGAGATTTCCGATCTCTGTCTGGAGCTCTGAGACGTCCTTCGTAAGGCTAGACGATTTAATATCCAATGATTGTACCCTCTCATTCGTCTTGCCGAGATCAGCACGAATCAGATTTACCTCAATAGCCACGGTGTCAAGTTTATGGGCCAAGGCCTCGTACTGTAGGCCGATGGATTCCCTCACACCCGAGATGGCGCCCATGATATCCTGTAGGGAGGGCTCCGCCGACTCTTCCAAAACTCGTTCGGACGCTATACTGGAACCAGGCAGGGCAGCTCCGGGGGACCCCTTAGAATGGGTATAACGGTCCATGACATTTGATTGAACTGGAGCTCCGCGCAGAGGTGTTTTCGTCTTGCGCGTCTCTCTGTCCCCTCTGCCCGCCATTTTGAAGATGCGTCACAGGACAAGCCACCAGGTTCGACGGGCCCGACACCCAAAGTACAGGATCAAAAGTACACTAAAAAGGGGGCACAACTCGGGTAGAGGTCGCCAAGCCAGCAAATAGGTCACATGAAAGTCCAACAGCCGATCTGCCTCCAAGTCTCAGCCGCAACACGATATCCACACCCGTGGCCCAAGTCGGAACAGAATCGAAACCGAAACTTAGGAAGGGGGGACCCACAAGGCCAGATCTCCTGCCGTTGTTGTTCAATTGCAGGACGGCTACAGAACCGCACCCCGTCCCGGGCGCACCTCAAGGGCGGAGCCCAAAAGTTCAGAGCACCATATCTCAGGAATACGAGATCCAAACCAATTTCCGAAAAGTGCCAGGGTAATCAGCCAAACGTCCTCCACACGAATTCTTGCAAGAAATCAGGATTCAGCCAGGATAAAATGCCGGGAGCGGCAAGGGTCCGGAGAGCGCTGTGCTCAAGCGGCCATCTCGGATGCCCGCCAAGCTCCTCCCATTTGTGCTTTCTTAACCCCTTGCATGCTCGTGACTGAACCATTCCGTCACGAGCCATGGTGGTGCTGTGCTGGTGACGGAATGGTTCCGTCACGGCTTGGCCGCCGCGCCCACGCTGATTTCGCGCCTGCGCGGCGCGTTCTATTGAGTGGGCGGGGCCGTGACGGAACCATTCCGTCACAAGCACAGCGCCACCGTGGCACGTGACGGAGTGGTTCCGTCACGAGCATGGCGGTGCCGCGCGGCCCCTCCTCCCCCTTAGCGCCGCGGCAGAATTACCGCCGCGGCCAAGGGGTTAATTGTTGATATATTTGCAATATGTATGTAGTTCATTTATAGGTATTTAAATGTTTGTAAAAAAAACAAACAGACATCCTACAGCCTTTTCTTTCACTTTCTGTACCCAGAAACATTATCACCTAGGTCAATTCTACAACCTCCTCTCACTTTGCAGTCAGAGAACTAAAAGTAAACACCAGTTTCCGAATAAGCAGCAATTTGTCAGAAGACAGAGCCTAGCATATGACCTTTGTCTTTTGAACACGCGCAAATGTGACAAGAAAAAAACACAAAATGCAAAGACATCTTTATTACTCGTTTACCTTTTGAACTTCTAGTTATTTTAGGGTGTTTGGCAGCACCAGGGCACCCCTACTTCCAGCAGCTATGAGTACCTGGCCCTTATAAAAAGTGGTATGGTGGGGACTTCAATCTGTAAATGGTAGGACTAGTTCAAAATGAGTAGGCCAGTTTTCTAAATCATAAATCCAGAATTGAGGCAGGAAACTCATTTTGTTACGGTAAAACTGACTTTATTTAAGCTTTGTTCCACCTGAAATTGCCTCCACTTGAAAGCACGATAACTGGGAAAATGAATTCCCTGATCTATTTGTCTAATTCTCCCTTTAAACCAAACCAAATGTTGGTATCTGTGGTATAATTCAGAAGTGATGGGTGGAAGCAAATGGATCCAAAAGACTGGCCAATAGCTTTTTTATTAAGCCATATTCGTGTATTCATTTACTTATATAGCGCTTGATCGGCCCGAAGGTATCAGAGCGCATTACAAGTGCACCAGTTGTGTTTACATGACAGCACATTCATTTTTGTTAGGCACGGGGAGATTAACAGCTAGATTCATCATAGTCCCGTTTTGCGAGTCCTTAATAGCGATTATTAAGGACTTGCAAAACGGGATTCATGTAGGAATAGCAAAAAATATTGCGATTCCTACATCATCCTTATTTGCGATTAGCAAATTGCTAATCGCAAATAAGGAATAACTTCCCATTCATTCCTATGGGCCTACAGGCCCATAGGAATGAATGGGGAGTTATTCCTTATTTGCGATTAGCAATTTGCTAATCGCAAACAAAGATGCGATTTCAAGGGTGCCAGGGGTGTCCAAAGGACACCCTGTAGCACCCCTGAAATGGAAATGTAGCCTGATGTTGCGCACACACATGTCCAAAGCACATGTGTGTGTGTAACATACCACTTAGAAAAATGCACTAAAGTGCATTTTTCTAAGTTTTCGTTATTTACCACGAAGTCAGACTTCGTGGTAAATAGCGGCAGGAAATTGCGAATTCGCATATTTTAAAAGTTTTATGAATTGCATTTAAGGAATCTCAAATAGAGATTCCTTAAATGCAATTCCTCGCAAATATGCGATTTCGCAAATAGCGATTTTTACATTTGGGATGATGAATCCCAAATGCAAAAATTGCGCTCGCAAAGGGCCAGATTCTGAGAATCTGGCCCTTTGCGAGCCGATTTTTCGTTCATGAATCTAGCTGTAAGTTATTTGCCCAAAATCACAGGGTGTTGAGCTTCCCTGCCTAGACTCGAACCCGCTTCCCAGGCTTCGAAGTCGACCGTTCTAGCCGTTAGTCAAGCCTAAAAACACGCTCTTTTTCATACAGGCGAAAAAAGCAGGACTGATTGCTGATTCAGAACCCCCTGCAAGCCAACAGGAGTTGTTTTCCCGCTCGCCTCTTCTTGGGAACAGGTCCACATTAGTCAAAACAAAACACCGGAGACCCTGATGTCAGACTCAGCCCCAGGCGCGCATGTATTCTGCCTGCTGCCATGGGAAAGCAATTAGTGGCCCTGGGCCCCGCATGCCGAAGGGTGAAAAGGGAAACTTATCAGGACACTTCCTGCTGGAAACTAAAAACTTCACCGAAGGCGCAGGGGCGGACTCTGCTGATGTCACGTGTGCACCAGGCACGTCCAGAGAGTTTGAATCGTGTGGGAACGAGCACACTTTCAAAATACGAGATGGTGAACTTAACAAGAAAATCCTTTAAAATTCAGAACTTTCTAAAGTACATTAGTACAATATATGAAAATCATCAGAAGAAAAGGAGTCAGAATGGCTGGTCACCTTTCAAAGTGGTGAGGCGAGCAAAGTGCCCCGCCACCTCCCAAAAACTAAAGCACATTTTAACTCCCTACAAAAGCCATTAATTAATTTAAAAAAAACTCCATCAAAATCGCAAATAAAAACAACCACTCCCTCCGAAATAAAACAAATAGTACATGCATTACACATTATATTAATTAAATAAAACGAAATTGTACTTACCGTGGGCTCTGCGTCCTCCTCGCTGTCCTTCCAAAGACTGTGGAACCAATCCAGATGCTGCTCACATGCTGCATGAGAGCAGCGCCAGGACTGGATGGAGCAGGTTGGCCTAAACACTCCTTTAGGCCCTAGAGGCCTGTGCTTGGTCTCCACCCGGTGGAGAGCTTCAAAGTGCGCATCTCACTTTGGTCGGCGCAAGCCCACCGGCCAAAGTGACATGCGGGCTTTGAAGTGTGTGGCCACCACTACTCAAGTCAGAACACGCCCTCCTTGCTTGGGGCAATCTGGCGGCTGCTGTGCGCCTTGGTTAAAAATAAAATGGCAATGAAATCATTTCATTGCCATTTTATTTTTAACACTTCGCGCGGCTCGAAGCGAGTGGGGGAGGGCGACGCTTCCCCGCCCTCATACAGATACCGCCGCTAAAAGGAGTGGGCGCCTTTAAACTGGTGTCTCAGGCTGGACTACTCCATAGAAGAGTTGCCTATTATCACTGCACACTGCCTGCTGTGCATGTCAACATATCACCACCCCATAGGTGGAATAACAAAGATTAACTTTAGAGAAAGAAAGATGAAGTCTGAAGAAAAAAATAACTTTGGAGTAACTGCTAGGACGCTGCATGGGGAGGATCACTTTATGTCTGACCTGTTGCTACACATTATATATACTGCACTAGGCGTTCTGTTTAGAAATTGAGGGTTCTCTCTTACGCAGACACTGTCTATGGGGAATTGGACAAAAAAATGTCATTTACGTTTCCCGAGTGAGAGGTTCAAAATACAATAGATATCTGTAGGACGGCAAGAGAGGGAGAAACGACTAAGGAAGAAGAAAAGCCTTTAGTGGAAATATTATGAAAAAATGTGTTTTTGAAATGTTTTTTGTTTCCAGTACACGTCTCTTACACTAGAAATATAAGTTACTACCCCATCAGAATTGCAAATAATGGGCGAAAACCACATGCCATGAATTTTCCACCCGGACACTTCTGCTGAAAGCCTGCGGGTAGCGGGTGAAGTCTCCAGCTGAAATGTAGCCTGGAAATGGTGGAGAGTGAAGGGAAATACTAAGCCAAGTCCAGAATCACTCCTACTAAGCACATACAAAGCTAACTACTTTTTATGTTGACTTGTTCCAGTGCATCCTTGAAACAGTCAAATCAAGTTTGAAAAAACATCATCCATAGATTTATCGAACACAATTACTAATCCCAGTTTCATTTCAAAACTTCTGAAAAATATTGTGGTGCACTCCAATAATACCTGTCAGAAACTAGTGACCTGAATGTTATTAGGCAAGTTTCATGTCCAGTAACGCCACTGGTTAAGAATTAATTATTAAACAGAATGATCTGCTGTTGGGTGGATCTGCTCAGTAAACCAGATGTACTGGACCAAGCAACTCTCATCTTTCCCAATTATCTACACCTTCAATATCATTGATAATCGCACATTAATCGACCACTTGGCCGCAAAAGCCTGAATCCTACATACATTTCATGACTCTTCTCATTCGTAGACAAACCTGTACATTGAACCTAGACTCTTCTCTGAGTTCATCGGTACAACTCATAAGGTTCCATAGAGATAAACTTTTGTTCTTAGTGAACATTATAATTACATGGCTTAACTTTTATGAATGATCTAGAGTTTTAGGCCTGATTGTAATTCATAAACTGATGATGCGCCGGTTTGTCAATTAATGCACACTTATCACATATCCATCTAGTTGTCATGGGCGTAGCTCGGTCATTAAGATTGGGGGAGGGGGTGAACTTCAAATTTCCAGACAATCACGCCGGTATGTCATGGTAAATACATTACTTGATAGGGGAGCCAAAAGGGAAGTGGGAAGGGATAGAAGTGCAGATTGTTATGGTTAGTTAAAAAACAATAATTAGCCAAATAACCACGTTTTAAGTACTTAAAACAGAGAGGATAGAGTCTGTGTGTATGTTTTGCCAGTGTGTGGATGTAAGAATCCTAGATGAAATATTACGGCTACCTCACCATACCCGGCTGAAAGCAACTTTACCCAACTATTTACTAGCGAATACATGTATTAGGGGGTGTAACACCCCAAACACCCCCCCCACCTTAAAGCTACTCCCCTGCTAGTAGTGGTGGGGTGATGCTTCCATGATTAAATGCTACTAAGACCAAGGATGTGTTAATTCCTGCAAAACTGTTCTGGGATGGATCTGGGTGAACTATATGATACGGCTGTGGGGTTTTATCATGGAGTGCACTCACAGATACCATCTTGGCTCCAGTAAGTATAATTCCCTTAACCTTAGCTCAACCCAGGGTAGCTGTGGCTGCGATCAGTAAGGCTTCACAAAGGAACTTAGTATGAAGCATTCAACAGCAACAAACAACAAAATAAGTAAATCACACACCAATAAAAAGGCCCCAAAACAATTTATAAATATAGAGCATACATTTATGAATTTTCAGAGACCTTGATCATCAATATCCACCGGAGAGTTCCGGAGACACAAATTCTATAAGCTTTTTATCACTTTGAAATGCAATAGCAAACAAGCATTGGTCAACAAAAAGTTTGTAAACTTCTCAAAAGTTTGGAAAAGTTAGTGCCAGTTGGGTGACCAAATCCGACAGGGACGAGGTCTAGGAGGCCAGTATAGATGCTTAGGCAAGTTACCTGGCCACCAAAGTGTTTTTAGAGCAAGTTCCAAACTCTATGGCTCATCCGCCATAGAAGTCAATGGAGTGGCCCTGATGCTGAGGGATGCGGGCAAAGCTGCTGAAACAGATGCTCCAGTTGTGGTGCGGTCGACAGAGTTGTCTCGGTGGTGGCTACTCGGTCCATGGGTGTTGTGGGGAGACTTTGGCCACGGAGATCAGGGTCCTGGGAAGTCCTCTAAGTTGCAGTAGTCGGGCAACCCATGCTGCACTACTGGTATCGCAGCACATCTGTTGGATGCAGACTCTTTGGAGGGAGCTGGTGTCTCTTGGGAACAAGGAATCGAGACTTTAACAGCACTCATTGGCCCAGCGGAATCGGGTGCAAGTTTTGGTGATCTCAGACTGCCTCTTTGTGGTGTTCGGGGACAGGTAGTGGCAAAACGTCTGCTGTGGCTCCCAACATGTCCATTTGGGTTCTTTCGGCTCTTGTTGTCCTGGAACTGGCTCCGATAGATCAGCAAACTGATCCTCAGAGTCACTGCTTTTGGTGAAGGTAGAATATCAGCATTTCACAGTGTCAGGGGTCGAAAGCACAGTCCCAGTCTTGCTAGCCCAAAAGTGCAATAGGTGCAGTCTTCACAATGGTATAGCCTCTCTTTGTGCATTTGAAAGGCAACGGGGCAGTCCTTCTTTGGTTCTCTTCTCTTCTTCAAACATTGAATGAGGTCATTGTACCAGGGAAAGGGCCCTGGAGGGACCATCTGGTCACTAGCCAATGGGTTACTGGGTCCCCTCCTCCTTAGTGACAAAGTTCCTGTGATGTGTGGAATCTGCCTATCCCAGAGTGCCCCATTGTTACCCCTTCAAGATCGCACAACACTTCCTTGGTCGTCTGGAGCAGGGTAGCCCACCCTAAAGGTGTGGCTACCAGTGGGCTACATGCCCACGGGCTAAACGGTTTGGACACAGGTTTCCCCTTCCTTGGCTCTGTCTCCTAATTGTATGCAGGAACAAAAGGCATCCTGCTCAGGGATGTTGTCGCAAGCGTCTCTTTAAAGGTGGCTTCACCTTTGAAGCCTTCCTTTTGGGCTAACACTGAGTGGCCATACTGGGAGAGGAGGTAACACCCTACTCTGCAGGAACTGCCTTTGTTCCCAGGGTTGGGAGTTATTCATACGTCTCTCCAAGTGGTCCATCTATGTGTCGGTGCATTGTGAAGCTACTGGACTAGCTGGAATGCAGAGTGGCAACTTTGTAAAATTGCTTAACTTTAATAGTGACTTTAAATATGGCCTGTGCATCAGGTCTGATTTAATGTCACAATTAATTTGATACAATACTTGACTTGATTAGGTAGCCACATTCAGAAGTTAGCCGGGCTGGGGTGCCAGCCGGTAACCCTGTGGTAGTCAAGGGGCCCTCAGCCCTTTCACAGCAAAATGTCAATTTAGAAGTGTTGCTGCTAAGACATATAGAAAACCATATGTCTTACTTAGTAATATACAGCTCTCTGCCATAGGACTCTCTAGGCCTTCATTAGGGGAATCCTTCAATATATTACTTAAAGGAAGTGGTGGCTTTGCAATTAGGTGTAATGGCAAAGTCGAACTAGCAGTGTCACGCACTGCCCTGTCAGTCTGCAGTGACATGTTTGGGTCCATTTTGTCTGTGTTACATACAGGGTGGCACAAACAGTGCTGCAGCCCTGGATGAACACTCTGTCTTACATGTCCTGGGTACCTTATACTAGGGACTTGTAAGTAAGCCACTGCTTGCCAAATGGGTTATCCAATTCAAAATAAACTGGTATAGGGTTAGAACATTGGCACCGAGGTCGCAGGCCTCAGTGCACATTCGCAGTCGAAAAACCAGCAGCATCAGTCCAAAAAGGTGGGGAAGAACATGCAAAAAGATGAATTTTCTCACAGACACTATACTTCTTGGACTGATTTGGAACACGTGCTGGTGCTGCATAGCTTTAAACAAACTTCTCCTTCCTATTGTATCCAGTGGCCTTGGGGCACCAGATGTCCGGGTCTAATATTACGCAGCCCAACTGCAGTGAGCTATATATTGACTGGATGGCCATCACCTGCAAGAGATTGGGCTCACGTCCGACCAGATCAAAAATGTGGTACTGCAAACTCTGCTTTCCCACCCAGGGTGCCCGAACGGGAGCGGAGGCCCCACTGCTGGAGATAGCATGCACTGGCATCCATAGTGCATTACAGTACACAAAGGGAACACTTGCTTGTGCCCCAGCAATAACCTTACTAGCATTCCCGGCGCAACCTTCTGCACTTTTCCTGTGTAATCTTCTCAACTGGGAGGAAGCAGGACTGACCGCTGTAGATTTGCATGAGGATGGCCTCCTCTTAGACTTTCCAGCCTTAAGGAATCGGAAGGTGCTCCCCTTGAGGAGTTTCCTACTTATGGCAGGCTCCCTAGTGCAATGTCCCTGATGTGGCAAAACCCGCGTAGTGAACCCACAACACACACTGCGTTACAAACTCCTTATACTATAGGCTGGGAAATGTCTGGTGGCCGGGCTCTATAATGGCCTCCAGGTCCATGCAGGAATATCCTTACAGGCTATATGCCACAACTGGGAGGTGGAATTGAGCATAGCGTTTAATGATAAAGATTGGCAGGACATCCTACAATACCCATCCCAAATCCTACACAATGTACGCTTTCATTTCGTCCAGACATGAAAACTCCACAGAGCCTATCTCACCCCACAAAGACTGGAGGCTATATTTCCGGGAGCTTCTCCGAACTGTTGACGATGCCAGGCGGCCCAAGCACATCAGACTCATATGCTCTGGGGCTGTACACAAGTAAATTCCTTCTGTATGGCCGTCATCTCAATTCTTAAAACAGGAAACAAAGCAGTAAGGGATAAATCAAAGCCGCACCACCTAGCTATACACAAGTCATTAATATACTTTTAGGTCAAAGTTGCCCACCTCCTTGTTCCACTACCAACAGACCACACAGCTATAGTACACTTAAAGAAGCACAGAGAGGCAACATAAATATTTCAAAATGCACAAGGGCACAATAGACAAATCAATCCGGACTCTTCAATGATGTTAAATATGATCCTTTAATGGATTCTTGGACAACATATGGTGTAAGGTGATGGAATGATACAGCCAAAATGCAGCTACTTTGGCTATATCATTCCATCAACTTCGGAATTGATTAGTCTATTGTATTCTTTAAGTGTACCTCTCAATACTTACATGGCTCACAGATAGACCACTCAAACACTACTGGCGGGTGGTACATCTTGTGGGTTATCCTCAACCTGAATCTGCTAAAGGTACGACCTGATTCCTGGATTTAGCTCCACTGCTCGCATGCAGAGCTATTACCTGTCGCTGGAAATCCCAGACTCAAGCCCCCTCGCTACAGAACTGGCAACGCTGATCTATAACACTGGGCCCAGACAGAAGATACTGACGTAAGGTGAGAGGAACCGCTTGGACTACGACGTGTCCCGTTAGCTGACCTTTCAGACAATCTAATGCAGGTCCACAAATTAATGATTCGTAATGATGACCTCCCACGTTGAACACAATCAATCCAGGTTGCATACACAACTGGCATTCTGGCAGCTTGGCGCCCACTCCCCTCCTTCTAACACCTCACCCCTCGATTCTGTTGCACAAATGGGTCTTTTTATGCCTGTCCTCCTACACGAGGTTCCTTTTATGCTCCCCTCCTACACACACAAAGCAGCTTCTTGTTTATCAGTTATTGTTTCTTATGGACGATTTCATTACCACTGGTCAATTTCCCTAATTTGATTGCTGGATTTGATATTTCCCATGTGCACTGTAAGCTAAAATGTCCTCAACCTCCTACATGTTGTACCTGACCCTTTGACTATGATGTCATGTCCTTTACAAAAAAATCAATAAAGTTGTTTTGAAGAAAAAATACTAAGACCAAGGAGATAAGTCATGTGCTCAGGATAGGAGGGACTCATTTTCACTCCTAAACAGGGAAGAAATCTGGGCATTTTATGTATCGTAACATACCTCTTAGAAGTGAAACTGTAAGCATCTTTCAAAACTGCCCCGTTCAACATTGTCAGGTGAATCGGTTTCCACTAATATTAGAATCTTGGCGTATAATGAAAAGCAATGGCCAGCAGAAACAGACTAAGTTCTTACATTAGCCAGCATAATGACATGGCTATGGGTCAGCCCATTACTTCCTGAGACTGAGTTCTTCTAGCTCAGAATGTTTCGGCTTCATATTGACAATCAACCAAAGACAGAATTAATTGAAGTTTGCCAAAGACAGAATTAATTGAAGTTTGCCTGTCTTAGCTCCAAGTGCCTCACTACTTGCACCCCAAAATAAATTGATTGCCTAAGTCTGTGGGATATGGAAGACAAGACGACTGTGGTCCAATATCTTTATTTGTGTGAATCCGACTGCACTACTGATTACACTAGGCATGCTTGCACCCATAGGAAACACAGTTTCGTTTTAGATCAGGAACCATGACACATTTGATCTGCTTTCCCTTGGGTTATGTACAAAATATTGTATCCAAGCTTGGCCCTGCGATTAATAATCTGGTCAATCTAAGCTCCATTTAATGTTTTTTTGCAAATTTTATGCTAAGTATGCCAGCCTATTTTTGATCCCGTTTCCCCGTTTTTAAAGAAATATTGTTTTATCACTGCCCAATGGAGACCTGCTTTTAGATTTTTATTGCTGCTTATAAATGAGGAAGCTGTTTTGTATGTTGGTTCCTTTTTAGGTCGAGCCTGTGCAGCGCATGCACTGCTCTGCGAGGCATGCTGTATTAGAGTATGGACTTGATGTTCCGCCTGTATTTTTCTTTGGCTTGTTATTGTCCTTTGTAAATGTTGGCTTCTGATTTGTTAATAGGCTTGTTAGTCCCTTCCTTGGCAGGGCCTTGTCTTCATTTGTAATCTCTCATGAGAACTGGCCCTTTTTAGGTTTCGCCTGCCGATCCGCTGCGCAGGCGAAAACTTTTGTTTACCAGTATGGGGCTTTGTCCTGCCTCTCTGTTCCATTGGCTAGCTCCATAAATGGAGGCTAGCCATTGGAACAGAGATATGTCCGAAGCGATTCATGGGCGTTCCGTCGAATTTTTCTCTTTTTGCCCACGTCATGCGGCAGTGGGCGTTTTTTTTTTCTTTTTCTTCGGCATCCTTCGTCACACCAGCCGGACGGCTCTCCCTGTGAGGACGCAGACCCGACCCGCTCCTTACTCCGAGCCGACTCCCAGAGGTAAGTTTTTTTATTTTCCTACACGTTACGTACCGGCCCCACTTGTAAATGCTTGTTAATTATTCAAGGCCAGGGCAGGACTCATTGTGACCGGCTCTTGCAGGGGCCGCATGGTCACATGAACCCGCAGTCCGACAGAGGGCCTTCATGGACAATAGAAGCCCTCCGACCGACCCCGGAGCCCGGCAGTGACACGACGTGTGGCTTTAATTAGTGTTTTCACTTGTAATTTTAGCAGCAGTCCCTGTGCTTACTGCCAGGACCCATTGTGCTGGCTGCAGCCTGCTGCCGCCCGGACTCTAAACAAATGCGTACTTAAATATTTATCACCCGTGCTCGGTATATAAACACAAAATGAGCATGGCTTTTTAGAAGCCCCTAAGTTCGGGAGACCCCAGCTTGTGCAGGGCGCCTGGCCGGCAGTCCTCATACAGTGTGAAACGGCCGGAGATGGCGGCTGACCCCCTGCCAAAGCTCCACGCGCTGTAGGACGACCCGAGAGTTCACTTTCCCTAGCACGGATACTCTCACATCACCACCGACGCCTATTGAACCATATACCTCACTCTGCTAAGACGAGCGACCCTCGGGCAGTCCGTCGGAGAGCCGTGGCTGAGACACGTGTATTTATAGATATGAGTTTGAAGTGACCCCCTCCAGGACACGCGGGGCATAACTCAGGTGTCAAGTACGCACCACGGCTCACCGTGAGCATCAATCCTTCACACATCGAGCTGTGGCAAGCTTTGCTAGCAAAGGACCTGACAAAGGGAAAGCAGGACGCCTCAGCACAGCCACAAGACTCGCACAGCTTTCTCCGGTGCACTTTCACAACCCTCTCCCAGACACAGGCATTTGGCAGCGTTGAATAATACAGGGGTCAGATAGGCCCACACATGAATTATGTACAGTCCGTCCGCCCGGCTGCAGTCTATTGGAGGCAGTAAATCCTGCATGTTCTCTCTTGTCCAGTGTGACTTCAGCAGCCGCCCAGGATGCACCGACTCTGTGTATCGCCACAGATGGGGCAGCAGCCCGGTGACCTTTCCCGCTTTAATAATTTAGTATTTTGTCTTGGGCAGAAACCGATCCTGAATCATAACCCTTGGAGGACAAGCCCTGCTGGCCACTGCACAGGGCAGGGCCAGCGCGTTCCGCGGGGGAGAACAGCGCCCTGGACCAGGGAGGGGGGCTCGCAGTGTGGCGGGCGGGCTTGCAGTGTGTGGGGGGTTCTGTGTGGGTGGGGCTCGCAGTGTGTGGGGGGGCTCGCAGTGTGTGGGGGGCTCTGTGTGGGTGTGTGGGGGGCTCTGTGTGGGGGGCTGTGTGTGGGTGTGTGTGTGGGGGGCTCTGTGTGTGTGTGGGGGGGCTCTGTGTGTGTGTGTGGGGGGGCTCTGTGTGTGGGGGGGCTCTGTGTGGGTGTGGGGGGGCTCTGTGTGTGTGTGGGGGGCTCTGTGTGGGTGTGTGTGTGTGGGGGCTCTGTGTGGGTGGCTCTGTGTGTGTGTGGGGAGGGCTCTATGTGGGGGGCTCTCTGTGGGTGTGTGTGTGTATGGCATTTGCGAGAGATTAAGCTATTGGCATTATAAATGACAATGCCATTTATTTATCTGTTTTCAAAACAAACACATAAATAAAAATGTTGTCATTTACAATGCCAATAGCTCTAACTTTTGCAAAGGCGAAACCGTTGCATTGTAAATGCTTGTTTCTTCTGTTGTTACACGGTATGTCTTCTTTAGTCGGTAAGCACTATTTACTTTAAGGAGTTTCTCGTACTGAAGGCACCACATGCTTTCCTTCAACATTCACCCTTTCATTTACAAGAGTTTGAGCTATTGGCATTGTAAATTGTAATGCCTTTTATTTATGTGTTAATTATCAAAACAGATCAATGAAAGGCAATGTCATTTACAATGCCAATAGCTTAAACTCTCGCAAATGCGAGACTTATTGCATTGCAAATGCTTGTTAAAACATGCTGCTCAGGCACGGAGGACCCTGCTGATTTAAAACCATGGGAATTATTGTTTTAATATGTAATTGCGCTTTGCCGTTTTAACTGTTATTTGTATAATTTTATTTATACACTTTTATGGATGTCAGAATGCATCCGAATAAAGTTTTATTGATTGATTGATTGCCTGAGTCCCACATATTTTGCTGCTAGACAGAGGAGCACAGATTAAACAGCACTAATTTGGAGACTATTCAATCACGGAAACACGTTTCTCTCCACAGACCAACCAACGGTGTAATTCTTTGAATTAACTACTAAACAGCTTTTAAAAAAATTTAAAGGCGCTCTTGCTTTAATCCTTTTAAGCTTCAACTCTGCTGATCAGTGTCAACTGCCGGGTGACTATTCAGGGACAACTAATTACTGATTTCATGTCACATTCATTCCTTCAATGGATTATCACTTTTTTAAAGCAATTTTGGTAATGCTGTGTGAGAAATGTTGTTCTATGTCACGATTATTTATATAAGATACACACTGATTAGATTTAAATTGGAATCATTACTCTATCATTTGACTTGGCTATTTTCTGTCATCAGTTCTCACTACTCTTGGCTTCTCTGTCCATCTTGTATTCAGAGAACATGTTGTCCCACCCTACAGATACCTGCCCATATTCCTTCCCCTTAATCATGCACTATCCTACAAGAACAGGATGCAATGACCTCTTTTGACATGCCATCTTCTATGTGAATGATTCAGTCTTAGAACCTGACAACTGAAGGTGTAGGCAGTCTTTCTTTCTGGCTTGGCATCCAGGGCCTTAACCTTTCTGACTTTGTTCTTTTTCTCATTCACTTGCTTTAGCTGGGTTCATGCACCAGCCTACTATCAGCATGGTGAGAACCCTTTATGAGGATTTTTCTTAGATGGTATAGTGCGTGTGTTTCAAACAACTTGGAAAGGGGCCTGTTTTTAGGACTAGGTTTTGGGAGCAGAGCTGTTTAACACACCTATTGCTAACAACATACAAAGAGTGGGTTTTGGTTTGCTCCATTCAACAGTTGGCTTCTTCGAGCAGCCTCTTTCAGCCACTGGCTTGAGACATTGTAATTCCTGTCTGGGCTCAGCCCCAAGCAGCATTCATCTCTCACCTAAAGCTTACAGATGGACACATTTATTTTCTTAGGCACGGGGAGATTACATGATTTGCCCAGACTCACAGGATGCTGAGGCTCCCTGCAGAGACTCGAACCTGGTTCCCCAGCTTTGAGGTCGACCACTGTAGCCGTTAGGCCACATCCTCTGCCTCTTGACGTTCAAGCTGGAGTACCGCTGGAAGGGAAGTATTCACAACCCCACCAGCTGTGCTAAATAAATTAGGGGACAGGAAAGTATTATTTCTTTAATAAATTAAATGTTTGGCATTATCAGACCCTAGGTAGGGTTCAGGTATACGCAGCTTGTAAAATTTGGGTGATGGGATTTATCAATGGATTCTTGCTGCCTCATTACTGACTATTTATGTAGGTGGTCAACGCAGACTGCAATTCATGAGATTTGGGGTCAGTTAGACGTGCTTCAGGCAGTTTACATTTATAGCAGGACAGGGTCGGCTTAAAAGCTGGTGGCGCCCAGCGCGACAATCATTTTTGGTTCCCCCACCCCATGACCTCCTCCTCGGATTCTCTCACTGCCACCGGGCAAAAGTACCCCATATCTCTCCAATCATAAGTTATTGCTAAACACAGCGCACCCACTGAGGTTAGCGCCCCCCTCCACAGGGAAGTGCCCAGTGGGCTGCACCGTTCACACTGCCCTAAAGCCGGCCCTATAGCAGGAAGATACACAACGTGTTCTAGTTGAGGTTTTTCGGACAAGGAGTCAAAAGCTTACATCTCCAAGCTTGGAGATTCTGGAGGCCAGCTTTTAGACTGTTGAGTAGCCGCGGGAAGTAGGAGGCTGAGAATGGAGGTCTACAGGGTGGGTGCGGGTCTGAATGATGGCCAAAGTCTATGCGGTGCCAAACCAGGTGAGCCGCAGAGTGAAGACACCCTCAGATGACCATTGATTTATGTACCGCCTGTTGCTGTTTCCCACAATATAAGTCTGCTTACAAGTCATATTTCCTTAACTAGAGATCTTTCTGTATCTGTCAGCACAAATGAACAGTTACAGCTCTTATCTTGCTGAGTCTAATCTGCAACTTCTGCAGTTCCACATCTCTGCAGCTCATCAAGGACCACAGACTTACTGAGAGAGGAAACATGTTTGTTAGTCATGCAACCCGCAGCTTTCCACCTCGCACACACTTGAGCGGGCGCAGCGACAGGAAGGTGAGATAGGCCTCACACGCCACGCAGTCAGACAATGCCGGCCTCGTGGCCTTTGCCTGTTTTGTATTAGGCCGACATTATTTTGCACTTTCGCTGGAGATTTGATGTTGCCTCCAGTTACTCTAAAAATGACTGCGGTTGGGACTGTATGCTTGCAATGTTCTACCATGCCCTGCCGACCGTGGGGTCAGAGCGATCCATGCATTAAAGCTTTGTATAACCACTTGTCAATATGCATTACAACATACACACTACTTTTGCCTTTTTAAAAAATTGTTAAAAAACTATTTCTTTAAAATGGTCATTTAACTTTCCTGCCCATTCTCCCACAGCCCGCGCACGCGCCAGGACACTCTAGAGTATTTGAGCGCGATACAAATCCTTTTATAACATAACATAACATGCAATACCCGAAATGCATTTCCTGATTCTAGTGCCCTGGGGATGCCCTTTGGGCTGGCACAGCAGATTTTGGTAGGAAACCAACCCAGCATTGTTTGGGCAACCAGGAAATGAAAACTGCATTTTTGGGGAAATGTTTTCGTTCAGGAACACCCCTTATTTTTTTATTTATTGTATTTAATGCGATTTTATATCGCGCAAACTTTACCCGAAGGTGTCCGAGCGCTTTACATAAGAACCAGTTGCAAAACATAAGGACTAAGGATTACATGCGTTACATAAAAGATACAAACAGAAAAAACTGCAAATGTACAAGATGTAAAGTCACACAAGGAAGAGATACAAACAGAAAACAAAATAGCAAATGTACAAATAATTAAGTCAATGACAATGCCGATAGGCCTGTTTTAGGAATGAAAGTGCCTTTGAGTCACGATGGATGTAGGCACTCAATAAGTCGTCACAGGCGCACTCTGTCACCCAACTTTCCACTCAAGCCTCAATTCTTCCTTCCACTGATCAATTCTTGCATCACCCTCTGACACAACAGCAATAAAACTAAAACAACATGAGCCTGATAAATTAAGTACAAAAATAGAAACATTCCTGCCGTATGGTGGGCACGTGTTTACAATAACAAAACTAAATATAGCAGCAGGTCCGCCCAGGGTGGCAGTAGGTCTAGCTATGCCACTGCACAGTCAATATTATAATGTCCCTGCCTGATAAACGTTTGGCAAGAAGTAAAAAAATGCAGCAGCATAGGTGTGGAGTGTGCAGAAACCCGAGAACGAGACATACAGGTAGATGCATCAAGCATTTTTGCGAGCGCAAATGGTGCGAATCGCAAAATTCGTCCGTTTGCGCCCGCAAAAATGGCATTTGAGATGCATCAAGGGTTCATGCACTCGCAACTTAAGAATTCGCAAATAATTGCGAGTTCTCAAATTGCGATTGCAGTTAAGGAATCGTAATTTGCGATTCCTTAAATGCAATTCATGAACCATTCCAAGTTTGCGAATTCGCAATCTGGGGTCGCTATTTACCGCGAACCCAAACTACGTGGTAAAAAGCAAAAACTTAGAAATATGCACTTTAGTTGTATATTTAGTTGTCCTTGGGACATGTGTGTGCGCAACACCAGTGAACATTACCATTTCAGGGGTGCAACAGGGAGTCCTTTGGACACCCTGGCACCCTTGAAATTGTGGCACATTTGCGATTCGCTAATTGCTTGCGAATCGCAAATAAGGAATCAGTAGGAATCGCAAAAAACATTGCAATTCCTACATGCATCCCGTTTTGCGAGTCTTTAACAGCGATTCCTTAAAATTCGCTATTAAGGACTCGCAAAACATAACTTTGATGCATCTGGGGGATAGAGAGAGACAACAAAATGACGGAAAGCTTTTCTACGGACGTTTGTGCTGCTGGGTTATTTGCTAACTATTTGTGAAAATGCTGCATGGCACAAAACCATCAGAGCCTCATGCAGCATTCAGTTAGCTGCAGGATACTGGCTATATTAACCTCAACAATGGGGTGTTAGAACCCTATCCAAATTGGGCCAGTTGGCAGGAATACTGTCTTGCCATGAAAAAGGTTGAGTCGCAATAGCGAGTGGGCCGGTAGTTGTTTCGAGGCCTGTAGGTACAGTTATTTCATCATGCTTATACCATTTAAAGACTATTAGAAGGATTCTTACATACGCTTATTCGAATGAGAAACACATGGTTGTAAAAACAGTTACTGCGAATCGTTAATTCAGGCTTAAGTATGACATGCTCATGTATTTTCAGAAGTAAAACACACTTACACCTCAAAAAAGCTCTGTGAATCAAAAAGCATTTACTCCACAATGGACGTACAACACAAAAGTTCCCTTCATTTTAGTGACCCAATATCTGGCTGTACTCAAAACTTCTAATAAGGCCTTCAGGTGATATGGTACATTTCTACATGGCAAGCAAATTCCATACGCAGTGGCCAAGAATTTCGGGCAGCGCCTCTTCTATCTACCGTAATGCTGCAATTTCCTATTTTGCTGCTAATGAGTTGATTTACAGCTAGATGCATCAAATAAAAATCCGCGCGCAAAGGGGCAGATTCTCAGAATCTGCCCCTTTGCGACCGGTATTTTTGCATTTGGGATGCATCATCCCAAATGCAAAAATCGCAAATAGAGAAATCGCTAAATTGCGATCATTTGCATATAAGGAATCTCAAATTGAGATTCCTTAAATGCAATGCATGAAAGTTTTAAAAATAGCGAATTCGCTAATAGGGCACGCAAATTACCATGAAGTACAACTTCATGGTAATTTGCAAAAACTTTGAGAAATGCACGAAAGTGCATTTTTCAAAGTTTCATGTTGCGCACACACATGCCCTAAGGGCATGTGTGTGCGCAACATATGTGCACAGATCAATTTCAGGGGTGCAACAGGGTGTCCTTTGGATACCCCTGCACCCTTGAAATTGCAATCTCAATTTGCAAATCGCTAATTGCGATTCGCAAATTGAGATTGTCTTCCCATTCATTCCTGTGGGCCTCTAGGCCCGTAGGAATGAATGGGGAGGTATTCCTTAATTGCGACTCGCAATTTGCCAGTCGCAATTAAGGAATTCTAAGAAATCGCTATTTTTTTAGTGATTTCTTGATGCATTCCATTTTGCTATTCCTTAATAGCGAATCGGTATTTTTCACTATTAAGGAATCGCAAAATGGGTTGTTGATGCATCTGGGGGTTTGTCTCTTGGTCATTGATGGTATGTGCGGTAGCCCATGATGAGAGAGACCAAGAGTGATTCCTTGAGGAAAATTTACTTGAGTAATACTAAATTTGCTTCTATGACATATAGCACATCATTCCAAAAGTTAAGCAACTTTGGATACGTTCATGAAACATGAAATAGACTACCTTCTTCCCCATAGTCTGAATAGGTGATATCTAAAGAATGCAGCAAAATGTGTACAGCATTCTTTTTACAGACTGTAACGGAGCAGGGACACGTACCACGAGGGAATGGTGGAGCCCTTGCCCAGCTGAATGTGCATCTCCGCCTTCTCCACAGACTTAACGAGTGGGAGGACGGATTGGACGGACCAAACGACGAGGGAGAAGAAAGCGGGTCCTTTAAGTGGGCGTATGCATCTGAGAAGAAAGACCCGGCCCGAAGGACGTCAGAGGAACCGGATTGGGTAAAAGCCAGGAAGTGTTTTACACGGCGTGTGTAATCACCCCGGAGGAGAAGGCGGAAGGAGGTGGAACGGAGGCGAGCGTACGAAGCGGAGAAGGAGAAGAAGACAGAGTTTACCAGAAGGAAGAACGCGGAGAGGACGGAGGGTTCGAGACCAGAGGAGAGCCAGGAGGCCAACGACCCCGTGAACCACCGTGCCACACTCCCGAGGGAGGAGTGTGGCTGTCACAGGTACGGCGGCGTTGGGCAGCCTGGGTGGGGAGACGGAGTGCTCGAGAGTAGCAGTGTATATGTCCCTGTCTGTCGCTTCCCTCTGTCGTTACCCTGCCCTTCCACTTCCATTGCCCCCACCCCTCTGATCCTCACGTCTACAACACTGAGTACTGTACATAGAGTAAGCACGAGTCACTGGATTCGCCATCACATTCCCCGGTCCCCCAGGTGCAACTCTTATAGAGGACTGTGACCTAACGGCCTCCCTCTTGTTTTTGGTCTCTTACATGGTACGGAGCTGACGGTGTCCGGTGTAGAGAACACCCCCCAACCTCAGTAAGAAACGGAAGAAGACCACCGCCACGGACCAAATCACCTTTGCCAGAGAGAGACTGACCTTCAGAAACAGAAAGACGTTTATGTCAAAACCCAAGAGAACCTTAAAAATAAAACCTTCTTTGAATCCCACACCTGGTGTCACGGTCGTCCCTACTCCCCACACTGGTGTCAGAAGTGGGATCTACCCCATCAGAAGTGACCATGGCAATGGAGCAGGTGATCCAGACCCTTATAGACGGTCAACAAAAGTTGGAATGGGCGATAGGCCAACAGATCAGCACCGCTGATGCAGACCGGGACTTGTTACGAACCTCTATGGCACAACAATTGGACACCATACAGAAGGTAGCCCAAGCCCCGAGCGCTTCCTCCCCGGTGGACCGAAGACTGGTCGGACCACATCCGTCGGGAGTGGCGTTACAGAAATACGTGGTAGGAGAAGACCCCGACGCGTTCCTTGTGAACTTTGAACATGCGGCCAGGGCGTGTGGGTGGCCGGAAGAGAAATGGCCCTTCTTCTTAGCTCCTTTACTGACTGGAGAAGCCCAGACTGAATTTGAATTTGAATTTAAAAAGCTTATATATCGCATCGTACACCATTGCGGTTTCTTGGCGCTTTTGACGGCTTGCAATAACCTAATAATGGACCATTTAGAGTGGGAAGGCCTGAGCAAACAAAAAGGTTTTCAGGCCCTTCCGAAAGGCAGAATATTGTTTAGAACTTCGGAGGTGGTCCGGCTTGGAGTTCCAGAATACCGGTGCTAGGGAGGAGAAATTCGAACCTCCCCATTTTTTCCTAGTGAAACGAGGGACTTGAAGTAAGGACCGATCCGACGAACGAAGTTGTCTGGCGGGAACGTAGTTGGTTAGAAGGGATGAAATGAAGGCCGGGGCCTTTCCCTGTCTCGCCTGAAAAACCATGCACCCCATCTTAAAAAGTGAGCGTTGCCGGACAGGCAGCCAGTGTAGTTCCTTCAAGAGAGGTGTAGAATGATGGAACCGGGGAAGGCCATACACCAGCCGGGCAGCTTGGTTCTGCACCAGCTGGAGTCTGCGGAGGCTGTATGCCGGAATGCCGTTGTAAAGGGCATTGGCATAGTCTAGGCGGGAGATAACCAGGGCAGACATAATGAGTTTAAGTGCCAACGGGGAAAAGAAGCGGGAAACAATACGGATAGTTCGGAGCATAAGAAAACAAGAGGAGACAACAGCAGCAACCTGTGAGTGAAGGGTGAGCTGGTGATTAATTTTTATACCCAATGTTTTTACCGTAGAAGAAGGAATGGGAGGGGTACCAAGAGTGAGGGGCCAAAAAGAAGAGTTCCAGGGACTGGAGGAGCCACCAGTAAGCACCAACTCGGTTTTATCCGGATTGAGCTTCAGATGGTTGTGGCTCATCCAGTCCCTGATAAAAATCATAATAGACTGAAAATTGGAAATAGCGTGAGAGGAGGAAGACAGGTCAAAGACCAGCTGGAGGTCATCCGCATAATTATACACCGCGACCTCCAGCTGTTGTAGTGCAAAAATCAAAGGGTAGATGTAAAGATTAAACAATAAGGGAGAAAGAGAGGAACCTTGGGGACTGCCTACCAGGTGGCAAACCATTCGGGGACGTCCTCCTATGTAGACATAAAAGCGGTGATTCTGGACCACCTAGGGATGGACGCAGAAGCATATAGGCTCCGCTTCAGAAGGGAGAAGGGGATAGCGGGGGAGAATCCTAAAACCATGTATCTCCGAGTAAAGATGGCCGCTGAGAAATGGCTCTGACCCGACAGTAGAAGCAAGGAGGAAGTTATGTCCAGTATCATCCTCGAACAATTTATGGAGGTCCTACCCTATGGGACCCAGAGATGGCTAAGGCAGCACCCAGGACTGACGGCGGCCCAAGCCATTGAAATGGCTGCCAACTATAACAGGGCAGCACCACGTACTTTTCCGTGGGACACCGAAAGAGGGGGGAAAGCTACCCCTACTCCGTCCAAACCCGAGTAAAAAAAGACTGTCCTTGAACCACTCAAGCCACGCCCATATAAACCGGAAGCGTCCATATTGAAGGGGCCCCAGTGCTTCGATATGCGGAGAGTGGGGACACATAGCCAGGATATGCCCCCAAAGAAGACCCCCCGAAGAACCCATGGAGGTTGGCTACATTCCCAAAGCGGTGATGTACACCGCTGAGATGGGCCCATCATTCTACGTAAGGGTACGTGTAAACAAGAAACTGGTAAAAGCCGTACTTGATTCAGGATGCCGACAGTCGGTCGTCCAGGAACGACTATTGCACCCCAGCCAGGTAGGCCATGAGGGAACAGTGCACATCAGGTGCGTTCACGGCGACGTAAAACCATACCCTATGGCCCGCATAACCCTCCACCCAATAGGTAGGGAACCATGTTCCGTCAAGTGGGTGTAGTCAGATCCTTGCCTGAGGAATTAATCATAGGACTAGACAACCCGGACTTTTTGTCACTGTTCAAAAGGGAATTGAAAGACCTCCCTGTAGGGAATTACCTATCCATAGAACCTTGGGTGTTGGACAGGGGCTTCAAGTTCGCACAGGCCAACGATCCCTCTCTCTTGAATGCGTGTGAGGCGGCCCACATCTCTCAGACCACCCCTGCCCAGGGGTACCCAAGATTCCGCATAGACAATGATCTATTATATCGGGAAGGCAGAGTAGGAGAACCAACACAACTGGTTGTCCCCAAGGACTTCAGGGAGCAGATCCTTTTCTACGGTCACACCCACCTTACTGCTGGGCATAGTGGGGCCGAGAAAACGACACACAACATATTGAGGCTTTTTTATTGGCCAGGCATATATAAGGAGGCAGAGACCTACTGTAAACGATGCGAGGTGTGCCAAAAGAAGAACCTAACCCGACCCCCAGCGGTTCCCCTACAACCCCTTCCTATAATAGGCAACCCATGGGAAAGAGTAGGGATGGACTTGATTGGTCCCTTACCCCGTACCTCAAGAGGACATACATACGCTCTAGTGGTGGTGGACTACAACACACGGTTCCCGGAGGCTTTTGCCCTTAGCGCTCCGACTACTAAGAACGTAGCCGACAGACTGATAGAGCTGTTCTCAAGGGTGGGGTTTCCACGAGAGATCCTAACGAATCAAGGTACTCCCTTTGTTTCCCGGATGATGGGAGAGGTATGTAAAATGCTTGACCTCCACCACATCCGGACGTCCGCCTATCATCCTCAAACGGATGGCCTCGTAGAGAGGTATAACCGGACGTTGAAAACACCCCTCAGAAGTTATTAACCACCGAAAACAAGGACTGGGATAGGATGTTGCCCCTAGCCCTCTATGTGGTGAGAGCCCAGGTACAGAGCAGTTTGGGGTTTTCCCCGTTTGAGCTCCTGTACGGCCACCAACCACGGTCTCTTCTGGAGATAACCAGGGAAGCCTGGGAGCGGGAGGAGGCCGCCGAACAGAGAACCCTTCTGGAATACACCCAGCAGTTAAGATCCAGACTGGGGAAACTGAGGGATTTGGCGTACTCGAATCTAGAAAAATCCCAAAACTCTCAAAGGCGGTACTACGATAAGGGAAAAAAATGGAGAACCCTGGGGATAGGGGATTGGGCCCTGGTGCTCCTACCTTCTTCCACTCAAAAGTTCTGGAGTGAGTGGAAGGGGCTCTATAAGGTGGTAGAGACCATTGGGCATACATCATACAGGTTGCACATGTCACCAACTAGGAGACAAACCTTCCACATCAATCTCCTAAAGAAATGGATAGGACAACCCCCTAGCCCGGCCATTCTTGCTCTACCTACCGGTGATACAGGGTCGTCCTTAGAGTACCTCCCAGTGAATCAAGAGCTGACCCAGACAGAAAGAAGGGAATTGACCGAGACTCTATATCCTTTCTCAATGATATTCTCAGACACCCCGGGTTGTACACATTTGGCGGAACATCAAATCCACACAAAAGAAGGACAGATAGTGAAACAAAGAGCCTATCGTATTCCAGCTGTGGTAAATAAATAAATAATACCCTATTTTTGAATGAATAAATGAATAACAGATAGCTCAATAAATAAGAGTCAAGATTCGAGGTAGTAGGAGTTTGCAGGTTTATTACAGCAAATACAGGAATAGGATGGCAAGGCCCAGCAGCGCTGCCGGGGTCAGGATCGGGACAAGGGAATAACTTTTTAATAACAGTGCATGAGCATATATACATAACGCAAACACATAGCATTACATTGCAATAGGCGTAGCAGTGGGTGGAGCAATAGGCGTGACGCGTAGCAGTCGCGAAAGATAAGGGTGAAAAGAGGTGTAACAGGGCGTATACATAGACATGTGATGCAAACATAACAGAATATGTCATGAATGGGGCGGAAACCATGGAGGGGGCTACCTGAGGAGCCGGGACCTCTAACCTGATGGTGCGCGCAAACTAGCAATGACGTGTTACTAGGAGAAGCTGGGGCTATGAACTCTGTGCTAGGAGCAGAGACTGAAGTCTGGAGAGTCAGGGCGACATGTACCTAAACAGTATCTAGTATCTGATGTTTAGAGAACATGTTGATATAAACTAGAAGTCAGGAGGGGAAAGGCTAACTTGATTCTAAGACTGGACCATGCATTATTCTACATGTAGTGCGTGATGAAGAATATTAAATGACCATTAAATGCAGTATTTCTCTAACGTGGAGACGTGAAGGCTAGACAATGACGGAAACTATCGATGCGATTCAGTAGCTTTAGGAATGCAGAGAAGGAGGACTGAACTGATAACTGGAATCATAACATATTCTTGGCAGACTCAGAGGCAGAGCCAGGGTGAGCCGGGCACTGCGAGGCAGGAAGCAAGTGAAGGGTCGAGGATACAGGTGGGGGCTGTATCGCTCCTCAGCGAGGTTTCAGGAGACAGGAGCTGAATCTGGTGTCCAGGCCCTTTTGAGGCCTAGAAACGGGGACTTTACAATGGAATAACGTGCACACTGAGAAACGTGGCAACGTAACTTTACATAGGCCTGATATTCGTAGTATTCACGAGAACTGGAAACTGGCATACTAGAGGTGGACACAACTGTAATTGCGTCATTAATCGAACATAGGGAATGCATATGCATATTTAATCATGCACACATAACATATGATGGATGACACGTAGGGACACAGAACATGACAAAATTTACTTTTCCACATTCCCTCCTTGTCACTACGTTTCCATCAGGAAACATCAATATTCATGATACCATCTATCATTTCATACAGTATCATTTGCTCGTCTCGAATTATCCTGGAACGGGATTTAGAACGGGGCTTGGGACTAGGAATACATGATGTAGCACAAATGCCGCAAATCGCAGGGCCACATTGTATACAGAGGCAGCAGCTGAATATGATCGCTACTGCAATACCTAGAAAGGACAAGACTTTCCATCCCCAGGCAGAAATTATATTCCAGAACCAACCGGACCATGTCCAGGTGCCTGGATCTTGGTGTAACAGATGGGCAATTTTATGGAGTCTGGTTATAGCTGAATAAACAGACGGCGCGTTATTTGGAATGAAAATGCAGCAACTAGATCCGATGACTCTACAGGCCCCGCCCCTATCGGCCAGTATGACGTCAAGGACGAGACGATTCTGTAAAACGACAAATCTCATAGCAGATTGCTCTTCAGTTAAGTTACCTAGAGCAGAGGCAGTCTCATTGACTACTGCTTCAAGGGTTCTGGTTAACCTACGGATCAGCTTACTATTCTGGATAGGTCCTATAAAGAAAAAGAAACCTCTATTGAAATCTGTATACTGTTCTAGAGCAGTTTCAGTATAATCGACAATGGGGGACTCCCTTCTATGTCTAATGTGTACTAGATGTGTGTTTCTATGATAATCAGGTGGGGCTAGGAAAACTGGTGGCAGTAGGAAGGCAATGTAACAGGTTCCCTCCCAATCGAGGGGCAGACGAACATATGCAGTTTGACCACAAATAAAATAAGAATGACGTGAAGCTTTGAAAATGGATTTCCCACTGTCACTATACTTGACAATAGTAGTACAATCACTATGTCCTACATGTACGGAACCATTATTTTGGACACATAGCTCGCCTTTAACTGGTAGTACTGAAATAGCAGGTAAGTCTGGAGTAGTATCAGACTGAACATTCAGGACCATGAAATTCGAAGAATAGTTACCTAAATTATAAACTTCATTTTCTAGATCTAACCCGGTTCTGTGGGGAAGACCTTGCTTGTCTGGGAAACATGTACTGTTAAGAAAAGACATATCTGTTGAGGATGACGTTAACGTGGACCATGCTCCACACGAACCATTATGTGAAAAAGGATAAGGAAAAAGTGGCAGAACTCCCTTCGGTATCTGGAAAGGGGGGAGTCGACCACACACCCAACAATTAGTGGCATTGCTGGTCTGATGTGAGTAATGTAACATGCGGATGAAAGAATTATTTTTCATAGCGAGGCGGTAAGAGAGTTCATGAGGAGGCAGATCACTAAACGTGTGCTCTATTGTAGCATTAGCAGATTTATTTACATGAAGAACTGGGAAATACAAGAAAAATGCATAACTGGTGCAGGAAATCATAATGCTGAGAAATAATATGAAACATAGAAAAACGATACATCGAATTGAGTTTTGACTAACTCTCTCACTATGGGGGTCTATTTTATACATGTCAGAAACAGTCTAACCGTTTCACCTAGGGGAGGACTTAGACAATCAAACTGGCTGACTTATTTTACTAGACCGGAGTTTCAACTTATACTCCTGTTGCGGAGTTTTCTCTAACAGGGGAGGGTTTGTAGCAATGTCTTTTGCGGGACAGTCCTTGAGAACAATATTTTGGCAATCCTTCAAATCCTGGGAAATGTTCTTTGAGACGGGTTCCAGTCCATAAAACTTCTTTATATGTGAAAGGTGCACCCAGCCTTTGCGACCCTCCAACTTCACGGCTGTACGGGTGGCGAGGAGGACCTGTCGGGGCTCCTTCCAGCGTGGCTCCAGCGGACTTGAGCGGTCAAAATTGCGGACCAAGACCATGGATCCTGGAACGATTTCATGCGGTGCCACCTCGGTATTGTCTGGAAATGCGGCGGCAACCTGTGAACGACAAGAGTTGAGGGCAGACATCAAGGAAGCTAGGTAATCTGTCAGCATATTACTTGAAACATCGGTAATACTTCGGGGTCTAGGAGTACCCCACATGTTAGGGGGGCGGCCGAATACGACCTCATACGGGGACAGACCTGATCTGGAATGTGCGACCATGCGCATATAAAATAAAGCGACTGGCAGAGCTACTAGCCAGTCCACTCCTTTCTCTTTACATACTTTTGCAATACGGATTTTCAGAGTCTGGTTATGTCTCTCTACGAGACCGGCTGCTTCAGGATGGCGTACACAATGGAACTTCCACTGGTACCCTAACAAAAGGGAAACATGCTTCATAAGTTCAGATGAGAATGGCTGGCCGTTGTCAGAATATACGACTCTAGGGAGTCCATAACGGGGGAAGAACTCACGAACCAACTGCTTGGCAGTGGTCGCGGCTGTGTAATCTGGGACTGGATATGCTTCTGTCCACCTGGACAAAGCGCATACAACTACAAGGACATACTTGAAACCTCGACATCGTTCCATCTGAATATAATCCATCTGGAGGACTTCAAAAGGGTGGTCAGGGGGCTGGAATCCACCTTGTTCCACCGGGACACTTTTACCTGGATTAAACTGACAACATATCATACAGGTACGGACTTTCTGCTTGGCTGCAGCTCGTAAATGCTTGTTGAACCAGATGTTCTGGATACTGTCTAACATAGCTTTTTCTCCTAAATGTGCTGGACTATGTGCGGTATTAATAATGACTTGAACCATAGAGTCGGGGAGAAACCATGTGGCTCTACCCTTCGTTAACCATCCTTGATCTGTCTGGACCCCTCCTTGTTCGGACCATTTCTTGATTTCTTCAGGAGTAGCATGTAACTGTATGTCTATGACATCTTGTGTAGGGTCTTTAACTGTCATACATGTAATCGGATCTGGAGTGTGTGTCTGTGTCGGATTAACTGGAATGTCTGGAGTCTGTGCTGTAAGCTTGGCTGTGCGATCTGCTAAATCGTTACCTTGAGAAATAATGTCAGTAACTTTCGTATGTGCTTTGCACTTCATGATAGCAATAGATGTCGGTAAATGTATGGCATCTAACAGAGCTTGAATAAGGAGACCATGCTGAATCTTGGTTCCATGAGAAGTCATGAAACCTCTCTCTTGCCAGAGCACTCCAAAGTCGTGTACAACTCCAAATGCGTAACGTGAATCTGTGTAAATATTAACTTTCAAGTTCTTGGCGTGTATACAGGCTTGTGTCAGAGCAACTAGCTCTGCTGCTTGAGCGGACAGGGTGTCAATACGGTGTGTTTCAATAACTTCAGTGTCAGTAGTCACTGCATACGCGGCGACTAGTTCTCCTGTACTTGTTCTCATACATGAACCATCCACATAAAGTGTCAGGTCGGGGTCTGGTAACGGAATATCTGTCAGATCTTGTCTTGGCTTTGTCGTAATGTTAACTACTTCCACGCAGTCATGTGTGGCAGAATTCGGAGTAACTGATGGTAACAGTGTAGCAGGGTTCAGGATGTTGCAGCGTCTGATTTCTATGTGTGGCTGGAACAGTGTCAATTCATAACCTGTTAAACGTGCAATTGTCAAGTGCTGAGTCTGTGTTCGGTTTAAAAGAACTTCCACGGAGTGTGGAACTTGTACTGTCAGGGAATGTCCTAAGACTATGGAATCACTTTGTCTGATAGCTAGGGCTGTGGCTGCAACTGACTTGAGGCACGCAGGCAGAGCCTGGGCTACAGGATCTAATGTGCTCGAAAAATAAGCACAGGGCTTGTATTGTCCTGCTTGATCTTGTGTGAGAACAGATAATGCTGTACCTTCGCGTTCAGTGACGAAAAGTGTAAAAGGCTTACTGTAGTTCGGTGTCGCTAGAACTGGAGCTTGGCATAGGGCTTTCTTTAACTCATTGAAACTAAGTGTATGTTCAGATGTCCAAGGGAGGACAGTCGATACGGCTGCCTCCTGTGTCGTTAACTGTATCAGTGGCTTGGCTAGAAATGCATACTGAGGAATCCATTGTCTGCAGTAAGAAGTAAGGCCGATAAAAGCACGTACCTCCTTCTGGGTCTTGGGCTGAGGAAGACTCGCTATTAACTGGATACGGTCTGGTGTCAACTGCCTACCCCTCTTGGACAGTAAGTGTCCTAAGTAGACCACTTGCTGGACACAGAATTGAAGCTTAGAAGGGGACACCTTGTGCCCCATCTCGGCTAGGAAATACAAGACTGTAAGAGATGCTCGCTCGCAAGCACGTTCAGAACGGGCTGTGATCAGGAGATCATCGACATACTGGAGCAGGGCAGTGTCAGTTGGCATGTGAATGTTGTCTAGTTGTCTTTTAAGTGCTTGACTGTAAATACTAGGGCTTTCTGTGAAACCTTGAGGAGCGCGTGTGAACATATAGCTCCTTCCATTTAAACAAAATCCGAAAAGAAACTGGCTGTCTGGATGAATAGGGACACTGAAAAACGCGTTCTTGAGGTTGATTACAGTAAAGAACGTGGCTTCGGAATCAATGGCTGTCAATAGGGAAGAGATATCTGGGACCACTGGGTACTGAGGAATAATACATTTATTAAGCTCTCGTAGGTCAATCACTAATCGATATACTGGGGGTGCATTTGGATCAGTACGTTTCATGACTGGAATGATCGGAGAATTGCATACATTGGAGTCAGTTTCTACAACTACTCCTTGAGCAATGAGCTCGTCAATAATTTTGGATAAGGCTGCTACAGCCTCAGGTGGCAATCTGTACTGTCTGATTCGTGGTAACACCACACCTGACTTGAGAGTCACACGATGGGGTGTGATTTGCATATAACCAACATCAGTTGGACCTTGCGCCCATAGATGCTGCGGGACATTAGACAATCTGGGATCAAAATCTCGTAATACATAGTGACCCTTGAAGTCACGTAGGAACAGTCGTATTCCCTCTGGGGAACAGCATATAACTGCACCTAACTCTTTCAGTGTTTTAATACCTAATAAATTCTCTGGACATGACTTAGTAAGTAACAGATCAGTAGTGCGGGACAATGGACCTACTTCTAGAGTAACTGGCTTTGATATTTCATTTACAATGGGTTTTCCTGAAAATCCAAGGGAAACATTTCTTGAGCCTGAGAGCGGAGCCCCTGGAACTTCGGCGTGACTTATAGTGGTCCTACTTGCCCCTGTATCAATCAAAAACTTTCTGTCTTTCCCTAATACTTGACTGTGAACATAGGGACCTTCTTGATCTACAGGTATCTCGATGAGAGGCAAGCCTACCTCCCTCTCTAGGCTGTTTCATGAATACTGCTGGTACTCTGGATACTCAGACTGTGCATACTGGTACATCTGCTGTGTAACGTGCTGTGTTGCAGCAATAGGCTGCGGTGCTGTAACTGTCTGTGGTGCATTCTGTGGCTGAGGAGTCTGTGAAACTTGTTCTTGTCTAGGCGGACGTGGTCTTTCTTTAGTCTTACCAGTAGCTATGTTGTGTTTCAGAACTGCACACTCGTTTATAAAATGACCTGGCTGTTTACAATAATTGCAGTTCCCTTGAACGGGAGCTGCAGGACGACTGGCTTGATTCGGACCCCTCTTCTGACTGTCTTGAGGAACAGATTGTGCAACTAGTACTTTCATTTTCGTGTCTTTCATACGTTTTCTCTCGTGTTCTTGTTCTTCCCTGATCCTATTCTGGTGGTATTGGAGCATCTGCAGCATCTGGGACGGGGTATTAGCTTGCCAGGTGCTTTCGACTTTCAGAACTCGATTTTTAATCGGTGGACTTGAATTCTCGACTAGTTTAGTAACAAAAAGATGAGGGTATGACTCACTACTTGTCTTGAGGCCACTGTTGATACTAAAGCATTTCTCAAATCTAGAATAAAAATCACTAATGTCTTCGTCTTGTTTCTGTTTACAGGCTGAGATTGCATCCCAGTCTTCTTTTCTAGTTGTCAATAATCTGGGTAAAACTTGTATTAATAATTCCGGTAATTCTTTACATTTCGCTCCAAGACCGGTACCTGGTACCCGTGCCTTGTCTTCGACTTCTAGAACTGCCCAATCGATCTTTTTCTCTCCCACCTCCCATTCTTTTTCCTTGAGCTTTTCATACACCCCTGCGGGCAGCAGAACCTTTAACATTTTAATTATATCTGGATACGTGTATTCTCCCATACGGAGCATGTCTTTTAATTCTCTATGGAACCCTGCTGGATCTTTATCATGACAGGGAATTAATTTCTTCATCTCTAGGAGTTCCATCTTTGTAATCGGAGTGTAAACAAACACTCGTTCTAGTTCGCCACCCGTTCCTCTAACTGGGTGGACTTCTCGTAACGGATTCTGTCTCTCTATGTAAAATGGTTTACTTTCTGGGGGTGAGACATGAACAAAATGCGGATTCAAAAACATTCTATATTTGTGACGCTGTTCTAGAATGACACTAATTAAATCGGTACCTAAACCTTTCCATCTATACTGGAGTAACTCGTTCAGGATATCGTGTAACGGACCTGGATCAGAGTGTTGACCCTCATACAATGTAATGAGGTGCTGAATCATATACATACCCGCCAGTCGTTGTTCGGCTGGGGGCATTTTCAGAAACATTTGTGCCACTATTTCGTCTGGAAAAGTGGTAGAATCAGTAATCCATCGGACTGCTGATCGGACTAGTTCTTGTTCATGCATGGTACTTAACTCACTGTAACCGATTCGTGATTTCAGAATGTGATCGGTAGCTTGAAACACTTGTTCTAGAGAACCTTGTTCTGGTGCTGGATGATGAAAAATAGACTTGTGTTCTAGGCGTAAATGGCGATCTGGAAATCTAGATTTTCCTACATACGCTATTCTGTCGGGATTCTCGTCGTCTAACTCTTCAGGATCAGAGTTACTTTCTTTCTCGCTTACTTGTGCTGCTTTACGCTGTTCGTGTAACTTTATTATTTCTTTACGGATTTTCTTGTACATACTCTCCATAGCACCGACGGTCTTGTGCTTACCCTCGGCTATATTATCACTCCACCTTGTCAGGGTTTTCATTTCAGCCGGATCTTTAGACGGGTAATCTTGTTCTCTTATTAGACAATTGATCAGAAACTTTAATATCATGAGCTGGGTCTCAGCTTTCCTTTGAGACATGGCCTCGCCAATGCTTTCTGGATCATCCCCTGTACGGATGAAACGATATATTCTGTCTAGATCTTCTTTCATATTCGGTAAGGTGACTAGATACTCGGTCACCTTTCTTACGCGGAATGAATATAAAACCATATTATCCTCGCCTGGGACTGGATCATAGCCGCATTCAGCAAGGGATTTTCTTATTTCTGCTACAGACTGATGTCTTGGCGTACGCTGTGACGCTTGTATATGTAATTCGGCTGTCGTTAAACGCTTGTGTGGCGGCGGGGTTTGAGGAGTACCTCCCCCTGCGGCCCCTAAACTAGAGTCGTCGACTGATCCTCTTCGTACTAGTGTGGCAGGAAATTGAAATGCGGGCTGAACTGGTGTGGCGGGCTGGACCTGGGGTACCGTAACAGGTACTCCGGTGTCTGGAGGAACGGGAAGTGCCTGATTTACAGGGACTGGTGGAGCGGGGACAGGATTTGCATATTCTGGGACTGTGTCGTCCAAATAGGACGAAATGAAGATATCAGCTGCGGTCGGTTTGTGACGTAGCTTGGTCGGAACTAATGGTGGCGGGAAATTACTGGATGCCTCTGGGGTCGCTTTTGGCAAGCCCTCGGCAAGAAGAGGATACATACCCTTAATAAGAGCATGCCTCTGTCTGTCTGACTGTTCGGCTTTAACCTGTTCACCTATCTCGATTAATTCTTTTTCTTGTGCTCGTTCTAAGGATTCTCTACTTAATTCTGACTTTCTGATTTCTTTTTCGGTTCTTTTATGAGCTTCTTTGCGCCATAACTCGATGGCATCTTTCTGTGACTGTCTGGCTTTCTTTTTCCATAATGCCTCTTCTACTCGCATGATGCACTTGGCATCCCATGTACCCGATACGGGCCATCTATACTTTTCTTCTAACTGTTTGGTATACTCTACCCATAAATCTAGATATAGTATGGCACTTATGCCATGTTTCTGATACATAAAATGACCTGGACTGTCCCTAGGCGGAACTGGAACTGCTGCTTCCAGCAGACCCTTTCTAGTTTTTAACTGACGTAACTTAGAAAACAAGGGCATGACTGGACTGTAATCTAGACACAATACAATACACAATGAACACGATACTTATTCCCCATTCATACCACGACATTAAAATACATGAAGAACATTTAAAAATAACAGTTCGAACAGAATACTACCTGGAATACGGAACACAGAATACATGAATTTTCTCGAGAACAGAACTGACTGGAACAGAAACTAGATGCACTGCTGAAACAGTACGAAACTTACCGGTCTCATAAAGAGACACGTCAGGACCCGTATCCACCGAAGTGGACACTTCGTTTGTGGGTCTGTGTACCACCAACCCACGGACCAGAGTCAATTAAATTGACCCTGTCTAGATACTACCCCAGTAACGGTACTCACCGGGCAGCAAGAACGGAAGGCCTCAGACTGGACGGGACTGCTTGGACGCCGGACGGACGAACTTCGGACTTCTGTTACAGGTGGGCCTCCGGATACCTCGGACCTTGGACTCTCGGCTTGGGCTCTGGTCGGGACTCGCCGCGTTCCTCCACCGTCTCGTCTGGATGCTGGACCGCCTCCTCCGTCTCCTCCGTGGGCCTGAGGGATACTTGAAGCAGAAATATCTGCCGGTGCGCAGAAGAGTTCCGTCACGACTGCAGAGGGTCAGGGGGTCGGCGTGGCTTCACCGACGCGTGGGGAAAGGGCAAGTCCCTATTCGGGCGCCATTATGTGGTAAATAAATAAATAATACCCTATTTTTGAATGAATAAATGAATAACAGATAGCTCAATAAATAAGAGTCAAGATTCGAGGTAGTAGGAGTTTGCAGGTTTATTACAGCAAATACAGGAATAGGATGGCAAGGCCCAGCAGCGCTGCCGGGGTCAGGATCGGGACAAGGGAATAACTTTTTAATAACAGTGCATGAGCATATATACATAACGCAAACACATAGCATTACATTGCAATAGGCGTAGCAGTGGGTGGAGCAATAGGCGTGACGCGTAGCAGTCACGAAAGATAAGGGTGAAAAGAGGTGTAACAGGGCGTATACATAGACATGTGATGCAAACGTAACAGAATATGTCATGAATGGGGCGGAAACCATGGAGGGGGCTACCTGAGGAGCCGGGACCTCTAACCTGATGGTGCGCGCAAACTAGCAATGACGTGTTACTAGGAGAAGCTGGGGCTATGAACTCTGTGCTAGGAGCAGAGACTGAAGTCTGGAGAGTCAGGGCGACATGTACCTAAACAGTATCTAGTATCTGATGTTTAGAGAACATGTTGATATAAACTAGAAGTCAGGAGGGGAAAGGCTAACTTGATTCTAAGACTGGACCATGCATTATTCTACATGTAGTGCGTGATGAAGAATATTAAATGACCATTAAATGCAGTATTTCTCTAACGTGGAGACGTGAAGGCTAGACAATGACGGAAACTATCGATGCGATTCAGTAGCTTTAGGAATGCAGAGAAGGAGGACTGAACTGATAACTGGAATCATAACATATTCTTGGCAGACTCAGAGGCAGAGCCAGGGTGAGCCGGGCACTGCGAGGCAGGAAGCAAGTGAAGGGTCGAGGATACAGGTGGGGGCTGTATCGCTCCTCAGCGAGGTTTCAGGAGACAGGAGCTGAATCTGGTGTCCAGGCCCTTTTGAGGCCTAGAAACGGGGACTTTACAATGGAATAACGTGCACACTGAGAAACGTGGCAACGTAACTTTACATAGGCCTGATATTCGTAGTATTCACGAGAACTGGAAACTGGCATACTAGAGGTGGACACAACTGTAATTGCGTCATTAATCGAACATAGGGAATGCATATGCATATTTAATCATGCACACATAACATATGATGGATGACACGTAGGGACACAGAACATGACAAAATTTACTTTTCCACACAGCAGCTAAAAGGGCAGACGTGAGGAAGGAGGTACAAGAGATGCTCAGGCTGGGAGTCATAAGGCCGTCCAAGAGTAACTGGGCATCCCCCATAGTCATGGTTCCAAAACCCGACGGGTCTACCCGTTTTTGCATGGACTTCCGAGCCCTGAATGCTGTGTCATCATTTGACGCCTTTCCGATACCCCGGGTGGATGAGCTAATAGAACGGATAGGAGAGGCACGATATATAACCACTCTTGACTTGACAAAGGGTTATTGGCAGGTGCCACTGAGGGAGGAGGACAGACACAAAACTGCATTCGCAACAGAGGATGGACTCTTTGAGTTTAATGTTCTCCCTTTCGGGCTACATGGAGCTCCTGCCACATTCCAACGATTAATGAACACCGTCTTGGCTCCTCACACCCAATACAGCTCGGTGTATCTAGATGATATTGTCATGCTAGGGGAGGGTGTTATAGCCCCTCAAGAGGAGAAGGTCAAGGCCATAACCCATACTCCCTTTCCGACTACAAAAAGGGAACTGAGAGCGTTCCTGGGCCTCATAGGGTATTATAGGCGTTTTATCAAGAACTTTGCTGATCTTTCCAGCCCCCTAACAGATCTACTACAGAAAAACGTCAAGAACACCCTTCAGAACCCTCCCTCCGAAGAGGCCCATAAAGCCTTCCAGACCCTAAAGAGCGCTCTTACTACGAGTCCCGTACTCATACCTCCGAACTTTGATAAGCCCTTTACCCTAGAAACCGACGCCTCAGACTCCGGCATAGGGGCGGTGTTGTCCCAGGAAGGAGAGGATGGTGCTGAACATCCCATACTCTATGTAAGCAGGAAACTCCATCCTAGGGAACAGAAGTATCCTACGGTGGAGAAAGAGAGCCTGGCCATTCGATGGGCGATAGACAAACTGAGGTACTACCTGGAGGGTAAGGCCTTTATCCTTTATTCCGACCATGCCCCCCTGCAGTGGATGCAAAGAAACCGTTCCCAAAATGCCAGAATACTGCGTTGGTTTCTTTTTTTGCAACCTTTTGCCTTCACGGTCATACACCGAAAAGGGTTGGACAACGGGAATGCCTATTACCTTTCCAGGATGCCAGTTCTCCCCGATCGGGAGGAACCAGGGGGGGTGGAATGTAACGGAGCAGGGACACGTACCACGAGGGAATGGTGGCGCCCTTGCCCAGCTGAATGTGCATCTCCGCCTTCTCCACAGACTAACGAGTGGGAGGACGGATTGGACGGACCAAACGACGAGGGAGAAAAAAGCGAGTCCTTTAAGTGGGCGTATGCATCTGAGAAGAAAGACCCGGCCCGAAGGACGTCAGAGGAACCGGATTTGGTAAAAGCCAGGAAGTGTTTTACACGGCGTGTGTAATCACCCCGGAGGAGAAGGCGGAAGGAGGTGGAACGGAGGCGAGCGTACGAAGCCGAGAAGGAGAAGAAGACGGAGTTTACCAGAAGGAAGAACGCGGAGAGGACGGAGGGTTCGAGACCAGAGGAGAGCCAGGAGGCCAACGACCCCGTGAACCGCCGTGCCACACTCCCGAGGGAGGAGTGTGGCTGTCACAGGTACGGCGGCGTTGGGCAGCCTGGGTGGGGAGACGGAGTGCTCGAGAGTAGCAGTGTATATGTCCCTGTCTGTCGCTTCCCTCTGTAGTTACCCTGCCCTTCCACTTCCATTGCCCCCACCCCTCAGATCCTCACGTCTACAACACTGAGCACTGTACATAGAGTAAGCACGAGTCACTGGGTTCGCCATCACATTCCCCGGTCCCCCAGGTGCAACTCTTATAGAGGACTGTGACCTAACGGCCTCCCTCTTGTTTTTGGTCTCTTACATGGTACGGAGCTGACGGTGTCCGGTGTAGAGAACACCCCCCAACCTCAGTAAGAAACGGAAGAAGACCACAGCCACGGACCAAAGCACCTTTGCCAGAGAGAGACTGACCTTCAGAAACAGAAAGACGTTTATGTCAAAACCCAAGAGAACCTTAAAAATAAAACCTTCTTTGAATCCCACACCTGGTGTCACGGTCGTCCCTACTCCCACGCCCACACAGACACATAAGGATATCTTATGTGTAGCAATGAGATCACCCCATTCTTCAGGAGTGATCTGTGTTCCGAGTTCCTTCTCCCAAGCTAAGTCCACAAATGCCGGAGATAAGTCTGTAGGTTGATCTCTGGCTTAAAGCCATCATTCAAAAGTGCTGAGGGGCCCGACAGCATCTTTCTTAATCATAGTTTGTGATACCCTGTGGGGCACCTATTCACATCTCAATCTTACTGCTGAAGGGGGACAAATTCTGTCTAAAGGCACTCAACACATTTTATGATCCACTTTTCAAATATATTTTAGTATACTCTGAAGGATTAGATAATTGATGACAGTATTCTGTCCCCATTGCCAGCTGGTTTTAGCCAGAAAACTAGTAATATAGACCAAATCTTTCAATTCACCTTAATGCAATGGAAATATCTCCAGTTATCTAAGGACATTTTTACGTAGCATTTGTGGACCATAAAACAGCAACTGATTTGATACCTAGGCTCAAGTTACGGCAAGTACTGTAGCAGATGGGGAGGGACACATAATAAACAGATTGCACGAATAAGTCAGTCAGCCAAATGTTCTTTTTTCGACTTAGCATAGTATATCATAAAAGCACATAAAATAAGTTTGCACAAATTAATTATGCACTAGTGAGACGGGGCTACAAAGGGTAATTAACCAAACGCATTGCGATCAAGCATGGAGTCCGTCAGGGCTGCGTGCTGGCCCAACTCTGATTTCGCTCTATATGAAGAATATACTCAAGTACCTACTCGATCGACTCCCCTAGATTATGTGGCAAGTCTATACCAACCCTCGAATTTGCAGATGAAATTCTACTGATCTCATGCACTCCTATGGGCTTACAAAATCTTCTGAATAAATTCACACTTTTCTCTGATGATAGGGGTAGGTTTTGGCGTTAACACATCTAAAACAAAATATATGTGCTTCAACCTCCATAGATCCAATAGTGGTGTTTTCAAGGAAGGGATTCCCTTACAGAGTGAGGCCAAATTTAATTATTTGGTTTTTTCAATTGCTTAAACCAGTCCTTGGGTGTCACACATGGGCAAAGCAGGTGCTTCTCTTTTGCACGGAGCACATGCTTTGTTGAAAAGATGTAAAAGTACGATACCAAGATATGAATCACCAATAATTGAAATATATTGCATATAGAGTGCGGCCATAGATTTAGGAACATGTAGGGGCAAAAGAGGTGACCATCAAAGAAAATTATTTTCTCAGATCATCGTTTAATTTACAGCAAAGCACCTCCTATTAATCCATTAATATTCGAAACTGGTCTCAAGCGGAATGGAGATGTAGCAGACCTTTAACCTCTGCTATTTTGGATGCGTTTGTGAGATACCCTGGAGTTGGAGCCATACTGTCAAGAACTAATCAAGATCATGAGTTTCCCTAATTTCCAATCTATCAAGTGGTTTTTGCATACAAAAAAGACCTTTGTAGCAATAGGCATGAGCCGACATTGTATAGTTCCGTCTGCCATTACCACTAATGCGAAATCAGCTGTGAAAGCAGCATATTGGTTATATGTGATGGAGTAGTACCATTGCAATGGCAGACGGAGTTAGTTGACATCAGCTTTTCTCTAGTTTAAAGCCAATCCAGCATTTGAACCCTACCTTGCTGATATAAGACCTGGTCATGTGGGGACCCTATTTTTCCTTGTGCTGCACGTGTGGAGCACTCGGTAAAGATGTTAAATATCTATTGTTTTTTTGCCCTGAGTATAAACACCCTCATAGGAAATGGCATAAACCCCTCTGTAACAACCTAGGGCAAAGGGCCAGATGCAGGACCAATGCAGTTTTGCGGGTTGCAAATTGAGATTTTGTGTGACTCGCAATTTCTGCCTCGCAAAACGGAATGTACTAATGTGTCTCGGACCCATTTAGCGATTCCCAATGAGGTTGCCAATGACCTGCCTCATCAATATTCATGAGGCAGGTCGCAATTTTCAACCCATTTGGAATGGCCAGCATTCACAGGGATGAGGACCTGCTGGGGTCAGAAGACAACCATGTCTGTGACTTCTTTTTAAAAAAAAGCTGTTTTTTTTTAAAATGCATCCCGTTTTCCTTAAAGAAAAACAGGATGCATTCAAAAAAGAAAAATTAAATGTTGCGGTTTCATTTTTAGGTCAACCCTGGGCAACTCATGCGCTGCTCTGAGAGGCATGCTGTATTCAAGTAGGGGCTTGAAGAACCGCCCAATCTCCGCCCACTCTCTGCATATATTTTTCATTGTCTTGTATCATTGTCCACTGTAAACTGTGGCTGTTCATAGGACAATAGGCTTAGTAGCCCCTCCTTAGTACCGCCTTGTCTCATTTTGTAACCTCCCATGGAGACCTTGTTACATGTGTTATTACTCAGTAGGCTTTAATTACAGCCTCCGAGCACTATTTCCTCAAATGACACACTCTCTCCTAACGCCTTTGAATGTTTTTTATAGTATAAATGCATTTGCAATGCAATAGGTTTCGCATTTGCAAGAGTTTAAGCTATTGGCATTGTAAATGACAATACCTTTTATTTATCGGTTTTAAAAACAACACATCAATAAAAGGCATTGTCATTTACAATGCCAATAGCTCAAACTCTTGTAAATGCAAGACCTATTGCATTGCAAATGCTTGTTTAACAGTAGGCTGTGGCCCGTGGGAGCACTGCCTGCTCTTAAAAAATACTTTCGCTGCCTAACACAAAGGGGACCCCTGGGGACCGCCTGCCCATTTGTGACTGGCATACAACCTACTTGAAGTAGGTGAAAACTGCGATTGTTTTGCGACTGCATTTGCGGTCGCAAAACAATCGTACATACCAGTGCGACTCACTATTAGGAAGGGAAGCCCTAGGTGTGTCCCTTTCTAATAGTGACTCGCAAACCCTATCTTGCGATTCGGTAATAGGTTACCGACCCACAAAATAGGGTTTGTACATACCACAACCCTTTTTAGCGATCGCAAGCGTGCCGATTGTCCGCTTGCGACCGCTAAAAAGGGTTATACATCTGGCCCTTACAAGCTATTTAACAGCCTTGAGGATATTAAAAACACATCCATATGGGCCTATTGTACTTGCCGTGAGTAGATATATCTATGTGGGGTGGCTTATAAGAAAACGTTTTGGTAGACCACTATAATTGATTATTACTTGGTATTTCCATGGTAATTTGTTCTTCCTAAGGAACTAGGACTGGTGGAATTTGGACACTCAGCCATTTGTAATTGCTATATGATTTTATCACATATTTTATTCGAGTTTTTGTTTTCAAATGTTTTTAATGTCGGAATTTTAGGCAATTGTGGCTTCCAAGAATAGTTTTATAGTAATACACTGATGGCACTGTGGCTGCATTAACACTTATGTAACTAGATCAATACTCTGTGACAGTGTGTTTTAAAAACTGTATTTTCCTGTACCTATGATGTTTTATGACTGTTGTTGGTTATGGTTATGCATGTGTTATGGTCTCACTGAAACCCGAAATAAACTATTTTGAATGAATGAATTTAGTACACTTCTTTTTCCATATGTAAAATCTTTCATCTTTCAGTGAATTGTGGGGTAAAATCTGTGTTCATTCCAACTGTGGTAAATGGAGAAGGAAAGGGTGTGAGATCATTCATATGACACATCTTATACCCAGGAGCAGCTTGTGTCAGGAAAAGAGGCGGGCGGAGGAGGGGGTCGGGTGGGGGGGCGGGTGGGTGGGAGGAGGGGGTCGGGTGGGGGGGCGGGTGGGTGGGAGGAGGGGGTCGGGTGGGGGGGTGGGTGGGCGGTCGGAGGGGGTCGGGTGGGGGGGTGGGTGGGCGGGAGGAGGTGGTCGGGCGGGGGGTGGGTGGGTGGGAGGGAGATTTGAGGACGACTGAGACAAAAAAAATCATACCTGTCGCACTCCAGGATCGCTCTCTTTTGCATCTCTCCACTGCAGGCAGGCACAGGCACCCAGACTGCATGAGAGCAGCTTCAGGATTGGTCCGAGCGCCGATGATTTGCGCTCCCACACAGACTGGGAGCCTGTGTCTGCTCTCTCCAACTCGCCGATGCAGCTGGGGTGGGAGACAGCTTCACTGCGCATGTGGGTTTGGCTGGTCTGAGACGGCTGGCCAAATCCATATGCACAGTGAAGGCAGTGCCCAACACTCCCGCTCCAACCTGTCACCACCCTGGGCCTGACCCCAAGACTCAAGAAAAACAAAACGATAATAAAAAGGTTTGAAACCCATTTTGATGTTCACATGTTTGAGAGTGATGGCGGGGGTGGGTCCGGGGGGGTTGCGCCGCTGCTTATACCACCCAATATCATCTTTTTACGTTTTTAACCTTGCCAAAGCTACCCTGAAGAAAGAAAAGTACCAGAAGAATAGGGAACATATGGAGCCAATTTTAACTTGAGATCCCATCGTACCCTCAAAGAAGAGCTCCAGCAGTCAACAATGCTGACCCCCATCCAACCGCATTAGGAGTATTGGATGAGGACCCAAGGATGAAGTATGACACCAGTGGTGCTGATTGGCGAGAGTACTTTTATAAAATCAACTAAGTATTCCCCACCCCATCCTGACCTAAAAGAGGGGGACCAGAGATGTTCAGCCACAAGAGTTCTCTCTCCAATGACACTGGTTCTTAAATCCTTGGAAGTTGCATGGACTCATCATTTTTGCTTCTTACGCTTCATTTTCCTTTAATATGAGACCCCGTATACCACACCTCCATGCGACTTGTTTAAATGAAACAAACTATTTTCCAATAAAATATAAAGACTGGTTTCAAAATATGGTAAACTCAGAAACTTTGGAAGAAGCCAATCATCAAGTAATAGGCAAAGAGGGCTCATGTAATGACGTTTGGAAACAATACAGGGATTATTGTAAAATCGGGAAAAAACTGTTGCAATGTGAACATCATTTAGTTTGAAAATATGAGATTAAATGTAATCACCCCAGAGTCCCTTCCTGGTCTTGAGCCCAATTTTACCCCCCCCCCCCCCCCTTATTACATTGTAAGGATCTTTATAGAGTTAGATCTTTGATTCTGTACACTATTATTGTTTAGAAATAAAATGTAAAATTAGATAAGAATAATCTCCCTCTTTCAGTCCATCTTTTCGCAAATGTGGCTGGAAGTCATTACCTGCAATTGACTCGATACTTGGAATTGCTATTGTGCTGTAAGCCCGAATGCAGTTGCTGTACCATGTTGGGACAAAGGTTTCCTCTTCATCCTGTATGCTTTTTAGGCTATCTACAAACACAGAGCCCCACTGTTTGGAAGGAGACTGCGGTGCTTTGGGTTCAGTCACCTGAAACAAAAGATTGGAAAGAGAGAATTCAATTACTCAACCCCAAGCATACAGAAGTAGAGACATTTTTATATTAAAAGGAAATATATTTTTTCGAGGTGCATATTACTTTGCTTAATGAATACTTCAGATAGCCAAATAGCATCGGTATTCTTTACTGCATCCCCAAGGACACAGTTTTAATGAATACACAACACAAAAACAAAATAAAAATTTAAAATAATAATAATGAGATTAAGCATATTAAGGAGAATGTTTGAAACCATGTTACTTTTCGTCTTTATTCAGGTGAAGCAGAAGAGCAGAGATCATGAGATACACCTTAACAGTTAAGCATACAAATATTATACATTTTTGCATCATTTTGATGTATTCAACATTCTTGAATAACTCTTCATTTTTCAATTCGGGTTTACTTTGTATTAAAAATACATAAACACGAGCTATTATATAATTACTTTAATTCAAATCCACCCAACTGAAAAATAACAATTACCCACATCGTACATTCCCTTTCAACCATAAAGCATTATAAAATATATCCACTTGGTGGTCAAACATATTTTGAGAAAATCCACCTCATCCAGTTTTATAATGAAAGAAGGCATAATCTGCCATCATTACAAACCATCTGGGAACGTTTTCTGTTTTTAGGAACACTGGGAAAAATCAGCATATGAATTACCACTGATATCACTGATCCTTTAGGAGTAAGGAATCTCTCTGGTTGGAAAATGTTAGTGTGGTATCCTAGCTACGATACATGCATTCAGTTGCCATGGTACTGGATGATGCCACGGAGCAGGATTCTAGGAGGAGAGAGTCAGTTGATGAGAGGAGGTTCTGGTTGTGAGTTGTACCTGCTTGCTTGTCAATAAAACTTACTTCTAATCAATCCTTGGAAGAGTTCATCATTACAATTTGGCGACGATGGATGCGTGATGCAAGCAGAGAATACGGACCCATGCTGTTTATTTTAAAGATAAAGAACATTTCCTGATTACGAGAGAAATGGATATCCTATATTAAAAGGATCAAGATCACAACCTTTTCTGCAATAAGGATTGAAGGAACCTTTCATACTTAATTGTGAGTACCGTGACTTTACAATTTTTTTATTTTAAAAGAAAAGAATTTTCAAGAGGAACCATAGTTTCTACAAGGCTAATGAAGTTGAGAAGGAATTAATGTTTCTACAAGTCTAAAGGATAAAGAGAAGCAGTTTGCAACTGTTGCGCCTGAAGTGGAAACTGTCTCATCTTCATCTCCTCTATTTATCAGTATCACTTCCTTGCAATTAAAAAAAAAACAGCAACGTTGTTTAATCTACAACTGCACCACTGGATTTTCATGATTCAGAATCTAATTGCTGTTGGTGATTACAGGAATATACGTCTCACGTATTACACAAATTGCTTGGATTTTATCTTCATTAGGATTCACGGCTAAAGATCGACATTCGATTCATGAGTAATGTGTTTTGGATGGTACGAGTGAAGAGACTGTGTTTAAGTTTCACTTTTTACACATACTTTGCTCATAAATCCTTCCTATTCATCAACTTAGCATTTGATTGTGTGAAACTTGGGAAAAAAACGTCACTTGACACCTTAACGGTTTGTGTTGTTAACCGTTGTCGGCCGCATAATTCGAGCGGCGGTGTGTCTTCCGTCAGCTGTGTTCCTCCGTTGTCGTGCGTGCTGTTGAGGTGCTGAGCGAGACGAGCCGCTGTTGGAGCGAGAGCGCTGTTAAAATTCTGAGCGAGGCAACCTGTGCAGGAACGAGACGACCGCGCCATCAGCCGCATTTTTCAAGTGTCCCTGCGCGTCTCTGCGCATTGCCGGAACCAGGCATTCCCTATTACTTCTACAAGCAACGTCACGACGAGGTCACGTTGCGTGCGAGGTCACGCTACGTAACTTTGCGTGCCTCCCTTTTGGGAATATTTTTTCAGCATAACAAATTCCGGGTTGCATCCGAAGCATTACGAAGACTTTAATGTTAGTTTCTTCAGTTTACAACAGATTGCATCGGAAGTATTATTGAGACTTTAATGTTAATTTCTTCAGTTTACAACAGGACTATATTTAATATTCACGGAACTTAAGGTACTTTATATTTACAGATACAACAATTAAATTACTGCCATAAAGTGAACCAAGTGAACAAGTTGACGGTAAAACAAGCTTATTGTATGAAGGTTCCACATCACACTTACCTAACAAAGCTTATTACTTTTCATTTATTTAACGCTTATATTTTCTTTTTCTTTCTTAAAGCATATTGTTTACCTTAGTTCTTGAGCATTTCATATTTTATTATTCTATTGTTGTAGAGGACATTGTAACTTCATTGCACCATAGCATCTCAAGGGGGATTGAATACTCCAGTTCCCTTTTTACCCTGTCCAAGTGAACCTTTAATCAAATGGCCAGATTGCAAGGACTACTTCTTAAAATATATTGATGCTCTTGAAGAAGAGAATGATGTCACATTTTCCCAATCCAGGAAGAAGAAAATGCTCCTTCACAGCTTAGGTCCTGAGGGCAACAGGGTATTTAATCAAATGGAAAAAAGCTAGATCAGCTGATAGTAGCAATGTTTTTCTTGTTGCTCTTCAGGATTTAGATGCACATTATCATCCTCCTGTATGTGTAGGCATGAATTTTTTAAAAGAAAACAAGGTAAAACTGAATCTGTTGAGGATTATGTTTCATCCTTAAAAAAATTAGCAATCAATTGTGAATTTGGTACTTTGCATGATAGTTTTATAAGGGACCAATTAGTCATGCACTCCAACAACTCTGCTATCCCAGAGAAATTGTGGAGTTGTGGAGATGCTTTTCTCAATGAAATCTTTGCTATGGTAAGAAAAGCAGAGATGTAAAAAGGGTGCGCAAAGGTGGCACTCAAAGGTAACGAAGAAGGGTTAACGGTAAGCAAAGTATTTCAAGGTCACTATAAGAAGAATGAAAAACGTCCCATACCTAGTGTTAACAAAAAAGTTGACATTTTCAACAAACCCAAGGTGGATAAAACCTCATGTTGCTATAGATGCTGTTACAATGGGCTTTATGCCAATGATGAAAAATGTCCAGCTTTAAAGTCCAAATGTTCTTAATGTGGTAAGATTGGTCATTTTACAAAGGCATGCAGGATAAAATGAAATAAAAACAAAAAAGTTGTGGGATGTGTTGATGACAATCTCACAGATAACAATGACGCAAACTCATCAAGTGATGGTGGCATATTGTGTATCATTGATTGTTGTGATACAGAAGATATCGTATCTTGTGTCAAGTCTAAGAAAAAACCCACTTGTGATGTATGTATTGGTGGTGTTTTAGTACACATAGTTCCAGATTGGGGTTCCCGTATACAATTATTCAGCGGAATATTTGGAATGAGCTATTTGCTAATACCCTTAACAAAGATCTGCGACCTTCTGACATTCAACCAGTAACATTTACAGGCGAAAAGATACCCACGGTGGGATTTGTGGAAGAATGTTTTGAACTTAAAGGTAGGAAGGCTTTAGGGAAATTGTATGTCGCAGAAGTTGGACCCTCTGTGTTAGGATGGATTGATCAGGGGGCCCTGGGTATCATTCTCAACCCTAAAAATGATTACCAAGTGATGATTTTAGACGAATGTGATAAACAATATATAGATCATATTGTAGAACTGTTTCCTACAGTCTTCTCGGGAAAAGTAGGGAAGTTAGATGGGTTTTCTCAAAAGATTGTACTTAGAGATGATGCCCGTCCTGTGTGTCATAGAGCAAGGAACATTCCTGTCAGTGTGAGGGAAGCTGTTATGGCAGATTTGGATGTAATTAGGGAAGCCGATCTTGAAGTAGAAGTAATTTATTCACAGGAGATAACAGCTTATACAACCACCAAGATAGGAAAGCCAGATCTCTCTGGCCAACTCCCACATACAGAATGTAGAACATACAAAGAAACATAACAATTCCAAGGATGTAATCTAAAAGGGATACTACACAACCTCCCCCCTAAAAAAAAAAATACTTCAGAAGATGAGTCCTTCTTCAAAAGATCCCGATCGTTGCCAAATTATGAAGTAATTAGGGAAGCCGATCTTGAAGTAGAAGTAATTTATTCACAGGAGATAACAGCTTATACAACCACCAAGATAGGAAAGCCAGATCTCTCTGGCCAACTCCCACAATCAGAATGTAGAACATACAAAGAAACATAACAATTCCAATGATGTAATCTAAAAGGGATACTACAAAAGGCATTATTGAACGAATTGAATGTGCTGAGTGGTTGGCCCCATTAGTCGTCGCACGCAAATCGGATGGCCGTTTGCGTGTGGACTTAAGAGATCTAAATAAAAATATATTAGTTGATAAATTTCCCCTATCTAGAATAGAGGAACTTCTCACCTGTACTAAAGATGTTAAGTGGTTTTCAACCATTGACCTGACCTCCGCGTACCACCAGATTCCCTTACATGAGTCCAGTAAGAACTTAACTGCTTTCATTACATTGAGAATGCCCCCTACCTAAATCGAAGGATGACGTAAGGTCCTTCCTTGGTGTAGCAGAATTTTACTCAAAATTCGTGCAAAATTTTGCTAGCAAAACTTACAACCTCAGACAGCTCCTTAAGAACAGACATGAGTTTATTTGGAATGCTGAACTTCAACATGATTTAGACAAAATTAGACAAGATTTGGTGTCTGCTTTGCCTTTACAAGCCTTTGATTGCATGGCTCATAGCATTATTACCACCGATGCCAGTTGGAAAGGTCTAGGGGGCGGTCCTTTCCCAAAACTGTGATGACGGATCTGAGTCTACCATTGTTTTTGCTTTAGCCACGGTATGGGCCATGGAAAAATTTAGACAAATCATTTGGGGTTCCTGGTTAACTTTACGTACTGACCATAAGCCTTTGTTTAAGATTTTGACACCTAATGTCATTCTCAAAGCTACTACTAGGTTAGCTAGGATGAGCCTCAAACTATTGGAATTCACCTATGATGTAGAATACCTTCCAGGGAAAAGGAATCAAATTGCAGATTATCTGAGCAGAGCTCCTTTACCCTGTCAGGATGATGTAATTAATGATTATGATGAATATAATGTTGCTTCCATTCAAGAGTCTAGTTGTGACACCACACATGCTATTTCAAAAGAAATGTGGAACAAGGAATGCAACAATGATAAAACCTTACGTGATGTAGCTAAATATGTTGTGGAGGCTTGGCCCATCAAGTTTTGCTTGCAGGGTGATTTAAGATCCTTTTGGGAAATTAAGGAGGAGTTGTTCATCGATGATTGCAATCATTTATGTAGGGGTGGAAGAGCTGTAGTACCTTCCAAGTTGTGCTAAAATATTCTGGCTATTAATCATGTAAGACATTTAGGTGTTGTTAAACTTAAAAGTAGGGTGAAGATGTCTTACTGGATGCATGCATTCAGTTGCCATGGTACTGGATGGTGCCACGGAGCAGGATTCCAAGAGTAGAGAGTCAGTTAATGAGAGGAGGTTCAGGTTGTGAGTTGTACCTGCTTGCTTGTCAATAAAACTTACTTCTAATCAATCCTTGGAAGAGTTCATCATTACAGTTAGTTCAGAAAGCAGAAACGCCCTCTCATTCGTTTCGAGGCTTTGCAGAAGGCTGAGGAGTTTGCCCCCTCCAAAAATGTGTAAATTATATCACACTAGTTCTCACAACCGCAGCTGACATCCTCAAACAAAGCAACATTCTAGAATGCCATTTGTTGGTGATTGTTAGTGATGCAGGACGAAGTAAAGAACATTGAGTTTTTTCTCTCCACTGGATGGTCCTTAAGAAGCCTGTCTGGTGTAATGATGCAAAAGCAACAGACATCACCTTGTAACAACCTTCAAGGTCTTCAAAAGCTTGAGCCTCATATCCCTAACTCACCTGAATCTGATTATAGTGCCTGTTCACATACTTGACATTGCGCACTTTGTTAAGTGTATAGACGCATTGAAAATATGTATCACATATTGTCAACACTTCTCATCTTTACGAAATCTGCAATTGGTTAAGATGTGATTTACTATACATGGAAAACTGTAACTTGTTAATAAATATGATCCAACTGTTCAGCGCTCAGTTACCCTCAGTTCTGGCTTGCACTATGTATGATAAGCCAAAAACAACAAAGAACATTTTTTAAAAACACACCTAATCTATAGCTACCTATTTAATATTTCAGTTTTTCATTATATGACATGAATTGAAGAACACATTACTTAAATTCCCTAATGCTGTTACAGGTGCCTACTCTATCTAACTGCAGATAACACACATTAAGAATATCTCCAGGAGTCAGTCAGTCAGTCAAAATGTATGTTTATTATGACCGTAGTCTTTAAACAAAGCAGTGAGCATAACACAATAAGGGGTGTATACAATAAATACCTATACTTATTTTAAAATGTTATTCTTTAAAAGGCAGTTCTATATTTCATTTTCAAAGGTACAAATTCCACTTATAAAACACTAAGCACCGGTTAAAAAGTTCAATACCTAAAAACATGTTATAAAAGTTTAAAACCTATTCAAGTTCATAACGTTGTGCAAGTTTCAGAAAAAGGAAAAAAGAAAAAAGTAAAATTCATACAGTACTACATTTTTCCTTGGGCCTCCATGCACTCTGGGCCACCTTTAAGAATTTCCCTAGGGCAATCGCAATATCAATGAAGGGTATTTCTGTTAGGAGGCTGGCTGCCTGCCTTCTCGTTTTTATTTCATATTTTATGAAAACCGGGCGCAGCCATAGTTTTCTCTGCTCCAGGAGAAACAGGCAGTCCAACAGAATATGCGGCCAGTCTCCCTTGGTTCTCAACTTACACTTGCAACAGCCTTCATGGTCTAGCATTTTGGCTTTAAGCTCTTTATTTCTTATCCACGGGTTAATCCCAATTCGACACCTCAGGATCTCTTGCCTGAACCCTTGGTTTGGGAGTCTATCGAGGTAGGGGAACCAATTTTCATTGGACCAGGCTTTTAACATATGCGTCACTGATTTTTTATTTGTTAGATAGCCTATATCAATTGCTTTAGAGACTTCCTTCCCCCTTTGCTTCAGCTCCCCTTTAGTACCAAGGATCCGAAGCGATTCTTGGTCCCAATCAATCTCCAATGCTTTGCAAATTCCTTTCAGTTTGTCCCTACAACCTTTTGCCCATTTTAGCTCGCTTCTCAGTATTTCATTGCGACACCAACATGCTACTTTTTGGTTTTCGGGGTCTTCCAATCTCTTCCAAAATCTAATCACAGCCATCTGGGTTTGTATTTTCCAGGATTTTGTTGCTATTTCTATCCTGATGGCTTGTATCATTGAGGATTTAGGAAGGGATAAGAGTCTTTTTAAGCAGTTCCCCTCTAACACGTCCCAGGATCCCCTACCGCTCAAATAAAGGATCTCAGCGCCATATAACATTTGCGAAGGTATCATTGCTTCAAAAGCTCTCAGCATAGGTCGGTGTGACATCTCTCCATATACCCCATTAAATCTTTTTAAACCACATATGGAAGAGAGTGCCTTAGCTTTTTGGGTATCCAGGTGGGAATTCCAATTTAAAACTCTATCGAACCACAAACCCAGATATCGATATTCATTGACAGTTTCCAGTTTGAGATCACCTATATACCATGTAAATTTGCTTATCTTTTTCCCGAAGCATAGGGTTTTGGTTTTATCTAAATTAATTGTTAATAATTTACTGGTACAGTATGTATGGAAAGCGTTAAGCTTCCTTTGTAGGCCCCTCTCGGTCTGGTCTATTATCACCAGATCGTCTGCGTACAACAGGCAGGGTATTTTATTGCCATCCATTTTAGGGCTGGCACTGCCCTCCACCTCAAGCTGTGCCGGAAGGTCAGACAGGAAGATCGAGAAGAGTTGTGGGGCCAGCACACAGCCTTGTCTTAGTCCATTTGCTATGGGTATTTTTAAAGTTAGAGCACCCACCTTATCCTTAATTACTTGGCCCCAGTTTTCCCTGTGGAGTTCTTTTATTATAGTGAGTAGATCCTTAGGGATCTTCAGTCTCTCTAGTACTTCCCATAAGCAGGCCCTATCCACCGAATCAAAGGCTGCTCTGAAGTCGACGAAACAGCAGCATAACTTGCCGTTCTGTTCCGTCGACTTCATCGCCATCGCCCATAGAGCAAATCCGTGGTCTATTGTCGAGTGGCCTGCTCTAAAACCACCCTGTTCTGTGGGTATTATTTGAAACTCGTCTACCCATGCATTCAGCTGTTTCAGCACTATTTTAGAGAACACTTTCTCACCTATATCTAGTAAGTTGATTAGCCGGTAATTTTGTGGCTCCTCTTTGCTCCCTTTCTTGTGGATTGGCCTAATTACGGCCCCCTTCCATGTTGGTGGCATTACCCCTTCTTTTAGGACTACATGGAACATCTTGGCAAGAAATCTTGCCCACCATTTTACATCAGATTTCAATATTATCGCAGGGAGATTGTCCGGCCCTGCTGCCCGAGTTAGCTTGAGTTCTCTTATTGTGAGCTCAACATTATCTTCCTTGAATTGATGCAATAGGTCATCCGAGATTTCTTGCCATAAATTAGACTCCACCTCCTTTCTAGGGGTTCTTACCCCGTACAACTCCCTTATATACCCTTCCCATACAGCCTCACTCACCACACAGTTCATATCTCCATCTGATGCACCCGCTACAGACTTTACTAGTCTCCAGAATTGCCTTAGATTTTTATTCTCTATGGCCTCTAATAATTCTGACCAGCATTTTTCTTTATATTCCCTTTTAGCATTTGTTACCATTTTCTTAAATTCTTTGTTCAGCTTGACTAACAGGTCCTGTCTCTCTAAAGTAAAGTTCTTTTTTTGTTTTCTTTGTATTGCACGTATCTCCTTTTTCTTATTTTGGCACACCACAGAGAACCCTTTACATCTAATTGTAGGTTTAGCCATTGTAGGATGATTCCCTTTTAGTTTTATCTTTAAACATTGAACCACCTCTTCTAATTTCCCTATAAACCATTCCAATTTTTTATTCTCACAGTTTTCCGGTGCTATTTTTAATTGCATAGACTTCAATTTTTCCATGTATTCCTCGGTGAGACGTGTCGTCACCCGTTTGGGATACTCGACCTCCTGTGTGATCACCCTTTCTCTCAATAGATCCTTTCCCCCTACTATTGTTATATACAGGAGTTTGTGATCACTCACTTCTTTTTGATCCAACCTAAAGTCCCTGATCCGATCGAAACTCCAGGCCTGCAGGAATATATAATCGATTGGACAATTCTGTTGCCCTTGAATAAATGTCTTTCCTGCTGGGCAATCTGTCTCTACTCTCCCATTTACGCAGTGAAAACCCCTACCTCCTAAGGTGTGTACTAAACCAAGATCTTGTTTCGAGATTTCCCCGCTTGGGAACTTGGCCGGATTTATCCCATACACCTCTAACTGTTCCCTATTCCATAAGTCCGCTTTCTTTGGGTTCAGTTTGTGATTAAAATCACCCATTATTAATATTGTCTCTAGGGGAAATTTTTCTAGAGTACTATCTACATCCTCTTTAAAGTACTTCATTTCCCTTTCATACTCCTCCCTATTATCCCACTGCATATATACATTCATTAAAATCAACGTTTTATGTTTCTGTTCCACCTTCGTGAGATCAATTCTACATGCTTGCACCCATTTGCATTTTGTATTCAACCTTTCAAAATCTCTCATAACTTTTGTTGATATCAAAGTCAGTAGCCCCCCCGAGGGCCGTCCATACTTTTTCTTTATGGCTGGCTGCTGTATCTGAGCGTATCCGTCAAATGTAGGGGTGTTGTCGCATGACCAGGTCTCTTGCAGGCAGGCAATGTCCACTTTATTTATAGTTTCTTTTATGTACTCACATTTTTGCCCATTGCCTAACCCATTAATATTCCAAGTTAAGAGACCTATATCTTGCGACCCCCCTCCATCCTATTCAACGTCACTCAGAACACCTACTTCCTCCATATCCAATGAGTTACTTAAGATGTCTTCTCCCATTGGATTATTATGTAATGACCAGTTACCCCATGAGGAGTCATTCCTTGTGTTGTCTATTATGATGTTCAGGTGGCTTAAATCCTTTTCCGTTTCTCTACAGAGAATCACTTGTCTCTTCTGAAGGCCGGCATGGTGATTTAAAAACTTATTATCTGTGAATGATTTTATTTCACTCTCTGGGACAATCCTTATTCCCTGTTTAGTTATCTCAGTTGATGCTTTCAGGATTGCCCTTTTCACCAGATCTGAGTGAAGGGTAACTTTTGTTACCTCCTTTCCGTACCTGTTTTCTACAAATCCAACTTGCTGTAGATCTTTAGTACCAATCCCTATCAGGCTGCCGCATTTTTCAAACGCGTTTAAAATCAGTGCCCTATTTAGAGGTCTTGGATTTCCTGTCGACTTCACTTTCCTCCCGGCTGGTACTAGATCCAGAAATAACCAATTGTTCTTGTCTCTCTCAGAAGGATTCGTGTTTGTTAGCAACGCCTGTTGATAAGTGATTGACCTCACTGTTTGCCGCCCGTTCTTTCTCATATTGGGGTCTTCATAAATCTGGGTTATTACTGTCCTTTGTTCAGTACCTCGTTCGTCCCTTTGCCTTACTTTCTGTTTGGTCCTACTAATGGAAGGGGGGTTCTCGATTGCCTCCTTGCCTCTCTGTTTTTTTCTTAGTACTCTCGGGGTCCTTCGGGTCTTTTGGTCTTTTGCCTCTACATGCACGGGTCTACTTGTTGTGAAGGTCGCTGCTGATGCATTCAAGATTGACTGTATCACCCCCGTCTCTGTTTCCTTCCCTTTACTCTTCCCTTCTTGTTTCGGATGCCTGTTTTTTCCAACCCTGGTCGTGGCCCCACGTGTGACATACCCCCCACGCCTCTTTATCAGCATTGGTCTTCTTGATATATATACATTATCTGCAGACTCTTCTGCCTTCTTTGCTGATTGTTTTACTGGTTCGTGTTCACTTTCCAAAGATGCTCTGCTTTCTTCTTCTAGTATTACCATGTCACTTTTCTCCTTTGACGGGGTTGGGACCATTGTCGTTACCTTGTTTGGCATTTTGCTCTTTATTTCTCCTAGTTCTTCTTCTATTCTCTTTAGATGTTGTTTCTGAGCTTTCATCAACCCATTATTTGAGAGGCTCACTTCCAGGATCCCTTGTAGAGCCTTCTGGAGTAACAAGATTACCTCTATTAGCGATGATGTTGGCGTTTCAGAGATCACCGAATCCTGTATTGTATTTCTGACCGGATTTACTGGGTTGCTAGACCTTATGCTCTCTTGATGCATTGGTGTTTTTTGCAGTTGATAAAGCTGCTGGAATTGATCTGGTGCCCCTCCCCAGATAACGCTTTGGTTCCGATCTTCATTTCCCCTTTGATCTTCATTTCCTGGAGACAGCTGAGAGAACAATTTGGGAGATGATGATAATCTAGGCGCCGAGATTTGGTGATTTTGGCTTTGGAGAGTCAGATTTATAGTATTGAGGTTCTCTCCCTCCTCTTTACTGACCGGGCTGACTTCTTCATGGATTCCTCCCTTTTCTAACCGACTTTGACTTTTGTCCGGCTTGTCTGGGTTTTCATCAATTTCTCCGCCAATTTCCACTATTTCTTCATCTATTTCCGATGTTATCGCTGGATTCAATGATTTATAGTGTTTACCCACAAACTCCTTTATGGACTTTGTAGCTCCCATGTTCTCTTTCTGTTTGCTAGTCGTTTGATTGCCCCCTCTTTTTGCCTTCTGTGCATTCTTCGCTGCTTTTTTAACTTTCCTTTTCTTTCTTTTACCCTTACTATTATCCAAGGATGACACATGACTTTCTTGACTCTCTTCCGGCGATTTTGAGCCCTCCATTAATTTACTCCTCCCTTGATCATCCCCCGTATGTAGATTTGTCCCTTTCTTGGGAACCATTTCTGGGTGCAAGCACTGTTGTCCTAATGTAGGTGTAACAAAAATGTTTTACTTAATACAATTACAATTACAATTAACCACTTACCTCTGTTCTGCCTTAATGCCTTAATGCCTTCCGCCGGCTTTCCTTCCGTTTTGATTGTCACAATTGCCCTTTCAACCGTGTTTTAGGTGGGTCGCCTGCTTCACAGTAGATTCACAATAAATCCTAGTCTCTTTTGGGCTTGTATTTTATTTTACTATGCCCTTCCTTGGTGCCTTTAGGTGCCTCCCTTGCAGTTTAGGGGCATCTATTTCCCTATTTCCCCTGCAGGCTCTGCTGGTTGCTATTCCAACTATATGTCCAAGTCTGTCTTGGGGTTAATTGGGTCTGAGTTATGTTGGTTCGGGGTGATTGCTGCATTAAGTGTTTGCTGGCGTTAAATATTCGAATGTTTGCAAACAGGGTGGGGCTCGCGGCCATTGACCTCCGCCGCCGCTTTTACACAAGTGCCCCTTTCATGTGAGCCTTTCGTGACTCTTGGCGGCTCTCCGGCTTGTGCCTCCTCCTCCCCTGCGGGCCCCGCTGCGATCCCAGGCGGGGCGGGGGGGCCGGGGGACGGGGTTTGCGGCAGTCCGCTTTTTTGCCTTACTTTGCTTCCCGTTCCCCGCTTACCGCCAATAGATACAGCGGTCCTCCAGTCCTCCGGCGATTGTCCTGCCCTGGTTATATCAATAACGCGGCACTTTCTCCGTAGCTCTCCGCTTGTCTCGGCACAACTCGGCACGGCTCCTGCTTCCTAATCGATCTGCTCGAACTTCGCGCTCAGTCTGGTGTGGGCGTGGCGTGGCTCAGGCAAGGCTAGGCGAACAGAGGAGTCAGACTAGATCTGGAGAATGTTCTCAGCAACGCTCAGTGGCCATGGTAGGTGGCGCCATGTGGCTCTTCGGTAACTCTCTTCTGTCCTGGAAGTGAAAAAGGAGCCACATATAAGCTCCACCACTGTGCACCTATACCGGTTTCTTAATCGATCGGCTTCCGCGTCCTCAGACACAGAGCATTTTAAACAAATTGAAGCTCAGAGATCACTTGGAACCTTATTATGATGTTCAGTAAGAGAAAGTGGGGAAACTGTGAGTAATCTGCTGTTACATAGAGTAGCTACCAGAAAGAGTGTTGCTGAAGGTAAGAATTCTTCTGATCGATACTTCTAACTGCAGATTCCTGGCCTTAAGAACAGATACCACAATAGTACCGCCAAAGATGAAGCGTCTGGGGAATGGACTCAAATCAGAATGTCTTGAAGGAGCTCCTGTCACATCTGGCTGTCAAGGCCGTGGTATTCATGAGCATGTGCACTGATGGCCACCTTGTAGCCTGGCAGATGCCCAGACCCAGCAATGCCTCCTTGCCAATGCAATGCCCTCATCTCTGGTGGAATGTGCCCACAGGGCTTCAGGGGGTTGCTTCCTGGCCAGAGCATAGCAGATTTTAATGCAGAAGACGATCCTTTTCTGCACTGCTTTCCCTTTCTTAGCTCCAGAAAATCCTACAAAGTATTGGTCATGCACACGATTGTCCCTTGTGCGTCAATGCAAAAACTCAAAGCCCTTTAAAGGTCGCACCTATGAAGCTTCTTCTTCACCTTCAAAGGATGAGGTAGAATGAACATCTCTGGCAAGTGTTCCATAGGGTACTGAGCAATAATTTATAAGGAACAAAGGTGGTGCTGTGAGGTTGCACAGAGAGCAGCTGCGGTTCACTCACAGCACATGGAGAGATGATAGCAATTAGGAAGACTGTTTTAGTGTCAGTAGTCACAATCAGCAGCTGGCTCAAAAAGTGTGCACCTAAGGGACCTCCAGAAATATTTCCTAGGCCATATCCCATTAGCATTGGTGTGCCTACTCATAAACCACGCTGCGTTCAAGGATCTTAAGGCCAAAATGGCAGAAGAGAACAATCTCTTCCAGAAGGCATCAATACTTCCAACTCTCTATCCGTAAGGTTGTTCAAAAAGGCATTACAGGTGACTTTACTTGTCGACATCTGCACTACCATGCTTACAGGCTTACCGTGTCGTGTAAGAAAATCAGTATATCTGGGTGGTGGCCTATGCGCCCTGACAGTAAGTTGACTGACCAGAGGGTCTAAGCACAGTTTGGATCAAGCGGCTGTAAATGGGGGGCAGTGGGGCTTTGCATGTAAAAACCTTGTTGAACGGCAAGAGCGGCTCAGAAGAAGTTAAACTTGGTTGAGAGATCTCAGTTAACAAGTTTGCATTGGCTTCAACAGTAGATCTAGCATTTTTGCTGCCTTTCACACATCTACTGTGAAATAGGCACTTTCTTCCATAGGTAGCCAAGGAGGCAAGTTTAGATCATTCTCTGGTCATGTATGTAGCCCACTTGCATTTTCTAAATCCAGGTATAGACCCTCATTAATATTGTGAAGTGGGAGCAGGTTGTCCCCCTCCTCGCCCTCAACAGTGTTGTGTGGAACATTTTGTAGACCATGAACTGCATCTAAATCAGATCCAAAATAAGGCTTTCTACCTGTGATAGTACTGGTGTCAAGGCAGTTGTCTTGGAATAGAGTATAGCTGCAAACTGACTAGTTGCTCCCTTGCAACCTCATAGCGTATCAAAGGACTAGAACAAGTCACTGATGGCTCCATTTGTTTTAGTGTGTATGTCCAAAATCAACAGAAGGTATTCGTTTTGAACGGTCTCATATTCCATATGTACAGAGGCAAAATACAAAATATTTTCAGGTTGTTAAGGGATTGCACCCTTGACCTTCACTGATTTCAGAATATTTTCCAGATTAGGCAATTATGGGTGACAGCTATATGGAAAGAACCGTATTAAGTCTGATCTCTTCCTTTCCACTTCTCAGTACAATGTTCCTATTATTCTAGAGAAATCCCACAAAATTATAAAACTGACACTCTGATAGTCCCCTAAGGTAAACACCGGAAGTTAATCTGCTGAAGTCAGGGCATGAAACCCCTAGTTAATTAATCAATTCCTCAAACTACTACCTCACACCTCTGGTCTGTGCTCTGGAGATCCTGAGTGAGAACCATCTAGGCAGCCGCGTTCCGTGTAGGTTAGTGAGGTGGGGCCCGGTGGGGGGTTATTTCAACATACGACCGCGAGGGTAAATCAAATAAATAATTAATGTTCCCTCATGGTCATATGTCAAAATCACCCCCCCCCCCCCCTCAATGGGCTCCACCGTCCCGCCGCTCTAACCTGAACGGACTGCGGTTGCATCTAGGTCTCAGGGTTTGGGTCATAATGCCAAGATAGGTGCCAAACTGGATTACTGCAATGCTCTTTAGGAAGGCGTATGCCGATATTTGTTACTATGCCGCCAGTTAGCAGAGAAACAAGAATCCCTCTCTGAGATAAATCTTTAAATAAGAATCAATGTTTGCTTACCGCCCAGAGTTTTCATTGATGAGCCTTGCTTTACAGGGCGCATCAGCTAGTTCCACCGAAACACCCATACTGAGATCCCTCCATTCTCTTTCTCACAGAAACCAGTGTACCTCCGTAGGTAAGTGGGCAAGTGAGCAGAAGCCAAGAAGGCGTCGCCATAGGTCTGAGGAAAAGGTGAAGTGCCTTCAGCTCTGGATTACCTTATAGGCAAGTAGGCACCGACCTATAGACCCACTCCATTTAGGGGCCTGTGTCAACTGGTCAAAATAATATTGATTTGATAGAAAATTACAATCAAGCTTTCTTAAATTGTTTCTAATTTTTATTTAATAACATTAATAATTGTTAATGTGTAGTTTTGTGTTCCCCTTCCATCCCCCCCTTTTTTTCCCTTTCTTCCCTCTTTCTTTCTCTCTTCCCTCCCCACAAAATGAAAAGTTATAAAAGCATTTTTTCTTTCTTTGTATAGCGCTTTCCCCTTTTGGGGCCTTTCTTGTTTATTGGCACACTATTCCCCACAATTGTTTTAATTCTTATCACTCTTTATTTGTGCTAATGTACTGAAGTTTTACATTGTTTTCTTCAACTCAATAAAGCTTTTCAAACTTAAAAAAAAAAAAAAATTGATGGTTGGTAAAATTAAAAACGTATTAGGAGATAATGTGCGAAGGGGCCCCCGAAATTTCGACTGCCTAGGGGACTCCACAAGGTTTGATCCGTCACTGAGTGCCGTCACAGCACGATGGAAGAGGGGTCCGCCCTCACCTGATTATGTGCGTGAAAGAAATCCTGGGTCCTGGTAGACCAAAACAAGGAGGAGCAGAGCTGGGGTGCCTAGGAAGAACTTGGTGGTGTTGGGAAGTGGGTTCTGAAGTAGATATGTCCAGAGACTGCACTAGTTGAAGCGGAGATTTTCATAGCCACAGGGAGGGAAAAAGAGAGTGGTTAGGGGACTGCAAGTTGGCAATTCAGGGCTGGCAATGATGCCTATGAGACAGATTCGATGTCGACACAAGGACGGAACCAAGCAGCGGAACCAACAAAACGGAGGGAAAGCTCCATCACAATGAACACTTGAATACTGAGAAGGAACATAGGCTGTTGTACTTCAGGAGTTAAAACATAAATAAGTATTGATGGCTTTTTTAAAAAAAAGTAAAACATTTTAATCTGTCTCATGTAGAAAGGCAACTTATTCCCAAGTTTAGTATCGAAAGCCTGGTACTATTCTCTCTACAGAAGTTTTTTTAACAGAACTGTAAATCAGTATATTTCTTTCTGGTATATTTTGTCAACAGCTAAGTTAAACAACACTGTTCAGGCTGATGGTAAGTTTTAAGTATCAGGCAGAGTCACTTGAAGTAAATCCTTTGTTGCATTGCCAGTCAACGAAGATTCCTTTGAGCATCATAAATGTGGTCAAATTACCCATTTAATATCTCTGTAGTTTAACCTAACTTGTTGCAGATAAACCTAAGTATAGGCTATTGCAGTGATTCATTTTCATAAAACACAAGCTTTTGTGCCTAGCTTTGTTAGAATGAAGGGTAAGAAAGATATGCCTTAGGAGGAGGATCATGCAGTTATTTGAGATACAGACTGCTGTTTAGTATTACTCCTAAATATTTAGATTTGGATATAGTGGGTTGTGCAACTAGGAGGGGGTGAATAATTCCGCTTGGCCAGTGGAGTTTGCGGAATTTTGCTCACTGCGCGTTCCACTTGGAAAGCGAAGTTCCAGCAAAACTCCGCCAATCTTCAGGTAGTAGAGTTTTTTCTCACACGCAGCCTGCAAATCTTAACTTGGGGAGGGAGAATCTGAATCCCCTAGTGTGATTTTTGGATGCTGGACCCCTCTCTGAGAGATTTCTCAATGCGGTTGGTTGTGTTGAGAAAGCTGCCACTCGAGTAGAAAATCTACTCAAGTGGCAGAAAGAAGGAGCGCCCCGTGGTGCCGATCGCACTGATTTTACAGTACAGAACAAGCTCCCAGCGGCAAAAATCAGCGCGAGCAGTGTGACCTGCCAAATTCTGCCTGCTTGCGGAACTCTGCGGAATCTTGCTAAGTTTTTATGTAACTCCACAGAATTCCACGGAGTGAAACTCTGCGAGTTCCGCCCACCCCTAGACTGGCAACCCATATTAAATGGAGAGACTCATCAGAGAAATATTCTTTTTTTCCTCAGGGTCTCTGATTTGCTGCTGTTTATCTTTAGGTCAAGACTCAAATGTATGTATAATTACCGATAGGGTGCTCAATCAGCCCTCTACATCCAATTTGTCTGTTATTGTGTCGTTCATATTTTTCTTCCACTCCCTACAGCATACAGAGAATTCAGAGAACAGATTCCCGGTGATCCTCCCCTTAATTAGTTAGAGGTTTATCTATTACAATGCCCCCAGCAAAGAAACTTGTTGAACTCTCTCTGTTGCCCCTCACACCTGCAACAAGGAGTTCTGCAAGGGTTCAGCCTTTCCTTGACATTCGCCAATCTGTATTTGGAACCCCTCAGTTACCTTCTGAGATGATCTAACATCTCTTTTCATTATTACATGAATGATATTCATCAGTACCTGAAAGTCATAACTCACGAGGGATCCTTTAGTCATAAAAGTCATTCCACCATCAAACCTGAAGCTACTGAAAATTAACTCTTCCTGCTCTCTCCTAGCAAATGCCACATTCTGTAGCAATTCTGGCTAATGCATTTAAGCTGTTCGACTGCAATCCTTCCATTGAAAGGACTGCTAAATCTCTGGGATTGAGTCTTAACAAAAAACCTGAATCCACACAACCAATTTAATGGTCTAGCAAATGGATACCAATACAAACTTAGGATCCTCCATGGAAGGAAGTCAGTTCCCTTGCCAGAAGATTTCAAAACAGTTGTGGAATATCTAGTCCTTTCCAGACCTGACTACAAACACTTCCTATTGAGCGGCATCACCAAAACTCACGTAGCCCCCCCCCAAAAAAACACCTCTCCAATAAGTGACTTGGGTGGTTTCCAGCTCATGTTGGTTAGATCATATTACCCTAAACATGATAATGGCCTGGCTGATAGAAGACTCCAGAAGGTCAGATCACATTACTGTAATCCTGATCACTCAGGGTTACAGGTAGAAAGCTTATTCAACCTCGCAAGTACTGTGCACAAGGTTCCGTGAACTACCTTACGCAGTAATTGGTCATTTCTGGAGCCGCTCGTTTATGTTCTCTAGCTAGAAACCCCATGCTTCAAAATAATCAAAAACTCTAAAACAGTATTTTTAAGGTGTGTTCCCAGAGGCTCAAACTCCATGCCTCTACTCACGGGATGAACGCTTCCTACATCATCTTTAAGAAAGAACTCAAAGCGCTAGCCTTCCAATACCACTTCCAGTGGTGACTGGGCACAGGAAGATCTCTACAAAATTAAATTAGACAGTAAACTGAGGTAATAATTTTAGATTAGTCTTTTGTGACAGATTTTAGTATTAACATCTGGGTGATCTGACGGGTTATGCCTTTCCATTTTTAACTCCGCCAATTTAACCGCATGCGTGCGGCGCGAATTCCCCGCCCATGCTGACTCCGCCTTGCGCGGGCGGAGTCATGACGGAACGGTTCCGTCATGAGCACAGCTCAACCGACGCTCATGACGGAACCGTTCCGTCATGAGCATGGAAGGGGTTCAATGTAACTTTTCTCGCCTCATGGTGAGCAGACCGTACAATGTTTTGGCTTTCCTGTTCTCTGACCACAACGTAAAGTTCTCAGCTACCCTGGTGGGTCTATTTCTTTCTATATAAAACTGCATAATAAATACATAAAATAACTAAATGAAGATAAACCTCTGGGTTTTCAATTCTAAAACGGCAGTTGCCCATCAAGGGCCATATTACACAAGTGCCTTGGGGGGCCAACGGGTGTGTCCTCCCACTTTGTGCGCCTTCACAACACTTTGGTATTAGAGAAGGGGCACAGAAAGTTGTGCGGCAATTTCTGTACTACTGATAGTGCTGGCACACAAAGCGCCAGCGCTATCTCAAGAGAGCTTTCCCTCATTTGCATGGGGGCATGTGCTTATGCAAATGGGCGAATCTCCTTTGCCTTGCACCTGCACCATATTATGGAAGGGCAACGAAGGTGACATGAGGCGCACTGACAATGTACCGCAAAAAGGTGGGGCACTGTCAGTTCCCACCTCGGGGGGGAAGCTCTCTGGAGGGGACAAAATGGGTCTGATGGACACCCAAGGTATCCCTGTGCAAGCGGGTGAAGTCACTCACTTGTACTGGCCTGAAAGGAGAACTCTGATCCCTCTCTAAAGAGCAGGAGGGTGCTAACTGCACAGTGAAACACGAAGCTGGTGATTAAAACAGCTTCTTTGTCAATGGTTGTTAGTTGCATAAGAGAAATGAGCAGCAACTATGGCTTGTTATATATAATATTGAAAACGCTTCCACTCAAAGCCCTGGTGACACCAGACGATGTTGCTGCTCCTGAGTTTCAAAATGTTTCTTTGGGGGCCTGAAATAGCTTGAATTGTCACACTTGTAGGAGCATGATGGTCAGTGGTTGTGATGTTATTGTCATGGGGAGAGGATGTAGCCTTACGGCTAGAGCGGTCGACCTCGAAGCTTGAGAACGGGGTTCGAGTCTCGGCAACGACGCTCAACATCCTGTGATTCTGGGCAAAGCGCTGTGATACCCGATGTCTCAGGTCTAGTTCGCGTCATAATAAAACTCTAAAAAAAACGACAAAAAAAACATGGCAGGGGCCATGTGTGGTGAAGAGAGTCCTGGCACTTATGGTTTTTACACATTAAATACTGGTGAGTGCTGCACATTGTCAGCAACCTATGAGTGGTGGAGTAATTAGTTGTGAGCACTTACTACCCCTTCTCCCTTTGAAGGTGACTCACTCTTGGGTGGCCTTTCCCATAAAGAGAATTTTCATTGTTTTATTCAGAGAACCGGCAGTCACCCCGCCTACTGATGCACCCGATAGCTCAAAGGCCGTCACTGCTACTGGGCCAAGAGTATGATCCCAAAGAATCTGTGGGATTTTCTAGCATGAGTCAACATAAACGATCTGCAAGTTCCTGGAAGATGTGGGCTTGCACAACAATTATACCAGTAAAAGCCTCAGGGCCAAGTGTATCCAGAAGTGATGCAAGTCTGAACAAGATAACAGCATATGGATGTGCAGCAGAGTAACCTTTCCTTCAATTATTTTAATGTTATTAATGTCCTAACTGGATAAAACATATTCTTGCTTTCCTTAACCTCTTCCATGCTCATGACGAGCTCAGCTCGTCATGGCATATACCTCTCAGGTGCTCATGATGAGCTGAGCTCGTCATGACCACACCCGTTTTCGTTGCTGTCCAGCACAGCAGGGGAAACTCTTAAGCAGCGATGTGGCTAATGAATGCAGGAAGAGGGAGGGAGGGGGCTTTTTGGAGAAAGCGACAAGTGAATGAGCTCACTATAAAAAAAGAATGTAAATCAAGGTGAAAAATACAAGATGGAGCCTGAAGAAGTACAACAACAAAAAATCTGAGTAACTACATTCCGCCTATTAAACAGTAAACACAATGACAAGACTCTATCCAGATTGATAGACAAATGGCTGCAAGGAGTGCAGCTCTCAATTTAGACTTGCAGACTCCAGGTCTGTGTGAGCATGATAACCTGCATATTACAATCCAGCGAAGTGCAGACTCGGGGGTGTATTTATTAACATTTTGCACTGTGTTTGTGTCACAAAAGTGATGCAAATCCACGCAAAATGTTTATTTGAAATGTACTTCACCCGAAAGTAATATGCAAACAGCACCTAGAGCAACTGTGCATTAATTAGCGTCAAACAGGTGTTTCATGAGTGGTGTCTGGGCATTCCCATGCAACCATCGACGGGTTTCGCCTCATAACTCTACTAAACAAGCATTTGAAATGCAATAGGTCTCGCATTAGGAAAGTTTGAGCTATTGGTATTGTAAATGACAAATTTTGTATTTATGTGTCGGTTTTGAAAATAGCGAAATTAATAGCTTTGTCATTTACAATGCCAATAGTTTTAACTTTTGCAAATATGACACCTATAGCATTTGTAATGCAATATGTGTTGTATTTATGTGACTTAGATGTATTGTTATTACAAATAAAAATGGCTTTTATTTTTTTTAATAATTCATACTTAAATAAAAGTTACTGTAATTTATAATGGCAATAGCTTTTGTAAATAACTTTTGTGAAGATTATGTTCATTGTATTTTATTGTGACGAAAAACCAAGAACAGAAGTGAAATATTTACATCTTTTTGTGACATTTGTAATAAAGCTTAAAACATTGAGAGAACATAATTGAACCAGTTGTTGTTGAATGGTTGCACAGATTGATGCTGTGGTAGCGCTGAGTGATGTTGTGGTGGCGACGAGTGATGCTGTGGCATACAGTGATGCTGTGGTAGCGCATAGTGATGTTGTGGTGCCCTTGAGTGATGCTGTGGTGGTGCTGAGTGATGCTATGGTGATGCGATAGAGTGAGTGCGATAGATAGATAGAGGGCGGGCGATAGATAGATAGATAGATAGAGTGAGGGTGATCGATAGATAGATAGATAGAGTGAGGGCGATCGATAGATAGATAGAGTGATGGCGATAGATAGAGTGAGTGCGATAGATAGACAGATAGAGTGAGGGCCATAGATAGATAGACAGATAGATACAGTGTATCTATGTTGCATTGAGTAGAGTGTAAGTATGAGGTGTGTAATTATATGGCACTGAGTGGTAATATGGGGAGTGTATGTTGTATTCAGTAGAGTGTAATTTTGTGGCATGCAATTATGTGGTACTGAGTGGTATTTGGAGTGTATGCTGCATTGAGTGCAGTGTAATTATGTAGCATATAATTATATGGCACTTAGTGGTATTGTTTGGAGTGTATGTTGCATTGAGTGCAGTGTAATTATGTAGCATATAATTATGTGGCACTGAGTGTATGTTGCATTGAGTGCTGTGTAATTATGTGGCGTGTAATTATGTGACACAGTGGGATTTGGAGTGTATGTTGCATTAGTGCAGTGTAATTATGTGGCGTGAAAATTATGTGGCACTGAGTGGTATTTGGAGTGTATGTGGCATTGAGTGCAGTGTAATTATGTGGCGTGTAATTATGTGGCACTGAGTGGTATTTGGAGTGTATGTTGCATTGAGTGCTGTGTAATTATGTGGCGTGTAATTATGTGGCACTGAGTGGTATTTGGAGTGTATGTTGCATTGAGTGCAGTGTAATTATGTGGAGTGTAATTATGTGGCACTGAGTGGTATTTGGAGTGTATGTTGCATTGATTGCAGTGTAATGATGTGGAGTGCAATTATGGGGCATTGAGTGGTATTTGGAGTGTATGTTGCATTGAGTGCAGTGTAAATATGTGGCACTGAGTGGTATTTGGAATGTATGTTCCAGTGCAGAGTGTGAGGGTGCAGAGTGTGAGGGTGTGCAGAGTGTGAGGGTGTGCAGAGTGTGAGGGTGTGCAGAGTGTGAGGGTGTGCAGAGTGTGAGGGTGTGCAGTGTGTGAGGGTGTGCAGAGTGTGAGGGTGTGCAGAGTGTGAGGGTGCGCAGAGTGTGAGGGTGCGCAGAGTGTGAGGGTGCGCAGAGTGTGAGGGTGCGCAGAGTGTGAGGGTGCGCAGTGTGTGAGGGTGCGCAGTGTGTGAGAGGGTGCAGTGTGTGTGAGGGTGCAGTGTGTGTGAGGGTGCAGTGTGTGTGAGGGTGCAGTGTGTGCAGTGTGTGTGAGGGTGCAGAGTGTGTGAGGGTGCGGTGTGTGCAGTGTGTGTAAGGGTGCAGTGTGTGTGAGGGTGCAGTGTGTTGAGGGTGCAGTGTGTGTGAGGGTGCAGTGTGTGCAGTGTGTTGGTTACAATACCATATTTGTTTACAGGCAGATAACCGGGCACCTAAACAAGTACAGTCTGGATCTGAAGTGCTAAGAACCATGCTTCGTGCCATTGCCCAGAATCCTCTAAAGTCTTGAAACAAGCTTTTCACATACCTGGATTTTACCTCTAACCACAAACAGAAACAACCCCGTTAGAAGTTATGGCTGTAATCCACCTTTTCCTCCGCAAAACCATCTCTCAGAGGGAACGCTTGAATAAGTCAATTGTGAAGAGTCTCTCATTAGAATCGAAAAAATCTTCATTGACCGTCTGTTGCATCTCTCTGGTCTTTCATCAACAGAACTGTTACTTTAAGAAACTATAGTATGTGGAAACGACCGCCTTACAAAACACATCATTGAATGTATAAAGATTCTATCAATCAGGTGAGCTTGGTTTCTCTCCTAGAACTGGATTGTAGCAGATGTCAAGAAAAACAGAGGGGAGCAAACCCAACAGCAGTGGCCCACAGTCAGTGCTTGATATATGTGCCGGTCTTTGACTGTGGTGGGCAAAGTCACTCATTTTTTGGGGCCGAGACTTATTTTTAATCATCTGATTTTGACCTGGGGTAAGGGAGACAGAGAGAACGAGACAGAAGAGGGACGAAGAAGAAGAATGAGGCGATTAAAAATTAGCGGCAAATGGAACAAGTCCCGCGGCGACCCGGAAGCTCTTGGCCGGCCGGCCAATCCGGTCGCGGCCGACCGGAAGTCCCGCCTCCCGAGGTCCGCGAGCTGCCGGCGCATGGAGCGCCCTGCCTGTCCGAATCAGCCCGGGTCCCCAGGAGGGGGCCGGGGAGAAGGAGGAGTGTGGCGTCTGTTGCGGGGCTCCTCGGACCTGAGGGAGCCCCGATTGTGAAGAGGAGACGAGACGCGCCGTGAGGCGCGGAGCGCGAGAGGAGCCCGCCGGAAGAGCGCAGTCGGTGAGTGGGGCCCAGGGCTGAAGTGAAGTGCGTGCGTGCCTGTGTGTATGCCTGGGAGGGGTGGGGGAGGGGGAGGGGGAGTGTGTGCGCGCGTGTGTGCGTGTGGGAATGTGTGTGCGCATGCGTGACTGTGTGATTGAGAGAGAATGCGAGGTAGGGGATAGTGTGCCTGTATGTGTGCCTGTATGTGTGCCGTATGCCTGCGTGTGCATGCGCGCGCCTGTGTGTGTGTGTGTGTGTGTGTGCGTGCGTGCATGCAGAGGGGTGGGGGCTGTCTGTGTCTGTGAGAGCCAGGGCTTGCACCACGCATGCGCAGCTATCAGACGCTCGCTCCCGAGGTGAAATACGACCTCGTCAAAGCGCGCGTCTGGTAGCTGTCCACTCTCCTAAATACGGGCCACAAAAGGTCTCTGCTCGACCTAAAAAGAGTAGACCGGGTTTGGCACCAAAAAATAAAGCTGTTTTGATGTTGGTGTTAGCAAGAAGAAATGCTTTTTGTTCTCTAGTCTTTTTTGTTTTTGCGAGTGTGCTTCGCTGTACAGCGTAATTACGCGAGCTGGCACAATAATTTCCAGTACTTTGTAGCAAGAATACCTCGAAATTCCCGAAATTGCGCAAATTACCCAGATGCAGTAATATGACACGGCCTAATGGTCAGAATTTCACGCATGACCTGAAATTCTTTAGATTGTATGAATTACGCCAACATTCTTTACAGTTCCCTCAGGCATAATATTTACTCATTGACAGTATTTAATAAAGTGCCAACATGTCAACTTTCATGCACTACAAAGCGTCATAAGAGAAAAAGACACTGTAAAACTTGATCGTGAATAATGAAAGAGAAGACGATTGCAAGGGCACTGAGTCAAAGAAATCCAATGATGCAGAGGTAGGCTTTTTGCTTCTCTGGTGCCTTGCACAAGCATCTTTTAACTATGTTTTAGCCATTCTTATTCCTTGCATTTGTGTGACATGGCCTCTCTACAACCATTCCTTGCATTAGTTTTTTTTTTAAACAAAGTGCTTCTCAGTGTTTTTATTTGCTTTGACATAGTTATTGTAGAAAAATGTACTGTGTGCAATATCAATACTATGATTGTGCATTTAATGGTGTGCTTTCTTGCCCATCTCATTTTCTGATTCTTATTCAATGGCTTTCCTTCCTCTTCTTGTTGTGTTCCTCCTTTGGAGTTTAGCTTTTTGCCCATCCTTCTGATTGCAAGACTTGGGATCTTCCACAGTTAACATCAAGGGAATGTCTTCTTCTTTTACTTTCAGCATGGACCGTATGATCTATCTTGCTCTCCCCTGTATGTTGCTTCCTTTTCACATCATCCTCCTGGTACTCCATATTTCTTTTCTCTCACTCCCCTCCGGTTCTTCATTGCTTTGCCCACTCCTCCCTGTCCTGCTCGGTCTTTTTTTCTTTTATTCATCTTTTCTATTTTTCAAATCCAGCCAGCCCCCCCCCTTTCCCCCCCCCCCCCCCCCGAGCGCCTTTATTGCTTCCCTGCCCTTCACAGCTCACCTGCGTGTTGCTTCTGCTGGTTGAGAGCATACAGTTGCTCTAATCGCCCCACCTCCCCCCTGTTGCTCTCCTCCTCATCCTTTTTTTGGGCTCGGGCCTAGCGTCCCACTGAGTCAGCAGTGGGCGTGGCCTAAGAGTCCTTTACTGAGGGCTCCCGAAAACGTACCTTATGAATTCCAGGCTGCTCGTGCATTTTCGTTTTTTTTTTTGCCAGCTGCATTGCAATTGGCCTTCGCATGCGTGTGCTTTTGGAACAGAACACGCAATAGGCCATAGGAGGTCGAGTAGCTCCGCCTACGGCCTATTGGTGTCTGTTACGAGCACCAGAAGGCCATATGTTTTGAATTATCGCGGCTTGCAGGCCGCATTAATTCAAAACATATGCCTGCAGTGGCGCGCGCGCGCGTACCACTGCAGGCTTTTTTTTTTTTTTTTTTTTACAATTGGATCGCTTTCGCGATCCGTTAAAGTGCCGCTTGTTATTATTATGTGTAATTGACATAAACTCGGTTTTCTTTTATACTCAAGTGTGTTTTTTATTGACGGGTATTTGTGTGGAGTTTGACTGTGCCCCTCGGCCTATACACATGTATTTAGAACACCCCAGCTTTTGTTAATAGTGCCTCAGTATATAAATGCAGCGAACCTTTCTTCGGTGCCTGAAAAGAGCGGTCTCTGTGCCGGGCAGAAACCCTTCACATGTCCGTTCTGAGGGGCGCAGGTGGTAATACTTGTGAACGTGACAAGCCCCCCCCACGCTTCCTGAGCTATCACACCCCCACATATATACTTTCATCAAAAAATATCTCCCCCGAATCTTGAACAACAAATACTGAGTCTCCCTTTTGCGTCCTACGTTGCACATTTTTTTTTATGCACATTAAAATGCAGCCATTTGATATTCTGGAGTCTGTGTGCGTGGTTTATACAGGGTGCACACGCCGCAGTGTCCACGAATCCCTGCAGTGTGAGCGTGTGCGCGGGCGTGCGGCCTGTTGAACCAGCCCCTGTGCGAGACCATCTCGGTGCCATCCTCACTGCGGCCGCAGCTACCCACCCCTGCCACGCTTTGCCCGGCGCGAGTGTGCGTGGGGGAAGATGGTGCCAGGCCCTCTGCTGACCGGTTGCTGTCACTGTTCATCCTTCCGGAGGACGGCGTACTGGAACGGTTGTGTCAGGGGTGTTGGAAGAACGTGAGCATCAAACGTGTTTCGTCTGAAGTGTGAAATCCCCCGACATTTTACAGTGTTTGTAGTGTTCTTTGAATAGAATAAATGGTGATTTTTCCTAATTTGTGATTTGTTGTCTGTTGCTCTCCAGCCTAGTTGGGGAGGAAAAGGAAAGCGCCGTATTGTCTCGAATAGGAGAGCGGCAGGCTGCAGGACGGTGTCTTCAGCGCTGACATTACACCGCGCCTGATGGACTCTCCTTTTCACGGTGATAAATGTTAATGCGTTCTGCAGTTCAGGGTGCATTTGGATGACAGCCGGAGCTCTTGTATATGCCATGTGTTTTTGCGGTACTCATCCTAAGTTGGAAATTACAAATGTGTTAACATATCTCGGAGTTCCGGGCAATTGGGCGCTTCTTTTATTTTTAAAGTGTTTAATTAGTGTGGGTTATGTTTGAGAATTCCATGGCTGTCTTTGTAAACTCCTACCTGACACATATATAGACCACGTTTACTATAAACCTCACTAGGTCTGGCCAAGACAGGGGCAGTTCTTTTTTAGGGCTCGGGCCTACCGTCCCACTGCGTCAGGAGTGGGCGTGGCATAATAAGGCAGAGTGCAGTGTGAGTGCAGAGTGCGAGTGCAGAGTGTGAGTGTAGAGTGCAGTGTGAGTTCAAGTGCAGAGTGTGAGTGCAGAGTGTGAGTGCAGAGTGCGAGTGCAGAGTGCGAGTGCAGAGTGTGAGTGTAGAGTGCAGAGTGTGAGTGAGTGTAGAGTGCGAGTGAGTGTAGAGTGCAGAGTGTGAGTGAGTGCAGAGTGAGTGAGTATCGTTTGCAGATTGAGTGCAGAGGTAGAGTGCAGAGTGCAGAGTGAGCGCAGAGTGAGTGCAGCGTGAGAGTGAGTGCAGAGTGAGAGTGAGTGCAGAGTGTGAGTGCAGAGTGCGAGTGCAGAGTGCAAGTGCAGAGTGTGAGTGCAGAGTGTGAGTGCAGAGTGAGTGCAGAGTGAGAGTGAGTGCAGAGTAAGTGCGAGTGCAGAGTGTGAGTGCAGAGTGAGTGCAGAGTGAGAGTGAGTGCATAGTGAGTGCAGGTGCAGAGTGCAGAGTGAGTGCAGAGTGAGTGTGAGTGCAGAGTGAGTGCAGATGCAGAGTGAGTGAGAGTGAGTGCAGATGCAGAGTGTGAGTGCAGAGTGTGGGTGCAGAGTGTGAGTGCAGAGTGCAGAGTGCGAATGCAGAGTGCAGAGTGCGAGTGCAGAGTGCGAGTGCAGAGTGTGAGTGAGTGTAGAGTGCAGAGTGTGAGTGAGTGTAGAGTGCAGAGTGAGTGTAGAGTGCAGAGTGAGTGCAGAGTGAGAGTGAGTGCAGGTGCAGAGTGAGTGCATGTGCAGAGTGAGTGCAGAGTGAGTGCAGAGTGCAGAGTGAGTGCAGAGTGAGTGTAGAGTGAGTGCAGATGCAGAGTGAGTGCAGAGTAAGTGCAGATGCAGAGTGTGAGTGCAGAGTGTGGGTGCAGAGTGCAGAGTGCGAATGCAGAGTGCAGAGTGCGAGTGCAGAGTGCGAGTGCAGTGTGTGAGTGAGTGTAGAGTGCAGAGTGTGAGTGAGTGGAGAGTGCAGAGTGTGAGTGAGTGTAGAGTGCAGAGTGAGTGTAGAGTGCAGAGTGAGTGCAGAGTGAGAGTGAGTGCAGAGTGAGAGTGAGTGCAGAGTGAGAGTGCGAGTGCAGAGTGTGAGTGCAGAGTGTGAGTGCAGAGTGTGAGTGCAGAGTGTGAGTGCAGAGTGAGTGCAGAGTGCAGAGTGAGTGGAGAGTGAGTGCAGAGTGAGTGCAGGTGCAGAGTGAGTGCATGTGCAGAGTGAGTGCAGAGTGAGTGCAGAGTGAGTGTAGAGTGAGTGCAGATGCAGAGTAAGTGCAGATGCAGAGTGAGTGAGAGTGCAGATGCAGAGTGAGTGAGAGTGAGTGCAGATTCAGAGTTAGTGAGAGTGAGTGCAGATGCAGAGTGAGTGAGAGTGAGTGCAGAGTGAGAGTGAGTGAGAGTGAGTGCAGAGTGAGAGTGAGTGAGAGTGAGTGCAGAGTGAGAGTGAGTTCAGAGTAGGTGCAGAGTGCAAGTGCAGAGTGAGTGCAGAGTTAGTGCAGGTGCAGAGTGAGTGCGTGCAGAGTGAGTGCAGGTGCAGAGTGAGTGCAGGTACAGAGTGAGTGCAGAGTGAGTGCAGAGTGAGTGTGAGTGCAGAGTGAGTGTTGAGTGAGTGCAGGTGAAGAGTGAGTGCAGAGTGAGTGCAGGTGCAGAGTGAGTGTGACTGTAGAGTGACTGTAGAGTGACTGCAGAGTGAGTGTGACTGCAGAGTGACTGCAGAGTGAGTGCGACTGTAGAGTGACTGCAGAGTGACTGCAGAGTGACTGCAGAGTGACAGTGACTGCAAAGTGACAGTGACTGCAGTGTGTGAGTGTGCAGGATGAACAGTGTGTGAGTGTGCAGGGTGAACAGCGTGTGAGTGTGCAGGGTGAACAGTGTGAGTGTGCAGGGTGAGCAGTGTGTGAGTGTGTAGGGGCAGTGTGTGAGTGTGCAGGGTACGAACACTCGAACTAAGTCCACCAACACACACATACATAAGACCACACACATAAGACCACACACACACCACCCACACACACACCACATACACACCACACACACACTCCACACACACCACTCTCTCACCATCACACACTCACCACCACTCACCACCACACACTCCCCACCACACACTCCCCACCACACACTCACCACCACACACTCACCACCACACACGCAACCACACACACACACCACCAGCCGTCAGTGCATGCTTTCACCAGGCACAAACACCACCAGCCATCAGTGCACGCTTTCACCGGGCACAAACACCACCAGCCGTCAGTGCACGCTTCCACCAGGCACACAACACCAAACGTCAGTGCACGCTTTCACCAAACACACACACACCACCAGCCATCAGTGCACGCTTTCACCAGGCGCACTCACCACCAGCCGTCAGTGCACACTTTTACCAGGCACACACACCACCAGCCGTCAGTGCACGCTTCCACCAGGCACACACACCTCCAGCCGGCAGTGCATGCTTCCACCAAGCACACACACCACCAGCCATCAGTGAACAATTTCTACAGGCACACACACCAACAGCCATCAGTGCACACATCAATTGTTAACGCATCCACAATAAACTATTGTAGCAATCGCAGTATGGGTCAGTGAATGGATGTGTGAGTGGCTATATGGGTGTGTGAGTGGTTTTGTGGGAGTGGCTGTACGGGTCCCTGAGTGGGTTACAAGTGGCTGAGTCGGTCTGGCATGTGAGTGGCTATATGGGTCTGTGAGTGGATGTGGGTGTGTGAGTGCTTGTGTGGGTTTGTGTGGGTCTGTGAGTGGATGTGTGAGTTGCATTGGTCTGTGAGGTAGAGAGTGCAGAGTGCAGAGTGAGTGCAGAGCGAGTGCAGCGTGAGAGTGAGTGCAGAGTGAGAGTGAGTGCAGAGTGTGAGTGCAGAGTGAAGAGTGCAGTGCGAGTGCAAGTGCAGAGTGTGAGTGCAGAGTGAGAGCAGAGTGAGAGTGAGTGCAGAGTGAGTGCAGAGTAAGTGCGAGTGCAGAGTGTGAGTGCAGAGTGAGTGCAGAGTGAGAGTGAGTGCATAGTGAGTGCAGGTGAAGAGTGAGTGCAGAGTGAGTGTGAGTGCAGAGTGAGTGCAGAGTGAGTGCAGATGCAGAGTGAGTGAGAGTGAGTGCAGATGCAGAGTGTGAGTGCAGAGTGTGGGTGCAGAGTGTGAGTGCAGAGTGCGAATGCAGAGTGCAGAGTGAGTGTAGAGTGCAGAGTGTGAGTGAGTGGAGAGTGCAGAGTGTGAGTGAGTGTAGAGTGCAGAGTGAGTGTAGAGTGCAGAGTGAGTGCAGAGTGAGAGTGAGTGCAGAGTGAGAGTGAGTGCAGAGTGAGAGTGAGTGCAGAGTGAGAGTGCAGAGTGCGAGTGCAGAGTGTGAGTGCAGAGTGTGAGTGCAGAGTGTGAGTGCAGAGTGAGTGCAGAGTGAGAGTGAGTGCAGAGTGAGTGCAGGTGCAGAGTGCAGAGTGAGTGCATGTGCAGAGTGAGTGCAGAGTGAGTGCAGAGTGAGTGCAGAGTGAGTGTAGAGTGAGTGCAGATGCAGAGTGAGTGCAGAGTAAGTGCAGATGCAGAGTGAGTGAGAGTGAGTGCAGATTCAGAGTTAGTGAGAGTGAGTGCAAATGCAGAGTGCAGAGTGCGAGTGCAGTGTGTGAGTGAGTGTAGAGTGCAGAGTGTGAGTGAGTGGAGAGTGCAGAGTGTGAGTGAGTGTACAGTGCAGAGTGAGTGTAGAGTGCAGAGTGAGTGCAGAGTGAGAGTGAGTGCAGAGTGAGAGTGAGTGCAGAGTGAGAGTGAGTGCAGAGTGAGAGTGCAGAGTGCGAGTGCAGAGTGTGAGTGCAGAGTGTGAGTGCAGAGTGTGAGTGCAGAGTGAGTGCAGAGTGAGAGTGAGTGCAGAGTGAGTGCAGGTGCAGAGTGCAGAGTGAGTGCATGTGCAGAGTGAGTGCAGAGTGAGTGCAGAGTGAGTGCAGAGTGAGTGTAGAGTGAGTGCAGATGCAGAGTGAGTGCAGAGTAAGTGCAGATGCAGAGTGAGTGAGAGTGAGTGCAGATTCAGAGTTAGTGAGAGTGAGTGCAGATGCAGAGTGAGTGAGAGTGAGTGCAGAGTGAGAGTGAGTGCGAGTGAGTGCAGAGTGAGAGTGAGTGAGAGTGAGTGCAGAGTGAGAGTGAGTGAGAGTGAGTGCAGAGTGAGAGTGAGTTCAGAGTGAGTGCAGGTGCAGAGTGCAAGTGCAGAGTGAGTGCAGAGTTAGTGCAGGTGCAGAGTGAGTGCAGGTACAGAGTGAGTGCAGAGTGAGTGTGAGTGCAGAGTGAGTGTTGAGTGAGTGCAGGTGAAGAGTGAGTGCAGAGTGAGTGCAGGTGCAGAGTGAGTGCAGAGTGAGTGCGTTCAGAGTGAGTGCAGGTGCAGAGTGAGTGCAGGTACAGAGTGAGTGCAGAGTGAGTGTGAGTGCAGAGTGAGTGTTGAGTGAGTGCAGGTGAAGAGTGAGTGCAGAGTGAGTGCAGGTGCAGAGTGAGTGCAGAGTGAGTGTGACTGTAGAGTGACTGCAGAGTGACTGCAGAGTGAGTGCGACTGCAGAGTGACTGCAGAGTGACAGTGACTGCAAAGTGACAGTGACTGCAGTGTGTGAGTGTGCAGGATGAAGAGTGTGTGAGTGTGCAAGGTGAACAGAGTGTGAGTGTGCAGGGTGAACAGTGTGAGTGTGCAGGGTGAGCAGTGTGTGAGTGTGTAGGGGCAGTGTGTGAGTGTGTAGGGGCAGTGTGTGAGTGTGCAGGGTACGAACACTCGAACTAAGTCCACCAACACACACATACATAAGACCACACACATAAGACCACACACACACCACCCACACACACACCACATACACACCACACACACACTCCACACAAACCACTCTCTCACCATCACACACTCACCACCATTCACCACCACACACTCACCACCACACACTCACCACCACACACACGCAACCACACACACAACCACACACACAACCACACACACACACCACCAGCCGTCAGTGCATGCTTTCACCAGGCACAAACACCACCAGCCATCAGTGCACGCTTTCACCGGGCACAAACACCACCAGCCGTCAGTGCACGCTTCCACCAGGCACACAACACCAAACGTCAGTGCACACTTTCACCAAACACACACACACCACCAGCCATCAGTGCACGCTTTCACCAGGCGCACTCACCACCAGCCGTCAGTGCACACTTTTACCAGGCACACACACCACCAGCCGTCAGTGCACGCTTCCACCAGGCACACACACCTCCAGCCGGCAGTGCATGCTTCCACCAAGCACACACACCACCAGCCATCAGTGAACAATTTCTACAGGCACACACACCAACAGCCATCAGTGCACACATCAATTGTTAACGCATCCACAATAAACTATTGTAGCAATCGCAGTATGGTGCACTTTACTTTTAAACATATTAATCTAAAGCGCAGCATGCCACCATTGCTACAATTCCAATCCAACCCACATATTTCCACTACACACCACATGCATACACTCCATAACACATGGATAAAAGACATTGCCATTTACAATGCCATTACCTCTAACTCAAATAAATCTGAGACCTATTGTGTTGGACAGGCCCCACGAAGGGCTCGCTCCCTCCCCGCATGACAGGGCCCAGACACCGGCTCTCCGGGGGCTACCCGCAGAAGCAACCCGCAACCCGTCCCCTCCGGGACGCCTGCTCCCGGATGTCTCTGTGTCACGGGCCCGGGCCCCCGTCAGCCCCATTGCCCGGCCCAGCCGCCATCTTGGACACTGCACCACGCGGCCGCGTGGCCTCAGCTCGACCCCAACCCTGGGCCTGGCCAGGCCCCGCCATCCCGGCACCACCATCCACCCAGGAGGTGAACGGACCACTTGGCAGGCTAATGGGAGAAAGAAGTGTCGATGGCTCTCCCCCGCCAGGTGCCGATCGCCCCCAGCCTCCCCGGGTGCTGGCTCCACCCCCCTGCTGGGTGTCTGGACTCCCTCATCCCGGACCTCCCGACCTCCCAGTGCGAGGGTCCGGACATCAAAGGGCACCAGACCTATAACTGAGGCAGCCCCAGAGCAGGAAGGCAGTTGTATCCTGGAGTCGAGAGACACCGAGAAGAACTCATCCTTGACGGACTGCTGGCGCTGCCGCAGCCCTGCCTTGTGAACTATCGTCCTGCCTGCTGGCGCTGCCGCGGCCTTCTGCAACCTTCATCCTCGTGGGACCTGCTGGTGCTGCCGCGGCCCGTTGTAACCGTCATCCTCGTTGGGACCTGCTGGCGCTGCTGCGGCCCGTTGCCATCTACGACCTCTTCGGGACCTGCTGGCGCTGCCGCGGTCTGACCCGTCCGAACACCGAGCTCGAGGATTGTGAGCTACCGCCGTTTCACCTCAGTACCAGTAGGTACCAAGACTGTCCCGCTACCCCCTTTCCCTACTAGAGACTAGAATTGAGAGGATCATCGTGTCCTGATCTCCTTGTATCGTACTACCTTACTTCAAGAACTGCCTATAAAAGGTGTTAATCTGATCTTCGTGTGGTGTCCATCTGTGGGGGGGGAAGTTACTTGTCTGTACGATCGCTGGAGACGGCCCTCACCGGAGGCCTCTCCCCTTGTGCTCGGCCGACCCTCCAGGTCCCCGTCTAACATTGGTGGCCAGCGGCGCGATCCGAACCAACGCGTAACCGTACAGAGAGTAACTCACCCTACGACTAATCCACAATGACGACCAGAGAGAGCGGATCTGCAGAGAAATTCCAGATGGAAAAACTGGAAGAGTACAACCACCGAGAGCTAAAACAATTTTGCATAGAACTAGGCATTGCCACCACCGGTCTGAGCACGAAAGAGGACTTCAAACACGCCCTAGAATCCTGGGCAGAGACAAATATCGCCGGACCCCGGGACCCCGAAGCCCCGGAGACAAACACCACTCTGACGGAAGAAAGGAGAACGGATCTCTCCCGGGAAGAGATCCGAGAACGAGAGAAAAATAGACTACACGAGTTAGAGTTGGCACGGCTCAAATTAGACGGAGAATTGAAACTGGCAGAACAAAAGATGAACTTAGAACACTTACGGCTCCAAGAAGAGCGAGAGGAAAAGCAGAGACAGAGAGAACTCGAAGAAAAAAGACTGGCATACGAACACGAGTGCAAGCTGGCGGAGATAGAAATGCGCAAACAGAACAAAGACCTAGGGGTGCCCGAGCAACCGCGCCCCCCAGGGACTACCGAACCGAAGGTCCACATCCCCAAAGATGTGGTCCGTGAATATTATCGGAACGACGACATACAGCAGTGGTTCAAGGCCTACGAGATCGCCATGACTGCCCACCGGATCGCTCGAAGTGACTGGGGAGCCGGTCTATGGGGGAGATTCGTCAATGAAGGCCGGGATGCCCTGCTGCAGCTTCCGGACCATCAAATGACGTCCTATGACCACATGAAGGCCGCCCTCCTCAGTCGATATGGGCTGACGCCCGAGATGTACCGCCAGAGGTTCCGCAACTGCACCCGGATCCCGGGTACAACCTGGATAGAATATGTGAACTATTTCAGCCAAGCCTTCGAGGGATGGATCAAGGGTAGCAATGTAACAACCTACGAGCAGCTCTTCAACCTCATTGTGTGGGAGCACCTCTCCAACAACTGCTTCGTCGAGCTCAGGCAGCACCTCCTCGACAGCAAATTGGCTGACCCACGGCAGCTCGCCGCCGAGGCTGACCGATGGGAGAGCACCCGAGTGACCCGGAGTGGGCCAAATGAGCAGAACTGAACCAACCAAGGTCATCATCGTCCCCGAGGAGGAGGAGGAGGACAGGGCCGGGGCAGAGACGCCGTCCCGGCCGCTCCCGCAAACAACACCCCGCCCGCGGCCGGCCGGGGCAACCCCCCGATGCGCCCGGGGTTCCGAGCCAACGTTACGTGTCACCGATGCCAACGAGTCGGCCACTATGCCAGTGACCCGACCTGCCCAAAGAACCAGACCCCCGGGCCCCGCCAGATGGCTGCCGCCGCCCTAGGGGAAGAGCAAGTCTCCGAAGAGCCTGACGAGTACGAGCAGGAGCAGCCCGAGTGGGAACCCGCCGCCATGACCCTGGCCTGCCTAGGGGGAAGAGACCTGATCCCGCGGGCTCCCCTACCAGCCAACACCAGGAAATACAGTCAGTGGGTGAACATAAATGGGCGTAAGGCCGAAGCCCTGCGTGACACAGGGGCCAGTGTGACGGCCGTCCGTTGTCACCTGGTGACCCCAGAACAAATCCTGCCAAACGTTCTTTGCCCCGTCCGATCGGCCGACAATTCGGAGAGCCTGTGTCGGATGGCCTGCGTCCCCTTCGAATGTGGAGGAGTGTCCGGTATGCTAAAAGTGACTGTCCGCGACGATGCCCCCGTGGACTGCCTCCTGGGGAACGATCTCGAGAGTTCCCCGTGGGCAGCCGTTGAAAGAAGAGAGCACCTGGGGATGTTGGGCCTCCCGGGCTGGGCGTGTGTAACCCGGTCCATGGCCGCCGACACCATCCCTGGATCTGAAGAACCCGAATGGCCAGCACCGCCTCCCCCGATCGCTCCAGAGGGAAACTCCATCCCTACCGACCCCCCGGAACAAACCCAAGAAGAGGCCGCTCAGCCCCAAGACCTTCCCGACCTGGCTCAGTGGCCTCAGGAAGGGGGCCCACGAAAGAACAATTCCGGCAAGAGCAAAAGACATGTTCCTCCCTCGAGGGACTGCGACAGCAAGCGCTTGCCCAGAGCGCAGGAGACACCGCAGGAGCCCACTGGATCTATTGGGACAATGACTTACTGTACAGCGAACAAAGAATAGCGGAGCTGGGGGCCAGTCGAGTGCTGGTGGTGCCCCTCTGCTTCAGAGACTTCCTTTAGAACTTGGCTCATGATGTCCCCCTGGCTGGACACTTGGGGCAAGACAAAACATACAACCGCCTGGTGACTCACTTTTACTGGCCGAAAATGAGAAATGACGTCTCCAACCACTGCCGGTCCTGCCCGACCTGCCAGGCCAGCGGGAAGAGCGGCCGCAAACTCAAGGCACCCCTGCAACCATTCCCCGTTGTGACCACCCCGTTCGAAAGGGTGGGAATAGACATTGTGGGGCCCCTGGACCCCCGAACAGCACAAGGGCATCGATTCGTCCTGGTCCTGGTGGACCACGCCACCCGCTATCCTGAGGCGGTTCCCCTTCGAACTGTAACCGCACCAGTGGTAGGTCGAGCCTTAATGGGAATCTTCTCTCGGGTGGGCTTCCCCAGGGAAGTCGTCAGCGACAGGGGCACGAACTTTATTTCAAAATATATGAAATCCTTATGGCAACAGTGCGGAGTCACCTACCGATTCACAACCCCCTATCACCCGCAAGGAAACGGACTGGTCGAGCGATTCAACCGCACTCTCAAGGGGATGATCATGGGGCTGGAAGAACCCCTACGCCGCCAGTGGGACGTGCTACTACCGTGCCTCCTCTTCGCCTACCGAGAAGTACCCCAGAAGTCCCTCGGCTTCAGCCCCTTCGAACTCCTGTACAGACACCCTGTTCGCTGGCCTCTCAGCCTAGTTAAAAAAGAGTGGGAAATGGCCCCCCTGAAGACCCCTCCAGACGTCTACAAGTACCTCCTGACCCTCCGTAATCAGACCCGGCGATTCAGAGAGATCGCCAAAGCCAATCTTGAAGCCAGTCAGGAGGACATGAAGAAGTGGTACGATCAACATGCCTCCTCCATCGAATTCGAGCCTGGCCAGCAGGTATGGGTGATGGCCCCCATCGAACCTTGTGCCTTACAGGACAAGTGGACGGGGCCCTTCAAGGTAATCGAGCGTAAGAGCCCCGTCACCTACCTCATCGACATGGAATCCCCCCGGAACCCCCTCCGGGTCCTCCACGCCAACAGACTCAAACCCCACTTCGTGCGCTCGGAGCTCAGCCTGCTGATGGCTACAGACAGTGTGGCGGAAGAGGACTCCGAGCCCCTCCCTGACCTACTGGGGACCGGGGAAAAAGATGGTTCGGTGGACGGGGTCCAACTCTCCGAGGCTCTGACCCCGGAGCAGCGCCAAGACTGTCGGGCCCTCCTGCTGCCATTTGCAAACCTATTCTCCCTCACACCCGGGGTCACCCCGTGGTGCCTGCACGACGTGGACACTGGCGACAGTCCTCCTATCCGACACCGGCCGTACCGAGTACCAGATCGGGTACGCACCTGCATCCAAGAAGAAGTCTCCAAGATGCTCGCACTCGGAGTCATCGAACCCTCGGACTGCCCCTGGGCCAGCCCGGTTGTACTGGTCCCCAAAGCTGCGGCCCCGGGCACCACACCCGAGCTCCGGTTCTGCGTCGACTATCGGGGTCTGAACGCTGTCACCCGAACCGACGCTCACCCCATCCCCCGAGCCGACAAACTAGTTGACCGCATGGGGGCGGCCCGCTACCTAAGCATCTTCGACCTGACGGCGGGCTACTGGCAGATCGGCCTCACCCCCAGGGCACAAGAACGATCCGCTTTCTCCACCCCGGATGGACACTACCATTTCAGAGTGATGCCATTCGGCATGAAAAACGCTCCAGCCACGTTTCAACGACTGGTGAACCAGGTATTGGCGGGCCTCGAAGAGTTCAGCGCCGCATACCTGGACGACATCGCGGTGTATAGCCGCCACTGGTCAGACCACCTCCGCCACCTCCGAGGGGTCCTGCAGGCCCTCCAACGGGCCGGCCTCACCATCAAGGCCAGCAAGTGCCAAATCGGCCAGGGGTCCGTGACCTACCTCGGACACCAAGTGGGGAGCGGTCTGGTGGCCCCCCTCCAGCTCAAGATCGCTGCCATCCAGTCCTGGTGGCCCCCCGTAACCCAAACCAAGGTCCGAGCCTTCCTGGGGCTCACCGGGTACTATCGGCGGTTCGTAAAGGACTATGGCAGCATTGTGGGGCCCCTCACGGAACTCACATCCAAGACCAACCCAAGAACAGTCAACTGGACTCCCGACTGTCAAGCGGCCTTCGAGAGGCTGAAGGCCGCCATGTGCACCGCTCCTGTGCTCCAGGCCCCCGACTACAGCCGTGAGTTCATCGTCCAGACTGATGCATCAGACCATGGCATCGGGGCCGTCCTCTCCCAACTGAACCCCGAGGGAGTCGACCATCCAGTGGCCTTCATCAGCAGACGCCTACTGCCCCGAGAACAGCGCTGGAGCACCATTGAGCGAGAGGCCTTCGCAGTAGTATGGGCCCTCAAGAAGCTCCGGCCTTACCTCTTCGGAACCCACTTCCGGGTACAAACAGATCATCGGCCCCTGCAATGGCTAATGCAAATGCGGGGGGAGAACCCCAAACTATTGCGATGGTCCATCTCCCTGCAGGGGATGGACTTCACTGTGGAGCATCGCCCTGGCCAAGACCACGCCAACGCGGATGGCCTGTCCCGCTTTTTCCGCCTCGACGAGGAGAGTCCCCAAGAGGATGGGTGACTCTCCCCGCCTTCAGCTGGGGGGGATGCATGTTGGACAGGCCCCACGAAGGGCTCGCTCCCTCCCCGCATGACAGGGCCCAGACACCGGCTCTCCGGGGGCTACCCGCAGAAGCAACCCGCAACCCGTCCCCTCCGGGACGCCTGCTCCCGGATGTCTCTGTGTCACGGGCCCGGGCCCCCGTCAGCCCCATTGCCCGGCCCAGCCGCCATCTTGGACACTGCACCACGCGGCCGCGTGGCCTCAGCTCGACCCCAACCCTGGGCCTTGCCAGGCCCCGCCATCCCGGCACCACCATCCACCCAGGAGGTGAACGGACCACTTGGCAGGCTAATGGGAGAAAGAAGTGTCGATGGCTCTCCCCCGCCAGGTGCCGATCGCCCCCAGCCTCCCCGGGTGCTGGCTCCACCCCCCTGCTGGGTGTCTGGACTCCCTCATCCCGGACCTCCCGACCTCCCAGTGCGAGGGTCCGGACATCAAAGGGCGCCAGACCTATAACTGAGGCAGCCCCAGAGCAGGAAGGCAGTTGTATCCTGGAGTCGAGAGACACCGAGAAGAACTCATCCTTGACGGACTGCTGGCGCTGCCGCAGCCCTGCCTTGTGAACTATCGTCCTGCCTGCTGGCGCTGCCGCGGCCTTCTGCAACCTTCATCCTCGTGGGACCTGCTGGCGCTGCCGCGGCCCGTTGTAACCGTCATCCTCGTTGGGACCTGCTGGCGCTGCCGCGGCCCGTTGCCATCTACGACCTCTTCGGGACCTGCTGGCGCTGCCGCGGTCTGACCCGTCCGAACACCGAGCTCGAGGATTGTGAGCTACCGCCGTTTCACCTCAGTACCAGTAGGTACCAAGACTGTCCCGCTACCCCCTTTCCCTACTAGAGACTAGAATTGAGAGGATCATCGTGTCCTGATCTCCTTGTATCGTACTACCTTACTTCAAGAACTGCCTATAAAAGGTGTTAATCTGATCTTCGTGTGGTGTCCATCTGTGGGGGGGAAGTTACTTGTCTGTACGATCGCTGGAGACGGCCCTCACCGGAGGCCTCTCCCCTTGTGCTCGGCCGACCCTCCAGGTCCCCGTCTAACATATTGCATTTCTAATGCTTGTTTTATATTGCTATTTTTTACTTTTTAGAAGGACCCGAAAGATGGAATTTCCTATCAGTCCTCTTCTTTCTCTACACTGTGCTTTAGGCACTCCAGAGCTGCTGTGAAATAATGTATTCAACTTTGTGGATGAACAAAAATATTTCACAGTAGTCCTGGGGTGTGATTTCTTTGAATTTCTAAGGTTTTTTCAATTGTTATTTCCTAACTATAACATCCCTATTACTTTCGAGTGGGTGTGTGAGTGGCTGTATGGGTCAGTGAATGGATGTGTGAGTGGCTATATGGGTGTGTGAGTGGTTTTGTGGGAGTGGCTGTACGGGTCCCTGAGTGGGTTACAAGTGGCTGAGTCGGTCTGGCATGTGAGTGGCTATATGGGTCTGTGAGTGGATGTGGGTGTGTGAGTGCTTGTGTGGGTTTGTGTGGGTCTGTGAGTGGATGTGTGAGTTGCATTGGTCTGTGAGTGGGCATGTGAGTGGTTTTATGGGTCTGTGAGTGGGCATGTGAGTGGCTTTGTGGGTCTGTGACTGGATATATGGGTAGCTGTGTGGATGTTTTAGTGGGTTTGTGAGTGGCTGTATGGGTGATGAGTGGATGTGTGAGTGGCTGTATCGGCCTATGGGTGGGTAGCTGCATGGGTGTGTGAGTGAGTTTGTGAGTGACTGTTTGGTTTTGTGGGTGTGTGAGTAGCTGTATGGGTCTGTGAGTGGGTGTGTGAGTAGCTGTACAGATGTGTGAGTGGGTGTGCGAGTGGCTGTATGGGTCTGTGAGTGGGTGTGTGACTAGCTGTGTTTGTGTGTGACCAGGTTAATAAGTGGCTTTGTGGGTCTGTGAGCGAGTGTTTGAGTGGCTGTATGGGTCTGTAAGTGGGTGTGTGAGTAGCTGTGTGGGATTGTGAGTGGCTGTACGGGTCTGTGAGTGGGTATGTAAGGGGCTGTATGGGTCCGTGAGTGGGTGTGTGAATAGCTGTGGATGAGTGAGTGGGTTTGTGAGTCGGTGTGTGAGTGGCTTAATGGGTCAGTGACTGGGTGTGTGAGTGGCTGTATGGATCTGTGAGTAGGTGTGTCAGTGGCTGTATGGCTCTGTAAGTGGGTGTGTGAGTATCTGTATGGGTCAGTGAGTGGGTGTGTGTGTGGCTGTATGGGTCGGTGTGTGAGTGGTTGAGTGGATCTGTGAGTGGGTCTGTGAATAGCTGTGTGTGTGAGAGTGGCTTTTTAAGTGGTTGAATGGGTTTGTGTGTGTTGATGCATGGGTCTGTGAGCGGGTGTGTGAGTGGCTGTATGGCTCTGTTAGGGGGTGAGTGAGTATCTGTGTGGGTCAGTGACTGGGTGTGTGAGTGGCTATATGGGTCATGACTGGGTGTGATAATGGCTTTATGGGTCTGTAAGTAGGTGTGTGGGTAGCTGTATGGGTCGGTGAGTGGGTTTGTGAGTGGTTGTGTAGTTCTAAGAGTAGGTGTGTGGATGGTTGTTCCTGTTTACATCCACGATAATAAGAGTTTGTCATTATGACAAGGTCAGTGTGTGTGTACAGTAATAATGAGTTTAGTGTATTTTGCCACAGCACAGCAACCACTCACTTGCTTATCTCGACTTCCCAATTTAAAGAAACCACTGCACATTTTTGCACATGTGAGGGGTGGGGCTATTGTGGTAAATTAACTCATAAACATGAACACAAAAACATCAAACAGACTCTAGTGTGTCTTTCTCTTCATAAAACAAATTCAGTCTGCCAGCAATCACTCATCTTCAGGGGACCATAACGAAGGGAAGTTTGAGCAGATAGCTCAATTTAAAAGTGCAAGAAAAAGGCACGATCAACCACCGACAGAAGGTTAAAGCTGTTTCCTTAATTGGCAACATGTTTTGTGCCACTTTAAATGCATATGTGCCTCTGGAAAAATCAGGGTGAGAGAATGGATTGTCTAAGTGCACGCTCGCATTTTATTTCAGCAGTCAGCGGTACTATGAAAGGGAAGCGTTGATCTGACGCGCTCCATCTGTTTTTTAGGTTTCGCCTGTCGATCCGCTGCGCAGCAGCGTTCGCGCAGGCGAAATCTTTTGAGAACAGTATGTGGCTTAGTCCGGCCTCTCTTTTCTGTTGGCTAGCTCCATAAATGGAGGCTAGCCATTGGAAGAGAGAGGCGTCCGTCATTGTCCAAGGCGATTCGTGGGCGTTCCGGCAATTTTTTCCCTCTCCGCCCCTTTGTGAACGTCATTGCGGCGGTGGGTGTTTTTTTTTTCTTTGCCAAGGTTTGCTTTGTTTCATTCCTCCGAAGATGGCGCCGGGCCCGTCGACTTCTCGCATCTACTGGTACGTTGCAGAGCGTTCGGTCCGTCAGAGCGGCTTGTTAAGTGTTTGTTCGGCTTCTTGGTGCTGATGAGAGTTCCGTATTGGGTCCTAAGACGAGGCTCCGCCTGACTGACCACTCCCTGTTCTGTCCACCTGCGTGACCTCTCTCTCCCCTCCCCCCTGTAGCCCCTGCTTCTTCCGCCTGCCTGACCACTCCCTGCGGCCCATGTTCAGTCCGTCTCAGTGACCGCTCCCTGTTCTGTCCGCCTAATTGACCCCTCTCTCTCCCTGCGGCCTCTCTTCTGCCCGCCTCAGTGACCACTCCCTGCGGCCCCTGTTAATAGTTTAATGATTAACTCGGCTCCGTCGCTGACCTTTAGGGCCAGACTGGGCACACTACGCATGCTTTGGGTACCCTAGCTGGCGGTGAGGCTCGTGCCCCGGCTGTACACGTCTCGGGGGAGCCAAGCCAGGGGTGGGGGTTAAGTGGGGAGCCTGCTGTGTACAGCCCCACCTCTACCACGTGTACTGAATAAGCCGAATTAGCCTCCCCCAGTGCTGTTTCAGGGGGCTATCTAGGCTTCCTGCCAAGATGCGGATCCTAGCTAAGGCGGGTGGGGTTGGGGCCAGGCTGGCAATTGGCAGGCCTCTCCTTGGCAGGGCGATCGCCGCTTCTCTATATGCTTAATTGACACTCAGAGAACAGCTGGCACCCGTCGTGGGCAGCGTCCGCTTCCCCATGTAATTGCTTACTCTGTAAACATGTGCAAGTAGGTCAAATGCCCCCCCCCTGCCAGCCTGGCACATCTGGTTTCACTTTCTATTGTTAAGTGCCTGGCATGTATCCCCTCACCATCATCACCCATCGTGCGTCTTCCATACCAACAGGCTCGTTACCGCCACACCGTACATTCACTTTTCATTGGCCATTCACCAGGGTCGCAAATGAGGCGAGACTGCAAGCTTTGAGGCGCTACATGAAGGCTCAGGTACTCCCCAAGTCTAGTGGCGCGCAGTGCTCTTGAGGCCGGCAGACTGGCACCAAACCAACTCAGGCAGATGGCATCCTTGCCCTTGACGTGACTGGCTTTACCCCAGCCCTACCAGGGCGAAACTTTGATAACGTCTGCACATGTCACTTTAGTTTCATGTAGCTTTTTTTTTGGTGAGCGCACTGCTTGCTTTGTGGAGAGGTTTTTGTAGGTAAAAATAAAGGGTCTTCTGTTTGGGGAGATATATATATATATATATATATATATATAAATATATATATAAATATATATTATATATATATATATATATACACATATATATATATACACACATATATATATATATATATACACATATATATATACACATATATATATATTTATCATTGGGCTTAACCTATTGCCCCCCATGTACATTCAATTATGCGCAAACAAGAATGGACTTTTTTAAGTATATAAGGAAATTGAAACTCAGAAAGCTATTCTTGCAGAACAAACTTAAGGTGCGCAAACCATTGCAAGACAAGATCAGAACTGATCCGGATATGGGTACCTGTTCAGCAGGAGAGGTGGAGCTGTATGTGGACTTGGTCGATTTGAACATAGAAGGGGGAACCCTGGAGGACACTGAGAGGGAACAGGTGTTAACAACAAATGCCCCAGGGGCCACAGGTTTTAGACCAAAATCGACATTTAACCCCATATCCGTGTATGACAACATAGAAGTCTTCAACAATCTGGTGATTTCTGACTTAAAGGATCTGCATCAGGCTTCTAAGACAAAAGACATTAAATACAGCAAAAAGTGTAATAATGCCTATGGAAGTCTAATGAAGAAGCTACAGGGGGAGAATAATGTGATCATTAAGCAATCAGATAAGGGGGGCAACATTGTCCTGTGGCCTAAACAAATGTATATGGAAGAGGCTCTACTGCAATTGAATGATAGAAATTGTTATTGTAGGAGCGATTGGCGAACAGCTAAACAGGCGTGGGAGGCTTTCCACACCAGATTGTATACATGGAAAGGTATGGGATTACTAAGTGGGGATGAGCAAAAATTTCTCAAATCAAATTACCCTGTGATCCCTGTGTTTTATATGATCCCAAAGATCCACAAGAGTGTGACCAAACCACCAGGGAGGCCCATTATCTCCGCCAGACAGGGTCCTTTTGAGAATGCCTCGAAGTATATTGACCATTTCCTGCAGGAGCATGTGAGGATGCTTCCCTCATATATCAGGGATACTGGTGACTTTTTGGATAAGATCAGAACCTTGGAGTGGAAGGAAGATTACTTATTACTAACGCTAGATGTAACTTCCTTATACACCAGTATTAATCATGATGATGGTCTGGGGGCGGTGAAACACTATTTGAAGCGTAGACCTGCATGCATGCTACAGCACAATAACATGGTCAGTGAGATGACAGAAATCTGCCTCAAGAGCAACTTTTTCTTGTTCCAAAAACAGGTATTCCAGCAACTGAGGGGAGTTGCCATGGGGGCCTGCTTCTCCCCGAGCTATGCCTGTCTGCATATGGGGCTTTGGGAGGAGCAGGTCCTAGCAAAAACCTATGCGAGTACCATGGCTAACAACATCATAGCCTGGTACAGGTTCATTGATGACCTTTTTATTGTTTGGAGGGGGTCAGAGGAAGGGGCAACCAGGTTCATAACTGAGATCAATATAAACAATTTGAACCTACAATTTACGGGCCAGATTAGCAGCACGAAGGTTGCCTTTTTGGATGTGGAGGTGAGCATTGTGAATGGTAGGTTGGTGACTGACCTACATCGCAAATTGACAGCAGGAAACACAGTGTTACACGCCACCAGCCACCACCCAGCACATCTGATTCGCAGCATCCCCTACGGGGAGATGCTGAGAATCAGAAGAATCTGCAGCACAAACGAGAGCTGTGAGAGAGCACAGAAAGCCAGCAGTACAAGGTTTATTGAAAGAGGCTATTCGCAACCAATGGTGGAGAGTGCCATGAGGCGTGCAAATTTAACTGCAGGGCACGGCCAATCAGCGGATGCTGATCCTACACTAATTTTGGAGAGGGAGTCTGGTCAACCTAGACTGATAACAGCATACAGCAGACAGCACAAAGCAATACTAAACATCATTCGTAAAAACTGGCAGGTAGTCAAGGGTGATCCGGTTATTGGGGGGACCCTTGCCAATAGACCGGCTATAACATACAGTAGAGCCAGATCTATGAGTGATATGCTAGTGAAGAGCAGCCCGGAGATAGCCAATGACAACTGGCTAGGGAAGAGCAAGGGCTTTCTCAAATGTGCAGTCTGCAAGGCATGTAAGATAGGCAAGAATAGAACCACCTATACTACTGCCTTTAACAATGAGGTGAAAGAAATTAAAAAGAAAATCACCTGTAAATCAGACTTCGTCATCTATGTGCTGGAATGTGCTTGTGGCCTGCGCTACGTGGGCAGCACGAAGTTGCAGGTTCACAAGCGCATTCTTCAGCACCTGAGAGCGGTCACTAACAAGGATGAGGCTTACCCTGTGGCTAGGCATGTCAACACTATTCACGGGGGAGATATAGGATGTTTGCAGTACTTTGCCATTGATATGGTCCCGCCACTGCGCAGAGGCGGGGATAGAGAGGCTCAGCTGCGAGTTCTAGAAACCCGCTATATATTGGAGTTGAATTCCAAAACCCCGAACGGTTTGAATCAAACGGAAGACTTACATTCTTGTCTTTATTAGGGATCTAATCATACATACCGTCTGAGCCTCTTGGCTATGAGCTACTGCAAACAAACTGAGATGCAAATGAGTCGGACATGTAGATAGCCGTCCTCCTATTTTTAACTCTGTTTTATGGTGGTGGGAACAACAACAAATATTGTTTCACTGGGTAATAGGGTTTTGTTTATCACAATGATGATTGTGATAAAGTTCTTTTTTCAGTGCACCAGCTGTTGAACCCATGATATGGCAGTGTGGAGGCAGTGGTTATGAGTAGCACGAAATGCCCACTGGGGCACAATTTTGATAAAATGGTCCATACTATGTGTTCCCAACTAGATTAACGAGGTCTTTCCATTTGCGTGGTTTGCACATAATACAGCAAATTTGCACAATATATAGAAATTGTATATATATATATATTCTTTTATACGATTTTAACCTGATATATATGAATTGCTTAGCGTCTTAATTGATGATGTATTTTAATCAATTTATTTATATGGAAATGACGTTAGCGTTTCAGTGGGAACATTGAATGAAACAAGCACAAAGAAGGAACTACTTTCCTTTGAAAAATGCTATGTTTTGTATCTTCAAATCCATAGTTGAATGTGTAATGCATTTGGACCATACAAAAATGTTCAGAAGTGGACAAATCTCAATGTATGAGTGCTATTGAACCAGGCTGAAGTCTGTTTTTTATTTCCACAGGCCATGGTGTCAGCTGACTGTGTATTAGCACTTTAAAAGTGATGGGTGTACAATCGGACCATGTCATGTGATCAAGGGGCGGAGGTCCCGAAACGCGTCATGGCGGCGTGTTCTCTGCACAAAAGGATGGAATAAACTTTAAATTTTGCAAAACTATCCGTGTGGGTCCGGTTTCGTTGTTGTTCTGAGGGTGATTCTTCGGGACTTGACGGAGTTCGTGGCATATATATATATATATATACTATTTAGTCACGGGTGTCTATGTACCACATTCCTTCCCAGAATGTGTGTTCGGGGTGTGGCAACAAATTCTGGGCGCAGGCTGGTACTTGCTGCTATCTTGCGATTCGTAGTTTGAAAGTTCTGCAGAATGGCTGAGATTATGACGATGGTTAACATTTGGCAATTTAATAAAATGTCTGCTTAGGTCTTCTTCCTGCTGTCCGTGTGCCCGTTCCCACCCTCCCCTGCCGCTGTCCGTGTGCCCGTTCCCACCCCCCCTCCCGCTGTCACGGCACACAGGGCATGAATGCTCTCCGCCATTGCATACCCTTGGGCAGGGTTTCAACTTCTGACCCTCTTATCCCCGCCTTCCGGATGCACCTATTGCCGCGGTCCATCACGTGCCTTCTACACAAGGGCACATCTCCACTCTGGAAAGATGTGCTGTGGGACGGCAAGCTCCGTGCAGTGAACACACAGCGTGCAGCGCACCCAGCAGCGAGCGCCTTGAGGCGTGAGCATCAGCCCTGTGATAGTGGCAGAGATATCCGGCCAAGGGCCCGATTCCACGTGGCTCTGATCATTCTGGTCCACGGACAAATGGCACATCGCGCAGGGGTCAAAATTGTGAAATGAATGCACCGTTTGGGTAGCCGGAGCGGTAAAATCTGATCTCTGTTACATTTCGAAAGGTCAAAAAAATGATGGAATTTAGGGGGGGAAGGGTTGGAATTTAGCGGTACTTGGATTTTGATGCACGTTATTAGCGAGAAAAACTCGGAATAGGTGCTGTTTATTGCATCCCATAAATGTTGAACCCCATGGTGTCAGATTTTATGCCATGATAAATTCTGAGTACTCCTAGTCAGACCCGGAGTTGTCTGGTCACTCGCATGTTTCTGACAAAACCCAGCTTTGAACCTTGACCGCGCCGTCACTGGTGGGCTGTAGGGAGAGGACGGTGACCCGAGTGCTTTTCAGAGACATCTCAAACTAAAGTTAGGCCTTGGTGAAACTTTGTTGGCCCAGTCGGAAGTTCTGCACTGTTGAAAAACTCCACTTTGTGTGAATCCTATACATGGTTATTATTAACAGCTCTTTTTGTTGATGGTTAAAAAGATGACAGAGCACTGTTTGTAAAGGAAACAAGATGTGTTTTTTTTTTAACTACTAGCCTTTCAATTGTTAATTAGTCGCTATTTTGGGATCACATTTTTAAAAAACATTTTTGCTTGCAGTTTAAAACCAGGCCCTTTCATTTGAAGCGTCTTAGTAGGTCAGATTTGAAGTGCAAAAAATGTTAAGTGGGCTCTTTGCTCTAGGAAGCAGGCACTGTTAAGTGGGTGTCTCTTTAGTACCCGGATGACGTCACATCGGTGCACACAACATACCTTGGGTTTGCTCTCCTCTGTCGCGCATTCTAAAAAGGATGTCATTGATAATGGCCAGGTGGTGTACTGTGCAGTAAAGCACGACCAAGGCCACGTCCTATGGATTTGTATGTGTCATAAAGCACTACAGGGTGATTTGCTTTATACGTACGCTGCACTTCACAGGGTCAATGTGTCTTCTCACCTTGAAACTTCCATTTGGAACCTTCCAGAGAGGCAGATGTTGCAGAGCAAGGGATGGGGCTTTCTTTGGGTAGGTGTGGCTCACTTGGGACATTACAGCATTTTCACGTCTGTCACACGACAATGTTTAGAAGGGTTATCTTTTGTGTGCACGTTGGTGTGCACCTTGTTGATTTCCATTTAGGTTCGGAATGTCTTGCTTAGTGCACTCTAGGAAGGTGTGGGGGGATGTCTGGTGACAAAAGTAGACTAGGCTGCATTGGTATCTGAAACAGACCCTCACCACGCACCTTGTGTGAGGGGGAAGGTTGTCCAGTGGGGCATTCCTCCCGCTTCAGCAGTCGGTGGCACCTGTGATATCGCACATGCACAATTCTAGTCTGATACGAGTCTAACTTGGTTATTGGTGGTGACCAGTGCGGAAGCAGAATACTTTGTAAAGTGAGCTATTGTACGTAGGTGGCCTGATGGGTTTTTCACTTCTGCTCTGTGCAGTTACAGGACTCCATTTCATACCAGTATGTGGAACTGTATGTGTTAGTTTGACTGTAACCAACTTGTCAATAACATGACCTGATCTGTAAGGAACTAAATCAGGCAGGGGTTATGTGCCAGGCCCAGCTGCCTCGTGCCCAGCCTACGCTCAGATTGCAGAGAAAATGACCTACTCTGGTGCCCGCCCCTCACTGCTACCCTTACATCTGCTGACCTAGTACTTTTTTGTGTGTATGTGGGTATGCACACACAGATGACGATTTCTGAATCCGCTTCACTGAAAATGCAACCCACGGTGGCAAAAGGAGGCAGAGGTTAAAAAGGGACAGGCTTGAATAACTACATAAAGTCGCTGTGTGTGTGTGTGTGGGGGGGGCTCTGGGTGTATGTGTGTGTGGCTCTGGGTGTGTGTGGCTGGCTCTGGGTGTGTGTGTGTGTGTGTGGCTCTGGGTGTGTGTGTGTGTGGCTCTGTGTGTGTGTGTGTGTGGCTCTGGGTGTGTGTGTGTGGTAGTAATTGCTGTCTGCTGAGCTCGTCCGTAGGGTACAATAGGTCTCACATTTGCGAGAGATTAAGCTAATGGCAATGTAAATGACAATGCCATTTATTTATCTGTTTTCAAAACCAACACATAAATACAAATTTTGTCATTTACAATGCCAATAGCTCTAACTTTTCCAAAGGCGAAACCATTGCATTGTAAATGCTTGTACTGTTTTGTCCACCAGTGACTACCTTTGAGAACTTCGGTCTTATAAGTTTTACCAGCATGCTTGGACTTACATAACAGGAATGACCCATCGCGATACATCTTTGTTACGTTAGGCAGGACTTGGATAGCACAATGCATGTTACTTACATGACTTCATGGCGATAAATCACTAATCGCTGTGTATGGATTGCAGCATTAGAGATGTTTAACGATTTACAAAGGGTGCAGTATTTCACCTGGTGTGTCCCTGTATGCATTTTTCTTGTCTTCGTATTTCTCTTGGAGGAGTTTGCACTGCTTTCTTAATCAAATAATTTCTAGAAATAGTGTTTCCACATTGTTCTGATCACCGCAGATCAGGTGAATGCGGTAGATAGAGACCTATCTTTTAAATATCAAATAAGTGACACTGAAGCAGTTAATCTATTGTGGCACTTTCACTATCTTACCCGCAACGTGCCGGTTCCCGTTTATGTATACCTACATCCCTACGTCACAGTCGTGACTATCGAGACTATCGAGACTATGCAGAGGGGAAACTGCAAAACACCCCTGTGGGTTGAGCACAGTAAACAGACCCATCTGGGCCCATGTAACCACAAATCAGTAAAAGAAAAACAAAATAAAATAAAAAAAAAAATATTGCAACATTATATCAAGTATAAAAGAACACTCATAATAAACAACAGTTCACTTCATCAAATATGTTCAATACATTACGAAGTCCTTCCAACAAGATGATCTGGCTGGGCAAGGTCGAAGCAGTTATCGCTCTGCCACTACGCGTCGGACACCATCTTGTCCGACGCCTAAACAGACACATCCGAGCTCATGTAACCGCAAACCAGTAAACAACAGTTCACTTCATCAAATATGTTCAATACATTACGAAGTCCTTCCAATGAGATGATCTGGCTGGACAAGGTCGAAGCAGGTATCTCTGCCCCTACGCGTCGGACACCATCATGTCCGACGCGTAGACGCGTAAACAGACTCTCTGCCCCTACACGTCGGACACCATCATGTCCGATGCGTAAACAGACCCACCCAGGCCCATGTAAACCCAAACCAGTAAACAACAGTTCATTTCATCAAATATGTTCAATACGTTACGAAGTCCTTCCAACGAGATGATCTGGCTGAGCAAGGTCAAAGCAGGTATCTCTCTGCCCCTACGCGTCGGACACCATCATGTCCGACGCGTAAACAAACTCTCTGCCCCTAAGCGTCGGACACCATCATGTCCGACGCGTAAACAGACCCATCCGAGCCCATGTAACCCCAAACCAGTAAAAGAAAAACAAAATAAAATAAAAATATTGTAACATTATATCAAGCATAAAAGAACACTCATATAAACAACGAGATGATCTGGCTGGGCAAGGTCTCTCTGCCCCTGCCCCTACACGTCGGACACCAACAGAATGCCCCTGGGTTCCTCAGGACTGGACAACAGGTCTTTCTCTGCAGCCCCACATGATGACTCATCCAGTGGACAGGTATCACCACTCACAGACGTTAACTGCCTCCGGCTTGGTAACTCAAGACCTGCAGGTACTCCAACTACTTCGGGCTCATCACCAGACACTAGTTCCGGATTAGTCAGGATCGTCAGATCCCCTTCTTGACTACCGCCAGGATTCTGGTGTGCCTTGAAGAATGACACATTCCTGGTGACGGTCGCTCCACCCCTCACCACAGTGATCCTGGTCCCATGTCCTTTCTGGATTGTCCATCGCTCCAGTTCAAAGGGCAGACTGACCTTTTCCTGGGGGTACCCGTTTCACACCATAACCGCATCCCCTACTCTTAAGTGACTCTGTCTCGCTCCACGCCTCCGGGACACCTGTTCATTCCTCCGTTTGCACTGCTGTAGTTTTTCCGCCACCTGCTGGTGCCTGGCCGACACATCTTCCAGGTGCGAAAGAACATCCCCCACTGGCCGGTTCATGCACAATGACATGGGACTCACTTTGGTGGTGGAATGAGGAGTCATCCAATATTCTTTGAGTAAACCATAGATGGCACAATCCATTTCCAGTCTGTTTACCAACACAATCCTGATGGCCTTGTTAACACCTTTGCTGCAGCGGCTATTCCGCCGCAGCGCTAAGGGGGCAGGGGGGGGCGCGCGGCGCTCACACGCTGGTGACGGAACCGCTCCGTCACCAGCCTCGGGTGAGCTGTGCTGATGACGGAGCAGTTCCGTCATGGCCCCGCCCGCTCAATAGAGCGCGCCGCGCAGGCGCGAAATCAGCGCCGCGCAGGCGCGTCGGGCGGGCCATGACAGAACCGCTCCGTCATCAGCACAGCGCCACCGCGGCTGATGATGGAGCGGTTCCGCCATCAGCGTCGAGAAGGTTAAGGGTGCGCATGAAATGGGCAGCCTCTCAGTTGGCTTGAGGCCATAGAGGTGTGACTTTTCAGTGATTAACTTCCCTGGATTGAAGATACGCTGCAAATTCTTGGTTTGAGAAGGGAGGGCCATTATCTGTGCGCAGTTCTTTGAACAAACCATGAGTTGCCATGATGTTTTTGAACAGTGAAATGGTCTGGCTGGCCATGGTAGATTACAAGATTTGGACTTCATAAACATACAAATGAAAATGGCGGCAGCCCCAGTGGATAGCAATGGCCTTATTTTCAATCTGTGAATACCTCTGTTCCATGATAGTTAGCGCTTGGCTAGCATAGGCCAAAGGGGCCCATTCCCCACTGCTGTGCCGTTGAGAGAGTACTGTTCTGAGCCCGGTGGGACTGGCATCCACAGACAGCTCTCATTCCTTTGCTGGATCAAAATATACTAGTGTTGTGTCCCCTGAAAGGGCTTGCTTCATGGCCAGAAACACGGTTTACTGTTCTTGTTCCCAATTCCAGACAGTATTGGACAAGATCAACTCCATCAGCGGCGCAGTAAGATCAGTAAGGTTGTGGATGAACTAACCTCAGTAGTTCACCATTCCCATGAAGCTTCTCACTCCAGTTACATTGGTGGGGGCCGGAGCCATTTGAATATCCTGGACTTTGAAAGGGTCTGGGGATACCCCTTTGTGCGAGAGATGGTAGCCAAAAAATGATATTTCCTTTTTGAGGAAGTCACACTTTTCTTTATGGAGTGTCAATCCGTTTTCCATCAACCTCTGAAACACAGCCTTTAGACGGGCAAAATGTTCCTCCAGGGTGGGGGCATGAACCAGAATGTCATCACTGACATTAAACACCCCTTAGAGACCGGAAAGTACCCCCCTGATGGTGTCCTGAAAGACCTCTGCAGCACTTGAAACTCCCAAGCTGAGACGCTTGTATATTCGGAGCCCCACATGAGAGGAAAATGTGATTGCTCGGGATGCTGGGTCCAACTTTAATTGGTGGTATCTGGCACATAGATCTATCTTCGAGAACCATTTTGACCCACTGACCTCAGCCACGATATCATCCACTGTTGGGGTGAGGTGTTGTTCCCGCTTTATGGCCAGGTTGAGCCAGGTTGCAGGTCCGAACCTCTCCTGTCTGCTTAGGCTTGCGGGCAACAACAATTAGAGACACCCAGGTAGTTGGGCCCTCCACTTTCTCAATGATGCCAGCCTGTTCCAGTTTGACCAGCTCCTCCTCAACTTTTGGCCAAAGATGGAAGGCCACCCGTCATTGTCGTAACGCCACTAGCTGGATTGACTCATCAATATGAAGCTTTATCAGCCGACCCTTTAAACAGCCGACCCTTAAAACAGCCTATGCCCTCAAAAAGTGGTGCAAACTGGGCAGTCAAATCCTCCACACTTTCTTGGTGAACGCTGAGCGCAAAGGCAACCAACTGAAGGAGTTCTGCCGTCCGGCAGCTCAGCAACATTCCTTGACCTCCTTCGTGACATATATTTTCATCCTTGTTGATCAGGATCCATGCGCAATTTCAGCGGTGAACACGCCTGCCAGCGGGGGTGTGTCAGTAGACCCATATGCATAGACTCTGGTAGTGGTAAGGCTCAGGGCCGGTGGGACAGGTAACGTGAGCATCATCGAATGAGCCATTATGTTGATAGATGCTCCTGTGTCAATCAACAATTGTATCTGGTGTCCCTCAATCATCACGCTGCATTTGGGAATGTGTTTTCGCAGGTGTCCTCCTGGTTGCAGGGCATGGATGACGTGAACCGGTCCTTCCACATGGTCATCGTCCATGTCTCCTTACTCGTCGGGATTATTATCGGTGTACACCTGGTGTATTGGCTTCAGTCGAGGGTTCCTCTGCCTCGTAGCGGAGCGGCAGTACTTCGCAAAGCGGTTCATCGTGTTGCAGTTTAAGCATCTTTTTCCAAATGCCGGACACTGACCCTTGTGAGGATAAGGACCACCGTATCCGTAGCAGGTTCTAGATTTGAATTATGGTTTATTCCTCTGTTTCCTCTTGTCGGGGGCTTTGGCAGTGACGGTGTTTATCGGCTCCACTTTTACAGTCTGTTGAAGAGCCGCCTCCTTGTGAGCTGCCCGTACTTTAGATAGTTCCTTCGATCTGCCCATGGTAAGAATGTCCGCCATCGACATCCCTGGGACCTGCAAAATATTTTCACTTAGCTTTGTGGACGAGCAGCCTTGAATAAATTGGGCTCTGATTTTTTTTTTTTTTTTTTTTTGAAAACCTTTATTGAACAGAGAAAGCTCACAGATACGGGCCTACAACCCACCAGGGCTGGCCACCACATAGCGAACATATCAGGAGTCATACACCAATTGTCACAGTATACAAAGGCAACGAGTCAGGGGAAAGAACAGGCATCGTAGAGCAGTCTAAGGAGCAAACAAATAGAAAGGCAGTTTTCTTTTAAAAGGAACGGGTATGAGAGGTCAGGAGCATAGCGGGCCGGGAAACAAACCAGAGGGGCGGGGTCGCGGCGGGCAGCCACACAGCGATCTTAAAGACACAGGAGAAGCAAGGACGACAGAGGTATACCAATAAGTACCGGGCAAAACCACGAGCATGATGAAAGGCAACTGCGCACACTGTCCACTGCCCGCCCACCGCAGCCACCACCCATCCCACCAATCAGCACAATAAAGGACCCAAATACCAAAACAATACGAAACGCACCCCCAGGTAGAAGAGAACCCCACAAAAGGGGAGGGGGAAGGGAAAAGGGGAAAAAAGGAAAGGAAGGGACCCCAACCCAAGCACCCGCCCCCGGGTGACAAAACAGGAAATACGAAAGTCCGGTACAAAATCAATCACAAAATAGGAAAACAGACATAGCGAATCGCCATCTTTGCAATACCGGAAAAATATACCAGAAAGACACCAGGGGGATAGACGGCGAGACAGAGCCCCGAAAAAGGGGATACACAAGGGCCATAGAACCAATAAGGGAGAAAAAGAGGAGGAGACAGAAGCCCCCTCCACAAACAACAACAGACCCTCCCACCCACCCCACAAGCCCACCCTACACCCCTGCAGAGGGCTACGGCCTACCCCCCGGCAGCGTGCCTGTCGCCCTAAATAGAACCCGAAATGTAGAAGAAAGAAACAGGCTAGAAACAAAGACAAAAAGGGAGGGACAGGGGAAGGAGAGAACAGCGCACACGGGGGGGAGGGCGAAAAAACAGGATCATCTGCTTCCATCCCGCCACCCGCCACAAGGGAGAAGTAGAGCCCACGGAAAGTCAATGATAGGATAAGTTTCAGGAGTCTCAAGAAAGTACACAACATTACAACAGCACTTGTCAGTCACATATCAAAAGAAACAAGACTACCGCATATAGAAATAGTTTCAGCCCTGTCCGCTTTTGTCCAAAGTTGTAACCATCCGAACAAACAAAGAGCAAACAGTGAAGGACACAGGGCACAGGAGTAAGTTCCGCGGCAGTCCTAAGAAGAAACGTGAAAGAAAATACTGAAGGTCCAGGAAAGGCATAGCACAACAGTCGCATCGCAGGCTGAGTTCCAAGGACAGTGCAAACGAGGCAAGCCCAGCCGGGCCGGCACAGACTTGTAGGCCGGGGTGTAGACGCGATGAAAAACTGGAAAGAGCATCGAGGCCAGGCCAGGAGACAAGCGGACCGCAGACCAGGGGCCGAGGCAACCGAACAGGATGACAAGAAGCGCCGGAGACCCTCCGACCCAAGGATGCAGTCCCCGCCGGGAGCATAGAGTCCAGGAGCACACCAGCCGCAACCAGCAACGAGGAGGCCAAGCCCGATGACGGGGGCCCGCACAGTTCAGAAGGAGGGTCCGCCCTTACAGCGGAAACAGGCGCCGCCACGGTAGTCCGCCAGGAGTTCAGTGCATCCAGGACAACTTGAAGCGTAGGAAAATCAGTACAAGATCCGACATCCGGGCCATGCGGCGGGCCCCCAGTGCTCGCCCAGGCCCGGCAGAGACTTCCAGGGCCGGCCGCCATCTTAGGAGCCCAGCAAGTCCTCGGTCTTCGGGGACCCCGGCCGGGGTAAGACCAGAGCAAAGGAAGGTCAGCCGAAATGCGGCAAGGCGCCCCAAGGCAGGAAGGAGAGCCAACAGAAGAAGGATGTCCGTCGGTCCCCCCGTGCCGCCGGCCCCGCTCTCCGGACCCGGGCGGAAAAATTCAAAATGGCCGGGCCGGGGAACAGAAGGGGGACCCAGCCGAACAATCGAGAAGGCTCTCCCGCGAGGGGCAGCGTTCGTACCTCTGGGCCCAGGCCAGTCGGGTCGCCAACGGGCACAGCCGGCCAATTCGCACATCAGCCCCCGCGTCCAGCTCCACAGCGCCAGCAAGGGCCGAGCATCATGCTCCGTAACGTCTCGGCGCCGCAATGAGGTCCGGCCAGTCCGCACCGGAGGCTCCGAGCGGGATCGCTGCACAGGATCGACGGCACTCAGGATCACCGGAGCAACAGGTAAGTGTCGGCGAAGCGACTTGAATACCACACACAGCAAATAGGGCTTTCCGGGGCAGGAGTAATACAGGATAAACGAAGAGAAGCAGGCGGTTGAACGGAGCCGAGCTAAAACGCGGCCATCTCGGTCGCGAGCTCATTGGGCTCTGATTTAATCTGCTGTGTCTGGCAAAATACATGTGCTAACTTAGTCTCTCAGTCGCACATAGAACATGTCGACTGACTCTGGTAGCTACCTGGCTTGACGTTGCAGTAAACACTCGTAGTCCGGGTTTGCTAGTGGGTCAAAGTGAGCTGCAAGCACTCTTTTCAACATGGTATATGTGTAGGGTGGCCCCACCTTGATCACCGACTTCCCCAACTAGTGAATCACTTGCCCCCCCTAAGTGTAATAGCATAGGAAGCCATCTGTCATCCTCAAGGTCAATGGCAGCAAAGTAAGTCTCTAGATGCTTCACCCAGTCCTTCTACTTAGCGGCTTGGGCTGAGGGAGGCCATCAAGTAGAAAATGTTCCACCGGGGGAACGGCAGACATGGTGCCGGTATAATGGTGCTAGCATCAGTACCAGGCCCGGCTCCAGGAATTTTTATTTGGGTGGGCCAGGGGTGCATTTGGGTGGGCCACTGCGGGCTCGATTTGTCGCATATATTTCTAGGCAGACCTGCTTCAGGGCCCTCCTTTATTTCTTCTTAGTCTTACAAGGCTCAGTAAAACGCACTCTTTTCCAAATCTCTTTCTAAATATTATCACTCTCAAAAGTGTTTTTTCCATGTAATGTTCCTTTGATGGAAAGAGGAGGTTTCTGAGGTGGGAGTATCAGGCAAGTGACACTTCACTGGCTTCCTCTGTGGGAGCCTTCAGGGAGAATCCCTCTTCATACCTACCTCCACCTGACCCTGGACTCTGCAACACACTCCCTTACAGGCTTGATTATACCCACTCCTCTACAATGCACCTTATCTCACAGCTGACCTTGGGCCCCAGCCCCATATCAGGCACCATCGGGCTCCACTTTCATTTTTCCTGGTAAAAACATTATTTAAATCACCTTCAAACTTAAAACATTGACTATAGCAGTAAATATAATTAGCACGCACTTTAAAGTATGTTCCACAGTAGCCCTTATGACCAGAATGCTAATTAAATAAACAAAAACAGAAAGGCCATGACAGGGCCGGCTTCAGCGCTGATGCGAAAGTCTTTTTCGGTGCCCCACCACTGACCTATTTCTCTGTAAATACCTTTACTACCACCTTCCAACAGTGCCCTTCATCCCTCCATGCCCCCCCCATTGACCTGCTCCTCTGATTCCCTCACTGCCACGCCACGTGCCACAAGTGCCCCTCATCTCCCCATAACCCCTCCCCTTATGACCTGCTCCTCAGATTCCCTCATTGCCACCCTCCACCAATGCCCCTCAACTCTCTGTAGCCCCTCCCCCACATGATCTCCTCCTCAGACTCCCTCACTACCATCCTCCAACAGTGCCCCTCATCTCTCCCTAGCTCCCCCTCCACCCCATGACCTCTTCCTCGGATTCCCTCACTGCCACCCCCAACAGTGCCCCTCATCCCTCCATGGCCCCCCCTACTGACCTCCTCCTCGGATTCCCTCACTGCCACACCACATGCCACATGTTCCCCTCATCTCCCCATAGCCCCTCCCCCTTATGACCTCCTCCTTGTATTCCCTCACTGCCACCCTCCACCAGTGCCCCTCATCTCTCTGTAGCCCCTCCCCCTCATGATCTCCTCCTCAGACTCCCTCACTACCACCCTCCACCAGTGCCCCTCATCTCTCCCTAGCTTCCCCTCCACCCCATGACCTCTCCCTCGGATTCTCTCACTGCCACCCTCCAACAGTGCCCCTCATCGCTCCATAGCCCCTCCCACTTCCTCCTCCTCGAATTCCCTCACTGCCACCCTCCACCAGCGCCCCTCATCTCTCCTTAGCCCCCCCTGTGGACCCCTATACCTCCTCGGATTCCCTCACTGCCACACCACATGCCACAAGTTCCCCTCATCTCCCCATAGCCCCTCCCCCTTATGACCTCCTCCTTGGATTCCCTCACTGCCACCCTCCAGCAGTACCCCTCATCTCTCTGTAGCCCCTCCCCTCATGATCTCCTCCTCAGACTCCCTCACTGCCACCCTCCACCAGCGCCCCTCATCTCTCCTTAGCCCCCCCTGTGGACCCCTATACCTCCTCGGATTCCCTCACTGCCACACCACATGCCACAAGTTCCCCTCATCTCCCCATAGCCCCTCCCCCTTATGACCTCCTCCTTGGATTCCCTCACTGCCACCCTCCAGCAGTACCCCTCATCTCTCTGTAGCCCCTCCCCTCATGATCTCCTCCTCAGACTTTCTCACTACCAGCCTCCACCAGTGCCCCTCATCGCTCCATAGCCCCTCCCACTTCCTCCTCCTCATATTCCCTCACTGCCACCCTCCTCCAGTGCTCTCATCTCTACGTAGCCACTCTCTCATATGCATTTAATTTGTTGTATAGCACTACTCATATCAGTGTAGTGTGTGTCAGTACTTTACACCACGCACACATTAAACAGAGACAATGAATCATACGGTATGTAAATCAGTCTACAGGGAATGTCACATTAACCAATAAGAATTACAAGGTGTAGGAATCACATGTCATCCATACTGGTGGGCAGTATATTTTAAAAGGGTTTGGTCTGGGGAAACACAAACTTAGGATTTAAAAAGTATTCCATGGGGGTCAGCTTAAATGATAAAAATGTATATCTGCCCAAACATACTCATTTTAGCAACATTAGAATAATGAAAGACAAAGGAAGTTCTAACTATATCAAAAAAAGCAAAGTTCTAACTATACCATTCATGTTTGTATGCAGCTCTTTGGTAACAATTCATTGGTCACTGTCCTATGTTAGGATTGTAACTTCTGAACTGCAAGTAACACAAGGATCTCTGTGACAAAGGCAGTAACCCACTGAGCTTCCACATAAAATACAGTTCATCTGCATTTAAAAACTACTAACAGACAAATGATTGCTCTCCAGCAGGATCATTAATCACTAGCGTTATCTGGGCATTTTGTAGTGTCTAATTGTTGTCCTGCATCAGCCATGATAATGATAAAAACTGTTTAAATGAAGTGCACATGAAGTATGTGTGGTGCTGGGCCTGTGCAGATTTTTTAAAGAGAAACAAATGCCAAGCGCAGAGTATCGCGAGGCGCGCACTTAGGACCCGGCACCTCCGGCCCCCGCCCCACAGTTATGGTTGGGCGGCCGGGCGGCCAATCGGCGGCCGGCCGCCCCCCCTCCCCCCTTTTTTGACTTCCGGGTCACGGGCGGCGTCGCACATCCGGAGTGGCGAGGGGCGGAGACCTTTGGCCTATTTAGGGTCAGGCACCAGTGACCGGGGTCTCTGTTCCTTCCACCACTCCGAGACTGCGTGCTGCCCCGTTACTGCCTTCTCCACGAGGCACGGCCTTGGAATTTAACTTAAATTTAAGGCTGTTCCTTCCACCACTCCGAGACTGCGTGCTGCCCCGTTACTGCCTTCTCCACGAGGCAACTGGCCGCTGTGGATCCTCGGGCTCCAGGACCATTCTGCACTTTAATCTTTCTTGAATCCCCTCGTCCGGAGTAAAGAGGGCGAGGCCGGAGGTCCTGCACTGCCGAGCGCATGGTGGGAGATGACGAGGAGGAGAAGCACGTCGGTCGCAGCCGTCCATCTCGCCAGGTGAGGGGTCGGGGGTGCCGGGGGGCCTGTGTGCAGCCGCGGATTGCGGGAGGGGGGTCCAGGACGAGGGACGGTATTGAGTGGGCTCCTGTGGTCTGCGGCTGCCGGCAGGCCCCCCTGGGCCTGCAGGCTCCTTCCTGGTTGACGTGGGCGGGCTGAGGGGTGCGGGAAGTGCACTCTATCACTCCCCCGGCCAGATAGGTGGACAGGAAAAAATGTAAATTTAAAAGGAGAATGTGAACCCCTTATTTAGCAGGCATCATAAGGAAGACGGAGGGGCGCTGCCCCTTGATGGGGATCGGGTACAGTATTTGTCCTTGCTAATGTGTGGTGGGCGTAGATAAGGCCCGTGAAACAACACGACATATCTCCAGTAAGATTGGCGCGAGACTGGCTGTGCCGGGCTGGTGTTAGTCGGGGTGGGCCTGCCCTGCTCTGAATCGTCCGCCACGTTTCCCGCCTGAAAGGGGGAGGATGTGGCTCAGCGGTCGGATCTACCGACTTAATTTCGGGACCGGTGTTCGAGCCTTGGCATAGACCCATTTTTCAAGGCACTTTATATACCGATGTAAGTTTACGAGCCCCCTTTTTTCGTTAATGTCCAGACATCCGGGGACCCTTGATTCTGGGGGCGAGACCTGGGCTCGAGCATGGAGATTGTGGTCACTTCTGGTATACCTGGGCCCCATAAGGAGGAGCATTCGGGGCGTTTGAACTGCGCAGACGGGTCACACATAACTCTGTGCGAAAGCTGGGGTGGTTATTTGAGGCCAGCGCCACGTGGTGAATCCTGAAGCGAAGATAACCTGGTCATGGTTAAGAAGTTTATCGCGCGTTAATTACAGTGCCTCAAATCCCGTAGCGCGTTATAAAACAATGGGGTATTCTAATAAGTAAACCGTTTGAAGGAATGGATATGCTTGAAAGGGCTGTAATGTTTCCAGAAAGAGCGGTAATTTGTTTTCCAAATACATGTTTGAAGGGGAAGCAGATTAACATAACAAATATGAAATGCTTCAAGAGTTAATCATCGAACAGGTAATTGCATTAACGTGGGGCAGGTTGCGATTTCAAATCCAGTGTTCACAGCAGGGCAGTTCAAGAGTGGGCACAGAGAACCCTTAAAATGTTATTCAGAGTTGGGTGAAATGTTATTGTGCACTGGTGTTTTTAAAAAAATGTATGCAAGGTGCTGTTTTCGGCTGCAGTGTATGCAGTTGCAGTAATACTTAAACTTTAAGAAAGTAGCGGATAAGAGCGCTCTGCTTCGAAGCAGATTTAGTGAGCACTCACCGCAGACGTAGGAAAAAATATGATAGCAGTTGTGTATTTGGCGCAGCGGCGCAGGGCGGGAAAAAACGAACTCACCAGTCCAGGCCTTAAAAATACAGCCTCTGGCATTTGGAGGACAAAGGCGGCAGCAGCAAGGCCTGTATGTATAGCTAAGACACACGAAGGGCTCGGTGCTGAAACTGGGTACATCAGGTGCGCGTGCCATGGGGCGCAGACGCAGGGTGACACCCCGAGTATGTTGTGAATACGGGGCGGCAGGGACACTCCTTGCATGGTGCCTTTCGGCTAATTAAAAATGGTAATGTCTGTCTTTGGCCGGCCCACGAAAACAATGTGCCTGGCTGGTGCCCAGGAGGCGGGCCCACCTGTGCACTGTAGGCTGTACCACTCTCCTCTCTATGAGTAAATAGAAATGAATGCACATTTCCTTCGCAAAGGTCAACTTTGAGTTGTCCAGGTACCTAATAACTGAAATATGATCCTGAACATCACACTTTACACTGCTCTGCACCTAGGTTCTGGGATAGTTCCAGCCGAGAGGCCCGGGGTTGAATGGGCACACAGTCATTACTCTAACAGCGTGGTGCAGGCAATGTAGGCAATGTATGTACGTGCGTTCAAAACTCATTAATGCCTCAAGTAGACCCGCAGGTGGCAGAGTCCTTGCAAGAGAACGCTCGAAAAGACTCCAAGTTACGGTTAGGTAAGGTGCACAAGTTCAAATCCACTTGAGATTAGTTTCATTTCAAAGTAGGTTCCCTAACATGTCCGGGTCATGTCCCTCTCACCCGCCCACACCATGTTAAGCGGGGTGATTTGTTCGCCTTCTCAAAAACTTTTGGGCGCATAAGGGTGACCATTGCCCCGCATTTTGTGTTTAAATCCCTGAAAGGTATAGCTGGAGGGTTTTTTACACCCCGTTGGTTTGGGATTCCATTGTCACTTCCCAGACACTGACCCTGGGTTGCCCACGGGTGAAACGTGCTTCATAGATTACAGGAAGCCCATCATTACACATTCTTAACTAACGCATTTACTACAGTTTTGTAAACAATCTGTACCGTGAAGACTCTCCTGCTAACAGGAGTAGATCAGTCATAGGCATGTAGATATTCTTTGGGCCTGTCCACAGGGTGCCTATTTTGGACATTTAAACACGCCTCTGACATTAACAAGAGAAAAAGACATTGTATGGTGTTATAATTTACAGCATTACATTTCTGTGGTGGGGCGAACGAGCGATGTCCTCGGAGGAGGGGATCTTGGAGGCATGGGTGTTGCAAGGCAAAGAGTGACTAGTTATCTCTTCAAAAACTGTGCTTTTAAAGAATTTTAATGGACCCAGGCTGAATTACGGTGGCCGTTGTGTCGGCATTTATGAGAATTTCGGTCATCAAAACCTGGATGTAAGTAAGGGCCATGGTTTGTTCACATCCTGCTCCCGATGGCGGGGTGTGGTTGGTAAGTGCATATAAGGTGCCTCCCGGAGGGACCGCACGAGGCAGACATATCAAAAGCATTTCAATGTGTACAGTCGTTTCTGAAAACGGACAGGCCTTCCTAACCTATTTGCAACAGTAGCAGTACATAGTTTCCTCCAGTGTGGCTTCCCCTGGGATATTAGTAATGTCGAAGCAGACAGTCAAACAGGATGGGCGTCACCGCCGCACAGCTGCCAGAGGGGTAATTCACCTGTGGGAGGCTAGCCCATTCGAGATGGGGGGGTCCTCGGGATAGGAAAGCATTCTTTTTGATAATAATGAATCCAGGCCCCTTAGTGCAGTCATCTGGTCATCCGACCCCCCCCCCCCCATAAAGGGGCATCTTACCCTCATAGTCAAAGAGCCACAGACAACGTTACCCGATTTACGCTAAGTTCTGGGAATCATTGACTGTTTCAGAGTGAAACCCGCTTTCAGCAGCTCGGGTCTCCCCCTTGGCTGGAAGAGGAATTACAACAAACCAAACTGGGTAGGGGAGGGCCTAAGGGGAGAAGTGTTTAAAGACTTAACGGTACCTTGTCCCCCAACTAAGTCATACACAACACGAGAGGTACCAGAAGTCTATACGTGGGAGCCTATGCAGTACTCACTCTGTGAAGAGACAAAACCAACAGGTCAATGTACAGATTATCCACGATTGAAATATAATAACAGGAGAAGAGAAGAGAAAAACCTGAAGGGAAAGAAGAGCCCCAGAGGTCCTTGAAAAAATTCCCATCAGCCCGCTCAATAGCGGAATGTCGTCATCTGGGTAGAATGGTTGACAAAGGCAATGTCCATGATGCCCTTCCTTAGGAAGCACCCAAGGCTAGCAACAACTTAGGACCATTGCGTTGACCCTCAACCAACAGAGACACGGACTGAAAAGGATTGAATTGCAGTGCTCAAAAGAATGTGTGGAAAGGAAAAGAAACAAGGTTCATAATCCAAGTGTTGTTAAAAATACCTACCTTGATGTCATAAAAAAACTTTATTGGGTCTGACCATCAAGGTGGTATGGTTAAAAGCAGAGTGCCAATAGCATGCAAGAAATTGCTATTAATCATGTGTCTTAAATGGTCGACATGTTTCAGCCTTAAAAAGGCTTTCTTCAGGACCTATGATGTACTACTGCAATAAAGAAAAAACGTGAATGAACTTACTGGGTGAAAGCCTCAATAAGTGAATCTGTCCTCCAAAAGTAAGGAGTCAGAAGTCTTCTCCTGTATATGAAACAATCAGAATACAAAACGACAAACATGATTCTTATTGTCAGCAAAGGAAACATCTAAGTGTGAAGTACACTCTAGACTCCTGCATAAATCAACTCACCCGAATTGCAGGGAGGAAAAACCTCACCTCACCTGGCACTTGCTCACAGTGAAGGAGGCCACGCACTAAGAAGAAAAAGAAGAGAATACAAAAGCATACGTATCATTAAATGAGTTTTGTGAAGATCAACACCCCCAATGGTTTTAATAGGGAGTCCTTGAGTCATGATAACAACTCTGACACACGGGCCTCTAGAGGGTTTGGCATGCCCTACACGAGGCCGCACACCAAGTTTAAAATGGCCCATCAACCCCAGAGGGCCAGAAGACTGAGCAGAACTGAATAAAGGCTACACGAGTAGGTCCAATTCAAATATTGACAAAAAGGACAACTCCTTTCCCTTTTTGGTGTCTTATATATCTTTAAAAGCTCAAAGGAAGGTCGCCAGTGGGCCAATAATAGCGCCTGATACCCACCAAGTATTACAAAGATCTACCCAGCAAGTGATAAAGATCTACCCAGCAAGTGATTGTAGAAAAAAGGTAGCTCCCGTGACAGGCCCCAAGTGCTCACCTCTCCGTCGTTACCTCGCTCAAAACTGTGAGTCGAGGGGGAGGTGAGGACATCAGGAAAACCGCACGGTAAAGTAGTCAGACTGCGGACCTGCAAGAGAACGAAGCCGTCTCCTTTGGCGGCCAATCAAATGCGAAAGAGCCAAGGCGGACTTCATTACATATGCGTACAGTCCCGGGTGGCTGCTCAGAAGCGAACGAGCCCCGCTATTGGTCCGATTCTGGACCAATCCATACCGCGCACAGAAAAGTTGAATGTGTAGTTTGAAAGCTGTAACGCGATTGGATCAAAATGTAGACCAATGGAGTTTTGCTTGTCCGTGTTAGGTGAAATATACACAGACCGCATCTGCACATCGCGAATGCGGCAAAACGCCATGCAAAGGGCAGAATACTTAATATTTCTCTGCAGGGACAAATAGAACTAAAAAACCCAGAGACTAAACTGATCATACTTAGAAACGGACCACTTTCAGCGCTCAGTTCTCTAACCCTCGCTGGAAGTAGGCTGTTGATCAAATATCGCGTCTATCATGTCCAGGCATTGGATAGATATAAACCATTCACAGAAGGCCATCTGTTCTAATGCAATGCAGACTAGAACAAGCTCACACACAATCAATCCAAATGACGCTGTTGCAAGGGCAGTTACATATAATCCAATGTCCTCCCTCAATGCCCCATGATGGTGTGGGCTCGCCCTTTAATGGAGGCATGAACCAACGTTAGGAAAAAGCGTGAGAGGGTGTACACACGCTCACATCACAACCTGTCAGATGGTATAGGCCAGCACGAGTACAAAGAGCCAAAAGGCAAAGACCGCTTTATTTAAAGGTGGAACAGATCGAGGGACCATGAAAAATTCATGAAAAACTGATACCAATGGTGTAATTTTAAAAAACAGAGCCTTAAAGTTGTAACCACGGGATATCATCATTCAACCCCTCCGTGTCACTCCGTAATTTATACACCCACTTTTGTTCCCTTCTCAGTAAGAACTGTGAGATATCTGTTATGTGGTCAGGTATGTAAGGTTGTTCCAGGACCACCCACTGTAGGTCATTTGCCGTATGCTTCGCTTGTATAAAATGGGATGTGAGGCGAGTTGCTTGTTTATTGCGTCTGATCGTACTCTTGTGTTCTTGGACGCGTAGTTTAATTTTCCTCGTTGTCATCCCAATATATCTCAGCATGCATGGACATGTGATTTGGTAAATAACTCTTTCGCTGTTACAATTTGTGTGGCGTTTGAGTATCCACGGTCGAGAGGTGCCTATGTCCACTGATGTGGTCTTCCTGGTCTGGGGACAAACCGAACAATTCCCACAGGGATGATGGCCCTGCACGGGTGGAAGGTTCCACAGAGTGGACGTGGAAACATCTCCCACTCTGCGTGGTCTGGTATGGACCAGTTCATCCTTTAGATTTGTGCCTCTTTTAAACGCAAAAAGAGGAAGGGGAATCTTGTCACCAGAACTGTTCAGAATCTTCCATTTCTGTCTAACAATCTTCTGAAGTTTAGACGAAGAGGTGTTAAACGTTGTAACACAAACCATTTGCCCCAGGGGTGGCTTGTCCACCGGTGCCTCTAGTAATGACTCACGATGGTTATTCGTGGCCCGTTTACATGACGTCTTGATCAGCCGGCTGGGGTACTGTCGCATCTTCAGTCTTGTGGAGAGGTCCCTGGCCTGCACTCGAAAATCTCTTATCTCTGAACAGTTTCTCCTCACTCTTAAAAACTGCCCAAAGGGGAGGTTCTCCCTCAGTGAGCGTGGATGATGACTATCAAACCTTAAAAGTGAGTTCCGTGCCATCGGTTTTCTGTACAGTGAGCTGGCTAGATGACCGTCTAGTGGAAAAACCACCAAATCCAAGAATGGTAATTGGTCTCTACTATGTTCCTGAGTGAACCTCAAAAATGGGTTAAGGCCATTGAGCCAGACGTGGAAAGCTAGTAAAGAATGTTCATCGCCGCGCCACACCACCAAGATGTCGTCTATATACCTTTTCCACACCACCAAATGCTGGTGATGTGGATTGGTGGTACTCAATACATGCTGGCTTTCAAAGTTATGCATGTAGAGGTTCGCCAGACTCGGCGCAAACTTGCTACCCATCGAGGTCCCAGATGTTTGTAAATATAAGGAATCCTCAAAAGCAAAAAAGTTTTCGGTCATTGCGATCCTGGCCAATTCAATTATGAAATGGACAGGTGTCACACTGACTGGGGGAGACTCTTCCAAGAGTTCCTGTACAGTTTGCAGAGTCTCCCTCTGGGGTATGCAAGTATACAATGATTCCACATCAAAGCTCGCTAAGATGTCGGTATCCGTATTGAAGTCAATTCCTGGTAGCAAACGAAGGACATCCTTCGTGTCCTGAAGGTATGACGGCATCCGTTTTACCAATGGTTGTAGGAAGACATCAACAAATGATGACAGCGGTTCTAGAAGAGAACCAATGCCAGAGATGATTGGCCGACCCGGAGGTGGTCTGGTTGGTTTATGCACCTTGGGTAGTGTGTAAAAGTACGGGACAGTGGGGGATTTAGCCACCAGATAAGTCGCCTCTTGGGAGGTAATCCAGCCTTCTGCACTAGCCTCCTCTATTAGATGTTTGATCTCATTGGTGATCCTGGCTGTTGGATCCAGATCGAGTAGTGCATAGAACTGGGTGTTGCCCAGTTGCCTCAGACATTCCATGCGGTATGCTGTGGTGTCCTGGATGACAATGGCCCCACCCTTGTCTGCTGGTTTGATCGTAATACCAGAGTCATTGGACAGAGTCTCAAGTGCAGATCTCTCTTTCTTGGACAGATTCTGATAGCCTATGTGACTAGAGAAATCCAAAGCTTCCATGTCCTCCAGCACTGCGGCCTCAAAAGCTCCAACCTTGGGTGGAACCTGTTGGAGCAAGGGCATGAAGGTGGATTTCACCCTTAGTCCGGTGTTGTTGTCAGCATCTACATCCAGTTCCTTATTCTTAAAGAAAAAATGTAGTCTGACTGTCCTAAAAAAGCGTTCCATCTCCGATCGGATTTGGAACGACTCACCAGTGTTAGTAGGGACAAATCCTAAACCCTTATTGAGCACTATTTTCTCCAAGGGTGTCAGTGTTCGTGCACTCAAGTTTACAACAAGATCGCCCGTGATGCTGGGTGTGTCCCTAACTGGTTCTGTGTCTCCTGGATCTGCTCGTGTCAAAGATTGTCTGCCCATTGGACTTGACCTGAGTTTTGTCCTCTCCGCTTCCCCCGGTTGCCTCCCCGGCCCTGTCCTAAAAAAGGAGGCTGATTGTAAGGGTATTGTGGAGGGTAATTAGCCATGGGCATTGGAAATTGTGGGTAACCCCAAGGGGCTGGAGGCCACCATGGTCCCGACTGGTACATGTTACCACGTGTGTTCTGTCTGCGATTCGCTCGACCGCCACGACTCCTCCCCCTTCCCATATTATTTCCTCCATTATCTGAATCAGAAGAATCTGTATCAGAAGATGTAGCATAGGAGGAACCCGCTGCCTGTTTATGTTTATTGGCATCAGTGGGAGTGTAGTTATCACTCGTGTAGGGGTATATTTTTTCATGGGAAAACTTGGCCAGATCTTTCTTAAATTTCTCAATTTTTGCAAAGAAAATAGGGTCTTTGTACTCTTTGTTGGCCTTATTAGAATCCTCCTGCTGTTTTTCGAATCTCTTAGCGGTGAGTGTAGTTTTAATCTGACCTTCCAAGACCTGGATTTCCACCAAAATGGCGTCTGCAACTTTCTTGGCTGTGGCTATGATCAAAATCAGCCAATCCCTGGTGCATCGCCATGCTATCAGGGACCAGTCCTTGATGAAGGTCTTGTCCGTCAGAAAAAGTCTAGGCACGTTAGTAACTATGAGGCCTGTGGGGGCACACTTTCCATGTAGGTATTCGGCCATGATCTGGCCGTGTATAACCGTCCTGGAAAGACTCTTTTTCAAATTAAGTACTGTTTCCCAATCACCTACAGTTGGTGGGGTGGGTGTGGGAACTTGATCCAACATACTGGGATTGTCTGCGAGGATGGTTGTCAGGGTGTCATCATCAAAACCAAGACCCCCAAAGTCAGCCATTATAGTGTGATCAAACAACAACCTATGATACGTATGAAAGAACACCAAAGTGGTGTGTAAAGTAAAGAGAGAAAGGCCCGCAGCCTCAGCTGCACACTTACAACAAACCAAACTGGGTAGGGGAGGGCCTAAGGGGAGAAGTGTTTAAAGACTTAACGGTACCTTGTCCCCCAACTAAGTCATACACAACACGAGAGGTACCAGAAGTCTATACGTGGGAGCCTATGCAGTACTCACTCTGTGAAGAGACAAAACCAACAGGTCAATGTACAGATTATCCACGATTGAAATATAATAACAGGAGAAGAGAAGAGAAAAACCTGAAGGGAAAGAAGAGCCCCAGAGGTCCTTGAAAAAATTCCCATCAGCCCGCTCAATAGCGGAATGTCGTCATCTGGGTAGAATGGTTGACAAAGGCAATGTCCATGATGCCCTTCCTTAGGAAGCACCCAAGGCTAGCAACAACTTAGGACCATTGCGTTGACCCTCAACCAACAGAGACACGGACTGAAAAGGATTGAATTGCAGTGCTCAAAAGAATGTGTGGAAAGGAAAAGAAACAAGGTTCATAATCCAAGTGTTGTTAAAAATACCTACCTTGATGTCATAAAAAAACTTTATTGGGTCTGACCATCAAGGTGGTATGGTTAAAAGCAGAGTGCCAATAGCATGCAAGAAATTGCTATTAATCATGTGTCTTAAATGGTCGACATGTTTCAGCCTTAAAAAGGCTTTCTTCAGGACCTATGATGTACTACTGCAATAAAGAAAAAACGTGAATGAACTTACTGGGTGAAAGCCTCAATAAGTGAATCTGTCCTCCAAAAGTAAGGAGTCAGAAGTCTTCTCCTGTATATGAAACAATCAGAATACAAAACGACAAACATGATTCTTATTGTCAGCAAAGGAAACATCTAAGTGTGAAGTACACTCTAGACTCCTGCATAAATCAACTCACCCGAATTGCAGGGAGGAAAAACCTCACCTCACCTGGCACTTGCTCACAGTGAAGGAGGCCACGCACTAAGAAGAAAAAGAAGAGAATACAAAAGCATACGTATCATTAAATGAGTTTTGTGAAGATCAACACCCCCAATGGTTTTAATAGGGAGTCCTTGAGTCATGATAACAACTCTGACACACGGGCCTCTAGAGGGTTTGGCATGCCCTACACGAGGCCGCACACCAAGTTTAAAATGGCCCATCAACCCCAGAGGGCCAGAAGACTGAGCAGAACTGAATAAAGGCTACACGAGTAGGTCCAATTCAAATATTGACAAAAAGGACAACTCCTTTCCCTTTTTGGTGTCTTATATATCTTTAAAAGCTCAAAGGAAGGTCGCCAGTGGGCCAATAATAGCGCCTGATACCCACCAAGTATTACAAAGATCTACCCAGCAAGTGATAAAGATCTACCCAGCAAGTGATTGTAGAAAAAAGGTAGCCCCCGTGACAGGCCCCAAGTGCTCACCTCTCCGTCGTTACCTCGCTCAAAACTGTGAGTCGAGGGGGAGGTGAGGACATCAGGAAAACCGCACGGTAAAGTAGTCAGACTGCGGACCTGCAAGAGAACGAAGCCGTCTCCTTTGGCGGCCAATCAAATGCGAGAGAGCCAAGGCGGACTTCATTACATATGCGTACAGTCCCGGGTGGCTGCTCAGAAGCGAACGAGCCCCGCTATTGGTCCGATTCTGGACCAATCCATACCGCGCACAGAAAAGTTGAATGTGTAGTTTGAAAGCTGTAACGCGATTGGATCAAAATGTAGACCAATGGAGTTTTGCTTGTCCGTGTTAGGTGAAATATACACAGACCGCATCTGCACATCGCGAATGCGGCAAAACGCCATGCAAAGGGCAGAATACTTAATATTTCTCTGCAGGGACAAATAGAACTAAAAAACCCAGAGACTAAACTGATCATACTTAGAAACGGACCACTTTCAGCGCTCAGTTCTCTAACCCTCGCTGGAAGTAGGCTGTTGATCAAATATCGCGTCTATCATGTCCAGGCATTGGATAGATATAAACCATTCACAGAAGGCCATCTGTTCTAATGCAATGCAGACTAGAACAAGCTCACACACAATCAATCCAAATGACGCTGTTGCAAGGGCAGTTACATATAATCCAATGTCCTCCCTCAATGCCCCATGATGGTGTGGGCTCGCCCTTTAATGGAGGCATGAACCAACGTTAGGAAAAAGCGTGAGAGGGTGTACACACGCTCACATCACAACCTGTCAGATGGTATAGGCCAGCACGAGTACAAAGAGCCAAAAGGCAAAGACCGCTTTATTTAAAGGTGGAACAGATCGAGGGACCATGAAAAATTCATGAAAAACTGATACCAATGGTGTAATTTTAAAAAACAGAGCCTTAAAGTTGTAACCACGGGATATCATCATTCAACCCCTCCGTGTCACTCCGTAATTTATACACCCACTTTTGTTCCCTTCTCAGTAAGAACTGTGAGATATCTGTTATGTGGTCAGGTATGTAAGGTTGTTCCAGGACCACCCACTGTAGGTCATTTGCCGTATGCTTCGCTTGTATAAAATGGGATGTGAGGCGAGTTGCTTGTTTATTGCGTCTGATCGTACTCTTGTGTTCTTGGACGCGTAGTTTAATTTTCCTCGTTGTCATCCCAATATATCTCAGCATGCATGGACATGTGATTTGGTAAATAACTCTTTCGCTGTTACAATTTGTGTGGCGTTTGAGTATCCACGGTCGAGAGGTGCCTATGTCCACTGATGTGGTCTTCCTGGTCTGGGGACAAACCGAACAATTCCCACAGGGATGATGGCCCTGCACGGGTGGAAGGTTCCACAGAGTGGACGTGGAAACATCTCCCACTCTGCGTGGTCTGGTATGGACCAGTTCATCCTTTAGATTTGTGCCTCTTTTAAACGCAAAAAGAGGAAGGGGAATCTTGTCACCAGAACTGTTCAGAATCTTCCATTTCTGTCTAACAATCTTCTGAAGTTTAGACGAAGAGGTGTTAAACGTTGTAACACAAACCATTTGCCCCAGGGGTGGCTTGTCCACCGGTGCCTCTAGTAATGACTCACGATGCTGACAACAACACCGGACTAAGGGTGAAATCCACCTTCATGCCCTTGCTCCAACAGGTTCCACCCAAGGTTGGAGCTTTTGAGGCCGCAGTGCTGGAGGACATGGAAGCTTTGGATTTCTCTAGTCACATAGGCTATCAGAATCTGTCCAAGAAAGAGAGATCTGCACTTGAGACTCTGTCCAATGATTCTGGTATTACGATCAAACCAGCAGACAAGGGTGGGGCCATTGTCATCCAGGACACCACAGCATACCGCATGGAATGTCTGAGGCAACTGGGCAACACCCAGTTCTATGCACTACTCGATCTGGATCCAACAGCCAGGATCACCAATGAGATCAAACATCTAATAGAGGAGGCTAGTGCAGAAGGCTGGATTACCTCCCAAGAGGCGACTTATCTGGTGGCTAAATCCCCCACTGTCCCGTACTTTTACACACTACCCAAGGTGCATAAACCAACCAGACCACCTCCGGGTCGGCCAATCATCTCTGGCATTGGTTCTCTTCTAGAACCGCTGTCATCATTTGTTGATGTCTTCCTACAACCATTGGTAAAACGGATGCCGTCATACCTTCAGGACACGAAGGATGTCCTTCGTTTGCTACCAGGAATTGACTTCAATACGGATACCGACATCTTAGCGAGCTTTGATGTGGAATCATTGTATACTTGCATACCCCAGAGGGAGACTCTGCAAACTGTACAGGAACTCTTGGAAGAGTCTCCCCCAGTCAGTGTGACACCTGTCCATTTCATAATTGAATTGGCCAGGATCGCAATGACCGAAAACTTTTTTGCTTTTGAGGATTCCTTATATTTACAAACATCTGGGACCTCGATGGGTAGCAAGTTTGCGCCGAGTCTGGCGAACCTCTACATGCATAACTTTGAAAGCCAGCATGTATTGAGTACCACCAATCCACATCACCAGCATTTGGTGGTGTGGAAAAGGTATATAGACGACATCTTGGTGGTGTGGCGCGGCGATGAACATTCTTTACTAGCTTTCCACGTCTGGCTCAATGGCCTTAACCCATTTTTGAGGTTCACTCAGGAACATAGTAGAGACCAATTACCATTCTTGGATTTGGTGGTTTTTCCACTAGACGGTCATCTAGCCAGCTCACTGTACAGAAAACCGATGGCACGGAACTCACTTTTAAGGTTTGATAGTCATCATCCACGCTCACTGAGGGAGAACCTCCCCTTTGGGCAGTTTTTAAGAGTGAGGAGAAACTGTTCAGAGATAAGAGATTTTCGAGTGCAGGCCAGGGACCTCTCCACAAGACTGAAGATGCGACAGTACCCCAGCCGGCTGATCAAGACGTCATGTAAACGGGCCACGAATAACCATCGTGAGTCATTACTAGAGGCACCGGTGGACAAGCCACCCCTGGGGCAAATGGTTTGTGTTACAACGTTTAACACCTCTTCGTCTAAACTTCAGAAGATTGTTAGACAGAAATGGAAGATTCTGAACAGTTCTGGTGACAAGATTCCCCTTCCTCTTTTTGCGTTTAAAAGAGGCACAAATCTAAAGGATGAACTGGTCCATACCAGACCACGCAGAGTGGGAGATGTTTCCACGTCCACTCTGTGGAACCTTCCACCCGTGCAGGGCCATCATCCCTGTGGGAATTGTTCGGTTTGTCCCCAGACCAGGAAGACCACATCAGTGGACATAGGCACCTCTCGACCGTGGATACTCAAACGCCACACAAATTGTAACAGCGAAAGAGTTATTTACCAAATCACATGTCCATGCATGCTGAGATATATTGGGATGACAACGAGGAAAATTAAACTACGCGTCCAAGAACACAAGAGTACGATCAGACGCAATAAACAAGCAACTCGCCTCACATCCCATTTTATACAAGCGAAGCATACGGCAAATGACCTACAGTGGGTGGTCCTGGAACAACCTTACATACCTGACCACATAACAGATATCTCACAGTTCTTACTGAGAAGGGAACAAAAGTGGGTGTATAAATTACGGAGTGACACGGAGGGGTTGAATGATGATATCCCGTGGTTACAACTTTAAGGCTCTGTTTTTTAAAATTACACCATTGGTATCAGTTTTTCATGAATTTTTCATGGTCCCTCGATCTGTTCCACCTTTAAATAAAGCGGTCTTTGCCTTTTGGCTCTTTGTACTCGTGCTGGCCTATACCATCTGACAGGTTGTGATGTGAGCGTGTGTACACCCTCTCACGCTTTTTCCTAACGTTGGTTCATGCCTCCATTAAAGGGCGAGCCCACACCATCATGGGGCATTGAGGGAGGACATTGGATTATATGTAACTGCCCTTGCAACAGCGTCATTTGGATTGATTGTGTGTGAGCTTGTTCTAGTCTGCATTGCATTAGAACAGATGGCCTTCTGTGAATGGTTTATATCTATCCAATGCCTGGACATGATAGACGCGATATTTGATCAACAGCCTACTTCCAGCGAGGGTTAGAGAACTGAGCGCTGAAAGTGGTCCGTTTCTAAGTATGATCAGTTTAGTCTCTGGGTTTTTTAGTTCTATTTGTCCCTGCAGAGAAATATTAAGTATTCTGCCCTTTGCATGGCGTTTTGCCGCATTCGCGATGTGCAGATGCGGTCTGTGTATATTTCACCTAACACGGACAAGCAAAACTCCATTGGTCTACATTTTGATCCAATCGCGTTACAGCTTTCAAACTACACATTCAACTTTTCTGTGCGCGGTATGGATTGGTCCAGAATCGGACCAATAGCGGGGCTCGTTCGCTTCTGAGCAGCCACCCGGGACTGTACGCATATGTAATGAAGTCCGCCTTGGCTCTTTCGCATTTGATTGGCCGCCAAAGGAGACGGCTTCGTTCTCTTGCAGGTCCGCAGTCTGACTACTTTACCGTGCGGTTTTCCTGATGTCCTCACCTCCCCCTCGACTCACAGTTTTGAGCGAGGTAACGACGGAGAGGTGAGCACTTGGGGCCTGTCACGGGGGCTACCTTTTTTCTACAATCACTTGCTGGGTAGATCTTTATCACTTGCTGGGTAGATCTTTGTAATACTTGGTGGGTATCAGGCGCTATTATTGGCCCACTGGCGACCTTCCTTTGAGCTTTTAAAGATATATAAGACACCAAAAAGGGAAAGGAGTTGTCCTTTTTGTCAATATTTGAATTGGACCTACTCGTGTAGCCTTTATTCAGTTCTGCTCAGTCTTCTGGCCCTCTGGGGTTGATGGGCCATTTTAAACTTGGTGTGCGGCCTCGTGTAGGGCATGCCAAACCCTCTAGAGGCCCGTGTGTCAGAGTTGTTATCATGACTCAAGGACTCCCTATTAAAACCATTGGGGGTGTTGATCTTCACAAAACTCATTTAATGATACGTATGCTTTTGTATTCTCTTCTTTTTCTTCTTAGTGCGTGGCCTCCTTCACTGTGAGCAAGTGCCAGGTGAGGTGAGGTTTTTCCTCCCTGCAATTCGGGTGAGTTGATTTATGCAGGAGTCTAGAGTGTACTTCACACTTAGATGTTTCCTTTGCTGACAATAAGAATCATGTTTGTCGTTTTGTATTCTGATTGTTTCATATACAGGAGAAGACTTCTGACTCCTTACTTTTGGAGGACAGATTCACTTATTGAGGCTTTCACCCAGTAAGTTCATTCACGTTTTTTCTTTATTGCAGTAGTACATCATAGGTCCTGAAGAAAGCCTTTTTAAGGCTGAAACATGTCGACCATTTAAGACACATGATTAATAGCAATTTCTTGCATGCTATTGGCACTCTGCTTTTAACCATACCACCTTGATGGTCAGACCCAATAAAGTTTTTTTATGACATCAAGGTAGGTATTTTTAACAACACTTGGATTATGAACCTTGTTTCTTTTCCTTTCCACACATTCTTTTGAGCACTGCAATTCAATCCTTTTCAGTCCGTGTCTCTGTTGGTTGAGGGTCAACGCAATGGTCCTAAGTTGTTGCTAGCCTTGGGTGCTTCCTAAGGAAGGGCATCATGGACATTGCCTTTGTCAACCATTCTACCCAGATGACGACATTCCGCTATTGAGCGGGCTGATGGGAATTTTTTCAAGGACCTCTGGGGCTCTTCTTTCCCTTCAGGTTTTTCTCTTCTCTTCTCCTGTTATTATATTTCAATCGTGGATAATCTGTACATTGACCTGTTGGTTTTGTCTCTTCACAGAGTGAGTACTGCATAGGCTCCCACGTATAGACTTCTGGTACCTCTCGTGTTGTGTATGACTTAGTTGGGGGACAAGGTACCGTTAAGTCTTTAAACACTTCTCCCCTTAGGCCCTCCCCTACCCAGTTTGGTTTGTTGTAAGTGTGCAGCTGAGGCTGCGGGCCTTTCTCTCTTTACTTTACACACCACTTTGGTGTTCTTTCATACGTATCATAGGTTGTTGTTTGATCACACTATAATGGCTGACTTTGGGGGTCTTGGTTTTGATGATGACACCCTGACAACCATCCTCGCAGACAATCCCAGTATGTTGGATCAAGTTCCCACACCCACCCCACCAACTGTAGGTGATTGGGAAACAGTACTTAATTTGAAAAAGAGTCTTTCCAGGACGGTTATACACGGCCAGATCATGGCCGAATACCTACATGGAAAGTGTGCCCCCACAGGCCTCATAGTTACTAACGTGCCTAGACTTTTTCTGACGGACAAGACCTTCATCAAGGACTGGTCCCTGATAGCATGGCGATGCACCAGGGATTGGCTGATTTTGATCATAGCCACAGCCAAGAAAGTTGCAGACGCCATTTTGGTGGAAATCCAGGTCTTGGAAGGTCAGATTAAAACTACACTCACCGCTAAGAGATTCGAAAAACAGCAGGAGGATTCTAATAAGGCCAACAAAGAGTACAAAGACCCTATTTTCTTTGCAAAAATTGAGAAATTTAAGAAAGATCTGGCCAAGTTTTCCCATGAAAAAATATACCCCTACACGAGTGATAACTACACTCCCACTGATGCCAATAAACATAAACAGGCAGCGGGTTCCTCCTATGCTACATCTTCTGATACAGATTCTTCTGATTCAGATAATGGAGGAAATAATATGGGAAGGGGGAGGAGTCGTGGCGGTCGAGCGAATCGCAGACAGAACACACGTGGTAACATGTACCAGTCGGGACCATGGTGGCCTCCAGCCCCTTGGGGTTACCCACAATTTCCAATGCCCATGGCTAATTACCCTCCACAATACCCTTACAATCAGCCTCCTTTTTTAGGACAGGGCCGGGGAGGCAACCGGGGGAAGCGGAGAGGACAAAACTCAGGTCAAGTCCAATGGGCAGACAATCTTTGACACGAGCAGATCCAGGAGACACAGAACCAGTTAGGGACACACCCAGCATCACGGGCGATCTTGTTGTAAACTTGAGTGCACGAACACTGACACCCTTGGAGAAAATAGTGCTCAATAAGGGTTTAGGATTTGTCCCTACTAACACTGGTGAGTCGTTCCAAATCCGATCGGAGATGGAACGCTTTTTTAGGACAGTCAGACTACATTTTTTCTTTAAGAATAAGGAACTGGATGTAGATGCTGACAACAACACCGGACTAAGGGTGAAATCCACCTTCATGCCCTTGCTCCAACAGGTTCCACCCAAGGTTGGAGCTTTTGAGGCCGCAGTGCTGGAGGACATGGAAGCTTTGGATTTCTCTAGTCACATAGGCTATCAGAATCTGTCCAAGAAAGAGAGATCTGCACTTGAGACTCTGTCCAATGACTCTGGTATTACGATCAAACCAGCAGACAAGGGTGGGGCCATTGTCATCCAGGACACCACAGCATACCGCATGGAATGTCTGAGGCAACTGGGCAACACCCAGTTCTATGCACTACTCGATCTGGATCCAACAGCCAGGATCACCAATGAGATCAAACATCTAATAGAGGAGGCTAGTGCAGAAGGCTGGATTACCTCCCAAGAGGCGACTTATCTGGTGGCTAAATCCCCCACTGTCCCGTACTTTTACACACTACCCAAGGTGCATAAACCAACCAGACCACCTCCGGGTCGGCCAATCATCTCTGGCATTGGTTCTCTTCTAGAACCGCTGTCATCATTTGTTGATGTCTTCCTACAACCATTGGTAAAACGGATGCCGTCATACCTTCAGGACACGAAGGATGTCCTTCGTTTGCTACCAGGAATTGACTTCAATACGGATACCGACATCTTAGCGAGCTTTGATGTGGAATCATTGTATACTTGCATACCCCAGAGGGAGACTCTGCAAACTGTACAGGAACTCTTGGAAGAGTCTCCCCCAGTCAGTGTGACACCTGTCCATTTCATAATTGAATTGGCCAGGATCGCAATGACCGAAAACTTTTTTGCTTTTGAGGATTCCTTATATTTACAAACATCTGGGACCTCGATGGGTAGCAAGTTTGCGCCGAGTCTGGCGAACCTCTACATGCATAACTTTGAAAGCCAGCATGTATTGAGTACCACCAATCCACATCACCAGCATTTGGTGGTGTGGAAAAGGTATATAGACGACATCTTGGTGGTGTGGCGCGGCGATGAACATTCTTTACTAGCTTTCCACGTCTGGCTCAATGGCCTTAACCCATTTTTGAGGTTCACTCAGGAACATAGTAGAGACCAATTACCATTCTTGGATTTGGTGGTTTTTCCACTAGACGGTCATCTAGCCAGCTCACTGTACAGAAAACCGATGGCACGGAACTCACTTTTAAGGTTTGATAGTCATCATCCACGCTCACTGAGGGAGAACCTCCCCTTTGGGCAGTTTTTAAGAGTGAGGAGAAACTGTTCAGAGATAAGAGATTTTCGAGTGCAGGCCAGGGACCTCTCCACAAGACTGAAGATGCGACAGTACCCCAGCCGGCTGATCAAGACGTCATGTAAACGGGCCACGAATAACCATCGTGAGTCATTACTAGAGGCACCGGTGGACAAGCCACCCCTGGGGCAAATGGTTTGTGTTACAACGTTTAACACCTCTTCGTCTAAACTTCAGAAGATTGTTAGACAGAAATGGAAGATTCTGAACAGTTCTGGTGACAAGATTCCCCTTCCTCTTTTTGCGTTTAAAAGAGGCACAAATCTAAAGGATGAACTGGTCCATACCAGACCACGCAGAGTGGGAGATGTTTCCACGTCCACTCTGTGGAACCTTCCACCCGTGCAGGGCCATCATCCCTGTGGGAATTGTTCGGTTTGTCCCCAGACCAGGAAGACCACATCAGTGGACATAGGCACCTCTCGACCGTGGATACTCAAACGCCACACAAATTGTAACAGCGAAAGAGTTATTTACCAAATCACATGTCCATGCATGCTGAGATATAGTGGGATGACAACGAGGAAAATTAAACTACGCGTCCAAGAACACAAGAGTACGATCAGACGCAATAAACAAGCAACTCGCCTCACATCCCATTTTATACAAGCGAAGCATACGGCAAATGACCTACAGTGGGTGGTCCTGGAACAACCTTACATACCTGACCACATAACAGATATCTCACAGTTCTTACTGAGAAGGGAACAAAAGTGGGTGTATAAATTACGGAGTGACACGGAGGGGTTGAATGATGATATCCCGTGGTTACAACTTTAAGGCTCTGTTTTTTAAAATTACACCATTGGTATCAGTTTTTCATGAATTTTTCATGGTCCCTCGATCTGTTCCACCTTTAAATAAAGCGGTCTTTGCCTTTTGGCTCTTTGTACTCGTGCTGGCCTATACCATCTGACAGGTTGTGATGTGAGCGTGTGTACACCCTCTCACGCTTTTTCCTAACGTTGGTTCATGCCTCCATTAAAGGGCGAGCCCACACCATCATGGGGCATTGAGGGAGGACATTGGATTATATGTAACTGCCCTTGCAACAGCGTCATTTGGATTGATTGTGTGTGAGCTTGTTCTAGTCTGCATTGCATTAGAACAGATGGCCTTCTGTGAATGGTTTATATCTATCCAATGCCTGGACATGATAGACGCGATATTTGATCAACAGCCTACTTCCAGCGAGGGTTAGAGAACTGAGCGCTGAAAGTGGTCCGTTTCTAAGTATGATCAGTTTAGTCTCTGGGTTTTTTAGTTCTATTTGTCCCTGCAGAGAAATATTAAGTATTCTGCCCTTTGCATGGCGTTTTGCCGCATTCGCGATGTGCAGATGCGGTCTGTGTATATTTCACCTAACACGGACAAGCAAAACTCCATTGGTCTACATTTTGATCCAATCGCGTTACAGCTTTCAAACTACACATTCAACTTTTCTGTGCGCGGTATGGATTGGTCCAGAATCGGACCAATAGCGGGGCTCGTTCGCTTCTGAGCAGCCACCCGGGACTGTACGCATATGTAATGAAGTCCGCCTTGGCTCTTTCGCATTTGATTGGCCGCCAAAGGAGACGGCTTCGTTCTCTTGCAGGTCCGCAGTCTGACTACTTTACCGTGCGGTTTTCCTGATGTCCTCACCTCCCCCTCGACTCACAGTTTTGAGCGAGGTAACGACGGAGAGGTGAGCACTTGGGGCCTGTCACGGGGGCTACCTTTTTTCTACAATCACTTGCTGGGTAGATCTTTATCACTTGCTGGGTAGATCTTTGTAATACTTGGTGGGTATCAGGCGCTATTATTGGCCCACTGGCGACCTTCCTTTGAGCTTTTAAAGATATATAAGACACCAAAAAGGGAAAGGAGTTGTCCTTTTTGTCAATATTTGAATTGGACCTACTCGTGTAGCCTTTATTCAGTTCTGCTCAGTCTTCTGGCCCTCTGGGGTTGATGGGCCATTTTAAACTTGGTGTGCGGCCTCGTGTAGGGCATGCCAAACCCTCTAGAGGCCCGTGTGTCAGAGTTGTTATCATGACTCAAGGACTCCCTATTAAAACCATTGGGGGTGTTGATCTTCACAAAACTCATTTAATGATACGTATGCTTTTGTATTCTCTTCTTTTTCTTCTTAGTGCGTGGCCTCCTTCACTGTGAGCAAGTGCCAGGTGAGGTGAGGTTTTTCCTCCCTGCAATTCGGGTGAGTTGATTTATGCAGGAGTCTAGAGTGTACTTCACACTTAGATGTTTCCTTTGCTGACAATAAGAATCATGTTTGTCGTTTTGTATTCTGATTGTTTCATATACAGGAGAAGACTTCTGACTCCTTACTTTTGGAGGACAGATTCACTTATTGAGGCTTTCACCCAGTAAGTTCATTCACGTTTTTTCTTTATTGCAGTAGTACATCATAGGTCCTGAAGAAAGCCTTTTTAAGGCTGAAACATGTCGACCATTTAAGACACATGATTAATAGCAATTTCTTGCATGCTATTGGCACTCTGCTTTTAACCATACCACCTTGATGGTCAGACCCAATAAAGTTTTTTTATGACATCAAGGTAGGTATTTTTAACAACACTTGGATTATGAACCTTGTTTCTTTTCCTTTCCACACATTCTTTTGAGCACTGCAATTCAATCCTTTTCAGTCCGTGTCTCTGTTGGTTGAGGGTCAACGCAATGGTCCTAAGTTGTTGCTAGCCTTGGGTGCTTCCTAAGGAAGGGCATCATGGACATTGCCTTTGTCAACCATTCTACCCAGATGACGACATTCCGCTATTGAGCGGGCTGATGGGAATTTTTTCAAGGACCTCTGGGGCTCTTCTTTCCCTTCAGGTTTTTCTCTTCTCTTCTCCTGTTATTATATTTCAATCGTGGATAATCTGTACATTGACCTGTTGGTTTTGTCTCTTCACAGAGTGAGTACTGCATAGGCTCCCACGTATAGACTTCTGGTACCTCTCGTGTTGTGTATGGAAGAGGAATTAGCCAGGAATCGGGACTTGACTGGGGGGGTGACTGGGATGGGAGGCCACAGGCCACGTTCGCTGGGGAATCACACGTGGAACTCGTTCCCTCCTTAGTCGGAATATGTGCAGATTTATCCAAGTGAGAAGGACGTCGAGTTACATAGTTTCTGCCAAAAAATCTGATTCTCTCGGAGGCTGATCAGATCCGTTCCTTGTTGACAAGAATGTTTGGGCCAGGAATGCTGTCAGGGTAGCCATCGAGCGTTTTAATTCTTTTATTCTCTCCTGTGCAGGGGAAGGCCCGCAACTGCGGTTGAAGTGCTGGGGGCACTCGTTCGTGCGTTACGATACGATACAACTATAGCGAGCGGCGAAGCCGGGAGACTGGACGGCCAGGTTGCGCTCAGTGACGGGCCGCCTGTGTTGTATCCTGCACCAGATGGTCACCGGTGGGGTGAGGTATCACCTGAATGGAGTGCGGTCACCGTACATGGTGAGGCGACCCAGGGAAGAATGCGGCAGGCAGTGCTCAGTGAATGGGCCGCTCGTGTCGTGCTCGGCGCAAGATGGCCGTGGTAGACCGGGGACACCTGGCGGTCAAGGAGGCCTTACTGGCAGAATTTGCATGGTTGGGGCATAATTTTTCACCAACTAGATTGGCCTGGACAGGCATGTCGTCAGGCAGGTCATGGGGCCCAGAAGGCGGCCCAGTTCGTGGAACGGCCACTAAGCCGGCTAAATGGAGAACTGGCAAGGATGTGCTCAGTGACGGGCCGCTTGCGCTACATACAGCACAGCTGTTGGACTCAGGCACAGATACTTCTAGCATAGAACTTTGGTTGTTTACTTCGATCGCAGGTGGGGAGGGTGGCAGACCTGAGGGCCTTGGCCACCCTTGTGGCGGAAGTGGGACCTGCGAGCAGTAAACAGTGATTGAGGGGAGGCCGATTGGCGGACTCCATAGGCCAGCTCTGAGGGGGGATATGGTAAGCTCTCCGCTGGGAGGAAGTCACCACCGGCTGGGGAGGCTAGGGCGACAGAATTCGAGCCTCCTGGGCGTCCCAGTGCGGCCGGGTGGTAGAGGGGTGGGCCCTGGTAATACCGGACAAGGACCAGGGGTGCGGGCCCACCACTTTAAGGGGCAGGTGCACGGCACCTGGTGTAGGTTACCCAGTGCGAGATGCGAGCCAGATGGGGCTCCTCCCTTAGGGCTGGAAACGTAAGAGGATCATAAGGAATCTTGGAAAATGTGTTTATAAATATCAGATATGCATTTTATTTGCTTGTCATGTTTATTCAATGTACTGATTAAACATGGCCTTTTTTACCCCACAAAATCTCCTGGTTATTGCAATGTGGGGAATTATGCATGTCTGTGTCCATGTCTTGGGGGAGGCGGGGGCAGATCTGGAGGGTACGGGTCCTATAGTAACACACTCTCTTACCTACTACTTCATTAGTTAAACTTTGTGTCACAGGCAGCCTGATGTGGTAAGCAGCTGCAGGGGTCAGGAAAGGTGAATAGGAATAACCAAACTTATTTTCTCCTGCGCTGCATAGAAAAAGAAATATCCACGAAGCAGAACAGTAGGCAAAGGTTACCCATGTCAAAGAAAGGATGTGTCACCTTTCGCCACGTGAAAATGAAGGGGTGAAAAAATAAACAAAGCCTTGTTAATTATGTAAATGGTCTTTTAAAGACCTGTGGAGTACTCGGGTGCGGCTGTGATAATCGCTGTCTCAGCCGAGCGCGCACACAAAGACACCCTGGCGGACCTGCCTTCAAGCCCTCACTGCTGAGGGCCAAGGCTCCTGTTTGGGTGGGCCAGGCTCATGTTTGGGTGGGCCTGGCCCACCCGGCCCACCCGCTAGAACCGGGCCTGATCAGGACGTGCGTGTGCTCCACCCCCAAGTCCTGACCACTGTGACCACTGTGAGCTACAATGTTCATGGGTCACTTCAGGTGATTGTGGATCTCTGCTACCTTCACCTGCCTTGAGGGATTGAAGCCCCCTGTGGGAGTCCTGCACACTTTTGACTGTGTGGGCCCATTTGTGTAGCTTCTGCCCTGTATTCTTTTTATTTTTATCCACTGCTTGTGTAGAAGAACCCCGTTCGGTGAGAGCACCCCAGGCAGCCTCTGACATGCAGGAGCAGCTGTCTTCCACTCCCAGGGCCGCAGTGTGCAGGAGCGCTTGTTAAGGCCTCCTTCGCTGGGATCGGGAGGTTAGGCCATGCCCTTTCACTCTGGGAGGGGACAGCCGGCAGCAATGAGAACTCTACCTCACGGCTGGGAGCCGCACTCGATGCATCAGCCCACAGGCAAACGGGCGTGCCTCATATCCCGGGCATACGTTGATAAAACCTTGGGGTGGAGCATAGGCACGCTCGCAATCCCCACCACACCACCACACCACCACACACAGGGGCAGATTTACGAGCCCCTTGCGGCACTTTTACCCCGCCGTTGCGTCACTTTTGTGGCGCAGCAGTGGCGTAAACAATGCGCCATGTTGCGACTTATTTACAACGTGACGCATCTAGGCAGATGTGTCCCGTTGTAAAGCCCTGCGCCACATGAAACCTGCGTCAGGTTTCATGTGGGCGTTCTGTCGCAGGGTGGGCGTTCCCTCGTAGGAAAGCCTCGTAAAACTGACGCAGTGAAATCTACAAGATTTCACTGAGTCAGGTTTACGACGCTGCTGCATCAAATCCTTACGCCTGCTTGAAGCAGGCGTAAAGAGTGACGCACCACGTTATGTATGGGTGGCCCCTGTGCATTGCAGGAGTTGCGTCGCGCTTGCGACGCGACTCCAGCAATGCGCCTCCCGTACGCCACAAGATGCGTCACGCATCTGCCCTTCCTTGCACCATGGTGCCCCGCATTGTAAATGCGGCGCATCAGTGGTGGCGCAAGGAGGGAATTGCGTGACGCATCAGTTCTGGCGCATCCCTGCTTTATTTGCAGAGATGCGCCGGAACTCATAAATATGCCCCGCAGTGCTGAACGGCCGTCAGGAAGAACCAGATGGGTGCACACACGACGCCGACAGCCACAGCTTCACAGCGCAGGGCACCACACTGGGGTAGGTCGCGGGGCCCACCTGTTTGTCGCCAATTTGTTCTGTTTACTGTAGATCAGGTGAATGCGGTAGATAGAGGCCTATCTTATAAATATCAAATAAGTGACACAGGCGCAGTTAATCTAGTGTGGTACTTTCACTATCTGACCCGCAACATGCCGGGTCCAGTTTATTTATACCTACGTCAGTCGTGACTATCGGGACACATGTGCAAACTACAAAACGCCCCTGTGGGTTGAGCACAGTAAACAGACCCATCCGGACCCATGTAACACACATGATCCTTTATGTGATAACTGTTATACGCTAAATGCAGCAGGAATATGAGATAAGGTCCCCAATGTATTTACGTGTCATAATTTGGAAAACAGATTTTTGGAGCCAGGCTTCTAAGTAAATAGACTAATGAGTTTTGTGTAAAGATTTAAACTGCAGCAAAATGGCATTTGCCAATGTGATTGTTAGTGATATTCGACCTCTAATTTGACATGTAACCACAGCCCTGCCAAGCAGCACACATCTTGCGTTAGAATAACGCATTTCCAGTCATTTTCCCACTTTATTACAAAGCATGAGGTTTTCACGCGAAAGAACTGTGTCCTGAAGGGGAAACATCCTTTATATTGCAGTGAGTACACCGCGATGCAGTTGCAACGCAGCCGTTACAACGTAAGTCGTTACATCGACTTGCGCTGGATGACGCTATAACTAATAAAGCCTAACCTAAGGAATAGTAAGATTTACTATTCCAACACCTTTCTTACTGTACGTAGACTGGTGTTGGAATAGTAAATCTTACTATTCCTAGGTCCAGCGCCTTCCAGCGCAAGTCGTTGTAACGACTTGCGTTGTAAAAACTGCGATGTAACATACCGCGATCATTTTGATCGCATTGTTACATCACATATTCGTCCTGAAGTGTGATAGTTTCAGTTTCTCACAGTGGAGAGGAGTGGCGCAGCGGCCAGGGCAGCTGACTTTGGAGCACGGGGCTCATGATTCAATCCCCGGCGGTAGCTCAGCTCAGCACCATGTGACTCTGAGCAGTAGCTCACTTAATTTCCACAACGGCCTCCAGCGCCTTGAGACCCGTAGGGTGAATAGTTTGCGCTTTACAAATACGGATTAGCATTTTACATACTTTGCTAAAACGGATGGCATTAAAGCTGAGCGCCAAGTGCTGTTTTTCAAAGGCCACAAGATGGCACTAGTGTATAACAGGAGGTGTAGGATTCTCAATATATTATGAAGTGGAAATATCCTGCTAACACAGTCAGCCCAACGACCTTCAGAGTTTTGAAGACCAAAACACAAAACCTAATTAATGTAAAAAACACCACCTTGCGTAAGCCATAGTATCAAACAGATGTGCATGTCCAGCTGCAAAACGAAGCTTCTACATACATGCCAAAATCTGTCAGTCTAAACTGCAGTAAAAGAGGGGCCTAAATGGAGAACTGTATAGAGAGAAGATCCCAGCTGGAAACCCTTTCACATCCTAGAGTCGGCCTCGGGTCCCACGTGGCAGAGAGCCTGGGCAGACTCCGTCAATTGATCATGATCTGATCTTGCATCTAATTTGATTGACTGCCAGCCAGGGAGGTGCAGGCTCGGCTAAGGCAGGGGAATCTCTACTTAATTTATTGTTTCTCTGCAATCAAGCGGCAACAGGTGTCGGGCCTAGGCTGTGGGCTGTACCATGTTACTACTAAGTGTGGGTGACATTATACTGTTCGCGATAAATTATCACTCATAGTCATTGAATGCCACTCATAATTACACTGAAATTATGAAAATGTCACACATAAGCAATCTGAAACCTTGGCTGCTATGCAACCACAGATGGTAGGTTTGGCCGGGCGGCACAGCTCGCATTAATTGCGTGTGTGGTGGCGTGGGTGTTCGTGCGGGGGGCAATTACAAAAAAAAAATTACCTGACCGGGTCCTGCTCCGTTTCCGCTCGTGGCCAGGTCCCGCATTTGGCGTTTACCTGCTGCTTTCCTGGAACAGGAAGCATGCATCCCCCCTCCCCTCCCCCAAGCCAATCACAACACTGCAATGGCAGCTTTGTGATTGGTGCAGACGGCGCCCAGCCAAGAGTCTGTAGGGAGGCCATTTTCTCTAGGTAGGCTTACACAGAGAAAAGGGAGAGTGCGCATGACTGGTTTGGTTGGCCCCAGGGGGCCGACCAAACAATTAGGGCCCATAACATTGGGCAAGCCAATCCTCCCCGACACACCCACTCGCCCGCCCCCAACCAGGCATACCATTCTGCTTTCTCTCAGCGCGAGAAGCAGAAACATAAAATGGTATTTAAAATACCATTTTATGTTTCTGCTTCTCGCACTGCGAGAAAGCAGTGGGGCGGCGCTCCTCCACCCACATGGAGGCTTTGTGGCAACCAAAAGACTGTTAAGGTTGCTAGCTCTACCCATAAGAGCCATTTTACTGGTAGTGGGCCCAGGGGAGGGAGATTTGAATTACGGATGGAGGGCGGCCAAAGAGTGGAATTTTACTCGTACCGGAAGCCCGAGCAGTGACTCAAGGAGCATAAGCATGCCGGATTGCGTGGAGAATTTGGTTTCAATTTCATTAATGCTGAGGTTTGTTCCTGTGCTATATTGTTGGTAAATCAATATGGTTGATAAACTGTGCATGTATATGTTACTGCTGTTTTAAAGTGTAAGTGCACAGCAGAATGCAACCATGAAAGAAGGATGTGCGCAAGAAGGACGTGCACGGGCTCCTGCTGGGTGCCAGGAAATATTGAGGTCACTGGGTGGCACTGCCCCACTTTTTTTGCTTCCACCGGTCATGTTTCTACTCGTTAATGCATTTTTTCTCACAGCTTTATAATGCACCGCTCCTTGTCAAGCAGCAGGTGGCCTAGTGTTGAAAGACTCTTACTCTGAAATGTAAATGTTCAATTCCCAGTGTTTCAATTGTTCTGTGTGCAGTTAAAACGAATTAAAGCAGTCAGCCAGAGCCTATGGCTGTGGATGCAGACCCGTGACTGTGACCTTGCAGTTCAACAGGCCAATTAGTGCACAGAGTGAAGGGCACACAAGCCGGTCTTGCATATCGTTTGCGTCTTACTCATTTTCAAGGTGGGTAAGATATGGAAGCTTACAGGCATTTATGACGTAAAAGTTGTGTTCAACCCCCCCAAGCTACACCCAACAGGCGATTTATTTTTAATTACACCTATTTCATGCAGCAATGGGGTCATGAGGTGTTTTGGCCACTAGGTAGAACTGTTCCACTGTTTATGTTCAAACATAAGGTACCCGTGGGTGGTTGACAGTTCACTGGACTTCAAATTTGCAAGTTTAAGTGACTGGCGCCATGAGGTTAATTCAAGGTAGCATATGGTGGGATGAGGTGCTAAATGGAGTTTTCAGGTACATGTCCTGTGGAACATTAAATTGTTCCATTTACATTTTCAGGTATCAAGTCAAACAAGGTAGAGAGCCTTTAAGAGCACCACAGCACCTTTGAACCCATCGTTGAGGAACAGGATTCTAGGGGTAGGCTACCCTGCTCTCAACGACCGAGGAAGGGTTGTGCCCGCTTGAAGGGGGCAAGAATGGGGCACTCAGGGAAAGCTTGATGCCACACATCACAGAAACCTCATCACCAAACAGGAGGGGACCCAGTAGCCCACTGGCAAGTTGCCCCGTGGTCCCCTTGGAGCACTTTACGGGGAAAAGTAGGGCGCCCCTGGCACCTTGTCCCTTAGTTCACATTAGAGAATAAGAGAGGACAGAAGAAGAATGGCCTTGAAAAGCCCAAAGAAAGGCTGCACCATCGAGGGTACAGCACCTACTGCACTTTTGGAATAGCGAGGCTGGGATTGAGCCTCGGCTCCCGACCACGGGAAAAGTCAATTTCCCAGCTTCAGCAAGACCAGTGATTCTGAGGAACAGTCTGTTGAACACCTGGAACCAGCTCAAGGATAACAAGAGCTGAAAGAGCCCAAATGGACAAAGAAGTAGCCACAGCAGAATCTTTGCCATAACCAGTCGCCGGGCACAACAGAGGGCAAATCTGAAATAGCCAAAACCTGCCCCCGAGTCTGGCGGACCAGGGAGTGTTGTTCAAGTTAGGATTTGTCGTTCCCAAGGGACACCAGCCTTAACCAAAGAGTCTAACCGTGGGGCAGCGTGATCAGCAGTGCAGCATTGGCTGTCCAACTACTGCAACGTAGAGAAATTCAAGGGGCCCTGATTTCCATGGCCAAAGTCACCCCACATCACCAGTGGGTCGAGGAACCACCACTGAGAAACCCCCTTCGACCACACCAAAACCAAAGCATCCCTGTGACCATCTGCACCTGAATCACTCAGCAAGAGTACCACTCCGTTGACTTATATTGTTATTGTCCTGTATAGTTTAGTTCTTGCTTCAAAAACACTCTGGTGGCCAGGCAATTGTCAAATTATCCATTCTGGCCCCCTAGACCTTATTCCTGCTAGATTTAGTCACACAATTGCGATTCTCCTATTAACATGACCAGAGAATCTGGATTTCATTAAAGACACGGAGGCTAACATTATGCATTAATCCTTTTAATGCAGCTCACAAACACAGCCGCTTACATCACAAAGGTAAGAATAAGAATTAGGTGACATCATAGTATCCATAAAGGCCAGGTGGCAAGGGAGATCAGCCTCTTTTAAATGCCTCAAGTGACAGGAGAAGTTGAAACAGAGGAACAAAACTTGAACTTGAATGAAGAACTAGAGACCATCTCGAATTCCATGTAGATTCATCAATTAGAATTGTCTGAAATGGAAAGTCGAGGTAAATAAAGGAGAAGGAAAGAAAAGGTCTTCATGAGAAAAAAAACAAAAAAACATCAGAGTAAGAGAGCATGAAAATATTGTAAAACAGATTAAATAATTGTAAACCAGATTAAATAGCAATTCATAATTACCCTCAGGGAGGGACGGGGGGGATAATGTTAGCCTCCGTGTCTTTAATGAAATCCAGATTCTCTGGTCATGTCAATAGGAGAATCGCAATTTCATTACAAGACAGGAGGCTACATTATGCATGTTGGTAGCCTTGAATAACTGCATCAGAAACATGTTCAATTGGTTTACAATAATGATGTGCAAAAGTATAGGCATTAGACCAATCGGCGGATTTAAGGATAGCATCCAACTTACCACCAGACCAAAATGATTTGCTGGCCATAGCACTCCTGAGAGAGTGAGCCTGGAACTTAGACAGGTCAATACCAGCAAGGTTCATAGCAATTTTAACCCACCTAGCGATAGAGCAGGTTGAGATGGGTTTAAAGGGACTAACGTAAGAAACTAAAAGTTGATTTGCACCAGGAGGACGAAGGTTAGACATTCTGGAATCGTATTCCTTCATGCAATCAACAACACATAGTTTTGGATGAGAATCGAAACGAGGGTAAAAGATAGAATCAGACATGGTTTTAGTTCTTCTAAATATTTCGAATTTAACACCAAACATGTCGTAACATCTATTAGAGATGTCAAGAGCTTTGACATCAGAAACTCTGCGACAAGAAACCAGACATAAAAGAGAGGCAAGCTTAATTGAGAGACATTTCCTGTTAAGGAGAGAATTGTTAGGCCATGAACAAAAAAGATCAAGCAAAAGTTTAACGTCCCAAACGGATTGGTATCTAGGACGAGGGGGTCTCTTAAGACGAATGCTTTTAAGAACTCTACAGATAATAACGTTTTTACCTACCGTTTTACCATTGACAAGAGCATGGCCGGCTGAAATTGCAGATCTAAAACAATTAATTGATCTATAGGAGAGACCATTATCATAGATTTCAACAAGGAAATTAACAATAGAAACTATAGGAGCCTCCACGGGATCCAAGTTCCTCTCCAAGCACCAACTAGACCATTTCTTCCAGATGTTATTGTATCTGTAATGGGTTCCAGGTGCCCATGACTCTCCGAGGAGAGTGAGAGCAGACGACGAAAGTCCAGACAATTGGTGAGATTGCCTGACACTTTTCAGGCAAGAAGGTTCAAACTCCCTGAAACAACCAGGTGATGATCCTCTCCGTCTGCGTTTAGGAGGAGGCCCTGAATTGCAGGAATCAAGAAGGGAACGTCGCAAGAAAGTTCCAGAGCTGTGGGGAACCAGGCTTGAGACGGCCAGAAAGGGGTTATCAGGACAAGGGAGCATTGTTCCTGTCTCACTTTCTGAAGAACCCTTTGAATCATTGCAAAAGGGGGAAAGGCGTAAGGGCGAAGGGGAGCCCAAGGCTGGAGGAAAGCGTTCACAGCTAGAGCACCCGGGTCAGGCATCCAGCTGAAATACTGGGGGAGTTGGAAGGTCAATCTGCTTGCGAAAAGGTCCACGTCGAAGGGACCCCAAAGAGTGTTCAGAGAGTTCAAGATCGTCGCATCGAGTTTCCAGTCGCTGAAATCTTGAAGGAACCTCGAGTTCCAGTCCGCTGAGATATTGGATTTCCCTGGAAGGTATTCTGCTCTTAATGAAATTTTGTGTTCTAGACAGAACATCCATAATTTCTTGGCCAGATCCGATAGGTCTGCGGACCTCGTACCACCGAGACGGTTGATGTAAGAGACTGCAGAAACGTTGTCCATTTTCAGAAGGACAGATCTGCCTTGAAGTGAGTGTCTGAAACTCATCAAGGCATAAAGCCCAGCGGTCAGCTCTAAAAAATTATGTGGTGGGAGGACTCCGAAAGGGTCCAAACTCCACCGGTGTCCTGGTCGAGGAGGCGAGCGCCCCAGCCATGGAGACTGGCGTCTGACTCCAAGACAAAGTCTGGGGTGGAACCGAAGATAGCCCTTCCATTCCATGCACCCAAATTGTCCAGCCACCAGGAGAGTTCCAGTCTCGCTGGTTGGTCCAGAGAGATCTTGTCCCCATACCAGAGACCGGACCGAAGGGCTTGGGCTTTCACCCTCTGGAGAGCACGGTAGTTTAGAGGACCCGGGAAGATAGCTTGGATCGAAGAAGAAAGAAGACCCAAGAGTCTGGCTAATTCTCGTAGAGAGAGAGATTGATGTTTCAGGACAAACCTGATTTCTTTTCGAATTTTCGCAATCTTCTTTTTCGGCAGTGAAAGAAGACAGCTTGAGGTGTTCACGGTGAAACCTAAAAACTCGAGGGATTTTGAGGGTGTCAGGATGGACTTTTCTCTGTTTATGATGAAGCCAAGATCCTCTATCAATTCCATGGAGACCCTGAGGTCTTCTAGAATTTGTTCCTGGGTTTGAGACATGATGAGGATGTCGTCTAAGTAGATAATTAGGCGAACCCCTCTTGCTCTGAGAATCGAAACAATGGCTCTCATGACCTTGGTGAAACACCAGGGGTCGGAAGAGAGACCGAAGGGGAGCGCTTGAAATTGGTAGAGGTGTCCGTCCCAAACAAATTGGAGGAAGGATTGATGTTCCTTGGCCATAGGGATAGTAAAGTAGGCATCCTTTAGGTCTAGCTTGACTAGCCAATCTCCTTGGAGGAGAAGGTCCCTGAGAAGATGGATGCCCTCCATCTTGAAGTGGCGATAAACCAGGTATTTGTTTACTTCCCGTAAATTTATCACTGGCCTCCAGCCTTTGTCCTTTTTCTCTACCAAGAAGAGGGTACTTACAAAATTCTTTTGTGACCAAGGAACCTCGATAATAGCTCCCTTTTTCAGCATAGAGGAGACCTCCTCCTTGGCGATAGCTAGATGTTCCGGGGGGAGGTCCAAGGGTCTTGGAGTCGTGGATTGGTAAGGAGTGTCCACGAAATCTATCATGAACCCGTGGACGGTTTGTAGGACCCACGGGTCCTGAGTATAACTTTCCCAAACATGGTAAAACAATTTGAGCCTTCCCCCGACCTTTGGAGGGGAAGGAGAAAGGAGGGCACTTACTTGGGGTGTTGGTATTAGGTGCTCCACGGGAGGAGAAGCCTCTGCCTCGGGAACCACGACCTCCTCGTTGGGGGTAGAACTGCTTGTTCGAGGGGTAGTATTCCCTTCCTGCACCGCCTCTTCCTCTGCCGGAGTTATAGGGCCGGAAGTTGGCACGGCCGGAAGAACGGCCCCTTCTTCCGGCCTGACCAAAAACATTAGATGGGAAGACTTTTTTTAGGTTGCTTTGAGCCCTATCAAGCGCCGTAAAGGTCGCAACATATCTGCCAATTGACTTAATCATGTCTTGCCCGAAAAGTAGGCCTTGAGGTTCGGAAGAAGGCTCCTTGTTGGCAAGGTCCCCAAGTTTGGGGTTAATTCTGTTTAGGACAGTTTTTCTCCTTTCCATGTTCAGGCTTGAATTGGCGTTCCCTAAGAGAACGATAGCTCTCTGGCTCCAACCCCTAATGAGCGCAGTGTCAAGAGGAGTATCTGAAATATAGGATTCCTCAGCAAGATCAAGGATTTTGGTGAGAGGGCCTAGCATGTCTAGAAGACGGTCCTGGCAGGATTTAAATGCTCTTTCGAGCCCTTTTCTTGAGTCCTTTCCCAGTTTAAAGAGAAATTTAATAAGGTCTGGGTCAAGGTTGGGAGTCTGGCAGACCTTATCCCCAATCCATGGTCTCGGGCACTCGGCTCGCATAATGTTCCTTGTATCAGTTTCCAAGGAGTTTCTTAACCATTTGGTTATAAACTTGCCGACATGTTCCTGGGGGGACCACTTAGAGCTATTGGGGCGTGAGATATTGACAGGAGAAAACATCTCTCCCCCTAGGGGGTCAAGGATGGTATCCTTGGAGGAGGGAGGAGGGTCTAACTCGGAAAAGGAGTTGGGGTCAGAGTCATTTGAAAAGTAATCATTAGGGTCGAAAACGAACTCGTCGTAGGGTTCCTCGAAAGTCTCCTCCACGTCAGAGTAGGTATCAGAAAGAGCACTAGCACCATCACCACTCGTGCCGCTTAGGACACCTTCCAGAGTTGTACCGCCAAGGGTACCCAACCTAGTTGTGCCGCGAGGGGCACCCATGCCTCTTGGAGCGCTAAGGCTTCCCGAATCCAGAGAGGTGCTTGGACCTCCAAGGTTCCCCGCACAACTATTCATAGTGTGCTTGGTTTTCCTAGGTGCTTTGAGCTTTGTAGGGTGTTGTCCAGGATCACTGAGGGTCCTCTTACGAGACATTACCTAATTAAAAGTATCGAGCATGCATGCTCTCATTTCTTTTTTTTTAAAGTTTTTAAAAGTGTCACTATTGTGAGAGGGAGAGGAAGCTGTAGCGTCTTCACTCTCCATATCTGACATGAGGGTAAAGCATTTTTTTTTTTTTTAGTGATAATATAGAAAACAGAAGGCTTATCTTGCCTCTTTCCCCCTTTTTTTAAAATTTTTTTTATGAATATAGGACACAAGTAAAAATAAAGCCAATTATGCCTCCAGAATATAGGACTCAGTAAAAGTGAAGCCAATTATGCCTCCGTTTGCCCTAGAAGCGCGTTTGGTAAAGTTATGCGTGAAACAGATTGAAAGAAAGCTGATCATCGGTGAAAGAGCAGCCTCTCGCAGCAACTGACGTGCTCGAGCCAGTGGAGACGCGAGGAGAAGAGGAATGACCCTTAGGAGGCAGGGGGCGTTGCGCCGCCGCTGCCGAGGGTCATTCCTCTAATGCGGAAGGAGCGTGCGCGAGGCGCCGCAATATACCGGTATGGAGGCCTGCATCGGCATCATAGCGCGAGGGGTAACGGGCAGCGCTTCACAGCGGAATGCGGGTAAAGCCAGATCAAGCACATGACGGCAAAAATTAAGGCATTCGTTTTGAATGTTAGATTCAGAATTTAAAGTAAGCCGCGAGCGGAACGCGCATGAAATCGGCGAAATCGAGTGGCCTTAGGAGGGGCAAGGAAAGACAGACGGTGTGGGGAAGACTACCGTAAATTGGAAGTCTTGAGGAGGGGGGTTACGGTGAGGGTAACACGAACACCAGTAATTGAGAAACAGCTATGGCAAACCCAGAAAAGCCCATAAGGGGAGAATATATTATACATTTGTATAAGCAAAGGTTTCAATAATAAATAACAAAGAATATCGATATCAAAAAGGTAAGCAAACACGAGGAGAGCTTAGTAAAGGCAACTTATCTGTTTGAGAGCCGCATTTAAAAGAGGCTGATCTCCCTTGCCACCTGGCCTTTATGGATACTATGATGTCACCTAATTCTTGTTCTTACCTTTGTGATGTAAGCGGCTGTGTTTGTGAGCTGCATTAAAAGGATTAATGCATAATGTAGCCTCCTGTCTTGTAATGAAATTCAGGACGGAGTAATTGCACTAACTTATCCAAACTTTTCAAAAGTTTTCAAACTTTATGTGTGCCAGTGCTTGTTTGCAGTTGCATGTAAAAGTGATAAAATGTTCTAAAATCTGTATCTTTGGATCCTCCAGTGGATTTTGATGATCAGGTCTCGACAAATTCATGAAAATAGCTCTATTTTTATAAATTGTTGTTATGTCTTTTTATTGGCATGTGGTTTTCTTATTTCATTGTTTGGTGCTGTGAAATGCTTTATACTAAGAATCTTTGCCAAGCATTACTGTGCGCATCCACAGGTACCCAGGGTTGAGCTTAAGATTGAGTAAACAATACTGCCTGGACCCAAGACGGTGTTTGTGAGTGTACTCTACGATAAGGTCCTACAGCCATATCATATATTACACACAGATCCTCATAACATGGTTGACTAAAGGTTCTTACATATTTTATTTTTTTTTTTGTTGAGGAAAATGCCCAGCTTACAGCTTTCAAGTATAAAGTATTAGCAGTCAGTAGTAAATGTAGTTGCCTTTTTTATTCTTAGCAACCTGGCTTTTAAGTGCAACTCTGCAAGCATACCAGTAATTCCAGTTGCTCATAATAAAGACCATTGACCTATGCTGGTTGCTATGGGACGAAAAAGTAAAATGTGAATGTCACTGGAGCAACACAACAGATAAAGATATTTAATTAAATGTTTTCTTGTTGATGTATATATATATATATATATATTTTTTATATATATTTACCTCAATCTTCCATCAGTGGAGGCACCCAACCCAGTAGGGTGGCCTCAGTTGCGGGGACACATCATCCCGTTAATTAAATGTGAACAGAAGGATGCCGATCCGTGGATCCATAAAATGAATTTTAAATAAGGAAAGAATTGGTGCATTGCTTTAATAGAAAGACCACATAAGTTTCCTTACCTTAATTTTAACATTTTTGTTTTAAAATATATAATAAGATTGAATGTGTGAATGAAATGTATTTATGAACTTGTGACTATATTAGTAAATTGAACTTATACCTTAAATTGTAGTGCAATTATTATAAAAAGAACAATGAAATTCACACAAAAAACAAAGGTTACAGGGACGTTATATAGTTAGTAAGCATTTCGAAAAACCTTAGAAATTCTCTGAAAAAAAACAAAGGTTACAGGGACATTACAGTTAGGTTCAGATTTTATAGACACAAAACCATAGAAATTAATCAGTTATAGTTATCTCAAGTAACTAGAACTCATGTCCTAAGGTAACTATAACTTATGCCCTGCTAATTATCTCACATATTGCATCACTCATGACATCTTCTATGGCATCATTGACAGTATCACTGCAACATTTGATGAGAGAACTGTGCATGGCGGGGGGAGCGAGTTACCTTAGGGCATGAGTTATAGTTAGTTGGGATAAATATAACTGCTGAATTTATATGGGTTTGTGCATGTAAAATCTATACCCAACTATAACATCCCTGTAACCTTTGGTTGTCTCAGTGAATTTGTAGGGATTTTTAAATTCTATTTCCTAACTATAACGTCCCTGAAACCTTTGTTTTTTTCAGTAACTATATATATAGATAGATACAATCTTGTTCTACCTGAGGAAGGCAAAAGCTGACACTTTGCAGTGGAAATACATCTTTACAATTCTTTTCACAGAGCTACAGTTCCTCAAAGTGGAGAAGTGTGGCTCACTGGTTAGAGGCGGCAGACCTGTAAGCAGAGAACGGCCCGGGACCAGGGTTCGATTCCCGACGCGGCAGGGTTGTGGACCAGGGTCAGCGGACTCGATAATTCTCGCCTCGGTGCCTACTCTAGTCAGAAACCACACTCGGCAACTCTGGGCATCAGCTTGCCTCATCTTCACAACGGCCCCCCCAGACCGCCGGGAATGCTTGGTCGCACCTTAGAGATACTCATCAGGGACCATCTCTCAGGGTGAGCCAGGACGGGTTCCCCAGCGGTCGAAGCGTGGAGATACTCCTCCGGGAGTCGATTCCTAGCGCTATATAAACCCACAATAATAATAATAATAATAAAGCATTACTCGAAGTCCCTCTCGATTCAGATGAAAAAGCATTGACATTATTTTGCGAACCTGCAGTTCCACAAGTGATTTCTAGAGATCCGTCTAAAGCCAAATACAAGTGCATGAATTGTTAATCATAAACAAGAGGGGGAGTGGCTTGTACCTAGAAATCTGTATATACTCTCTAGCTACTCTAACGAATTTTGCTCATTTTATGTAGAGTAAATAAATATACCAAACCAGGTTCATAGTGAGGGGTCAACATTGCAATTTACAATAAAAGTCTTGAGGTTTGTGTTGTCTAGCTAGTTCATGACACCCTACTTTACTTTACATAAGAACAAGCAGTCAATAGGAATTACAAGTGTCTAAAAGTTATTTTCTTGAGGAACTATGTTTTATATGTATGTATACATGTGCATGGGAAAATACAGTAACTGAACGTGAAAATATCCAATGGCTGGAGTAGACTGGTCCATTGGGTCTACATTATGTGCTGTTGTGGGAGGGAGCACATTTTGAGTGTCATTGGAAGAGACCAATGGTGAAAGAGTGTTGATTGAGAGGTGCTGTGAATGTACAGATTTTTTGTGTGATATTTGTTGGGAAATACCATGCTGGCAAAACAGCTAACGCTGGCCTTAGGACAGATCTAAAAAGTAGCCAGCTCCAGTCTTTTATTTCCACCCTCTTGGTTTCTTAAACTGCAGTTTGGTTTCTTAGACAGGCAGACACTGTTTCCTGCATGTAAGAAAGCTATGTAAGAGTGTCAACAGTGCAGGCAACCCATCTGAACCCCTCCACGTACTGAACGAACACAGTGTGTACCCTATGATCCTATCATAGGTACCTCTCGCAAGGAACTTAGCTCAATCAACCCTCTTCTTATGATAAGTAGTCCCATGGTCATCTGTTCTAACTCCAAAAATATCTGACTGATAACATCTATTTCTATCCATTGAAGTGGCAGCCATCTCCTACATCTCTTTTACGGAGTCTCACTTACTAAACCTGCCCTCCCACGGGGAACAGGAAATGATCCCTTATCAGACATACTCACTCGGACCTTTATCTCAATATGCTTACAATCACTGTATGATGACTCCTTCTCAATGTGTGTTCCCTGCTCTGCCACAAACACAAAATACGCCCTCTTTTAGAACTCACTTAACTCAATGTTTCATTAATCACAAAATTCTATCTGAAGGATTCACCGACCCCCAGCATTTTTTTGAGCATCTCCTTGTGTTACATCATTCTTTGTAAATATGGCTCAATAATCCATGGTGGTGGCTCAGCCATCATTCACCAGTCCTCTTTTGAGGTCATAGAAATAGTTTGGAAGGACGTTTCTTTCACTAGAAATTTATTGTGCAAGCTCACATCTAAGAGTAAAATCACTTTTGCTAGTGCTCTTATTTACTGCCATCCTCGTCCCTCCATTTCGGCCTCTACTTTTTTTTTTTTTTTTTTTGTGAAATAATTTTTATTGTAGTTACGCATGTACAGGTCGATACATGTAGTAGTTGCTTCATAAAATCGAGCAGATACACAATATACTTCGTCAAACAGTACACAGCCGTCATGCCCACAACCCGGGGGTTGGGCGGCAATGGTGTTTCAGCTCTGCCACGCCTGACGTTCCAGAATGAGGAGTGGTTAGTGTCCGGAATGTGTGCATAACTACTTTTAGAACCCTACCAAACTACGCGCTAATCCCCAACTCCCATCCCCTGCGCAAAACCTAAAACTCCCCTCCCTATCCCGTCCCTCGCACCACCCCCCGCCTAAGGCCACGTTACAGTCATTACTGGATTGCTGGCGCCAGCCCCCCTTCATACCTGCTGCTCCTCGGGCCTCAGCCTGCTTCTTCCGCCCCAGCCGCCCCGGGGATCCCCTCCTCGTCCTCAGCCTCGCTGTCCCTAAGCGCCTGCACCATTACTTCCCATGAGGTCGCGGCGTCAGCTGCTGTCTGGCTAGGGGTTCTGCGCGCAAGCTGGTACCTATGCGTGCTGTCAGCCGTAGCCCATTTTAGAAATTCCTGCCGCCACCTCCGTGGAGTTGGCCCCACCGTCGACTTCCAGTTTCTAGTGATCTCCCTCTTAGCCACCATCAGGCCCATGTCGATAAACTTACTCGTAAGTTTGTTTTTAGGGGTATGAGGAAACCAGTGCAAAAGACATTCCGCCGGACCATATGCTATGGATCTGTCAGTCACCTCATTCAGCACCTCCCCAACTTCATGCCAATAATTCCGCAGGGCTGGGCATGCCCACAACATGTGCACCAGCTCGGCCCCCTCTGCCGGGCACCGGGGACAGGTCGCCGTCTCATCGCCAAAATACCGCCTAATCCTACCCGGGGTCATGTAAGCCCTATGCAACACATAGTAGTGGATCAACTGAAACCTAGCGTTTCTCGTGCTGTTGCGAGCCCGACGGACGAGCTGTGCCCACGCCGTGTCAGGTACGTCCCTTCCCAGGTCCGCCTCCCACTTGGCTTTTAGGGATGTGAGAGGAGGGATATTCTCTCTAATCATTCGACCATAGAGGCACGTTACCGCCTTGATCGTGCCCGCCGCCATCATGGTGTACTGGCACACCGCTGCCGTCCCAGGTTCCTCAAGTCTCGCACCCCAGTGGGCCTGGATCGCCCTGGTCACTGCTGCATGAAGTAGAAATCCCCCTCTCGGGATGCCGAAGCGTTCCGTTAGCTCCTGGAACGGGAGCAATGCGCCGTTCTCAAAGAGGTCTCCAACCATCTGTATACCTGCTTCCTCCCACTCCATTAGGCGCGACCAGTCGCCGCCATGTGGTAAGGCCGTTAGCATGCCCAGGGGGATCTCAGGCGCATACGGGCGCTGGACACCTGCCCTCCTGTGGGCCCGGTTCCAACATTGACGGTACGTGCGCTGCTCCAGCGACAGATCCCTACTGTCCAACCGCTGCCGGAGGACTATATATGCCAGGACGTGTCTGGGTGTCCCCCGCAGGCTGGCATCCTCCGGGCCCCGAAACACCCTCGCTACCTCCTGCGTGAAAGCCTGCAGTTGGGCCGCTAGGTAATAAAGCTCGAAGTCCGGCACCGCCAGACCCCCCTCATCCTTCGGGCGAGAAAGCGTAGCCAGCGCCACCCTGCATCGTCCCGCACCCCAAATGAACGTCGTGATTTGAGATTTAAATAATCTAAAGAAGGAGCTAGGTAGCCAAATTGGGAGCGTCCGAAAATAGTACAATAATCTCGGTAGGGCAACCATCTTCAATAGGGAGATCCGGCCCGCTACCGACAGTGGCAACGTGGCCCAGAAGGCCATGCAGCCCTTCAATCCGCGTACGCAGCGCCCCAGGTTGCCCTCCAGCAAGTCCTCCTGCCTATGGTAAATATGGACCCCCAGGTATTTAATACAGGTAGGGTTCCAGGCCACATCCGATCGGTGTAGCGGCTGGGTAGCGCCCTCCAGCAGTGGGAACAAACTCGTCTTGGGCCAGTTGACCCGCAGGCCCGACATCTCCCCGAAGCTCTCCAGTAGGGCCTCCGCTCTCCACAAGTCCTCAACACCGTCGCAGAGGAATAGTAGTAAATCATCGGCATATAGCGAGATGAAATGTTGCCCGTCTCGGGCCCGCACTCCGCGGATGTGCCGCCCCGTACGGGCCGCAGCCGCCAGCGGCTCAATAGCCAGCGCAAATAGAAGCGGCGAGAGGGAACAGCCCTGTCGAGTGCCTCGCTCCACCGGGTAGCGTATGGACACCGTCGGTCCCACCCTCACCCTTGCTATCGCCCCCGCATATAGGACCTTCGTCCAATGAATGTAGCCAGCTCCCAGCCCAAGGCGCTCCATGACAGCATAGAGGTAGTCCCACTCGAGGCTGTCGAAGGCCTTTTCAATGTCGACCGAGAGCACCAGCTCCGTCCCTGCCCCGCCGTCCAGCCCGTTCATGATATGGACAAGCCTTCTGATGTTTGTCGTGGTGTTGCGCTTCGGTATAAAACCGTTCTGGTCGTCGTGCACAAGCCCCGCCATGTGAGGTAGGAGCCTCGTCGCTAGTATGGAACTGAGAATCTTATAGTCCGTGGTGAGCATAGAGAGTGTTCGATAGGACGCTGGGTCGCTACCCTCCCTGCCGGGCTTCAGTAGCGGGACCACCAACGCCTCCCTCATCGACTGTGGTAGTCGGCCCGTCGCCTTGGCTTCCTTGTAGACGGTCAGGAGTCGTGGTGCCAGTGCGTCTAGATATTTGCTATAGAATTCTATGGGGAGCCCGTCTATTCCCGGCGATTTGTTCCTTGCCATGCGCCGCACCGCCGATCGTATCTCCCCCACGGTAATGTCCGACCCTAAGTCTTTCGCCTGCTCATCTCCCAGCCGGTGTAGGGGTAGGTCAGCCAGGAAGGGTTCCACCAGCCCCATCCTGTCCCCTGGGGCACTCTTATACAGGCCCTCATAATATTCCCGGAAGCCGTCGACTATGCCCAGTTGAGTGTGTTGTAGCACGCCCGCCGCATCCCTCAATTGAAGCACGGGAGCGCAGCGTCTTGTGGGGTTCGAGAGCCATGCCAGGAGGGTGCCCGCTTTGTCGCCCTCAACATGGGAGCGCAGCACATAACGCTTGTAGTCAAAGGCCCGAAGCCTCTCCACTTCAACAGCTACCGCCTCCCTAGCCGCACAAAGTATCTCCTGGAGTTCTGGGTGTCCGGGCCGCCCCCTTTCCGCCTCCCTCAGCTTTACATCCGCCTTAGCCAAGTCGCCCAACAACACTTTCCGCACATCTACATAATCCTTGATACAGATACCCCTCACCACTACCTTAAAGGCGTCCCATTCCGTCGCCCTAGAGGCCGCCGTCCCTTCATTCTCCGTGAAATAGGAGGCCACACCCTCCGCCAGGGCCCCCCCGAAGAGGGGATCCTCCAGGGTTTCAGGCCGCAGGTTCCAGAGCGGAACCCTGGGCCTCTCCGCTATCCACGCCAGTCGAACCAGAAGTGGATTATGGTCCGATATCGTCTTTGACAGGTACTCCGATCCAGTGACGCTTGGTAGCACCCCCCGGGAACATTGTATCGTGTCCAATCGGACATGCAGATCATGCAGGCCAGAGAAAAAGGAATAATCCCTGTCAGTCGGGTGCTGCCCCCTCCAGACATCCATAAGCCCCCAGCTCTCCTGCCATTCCCTCCTACCTCTAGACAGCCTGTGAACTGGAGAGTCACGTAGAGGGGGGTGGGACCTATCCAGCAAGGGGTCGGCAATGGAATTAAAGTCGCCCCCCAGCAGGACCGGGCCCGCCAGGGAGTGGGCCAGCGTCCCTGAGAGCGTCGCGAGGAAAGCCAGCTGGTCCGTGTTTGGGGCATATATACTAGCCAACACTATATCTTTACCTTCCAGCTTCCCCTCCGCTACCACATATCTCCCGTCCTGATCAACCCATTGACGCGTGAGCTGGAAAGGTGTGCCTGCTCTAACCCAAATGAGTACTCCCCGCGCATAGGCCGAGTAGCCCGTGTAAAAAACCTGTCCCCGCCACCGCCTTTGTAGCGCCGCCCCCTCTTGTCGTGTAAGATGCGTCTCCTGCAGCATCGCAATGTGTACCCCCCTGCGCACTAAAAAGGCGTGCACTTTGTGTCTGCGCTGCATAGTATGTAGGCCTCGGACATTCCAAGTAATACAGGTCAACCCATTCACATTAGCCATTGTCCCAGCAATCCGGTCGAAACACTCCCTCCAGCTCCAGCCCTTCGACGGTGGTGGTGCCCCCCCTGAACAGAACAAAACTTCGCAACAGCCCTTCCCATGGTACACCCAGGGTCAACAATTTCGAAAACAGTAAACAGTCCCCAACTGTGGAGCCCCCCCCCCCCTCCCCCAGAACAGGCCCCAATATCGAGATATCAGTCCCCATCCAAACTCCCACACCTGACGACCCAGGTCTCAACTACACAGCCGTAGCTGTGGGTGCCTTAAGGGCCTACGGAGCGCGGCTTCGTCCAAAGGGGGGCCACGCCGCCCAGCTCCCCGCCTCCTCCCCAATTCCCAAGAACCACTCAGCCCTGAACCCCTTGGTGTGCCCCGATCCCCGCTATGTACATAGGCAATGGTTCCCCTCACAGCCCTTCAAACATTACCCACACAGCAATGCCAGCAGTTCATATGTTCAGGATCTCGTCCGCCGTCTGCGGCGTCACCAGCGGTCCCTCCGCGCGGTGAGTCCCCGAAAGATCCGACTCCGAGCCAGAGGCCGATACAAGAGTGTCCGAGTCCATGGCCCCTCTGGACCCGGGGCCCTCCGCCCGCCCGAGCTTCTCCACTTCCAGCAGCGCGGCCTGCCGTTCCGCTTCAGTTTGGGAGGTTGTCGGGCCCAGCTTCCCCCGCCCTCGATTCCACAGTCTCCTCGATTTCCTCAGCCGTTTGGGCGAGCGCTCCCGCTCCTTCTCCCGCTCCTCTCTCGCCTTGGCGCCGTCAGTCCCGGCCTTGTATGATTCCCACCAGTCCCAGGCTTCCGCCGACGTAGCAAAGAACATCGCCTTGTCGTCCACTACCACTCTTAGCCTGGCTGGGAAAAGCAAGGAGTAGGCCAATCCTTCACTGCGCAGCTCCTTCTTGATCGTGAGGAAGGAGGCCCGTTGCTTCTGCGTCTCAAAGGTGAAGTCTGGGAAAAGCGTGACTCTACTGTTCGCTATCTGGAAAGGGCCATCCTCTCGAGCTTTCCGCAGGAGCAAATCTCTGTCCTTGTGGTGTAGTAACTTGGCGATGATCGGTCTGGGTGGGAGCCCAGGCTTGGGAGGTCCCGAGGGGACTCTATGGGCGCGCTCCAGGGTGAAGAACGGCGAAAGCCCCTCCGGGGCCACCACTGTTTTCAGCCATTCCTCAATGTAGGCCACCATGTCCCCCGTCCCCTCCGTCTCTGGCACGCCTACGATCCGCACATTACCGCGTCGGCTTCTATTTTCTGCGTCCTCCGCCCGCCGCTCCAGGGTGCGTATACGGTCTAGGGCCTCAGTCAGCTTACACTCCATCGCCTTGTGTGCCGGCGCCAGGTCGTTGAGCACCACCTCCGCATCCTTGACCCTGTCCTTCAGCTTGTCGTGGTCCGCCCGGAGCAAGCCCAGCCCCGTCGCCACCTGCGTTATATCGTCATGCAGCGCGTTTCTAGTGGCCGTTATGGCGTCCAATATCTTATCCTGCAATCGCTGCAGGTCAGTCTGCTCAGCGGGGCCCCCTTCTGCTGCATCCGATTTCGCCACTTCCACCCCCTTGGTTCCTGGCTTCCCCATGGTAGCCGGCCTCTCCGCCCACGCCGTACGCGGCTGCCTCCTGTCTCCGGGCCTCCACCACGTGGCCAGCTGCTGCGTGCTATGGGGCCCTGCTGTATCCACACTGCGCCCCAGAGGTAGCCTCCGTCGTAGTGCACCGTCCCTAAGTACTGTGGAGGAATCGTCACTCTGCTCCCGAGCGGCGTGGTGGGTTGGTCACTCCACCGGAAGTCCGGCGCCGCCAAAGGCCCTTCTCCGGCCCCCAGGCTCCACCGTTATGCCCCCCTGTGCTCCGCGGGCCTCTGTTGCTGGGGCGAGGGGGGGGCCCAAACCACACAGCGCCGTGCTCCGTCCCTCGTGAGCCCCCTCTCCGGGCGTCCCCGCTCACCTGCCGGCTCTCGAGGCGCTCAGGGCCGGGATGAAGATCTGGGTCCCACCTCCTCAGCAAAGGAGTCTGGCCGCAAGCTTCGCCCGCAGCGGCTCACCCAGGTAGTCCTCCCCGTCCGCTCTCGCGATCGCCGCTCACCGCAGCCGGGGTCCGAGGATCATCCCACGCTGTGTGGGGTCCGTCGTCGGTGGCAACCGCGCTTCCTCTGTGTGCGCCGGCAGTGCGTTCTGCGGCTCAGCCCATCGTTCTTCAGGGCTCCGCCGCGGCAGCCATCTTGCGCGGCGCCTTCCTCTCCTCCGCTCCAGCGGCCGCAACAGTCGGCTGTCCTACACGGCGCTGTACGTTGCTGGCCGCCCAAACCTCATCCAGCTGGTCACCGTCGGGCACTCTATCGGCGCCGGGGCACACACGGACTCGTCGGCCCTTCTTTCAGGAGTCTTGTGGGGAAGACGCACGGAGCTCCGAGCTCACGCCGCCATCTCCCTCGGCGCTCAAGCCACGCCCCCTCCATTTCGGCCACTCCTTGGCCTAATTTCTGACCCCTTGATTCAGAAATGCTACAAATTTACAGTTTTTAGGAGATCTTAACATCTGGCTTGAGGACCAAGCCAGAATTCATCAACCTTCTTGATTTGGTGGATATCCTAAACCTTAACCTATTAGTAAGCTTTCCTGCTCATAATCTTCTTGATCCTATCTTTTCTATCGTTACCTCTATTTTGAGCTCTACCCCATTATGACGTTCAAGGACTGATCATTTGGCTGATCGTTTCTCCAAAGTATGGTCCAATTCCTACAGTAAGCCAATTAATTCAATAGCATCACCTATTCGCTACAGAGACTGGACTAAAGTTATTTCTGCTTCTCTCTCAAATGTCAGTCATTACATCACATGTAATTACATCGTAGTAGATTACATAGCTGTAATCATGTCGTGAAAACCTTTACATCGAGATTTTGTCTTGTGGGTACCTTTACATCACAGCTAAGATTGTAAGTATTATTTTTATTATTTCTATGCGTCCATGCTTTAAATACTGCTTAACATCTAAGCTTCAAGTTATAGGCATCTTATTCTTCATATATATCACACAGTGGCAGTCACCACTGTATAGTTACAGTTAAGTCAGAGATACCATACAAAACAAATTTCTTCTACAATGAGAAGTTTATCCGATTTGGCTCTCTCATGGAAAGTTTTGTGCAGACCCGTCACCTGGGGGTGTGTGGCGGTAGGGGGGTTCTCAAAAGCGCAATTTCTCATGCTAGTTTCCACAGGAAAGTTTGCTCCCTGATACAAAACAAGCATCGGCAAAGCCAATAGGTCTCACCCATGCAAGAGCTATTGGCTTTGCCTATGTTTTAGTCCTGTTGATCATCAGCATATCTACTGTTCAACATGGCAGAAAGTTAGTGGGGTAGATGAAAGTTGTGTGGAGTGTTGTAGAGTGGAATGGCAAAGAGTGGAGTAGAATGTAGTGGCAGAGAGTATCAGCTATTGAAGTGGCATAGTGAGGAGTTGCGGAGAGTTTTATACACTGGAAGGGCACAGAATAGAGTTGTCTGGAGTAGAGTGCATTGGTGTAGAGTGGTGCAGAGTATAGTGACATAGTGTGCAGTGGCATTGAGTGCAGTGCCATTGGATTAAGCGGCATACAATGCAGAGTCGTAGAATGCAGTGGCGTAGTGGTGCAAAGTGTGGTTCGGAGTGAAGTACCACAGAGTAGAATGGCCCATGGTAAAGTGCAGTGTTGTGGAGTGGTGGAGAGTAGAGTGTAGAGGCTTAGAACAGAGTATGCATGGTATGGTAGCGCACTGCCATTACAGTTAACACATTTTCAATTGAAATGACCATTACATTTTTACAGACATACAACTTTACTAATAAAACTTTACAGTGTGCAAACGAAAATGTGTGGGAATTGCATCACCTGGTGTAATGATTTGTTTCCAACACACGTCAGAAACAACAAAAAATGTGCTTCATTGGTGTTCCTCATTCTGAAATACTTACAAAGTTCATTTAAATGTTGCCATGTGCTAGAAAAAAACCTCTTTCCTACACCCAGAGTCCAGCAAGATTGTCACATAAATGCTCTCACTTTGAAGTCAGAGGAAGAATAGTAAACAAACACCTTCGGAAGACAGCGCCTGACATGTGACCTCAGTCTTTGAATGCACAGCAAATGTGACAAGATAAGAACACGATTTAAAGGCCTGTTTACAGAAAGGGAGTTCGAGGAAGAATACCGTGAACATGGTTTGTGCAACGGGAGGGATGAACTGAACCTGGGCAGCCTAAAGCAAATAAAGCCAGCAAATAGAAAGCCAGAAAATGTGAGTTACAAACCACAAAGCCAATGGTAAGCAACAGGCCGACTGCATTCCTAGGTCAACCTTCTGAAAGCCCCCAAGATGTCTTCAAACTCCCGCCGTAGAAAACATGAACCGCGGATCCAGTGTGCTCCACGGTGGAAATTTGAACCTTGCATGATGACCCCAGACGAAGTGTCGCGTTCACCCGAAAAGCATTGGGTTGTTTATTATATCTTGGATAATCTTGATTAATTGGAGATAACCTCGTTGATGAATGAATAATCAACAATAAATACTCTCCTACCAAAGATTACCTTTTTATTTGTGTCATTGCCGCTATTATTTAAGAAGGATTGGTTTGGAGGTTACAGAGCGAGATTAGCTCCTTTATATGGGCTTCAAAAGGGTCTCGCCTCTCATGGAAGAAGCTCAGGAGGAAACTTGTGAAAGGAGGGTTGGCGGTTCCAGACTTTCAAATTTATTCATGGGCCTTTTTGCTGAAAAATTGCCGAGTATTGTTGGCGTCCCCGGCTATGTCAGTTATTGGGAAATTACTGGCTGCGCTGCTTAGGAAGGCTAACTACAACGAGCATGGCTTTCTCTATAAGTTTGCAGATCCGAAATTTAAAAAAAAGACTAGGTTAAAGGTCTTAAGGGACCTAGCAGAGGTTTGGTTCAATATTAGGAGGTCATTAAAAATCCCATATTATAGCTATATGGCTCCGATATGGGATGCACCAGGGTCCCCTCTTTGGTCAAAGGATGCTCTGGCCAGATCTTTAAGAGAGGATGGACCTCAGAAATGGAAAGATTTATTTCCGGATGGCGAGCTGCTTCCGTGGAGTTTTTGTGAACAGGAATAGGGTTTGAGTTTCTCCAGATTTAAATATTTGCAGATACAGAGCTGGGCAGTCGGAAAGGGGAATCTAATTGGTCTCTTCAATGAACTGGAAGAGAAGCTTCTTTCGGAAGGCGTATTTAAAAAAAGAAGTGGCACTATGGTATTGGCTGATACTGGAGATGGAAGATGGCCCCTTTTTGTTGCCTGAGACACTGTGGGGAGAGTGCTTGCCGGAGATCGCTACAGAAGACCAATGGCAAGTAACTATGTCTATGTTATATAAAATAGTCAAGCCTGCAAATGTAAGGAGGAATCATCTGTTTACGATTCACAGGGCATATTGGTCTCCTAGAAGACTTTCCAAATTCAACTCCGGCGGTGTGGTGGTGTGCCCTAAATGCAAGAGCCCCAACGAAGATGATTTGCATATGTTCGTGTTTTGTCCAAAGATAAAAGAATTTTGGGAGGCTGCGAGTAGCTGCATGTCAAAAACCATAGGCCAGCAGATTACGGTAAGCCCTGAACTGGTTATAACCGGAAGGCTGGATCAGCAAGGTAAGGGCACTGAAGATAATGTCAAATTTGTGTTTTATGCTATTTTGCTGGCTCGAAGAGAGACCTGTAAACCATGGGTTTCTTCGGTACCTCCGACAGAACTGGACTTGTTGAGAACCATGAGAGCTATTGCTAAGTTGGATATTTCGGATCAGGCTAAAAAGAGATACAGTTTCCATTGAGATGGTGGTTCGGGTGAAAAGGGCTCTCAAGAAAAACCGGACTGGCCAGGGTTGAACTTGACTACTTGGGTTTGATACACTACCTTGATTTGGACAGCTATCCTTGTTTGATTTGTTGACATCGAAAACTATTACCCTGGTTTCGATCCTACTGCACTGACCTGGACTTTTCTGAGCGCTCTCATTCTTCCATTGAGATGGTGGTACGGGTGGGAAGGGCTCGCATGAAAACTCGTAGTGGCAAGGGTTGAACTTGACTGACTGGGTTTGATAAAATACCTTATTCAATAAGGAGATTACACCTATAATGATGTGGGAGTCGGGTGGTTTTTGCTCCCTCCCCCGGTTGGTGTATAACTTTAGCTTCATACTGTCTTGATTATGTCTCGGGAGGGGGTCGCTTCTTATGGCGGGGGGTAAGGGAGACCGGGGGCATGTTTACTTTCTCCTCCTCCATTCTTTTCCTTCTTGTAGGGTTAGTTCTTGGGCTACAGGCACGCTGCTAGTGGGGTTAGGCCGTAGACATTGCAGGGGTGCAGGGTGGGGGGTTTGTTATTTTATCTTATTTTGTTCTATGGCCCTTTTTCTTTCCTTCTTCCTTTTACGGGAGGTGGGTTGTTTATCCTAAACTGATTTACTCGTTCATGTGGGTGTCTACTCCGGCCTTAATTATTCTGTATTTTGGGTGGATGGGTCTTGCACACTGAAGTCGAACTGGTTTGTTTAACATATTGTTTATCCTTCTTTTTATTTTCTCATTTACGTTTACGTCATAGATTCATGTATATTTGTTTATCTGCGTTGCCGTATTCGCCCATCGTCTATTGTATGGTATCTCAAATATGACACCCTATTTCTGTAATGCCTCCTCTTGTTCTCTTCAATAAAAAGACTTTAAAAAAAAAAAAAAAAGAGATACAGATTTTGGACTCCTATTTTGCTTTGTTTTGGGTGATGGGGAAGGTTGGTGTTTGCTATGTCTAAAAAGTATAATTCCTATGATTAAGCCTTCTCTTATCTCGGCTGGTGTTAAGCTCTCTCAGGCTTGGTGAAGATTTGAGGACAGGGTGGTTACGCTCTGAAGGAAGACTCTCCGTCCCATCTAGTCAAACGGGGCTATGCCCGGAGGAGGGTTCTGACTCTAAGTAGCGTTGCAAAAGCCCAGTTCCTATACAGCCGGCATATGAGATAAAACAGCCCACGGGTGGTTTTGTTGAGAAATGGGCGGTGAGAAGGCCAATGAGGAAAAAACAAAACAATAAATACTCTCTTGGATACAAAAATAACTTCGCATCAAAGTTGATTTATTTGTTTACAACTTGATTTGAAACTTACTATAACAATTCATTTCGTTATTGGATTTGTGCTCCCGCCAGTGGGGAGGTGTTCCTCCTACAGACTTGCACATAATTACTTACAGGTGCCTTTGGACTAGGCACAGGCATGGATGCACATAATATTTTGTTTATATTTTTTTAACTTACGTTGAACATACAGAAATACGTGTGCACATTTGCAACATTGTTTTGATGTCCATAATCCAAATTCACCTGGTCTGTGATAAGTACTCTTTATCTGATTTTACTTTTGTGACTTTGCCTATATAGAACTGGAGTTAAGTTTTAAAATTATCCTGACGGATAAAACTTATCATAACCCACAAACAATAACGCTGGTCTATTAGCCATTGTAGAGAATCTAAGCCAAAGGGCTACTGTGTAGACAGGAAGTATTATGCCCCACATTATAAAAATGAGGGTTGCTTGCCACAGATGTCCTGGGGCCCCTGTAATGCAGACCCCCAAGTTGGGGATCCTGTACCCTTTTTTAGCACTGGACTCTCAAGGTAGTGAGGCTGAGCAGTCCAAGGGATACTTAGGGGAGGTGCTCTGATCTATACACTCAGAACTCAACAACACAACAAACGCTACTTGATGCTTTGCTTTCCAACTGGCGGTTTTTCTTATAAAAAGGAAAAGTACTTTATTAAACACACTGCTAAATATGAGGCACAATGTAATATATATATATTCAGAAAGGCAGGTGGAAATGCCTATGGACACACTCCACAGGGCCCCACAACCAACAGGGAGCACATACTAAAGTGAGGTCCCTCAGAACATGAAACCCCTAAATGTACCTTGAACACCCTGAAATAGAAGCACCTTTAACAGTCTAAGCAGCATCAAGCCCTGAAACCTAAAAGCTCCATAAGCCCCCTATGAGTCAAACATGAATGTGGACAATATTATCTAAAGTCAAGCCGTCTGGCTTTTGCCAGACTGTCACCTCGATAATTAAAGGCAAAGGATAGACTCAAACACAGTGCACATCAATATTGGCACACTTCAGAAAAGTAGCCCCTTTCAATAACATAAACCAATACATGCAGTGATTTTTGTCAACAATGTGGATGTCAACAATGTTTTCAGTGTTCAACATAACACAGTGTAAGAGTTTTTCCTCTACCTTAACCCTTGTTGGAAAGTGACTCGAGAACCCAGTTCGAAAGGATCTTGCACCCCAGACCTTTAAGACAAAAGTCCCAGCTCTGGGAGTGCTTGATTATGGGACCAGGGAGACAAAGGCTCAGAAACCCAAAACTGACGGTTGGATCCCGTGGAGGCCTCCCACTCTCCTGGCAGCCCCCTAGCTAGTTTAATTTGTCAGTGTTACCCTTCCCCATCTGGGGCAGCATTTTCGAACCATATATGAATTTAGAAGTGACCCTAATGCCATCTGAAGCGTGGTTTTGCCTTCTGGTGATTTCTTTCAAGTGGTCACTGGCCATGAGGGATTTATTGTTCCTTTCCACCATACTTAAAATTTCCAAGCACCTGTAGGTGCTCAACTTTTCCTTATCCTTTTTTTTGTTTTTCCAGTGGGGTTGCAATGGCACCACAACCTCCAAATGAAGGCGAGGTGGAGCAACACAGTTCTCATTTCCCAAGCCAGCTTCCGCCTTCCCAGCCGGCACTTCCGCTTCAAGACCGGGCAGGGTAGGTGACTCGTCGGTCATCTACCTACCTACGGCTACAGTGTGAATGGGAGAAATTTGGTAATCTTGCTTCACCGTTCCCCTGGATATGAGCACAAGAAGTTACTGGGTCACTTACTTATCCTCCCTTTGACTGCCCCCACCTCAGGGAGGTTTGACCAAGTTAGTTTAATTTCTCAAAGCCTTGGCACTCCTTCAGTGTAATGAGCAAAAAGTGCTCTGTGACAGATGGTTCTCCGAGACCCTGCCTTCTCCGGGGTAAAACTGGAACACCTTTCGTTTGTCCACATTGGTTCACCCTCTCTCGCTGGCTCCCAGAGAAACTCATAAACTAATAGGCTCCCTGAGAGCTCACAGTAAATTCCACTTGGGATTCATTATTACAGTGTCACAAGCAGCAACCGCCAATAAGGGAATCTCTTAGTAAGGTTTTCAGCACTTTCCTCCTTTTGGCGCGCCCCAGCCACCAAGGATATCTGTTTAATACATCCTGGCCTCATAATTTTTGCAACTTTCTTTGAGCTGATTTTTATCTACTACCCTCTATTGAAAGAGAGCTCAGGGGCTAACCTCCTGCCCTTGAGTACCTGATTGTTAACCTCATCACTGCGGCGCAAATTCCGCCGCAGTGCTGACATTCCAATCGCAGGCGTGGTCATGACGGCTCCCGGCTGTCATCAGCACACGCCCACCGTGACTCATGACGGCCAGGAGCCGTCATGAGCATCGAAGAGGATAAGGCTGCTTTGCAGTGCCAGAACACATCTGCCTCCTTCCAGGAGCATTGATCTGTGCAAAACACATAGGACTTGCTCTTCTGTTTAGGTTCCTGGTACCCTTCTTTGTCAGGGGGCTCCCTTCAGAAGCACGTCATGGCTCTCAAGGCAGGTTATACTGCCTTCCTACAATTCACACATCTATGGCCTCCTAGCCACCGACAAGACACATACGTGCCCAAAGGAGTCAGGCAGCCAGGGGTGCCCTCCACAGAATCTGTCCAAAGAAGGCTCAGGGAACACTCTCCTCCAAGGTCACCATCAACTCTACCCTTTACTGTTGTTTTGTTCACCCTAAGTTGGCAGGGTATGCCCAGGCGTGGCTCCCTTGTTCACTTTCCCACTGGATTCAAGCTAGCCTGGTTGATGTGGTGTGTTACCCTGAAACCGGTCCCAGGATGCTTGTTTCTGGTCCAGGGAAGACCTGGCCTGGTTGCTCAGGCTGGACCGTTCCCATTAGGCACAGGGTCAGGACTGGTTTGCATATGGCAGGGTCTGAACTGGGGCGGCGAAGTGAGCTAAAGAGCGATGATGGATTCAACCCAGATCTATGACTGGGGGTGAGTGTCTGAAACGTTTCAGCGCTCCGTCCATCATCTCCTTGTGTTTGCAATTGTCATTGGGAAAATCAAGCAAGTCCCACAAGAAAAAAAAGAATTTTGAAGAAGTGTTACTTAACAAAGCAAGCCTTCAGCATTCGAGTACTAGCTCTGTGGTGGAGCCGGTGCCTGGCCCGTCTATGCGCCTTCCTCGGTTTCTGGGAGCCAGAGCGACCCCCACTTAGCTAAACGAAATGGGATGACAATTACCAGGTGCGCCTCCACAAATAATCTGGGGACCTTCCACGTATCTGGGATCTGGAACATTGCGGGGGTCGGTCGACGTAGGGTGGCGAGGAGCTTGGGGGACCACTCCCTCAGCACCTTTGGAGGCATGGTGTGGCAATCCTCGCAAGTCTTGCCACCATGGTCGCGCTCCAAACACCAAAGGTATAACAAATACGGGTCTGTCACAAACATTTGCCGGTAACAGGCTCCACATGGATGTAACCTGCCTTTTTGGTGGGCATTCTCAAAACAGGAGACAAAGTCTCGAAAAAATATCTGAGAAAGGTAGCTCTCTCTGGATCTGCACTGATCATTTTTGGGGCATGATATATTTAAAACAAATTTTGTCAGAAAAAGTGTGAAGAAAACATGCTTGCTGATCCATAGACATTAGAAACATATTTCGCTATATCCATTTAACATTAGAACTCTAAGCAATTGACCAGGACATAAAGCACACACGTGACTATCGAGACACATCCCCTTAAACGTCAGAGCTAAAGTATAAGACATTACAAAACAGAGTGGTATGCTGTTCCTACTGAACGGTACAGGTAGATGTGTGTATAGAACAATGATATGCTCACTGGGGGCAGGAGAAAGATTTCCTCCTTTCGGAAAAAGACCCTCACACATCCAGTCAGCTAGGTGTCTTGCTTCGACATTGGGTCTGCTCCTCGTCGGGTCGGCGCTGCAATACCCGAACGCCGCAATTGATGGGGCCTTTTAGTGGAGATCTTTTTTCCTGGCCGTTGGGTGCAGTGCGTGTGAGGGCCCTAGTGAGTGTAGATGTGAAAAAGTGAGGCTAAAACAGGAAGTAGAGGTCCACTCAGAACAATTTTAATGAATGTGGGCACTATCCTGATTAAAACAACAATGCGCGCACCCCTGCTATAAGGTTACAGGGTACTGCGCTTTTGAAATCAAATACAAGTCAATGTCTGTTGTGAGTGACGCAACCTTGCATTGCCTTTGTCTCTGCCATACCTATTCTGTTCGTGGGAAGACTGAACAATTTCTGACAGTGCTGCACCTGTTTTGTGCACGTGAGGGAAGCTTGCACTGCTACTGCACAGTCCCTTTAGTGTCTGAGACACCTGCACCTCTTCTGCCTGAGCTCTGCCTGAACTGTGTGGGCTGCAGCCTACTGTGCTGCAGGGCCTGTTATATCTATTTCTATGTGTGGAAGCCAGCAGTGCCAGACTGGCCGTAGCGGGCACCGGGCAATCTCCCGGTGCGCCACCCGGGTGGGGGCCGGTTTTGGGCCCCTGGGGTCTGTTTTTGTTACAGGGCCGCTTTTCGGCCCTGTACCAAAATCGCCCGAAAACCGGCCCCGGGAAAGAGCTCGGTGACCCCTCCAACCCCCTACCGGTCCGTTGTTGCTGTCGCTGCCTGCTGCTGCCCGCTACTGCTACTGCCATTGTTGCAGCTTGTCGTTGGTTTTTACCTCCTCTCGCCCCCGGCGCTTCAGACAGCTAGCGCCGATTGCATCGACTGCCTGGGCCGGCTTCAGTCTCCCGCCGCGGCCCGCTGAGTCCCGCGGTTCTTGTGTTTCCGTGTCTCCCGCACCTTCCGAGGAGGACGGGCTACAGGGGTGGAGCCGAGCCGAGACAGGCCGGGGCGAGCCGGACACAGCCCGGACACAGCCCGCCTATCCATCGCGCATCGCCCACCAAGATATGGCGATTCTGCCTCACGGTGCTCTTGCAGAGTTTGCGCCCCCAGTGGACAACGTGCAGGGGCGGAAAGGCAAGGAAGCTGAGGAGAGTGGTTTAGGGCCAGGACAGCTTCTAAGCCCAGGCTCCAAAAGCCTCAAAACCCCTCAGACAGGACCGGAATCGGGTCCGGACTCGGACAGGTGAAATCAGCCTCAGCTCTGCTCAATCCAATTTACCTCTCATGTCAGCACCAGCGCCAGAGTCTTGTACTTCCAGGCACGAGGTTCTTCGCACAAGATGTGAATGAGAGCCTCAGGAGACCTCCAGGAAAAAGAGGATTGGAGCAGCGCAAGGCAACAGGCAAGTGCAAGGTGCTTTGGGGGCAATATGTGGAGAGAGGGGGCACCCTGAGCGCGAGAGCGGCAGCTGTAGAGTGTAGTGCCCGGGCGCGCATGCGGAGGCGGCCCAACTAGGCTGGGTGCAGTTCGTGCCATCCCAGAGTGCCTTGCCCATTCCCTTCTCCCGCTTCAATTACTCCACGCCACTATCGCTACCACTGCCACCACCGCCTCGCCTACTATTGTCATACGGAAAGGAACACGCAAAGTCTTAGCCAAAGCACCCCCCAATACGTACATTTCAATCAAGGTTCGTAGATCTTTACCTGGTGCCACCCAGTAGTCCAACCTCCAGGTTGGCTAGCATCAACAGGGCATGCGGTCAGGAAGAATAAGAGGAGGGGAGAAAAAAGAAAAGAAACCCCAAACAATGCCCAAAAGTGCAAAGGAGGGTCGCTCACCAACTGACCCGGACAGCATCAGTAATTTATTAGGAATGAATCACCAAGACCATGGAGCACCAAGCAAAAAAGGTAATAGATCACAGACAGAGGCAATAGAAGCACTATCAGCAATAGCAAGTGTTTCCGCCTTTAAAAGAGGAACAGACTCTGCTCCACATGACAACACCAAGGGCAGCAAGGAAGCCACTCTTCTTGCCCAGTCAAGGCATAACTCATGCCCAAATAGCAGTAAACGGGCATTAATCACAGACTTTTTAAAAGTTGCCATCAAGACCACTGAGGAAAACCGGTGCTGCGCCCCCGAAAGATCTTTTAAAAACAGCAAACTAAGCTATAACATTACAGACCTCCAAAATGAAGCAGTCATGTCACCTTTCGGCGACATTAGTACCAGATCGAACAGCTGTGAAAACAATAGGAAAGCTCTATTGGTCACCAGATCAGGAGATCCTTCGAACATTAAGAGACTAGTCCCAAGTCTGCAGCTACTAACAATGAAAGTTCTTCACTCCCATGAAATCCGTCAAAACTTTAAACCCCAAGTTACCGAAGCATTAATCCACTGCCACTCACCCCCTCCAGCCCCCCAATTCGAGCTGGAACAACAAATTTCACCTGGAACCTACAGACATAATAGAGAAAATGATAATAATAGGAACTGCGAAGTAAACTCACTACTACAGAAGACCACAAACTTACTGAGCCCTTTTTGTGTCCAGAAGTCCGCCAACCTATTCACCAATAACCAACACAATCTCGATTCTTCGTTTCTCTTTTTGGACACGGATCACCAACTTGGTCAGGGACTTTTTCAGTTGGATACACAAGCCTCGACCCACAACAATATATTGGAAACTAAGATTACCCTTACAAAATCAGAAGCATTTTAGCACTACTCAGTGTTCTTTGAGCAACTCATCACCGGGGTTTTCATCTCGTCAGAACCACCTAGAATGCTCGCCTTCAGTAGAACCCCTTATCCCCCCCAATATCTTCGGTTTAGCAGCATTTGTTAAACACCATGGACACTATTGGAAAAGCAATGTCATATCATGCAGACAAGTTAGATGTACAAGTTGACCTACTAAACATCTTAGCAACCCATGTCCAGGGGGTCGAACAAAAGTTGCACAACTTCAATGAGATGATCACGAAGGCACAGGGAGATCGGGAAACAACATAACACATGTGTCACTGCCATTGCACTCAAATAATCGACAAATTAGCTACAGTACCAACTTTACTAACACAAATACTGGGGTCGACCAGGGATAACCAACTCAAGCCCGCAGCCCCAGCTGAGATAGCCAACGAAGCACCCAGTGAAGTAGATAAGGTATGCCCAAGCCCGACTATGGGTAAGAATAGAAGCGAAAATGGGGCAAACCCAGCTTGGCACAGGCAAGTTCACTTACCCCAAACTTACCCACTGAACCCGGGATTTCAGGGGTTCCGGAAACACCTCCCACCGGCCAGAACACGACATCACCGGCAAGGCAATATATAGCACCAAAGCCATTAACAAAACGGGAAAGAAAACGTCAGAGAAAAGCTAGAAAAAGCAAACAAATCAGTCAGGCAACTAACCCAACCATCGTCATGACCGAGTAGGATAGGACCAAAAATGAGGACAACACAATTCAAAATGAGGAAGATATCAAGCAAATCACTGTAGAAGTAACAACGACCTGCAACTCTCACCAACTAATTTGGACACCATTTCAAATCGCTTGAACCAAATTAAAAGGGAGCAATCACCATCAGTAAAAGTTTATAGCCTTTTTAAACCGTCCATAAGAAAAAGGAAAAACAGCTCAAAAACTCAGGTCACACCAACCACGAAATCAATATCCTCACCAGGGCGCCCCACTGAATTAACCTGCATCATTCGCCCATCGGAGGCCACGATTAATGGCCACGAGGAAAGACGTAAGCCAGAATTATCGCACCGTTACGGAGCAGGATGTAACGAAGTTGTGCATGCAGGGAACAATGAACCAAAGGCATTTAACAATTCACAAGTCCCTTGGATCCCACCAACGATTAACCTGGAGCACACATTAGAGGATAACGTCACCAGAAATAGTTTAATTCATGCATCACAGAATGATCTTACTCAAAACAGCAACAAATTGGTGTTTATCCCCCACTACAACTCAAGGGGACCCCAAGACATCCTTAATAAAAGTGTGTTACTCAAACTATTCAATGCCCTTCCTTCTCTGAGTCACATCAACTCAAGTAACCTAGCTAGCATTGCGTTCAAACAAAACCCACACCAGGGGGGTCAAGAAATCACCACAGTAACATTTTTTGACCCCTTTTTCATAGGGCAAATCTGGCAACAGAAGGACCCATTTGCTGATTGGGGTATTGAGTTAAAAAAGGTCACTCCCCCCCTATCCTAGCCCATTGCAACTGTCAAAACACCCAGAGTGCCTCTTAAAGGGAGCCAAAGGCCCGGAGCACCTTAGCTCAGCTAAGGGTAGTGATTACACAGCAAGGAAAATTACTATTACCATCGATCAGCTAGAGGCAATTAAGCCTCCACGTTCCCGACAGTCGAACATAGACGGCACTACCCTAGCAGCACCATGAAGACTCCTATTATCACCCCCCAAATCACATCGGGGCAGTAACATTTGCTCTTGGAACGTGCATGGCCTCAGCACAAAATTAGAAGAACCAGATTTCATGGAATTCATCACCAACTACAACATCCTTCTCTTCCAAGAAACATGGCAGATAAATCCTTCTTCGATCGCAGGGTACACAGAATTTTTTATTCCTGCTAAGTGATCAACAAAATATAGGAGAGCAAAAGGTGGCCTTTCCACTTTCATTTCTAGTGACATTCCATGGCAGGCCTCAGCAATAGATCTCGTATCGTCCTGGATGCAATGTACAAAATTTGAGTACCCGTCCAACAATAGCCTGTTAATATTGAACATCTACATACATCCTGCCTCCAATCAAAAGAGGTCAAGAATTGAGAAATTAACATCTACATTAGAAACAATCCAACTCGCTTTCTCAGATGCCAACATAATATTATCAGGAGATTTTAATATGAACCTACTGCACAATACTAAAGAAAGTACAGTAGGCAATTTATCACCCTCAAATCAAAGCGATAGACATGGCAAGAGATGCTCGGCCCGTCTAGAGGAACTTTCAATGTACAAGCTTAATGGACAAGGCCAGACTGATCACCCGGCGGCCTTCACCAGGGTAACTCAAAAATCAAGATCCATAATAGATTATACATTGGCGGACAAGGAGCTGATTTCACAGATCACAAATTTTCAAATAATTGACAGAGCTGAAAGTGATCACCTACCACAAATATTCACGCTGAATAGGAACATGGCAACTCCAGTGAAAAATAACACGATGTCCGAATTAACTCAAAACTACAATCTTAAACGGCTAACCTGGAAATGTGAACGAATCGATGACATCATGTGCAAATGCATTAGCCTATCAAAGAGTGTCACATCAGAAGCTTTGTGCCCAAGGTCCTGGGAGTCTTTTATTCTTAAATTACACAACAAATTCCCAACTCTGACTAAAGGCCATAAAACCGGACGACAACCAGGGGCACCTTGGTTCACCAACAACTTGCGGAAACAAAAGCAGTGTTTGAACAAATACATAAGACAGTCAAGACAAATGAATCCAGAATCTTCCCAGGAAATCCTGTTACTGATAACCAGAACAAAAAAAGACTTAAAACGGGACATCAGGGGAGCCAAGAAAATCTACAATGAACACATCTGAGCGAAACTCCTCCATACTAGCAAACAAAGAGATTCAAAATTCTTTTGGGAAACCATCAACCAATTAATAAATGGAAGGCATAGACATCACAACTCGGATGTAATGGAGGACATCTGGAGAGTCCACATTGAACATTTATATAACGAAATTCCATCCCCAGGCATTCCAACTCAAGGAATACTAACAGGGGGTATCAATGTTGGAACAGTTAATGACACCCCAAGACCAAACACATCCGACCTCTACCCACAGATATCACAAGAGCAAGTCCTCAAAACCCTCAACAAGTTGAGAACGACGGGAGCACCAGGTCCCAACGGCCTGCCAAATGCCTTGTTTCGTCACGATCCTTCATTTTGGTCCAATCTCCTGACCCCTCTCTTCACCCACGCCCTGGTGTCCGGTTCGCTTCCTGATTCCTGGCGAGGCAGTATTCTACCCAATCTACAAGTCAGGCGCACGCTCAGACCCAACCAACTACAGGCTTATAGCATTAATCGATGTGGAGGCAAAAATGTACGCTTCAAACCTGTTGCTAGATCTAGAGGATTGGGTTTGTCAGTCAAACCTTATTCCTACCACCCAAACTGGATTCAGGGCAGGGATGGGCACCCTCACAAACATCTCCGCAGTCACGCTCTTAGCCAATAAAGCCATATCAAATTCAAACACCTTGTAGGCTTGTTTCATAGACCTCAAAGCGGCGTTCGATAAGATATCGAGAGCTAAATTATGGGTTAAGATTCAAAACCGGGGGGTACCAACTAAGCTTTTGGTGGCCATCATCAACCTGTACTCGGACACATGGGTCCAAATAAGGAAAGGAGATAGGCGCAGCGTAACCAGTAAGATTGCAACATCCAACGGGCTAAAACAGGGGTGTGTACTGGCCCCCTGCCTATTTAACATTTATACCGCAGACCTAGATAAACACCTCCAACTTGTTCAAGCTGACCCTCCAAGATTGGGCAAAATTCCAACTCTGAGTCTTCAATTCGCGGACGATATAGTCCTACTAGCACAAACCCCACTAGGTCTGCAGCGACTAATCTCCAAACTTGGAGCCTATGTCACTTCAGCTCAACTTACTATCAATCATAAAAAAACGAAGGTGATGTGCTTCTTCAAACATCATTCCACAAGTAAAAAAACTAAATGGATCTGGAAATTGGATGACAAACCATTGATCAGGGCATCTTCATATAAATACTTAGGCTTCCAACTGGATTGCCACCTCAACTACATACAACATCTGGACCAAGGCCGCTTGAAAGCAAAACAACTGCTCTTTGCATTTAAAAGTCTACATCAAAAGCTTTCACGCAGCTCAACAGGGCACTTGCTCAAAGTAATAGCTGCTAAATTCCTACCCTCCATCGCATACGGCTCAGAAATATTGAATACCAAAGACGCCACAGCACTAAACACAGCTCAATCCACCCTTTTCAAACGCTTGTTCTCGATTCCCGGATATATCTCTCAAGACCAAATCCGACTGGAATATGGATTAAAAAACCAGCAACCAGCCAGACAAGGCGCGTTAGTTAAATATTACTGGAGGATGAGAGCTGCCAAAGCGAACACTTTAGCACATCGTTGTTGGGTGGAGATTGAAATGCAAACTAGGCTACAAAACTCTATTACATCAGTATTAAAAAATTCGCTCCAGGCACTCCAGTTAGAGGATGCCTAATTGACCATCACAACGTTCTCCGGATTTAAAAAAATCGTGAATAATACGATCAAAAGAACATCCCTACTAACTGATAAAACTGCAATCGCAAAAAAAAATCACGCTTGGGCAGTGATACAATCGTACCAGATTCTTAAACCTCAACAGTACCTGTGTGCACATTTCCCATATTACAAAAAGCATTATTTGACATTGTTGAGGCTGGGGGTATACCCTACGAAGGACCTAACCCCCAAATGGAAACACACATGGCCAACTAAAGCATGCCGGCTATGTAGAGAGGGGGACGAGTCCTTGTTGCACCTCCTATGTATCTGCCCTGCACTACTAGCAACCAGGAAATCTGTTTTGCGAGAGGCACTGAGAAACGCACAAATAAGGACATGCAGAGCGGCAGTCATAAAATGCCTCGGAGGCACGTCCATTCAATTATCCTGTAGAGCCATAAACTTTTGGAAAATGGCTGCAAAAGAACTGGACAAAAGTAGTAATTTAACATAAGCAGCTTGAAAACAATTGTATACCGCTATTTATCTGCTGTGATTACATAATTCATTTATTTCTATTTTTTTTTTCTTAATTTACTGCCTGTTGACATGATTTAGCTCAAAACCCCTTTTGTCTTTCACCCCTTTATAATTCCTGTCTCTATTCAACTTCCATCTTTAAAATGTCGATTTTTGGTTTTATGAAACATGGTGGTACGTCCACCCTTTTATGATTTTTAATGAAATCGAATAAAAGTATTTTTTTGATTTGAACCCCCCTACCGGAGGTGGGAGTGTGGGCCGGCCGAGCACTTTGCTAGGGCCGGTTGTGGTTCCCAGTCCGGCCCTGGAAGCCAAGCTTCCACTGCTGATGCCCATAAGATCTGTTCTCCGGATCTTAATGAAGGTGGAACAAACATATTCACTATATAAATGTCAGCCAAGGGCGTTTCCAAAGGTTGGACTTTTAATCCCCTTTTGAAGCCGTTTATTTAATAGATAATATTTAGAATCATTTGTTACTCTGCTAGGAAAGGGAAATGTTTTTTTGATTGTAAATACTTTAGCCGAAATGTGAAAATACTCCTTTACATCTACTTATGCCTTGGAGAAGCCAGAACACAGAAAAGCATTAACATTTTGATACTTCCTTCCACGTCAGACACAGTCAAATGATTACAATCTTGTAATATTATCTGGTTTTTTTTAAAATACCAAATACATCTAAATTCAAATGCCCTCTGAGTCACAGCCTGCTAAGATAACAAAAGTCCGTGTCGGGTAATTTTATGTTTTGTATTTTGACGCGCACGGAAAACAGTATTAAATGGTCTGATGTTTGTAGGGGCCTGACTGCACTCATTTTGTTGATAGCTCCGTGAGAAAACATGTTTTTGCTACAATCCACATTACATACATGTTGCACCCTTGCAAAATGGAGACAAATATTTGTGAAGCAATTTCAGACACGACATATGATTTGCTTTAAATGAAAGGATGCACCTATGATTAAACTTTGCTAAAAACATTTAGCTGTTTTGTGTATTTGTGTACTTTCTTGAGACAAAACTGAACAAACTAATTTTGCCTCAAACTTTGCTTCTTGTTCCGTATTTTAAATTGAGACAATTAATTAATGCCCCTATATAATGAACACTTCTTTCTGGGTCTCCCCTGAGACAGCGTGCATTCGCTGTCGCTTGGGACCATATATTGTTTCTTTAAAAAGGAGGGCTTTTAGCCTGTCCATTACTTGCCATTGGTTAGCTTAATAGTCACTTTCATTACCTTGCATCTCATTGGTCATTGCGTCCATATTTCACTTCCTCTTCATTTGTTTGCTGCTTTGATGGAACATAGACCAAGTATTAATTAATTACATTCTTAGTGTCCCACAGATGGTACATTTTTGTGGTTGATTCCTCTGTGCTTCTGCTTGTTCCCATGTCCCTCTCTCCCTCTCTTGCATCGTTGCTTGCCCTGTCCTCGCACCACCTCCATGGCTTGCCCGTTGTTACTGCCACCTCTGTCATACAATTGTATCAATGTCATGACGCATAGAACACCCATAGAAAATGCTCTCAAATACCAATAAGACCTAATGGAACTAAAAGTAATCAAACACACCCTTGGTGGGTTCGCATTCCGAAGTGGCCACTTTCGTTTATAAAAAACAGCCTCAGTTTTTATGCAGAAGTGGAACGAATGGATTGTAAGTCTCACAGTGGGAAACAGCCACGTCAGTATTAACTCTTTGGCTGCGGGGGTTATTCCCCGCTGTGCTGGGGGGCGGGGGGCGCGCACAGCGCCCCGGTACTCATGACGTGCTCAGCTCGTCATGAGCTACGGCGCTCCGGTGCTCATGACGAGCTCAGCTCGTCACGGCCACTCCCGTTTCCTTAGAACGCTCAGCACAGCAGGGGAATTAGCTCCGCGTGTGAGCGTTCTAACGGCCATGAGGAGCTCAGCTCATCACGAGCACCGTGGCTCATGACAAGCTGAGCTCGTCATGAGCATGGGAGGGGTTAAAAATATCATCTTCTTAAACGTGTGGTTGATGGTCACAGTTAAGCTGTGTCAGCCTGTTCTTTACACACCATCTCACCCATTGGTGAATGTTTTTGGGACCCCAGCAGAGCGTAAGCTCGCAGGAGACTCCCTTATAGAACATCTGTGTCAGACATTTTACGTTGTTTTCCTAAGCTCTGTTTTACAACCCTAACCTGAACACCATAGACCTCGGTGCACCAAGAAAGGTTTAGCCCCGCAGCAAGAGCAGATTAATGCTCCATGCTAAAGATGGCTTCAAGGAAGATGAAAAAGTTCACCTTTGAGCTTGAAGAAGCTCACTAATTAAGAAAAAAATCATTTAAAATAACAGCTGTGTGTGCAATGAATAACATAACATTTTAAGATAAAGTGACACATTTTTAATGTAGAAACTGCACTATGCAGACAAAGTTACTAGTATAGGCGGCAGAAACGCTTAAATGCAATTTTTCTTCTATCTAGAAGTGAACTGGACAATGCTGAAATGCGCACAATGGAATTTAGAAGCTTGACCTTAATGTGACATGTTTAGAAATATTCGCAATCACTGCAAAATGTTCTGGTTTAACAAATGTATTACATTTTGCTAAGAAACCTCTGATTGTGAGCACCAAACTTCCAATTTTCCACATATATTTCACATAACGCTTGAATGGAATAGATGTATATTTTAAAACAGTATTTCTTGTTCGTGTTAATGAAATGCATTACTAAACAGTATTTTTACAAGTTGATATTCCTCTTCGATAGCATAGTTAATAGTTTACACAATGAAACATTTAACATTAGAATGTTAAACTATGTTCAATGCATTTTGGAATGGAGGATTATGAATTGAGAAGCTGCATACGTAACATGTCTGTAATAAACATGATTATAAAACTTTACAAGCTGCATGTTATCTCGTGGGAAAGAAAAATCTGATCTCGCTCTCAAACGAATGCTGCTGCCTGATTGGATGAAAGGAGGAGACCTGCTATATATTTTGCAACATTATATTTGCCTTTTATAATTGGTATGTGCTCCTAGTGTAGGCTCAAAACTCCTTCCACACAGCTATTCCCAGACACACATCCCATTTCCCTTGTCCTCGACTGACAGTTGTGACTACCGCTGCCGTTGTTCATCCTTTACCTTATTATTGAGGCTCACATTTTTTTACAGATTGCTACTGCAACTGTTTACTTATTCGCTTGAATTATTGAGACTCAGCTGAGTTTCATGAACTACCCTTAATCAAAAGTTCTGCAGCTTTAACTTGAATTTTGAGCTTTATTCTTTGAACTTGAACTCTTCATGTGTTCTATTAACTCTAAATTCTGGTCCTGTTATACAGAATAAGGAATTTTTCCATTATGGAATGCACTTGATGCATTATTTGATGATTTGTTCTAACCATATTTTTGTGAGTTTTCTGGAAACTTACATGACTGTATTGACTAATCTGAATACAAGCATTTACAATGCAATGGTTTCGCCTTTGGAAAAGTTTGAGCTATTGGCATTGTAAATGACAATTTTTTTATTTATGTGTTGGTTTTGAAAACCGATAAATAAATGGCATTGTCATTTACGATGCCAATAGCTTTATCTTTCGCAAATGCGAGACCTATTGCATTTGCACACACACAGAGAGCCACACACAGAGCCACCCACACTATTCCAGCCCCTCAAAACTAAAAGAAAGGCTTAGGGGGCAAAAATGAGTATTTTTTTATGTACATTGCATCAATAAATAACTGTTGCTGTGCTCATCTGTAAATTAGACAAAAGTCACCTCCATGTGACAGACTTATTTAAGTGCAAGTGTTGACAATTAGGTGACGATGGTTAGCACCAGCAACCACTGGCTCAAAGTAAGCACTGCCTGGCTCTGAAGCACGTGATGGTGTAACACAGTAGGCAGTCAAGTATGGTGTACATAATCATACTGAAGATTGACTCCTATCGTGATCTGTTCCAGCGTAGCTACCTGAGGCAGTGACAGGGAGGGAGCTACTGTGGATTTGTATTTCAAGTAATACAATGATGTACTGTCCACTGCACTCACCCGGGCTTCCAAAGACAACGCCCTGCACAAATGAACACCAAATATTTGTAACTTTTATATTGTAGGACTCCTCCGTTGTTTTAAGGAGATGGCCAGAGAAATCAACTCAAAGAATGGTAGTGCTTGAGTCATGAAACATAAGATGTTTGCTATGTGATTTTCTTATGAACATAAAATATTAAGTGTGCTCCACAGATATTACATTTTGAGAAAATTATTACTTATTTATTTTTTGTTGTAATATGTATTGCAAGCTTGCCCTTAGGGAATTAGAACGCTTAAAGTTACAAACGTTTAAAGCAGCAGAGTATTAAACGATTTGCTCAGAATCACAGGAAGTTGAGCTGCGGGCGGGATTCGAACCTTGTTCCTAAGTCAGCAGCTTTCTTTGGCCGCTAGGCCACCTTTCCTCCCTTCGAATACAGTGACTGTGTGCATACTGTCACCTACCTTGTTATAATTGATTAAACAATGTTTCAATAAATTACAAATATCAATCACAGTGCAGAAAGGCAAAAGGTGGAGAAAAGAATGACAACACGCATCGCCTGGGGTTAAATGTATAACGTTAGAGTCGCAGGCAGACTGACTTCCCATGTTGTACTATTAATCCACTGTCAGTTCCACAGAATGTCATTCTACCGCAAAAAAATGAGAAGTAGGTCAGCACATCTTAAAGTAACATGTTTGAAATAACCTGATCTTTCGTGCAGCATTTCTATGGCGGATTTCAAACAGTGACAGGGGTGGCTCACTGGCAGCGCGGGGATTTGGGGAGCCGGCAACATTACTTTGTGTCCGAGGGGGATTCAATTTGCTCTCATTTGCACTCCCTGCTCAATTTCCGTAATCACTCTTTTAAATACCAATGCGGGACAGACAAAGTAAACCCATTAACAGCTGCCTAACGCCGCGTTTAAATGAGAATGGGGGCAAACAAGAAAAGGAGGAGAAATCATGATTCCTCCAGCTTTTTATAAACTTGCAAATTACTCCACTGTGGCATTAGCCTTTCCACAAACTGCTTTGCACTTAGATGCTTGGTTAGCAAAAGTTTTAGGATGCAAGCCTGACGCTGCACTGAGCTGCATGCACAAAAAATAGGTACAGAAGACGTGCGGTATTTAAAGGGCTGTGCAAAAGTCTCAGTTGTAAAATTTTAACATAAACAAACATTATAAAAAGAAAATTATCCCAAAAGTGAATTAACATTTTCACCCACGATCTCTCATCAATAATGTCGCAAGGGCAGAATTATTATCTGTAATATGCATGTCATATTTTACAAGGCGTTCCAATCCATGCATACAGAAGCCCTGTAACACAAAGATTATCATAACTCAAGTTAATGTTCCTCATTTTATCGACAGTGTGAAAGGCTTCGGTGGCCTTGCCGGATTCGAACCAGTAAAAGCTGTGTTACACCGACCTTGGCCGCAGAGGTATTAGCCCGCTGAGCTACCGCTCCAGCGTACAGACGTTATACATTGTTTAATAACACCGTTCTGTCTCCGGGTCGTGAACTACTGGTTTGGTGTATATGTGTGCGAGATGTGCTCACAGAAAGGAACATGAATGCACACACTGCATGGATTAAACTAACTGCTACTGAAAGGAGAGCGCCATAATAGGACTCTTGTGACATTTAAAAAGAAAACTTAAACGCACAAACCTTTCTATTAAAAAAAATGTCCAGCTAGGTCAAAGTCCGAATACAAATACAGTATCAGGAAATACGTCTGGTGACTATAAATTGTCAATTGACGCAGTGGGGAGAGTTAGGACTTCCTGAAATGATCAAACGGCGTGATCTGGGGCATATCTGTCCCTCCCTGGGTACAGGTAGCTAGCAATATCAGGTCTGACGATTGATTCCAAAGTAATTAAGTTTAATATCTCCAAATTGTTTCCTATAAGAAGCTTCCGAAGGTGGCACGAGGGCGCGGAAGAGTGCATTGTTGGGGATCTTAACCTGGGATAAAACCGAACTTTATAGCCCCAGGCAAAGCAGAGGGAGTATTTATATTATATTTAATATCAAAGTCAATTCGCTTTGACTGCGTGCAGCAAAAGTACCTGCGCACAACTCGAAACTTGCATTTCCACACGCACACCCCAACCACTTCAAAGGCAATGCGGTGGGGATTATGTACTAGGGCTACGACTACATCCCAGCCATCTGTAGACCACCGTTTCCTCAAGGAAGACAGGCTGCTGCATGACACCCAAAGGCAGGGGGTTAGATGGCTGCACATTCTGCTCTAAACATTGCATGCTAATTCGAGTACATGGGAGAAGCACAGTATGCAAGCGAGCCTTAGCTCCACGCAGAGGCGATGCGAAGCAGAGGGAGTATTTATGTTATATTTAATATTAAAGTCAAGCCGCTTTGACTGCGTGCAGCAAAAGTACCTGCGCACAACTCGAAACTTGCATTTCCACACGCACACCCCAACCACTTCAAAGGCAATGCGGTGGGGATTATGTACTAGGGCTACGACTACATCCCAGCCATCTGTAGACCACCGTTTCCTCAAGGAAGACAGGCTGCTGCATGACACCCAAAGGCAGGGGGTTAGATGGCTGCACATTCTGCTCTAAACATTGCATGCTAATTCGAGTACATGGGAGAAGCACAGTATGCAAGCGAGCCTTAGCTCCACGCAGAGGCGATGCGGCTTGAAGGCAAAGGCCTGCATACGACGAAAGCACATTTCGCATCTGTACCTGTCTGGCACATTCTAAGTAACGCATTTGCCGTATTTTCAATTTGTGTTCTAAACTAGCTCATCTACTTTACTCCCCAATCACTATTACTTAACGGGTAGATTTTAAAGGCTCTTAACTTATTTTAACACAATGAATGGTTGAAGCAAGTCTTCATCCCTCATCTGTCCGCAAATTAGATTGTGCATGCACGTCCTCGCGGATGTACACGCGGTATTAATAAAAAACACGCACGCGGTGTACTTAATAGCACAGTCTCGAGGACACTAGGAATATATTTTTCATACCATCATGGAAACATCGTGCACACACGAGCCAGTATAAGGCTTTTAACGAGAGGAAACTTTACTCTGCAGACAAATGTTACAATTATTATTCTTGTAAACTTGGAGGAACATAATGTGCACACAGATCTGCGGGCCCTCTGCTTTTTTTAAATGTTTTTCAAAAATATTAAGTAACTCTCAGCATCGCAACCCCAAGCTGCCTCCGAAACAATTCCCTTTTTGTCTCCCTCCCCCCTCCCCGTAAAACTATTTTACTTGGCCGGGAGGCTAGGAACCAACCCAGAACAAAATTAGGCACAGATGTGAAAGCTTTCTTGCCCGCCCCCCAGCAACGAGCTGGAAAAGAAACTTTCAGATTTCACTTAAAAACCAAAAATCCATTCATGGTTGAATTTAGGGTCCACCCCCTTCAGCACCCCCTACTCCACCCACCAAACTCCACCTCAATGCAACATGATTTCCAAAACCATCCGCAGTGTGCGAACGAGTCAAAAAGCTTAGATTTAGGAAAACACACAACTATCAATCAATTCGAAACGCCAGTGAAATCGTATACAAAATAAACAGCAGGGCATTTGTCAAACGTATTTTGTCTCCAGAAGACTCTAGTAAGCGTCAGACTTCAAGGTGTTTTAAATCAGAAAAGTTTGAGGAACTTTGTAATGCAGAACGTCAGATGGTTTTCACCCCTCCTTCCTGCCATGTCTTTTCAAATCACAAAATGTCACATTTCCCAGTAACTGGGTGGAGGAAAAGGACGACGCGGATCGGGTTACAAGAGCTGAGGGGAAAAAAACAACAGTCCCGAACAAAAGACTCCAGAGGCCAATGCCAGAAAAGATGGCGGTGAGCGAAGGAAGCGGGGAAGCTAACCACTTCCCCGAGGCTGCAATTCAATGCAAAAGAGACTGAATTCATGGGCGCGGGGTGCTGCTTACCTGATCAGCGGCCTCGCTGAAAATGAGGAAAACATGGCGAGAAGAAAAAAAAAAATAGCACACGCCCACCGCCGCAATGACGACATTGCAGAGGCGGAGAGCGGAAAAAATCGCGGGAACGCCCCCGAATCTGGTCCGGCCTTGACGGACAGATCCGGCACCCAATGGCTAGCCTCCATTTATGGAGCTAACCAATGGGAGCCGGGGGACGGTCCCGAAGTCCTTATTGTAAACAAAGGATTTCGCCTGCGCCGAAAAGCTGCGCAGAGCGCAGCCTTCGGCAGGCGAAACCCAAAAAAGGAATACAAAGAATTTTGCTAATGTCTTAATGAGAGATAAACTTTTAAAACTAAATCAAACTCTCATCATTGACTCAATATAGAACTGTATTTGTGTTTTAACTTATTATGATGATATAGCTCCCGACTCAAAATACAATGACAAAGATCCATCACCTGAAAGTGAATTTTACTTGGCAGCCAGCGTGTGAACGGGCATAACCCTGTAAGTTATGGTAAGGTTGATCCCAAAGCATCAGGAGCCTCGTCAGGCACCCTAGCCCAAGATGTACAGCAATAATGAGTGTAAACCATCCAATAAAGTTCATCAAATCATCCATAAGAAAATTTCTAATTCTATTCTTCACTACAGTTCAACATGGAGGCTTACACCCCAATGGATTATGCAAAGTTTGGAATCTTTGGCTGTCACATGAGTAAAGCTTGGCAGTCACTCATTGAACTGTAACCCTCATCACCAAGGCTAGCTTGAGCCCAGTGACACAGTGAGCAAGGACCCCACATCTGGGCATATTGATCCCACTTAGGGTAAAAACGTACTATGCTAACAAATGATGGACGGAATGCAGAGTAAATCAAACATTCACCCCCAGTCAAGAGATCTTGGTTAAATCCATCTTTCTTTTACTCCCTACGCCACCCCAGTTTGGACTCAGTCGTATGCAAATCTGTCTTGACCCTGTCCCTCATGGGAACAGTCCAGTACCTCGCCTCTCCACTCCCAGGCCCTTTTGTCCACTGTCATTGAAGAATACAAATCACACCACAGGGGGCCATTAACAGTCAGGTGAACCTGGACACTAGCAGAAAGGCACATTTGGCTTAAGTAGGAAAATGCCAACTTTCAAAAAGTAAACAACTGCCAATACTGTCGTTTTATTCTTATACCTCTATTCGTATCACCAAATTGAAAAATAAAACAACATGTGATCAAGACTTATAACTCTGTCTGAATTAATCTTTTCTTTTAATAATTTTTTGTATTAAAACAAGATTTTGTTCAATTTTTCACAACCTTTATATCTTTTACATCATGATTGCAACAAAAATATCGCATTAAAAACATTCAACTCTACAAATGTTCTAGTTTCCACATTCAATCACTCACTCAACCTTTTTCAAACACTCAATCATACATCCATTACATTCACAGCGCAAAACAACTATTTACAATTCAATTCTGTTCAATCTTTTAAATGTTTACACAATGCCATAGAACCCAATTTCCACGCTTTATATTATTATGTCCAATTCAAGCTTATTATTCAGCATTTTTATGGCTATACAAAAAAGTCTACGCGTTTCGAACTCTTGGGCCAGGCTTATACAGAACAATAATGAACATGTTGAGATAAGGTATGAAAGGTTTCCACAGACAGAGTTCAACATTAGTTAGGGCTCAACAGATAAATTGTGGTTCTAACTCACGGCTCCACCAAAACATTCAAAAATAAGACCGCACTTTGATGCAGGAAAGAGTATTCTAAATGTTAGGTACATGATATGTGCGAGTTCCCTTTGAATTTCTTAATGAAAACGTAGGGTGGTCAAATACATTTCTAGAGTATACCTGTTCTTTCAAATCTGAGGCTTGAAAAGTCTCCGCATTGCAAAGGATTATGAATAAAAAAAGTAAAAGAAATTATAATGCTTTCGGTATTCCTTTTATGAAAAGTTATTTTGCATCCAAAATCCCCGCCACCCATGGACATCATTTAGGGATCGCAGCTACACTCCCTGGCTTGCCGCTTGTGACCTCTGACAGTGCCTCAGGGGCAACTACTCCATTAGAGCGGAGGAGCGTCGCCACACCAATTAAAATGCCCCAAAAGCCCCAGAGATGAAAAATTAAAATGGTAATAAAGTTGAATTATTACCATTTTATTTTTCATCAAACCGAACCAAGTGTCAGGACGGGGCGGTGCTTGCTGAGTGGCAGCAGCAGGGAGGAGCGGTGGGCTGCCAGTGCACATAAGTTTAATGTGCACATGTCCCTTTGGCCGACTGTCTTATAAAGGCCAGCCAGACATGCGCACTTTAAACCTCTATAACCCAGCTGTCTTAAGACAGTTGGGTTGAGAGCAAGCACAGGTCTCCACTGCCCAAGGAAGGACCCGAGAGAGGCCGCTCCCTCCAATCCTTGTGCTTCTCTTATGCTGTTTAACAATATGAGAGCTGCGCCAGGAAGGGAGTTGGCTGAGGCCAGTGTCGAACACCGGACTGGGGTGTGGAGGAGCAGGAGGACGTGTAGTGCATGCAGCATGTAAGGCAAGTAGATTTATATTTTATTTGTGGCACTCAATAGTGCATGCACCCACCCACCCACCACCCATTTGCCCACCCACCACTCTCCGTAGACGCCAGCTGCCACTGCACTGCCTTTGCAACCCCTGGGTGTCAGAAGTAGAAAAATCAGTGACAGAAACACAGTGGCAGCTTGTCCTTATGGATGACAGTTGGGGTTCCACTCTTTGTTTTCTGTCAATTGTTTTATTCATACTAATGGTGAACAATATAATATTATTGACCATTGGTGTACTAAAACAAGCATTTGCAATGCAATAGGTCTCGCATTTAGTTAAGTTTGAGCTATTGGCATTGTAAATGACAATGCCTTTTATTTATGTTTTGGTTTTAAAAACATAAAGAAAAGGCATTGTCATTTACAATGCCAATAACTTAAACTTGCTTAAATGCGAGACCTATTGCATTGCAAATGCTGATGTCATGTCTTGCTTGCTGCGTGTATACTCGTGCAAGCTCAGTACTGATATGCCTATTAAAAATATGTTTTCTTGTTTTTAATTTAACACAAAAAACACTGGCTGTATGTTAATGTCATTTCTGCAACACCATTACTTATTGCACCTAGTAGACGTTTTATTTGTACCTTCTCGAGACCTCAATGCCAATAGTTCTTGAACGCCTTGCACCACTTGAATGACTAGACGACTGCATGTTCACGCGCTCACTATCCGCGCCCTGTACACGCAGAGCTTATTCGTGTGCACAATTTAAGAATTACAGTGCAGTAAAAGGGAATCAGACGGGAGCCGCTGGCACCTCAGTGCCCTGGCCCTTTCGTAACACTGCCGGGGTGCGTCGCTCAATGAGGGAAAGCAATCCTCCCGTACGTGCACTTTAATTACACTCCACAGCCAAACAAGTTAATATTGTGGGCCATGAGGGGGTCAGAGATGGAGCAGCCGCTGCCGAGTTTGACCCCTCCCTCTCGCCGTCCTTTGTGCTGTCTGCCATTACCATGACACTGCTCTGCTTTTCACGCTCCAGTGGCTTGAGAGGATACTCGGAGTAAGGGGGATTTTTACCGTGGGCCTTTCTGCAAAAGGAAACATTGGACTATTGCAAATACAATTGATCGCCCTTTTTCCAGGCCCGTTCTATTTTCTGCATGTGGCAGTGCACAGCCAGTTGTAGGACGTTACAGTAATAAAGGGGCTTCGAAAAGGCGTTGTTTTTACTGCCATGAAGGAATCATGCAGCTAGGACGGCAGCTGTAGAGAATGCACTTCCTAAGCAGTGATGTAATCGGTTCTGTCAGATTTTGCTGTTGCGCACAGAAATATGCAACAGAAATTAATCTGCAATGATCGCTAGCTTTACAGAAAATCCGGGAGGGTTTTAGTGCAAGCAATGTTTATGTTGGTTGTACCCTTATCCGCTGTCGCACAGGACAGGCGAAGCTCAATGTGAATTCTAGTTCAATATATTAAATGTATCTGCCAGTCAAAGACCCCTAAATCTCCTTCTGTCTACCTTCACAGTCTCACCACCAGAAATCCTGTGGCGCCATTGCGCTGCTGCCTGGCAGCTAACTAGGCTTGATTCATTGTGAACAACACAAGTTGTGGTTGTCTGTCATTGCAGACATACAGCTGCTTTGCTTTGCTCTACGGGTTCAGAGCACGTTATACCTCTGAGGAATCACAAAGCTAAAGGTGATCTTTTTCCTTTTTATTCCGACTGGACCAGATATCGGAAATTTTGGAGACACTTTTCAGGCTCAGGCAACCCTATGCTCAAACTAACATTGAAAGCCTTTTACAACTGGTGTCCTCGGGCGAAACTTACTATTGAGCCCAAAATGTTCATCAAGTATATTACTATACAAAACAAGGAAAGACAATGACGCAGAGAAAAGAAGATTTCCAGTAAGTGATCGGGCTGGTGTGGCTGCCGACCGAGAAATGTGGGAGCAGGGTTCGGGAAGAGGTCACATCGTGGGCCATGCATTCAACATCTTGCGTAGGAGCTGCAAGGTTTGCTGCCGCAGACATAAACTGGCACCATCTGTATACACTTCTCGTCCACGGGGTCAGCTTTCACATGGAGAGTCGTTAACCTTGACACCTCAAAGCAGATAAGATATTTACATGGAAGCCAGTAAAAAATGTATGCGGAGGCAAAATAATAAAAAAGAAAACCTGTAAAACTCACCTTGTGTGTTTTGTAGCCCCTGCCTATGCTTTAAAAAATCTTCTTTCGTTGCTTCTCTAATACATTTGCTTTCTTCTTCGCTGAGTGCGCAGGGATGACGGGGGGAGGGAAACTGAAAGCACGCGAAACGCGCGCTGCCAGCCTCCCGGGACAGGAGATCTGCACGCGTACGGAGTGCACAGCTCCTGTCCGTACGCGCGCACATCTCATGTCCGCGTGTGCCATCTACTGTATCCCTTCGGGACACAAAGCGGCAGCAATAGTCTCGCAAGCGAAGCAGCGCATGCGCTGCATTCGCACGCGAGACCTAAAAATAAGTACAATTAGCTGGTATATGACCTTTCCTGGTAGCTGAGGTAAGTAACAAATTGTGTGAGTGCTTGCGGATGAGAGTGTGTTTACGTGACAGTCTGTGCAAGTTTAAATGTTTGTGTTATGTGTAAGCAAGTGTGTGTGAGTGAAAGTGAGAGTGAAGGTCAAAGGGTGCGATGCCACTTCTGCTACCCCTAGCATTTTGTTAAATTGACGTCCATGGCGCCACCCTTCTAAAAAAGTAAAACACTGGACAACTTTCCTTCACTTTCTGCACCACCTACATGTGCATCATAAATAGGACAGTTTAAAAGTGCATTCAAGCATAGGAAGGTACCTGAAAATGTTACACCCAAAAACTGCTCTTCTAGGCTTCGATCCCTGTGTTGTACCTCATGGTGATATGCAGTGTGCAACATGTATGGAATAAAATATTTACAAGCCTATATGATACGAATACTGCAAGTTACTGAAGAGTTGGGTGGCCACACTGGTTGAGTGGTTTTATAAAATCACGTAAAACCATCAGTATCCTCTTTATAATGTCTGGAGATCTCAGTCTGAGCCATTTTAAGAGTTTCTCCTTTCTTCCTAATCTCTACTGTTATTCCTATCACATTTTTTCTAAGATACTTTTATAAAAACCTCTTAAGGTGCACATATGACACTGATAATTATATAAATATATATATAAATATATATATCCACAACACGAAGCTTGCCACTCGGTTACTCTCTAAGGTGAGTGCGGGGCATGCAGTTCAGCTACATTCTCTCATGCTAACTTATGATGGCCCAACGCGTTTCAAACTTTCGTCCTTTTTCACGAGCCTTCTGAGGAAGACACCAGCAGCGGTTAATGAAACACCATTCAGCTTTATTAAACACTGCCTCAGTGGGTGTGTGCCTCTGCTTCACCTGAGCAGTGCATTCTGGTAAATGTGGTGTTCATTAGCATCAATAATGTCCAAGTGGATGCTGCCCAATACCAGCTCACTCACTCTTGGGCCTCACGTTCCTTAATCGTTGCACCAACACCGTCGGGCTCCAAGGATCCGCTTTCATGCGGTGGGGCATCCTCGCGACCCGGCAACGGCCGCTATACATCCACAACACGAAGCTTGCCACTTGTAAAGACGCCACTCACGTTCGGTTACTCTCTAAGGTGAGGACACTATTGATGCTAATGAACACCACATTTAATGGTGTTTCATTAACCGCTGCTGGTGTCTTACTCAGAAGGCTCGTGAAAAAGGACGAAAGTTTGAAACGCGTTGGGCCATCATAAGTTAGCATGAGAGAATGTAGCTGAACTGCATGCCCCGCACTCACCTTAGAGAGTAACCGGACGTGAGTGGCGTCTTCAAAAGTGGCAAGCTTCGTATTGTGGATAAAAATATATATATATATATATATACACACACACACACACACACACATACACACTGGACTTTTTAAAGCGCAACCCAAATAGGAAGTGGTAGAGCATAGTACATAGTGTTCTATAATGGGTAAGGAATGATTCAAGATTGTGTACAAGTCACTGGTTGGTAGAAAGGAATGGGGAGGGGAGGCTTGGGGACGGGTTTCTGGAGGATTTCTATTGATGGATAATACATATTGGACACCGGTGGGGCTCTTGCTCCTTTCTGAGCTGCAGGAGAAATGAGGTGAGCTTGTTACATACGGTAAGCTGTTCCACATCCTGGATGCATGCATCAAGGTATCCAGGTGTCTCCTCCAATTTTCAGCTTGGCATTTTTTGGTTTTGATCCTGGATATGTTGTGTCTCCTTGCTTTATGGAGGCTGGTTGAAGTGGTTCATTTTCAGCCAGGTAGGCTCAGGTATTTGTGAGCATTGCCTTAAATGTGATACAGCATGCCTAGAAGATGGTCTGAGTGAGGAGGGTCACCCAGAGCAGGTCTCTCAGGCAGTGCTTAATTTGAGCCGGTGCTTTCAGGTGCTAGGCACCGGCACCTAATTGTCAACACCATGCTTAGAACAGTTGACCACATGGTGGCGCTGCTCATCTAATTTAGAGATGAGCAGAACAACGGATGTTTATTAACAAAATATACATTAAAACAGTGTTAATACCTGCCTCCCCAGCCATTCCTTTAGCTTTGGGGACATTAAATAATCTGAACTGTTGCATTTATATGCGAGGGAAATGGTTAGTAGACTTTTGGGCTGCGATGACAAAGGCGATGAGTGGTGCAAGCTGCAGAGGCCTCCTGGTCGGAGCTCTGGCACTTAATATTTTACAAATTAAGCACTGCTCTCAGGCTTTGGGTCATGTGGTCGGATTTAAATTAATTAATGAACTTGACCAAATACATGCTGTTGTAACTGCTTTTCTAAACACAGCTGATATCTGGATGTGGGAAGAAGCCTGGCTTGATTTAGTTTACTGATCGAAGACTTTCTGACACATGATATCTAGTAACTGAGTTTATTTCCAAGTGGAAAAATTAAGATTCAAACTCAAGTCTTCAGGGCTGAATATGGATGATTTATGAATTACGATAGACGAGGATAGGCACTGCATGCAGTTTACAAAGATATTTATGGTGGCCATGCAAAGCCTGTTTGAAAGTGATTTCATGCACCATTACTTACATTTTTGGGATTCAAGTTAATATAATCTTAGGCACTTATTTAGAGTTTGATGGACAGGATACTCCTTGAAAACATGACTGATATCCCGTCCGCCATATTCCTAGATTTAAAGGATAAAATGCGCTTGTAGTACGGTGGACGGGACATTTGTCATGTTTGTGATGGAGTAACCTGGTCACCAAATTCCAATTTAGGCCCTAGGACAGTCAATGGGACATGAGCAGTAAATATAACATTGCCAATTTTGTCAGCACTTACAACCATCATGTGCCTCCAACACATGAACTGTGAGTTCTTGTAAAGTGCAGCAAGTGTGACTGAACAGTGGTAGAGAAATGTCAAAAGAATGGTGCATTTTGTGATTGAATGATTGGATGAAAACCAGTGCACAGACCTCTTACCTCATATTTAACTCTCTTCTTTAAGGATTCAAACTTGGTTTCTTTATGCTCCTTATGCTCCATGTCATTGTTGTCTCTCAGCTCCTCCAGGACTAGGACAGTCTCCCAGTTACTGTAGTGATGAGCTGCGAAGATATCTGAGCGCATGCTGTCCCCAAAATAAACCACCTGCAGGGCAGACATCAAAGAAAGTGTTTTATTAGAAAACACCCCCACTCACAAAATACAAGATTACGTGAGCCATTTGGGTCCTAGACTTCTTTTCGCACATGATGGCTGATTGTGATTTTGAAATATCTATAATTGTGTATAATCCAACAGACTGAGCTGCATCTATTGTATCATAGGTCCCACCATTACTACTTGTGTCAAAGGTAAGCATTGCCAATGGATTTCCTCTTATAATCTGACAGCTGCTTAGATCATTCTAGAGAACAACCAGTACACATACACATACATCTAAAGAAGTTAATATTGATACAGACAAAATACATTGTAGAATCCTCAGATGGGATGGAAGGTAAGTGCTTCAACAGAAGAAAGCACAAGGACTGAGAGCACTGAAGAATGCATTAAGATGGGTACCCTACACTTACGCCCAGCTCACTTACTTTTTCAAATTGTGCGAAAAAACTACAACGGTTAGGTCCTTTGTCTTCAAAGACCTCTCATACAAGAATGATTCTAAGTAACTGCTGAGACCAGATCAGGTGGCAGGCTGTGCCAAACTCCATCAATTTTACAGTGTACAATGACCATATAGGGTTAGATGGCGGACTTCCTAAAAAGGAATGGTGAGAAGAAGGCGGTCCTAATTGCAAGAGGTGAAAACTTTACCTGGGACAGCGTTCAAAAGCCCATCTGGTTAGGATTCGTACCTGTGTCGGCACATCCGGCAGGTTAGAAACTAGGTGTGCCATTTGAATGTGACTTTTTTTATTTGAGGTTCAGGTCCAAAAGGCCTGTTTTCTACATCTGAAGTTCCTTTGTAATATCTTACCTTTTAATCTTGCTCAATGTGAGTGTTGTTTTTTATCATTGTCATTTTATGATATTGATTTATCGAAATAAAGTATTCTGACTGACTGACTGACTGCTCAGTGGAAAGCTGAGGTGATCAGGCCTGTGTGTTTTCCTGTTTAGACTACAGGAATACCTTGTATCTGTGCTTGCAAAATCCACTGATTGCCAGATTGTGGCAAATCCAAAATATGCTATAAGAACAATTGATGTAGAAAATGTTGAACAATGTCAAACATTCACCCCAGTACAGAGATCTGGGCCTAAATCCGTCATTTTTTTGCTTCCTATGCCATTCCAGTTCAAACCCAGCCATATGCAAATCAGTCTTGACCCTTCTCCCCATGGGAAAAGTCCAGCCTGAACTGCCAGGCCAGGTCCTCCGTGGACCAGAAACAATCATCCTGGGACTGGTTTTCGGGTTTCATCTCTCATTAGCCAGGCTAGCTTGATTCAAATGGCATGGAAAGCACGGGACCCACGTCTGGGCATACCAGTCCCACTCAGGGTGACAAATTCAAAGAGAACAATTGATGGACAAAATGTTGAACAATGTAAAAGATTCACTCCAGTACAGAGATCTGGGCCTTAATCCATCAGGGTATATTCACAAGCCCCTTGCGCCGCCGGTGCATCGATTTTATTGACGGACCTGCAGCGAAAATTTGGTGCTCCATATTTACATGAACATGTAAAGCCACTCTGCGTGGTTTTTCGTGTGTCCTTGTAAATACGGCCCCTTTTCCCGCAGCACTTTGCTTGAAATGGGCGTGCCATGGGTGTTGCTGTGGGTGTTTCCACACAACAACCATGGATTCTGCCGCATTCCTGGATTTACAAGGTTTCGTAAACCTGGGAATGTATCAGAATCCTATGCCTCCCCAGGGGAGGATTAAGGAGGTGAAACGAGAAGAAACACTTTTATTTCTCTTAGTTTTTTCCTCTTTCTGTGCGTGCTGCATTCTGTAGCACGCATAGAAAGAGGAAAATGCCTCTTGTGATTGCTTTTGTGCAGGAAGCCAACTGTGCGACAGCGCAGGAGAGAGCACAGGGCTCCGTCATATTGTTGTAAATATGACGCCTCCCTGTACTCTGAAAGTAACGCTGCATGGCAGAGCCAAATGGCTTGCGCACGTCACTGCGTTACTGTCTTGTAAAAAGGGCCTTTCGTTTTTTTGCTCCCCATGCCACTCCAGTTTAAACCCAGCCATATGCAAATCAGTCTTGGCTGGGTACAAACTGGGGTGGCTTGGTGGGCAAAAAATGATGGATTAAACTCAGATCTGTTGACTGGGGGTGAATATTTGCATTGTTCAGCATTCCGACCATCATCTGTTCTTTTTGCAAATCCAAAATATGGCAGTTAAGCTGGCTTGCAGTCTCCAAAAATATTATCATGTGCCAAAGGGTTGACTCTTGCTGCACTGGCTCCTAATTAATCTGAGAATTAATAGGTTATCTATTTGATCCATCAGTCACATAAAACTGGGTTGGCCTCCTATCTAATCTGTTGTTGCCTAATGCTTCTGTTAAGCTTCTGTGGGCAGGCGAACAAGACCTTCTCAGGGTTCCATACTTCAAGCAGGCTTGTTGCAGAGGAAGGCGGTTTCACCTTCGGGCTCTGAGCTTTGGAATATGCTACCCATACCCCTAGCTGGATTCTATTAATAACTATTTTAGGAAAGGCCCTGTTGTTGGAGTGCTATAAATTATTCTCCATTCTCTGTCAAAGATTATCTTGTACTAGTGGAAGGTGCAAGGCCATGTTCTGCTGAGGTCTCTCAGAACTGGGAAGATGAATGAGCTGTTCCTGAACTGCTGTTTATGTCTGGGTATCACTTGAAGGGCAACAAAGGATCTCCCCCCACTAGAGGAAATGTGGAGTCTTGCTCCTTGCTCAGTTAGAAAATTAAACTTGGAGAGATTGTGGGTTGTCCCAAGTTAAAAAGGTGGTCAAACTGTAAGCATTCACCTGTGTCAAAGACATCCTTTTTATGACAACATGGCTGAACTTCCTAATATGAGGCGCACTGTTATCTGCTCAATCTCTATGCCTACACATATTTCCCTTAGTAAATAAAATGCACTATGATTCGAGAATCGGACTTGCATCTTTAGGTAGGGTATAAATGGTGCCTTACCTTTATACACACTAAAATTAATAACATATTCCTTACTGACAGTCAAAGAGAAATATTACTGCAAAGGAGATTAAATGGGCAGATTATTGGCTTTGAAGGTGAAGCCGAGGGTCAATAGTAACCAGAATAGGAGTGAGGATAAAGTATCACTGGTGTGAGGGACAAAGACGACTTGTACCACGCCTACTAGAAGGACTTTTACTCAGAGGACGACAAAGTTTTTAGGTCGAGCCTAGACAGCACATGCACTGTCTCTTGACATGCTCAATTCAGTCTAAGGGCCAACAGCCCACTTCCATCTTCTGATTGGCTTTTGACGGTATCATTTAAAAAACATTGTTTCTAATTGGATAAAGGTTCCTGCTTGTCCCACCTTTTTTCAATTGCTGATTTCAATGGACCACCCCCAGAACGTGTCCTCTTTCACTTGTGCTATTGTATGTCTTGTCTTTGGAACTTTTTTTAGATTGACATCAAGAACTTCCAGCGAGACATGCTGTGACACTGCGCTATATCTTTATTTTAACACTGACACCGAGCACTTCCAGCGTGGCACGCCATTCTTTATCTTAAAGTATAGCGGACACACCTTTCTTTTATTCTGCATGGAGTGGCTCACCCACCTCCATTTTTATTAATTTAGAATAGACTTTAACACTCAGCGCAGCTCTTTTTTGGGAAACTGAGTTTAGCACACTAGAGCAATGCACACAAGGGCTTTCAAACAAAACAACCTAAGGTACGCAGCTGTGGGTGGTGAGGTGTACCGAGTTGGCATGAACCCATGCAGGAGGGCTTAGGTGTTCGCCCTCTCTGAACTCAGTCGTTTTCAGAAGAGGCCTCTCAGTACCTCAGCCGTTTTCAGGGAAAGAACACACCTCGCAAGGGTTTGGCTTGTTTACCACATTAATGACGGGACATATTTCAGCAGACAGGCCAGGGGGATTTTCCAGGCCGACTGTCTCGTTCTGGAACCAGCCTGAGCTAGTTGGACACTTCAGAGAACAAACAAATGCGGAGCCAGCCAAGATGTCACTAAGTGGAACAATAACCTTAAAGCGGGTTTAATATTTCTAATGCAACTATATGTTGGCTGGTTTTGAGCAGAGATCTTTCCTATTGCTTGATTGTTGTGCTCTTTCTAGGGCCTGATGTCTCAGTGAGATAAAACAGTGCTAGTGACATCTGTGAGGGGCCTACGGGTTACCGGTTGTCACAGGGCCAGTTCAGCCTTTCATCTTCCTGAGGTCTCTGTTTCCAGTGCCCTTAACCCCTTAAGTGCTGCCGTCGGCCAACGGTCGTCACGGGCACTACCTCCCCAGTGCTGCGTGCGACCGCTGGACGTCCAGTTCAGCACCGGATAATGGACAGCGCAGCACTGGGGAGGTTTGTTTACTAGCTCCCAAGTGGTTAAATTGGACATTAATAGCTCTTGTTATTTATAGTGCTTAGTGACATAAGCGTTACCCACCATTTTAAATGTGCTTTCACTATTCTATTGTAAGTGTGCAGGTTTTATTTTGTAAAAGAACGTTTGACTTTTAGGGATGTGGAATATCTATAGCCCGACGCCCAGGACATATTGTTTGTGGTCAAGGGCAACAAGTTTTCATGTGTATTTTGCTCTTAGGACAAGTAGGCCCAACCCCAGCACAAACCCTTTGGCTGCCAGATTGCAGTACCACATTAAGGATGAGGGAAGGGCACTGACTACAGTTAAGGTAATATTTATGTGCATATGTTTATGCTGTTCAAACTTGTATTGATGGTTCATTAATTAAAAGCCTTTAATATTAGGGTGAGCGCTTTAAGTACATTTATTAAGCTCTGACTGTACTACTGACAGTAGTTCAAGTACAGAAATGTGTACACACGTTTTCAAAGTTTAGCAATATGAGGCTGTGTAAAATGCTCCCAGAATGCTCTCTGATTTGATGCAAATATTTGTAGAAGCTTGAAAGTAAGATTGATGATTCTTTGCTTTCAAAATAAAATGTTCATAAAAAAATGAAGGCAGGAAAAAAAATATTTAGCTAAACTACTGTAACATTTCAGGTACCATTTCTTTGCAGCAATATTTAGTAACATGTGTTGGTGCATGCTAGTATTTCCCCCCAAAAAATCTTAATGGAAAATCAGTGAAACCAGTTTCAATAAGATTATGGGAAACAAAAATAAACAAGCACTGGCAAAACCAGTAGGTCTGAAATTGGTGGTCAGCTTTTTAATGTTGTCACTGTGTGACTTGTTTTGGCATGGTTTTTGTAAATCCTTATTGGTGTAGTAGCTGGCAGACCCTCATCCGCAAACATTGGCAAAAGCAAAACATTATTTTTGGTCTCAAAAAACACACACTGCTACAGTAGTTACTGGCACTGAACAAAACTACTTTGTGTGCCTTTATGTTTCTTGTGAAAGAGCAGAATGCTGTCACTCACAGTGAAGCCAGCCGATACAGAGAGAGACAGAATTTTAATAAACACAAAAAGTCACAGTCAACGCCAGACTAAATTAGGGGGCCAATTATTAAACAAAGTCTAAAAGTGCACTCATGGTATATGTCCTTGCATTAAGTGCAGCTATAAGGCGTTCATGAATTCCCAAGAATTTAGAGAAGTAGGACAAATAGTACTCCTAGAAAATATTTGTGAACTGAATTTTAGCATGAGCAAATATGCATGTGTAGATTTGCTCATGCGAAAAATCTGAGTGTTTGCAAGTTCGCTTTCCCTCCAACCACTTATTTCCCAACTGTAGAAGAAGGTTTACGTCTGCCATTGTCAGGAGAAAATTTCCAAAATTTCTCAGTATGGGAAAAGATTAGAGAAGAATTGTTGAAAACCCTTAAAACATGCAAGTTAGTAAATCTGCACAGACTCAAAAGGGCATTCTAACTCTGGAACTATTTCTTACCACTACCTTCAACTCCAGTATGTAGATCGGTGGAAACCTGGAAACATAAGGGGAATACAAGTATTCAAACACTACTATGGTATGAGCCCTGGCATAATCAGAGAGGCTATATTGGAGCTCTTATGTAATGAGATTGCAGCCATAATTTGGTGCTGCAATAAATGGCACCAAAGGGACAAGTGGATTTTGTTACAGGACCAGTAGATTTATGAAGCAACATGCTCCATGAACAAGTAGATATTTCATTAAGCAACTCTCTGTCAATGAGAAATTAATCAGTAAAATTGAAAAATGCAAAGCAAAAAATGTAAATAAATTATAAGATTTAGAATATGTAACAGATTATCTACGTGACGTTATGCAAATAAAAATGTACTGCCTCTATAATCAATGCAAAAAAAGTACCCAAAGAAATATTATCATTAAATAATGAAGAGATACTATGGTAATACTACTGTATTTGTTTGTTCACTGTATAGCAAAAGATGATTTATAACTGACTATTTAGACACAATGAGTTGCAGTTATCAAAAAATAATTGCAAAAAACAGTCAAACTAATGTTCTTTCAGGGAGTTTTTCACATACCGCCATCAGCCAAGCACACCACACAATTACACAACTAACAACACAAATACAACACATCTCCACATCGCACTTCAACAAACACTATCACCTCTCCAACACACGCACCACTATCTCATACTACCACTACCTCCTCTCCTCTCATCTCACAATTAAACTGTTGCCTCGCATCCCTCCCACACACTCCCTATAACCTATCTGAACTGCCTACTAACACATACTACCTACCTTTACATCCTCGTACTGCGTTTAACTACACCTCACACCACCCCCCAAAATAACCCTCCCACATCTCCCTCTTTCATGCTCTCTCTCACAACACTATCTCGCGCTCTCACACACTAATCCAGAATTTATATTAGTTCACTTGATATCTTTCTACACACTTTCAATACCATAACTTTCAAACAATAACACACACTCTCCTCCTCTTCTTTCACTATCTTCTGAATACACAACTGCAGCCTCTTTAAACATCTATGACATTCTCTCCCCTTCTATCTATTTCTCACACACTATTGATACTACTTTGCCTACAGTTCATTCACCACTTCATACACAAACTACCTATCACTCTCATTCTTACTTTCTATCTACTTTATACACTTCCTCAGTCCTAGATACCACATATGTACAATACACAAATACACTACACACCACACAACTACAACCCACACAATTCCACAACTAATCATTCAAATTCAGACCACATCATTCCACTACAAACAACATACATCCACTCCACTACAAACAACTAAACATAAATAAAGAATAAAATCATTTACAATGGCAAAAACTCAAACTTTCCTAAATTCGAGAACGATTGCATTACACATGGTAGACCACTGCAGATAGAGACACTGGACGCAGACACAAACCAAAAGGGAGCGTTGAGGATTATATGAAGCTTGAAGGCAAAAGAGGACAGGGCCCAGATGGCTTAATAAGTGAATTTTACATGAATTTCAATGGCCAATTGGGCAGTGCTTGACATTTTCAACGCTTGGATGCAGAGAAATGGTCATATACAGACCTATCACACTGTTAAAATTAAATGCAAAGGATATCTTAGCCAACATGTTAAAAGTACTGGTGCTGGACTGGATAAACACTGATCATGCTGGGTTTGTGCAGGAGGGGCAAGCTTTGGCAAAGTACAAAAAACACAAAAAAAATCAATTAAGAAACAGGAAGGTCGATTGTGGTTCGATGGATTCTGAAAAAAACCTTTGAGTGAGTTGGAGATATCTCAGAGCCATTTCAGAAAATGTGCAATGGAGTTCATTGACTTAATGTACCATCATTTGCTAAAGAGGGAGTGATTAGTGTATTCTCCAGACAATTCTCAGTGAGCACAAGCACTAGGCAGGGGTGTCCTTTGTCACCATGGATGCATGAGGTGAAACCTCATGATTAAAGGTGTAGTGTTTGGAGGGCAGGAATACACATTGTCGTTGTTTGTGGATGATGATCTCCTATCTATGACAGATATGGTCAGCTCATTAATACCCTTTATAATGTTGATTGAAGAATACAGTATGGCATGGCATTTAACAAATATGAAAATTATGAGAAGACAATAGCTCTAAAAAGGAAGAAGATACGCTTTGAGGTGGCAAAAAAAGCTGAAAAGTCGGTACAATATTTAGGAATTAATGTAACCACAAAAATAGGTGGAATATATAGAACATATATAGGTTATCTGTTTTGAGAACTTAGGGATGATTTCACAATGTGGTACTACATATAGAACAAGTTACCTAAACTTAGATAGACTCTATCTAACCCCAGATTTCTTATCTTAGAATATTCCCCAGTTGTCCGAGTGGATCAGTAAAATCTTGAGCAGTACCACTGTGCACAAGTAGGTGGAGTCGTTTGTCTTAGCGTCGGTGTTGTCTATGTTGGAAGTGACCCCGCAGTGCCTGTATAAGCACCACGCCTGCAGGTTGACATCAATTTCTATTGTGACAATTTCCATGCCAAAAACACATCGCCACATAAAAAACAATGTACATTGTTGACCAGTGTGCAGTATCTTACGGGTTCTTAGCTCGCAAGAGCAGGAAGGAGCCAAGGGCTGGTGAGGAATATGCGGTTAGAGTCTCTACCAGATAAGGCATTACTGAAAGTAAGTAAATTGTTCATCTGACAAAGATTTCAAACCACAAATTGCTCACCATAGAATAGATACCCCAGCAATACCTCCCCTGAAGTGAGACTGAGAACTGGCAAGACCAAAGAGTCCTGGTGGAATGAACAGGTGCCTGGCTGTCAAGGCAGTAGAGTTTGGTGAACATGTGTAGAGATGCCTGTGTAGCTGCCTGACAGCTGGGCAGGACGGGTACACTGAGCATTAATGCAGTACTGGCAGTCTTGGCCTTGGTGGAGTGAGCTTGCAAGCCCTCAGAGCGTAATGTCTTCGCCAGTGCACAGCAGAGTTTTATGGAGAGTACTATCCATCTAGAGATGGATTATTTCTAAATAGCCTTGCCCTTCTTTGCTTTGGCAAATCCAATAAAGAGATGAAAGTCCACCTGACATTCTTTGGCCCAATCAATGTAGAAGGAGAGAGCTCTCCTAAGGTCTAGGAGATGAAGACTCTCCTTGGAAGGATGGAGAGGGGCATAGAAAGCAGGTAAAGTGATTATCTGGCAAACATGAAAGGGAGTGACCACTTTTGACAAGAAAGAGACACATGTGTGGAGGGCCAGCTTATATGGAAAGAAAGTGGTGTATGGAGGGTGGACCGACAGAGACTGAAGCTCACTGACCTTCCTGGCCGATGCAACTGCCACCAGGAAACATTTTTAGTAGTCAGGAGCAACAGAGGATAACTATGTAGAGGCTCAGATGGGGTACACATAAGATCAAAATCTTCAACTGTCGTTGTTCAATCTCGATTCTTGAAGGTCAAGCACGCACAGGTTAGGTGCAGGACTCTGTCCTGCTGCTGCGACATGAGATCCTCCCAAGGGAGCAGCCTTATCAGAGGAAAGCTGCTCAGGAGTTCTGGATACCAAACTCTATGAGCCAAATCCAGAGCTACTTTGATGACTATGGCTCAGTAGGTCCTGATCTTCTTGAGAACACAGGGTAGTAGTGGTATTGGCAGAAAAGCTATAGGAGTCCCAAGGTCCTCTGTAAGCGAAATGTATCTCAGTATAAGAGTCGCCTAGGAAACTCCACCGCGCAGAAGTGCAGAGATTGTGCGATATCAGTGGTGGTGAACAGATCGCGCCAAGGCTCTCCTCACTCTAGGAAGAAACCCTGCACCACCTCCAGATGCAGACACCATTCATGATTCATTAGGCAGCATCAGCTGGGCTCGTCTGGACTGGCGCTCAAACGGCCCACCAGGTGCTGCACAGCCAGGATGATATCCTGGCGCTCCAGCCAAGTCCAGAGATGCAAGGCCTCTTGGCAGAAGGTTGGCATCCCCACCCCACCCTGTTTGTTGCAGTCCATAGACACCTAAGCCAACCACCCATTGATGAGCAGAAGGAAGGCTTTTAGTGCCAAACAGGTAGCACTCATGTAAGCTCGGGGTGGGGAAGGGAGAGGGGTCTGCCGCTGACCCAATCACGGTTTGTCAGCTACCACTGCAGGTCTTTCACAGTTCCCTCCGATATCTGAACCAGGTCGGAAAGATCCCTCTGATGCTGCGCCCACTGGGACTTTAGTTCCCATTGCAGAACCTGCATATGCCAATAGGCATGCTTTACTAGAAGGATGCAGGAGGCCATGAGGCTTAGCAGCCTCAGAGTCAGTCTCACTTAAATCCAGGATAGAGACTGAAACTTCAGAATCATACCCTGAATATCCTGGACTTGCTGCTCCAGAGGGTAGGGGCGGAACTGCACTGTTTCCAGAATGGTTGCAATGAAAGGGAGTGTCTCAAAGGGAGTCAGATGTAACTGTGCCACGTTGATAGTGAACCCTAGCGAATGCAGGTGATTTTATGTAGTCTGGAGGTGGGTGACGACAGCCTGGGGCGAGTCCGCCTTCAACAACCAGTCATCAAGGTATGGGAAGACTCTGACCCCTGACATTCGTAGTTGTGCTGCAACAACGATCATCACTTTCATGAACACCCATGGGGCACTTGTAAGCCTTAAGGGAGCACAGCTAACTGAAAATGCTTGCGGTCCACTGTGAAACGCAGGTAAGGCTTGTGGACCAGCAGTATGGGGATTTGAAAATATGTATCCTGCAGGTCCAACACTACCATACAACTTCCAGGATCCAGGGCAGACAAGACCTGAGCCAGTGTGAGCATCTTGAACTTCTCTTTCCATAGAAAGGCGATGAGGGTTCCTTTTCAGGCAACGCAGTGAGAATCTGGAACTCCCTTCCGCCTCTGCTCCGGACCACCGCCTCCTCCCAGGCCTTCAAAAGGGACCTCAAAGTTCTCCTCCTCCAGAGACACCTCCAAAAGTAATTCATGTCCTCTTGTTATTTGGAGGAAGACTTCCCACTACTGATAATTTCCACGACCATGGAAGTGCCTTCCCAGGGTATTCCTGGGGTTGGAGTGTCTGCCTCTTTGGAGTATTTTCCATGTACTTGTGTTTGGTGCCCTTGTGTAACATGCACACACCACTTTGCCCTTGTAACACACGGTTTGCTACCTCTCACATGTTTTTACCTTTGATACTGGCACAAGTGCCTCCTTTGCCTACATAACGCTTGTTCTTGTGCCTGAGTGTCTAGCACCTTTTGCAGTATTATACCTCAAATGATACTTTGTTTTCTCTTGTAACTGCACACTTGTCACTTTTTCCTCCTGTGCATTTTTTACTACCTCATGTATTTTTGGCTGCTCACAATTTTTACTACCTCATGTATTTTGTTTGCTCACAATTGTCACTATTACCTTTACTACCTCATGTATTTTTGGTTGCCACACTTTTTACTACCTCATGTATTTTGTTTGCTCACACATGTCACTATTACCTTTTGTAACGTAATGTGTGCTTTTGTAATCTGTTCTTTTGTAATGTCTCTCATTATGTTTCATTTCTGTTCCTTTTGTGAAGCGCTCTGACACCTTCGGGTAAAGTCCACGCTATATAAAAATGCATAAATAAATAAATAAAGAGGACACAGATCTAGGATAGGGCGAAGACCTCTGTTCTTCTTTGGCATCAGACAGTAGCAGGAATAGTAACCACGCCCTACTTCTGGTGCGGGCGCCCTGTCAATGACTCCTTTGGCCAAAAGAGCTTACACTTCCTGATGGAGTGAGGAGAGAAGATCCTCCATCAGCCATTCAAGGGATGGCAGCAATGCCTGAGGTGTTTCTTGAAATGGTAGGGCGTACCCTGTCTGCACAATCTGAAGCACTCAGATGTCGTGGTGATCGCCGACCATTGGGCAGGTGGTGCCTGATCCTGCCACCAATTGGATGACTGTGTAGAATGGAGGACTCACTAAAAAAGGTTTGCGGCTGTGGTAGCCGGAGAGGTGAAGTATTGAACAACATGTAGGTTAGGGCTATCACATCCTTTGAGGGATCCTTGATCTCATCCTTGAAAGGACTAAGTGGCCTCTGGAGTAGCAGGGTTTGACTACAATTGCGAGCCCACAAAAAGTGACACAGCTGTGTCCTTGGTATGGGCGAAAGGACCGCTGTTGGCGGGGCCAGTCAGAGAAAGGCCTGGCGGTAAGTTGGCTCTCCGGAACGGCTCAAGTGCTGTGTCAGCTTTGTCACTAAACAACTGGAAACTATCAAATGCCATGTCAATGAGTGAAAATTGAATCCTGCTGACTGCAACAAGGCATGGGGGCGCAGTGCCACTGTGGAGGCCATGGCGCTACTTAAAGAGTCTGTGGTGTCCAATCCTCAACAGATAGCAGATTGAGCTGCGTCCCGGCTGTCAATTAGGGCTTGATTAATAACGGCTCATTCCTCCCCTGGGAGCATGGGAAGCAGCTGATACCACAGAATACCATAGGGCACAGGAAAAACGGACCAAGAGGTATGCAGTTTTAACTGGCCACAGATGCAGGCTGGTGGAGGAGAAGATGCATTTGCCAAAGGCATCCATCCTCTTAGATTCCCGATCTGGTGGAGTGGATGGGATGAACTTGGGATTGGCTTTAGCCCTGGAGGCCTGGATGACCAGTCTCTCTGAGGAGGGGTGCTAGCAGAGAAAAGCTGGTCTCCTGGAGCCAGCCTATGTCAGCAGGCAGTCATGCTGTGCACAGGAGTCCCTGTACAAGGATTAGCCTATGGCCCTAGGAGAATCTCAGTGAGAGCTTCATTGATGGTAAAAGGGGCTCAGCTGAGCTCGCTCATGGATGAAGCAGCTCTGTCAAGACATTCGGCTTGATTTCGACTGCAGGCAGTTGTGGCTTCACCACCTCCACTGTCCGATGTTTGGCCGGGAGGCGCAAACATGCCAGTGTCTGAGGAAGTTTCCAGACCACAGGCGTCACCCAGCTCCTCAAACCAGTTAAAATCTCGTGGGTCCTCCTCCAGGGGACCCATCCCTTCCTCCTCAGCATGTCCTTCTGGGAAGAATATAGCATCTAAGAGGGACAGAGGGATGTGCAGGGGCTGGTATGGCCCACACAGCTCTGACATAGATGTTGAGCAGCACTTGTGAGGCCCCAGGTCAGAGTCAGGGATAATGATGGGCTTGTCATCATCGAATGGCATCATGTGTATAGATGCCGGGAAAGGTGTAGATGGAGGTTCAGATCTGGGTTAGAATTCAGAGGGCCCAGCTGATGTCAATGCAGGCCCGCCAGCGGTCATCCACCAGGGGCACCTCTCGACTCCAAGGGGCCTGAGGATGCACCAGAAGGATTCAGCATCCCACAAATAGTGTGCGTGACATAATAGCACTACTTCAACTGAGCAGGAGTAGCTCCGGTGCTGGAAAACTCCTGGTAGTTTGGGGTAAAGGCCAGACACATGCTACGCTGGAGGTGTGAGAGGGCAGGGTCTCAAAGAAAGAGGCCAGGGTGGTGGAAGCTTAAGAAATTTTAACTTCTTCTTTCTATATTTTTCAACTCTATCCCCTTTTGAAGATGCCGTCGTCAACCTCGATGAAGAGTACAAACAGAAGCAGTCCCAGGAACCGTCCTGAGATCTCCCTCTGGAGATAATTGAAAACGAGGCTGGGCCTTCTTTTGCTGCATTATCAGAAGCTTCGTTGATTGCTGTTGGATTGCCTTTGGGTGCATGGATTGGCATTTAGCGCAATACTTGGGGTCATGATGGATCCCAGGCACCAGAGGCAAATGAGGTGCTTATCTGATACCGACATCTGCCAATGACAGTTACCACAAGGCTTAAAACCCATAGGCTTCAGAGGGGATATGACCCTACACACAGGGAGGAACAGCTAAAAAAGGATTTGACTAAAAGTTAAAAAAAAGTGGCCATGGTAGCTCTCCGGATCCACGCTTTGGTGTGGAAATAAAGGAACTGATGACAGGGTGCTGAGTTGGGGCTTATATGGGCACCGCGCCTCACTTCTGACGTGGACGACACCAACGTGAAGCCGAACATCACTACCTACCGGCGGGCAGAGGTACTGTTGAAGATTTTCAGGATCCAGTCTGACCCCTGGGGAATATTCTAAAGTGAGGATTCTGTGGTTATAATGTTTTTTTAACAGATAATATATCTTTGGTGGCAAGGAAAGCCTCCTCTACACATGGCCTGTAAAGTGAAGGCATGTCGGATACAAAAGGGTCTTGTCTTCACGTATATACAAGCCAACTTTAGGATGCCACAAGTGCAATTCCTTGAGTAGTGGAGCCTAAGAGAATCCTTCAAATACTGGGTTCATATGGACAGATCTGTGGCCAGTAGGATGATATTATATGTAATATTGCTGCCAAAACAAAAATTGCAACAGAAGCTTGGGGAGAGGATGTGGTCTTACGGCTAGAGCGGTCGACCTCGAAGCTGGGGATCCGGGGTCGAATCTTGGCAACGAGGGAGGCTCAACATCCTGTGATTCTGTGCCTAACAAAAATGAATGTGTCCATCTGTACAAAACTGGTGCTCATGTAAAGCCCTCTGATACCTGATATCTTTGGGTCGAGTTCACGCTATATAAAACTCTAAAAAAAAAAAATCACAAAAAGGTGGATGTCAGAGATGCTTCATCGCCTATGTCAGGGCCTTTGCCCCGCATAGTGACCCCAGATGGGGAGCCGCTCTTGGAGCCTGATGTGATAGCTGGTAGTTTTGCTTCGTACTATGAGACCTTGTATGCGCCCCGGGAGTGTGTGGAGGCGGAGATGGTGCAGCGGTTTATAGATGACCTCCCTCCGAGGGCCGTCACGGACGAGGTTTGAGATGCGTTGGACCGCCCTCTGACGGATGACGAGCTGGCCACGGCTTTGGGTGAACTGAACCCGGGTAAGGCGCCGGGCCCAACGGGTTCCCGAGCTAATTTTTTCGACAATATGCGACGCAGTTGACTCCCCACTTCCGGCCGGTCATTGAAGAGGCGCACGAAGGTGGCATGCTGCCCCCAGATTGGAGACATGTGGAGGTAGTCGTGTTCCTGAAGCCGGGGCAGCCTCCGGAGAGACATGAGTCCTACCGTCCAATCTCATTGCTTAATATAGAGGCCACGATACTGGCCAAGGCCCTGGCGAATCGACTTAAAACCCATATCACAGACCTGGTCCACCCAGACCAAGCCGGATTTATGCCACAACGTGCCACTCGTCATAATATCAGACGAGCTCAGGTAGCGATTTCGGCCTGGCGGGGATTGGGAGAACGGGCCGCATTGCTAATGGCAGACATGGATAGACTTTGACTCCCTGAGCTGGACATATTTATTTATTTGCCCTATTGGGGCGTCTGAATCTTGGCCCCCGCTTTTTGGCTTATGTAAAGCTCTTATACACAGACCTCACAGCGGCGGTGTGAGTGGGCGGAGGGATATCCCGCTCCTTTTGCATCCAGCGGGGGACGAGACAGGGCTGCCCCCTCTCCCCATATTTATTTGCACTCGCGATGGAACCCCTCGCGGCGTGGGTGCGGATCGACGCTCAGTTAAGGGGATTTCAGTGGTCGACCGATGTGGCTGATAGGATAGCCCTCTACGCAGATGATGTGCTGTTTTTCCTTACTGATCTGGAGCGTAAGGGGCCTCGCATTCTGCGCATCCTACAAATTTTCGGCGAAATGTCGGGCCTCTACATGAACCCTGGGAAGTCTACCCTCTGGATCCTGGGGGGTCCGCAGCCGGTTGGAGAGTGGGCGAAGGGAATCCAGGTTGCAGCGGAGGGCGTGAAATACCTGGGGGTGTTTCTCACGGAGGACGCGACCGTGGCCCGGGAACGCAATATAGCCCCGGTGTGGGAGCGCACTCGAGAGGACCTTAAGGTGTGGGCCAGAATGCCGCTCTCTATTCAAGGCAGATCCGCCATCTTTAAGATGGTTGCAAAAAACACAGTTGATGGACAGAATGTAGAACAATGTCATACATTCACCCCAGTACAAAGATCTGGGCCTAAATCCATCGTTTTTTTGCACTCCACACCACCCTGGGTTAGACACTGGCTATATGCAAATCAGCTCTGACCCTGTGCCTCATGGGAACAGTCCAGTCCGAACTACCAAGCCATATCTTTCCCAGACCGGAATCAAGCATCCAAGGACCGGTTTCTGGCTATCAGCCTTCATCAGCCTGGATAGCTTGACTCCAGTGGTGTGGAGAGCCTGGGACTCACGTCTGAGCATACCCAGCCACTCGGGGTGAAAATTGCAAAAAACAGTTGATGGACAGAATGTAGAACAATGTCATACATTCACCCCAGTACAAAGATCTGGGCCTAAATCCATCGTTTTTTTGCACTCCACACCACCCTGGGTTAGACACTGGCTATATGCAAATCAGCTCTGACCCTGTGCCTCATGGGAACAGTCCAGTCCGAACTACCAAGCCATGTCTTTCCCAGACCGGAATCAAGCATCCAAGGACCGGTTTCTGGCTATCAGCCTTCATCAGCCTGGATAGCTTGACTCCAGTGGTGTGGAGAGCCTGGGACTCACGTCTGAGCATTCCCAGCCCACTCGGGGTGAAAATTGCAAAAAACACAGTTGATGGACAGAATGTAGAACAATGTCATACATTCACCCCAGTACAAAGATCTGGGCCTAAATCCATCGTTTTTTTGCACTCCACACCACCCTGGGTTAGACACTGGCTATATGCAAATCAGCTCTGACCCTGTGCCTCATGGGTACAGTCCAGTCCGAACTACCAAGCCATGTCTTTCCCAGACCGGAATCAAGCATCCAAGGACCGGTTTCTGGCTATCAGCCTTCATCAGCCTGGATAGCTTGACTCCAGTGGTGTGGAGAGCCTGGGACTCACGTCTGAGCATACCCAGCCCACTCGGGGTGAAAATTGCAAAAAACACAGTTGATGGACAGAATGTAGAACAATGTCATACATTCACCCCAGTACAAAGATCTGGGCCTAAATCCATCGTTTTTTTGCACTCCACACCACCCTGGGTTCGACACTGGCTATATGCAAATCAGCTCTGACCCTGTGCCTCTTGGGAACAGTCCAGTCCGAACTACCAAGCCATGTCTTTCCCAGACCGGAATCAAGCATCCAAGGACCGGTTTCTGGCTATCAGCCTTCATCAGCCTGGATAGCTTGACTCCAGTGGTGTGGAGAGCCTGGGACTCACGTCTGAGCATTCCCAGCCCACTCGGGGTGAAAATTGCAAAAAACACAGTTGATGCACAGAATGTAGAACAATGTCATACATTCACCCCAGTACAAAGATCTGGGCCTAAATCCATCGTTTTTTTGCACTCCACACCACCCTGGGTTAGACACTGGCTATATGCAAATCAGCTCTGACCCTGTGCCTCATGGGAACAGTCCAGTCCGAACTACCAAGCCATGTCTTTCCCAGACCGGAATCAAGCATCCAAGGACCGGTTTCTGGCTATCAGCCTTCATCAGCCTGGATAGCTTGACTCCAGTGGTGTGGAGAGCCTGGGACTCACGTCTGAGCATACCCAGCCCACTCGGGGTGAAAATTGCAAAAAACACAGTTGATGGACAGAATGTAGAACAATGTCATACATTCACCCCAGTACAAAGATCTGGGCCTAAATCCATCGTTTTTTTGCACTCCACACCACCCTGGGTTACACACTGGCTATATGCAAATCAGCTCTGACCCTGTGCCTCATGGGAACAGTCCAGTCCGAACTACCAAGCCATGTCTTTCCCAGACCGGAATCAAGCATCCAAGGACCGGTTTCTGGCTATCAGCCTTCATCAGCCTGGATAGCTTGACTCCAGTGGTGTGGAGAGCCTGGGACTCACGTCTGAGCATACCCAGCCCACTCGGGGTGAAAATTGCAAAAAACACAGTTGATGGACAGAATGTAGAACAATGTCATACATTCACCCCAGTACAAAGATCTGGGCCTAAATCCATCGTTTTTTTGCACTCCACACCACCCTGGGTTAGACACTGGCTATATGCAAATCAGCTCTGACCCTGTGCCTCATGGGAACAGTCCAGTCCGAACTACCAAGCCATGTCTTTCCCAGACCGGAATCAAGCATCCAAGGACCGGTTTCTGGCTATCAGCCTTCATCAGCCTGGATAGCTTGACTCCAGTGGTGTGGAGAGCCTGGGACTCACGTCTGAGCATTCCCAGCCCACTCGGGGTGAAAATTGCAAAAAACACAGTTGATGGACAGAATGTAGAACAATGTCATACATTCACCCCAGTACAAAGATCTGGGCCTAAATCCATCGTTTTTTTGCACTCCACACCACCCTGGGTTAGACACTGGCTATATGCAAATCAGCTCTGACCCTGTGCCTCATGGGTACAGTCCAGTCCGAACTACCAAGCCATGTCTTTCCCAGACCGGAATCAAGCATCCAAGGACCGGTTTCTGGCTATCAGCCTTCATCAGCCTGGATAGCTTGACTCCAGTGGTGTGGAGAGCCTGGGACTCACGTCTGAGCATACCCAGCCCACTCGGGGTGAAAATTGCAAAAAACACAGTTGATGGACAGAATGTAGAACAATGTCATACATTCACCCCAGTACAAAGATCTGGGCCTAAATCCATCGTTTTTTTGCACTCCACACCACCCTGGGTTCGACACTGGCTATATGCAAATCAGCTCTGACCCTGTGCCTCTTGGGAACAGTCCAGTCCGAACTACCAAGCCATGTCTTTCCCAGACCGGAATCAAGCATCCAAGGACCGGTTTCTGGCTATCAGCCTTCATCAGCCTGGATAGCTTGACTCCAGTGGTGTGGAGAGCCTGGGACTCACGTCTGAGCATTCCCAGCCCACTCGGGGTGAAAATTGCAAAAAACACAGTTGATGGACAGAATGTAGAACAATGTCATACATTCACCCCAGTACAAAGATCTGGGCCTAAATCCATCGTTTTTTTGCACTCCACACCACCCTGGGTTAGACACTGGCTATATGCAAATCAGCTCTGACCCTGTGCCTCATGGGAACAGTCCAGTCCGAACTACCAAGCCATGTCTTTCCCAGACCGGAATCAAGCATCCAAGGACCGGTTTCTGGCTATCAGCCTTCATCAGCCTGGATAGCTTGACTCCAGTGGTGTGGAGAGCCTGGGACTCACGTCTGAGCATACCCAGCCCACTCGGGGTGAAAATTGCAAAAAACACAGTTGATGGACAGAATGTAGAACAATGTCATACATTCACCCCAGTACAAAGATCTGGGCCTAAATCCATCGTTTTTTTGCACTCCACACCACCCTGGGTTACACACTGGCTATATGCAAATCAGCTCTGACCCTGTGCCTCATGGGAACAGTCCAGTCCGAACTACCAAGCCATGTCTTTCCCAGACCGGAATCAAGCATCCAAGGACCGGTTTCTGGCTATCAGCCTTCATCAGCCTGGATAGCTTGACTCCAGTGGTGTGGAGAGCCTGGGACTCACGTCTGAGCATACCCACCCCATTCGGGGTGAAAATTGCAAAAAACACAGTTGATGGACAGAATGTAGAACAATGTCATACATTCACCCCAGTACAAAGATCTGGGCCTAAATCCATCGTTCTTTTGCACTCCACACCACCCTGGGTTAGACACTGGCTATATGCAAATCAGCTCTGACCCTGTGCCTCATGGGAACAGTCCAGTCCGAACTACCAAGCCATGTCTTTCCCAGACCGGAATCAAGCATCCAAGGACCGGTTTCTGGCTATCAGCCTTCATCAGCCTGGATAGCTTGACTCCAGTGGTGTGGAGAGCCTGGGACTCACGTCTGAGCATACCCAGCCCACTCGGGGTGAAAATTGCAAAAAACACAGTTGATGGACAGAATGTAGAACAATGTCATACATTCACCCCAGTACAAAGATCTGGGCCTAAATCCATCGTTTTTTTGCACTCCACACCATCCTGGGTTAGACACTGGCTATATGCAAATCAGCTCTGACCCTGTGCCTCATGGGAACAGTCCAGTCCGAACTACCAAGCCATGTCTTTCCCAGACCGGAATCAAGCATCCAAGGACCGGTTTCTGGCTATCAGCCTTCATCAGCCTGGATAGCTTGACTCCAGTGGTGTGGAGAGCCTGGGACTCACGTCTGAGCATACCCAGCCCACTCGGGGTGAAAATTGCAAAAAACACAGTTGATGGACAGAATGTAGAACAATGTCATACATTCACCCCAGTACAAAGATCTGGGCCTAAATCCATCGTTTTTTTGCATTCCACACCACCCTGGGTTAGACACTGGCTATATGCAAATCAGCTCTGACCCTGTGCCTCATGGGAACAGTCCAGTCCGAACTACCAAGCCATGTCTTTCCCAGACCGGAATCAAGCATCCAAGGACCGGTTTCTGGCTATCAGCCTTCATCAGCCTGGATAGCTTGACTCCAGTGGTGTGGAGAGCCTGGGACTCACGTCTGAGCATTCCCAGCCCACTCGGGGTGAAAATTGCAAAAAACACAGTTGATGGACAGAATGTAGAACAATGTCATACATTCACCCCAGTACAAAGATCTGGGCCTAAATCCATCGTTTTTTTGCACTCCACACCACCCTGGGTTAGACACTGGCTATATGCAAATCAGCTCTGACCCTGTGCCTCATGGGAACAGTCCAGTCCGAACTACCAAGCCATGTCTTTCCCAGACCGGAATCAAGCATCCAACGACCGGTTTCTAGCTATCAGCCTTCATCAGCCTGGATAGCTTGACTCCAGTGGTGTGGAGAGCCTGGGACTCACGTCTGAGCATACCCAGCCCACTCGGGGTGAAAATTGCAAAAAACACAGTTGATGGACAGAATGTAGAACAATGTCATACATTCACCCCAGTACAAAGATCTGGGCCTAAATCCATCGTTTTTTTGCACTCCACACCACCCTGGGTTAGACACTGGCTATATGCAAATCAGCTCTGACCCTGTGCCTCATGGGAACAGTCCAGTCCGAACTACCAAGCCATGTCTTTCCCAGACCGGAATCAAGCATCCAAGGACCGGTTTCTGGCTATCAGCCTTCATCAGCCTGGATAGCTTGACTCCAGTGGTGTGGAGAGCCTGGGACTCACGTCTGAGCATACCCAGCCCACTCGGGGTGAAAATTGCAAAAAACACAGTTGATGGACAGAATGTAGAACAATGTCATACATTCACCCCAGTACAAAGATCTGGGCCTAAATCCATCGTTTTTTTGCACTCCACACCACCCTGGGTTAGACACTGGCTATATGCAAATCAGCTCTGACCCTGTGCCTCATGGGAACAGTCCAGTCCGAACTACCAAGCCATGTCTTTCCCAGACCGGAATCAAGCATCCAAGGACCGGTTTCTGGCTATCAGCCTTCATCAGCCTGGATAGCTTGACTCCAGTGGTGTGGAGAGCCTGGGACTCACGTCTGAGCATACCCAGCCCACTCGGGGTGAAAATTGCAAAAAACACAGTTGATGGACAGAATGTAGAACAATGTCATACATTCACCCCAGTACAAAGATCTGGGCCTAAATCCATCGTTTTTTTGCACTCCACACCACCCTGGGTTAGACACTGGCTATATGCAAATCAGCTCTGACCCTGTGCCTCATGGGAACAGTCCAGTCCGAACTACCAAGCCATGTCTTTCCCAGACCGGAATCAAGCATCCAAGGACCGGTTTCTGGCTATCAGCCTTCATCAGCCTGGATAGCTTGACTCCAGTGGTGTGGAGAGCCTGGGACTCACGTCTGAGCATACCCAGCCCACTCGGGGTGAAAAGTGCAAAAAACACAGTTGATGGACAGAATGTAGAACAATGTCATACATTCACCCCAGTACAAAGATCTGGGCCTAAATCCATCGTTTTTTTGCACTCCACACCACCCTGGGTTAGACACTGGCTATATGCAAATCAGCTCTGACCCTGTGCCTCATGGGAACAGTCCAGTCCGAACTACCAAGCCATGTCTTTCCCAGACCGGAATCAAGCATCCAAGGACCGGTTTCTGGCTATCAGCCTTCATCAGCCTGGATAGCTTGACTCCAGTGGTGTGGAGAGCCTGGGACTCACGTCTGAGCATACCCAGCCCACTCGGGGTGAAAATTGCAAAAAACACAGTTGATGGACAGAATGTAGAACAATGTCATACATTCACCCCAGTACAAAGATCTGGGCCTAAATCCATCGTTTTTTTGCACTCCACACCACCCTGGGTTAGACAGTGGCTATATGCAAATCAGCTCTGACCCTGTGCCTCATGGGAACAGTCCAGTCCGAACTACCAAGCCATGTCTTTCCCAGACCGGAATCAAGCATCCAAAGACCGGTTTCTGGCTATCAGCCTTCATCAGCCTGGATAGCTTGACTCCAGTGGTGTGGAGAGCCTGGGACTCACGTCTGAGCATACCCAGCCCACTCGGGGTGAAAATTGCAAAAAACACAGTTGATGGACAGAATGTAGAACAATGTCATACATTCACCCCAGTACAAAGATCTGGGCCTAAATCCATCGTTTTTTTGCACTCCACACCACCCTGGGTTAGACACTGGCTATATGCAAATCAGCTCTGACCCTGTGCCTCATGGGAACAGTCCAGTCCGAACTACCAAGCCATGTCTTTCCCAGACCGGAATCAAGCATCCAAGGACCGGTTTCTGGCTATCAGCCTTCATCAGCCTGGATAGCTTGACTCCAGTGGTGTGGAGATCCTGGGACTCACGTCTGAGCATACCCAGCCCACTCGGGGTGAAAATTGCAAAAAACACAGTTGATGGACAGAATGTAGAACAATGTCATACATTCACCCCAGTACAAAGATCTGGGCCTAAATCCATCGTTTTTTTGCACTCCACACCACCCTGGGTTAGACACTGGCTATATGCAAATCAGCTCTGACCCTGTGCCTCATGGGAACAGTCCAGTCCGAACTACCAAGCCATGTCTTTCCCAGACCGGAATCAAGCATCCAAGGACCAGTTTCTGGCTATCAGCCTTCATCAGCCTGGATAGCTTGACTCCAGTGGTGTGGAGAGCCTGGGACTCACGTCTGAGCATACCCAGCCCACTCGGGGTGAAAAGTGCAAAAAACACAGTTGATGGACAGAATGTAGAACAATGTCATACATTCACCCCAGTACAAAGATCTGGGCCTAAATCCATCGTTTTTTTGCACTCCACACCACCCTGGGTTAGACACTGGCTATATGCAAATCAGCTCTGACCCTGTGCCTCATGGGAACAGTCCAGTCCGAACTACCAAGCCATGTCTTTCCCAGACCGGAATCAAGCATCCAAGGACCGGTTTCTGGCTATCAGCCTTCATCAGCCTGGATAGCTTGACTCCAGTGGTGTGGAGAGCCTGGGACTCACGTCTGAGCATACCCAGCCCACTCGGGGTGAAAATTGCAAAAAACACAGTTGATGGACAGAATGTAGAACAATGTCATACATTCACCCCAGTACAAAGATCTGGGCCTAAATCCATCGTTTTTTTGCACTTCACACCACCCTGAGTTAGACACTGGCTATATGCAATTCAGCTCTGACCCTGTGCCTCATGGGAACAGTCCAGTCCGAACTACCAAGCCATGTCTTTCCCAGACCGGAATCAAGCATCCAAGGACCGGTTTCTGGCTATCAGCCTTCATCAGCCTGGATAGCTTGACTCCAGTGGTGTGGAGAGCCTGGGACTCATGTCTGAGCATACCCAGCCCACTCGGGGTAAAAATTGCAAAAAACACAGTTGATGGACAGAATGTAGAACAATGTCATACATTCACCCCAGTACAAAGATCTGGGCCTAAATCCATCGTTTTTTTGCACTCCACACCACCCTGGGTTAGACACTGGCTATATGCAAATCAGCTCTGACCCTGTGCCTCATGGGAACAGTCCAGTCCGAACTACCAAGCCATGTCTTTCCCAGACCGGAATCAAGCATCCAAGGACCGGTTTCTGGCTATCAGCCTTCATCAGCCTGGATAGCTTGACTCCAGTGGTGTGGAGAGCCTGGGACTCACGTCTGAGCATACCCAGCCCACTCGGGGTGAAAATTGCAAAAAACACAGTTAATGGACAGAATGTAGAACAATGTCATACATTCACCCCAGTACAAAGATCTGGGCCTAAATCCATCGTTTTTTTGCACTCCACACCACCCTGGGTTAGACACTGGCTATATGCAAATCAGCTCTGACCCTGTGCCTCATGGGAACAGTCCAGTCCGAACTACCAAGCCATGTCTTTCCCAGACCGGAATCAAGCATCCAAGGACCGGTTTCTGGCTATCAGCCTTCATCAGCCTGGATAGCTTGACTCCAGTGGTGTGGAGAGCCTGGGACTCACGTCTGAGCATACCCAGCCCACTCGGGGTGAAAATTGCAAAAAACACAGTTGATGGACAGAATGTAGAACAATGTCATACATTCACCCCAGTACAAGGATCTGGGCCTAAATCCATCGTTTTTTTGCACTCCACACCACCCTGGGTTAGACAGGGGCTATATGCAAATCAGCTCTGACCCTGTGCCTCATGGGAACAGTCCAGTCCGAACTACCAAGCCATGTCTTTCCAGGGTGGTGTGGAGTGCAAAATAACGATGGATTTAGGCCCAGATCCTTGTACTGGGGTGAATGTATGACATTGTTCTACATTCTGTCCATCAACTGTGTTTTTTGCAATTTCACCCCGAGTGGGCTGGGGATGCTCAGACGTGAGTCCCAGGCTCTCCACACCACTGGAGTCAAGCTATCCAGGCTGATGAAGGCTGATAGCCAGAAACCGGTCCTTGGATGCTTGATTCCGGTCTGGGAAAGACATGGCTTGGTAGTTCGGACTGGACTGTTCCCATGAGGCACAGGGTCAGAGCTGATTTGCATATAGCCAGTGTCTAAACCAGGGTGGTGTGGAGTGCAAAAAAACGATGGATTTAGGCCCAGATCCTTGTACTGGGGTGAATGTATGACATTGTTCTACATTCTGTCCATCAACTGTGTTTTTTGCAATTTCACCCCGAGTGGGCTGGGGATGCTCAGACGTGAGTCCCAGGCTCTCCACACCACTGGAGTCAAGCTATCCAGGCTGATGAAGGCTGATAGCCAGAAACCGGTCCTTGGATGCTTGATTCCGGTCTGGGAAAGACATGGCTTGGTAGTTCGGACTGGACTGTTCCCATGAGGCACAGGGTCAGAGCTGATTTGCATATAGCCAGTGTCTAAACCAGGGTGGTGTGGAGTGCAAAAAAACGATGGATTTAGGCCCAGATCCTTGTACTGGGGTGAATGTATGACATTGTTCTACATTCTGTCCATCAACTGTGTTTTTTGCAATTTCACCCCGAGTGGGCTGGGGATGCTCAGACGTGAGTCCCAGGCTCTCCACACCACTGGAGTCAAGCTATCCAGGCTGATGAAGGCTGATAGCCAGATACCGGTCCTTGGATGCTTGATTCCGGTCTGGGAAAGACATGGCTTGGTAGTTCGGACTGGACTGTTCCCATGAGGCACAGGGTCAGAGCTAATTTGCATATAGCCAGTGTCTAAACCAGGGTGGTGTGGAGTGCAAAAAAACGATGGATTTAGGCCCAGATCCTTGTACTGGGGTGAATGTATGACATTGTTCTACATTCTGTCCATCAACTGTGTTTTTTTGCAATCTTTAAGATGGTGGCGCTCCCGCGTCTGATATACCAACTGCAAAACCATCCGGTGCTGGTCCTACAGAGCTGGTTTCGGCGCCTTAACACAGCGTTGAGTGGCTTCCTCTGGGAGGGGGGCGCCGTGCGGGTTGCCTTGCGAACTTGCTTTCGATCCGCATACATTGGGGGACTGGCCACGTCTGATGTATTATCATACTACCAGGCGTCCCATCTCCTAGTCTTGAACGAGTTGTAGTATGCAGACAGGAGAGATCCCGCATATGCAGTGGAACGGGCCTTGATGGGCACTGCTTCCTTACACACTTTGCTATACTCTGCATCCCTCCGGAGGTCCCTGCCGTCCAATACACAAGTGGTCTTCCAGGTATGGCGTCAGGCCCTGCGGAGGATGGGATGGTGGAATGTCCTAACTCTGGAGACCCCATTGTGGCGGAATGGTAGATTGCCTCAGCTTGCTGCCCTGGCGGGCTTCCGGGGCTGGGATGCGATTGGCATCTCTACCCTAGGGGATGTTATGTCCGGGCGTGTACTCAAATCCTTTGACACCCTACGGGTGGAATTCGAAATGCCACGTACCCAATTCTATAAATATCTCCAATTCCGACAGGCCCTTACTCCGTATCTTGAGGGGGTGGAGGACTTGCCGGATTTCAGTCCCATCGAGGCTAAGGTCTTCATGGGGGACTTGCCTGATAAGAAGATATCCTGTATCTACCAAACCTTAGTGCGGCATTGCTCCACAGACCTACTACATCTTAAGACCATGTGGGAGAGGGATGTTGGGGAGTTTGATGAGGAGGACTGGGTGGAGGCGCTAGAGGGACCCAGGGGAGCAGCCATTTCCACGCGCTTGCGACTCATTCAATTTAGGTACCTCCATCGTACGTACTATACTAGGCAGCGCTTGTGGAGTGCGAGCTTGATAGCGTCCCCGGACTGCCTTAGGTGTGGGTCGGAGGAGGGCACGCTGATGCATACAGTGTGGGACTGCAGGGTCATAGGGAAGTTCTGGGATGGGGTGTTCAGATGCTTGAATGAGGCCCTGGCCTGGGTGCTTCAGAAAGATCCTAAGCTGGCCCTCCTGCACATACTGGCTGGCGTAGGGGGCAATCGGTATAAGCGCCACCTACTACTGCAAACGTTTCTTTTTTGAAGATGATTGATATACCGCGAGTGGCTGTTATTCCGGTTAAGATTGCAGATACTTCAAGCGTGTCATCTGCGCAATCACAGGAATGAACTCAAACGTTTTCTTTCAAGATAAATGATACTCCGTACGTTCTGGGCGCTTGAGTCGAGATATGGCTATATGCGGGCCTGAACGACGGGTAACTGGTAGCGTCTCCTTGGTAGATGAGAAAGAAACGTTTGAATTTATGCCAGGGGTTGCGCAGATGAAGCGCTTGAAGTGACTGCAGCCTTAACGGGAGAAATTGTTATTCATGGTGCTCGGTCTGATAAACACCAATATCTTTATGATCAGATTTTCACCTGGATGCCTGTTGATGTAATCACAAAGATTTCCATTTTAATGATAACCATATTGATGATATAATACAAAGTGGAAATACCAATATAAAGACGAATCCAATCTTGAAGCTGTTGTTGAACAGGAATTTGTACATAAACGGTTGTTAGAGTTTTTTAGTTGAAATACTCGTGGCTCCTGAAGAAGGCGTTTTGTTTGACGCCGAAACGCGCGTAGAGACCAACTAATGCCACTAGTTGATTTTAGAACTATTGTTTTGTTTTAATTGTGTATGAATTCTTATATGATCAATTGTGTATTATCAATTTTGATTATAATTGTATGATATGAATTGTTTTTAATATGTTTACGTAGATTAAAATTAAGTTGACTTTTAAAGAAATTTCGTGCCTTGTTTGTTCTCTCATATTACGATCTCATCTTTTCCTCTATGTTCTTAGTGAATACCTAGGGTTATATACATAATTGCTTTCCCTGTCCTAGGAAGTGTATTTACTTTCACAGGGGGTCCTTGTTATTTTCATATTATGGACTATTGTATGGGCATGGAACAACCAATATTTGTAGCCAGGGGCTGTCCTCGAAAGCACTATAAGATATGGAAGAGGTGGGCAGACTATCGGGGCCTGGATTTGGAACCACCACTGGAGGACAATGCTCTCCAGTCCCCCTGACAGCCCGACAACCAGGACTGCACACTGACACTGTGTCACATTTGGCAGGGGTAATATTTGACGAGCAACATACAGGCGGAGTAGGCGGCGCGCGCGCACGGGGGGGGGGGGGTTGGGGGGGTGGGGGTTGTCTTGTCATTTCACTGTTTTTCCCCATTTGTCTGTTTCCCTATGATAGTAATTGCATGTGATTTGCGATTGATAACTTGCCTCTGGTGATTGTCTCTGGTTGTCAGAGCGTTGCTTGATATATGTTCACTATGCAATCACTAAAATCTGTTTTTAAAAAAAAAAAAGGTGGATGTCAGTTAGAGCACATGTGTGATTAATGAAATTTGGCATAAAGAATTCTGAAATCCACAGACTACGATCCTCTTGCCCCTACCACCAATTCATTCTCACCCCCTCATGAACAAGGGGCAAGCTTGTGATGTGTACAGAATCAGAGATCCCGCAACAAGACATGAGATGTATGTTGGGCCTGAGATCCACGCTTTCAGCGGCTGTAGGAAATCATATAAAGCATGTATCAGGGAGAAAGCTTGGACTCCTGTCGAATGAAGCACTGGGTGTGGCAGGGTAGATTAAGAGGGCAGTGACCAGATTTCTTGCTGTGTCTGCTGCTGTTTTTGAGGGTATAAAGAGTGTCATGTCATTGCTATACAAGCTTCTCATCAAGAGAGGCATGAAAAGTGTAAATACAAGACAGAGAGAAAGGTTAGATATACGTATTGAAGGATGGTGGCGACTATGGGAAGACAGAGGCAAGAATAGCATAGTGGTCCTACACACAGAAGATGTGTATAAAATCACATCTGGATGGCACTTGACAGCAGAGAAGCTGAACATCATGTATCCTGGAGAAGGTGGTCTGTGCTGGCAAGAATGTGGAGAGGGGAGCATATTATTAATGACTTAAGTCCATTTACAGTCGGGTAAAATAAATGATTTGTTACTGCGAGGAATGATCTTACTGTGGTTTCGCCTTTTTTCCCCAGGAGTTTTATATAACGCGCTCGAACTCGACCCGAAGGTATCAGGGCACTTTACCTGAGCACCAGTTGCATATCAGTAACTCACTGTGATACAATGAAAGAGAAAGGTCCATTACAGCCAAAGGAGAAACACCAAGAACGATAAGCAGTGCTTTAAATAGAAAAAAATAAGTGCAGGTACTCATCAAGTTAGGTTGTGGGCTACTGGGCGGCCCAGGGGCTGTGGCTTGGGGGTGGAGCTAGAGGCAAACATTTAATGGGATCCAGATTTTCTTGGTGCATATTTTTTTTTAACACATTTTTATTTAGTTTTATAGTATCAAAGCATACTGTTATTCCAAGATCATTGTTACATAACCATTTATATCAAGGTGTTCCATCTCGAATCCTCTGTTTACACAGGTATGCACATAAAGTTCCATCAGTACATTACTTATTGTGCATGCAATAAAACCCAAAACTGTACCCCAACTTCCCCCCTCCCCTAAAGGTCACGGTCTCTGTCCGCCCATTACACACTGCTCTGAACATGCAGTGAACAGCTACATCATTAATTGTGTCCGGTCCGCACAATCAACATTACACTACTTCCCAACATTGGTTCACAGCGCACATACTGCATGAGTCCCTTCCGTACCAGTCATCCGCTTCCTAAGTCACAGAATCCAAATCATATGATCGCAACCCTTCTAACATAACTTCCCATTCGAGGGAGATTGGGGTTTTACGTAGGCCTCTGATTTCTTCTCTGCGCAGTGCCGCACCCTCTGCGCCACCCCAGCGTAACAATTCCATGTGCCAGGTTCGCACTTCAGGGGGTTTACGAGACTTCCATCTCATGGTTATATTTCGAACAGCCAATATAAATGCAAGGTTTACAAATCGGTGCTGTACTTTATGGGTATTGCGATGGGTGTGGAGCCCCAGTGTATCAGTAATGACAAGCTGTGTAGCTGACCCTGTCATGTGTCGAACTGTATCCCAATATCCCTGTATTTTCGGGCATTCCCATATCATGTGTATAAAGCCCGCTCCTTCTAGAAGACATCTCGGACACAAGTGCTGCGTTTGGGGAAACATCTTGTCTAGTCTATTCTGAGTTAAATATGCACGATGTAACACCATTGTTTGGATAAATTTGAATTTGGCATTGGGTGGGACTTTTCTGGGGTATTCCAATACTATCGACCATTCCTTCTCCGATATTTCTTTACCCATATCTAATTCCCATAGGGTCTTCAGCGTTTGCAGGGAGACTCTTGTATGTGTGCTAATTCCAGCATATAGCCATTTAATCAGATGACGCCCTCCGCCCATGTAATATACCATTTTAATCAATTCATTCTCAGGGGGGGGGGCTGTTCTCTGTGGGGCCCAATGCAACCTAATGAATCTGATCAGTGCTGCATGCATTAGGTACAAATGTGCCGGGGAGCCAGTCTGATTTATAAACGTGTCATGGTCCATTGGTGTCTCTTCCCCGAACAAATCCGCCACTGTACTAATACCCACGTCCAGCCAGGGCGTCAATTTGCGCTTCGTAAGCCTACCACTTGCTAGCGTAATTCCTAATAATGGTATGTTCCCTGAGTACCTCTGTGTCGTGTTTGTGTACTGCAACGCCGCTTTCCAGCACTGTAGTGCCGTCTGCAGTAGTGGGGGAAGATCTGTTGGGGCCCTGTTACCCGGCAATAGCAAAGCATGTAGTGACCCACTATCTATGTCTGTGTCCGTATAGTCTTTTTCTTGCAGATTACGTCCCGCCGTCCAATACGACAACCATTGCAGCTGACAGGCGTAATAATAGGCACGACAATCTGGCACTCCTAGGCCACCCGCCCTGGTACCAACTTGTAGTTTTTTTAGGCTAATACGTCGCCTGCCCTTTCCCCATATGAGATCTGTAACCAGAGTGTTGAGCAAACTAAAGGTATGCTGTGGCACGATCAATGGCAAATTCGTAAAATAATATAACAAACGCGGCAAAACAACCATTTTAGCAATAGCCGCTCTGCCCGTAACAGAGAGCGGTATCGCACTCCAGAAAGCGACACTGGATCTCAGTGCTCTAATCGCTTTATTCAGATTGCCCTCCAACATGTCTTCATGTTTCCTATATATTTGAATGCCTAATATCTAAACGTCGACTGTGTGACATGAATATTAATGCCTCCAATATCTAGCTCTGTAGTGCCCTCCTGCTCCACAAAGAAAAATGCATGTGTTTTTGTGGTGTTTAAAGCCAGTCCCGATATGAGTTCGAAACTACGAAACGTCTCAAACAGCGCGTCCAATGGTCTGCTAAGCTCAGATATATACATGAGGATGTCATCGTGTACGCCAAAAATAAGTGAGTCATATTACCAATTGGTATCCCCCAATCTAGGAAATCCTGTTGTAACTTTAGTGCCAATGGCTCCAACGCTAGAATAAAAATTAGGGTTGGACAACGGGCAGCCCTGCCTCGTCCCTTTATGTATGGTATATTCCTCTGAGATATGTCCTCCCGTTCTAGTGCGTGCCGTGGGGGCGTTGTATAATATTCGTATCCACGTTATGTATTCTATCGGTATTCCAAATTTTTGCAGTGCCTGGAACATATATTCCCAGTGTATGGAGTCGAAGGCCTGCCTAAGGTCCAGCGAAAGGCAGCCTGCATGGGGTATCGCTTCGGGGCCTCTGTTAGCAGATAATGTAATTTCCTTATGTGAAGGGAGGTGCTGCGAGCAGGCAAGAAACCCGTTTGATCTATGTGTATCAACTTTGATAGATGCGGGAGCAGCCTATTTGCTAGTGCTTTACTCAATATTTTGTATTCCGTGGTTAGTAACGATAAAGGCCAGTAGCCCTTCTCCTATACCTCTTTATATAAGTCTACCAATTGGGGTACCAGAGCCTCTGCATATGTATCATAGAACTCAATGGGGAGCCCATCAAAACCAGGTGTTTTGTTGCGCGGGAGCCCCTTCATTGCTACCCTGATCTCATGTGATGTAACGTGTCCTCTTAGGCCCTTTCGTAGCGGTCCCGGAATTGTTGGACAAGTTAGGGCGGATATTCTTGGTGCATATAATAGAGACATTTCTGTTATGTTTTGAGTATGCTTGTTCTCTTTCACACCCACAAATGTGCTCATTCAGTTCCTCTCTCCTCACCTTAAACACACCATTTTCTTTTGTCAATATATTATCAGCTGCCTACCTCCTTTGCACACTTGCACATATAATCATAATTAAAATGAGCAAATATGGAACTATTGCTATGTGCACTATGCTGAGCAGCCAAGGATTGGATGTGCACCAGTGTCCCACTGGCTGGCATAATGAGAAGCTCACACTGCCTTCATTCTAAATCTAAAGCTATTAAATCGTACCCCACCATGAACACTAATGTATGCCCTCAACCCACCCAGATTACAAAGCCTCATTTGTAAGACTGGATATATTGCACCGCCTACTGATACAGACGGACCTGGGGCAAATAAGTAATTAGAGGCAGCTCAGACATATCTCGAGAGACCTAAAATCGGAAGTGGGTGAAATGGATGGGGATAGTCCCATAGTGAATTTACATACGTAGGGAGTTTACAGCTTAATAAACAATACTTCAATTGTGCATGTTACAGAGTGAGTATTTGTCAAGGACAGAAATCTCCCATGGCAACCTCTTATTATAAGGCCCAGAGGTACCATGATCTCTTGATGGAGATGACATTGATACATTGTGGGGCTAAATGAATTTTTGGGAGAGGACACTTTATCATGTGGGCCCCTTCTTGGCATTCCACAGACACCTTGGGTCTGCTGTTCTAAACAGAGTGGTGCCAAAGAACACCTTCACTTTATCCAAAGTATTCCAACCTCCCCACTGCACCACATGGCACACCCCTCCACAAGAATATGCTGCAAATCAAGTTAGTGAGTCTGACATTTCTCAATTCAGAGTTCACAAGTATATGTTAATGCCCAGTAATAACTAATAATTCACCATTTTAAGCAGTCTGGAATCTTCTTAAAGAAAATAACAAATAAAATCACACACAAACTTGTGTCTCCAGAGCAGGGCAGACATAAGGCATGGGCAAACTGGAACCAGGCTCAAGGTGGCTTACTTCAGATGGGTGCACTGAGCTTCCCTATCAAGTTGATTTTTATATCATTTTTGGAGATGCCAAAGTACTGTGCCACACATGGATTCCACAAACACACAGAACATGCTTGCCACTGTGAGAAAGCAAATCTGAGTTAAGAGTCCCCAATACCTTTCACCTTTTCTTACTTGTTTCGGCCACAAGGCTGAGCTCTTTATTGTTCTTAATGTATGTTTAAGATTTACACCCACCCGCATGAGATACCTTTACATCTCTTTTTAGAATGTGGAGGTCCAACAGATTCTAGCTATGTGCGTGCTGAGCCATGCTAAGCAGATAACTGAGGGGTTATCCTAAATCTGTGCCAAACTCCCTGAGTTTTTCATGGGATTCAGCAAGTCAGCTCTGCTTACCTCACAGACCCTTTTTTTTATCTTACTCTGTGGGCCTGTGACAAAGGAAGGGCATTTCCATACGCTAAAACAAAAATCATGTATTTTATACCGCTTTCACTAAACTCTTTACATGAAACAGTATTATGTGAAATTCTTAATACTGATTTGAACTTGATACCTAGTCTATGGACCTTGGAAGGATTAACTGCTGAAACATCTTCACCAAGATTCAAATGTGAGACCCGCACATCACACACCAATCTTGGCAGACGGCTGGCCTTCCTAAGTAAGATGAGCATCCTATTTCACCAAGCGGAATAGCAGCAGTCCCTTCATTTCACTATACCAGGAAGAAAAAGTCACCTCATCTCACTGCACCAGGGAAAATAGGTGCCAGTCTCTTGATCTCACCAGAAGGACTAGAGAAACCCCCTAATTTACTCCACAAGAAAGACTGGAGCCAGTCCCATGCACCAGAGCCAGATGGCCGTTTTTGCTGCATTTTTAGATGCTGGCTGGTAGGAATATTGGGAAAACCAGAGAAATACGATAGTTTTTCCCTGCTAAGACATAAACCTAAACTATATGAAGAAATCTGTCAAAACGCCTTCGGGGGCTGTCTAAAATGTTTCAGAATGATTAACAAAACAAACAGATAACTGTCATTCAATAAAACAGTCCTGACAATTTTACAAGAGTTGTTTTTCACTTCCAAGCTCTTGGCTGTTCCAGAATAAGAAAAGCATTGCTAGTATTTTCTGTCTGTTCCCTTCCTTAAGTTTCTGACATACTTTTTTTCCCCTTTATACCCATACCTCACTTCCAGTTTGAGGCAAAGAATGGCCCTGCTACCGAGGGGTGGCCACCTGCAGAGAACGTGATGGCCTCCTAGACATCCTATTCAGTATTCCTCTTTGGGCCCTGACTAGAAATTTCCGTCCTCTCTTTTCTGACAACGTGGGCGCTGACAGGTGCAGCTGGGAAAGAAGGAAGGGGAAGCCATAGCGAACAGCTCCCTCTAGAGGCATTCCCTTCGTTTCTGCAAGGTGACGCCATGGACACATTTAAAGCAGAGGCTGCTCTCTGGAAAATGGCCACAGTAGCTAGGGGTGCAGGTGCATTCTCACGTGACCGTTTTGCCCAAAACCAGACAGGCCCAGTACCGGCCCATTTAACGCACTGACGATAAGTCTGGAAATAGCAAGAAAGTGAGATGGCTTTTTTAAATATACCAAAAGGAAAATGCTGTTCAGAACGTTTAAAAGAACTTTCTTTAACAATCAGTATACATTTAATTAACTGAAAATGATTTGTATGGATTAAGAGAATTAACCTGCAACGATAAAAAACTGCTGGTCCTGCGAGGAAAGGTGAGTGCAGCAGTGCTTTTTCTCCACATAACAACTTGTCTGCAGCAATGCATGGCGACGGATGCACAAGCACCAGAAGCCAAGCCTACCTGGACAGAGGTGACAGAAGCAAGTTAAGTCCTGGCGCCTCTGCTGACGTACGAGCTAGGCAAGCTCGGGCATGGTGGCAAAGAGTCCATTTCTCCATGTGCCTCTTGAAGCGGACACCTGGCCCGGGTGAAAACAGAGGAAGGTGTCGGCCCGGGGAGCGATGAGACAACAGTGCTGTCTGAATATAACCGAAGTAACGGAGGGAGTAGCTGTATCCTCCGATCGTGTTGGACGGGCCACGGGGTCAGGAGTCGGAACCCCACCGAGGATGGTTTACATCCAGTTAAGTTGAAAAAATAACTGTGTGGGCGGGGTGCGAGCGCACAGTTACAGCGCGGGGGGGCTTTACGGTAGGGTGACCAGAATTTTAAAGCCAAAAACTGGGATATTTCACAAAAATAGAAGAAGGACTACAATTTTACTCCAAGAGATGAGAGCGCTCCTCGGCAGAGAATTACAGAACAGGCAGTAAGAACATACATAAAATGCAATTTTAAGCCCAGTAGCTTGCCTGTTAATTGAATTGCTTTCTTGAAACAACTGCTCAGTATCCCTGCTTTTGTAAAACATAAAAAACACCTCCCAACATTTTCAGTCGACCCTCTCCAAAAACGGGGACATGAGCTAAATTTCTTGAAATTTGCTGGGACAGCTGGTTAAAAACAGGGACCGTCCTGGCAAAACGGGGACACCTGGTCACCCTACTTTACGGGCTTGCTTCTGTGAATGCCCCGTGGTGGTCTAGACGGCCGGTAGCTTGCGACAGACAGTGTTCAGTTTAAATTGCAGCTGAGAGTAAATGAATAGGAATTTTTTGCATCACCCTGTGTTTCAAATCCTCCGTCAGCCGAGTGTCTAGATTATTTCCTTCAAGCCTCTTCTGTGATCCTATGTTGATAAGAGCTGCCACTATGCGCCGCTCTGTTGATGTAAACTTGCAGTCCTTAAGCGTGACTCGGAGAACATGGCTGCGTTTATACTGTCGAAATCAGGTGGGAACCAATTTACCATGGCAGAGAAACGTACCTTGTAAGTGAAAGGCTTTGGCTCAGAACCGGGTCAGTGGAGTATCGCGTAACCAGTTTTGTGACTGGATTATTTCAATTCGAGGGTAGGGAAAGCTGCTGGGGGTAATTTAAATATATATAAAAATGTTATTTGTTGTACAGAAACTACTCGTGGAGACCTTTTGTTTCTCCTGCGTGACCGTCAAGTCCGGCTCAGCTTCAGGAAGCCCGGCTCAGCTTGAAGAGGCGGAAATTAATTTGCCAATTGTCCCGCTTACTCCCTTCTAGTTTCTTTGAAATCTGCGTGGTTTACGGAGTGCAGCTCAGAGCTCTGTAATGCTATTGTGCATAAACAGTGATTCATATGTGTCCTGAAAACAAATTACATGTCCAACTACGCAACACGTTACCCAATATAGATAGAACAAAGTACAGCTATGAGAATCACTGCTAAATCATAGTATATCCACTGAACGTTTAGGAGTTTGCAAAGGAAGAATTTAGATTAGTGCGTTTTTAGCAGGTGTCCTGGATACAGATCAGGCCTGTTTATATAAGGTTTTGTAATGATTTACTCAGTGCAAGTAAGGGAAATAATCATTGGGTTTTCGTGAGGGGGAATTGGGATTGGAGAAGCATCTCTTAAATTGTCTTCTCCTTCCTTGCTTTTATGTGACTAAAAGTGCTCATGCATTAATTTGTAAAACCTGATGTCTTCGGTTTCACCAATGGCAGTCAGCGGTAATGCCATGAAAATTGGCATCCCGTGAGGAGATTTTGAGGCTAGTTGTTAACATTCGACAACCTGCGCTCGAGATAGCTAAGTTTTATGAACACCAGCCGTATCTTACCACTACCAGTATGTGCTGGGTGATAAATCAGATTATGAATTCGAAGTAATACCGATGCATTCTATGTTAGTTACAAGACGTTTCTGTTTGGGTTCCCATGGCCAATGCGGTTCTAATCCTGTACACGTGCTGTTACCAGACCATCAATGTGTGTAGCAGTTGGGCCTGCATGCTATGCTCTCAGAAGTCGGTATACACAACGTAGGCTAGACAGCTTGATGTCCGCAGCCTCAGCCTACCACGTGTTCATTTCACGTGCTCACCTCTGCTCCAGAATTGAATTATATGGCACAGAAGATACAGCATATTCATATTGTATTAATGAGATAAAGGAATGTTTCACAGCCGCATATTGTTTATTAAGCGACTTCCCTCTTTCATGATTGCTTAGTGTCACCGTGTATATGTATGTATGTATCCGTACCACCACTTGCGACCTCAGAGCACAACATTGCACCAGGGTTTGTTAGCTCCTTTCTTTCTTTTCATGGGTGCATGTCCAGTGGGGACTAGGGACAGGGTGTGTGTTTATGTCTAGATGCATATGTGTAGTATATCTGTGTGTGCACACGTGCATGTATGGGGAGAGGAATGAAGATTGCATGGACGAAAGTCTGGAATGGGGTTTCTGTTTTGGCATACATGAAGCTACACCTAGCTGCCTGCGCTACCATCTAGTGGTCAAGTTTAAAAGTGCGGAATCATTGGTATTTTCATGATGGTCCGACGAGATAGATAGAGGGGTAGCTAGCATGATTAAGGGGGGCTTTCTTCACATGGGGATGCCAGAATCTGCGCTAATGATGGGGTTTGCATTACTCTAAGCGGTTGGTTTGATAAATACCATTTATATTTAGGCTATTGGAAAAGATGGAAAATATAGCAATAAGATTTTATTGAGTGAGGTGAGCGCGAGACACACCGAGAATCATTGTCGCAGGCGCCGGGCTGGGTCTAAGCACCGGCAGTCTAAACTGGTCTTTAGCGGGCTCTGTTTTGAGCCCTATCACAGGTGCCCTGTTTTTCCAGACTGTAGGGACAACAGGAACTTCGATGTTACGTTTTTTAAAATTACGTGAGCTAAACATCCGGGCTTAGCATGGTGTGCTGCCTTAAATTGTGTTTTGATGTTTCTGCCATTGCATCCAGATATATGATACAACAACAAGTAACATCATACCTACAAGGTTTTCAAAGGTGGTTAGCTGTAGAAGGCGCATAGGCCATGACGTCATGCCATCATTTCTCCACTAAAGAGAAGTGAGCACACATACAGGCAACAAGTCCCTGTGTTTGTTTTCTTTCTTCATCTACTAGCTGGGACGGGCCCAGAGCTCAGGATGGTTCGTGTATGGATATTTGAATTATTGCTCATTCCTATGAACATCCAACTTTCTTTTCTCTTCTGAACTTTTTACATCACTGAATGCAACGGTAGGGACTGTCATTTAGGCCCCCCCCTGCTCATCAGTTCGGAATAGCATTCTGCTCTGGAGTGTTAGTTTATTGGAATTTTTAGAAACACTAACAGCAGCAAGTCCCAGGGTCTGTTATCTAGATGGGACGGGCCCGGAGCTCAGGATGGCTCTGGTATTGATGTTTCAATTATTGCTCATTCCTATGGTGGGTGCGTCACATGGTTATCTCATGAACATCCAACTCTTCTCTTCTGAACTTTATGCATTACTGAATGCAACGAGACTAAGGTGGCATTGACTTCCAGGGCTTTGCCACTCGGACCAAGAGAGTGAATCCTCCAGTGGATTTCTTATGGAAACCTAAATTTGGAATCTGAAGTGCTACCTCTGAGCGAGGAGCCCTGTTTTTGTCTGAATTACTTACAGTTGGTTTATAGTGGTACTCCTTTTCATTGAGATGCTCTGTAGATGGTACAAAATGCCTTAAACATTGATCTAGCCAGATCAGGTCGCCATCGGGGTGCCTGTGGAAGTGGCGTCATTTGTTCTTGGAGCAAAGTATGTGAGAATAGCGTGAGAAGGTTGCCTGGCATATGCTGTCCATTATGCTAGTGGGCACGTCGCACCAGTCCAAACGACCCTTATTGATGGGAGGTTACAGACAACCTTATTAAAAAACTATCCTAGTGGTAGCCGTGGAGGGAAGCCTCCAGGCTAAGTCTTGGAGGAATGTAAAGCAGCTTGTTTTACCAATCTATAATCCCAAGAATGAGTAAATGGTAGGAGAACCACACCAGGTGTATCTAAAATATATGAATTTTCTAAGCACATCCCTCGAGTCCCATGATGAGATTAGAGGCAAATAATTACAGTCGGTAAACTTATTTAGCACACAGTAATTTAGCACCATATACGTTGAGCTCTAGGGGTGTACCAAGCCATATATCAGTAAAGTGGTAGGGGAACCACGAATGGCATAGAGACAGGGCCTAGAGCCTGTAGAACTGCTGGGGCCACCACAATGGCATCAACCGAACTGATGGTCACATCAACAGTGGGAAGCTCTACACGCTAATGACTTCTTTCCTGAGGTCTTGATATTCCTACACCCTGGCCCTTGTTGTTATACCTTCAAAGGTATCCCGGTGCTCCGTTGCAGCATCAATTAGGCAGTGGGGGATCGGTGTCTAAACCCCGGGGCTACATGTGCTGGTAGTGCGCTTGGGTAGCGACGGCAAGTAGTCATGAAAGGGCTATGGCAGTCACTGGGGTATACAGGTTTATTATTACGCAAGGTGATACTAATAGGCACACCACGGTAGCATTGAGTTAAGTGCGCTACATGTGACTCAAGTGACACAAGCTGATGCTATGCCGACCACTCGCAAGTGACGAGTAAGGAAGGGAATACATACGGGGTTAATGCCAGCTAGGGCCTAGCATCTGAAGACAATGAATGCAGACACGGGTGGGGCAGCTGTAGTTGGGAAGCCAGGAACCCTACCCATCATACAGCGCTACTGCACAGCACTTCACACTGTGTATTGTCAGGAAGGAATCAGGGATGGGCTATTGCATTTACGGTGGACTATAGGTCTAGGCTTTCACGAAGGTCATACTACCAGGCACCCTCACGGTTGCCATGATGTAAATGCCCCGCAGGTGGCACAAGTCGGATGCTATGAGACACACTGACGGTTGCAGGTTGATTGGAAATGCATCTGGGGGCAGACTTTAGCTATGGCTTAGCGTGTTGCAAAACATAGTACGCGCATGTGTACTGTATTTTTCGTACGGAAACCAGAAACACTAATCGTTCTGTGTCTGTTTTATTTTATGTCTGACTGGACCCATGGTTGATACCCGGGAAGACCTCCACACCACAATTACAGGAGGTGGACAGCCAAGAGGATCAGTACACCGGCATCGGGAGTGTCGAAGAAAAGCATCAAGTGTGAGGAGCGGCCATTTCAACGGTGAAATCGGTGCCGGCTGGTAAAGGTGCTACCCATGTATCATAATTGTAATGTGTGATGGTCACGCATTGGTGTTGCCAGGGGCAGGGCCCCCGTAATGTAGCGGGATGTTGCATCACATAAAGTGGCAGGGCCCCAGTAATGTAGCCGGATGCTGCATCACATAAAATATTTACAACAAGGGGTGGTGAGGGACAGAGTCTCTGAATTAAGCAGAATACTCTCACCCTGTCAAGAGATCAGGGCTAGATCCAACACCGTTTTTTAGCTCACTGCACCATCCCAGTTTCAGAACCTGGCTGTATGCAAATTAGTCTGTTCCTGTCCCAGTGCATGATGGGAACAGGGCAAACCAAACTACAAAAGCCAATTCTTACACTGGGAAGGAAACAAGCTTCCGGGGACCGGTTTCTGGCATTACAGCCGTCTTCGGCCCGGCTTGCTTGAATCCTGATGGTGCAATGAGCAAGGGACTCATGTCTGAGTATACCCTTCCACGCTTAGGGTGGACACAAATATTTACAACAAGGGGTGGTGAGGGACAGAGTCTCTGAATTAAGCAGAATACTCTCACCCTGTCAAGAGATCAGGGCTAGATCCAACACCGTTTTTTAGCTCACTGCACCATCCCAGTTTCAGAACCTGGCTGTATGCAAATTAGTCAGTTCCTGTCCCAGTGCATGATGGGAACAGGGCAAACCAAACTACAAAAGCCAATTCTTACACTGGGAAGGAAACAAGCTTCCGGGGACCGGTTTCTGGCATTACAGCCGTCTTCGGCCCGGCTTGCTTGAATCCTGATGGTGCAATGAGCAAGGGACTCATGTCTGAGTATACCCTTCCACGCTTAGGGTGGACAAAAATATTTACAACAAGGGGTGGTGAGGGACAGAGTCTCTGAATTAAGCAGAATACTCTCACCCTGTCAAGAGATCAGGGCTAGATCCAACACCGTTTTTTAGCTCACTGCACCCTCCCAGTTTCAGAACCTGGCTGTATGCAAATTAGTCTGTTCCTGTCCCAGTGCATGATGGGAACAGGGCAAACCAAACTACAAAAGCCAATTCTTACACTGGGAAGGAAACAAGCTTCCGGGGACCGGTTTCTGGCATTACAGCCGTCTTCGGCCCGGCTTGCTTGAATCCTGATGGTGCAATGAGCAAGGGACTCATGTCTGAGTATACCCTTCCACGCTTAGGGTGGACAAAAATATTTACAACAAGGGGTGGTGAGGGACAGAGTCTCTGAATTAAGCAGAATACTCTCACCCTGTCAAGAGATCAGGGCTAGATCCAACACCGTTTTTTAGCTCACTGCACCATCCCAGTTTCAGAACCTGGCTGTATGCAAATTAGTCTGTTCCTGTCCCAGTGCATGATGGGAACAGGGCAAACCAAACTACAAAAGCCAATTCTTACACTGGGAAGGAAACAAGCTTCCGGGGACCGGTTTCTGGCATTACAGCCGTCTTCGGCCCGGCTTGCTTGAATCCTGATGGTGTAATGAGCAAGGGACTCATGTCTGAGTATACCCTTCCACGCTTAGGGTGGACAAAAATATTTACAACAAGGGGTGGTGAGGGACAGAGTCTCTGAATTAAGCAGAATACTCTCACCCTGTCAAGAGATCAGGGCTAGATCCAACACCGTTTTTTAGCTCACTGCACCATCCCAGTTTCAGAACCTGGCTGTATGCAAATTAGTCTGTTCCTGTCCCAGTGCATGATGGGAACAGGGCAAACCAAACTACAAAAGCCAATTCTTACACTGGGAAGGAAACAAGCTTCCGGGGAAGGGTTTCTGGCATTACAGCCGTCTTCGGCCCGGCTTGCTTGAATCCTGATGGTGCAATGAGCAAGGAACTCATGTCTGAGTATACCCTTCCACGCTTAGGGTGGACAAAAATATTTACAACAAGGGGTGGTGAGGGACAGAGTCTCTGAATTAAGCAGAATACTCTCACCCTGTCAAGAGATCAGGGCTAGATCCAACACCGTTTTTTAGCTCACTGCACCATCCCAGTTTCAGAACCTGGCTGTATGCAAATTAGTCGTGGAAGGGTATACTCAGATGTGAGTCCCTTGCTCATTGCACCATCAGGATTCAAGCAAGCCGGGCCGAAGACGCATGAAATGGCAGAAACCGGTCCCCGGAAGCTTGTTTCCTTCCCAGTGTAAGAATTGGCTTTTGTAGTCTGGTCTGCCCTGTTCCCATGATGCACTGGGCCAGGGACAGACTAATTTGCATACAGCCAGGTTCTGAAACTGGGATGGTGCAATGAGCTAAAAAACGGTGTTGGATCTAGCCCTGATCTCTTGACTGGGTGAGAGTACTCTGCTTAATTCAGAGACTCTGTCCATCACCACCCCTTGTTGTAAATAATTTTGTCCACCCTAAGCGTGGAAGGGTATACTCAGATGTGAGTCCCTTGCTCATTGCACCATCAGGATTCAAGCAAGCCGGGCCGAAGACGCCTGAAATGGCAGAAACCGGTCCCCGGAAGCTTGTTTCCTTCCCAGTGTAAGAATTGGCTTTTGTAGTCTGGTCTGCCCTGTTCCCATGACGCACTGGGCCAGGGACAGACTAATTTGCATACAGCCAGGTTCTGAAACTGGGATGGTGCAATGAGCTAAAAAACGGTGTTGGATCTAGCCCTGATCTCTTGACTGGGTGAGAGTACTCTGCTTAATTCAGAGACTCTGTCCATCACCACCCCTTGTTGTAAATAATTTTGTCCACCCTAAGCGTGGAAGGGTATACTCAGATGTGAGTCCCTTGCTCATTGCACCATCAGGATTCAAGCAAGCCGGGCCGAAGACGCCTGAAATGGCAGAAACCGGTCCCCGGAAGCTTGTTTCCTTCCCAGTGTAAGAATTGGCTTTTGTAGTCTGGTCTGCCCTGTTCCCATGATGCACTGGGCCAGGGACAGACTAATTTGCATACAGCCAGGTTCTGAAACTGGGATGGTGCACTGAGCTAAAAAACGGTGTTGGATCTAGCCCTGATCTCTTGACTGGGTGAGAGTACTCTGCTTAATTCAGAGACTCTGTCCATCACCACCCCTTGTTGTAAATAAGCATCACATAAAATGGCATGGCTTATCAGAAAAACGTATTTCTACAGTAACGGCGCCCATGCTCGCAGGGCCACCAGGGTCAACATGGTTTATTCATAGGTTGCCAATTGGTAGGGCCAGCGATGGGGATGTGGCAATGCATAGTGCTAGCCTGGGCAACACCAGGAGTAGTAGGCGAATGCAACACCTCAGCACCCGGACGGCGGAGGTCAGGTAGCGTCACCGAGAAGGGGCGTTAGGTGCCTATGCGTAGGCCAGCCCCGGCTTTCGCCCCTGCAACTTGGGCAGGCTACTGAGTTAGGTGGGGTGTACACGTATAGGGCCAGGATAACCCGGATCACAACAACTACAGGGACCCAAAAGATGGGGTTTGGCTGTCCAGAGTGGGGAGTGAGAAGTAGTCGAGAGGCACACCCCTCCACCCTCAGTATTGAACTGCGGGTAGTGACGTTTTGGTTCAACTGGGCAGGTGGTTTCTGGTGGAAGGGATAATCTCAGTAGTAAGCAGGTTAGCAAAAATAAACCCAGACGGCACCAGGGGGGGTCTCAGTTGTTTCCTAGGTTACAGAAAAGGGGGGTGGACTCTGTTAGTGCGCTGAATCACGCGGTAAAGAACCACTCGGTAAAGATGACCAACACGTGGATTGAGAAATTATTTCGAACACCTCAATTGCAGTAGAGTCAGGCAGTGAGCTGCAGACAAAGAATAGTTGGCCATGGTGGGAGGGTCGCTTCTACTTACAGGATGGGGCACATTTGACGGTCAGGGAAGGCCCTATTGATATGGAACCTACTAGCAGGGGTAGAGGGTTTTTTATTAGGATGATATGACCTTTCAGGGTAGGCTGTTGGGGGGGGCCAGATAGTCGGTCAACTATGCTGGCCTGTGGCGGTAAGGTCATAATCGGTGAGCAGCAATTTAAGGTCCTTAGGGGGGGGCGGTCCCATTCACGAAAGGGGCCGCCCAGGGGGAGGGGCCACTGGTCTCTCCCAGAACTTCAGGGGCAGGATATCTGCTTGCTTGGGTGCGGGGGAGGGGAGTCAACGCTTTCCTCAGGCTGGTAGCCACCCCGCACATACACTACGACGTCATCAAGGTGCGCGAGTGTAAGGGCCCTCCTGTTATGGTTAAATGGAGTTCAGGGAGCGCACGTGGGTGAAACGTGCCCTGGGTTGCGCATGCGCATCTCGAACGTGAGAGCGCAGCTGTAAAGGATCTGACACCGGTTAGCGACCTTGCCGTACGACTTAATTATTAAAATGCAGTTAATTTTTCAGGATGTTAGATTCGGTTTGGAAACACGCTGTACTAGCTATTTGTTAAGGTTAGCCCATCATACCATGTCAAAATGGATGTTAATCTAATGTTCTGAAGTGTGCATTTAATAATTGTCTAAATGTTTATTTTTATTAAAATTTTTAATTTTGTTTCATATTTTAATAAATACGGCCAGGGGGGACCCTGACCCCCTGCCTTCCAAAGACCCAGGTGTTGACTGGTTGAATTAAGTAATGCAGTCTGTGTATTAAGGCGGGGGTGGCCGGTAGTCCCAGACCATGCTGACTCTCACTACTTCCCTTTAGTCATGTGGACACAACAGTAAATGGGCACAACGCCGTCACTCAAAATGCTAGACACCTGAAACGGATTTATGACATTACAACGCATGCTTTTACATCGCATGCCTTTACAACGCGGTTTTTACATAGCAAACATTTACAACGCATAGCGCTTTGGGGTGTTGGATAGTGAATAGTTTAATTTACTATTCCCACTCCAGTCCCCGTGGACACTAGGGAAGGTGTTGGATAGTAAATTAAACTTATTCCCTATCCTAGAGCGCCCCCCAGTGCAATGCGTTGTAATGGTTTGCGTTGTAAAAGTTGCGTCGTAAAGGCACTGCGTGGTAAAAGTTGCGTTGTAAAGGATGTTTCCCACCTGAAACACCCAATGACTGTCCAGTGGGAGGAGTCAATGTGAACTGCCCGGCTCTGGTGGCTCAGTGGACTAAAGCGTCCACTGTCGGGGTCTGTGTTCGACCTCATGGTCACAGGTTCAAATCCCGGTGGGTCCACTCAGCGTTTCATCCATCTGAGGTCGATAAAATGAGTACCATTGAGTTGGGTAACAACAAACATCTGTTATTCAGCACCAAGATGCCTCCGGATGAACGTGCGCTTTACAAATACGCATGTTATGTTGTGTTAATTACACTGGGGCGTGCCAACGGCAAATAGGACCGACCCACTTCCCACTCTATGAATGCTGACTTGTGGGCGGGTTCAAAATGCTAATGACATTTCCAGCAAGCAATAGCTGCAGGACGCTGACCTAAAGCCTCTCTCTATATGTTGTCATTTATGTACTATTGTTATATTATTTACAAAAAATCTGGCATAACAAATAAAGATGCCGTGTGGACCAGGTGATCCAAAAATTAAAAAATTAAATAATAAAACAAACACCTAATAAAATATTTAAACAAATAATGCATGGTTATGTCATACCTTGGGTTCGGGCTTGTTAGATATTTTCTTTAAAAGATCGTAAAGATGGACCCAGTTTCCATGCGAGTACCAGCCAGGCTTCTCCAGGAAAGGCAGTGAGTCTTGTTCCTGGTCATTTTCTGAAAGCACAAAAAAACATAATTCCATGTTTGCACTATTGCGCGACTGTTTAAGTTCTTGTATTACAGAAACGACTATCGTACACCTCATAGACACTGTTCTCTTGCCCACAGATGAAGAGGACTCCTGCCTCCTGATATTGCTGGACTTCTCAGTTGCCTTCGACACAGTCGACCATCCCACCTTCTGGTTAGAAGGCCATGAACCTGGCTCTTATGTGCTGTAAGCTGGAGTTAGGAGCCAGGAATCGTGTGCCTGCCCTGCAGACGAAGAGCGTGTATGCTCACGTCGAAGGGTAGTATATACATTTTGTGTTTAGCGGCCTTCAACTCCTAATGAGTGTATTTTTGTCCGTGTGCCGGGGAGTGCATGTTTATATCTGCTTGACTGTCTTAGTAGTATGTATGATGGTGTGTTTAAATGTTTGTGTGTGTGTAATATGAAAGCCTGCGAGATCGGCAATATTGGACCCAGGGGTGTCAAGAATGGGTGCCAGAGTGGTCAACAGTAAGTAATGTAATTCGACAGTTAGCTATGCCCAATCTGCTCCCCATAGAGTTGATGATACTGAGTATAAACAATGTTTTAAGAAAATTAACCCCCATACTGCGCTGAACGTTCCGCGCTAGTGCGTAATGTTCTATTACGCGGGCAGGGCCGCGACAACCAACGGACGTGCGCAGCACTACCGAGGTAGTGCACGCGACATCCGCTGGACATCGCCAGCAGCAATGAGGTTAACAAAGAGAGAAAAGCAAACATGCTGCTGCATAAGTATTACTGTGTTTACTGCTACTTGGCGTGATTGGTTCTCTTGGCGAGAAATCTGCTCTCTTTCATATCTCTCGCCTTTCACTGTGTCAATCTCCATGCTCCCTTCCACAACTCCTCCTGAATATCTTTACTTACGTCACTTTCTCCATTTGTTTTTTCACTATGTCCCTTTCATTCGTCTTACACGTCTCTCCTCTCTCTTATCTCTTTTTGTCCTCATTTCAGTGTCTCCCCTTTCTATTTTTTTCACACTGTGCTGTCTATTCTCCGGCTGTTCTTTCTCTTTACTGTGATGCATTTAGCTTTGTTTATAATGTGTGGTCTCTGCTCTCTTGTGTTTCTCCATACCTCTCATGTCTTTCCTTCAGTTCACTGTCGACCTTATCTGAACACACCTTCCCTCTTTTAACTGTGGGACTCTGCCCTCTTATTTGTCCACATCTCATTCTCACCATTTTCCGGTTACCATTTCTTGAGCTCCTCCGCCCGTTTGTTACCCTGCCATCTCTTCCACATTTTTCTGGTGGAAGTCCTCCTCCAGACCCCTGGAAACCGTATGGGAAGGGATCTTGCACTTCAGTATATGACTTTGTGCTCCCACCACTTTAAAAGTTCACCAGTCGCCACTGGCAGCATATTTTTTCCATCTAAGCATCCAAGATCTGGAATAAACATCTCTGTATCAATTAGGACTGCCTCAACCTTGCTCCAGTTCAAGGAACAGTTAAATTAGCACAGCTTTAACCCCTTGGCCGCGGCCGTTAATTCCGCTGCGGCGCTGGGAGGGAAGGGTGGTTGCGCGGCGCCGACATGCTTGTGACGGAACCACTCTGTCACGAGCCACGGGCGCACTGTGCTTATGACGGAGTGGATCCGTCACGGCTCAGCCCACTCACTAATTTGCCCGCACAGGCGGGGAATCCGTGCCGTTTGGGCAGAGCGGCCGCTGCGTGACGGAACCATTCCGTCATAAGCGCAGCGCTTCCGTGGCTCGTGACGGAGTGGTTCTGTCACTAGCATGGTAGGAGTTAAAGAACACTAAATCACAATGCATCAACAGTCCACAAACCAGCTGCCTGTCAAACCACTAGTTGATTGTATTCTTGCCTTTGACCCTATATAGCTTTCTGCTTTTAGCTAGGTTCGCCATATACAAATTCTGCACATGTACATATGTACATGCACATATACATTGTATTGTATTGTATTGCAGCATTTATATAGCGCTTATTACCCCTATGAGGGGTGCTGAAGCACTCATCTACATGAGTAGCACGTTACACTGTGTATTCTAGGAAGGACATTGTCTTTGTTTTGATCCTATGCGGTACGAGTTTCCACACCGTGTGTGATGACCAACGAGGTGTGGTTATTATGTTAGAGTACACAGCACATAGCAGTGTGCTGGATGAGGACAGGTGAGAGACAAGATGTGTCATTTTATGGGTTTCAGTATGCTGGTAGCATGCTTCTGACGGCCCCAGGCCGTCATACGTCACAGTGGGCGTGTGCGGAGGACGGCCGGGGGGGTGTCCGAATCCCGCCCACTATTTAAATCGGCCGTACAGCATGAAAATCCAAGCAGCATGCAAGGGGTTAAACAGATATGCCTGCCCCTTTATGGTATTTCATATGATATAGTCTGCTTAGCTGGTTACTGCACTGGGTTGTCCAATTTGAGATTTTGTGTATAGATGTGGTCCTGGGATGGCATGGCTGGAGGGAGAGAGAAGTGGAGAGATCTGTTGGGATGGGCATTCTTATTATCATCCAACATCTGAGCGTCTTTGTGAAATGTAAAGAAGAAGTCAGATTGTATATATATATTACATGATCTGCTCATTCATGGAACTGGGAATCTTAAAAGCTATATAGAGTTTGATAACGTGACGTGTATTTTGAAATAGATTTGACACTAAGTGCCTCAGAGATAGATCTATTTCTGAGACTGCAGTGTCAAAGATCTTTACACTGTACAGGTGGCAGAGGCGTCAAAATTAACACCCAAATGTGGAGCGCACGAAAAGGTTTCTTAAAATATACCAACATTTGATTTACACCATAGGATTTGCTGATTTTCAAATTTAACTTTGAAAAACAATACCTCTTAGCCTGGCATACCATGTCAGTCTGGAAGTTTTAATAAAGGGAGCATCTCATATTATTTATGATCCTTGTTGTTTGAGGGTTGGGCGGATCGTGTAAAAGTTGAAAGTTTCCAAACAGTCCACATGAAGCACACATGCTTTCAAACAAACAATGTCACTTTATTAGAGCAGTGCAGCATTCATCAACATGTTGGAATCACCTTAGCACCAAATAAGTAACCTAGGCAGGTGGTGATACAGTCCTGGAACCGAAGGACGGGGCTCCTTGCGTGGTGCTTGGGTTCCCACTTGGACAGACATCCATCAAGTCATACATTTAGGGCCAGACGTTATGTTTCCATGATTTCATGATCACTACAATTGGTAATGTAAACAATGTTGTGGCTAATTCTATGTCAGGACTGGAGGGAGGATTATGCCTTCTTTCTTCACTTTATTCTATTAGCAGCACATTAAAGGTTAACTTAAAACTAGGTTTCCCATGAACACTTGAGAAAAAGGTAGTTTTGAAAACACATGGAAACATCCAATCATTATACAGTGTCCAATCAGAGGCTTCCCAGCCTAACATAGTCCTCTCTCAGTGACCGTTCGCCCTCTTTCTTCACTGCTACGCAGCCAAGATAATTACCCTTCAGTTGTTTCTGCTGTTTGCTAAGTTTATTACTATTGCGCGATTTGTGCTTTATTGATGTTTGTTAATGCTTTATCATTGTTTAAATACGTATTTCAAGTGTGCCAAGCTGTTGCTAAAAGCTTTGGGGCATATTACCTAGCAATAGCGATATTTATCGCTAAGCAGGGTTAGCGGGAATAATTTTATCGCCGCGCTACAAGGATTTTTATCGCTGAGATACCTTGCTATCATCAAGGTTTATCTCAGAAACTATAAAAATCATTCGAAATGCGTGAACATCGCTGGAAATACAGCGATATTCACACATTATCGTGACAATACTCTTAGCCATGTTATCCACCTCCCATTGGTTAACATGGCTGAGAACTGCTCTGGGCAGGTGTTAGCTTTTGGAGATATTCGCGCTAAGCGCGAATATTTCCCAAACTACACCTTTGTAGGTAATAGGAGATAGCGATGTTAGCGACTGCCCACTTTGCATGTCATTAGCGATAAATATCGCTGACATGCAAAGCGGGCCCCAAGATGCTCGCTATCGCCTATTAGCTGTCGCTAACTGGTGTTAGCGACAGCTTGGTAATAGGGCAATCAAATTATCGCCGCTGTAGCGGGAAAAAGTCCTGCTAAAGCGGCGATAAGGGCCCTTGGTAATATGCCCCTTTGTTGTATGCATGTGTTCCCGCACGCCTCCCTGCTTCGTTTGAGGCTTTCTGCGCACTCGTTTGCCCACGTTCTTCTGTTGCAGCGTTTTTACTTAATAGTTATTTATCTGATTTTTCTTCACCGCGGGAGTGCTTCCGCTCTTACGCGGTGACTGCTGGTGCCTCGCTCAGCTCACGTTGACCTCCTGTCGCCAGGGGACATGGGATGCAGCGCAGAGTGCGACGCGATGCTTGAATTCCTCACATTCCTTGGGGAATTCAAGCATCGCGTGCATTCCTGAGTGGACGGTTCTGAGGAAGACGCCCGCCTGGGTCTGTACGGGGCTCTGCCAGCTATAAATGAGAAAAGCTGCCGGCTGCTTGTGTGTGTATTTAACACTCTGTTTACCAGTGCTTTGGGAACAGAGTCTGTATATTTTTTTCTTTAAACGTCCTGACCGGGTCTGTATTCAGGCAAAGAGGCCTGTGAGGGACACTGCCCAGACCTGCTCCCTGACTAAAGAGGTTGTTTCTATCAAGATTTTACCAACATTCATCAGCATTTGAGTGTCCCTAGGGGCTAGACCCCCAATTAAATTGTGGAAATTCCACACCACAAATTCAAGCTGCCACCCAGCTTAAAAAAATTATTGACCCTGCCTCAGGCCTTGTGTACTGACACCCAAATCGGTCCCTGACCTCCTTACTTATCTGTCAGGTTATGGAGTACCAGGAGGACTACCAGGACGATCCAGAAGATTCCCTGGCTGACCTCCCTTGGGGGAATGACTACTATGATGCCGTGAACACATCATTATATTGGGCTGTTGTGGAGGCCATGACTCCGTTAGAGGAGAGGCTCTCCCACCAGATCGCTCAAGCTTTTGAAAAGCTAGCTCCCCAAAATTCTGCCCCGGCCCCCCTCCCCTCCTCAGAGGGCCCTAAGTGCACCACCTTCTAAACGAGCCCGGAACTCTGGGGTCGATTTAGATGCATTCACCAGGCTGAAACAGGCCTTCCTGGACAGAGGACCTGCCCTCCCCACAGGTAACACCCTTACTCATCCACCAACCAATCCTAACTCCGACCCAAATGCGACTGGGGATGTGTATGGAGATCCTGGCCCTTTTAGACCAGGGCTCCCCTCCCGCCATTCCCAAGCCCCACAGAACACTTCGGACATGCTTGACCCAGACAATATTGTCCGCCTACGTTCCTTGGAATCGTTTCCAGCCACCAAGGTCGTGAGTTACGCGGCGGGTCGCATCCGACGACAATTAGAGAAGGAAGCCCATAACTGTCTTCGGGTACAGTGTCCCCGCCCTTACCTCGAAGGGAAAGTGGCACTTACATCTGAGATAGATCCCCGCATGGCCACCTTTCTACAGAAATTCGTTAGAGACCCCAAGAAAGGCATTGACAGGTCCCGGAGGGTATGCCAGGACAAGCTCCTGGTTGCCTTAGGACCCAACACCAAAATTCTCAATATGGCCAAAGAAGCCAAAGAATCTGGCTCATTAATTTCCCCTGAACCTTTATCAGGATGGTCCCATTCAGTTTTCACTGCATGAGGCTGCCCTAATCGACGAGGAAGTGTTGTTCCTCCTCGACAAGGAAGCCATCTCGCTCTCCTCTCCTAACCCCAGGGAGTTTATAAGCAACATATTCTTGGTCGACAACACCGACGGTGTTTGGAGACCACCTATAAACCTAAGTGAGTTCAACGAATGGCTGGTTTACCACCATTTTAAGATGGAGGGCATTCACCTCCCCAGAGATGTCCTGCGTCCTCAGGACTGGATGGTTCGCTTAGACCTCAAGGACGCCTGCTTGGTAATTCCTATATTTCCTCCGCACAGGCGGTTCCTCCAGTTCATCTGGTGACATCAGACTTACAAATTCACTGCCCTTCCATTCAGTCTGTCCTCAGCTCCCTGGTGCTTCACCAAGGTACTCAAACCAGTGATGGAGTTACTTCGCGCTTGTGGCATCCGGATGATCGTTTATTTGGACAATCTCCTTCTAATGGACTCTTGTCCCCGTTAGCTCTCGACCTATCTTCAGATGGCGGTGGACCGGCTTCAGAGCTTAGGCTTTGTAATAAACTAAAGCAAATCTATGTTAAAGCCCGCACAATCCGTAACTTTTCTAGGGTTTGTGATAGATTCCACTTCATCCACTCTAAGCATTCCCTCCAGGAAGGTGACGAAAATCCGTCACAAACTGAGGCGTGTCCTTTCCAGGCAACAGGTGCCTCTCCGCCAACTAGCTAGAGTGGAGTGGTGGGCCTACTTTAGCCATCGATCCAAGCCATTTTCCCAGGCCCGCTCCACTACCGAGCCCTACAGTGCCTGAAGGAGTATTTACCTCGCAAGGGTTATCCTTATTCTCTCAAGGTAGTTGTGTCCAGCTCAGCTCGGGATGAGATCCAGTGGTTATTGGACGACAGGGAGGCCTGGAATGTCCTCGCAATCTCCGGCTCTGCGCCAGATCTGATTATAGAGTCCGACGCCAGCAGGCTAGGACGGGGTGCCAGGTGTGAAAATCTCTCCACTGGAGGTTTATGGTCACCAGACGAACAGAAGTTACATATCAATTGTTTCAGAACACTGGCAGGTTCCTTTGCTGTCCGAAAGAATCAGTGCAATCATGTGTCTTTCTCAAGATGGACAACATTTCTGCAGTCCGATATATATAAACCATCTGGGCAGCACCAGATCCTAAGCCCTTTCGGATTTATTTGCAAGTTTCTGGCAGTATTGTTTGGACAGCCAGGTTTCAGTCAGGGCGGAATACTTGCCAGGTCAGGAGAATCAAGAAGCGGATTTTCAATCACGCAACTTCAGGGATTCCAGTCTCTGGATGCTCGACCCGGGCATTTTTGCAATGTTGAACAACTGCTGTGGTCCCTTCTCTGTGGACCTGTTCGCATTGAGATTAGACCACCAACTTCCCTGCTTCTTCAGCTGGAGGCTGGACCCCTTGGCAGTGGCCACGGATGCCTTACTCCTGGACTAGAGTCTAGAGAATGGTTACGCGTTCCCTCCTTTTGCGATAATAACGAGGGCAACTGCTCAGGTCCAGTGACAGACAGCGGACCTAGTCAGCATTACCCCCTTCTGGAAGTCGGAAGTCTGGAACTTTCTTGGGACTCTCCAATCCTACTCCCCCAGTTTACGACCCTCCTCTTGAGTCCTGACAAAGCCCCACATCCTCTGGTGCTGGGGAATTCGCTGTGGCTCATGGTGTGGCGGATTTCAGGGGATGATGGGAAGTCCCAGGCCTTTCGCAGGAGGCTGAATCCTTCATATCCAAAGCCTGGGCAGACAGCTCTGTCAAGAGGTACAGATCAGCTTGGGGCAGATGGTCCGTTGGTGTTTGCGACGGGGTTTTGATCCCCTGGTTGCAAACACTGTACATTTTGTGACTTTCCTGGTGCAATTGGTCGATAAACACCTTCCGTTGAGCCATATCTTCCGGGCATGTGCCAATTAATGACACATCGGTGGGCGAACAATTGATGGTATGCAGACTTTTACGCGGTATTCGGCTCTCTATACCTCCAGACCCTCGTTATTCCGCACTTTGGGACGTGAACCTGGTCCTCCATCTGTTTTTGTCCTGGCAACTGAACCGCTTTCTCTCTAGGAAAGAACTTTCGTCCAAGTTGGCTATGCTCCTCTGCCTCATCTCCTGTAGGCGGGTTTCCGATGTCAGAGCTCTGGTCATGACTGGTAGAGTGTTTACTCCCAATGGGGTGACTTTCACCCTCCTCAGGTGAACAAAGTGTCATAAAAGAGTGATTTCTTATCCAGAGTTTCCTGACGCCCTTAAACTGAGTGTGGTTAAGTGCCTCAAGGCATATGAAGAGATGACGGAAGGACATTGCCCCCTCGGGGAACGACAGTTACTCATTGCTCTTCTAAACCATTCAAGGCAGACTCATCTCCGACCATTGATAGGTGGGTCAGATGGGTGATGCAAGAAGCAGGCATTAGCCTCCGTCAGTTTGGAGCTCATTCTGCTCGAGGGGTTAGGGCCTCCAAAGCATTCGGCTTCGGTGCCCGCCTTGAGGATATCCTCAATGTGGCAGATTGGTCTTCGGACTCTACATTTAAAAGATTCTATTTCAAGCTGGGGCTGGATAGGGATCACCTCGTTGTGAGTAAGCTTTGAAATAGCATAATCCTCGCCTCCAGTCTTGACATAGACTGAAAAGTTTCCTAGCTAATGTAATGGAAAGTTTCAATTTTATTAAGAACTCGGAGGCGAGGATTATCCCACTTTAGGGTCCAAGAAATGACATACCTCCCCATATTTCAGTAAGTAATTTTGCTTACCTGTTAAGGTTTTGATGGGATAACGTTGTTATGTTGTGCATTAACTACGTTGCTGCTTTTTTCGCAGGCTGTTGTAGTGGTTTCCAAATGGCAATATTTACTTATTTTTGTCGGTTCTGATGCAAACAAACAGGATGCATGAAGGTGACCCGGTGGCTGAATTTGCGCGACTAAAGAAGGCAAACAGTCACTGAGAGAGAGGACTATGTTAGGCTTGGAAGCCTCTGATTGGACACTGTTACTGTTAAAGGATTGGATGTTTCCATGTGTTTTCAAAACTACCTTTTTCCCAAGTGTTCATGGGAAACTTATTTTTTTGTTAACCTTTAATGTACTGCTAATAGAATAAAGTGAAGAAAGAAGGCATAATCCTCGCCTCCGAGTCCTTAATAGAATTGAAACTTTCCGTTACGTTAGCTAGGACATTTTTCATTCCCCATTAGTAAAAGTGCAAAAAAGGGTACAGTCTTTTCTGTTTGCACTAATTGTATTTGACTATCCCTCAAACAGTCCCATTTTATTCCCATTTTAGATGTTTTGCGGTTGAGTCACAAAGAAGTAAGAGTACATAAAAGAGTACTTCAGGAGTATTTAATTTTATTTACTTGAAAAGTTTTATATAGTGCAGACATGACGCGCAAGTTTACATACTAAAAATGTCTTTGTTGATAGGAACCTATCACTTTGTCTTTCCCTCCACAACCATGCTTCACAGTTCACAGTCACAGGGTAGTTACAGCAGCCTGGATCGGATTCAAAAGCCTGGGCCCTTATGTGTAAAGGGGAATGATCCCGCATAGTTTTACCTCTTTCCTTCAGCGCATGCCCACAAACAAGAAAACCACCTGAAGCCGGAAATCTCATTCAAATTATATGAACCATGAACTATATATCCCTTGGAGAATTATGTTTTGGGAATGGAATTTCCCTATCATGTAGCTCTCATCATCGACTCTAGCTGATCCATTTATCAATCCTCTGGCAAAAGAGGTAGACTTTGGATTCAGGAGCAGTTTACATCAACTTGATAAGAGATGTATTGGGTAAATTTTAACATGTTTCATAAAAGACATCAATTCTCCAAGAAAAGCGAAAGAGCTTGGTAATTAGAGGTTCATTGGGCATCACTCACTGTTCATGTCCATCACATCTTTTGCCTTAATTTGATGATATCTTCATCCTCTTAGATTTGTCCACTGTTTTGACACTATGGAACATTCTACTTCGCTTTCTACTTTGTCTCCTGTTTATATCTCTGGCACTGCTCTTTCTTCTTCTCCTCTAATCTCTAGCTGAACATATTATGGGCCACATCGATCAAACAATTTTGCATTCGTAAACAGTATGAATCCGTAATTGTGCCTATTTGTGAATGAAAATAGCCTTTCAGAATGTTAGACTCTGTAGTCGCAATTTTAGGTAATCGCAGTTTGCAATTCCCTTAGCACATGTTCCAAGAATTTTCTACATGCAAACTGTGTATTTAGGAAATGCTATTACCATCAACTCCAGGTCGATAGTAGGGGTGGGCGGACATTTCCGCACATTAGCGGGCGGAACGGAAGGCTAAAATACAACTTAAATAAAACTTACCTTATTGCGCCGCAAACTTCCCCATCGCGGCTTCATCTTGGAAACTGCGCATATGCAGGAGCCTGCGCATGCGCAGTCCTGGCGAGGAATGCACATGTGCAGGCTCCCGCACATGCGCAGTTTCCAAGATGATGACGTGATGGAGAAGTTTGCAGCGTAATAAGGTACGTTTTATTTAAGTTGTGTTTCAGCCTTTAAATATAATTTAATAAGGCAGGCGGGGGATGGCGGGCTCGCGTAATGGAAATATCGCGGAGAGGCAAGGAGATTGGTTCAATCTTGCTGACTCTCCGCGATAGTCCCTTCCGTGAATTCTGACCACCCCTAGTCGATAGTAACCAGGTGCAAATTTTGAAAAATGCACAAAAATGCTTTTTTCAAAGTGCTAAGTAGCACACATATGCCCCTAGGTATGTGTGCGCTTTATATGTTCATATTTTATTTTTGGGTGCTTCAGGGGGGCCTTATGCCTCCTGACACAATTGATAGCATTACCTAATTTGCGATTACAAATTAGGTAATCGCAAACTAGGTAATGCAAAACTATTCGCACCTATGGGCCTTTAGCCCCATAGGAAAGAATGAGGTACTATTACCAAATAGCGATTAGCTAATTGCGGAACTTTAGGAATCGTTATTAGGTAATCACTATTTTCTTACATATCAATTTGCATTCCCTAAATAGTGGTTACCTAAAATTCGCTATTTAAAGAATGCAAAATGGGAAGGCGGAGCTAGTTTGCAACCAAGATGGCCTCTTGAACCGAGAGCTCCAATAAACCGCCAACTATTCTGTCAAATATCCTTCGGCTGTGCCATTTCATTCCCAGTTATGAGGTTCCTTATAATCACCGGAGTCACCGGTGAATAGATCGCTCCTACCTGATCTCACGGCGAAGATACGACCCTCCCAGCGCTGCTGTGGACTCGGCCCGGGTTGAGAGCGGGCTAAGGATCGAGGGCCTCCTCCTCCTTCACCCCCGATCGGAGGACGGTGACTGGCTCTGGCGGCGTCCCGCCTGTGACTGTGGAGGGGCTGCGGGCCGGCTTGGCAGCGGAGGAGTGAGCTGGCTGCCCTCCGCTCGCGATCGTGGTGCTGCTGCTGCCGGATCGGAACCCTGCAGCGGAATGTGCTGAGGGGCGGCCCTGCTGCGGCGTTGAGGCCGACGCTGGAAGGTGAGCTGGGGCCGCGCCTGGCTTGCTGGGCATGGGCCCCTAGATCGGGGGCTGGGTGGAAGCCCTTGAACATCTTTGATATCTGGGGAGGGACCCTCCACTGGCAGAGAGCGGACGAACTGGACACCTTCCTGCACCTCCCCCTTAAGCCCGAGATGAGGGTCTCTGGCGGCCTGTGAGCGCATACGCGCTGGGCCTGCTGGGCGTCTCCTGCAGGTCACAGAGACGGGAATCATCGGTTGAGGAGCGGGTGGCTTGACCAGGGGGCACCGCGGGTTCCGGTGTGCTGTGGGGTCCGCGGGCTGAGCAGCCTGGATTGCTACGAGGGGCTCCCCCCTACCCCCCTTTTGCACATTGCTGGTGAGTGGATTTCGGGGGTTGTTGATGCCTGCTGGGGGGGGGGACCCTGCTGCCTACAGCCGTACACGACCCTGAAGCCCTCACTGCACGGGCGCCCTGCCCTGTCCGCTGGAGGCGCGCCACGGGAGGGGTGCACGGATCGGCCCCCACCCCTCCGATCTATGAAGCGGTGTTGCAGGTGGCCCACGAACTGGATGCGGGCGGAGTGACTGAAGCGGACGGGGTGGAGATCCGTCTGCTGTTAAGGAGGGGGACAGCGGTTGACATTGCGATGGCCGGGCCGCGCTCGGGTGATCCGAGTGTGTAGCTGAGGGAGGACAACACCCCTCGGGTGTATACGCTGGACACTGCCTTCGGACTATATTCCCCCCCCTTACTCCCCTCTGCCCACAGGTTGAGTGCTGCTCGGGGGACGAGGTGCGGGCATCTGCTCGAGGTCCCCACCAGATGAGGGCATGCTAAAAAGCCTGAGGAAGACGCCTTTTTGCAGCACCTGCGGCGAGCACCGCGCGTGACACGCGGTAGCTGTGACGAAACCGGGACTGGGCTGAGCGAAGTCTGGGCTCACCCGGTGTGGGCAACGCTGAGGGCCCCACTGCAACCCTAACGCCTAGCTCGACTACTGCACAAGGAACGACGTGTAAGCAACATCACTATGGGTCGAGTGGATAGCACACAATGCAAATTGACCTTCGACCCGAAGCGGACCAAACCTGGCGAGACTGTCGCAGAGGACAGCGTTGGAGCACAGGAACAGGTCATCGATGACCAACGACAAGACATTCGCAGCTTACTGTTAAACCATGGAAAAGAACCTACAAGGCGGGATATCCTCCTTAGGAACCAAGATGGATGCCCTAACCTATAGAATGGACCACATGGCCTAAAGGCTGTACAAACACGCAGAAGGGCTTGACATGTCGGAGCGCAGGTTGACTGAAACAGAGGAGGCACAAACTGTTCTTGACACTGAACATAAGCAGCTGGGTAGAGTGTTCCAGGTCTTACAGGACAAAACGGAGGATCTGAAAGCACGATCCCTGCGCTGTAATCTTCGCATCACAGGCCTGCCGGAGTCTACAGCCAAGGGGAACATGGAACTTTTCACAGAGAAACTGCTAAAGACGCTACTGGGAGATTCCTCCTTCTCAAATATGTTTGTGGTAGAAAGGGTGCATCGCTCTCTGGGTCCGAGACCAGCGCCGGATGCCCCCCCAGACCCGATCATAGCGAAACTGCTAAACTACAGGGACAGGGATGTTGCCCTTAAGCTGGCCCAGGAGAAGCAGCCGTTGAGGTTTGATGGGTCAACGATTTCGCTGTTTCCAGACTTCACTGTCAAGGTCCAGGAGGCGTGCAGACAGTTTGCCCCTATGAAAAGACAACTCCTGGAACTCGGAGTGGACTATGCCATGTTATACCCTGCGAAATTGAGATTTAATCCACAAGTTCGCTCGAATATATTCACAGATCCAAAGGCCTTACAAAAGGTGCTGAAAGATTGGATGAAGGAGAAGCAACCTCTCCCGAAACAACACCTCCTGAGCGAAGCGGCGGGAGGACATATGGATGAGTTGGATTGACTCTGCACTGAAGCCTCAAACTACTGAGTGCAGCTGATGTTAGGGGGATAGACGTTCTATTATTTTGATGATGCTGTATTTGGGCGGTGATCTGTGGGGCCAGTATGGCTGACCCCTCTAGTGACGCTCCTTGGTGGCCCAATTCCTCTGCTTTGTATGATGGGGAGAGGGGGCAGGGGTTCTACTTATTCGGGAGGAGATAAATGTATTGATGTGATTCTAATATACCACCTAGCTCTAATCATGCCTGGTGCTGATGGTGGGAGAGGTTAAAACCCATAGGCCCACAACAGGCTTTTGGGGGATATGCCAAGCACTGTTATGTTACACTATCTCACAGCTGTGAGTATCGATAGCCGTCAGGGTGCGGAGATGGATTCCTGGTGGTCCCACACTCTTATAGTGGTGCGAGCTACATCCACCCCTTCATGAATGACACCTGGGATGTGTTTTGTTGTTTGGGAGGTGGTGGGCTCTACTTTCGGTTGGGAGGGAAGGTATCGCGGCAAAGTTGGGGTTGGGTAGGCGTGGGAGGGGGTTGGGAGGGGATTGCATTTTGAACAGTTCCAATGCTTGCTCTTGCTGATCACCTCTATGAGTTACATGATTATAGGAGGGCGGTTAATGATTATTGGTCCTCTGGGATCAAGTCATACAAGAGTAGGGGGGGGAGGTTGGGATTCTTTTTGGATGCATTCTTTGTTCTGTTAATACATGTTGCGCAGGTGCGAGGTGGCATGGTCCTGCTGCGACTACCCTTGTTATTCTTTAGCTACATCCACTTCTTATGGCAGACACATTGACAGTTGCCCCTGACTTCGCACACAGAGCCCTGGTCCTACTTACTTGGAACGTGTGTGGTCTTAACGACTATCGCAAGGTTCGTAAAATACTAAGCTACCTTTACAGGCACAACGTTGACGGAGCCTTCTTACAGGAGACACACTTCCAACCGGATAGTCCCATTTTACGTGGTAAGGGCCTATTGGGAAATATACATGCTGCGGGCTTCACATCACATGCCAGAGGGGTCCTGAGGTGGGTAAACCCGAGATCACAGTTGCAACTCACTCCATTGGAAACAGACAGAGAGAGTCGATTTGCTATATCACGGGGCAGTGGGAAGGGGTTAGACATTTTCCTTTTTAATGTATAGGGTCCTAACTACGACCATCCAGATTTCTATGCCCGGCTGACAGCCCTGACTCAACACCAAGCACAGGACCGCATTCTGTGGGGGGTGGGGGGGGGGGGTGATTTTAACTTTACTAGATGCCCGGCGCTGGATAGATCTGATGGCCCAGACAGACGGCCTTCGGCCTCAGCCAGAGTGGTGAAGACGTCCCTGGTGAGGTTGGACATGAGTGATGTCCGGCGATACAGACATACCAGACAGGTTGGATACACGCATTACTCGGCACATCATAACATTCACACGAGAATAGACTACTGGTTCGCGTCACAGCATCTACTTCCAAATATCCAAGCGTGTACGATCCTTCCCCGTACCTACTCTGACCATTCGCCACTACTGCTGAAAATTGCCTTCCCTAGGAAGCGGATCCCTCCATTCTTATGGCGCTTCCCACCATATTCCCTTCTTGACCCGGTGTTTAAGGAGGAGCTTGCTGTGTCCATTGGACGTTCTTCGAATCTAATATAGGTTCTGTGGACTCTTTTCAAACAATCTGGGAGGCCTTTAAGGTCTACATCAGGGGGATAACTATTTTCAAACATGCAGTGGTCCTTAAATCGATACGCAATAGAATGGTGGCTCTGGAGCGCAAATTAAAGGCCCTTGAGTCTGCTCGTGTGGCGAACCAAAGTGAGGAAATCGCTACGGAGATCGCGTGGACACTCCGGGACTACCATGTCGAGGCAGACGCGGAACTAAAACATCTTGGGAAATATGCCACTGCCCGCACCTATGGCGAAGGCGAAAGACCGGGGGCGGTTCTTGCACAGCTCCTTAAACAACGCTGAGACAGGACTACGAGACCAGATATCACACCACCGCCGGAAGATCCCCCGCTCACGGAGGCCCAAGTAGCAGAGCAGTTCAGAAGGTATTAGGCAGACCTTTATTCCTCCCATGGTTGCGGCTCGGAAGAGCGTATACTAGACTATTTGACTTACATTAAACTCCCGTGGTTATCTGACGTGCATCGTAAGTTCTTGATGCGCCCCATTGAGCTGGAGGAATTGATCTGGGCTCTCTCTGGGATGAGGGCAGGGAGCACACCGGGGAGTGGCGGCCTCACCGTCGCCTTCTATAAGGCGTTCCAGGATCTACTACTACCACACTTACACTGTTTGAGGATATCTGCACTTCAGGAACGATGCCGCCAACCATGCAAGAGGCGATTCTTGTGGCCATACTCAAACCGGGGAAGCCCCCGGAGGAGTGGGCCTCGTACAGGCCTCTGTCCCTCATGAATGTGGACGCAAAGATACTCGCAAAACTGCTGGCCATCCGGTTGAGTCTGCTTGTCACCTCTCTGGTGGCGCCGAAGCAGGCCGGCTTTGTGCCTATCCGGAATTTGACATATAATTTACACACTGTGTTTGCAGCTCTGCAACATACTCGTCCGGAGGTACCTGCAGTCGCGTTTTTTTAGACATGGAAAAGGCCATCAACTCGGTCGAATGGACTTTCATGAGACAGGTTCTTAGTAGGATAGGAGTGCTGGCGTTTTTTTGCAACTCCTTGCGATATTGTACTTCTCCCCCACGGCGTGCATCCGGATTGGATCCCTGGTTACTGACCCCATTCGGGTTGCTCCATGTCCCCAATACTGTATGCCCTCACGGCGGAACCTCTAGCTTTTGCTCTACAGGAGTATCACGGGCAGAGGGGTATTCGATTTCCCAACTACCACTTGATTTTCTCCACTTATGCGGATGACACACTACTATATGTCCGAGAGCCTGAGATCAATCTTCCTCCGGTCCTACGGGAGGTGGTACTCTTCGGCTCCCTTTCCGGTGTCAACGTCAATTGGAAAAGGTCCATCATGTTCCCCCTCACCCCAGCCCCGGTATAGTTCGAACTGGAATATCATTTGGTGTGGACCACAGAGTCGGTTAGATATTTAGGTATACGACTGTATACCGACTCGGGGGTGGTCCTTAGGGAGAATTTTGGAGTGGCTGTTTCCAAGTTGGAAGATGACGTAAAGAGCTGGATCGGCCTCCCATTATCGCTGCCGGGCAGGGTATCATTGATGAAAATGATTGTCTTGCCTCGCCTCCTTTTCCTCTTTACAAATATCCTCATGGTTTTGTCCAAAATGTTCTTCCAACGTCTGCAATCATTGATGGTCTGGCTGGCCTGGGCGGGCAAACAACCACGCGTGGCCTGGAACATACTGACATTTCAGTACAAGATGGGAGGACTAGGAGCTTCCGACCTAGAACTATACTATAGGGCTGCGCAACGCTCACATGCATATCATTGGATCCATGGTCCCTTGGACATACCTCACATACGGATTGAGACCATAGTTGTAGACCCCAAGCCCCTTCCGGCCCTGCTGTTCTCGCCACGTGATAGACGCACCGGAATACTGGACTCTCTGAACTCTGTCACACATGCCTGGCATTACATACTGGATGCGCAAGCCAGTAATATATTGTATGACCCGATGGCCCACCTAGACTGGTGCCACTGGCTCGCTCCGTGCACTGACAAGGGAGTTATACTCACATTGCAGACACTAAACCTACACACTATAGGAGATCTCTTCACAGACGGCATTGTCCATTTCTGGGATGATGTGGCGGAGGGGGAGGAGGTACAGCCACTCATTGCCCAATTTCAATTCCACAGGGTTAGACACGCGCTCAGGGAGCTACTAGGGGAAGATATGGCAGAACCCCCAAAGGTCCCAGCGCTAACTGCAGTTATTAAGGCAAAATCTCCCGCTAAGTTGGTATCCAGAATACATCATGCAGCAGTGTCCTAGAGAGACGGCGAATACACCAACCACGACTCGGTGGCAAAGGGATTTACAGATGGAGCTGACGGATGACAAGTGGCTCTACTGTTGTTCGAGCACCAAGCGTGTCTCACTAAATGGACGACATAGGTTAGTCCACTTTAAATTCCTTAATAGGGTTTATTACACTCCGGAACGACTATATCGATATTGCCTACGTGAAAACTCTCAGTGCGAAAGGCGCGGGGAATTGGTTGCGGGATTTCTTTCACCTGGCCTGGGTCTGCTCGGAAGTTGCTCCCTTCTGGGGAGAGGTCTTTACTGAGATTAATCGCGTTACGGATATGGCGCTGACTCCTGACCCATTCTTAGCGTTGCTGGGTTATTCCAAACCACTCCCTAGGGCGCATAGACGACTTGTGGATATGGCACTCGTCCTGGCGAGAAGATGCATGGCGCTCTGCTGGCTTCCCGGCCCGACCCCCACTGTGGCGCAATGGTCGAGAGACATGCTTTATTGCTGCACTCAAACGGAAAATGATAGCGAGTTATTACCACCCCGAAACAGACCCAAAAACTTTTGGTCCCTATATCTGACTAGAAGACCCACAATGATGACCCCTGACAGAGACAACCCTATACCTCTGGTTGAAGCTGCAAGACGTTCCAGATGCTATACCGTAGAGGTGACTCGCATTTTTATTGCTGAACGTTACATTCCTACACACTCCTTGTCCCACTGGGCTGGGAGGTGACAGTGGTTGGAAGATGCATAGCTCTATGGGTAGGGCCACATATGGGTAGGTCGCGATAAGGGCTTACCTCTTTTACATATTTTAAACTGCCATAATGTGTGATTTCTGTACTGCTAAAAGTGTATGACGATGCTCGGATCATGCCAATGACTATTTCCCATAGTCCTGCTGCTGTTCTTTTTGTTTTTTTTAAATCTCAATAAACATATTAAAAAAAAAAAAGAATGCAAAATGGATTTTTGATACATGTGGCCCTATGCTCCTTAAGCTATTCCCTCTCTTCCTCGTTTCAGTCCTTGGCCCCTTCTCTTTTCAATGTAGTGGTCTCCCATCTCAAGGATTATCTTTGCCTTTGGCATTTCTTATAAACTTTTGCCATTGATTTCCAGCTCTATATCTATTTTCGCTCCTTTACCTATAATCTTCATGGTAGCATCTCCCTTTATCTTTTGGCAGTTAACTCCAGGATGTCCTCTCACGCTTTACATCAAAACCCCACCAAGACTGACATTTTTTTCTTCCTTGCAGCCATCAATCATTCTCCCCTTCTGCCTCCTTTGGCTTTTTCCCTCCATCTCATCTCATTTTTCCACTTCTGTCCAATATTTGGGCATTATCTTTTATTCTAATCTTTCTCACCAACTGTCTTTTCTCTCTCCCTCTCACCTTATACTTCTGTTCATTATCTTTGATTGTAGTCTGTCTCTCTAAACATCTTCACTGTTTCCCACTCCTTTTACTTCTTCTCACTTCTTTTCACTATCCATACAACCTGTGTAGTAATATTCCACTGCTTCTGTCATTCCAGGCCACGAAAAATCGTATTCACACTCATATTCTATGCCATCTTGACTGTTTGTATTCTGCTTATTCACTTTCTCCATTAAAATTGCTTTTTTTCACTATGCCATTCTCCTTCATTTTTTTTTTTATTATTATTTTTTTTTAGAGACCAATTAAGTGTTTATTGCACAATTAATTAAAACAATTTCAATCATAGCAAAAGAAGTAAATAAAGCTAGAAATAAAGTGGGTAATTATTTAATAACCTACATAATTAAAAGCAGATAAGTGGAGATAAATGTCAATAAAGAACGTTCCCAAAGACTTTCAGTCTCATCCTAAAGAGTGAAGTTTACGCCTGCTGTTTCAGTATCAGAACCTTGTGCTTCAGTCCAAGCTGCTCAGTTTTTTTTTTTATTTATTTTTTTTAAAACCTTTATTTTGCATGAATAACAGAACAAATACGGGCCCACAACCGTCAGGCTGGCCACAATACTGTTGAAGCACAAGTGCAAGCAATGTAGGTCCTCAGCGGCATCAGGTGACATAGCAACAATCAATGGACGTTACACTGTATAGGAGCACGTCGCCGAGGAAAAGGAGCATGTAAGGTTAATTTTTAAAGTTTTTTCGTTCAAAACAAAAATCAGTAAAGAATAAGAATTAAGGAGAACTGAGTCCGTATAATAACTTCTCGACATGGGCATGCGGCATCATCGCTGGAAACAACAATAGAAGGTAACACCTCGGGCAAAAAGGCGGTACAAAGTAAAACAACAAGATAATCCGCCAGCATCTACGCACCACCTACAGCGCTATCCCCTACCTACTAACCCCTATCGTGGACCCAGAACAGAAACAGGTAAGAAAGCGCAGAAGGATAGAAAAAATAAGGCCCATAGAAACTAAATAAAGAAAACTAAATCCCTCCCCCCACCCTACACCAATGCGGAGGCTACGGCCTACCCCCCCCCCCCCCCCCCCCCCGGCAAAGTGTCTGTCGCCCATTAAAGAACCCGAAATATAGACCAAGAAAAGAAAGAAAGAAAAAGAAAAATGGAAAGAAAAAGGAAAGAAAAACCCCTCACACTTGAGATATAGGGAGTAAGAAGGAATAAACTAATCCACTACTCCCGGAAAAAGGAAGGTGGGGAGGAGCCCACCCAAAATCAGATCTCCCGGACTCCCCAGCTATATAAAACTACTACGCCGTGTACAACAATAAATTCGGAAGACATAGAACCAAAAGAGGGTCAGAATCAGTCACACCCAGATCCCGGGCCAACACAAAACCCGCCGCCCCATCAACAAGAGTAAAGAACAGGACGTAGCAATTACAATCTTAAGTGGGGAAAATCAGCACAATCAACGCAATCAACAGAGCAAAATGCAGTTCAGTCCGGGTTTCCGCCAGCCGATCAAGCAAAGCCAACGAGGAAAACATCTTCAGCCCTGGCCAGAACGACAAAGTCCCTTCAGACATGGCCCTCGCCGCAAGCACTCCTCAGGCAGAACAAAGGAGCAAGATGGCCGCTCTCGACAAAGAAGAAGCAGAGGAGGAGGCAATGAACGTCCCCAGTCCACTACAATGTCAGCGTCCAAACCGATAAACTCCACTTCCATCGCAGGATGACACACACACCACCATTGTAGGAAAGAGGCTCCAGAGGCAGAAACAACGAGGGGGGTCATCAACTGGAAGGGCGATAAGCGGAGCCTCGGTAGCAATTGCGCCGGCAAAGTCACTGATCTCGAAGTGGAAGGAAACACTGTAACCATAGCCTCACCGATAAATAAACACCCAACATGACTGCCAGGGACACATCGCTCCTCCGCCCTCTCACGCTGCAACACTGTATCCGGTCCAGAAGTAGTTAGAGGCAGCAGGGGGCCAGCCAGCTCCGGTCGCGTTATGCCAGACGAAGCTCTCTCAATCTTCCACATCAGCTCTCGGGTGGTCCGCCGCCATGATGCCCCCAGGTCTGCAAGGGCAACCAGGATATCTCCATAAGTCAGGTCGCTCTGCGACGTTAGCCGGTCCGCACCGCGCAGCGATGCCCTCAGAGCAGCCTCCATCTCGGGGACAGGCAGGACATCACATATTTGGGATAGGGAAGCAGCCATCTCTCCGGCGGGAAAGGCAGGCGCCATTATCACCCCGTCAGTGAGTCCACATTTGAGGAAAGGGGGCAATTTCGTTACAAAGAAAACAAGCGTTAGAACCACCGATGGAAACGCGACCCCCAGTCAGGGGGGCCGCGCAGAAAGAGAGTCTCCTCGCCTTTGATGAATGCAGGGCGGACCACGGCTGAGGAGGCGCCCCAAGATGGAGTCCGTCTAGCGTGCGAGCAGCGTAGTGTAGGGAAGTGCCGTGTGAAGGGCTCCCGTCTCGCAGACACACACTCCGTAGGCAGAGGGAGTTCCACTACACTGGAAAGGGTCCACCCCGTCCGCTGCCGTACCCGGTCACGCTCCCTCAGCCAACAGCATCTCCCCAGCTCGTCCTACCAGCTCCGTCCCGTAGCGTCCAGCGGCGGCGATCAGCACCGGTCTCAAGAGCAGCATCAGAGGTCGGCAAACGCTGCGAGTTCTGCACCAAAACAGCCGGCGGAGACCTCAAAAGAACGCAATCGGCCACAGCGCGTTCATAGCTCCGTTTCAGCACGGTGTAGGCGAGGATAAATGTCAGGATATCGATGCGAAAGCAGACGGCTTGCGGAGCCGGGAGATTACACGTCCGTCCCGTCCGCCATCTTGGCTCCTCCCCCTCTCCTTCATTTTAAACGTTCACCCACTGCTAGATTCTATCTCTATCTTACCTCACTTTGCTGGATACCTTTCTCTTTTTGTCTAAAATTCCACATTGTATGCATTGGCTTTAAATGTGTCCCTGGTATAGACCCGCCTTACCACACTTTCCTTGTTCAGCTCTTTGGGCCAGCTGTACTAAGATATTGATCACAAAACATAGTTGCAAATTGAGACCAAAGTTTTAGCAATCAGTGACTCATTTTGAAAAGCAAAACTGGCTGTTTTTAAAAAGAGGTTTTACATTTTGAAAAACTTCAGGGAGATTTGCAGTGGTACCTTTGCAAATCAATTACTACACCAACTTGGGAACTGATAACTTACCAGAAATTGTGGTCGCAAATCATTGATACATAGGGTTCCCATATATTCCTGCGGCCCGCTATAGCAGGCTATATTGGCCATTAAAGGCCAGAGCTGAAGGCGAGAGCCTTTAACAGGGGAGCGGGCCTTTAATGGCCGGTATAGCCCATTTACGGCGGGCTATAAGGCTATTAGAACATTCTGCCACTAGAGGGCAGAATGTTCTAATCAATAGACAAAGGCCACAGTGACCCCCAGGGGCTCTAAATCCCCTCAGGCTCCATGAGGTTTTTGATAACAGCAACGCCTGTGAACGACAAACATTGGAATGTTGGAACTCTGGGCTTTTATCAGCCATTAGAAGCCCGGAGCACTCCATTGAAGACAATGGAGCTCTCAACATTCCAATGTTCTAATTAGTTATTTAGAATGATTCCCAAAGCTGGCCACTTCCAAATATATAATCATTTCTAAACCCCTTTTGTCATTCAAAAACAGTTTTCAGAGAGGTAAAATATATTTAGTACATTAGAAAAAGCTTTTTACACATCATAAACCATATGATTTACTGAATGAGAGTTTGTGGCTGGTAAAAAGCATTGTACAACCGACCCCATATTCCTACTTATTTGCTTCATTCTGCTTCTCAGTTTAGACTTGTCTAGCTCCTTGAAGCCCCTCTCATTTTAAATCTTCCGCCCTTCTAGCCACTAAGCTACGAATGCTCTGTGTTGAAGTACGTCCCCTCTCATCTTTGTACATTTTTCTGGACTCTCTGAAATCCTATCACCTTTCCCTAACACTTTGTAAGCCCTCTTCTTGCACAGCTCAATCACCTTCCTTGGGAACTCGTATCATGTTCTTTATTACATACCTTTTTAACATTTGTTTATTATTTGTACAGTGCTTAGAAGTACGCCATCCATACTTATATTATAAAGATAGAGCCCAAACCTTTGAGGCGGGTAATCTCAGGAACCACAGCACCAATCACAACACCCAATACAGCATTGGAAAGGGCAGTTGCAGCAGAAGGACATAGGCTATACAGATGCCCACCATGTACATTTGAAAGGTAAAAGAACCTTACCAACAAAGTAGTCCCTTGTGGGCATGGGGCGGCATGACGACAAAAAAAAGCGTTCCTTAAACATGTGCGTTGTGCTGGGGGCGTGTGCTGGGGGCATGAACAAGGCCAATGGGCACGGCAATTGCAATTGCGCGGCACCAAGGGGTGTGGCCAATGGGCGCGACAACCGTCAAAAATCGCGCGGCACACCCCCCAAAAAAAAACGTGCCTTGAGGGCGTGTGGAAAACAAACGTGTGCGTTGGGCCGGGGGCGTGGCCAAGGCCAATGGGTGCGGCAATTGCGCGGGACCAAGGGGCGTGGACAATGGGCGCGGCAATTGCCGGGGCTTAGGCGGGGGCAGACGCGACTGATCGTGCCTGCGGGGACAATAACTGCACAGTATCCTGCGCGCTGTCAGCCAGTCAACTCTCTGCATAAAGGACCGTGCATGCTGGGACACTAACTGCAGCGTCTCCTGCGCGCTGTCACACACTCAACTCTCTGCATAAACGAATTGACACCAGGCGCACAACATCAACCAGGGCTGGAGCCGGGCTCAGGGGGCGGATGATGCTACTAAGCGCGCCTGCTGGGACACTAACCTTTTAACTGACTGCACTTTCCCACACGCGCAGCGTCTCCAGCGCGCCCTGTCACCCACTCAACTCTCTGCATCAACAACTTTACACCACAAGCACAACATCAAACAAAACTGGAGCCGGGCCTCAAGCGGGGGATGACGCGATTTAGCGTGCCTGCGGGGACACGAAATTTACAACTGAATGCACTTTCACACACGCTTACCTACGGAAGTGGAGTACATACACACTAGAGACATCTGCTAATACTTCTTACTCCGAGGTACACACAGTATCTGCACACACATGCCTAACTATTGTGACACTTCATGCTAAAAATGTTGTCTACCGCGAGATTTTAAAATAAATTTCCCTTGCACATTGCACACATTCTATTTCATACCCAGACAACGTCGGGACGGGCTGCTAGTATATAAATAAAATGAAATGAAACAATTTAAAAGTATCCCCTCTTCGTTCCCGATCATCAAAAGCAAGAAAGATTTGTGCTACTTTTCATGGTCCATGGTTTCCAAGATTCATAGGTCTGAACAGCTAAGAATTTAGACGTTCATACATTCTAAAGGGTTGAATGCTGCTCTTACCAGCGTCTTTGCATGTAAAGATGACTCCAGAAGCCATCAGGATTTGATCATCGTATTTGCTTTTGGCAGCTGCATTCTCAAGATGAATAGGCAATGTAATATTGCAGTCACCAATAAAACATAAGTGCGGCTAGTACAGCATTAGATGTAGCAGAACTGTTAAATTGCAATGGCTGTATAATACCCTAACTGAAACTATTCACACGATATCTGCCTTATTTTCATTTTGGGCATTTTTGCTGAAGCTGGCTTAAAGAGCATACGCATCCTTAGCCAATCATAGCTCTCTTTTATTTCCTGGGAAGTTGGACTTACTCACTAGCTCTCATCACTCTCTTTCTCCTATGTGGCCACTACTTGCGCTAGTGGCGTATTAATAGCCCCTGTAGTGCAGGAGGGGCGGTCTCTGGCACAGTGCACGGGCAGGGCGGGGGGCCCCTTGCCTGAGAGCTCCTGACTGGGTCCGGAGAGTTCACCCTCACCCCCATGTACTTTGCAGGGGGAGGGCCTTAACGTTTCGTTACACTACTGACTTGCGCGCCGGCATCCTTAGGCAGTTGAGAAGCCCTTCTGTCCAATCGCAGCTTTAATGCTGGCCAGGTTGTGGCTGCCTCCAATGCTTGTGGTTAATAACAAAGATGTTCCTCCACAGCCCACTTAGATCTTCTTGAGCATGTGACTGGGTAGTCACCAGGAACAGGAGTCGGGAGCCCTTCGAACTTTACACTCCCCCGTTGAGGAACCGTGCCACTCTAGGTGCTGTCTCTCACTCTTTAACAAATGCCGGACCGAAAGTAGCATGGGAGTGGGCAGCCCTCTGGAAAAGGTGGTACAAAAGGGGGTGGTGATAGACGGAGCATCTGAACCAATCAAACACTCACACCCAGTCAACAGATCTGGGTTTAATCCATCACCGTTCTTTAGCCCACTCTGCCACCCCAGTTCAGACATGGCCATATGCAAATCAGTCTGACCCTGTGCCTCATGGGAACAGTCCAGCTCGAACTGCCAAGCCATGCCTTCCCTGGACCGGAAACAAGCTTCCGAGGACCGGTTTCTGGCATTTCAGCCGTCTTCAGCCCGGCTTGCTTGAATCCAGTGGCAACATGAGCAAGGGACTCACGTCTGAGCATACCCTGCCAACTTATGGCGAACAAAGTGGTACAAAAGGGGGTGGTGATGGACGGAGCATCTGAACCAAGCATCCGCTGCAAAACGCGAAGCGGAGTTTTCTGCACTCCGCGAACGGAGCGGAGTGCGAAGTGCAGAAAACTCAGCGAATGGAGCGAAGTTCACCGCCCAGGCCTAATGATGACAAGAAGACAGGATTCAAAAGCTTTATGCATATAAATAGGAGAAGTAAAAAAAAAAAGAGATAAAATACATCCATCCCAAAATTAATGCAAGCCTAACCTGACCTCAGTGGTCAGTGAGTTCACGTAGAGGACTTCGTACCCCCAGGGTAGGAGCACCGTCAGGGCATGGTCCCAGCTGCAACGCGAATCCATAGAACAAGGAGCTCTTTTTCCCACCGCTCCTAGTCCTATGGCTTGTCGTCAGTATGTGTTTCCCCCGATGCTGAAAACAACGCCATCCCCACCTCTCAGGATCTCTGCGACTCCCTCGCGGCTTTCTTTCACCACAAGGTCACCGATATCTACAAGAGCCTCTCCACACCCAACACAAACCCACCACCGGAATACAACACTGACAACACCACCATCCACACCTGGAACCCAACCACCACCGAGGAAACCACCCGCATCATGAACTCCATCCACTCAGGATCCCCGTCCGACCCATGCCCGCACCACATATTCAATAAAGCCAACAACATCATCGCACCCCACCTACGAGACGTCATCAACGCATCACTCACCACCGCCACTTTCCCCGAAAACTGGAAACACGCCGAACTCAACGCCCTCCTAAAGAAACCTACAGCAGACCCCACCGAACTCAAAAACTTCCGACCCATCTCACTCCTCCCATTCCCTGCCAAAGTGATTGAGAAGATCATCAACACTCAACTCACCACCGCCCTAGAATCCAACAACTCACTCGACCCCACACAGTTCGGTTTCAGAGCTAACCACAGCACCAAGACCGCCCTCATCGCAGCCACAGACGACATCAGATCCCTGACAGACAAGGGAGAGACCGTGGCCCTCATACTCCTGGACCTCTCCGCAGCCTTCGACACGGTATGCCACCGTACTCTAATACGGCGCCTCATCAACGCCGGCATCCGAGGCAAGGCCCTGGAATGGATCACCTCCTTCCTCTCCGGAAGAACACAGAGAGTCCGACTCCCCCCCTTCAGATCTACAGCTACCGAAGTCATCTGCGGCGTCCCACAAGGATCCTCCCTCAGCCCCACCCTCTTCAACATTTACATGACTCCTCTGGCGAACATCGCACGCAAACACGGACTCAACATCATATCCTACGCCGACGACACTCAGCTCATCCTCTCCCTCACCAACAACCCCACCTCAGCAAGAACCAGACTACATGAAGGCATGAAGGAAGTAGCGGACTGGATGACAGACAGCCGGCTTAAACTCAACACCGATAAGACGGAGGTCCTAATCCTCGGCCCTACTCCCACCGCCTGGGACAACTCCTGGTGGCCCCCCGCCCTGGGCAGCACCCCCCAACCCACCGACCACGCCCGCAACCTCGGCTTCATCCTGGACTCGTCCCTCTCCATGAACAGACAGGTCAACGCGGTGACATCGGCATGCTTCAACACCCTCCGCATGCTCCGAAAAATCTTCCGCTGGATCCCCACCGACACCAGAAAGACCGTCACCAACGCCCTCGTCACCAGCCGCATGGACTATGGGAATACTCTGTACGCCGGCATCACTACCAAGCTACAGAAGAAACTTAAACGAATCCAGAACGCAGCCGCACGACTCATCCTGAACATCCCCCGCCACCACCACATCTCCGGACACCTGAAGAAACTTCACTGGCTCCCAGTCAGCAAAAGGATCACCTTCAGGCTCCTCACCCATGCACACAAAGCCCTTCACAACCTCGGACCAAAACTCATCAACCACCGCCTCTCCTTCTACTGTCCTCCTCGCACACTACGCTCGACAGGACAAGCCCTGGCAGCCGTGCCCCGCATCCGCAGGGCCACCGCCGGGGGCAGGTCCTTCTCCTACCTGGCAGCGAAGACCTGGAACTCTCTTCCCAGTCACCTACGCGCCACACAGGACCACCTCTCCTTCAGAAGGCAGCTCAAGACCTGGCTTTTTGAGCACTGACCCTCCCCATCCCCCCCAGCGCCTTGAGACCCCCACGGGTGAGTAGCGCGCTTTACAAATGCAAATGATTGATGAAATGATTGATTTCTGCCAATTAGTCTCCATATGATTATGTTCAAATATCCCACAAGATGGCAGTTTAGCTGTAAGTTCTTTGTGACAAAGCATGAACAAGAAGCTGTTTCCCCCACTCCTCCTGGTCTTCCGTTATATCCTCCGGATGTATTTCTGTCAATTAGTCTCTTTTTGACTGCGATCAGGTATCTTACAAGGAGGCAGTTTAGATGTAGATCCTCATTGGCCAAACATGTCATGACCGCCTTCCTGCAAGTGCGATTGCGTTTGTGAATAAAAAGAGGGCGTAACAGTGCTCTGCGTTCGCTCAAGAGTTCTTTACATGTGCATATTATGTAAGGGGCTTCACTGAAGTATGTTTCCAAGGTGGAAGACGGAGCAGCGAGGGAAGGATATCAAGGCGCTAATACAGATATTTATCCTTAGTGGCTATATTAAACCCTGCGCTTAGATAGGGATGAGGTGCTGCCTTGAAGTAGCTGTGAAGCATGAACTACCTTTGCTCTACTTGTAAGTGTTGCTCTGTTCTTTGACATGGAGACTCAATTGATGCTCTTGGTGACGAGCCGTTTGAAGCTTGCATGTGTTCCTAACGCCTCCCACAGACCCTGTAGGCTTAATTGCTTAATTGATTTGTGAAGATAGGTGCTTGCTGGACAATTTTCCCTGGTTGTCAGTTCAGCACACAAATGAGCATTCAAGGTCCCTGGCTGGGTGCCCTTAACCTTGTGCCAGCAATTAATGTATGCGCCTCTGTGAGCCAGCCCGTTTCTGAATGCCAAACTCTAGTCTTATTTGAGCTGGTGATGTATACTTAGGAAGATTGAAGATCACTCTGAATGAACCAGCTAGTATCGCGTCCAAAGTAGCCGCATCTCTCCCCCTCAGTGATTCGCACCTATAAGTTACTGTTCGGATAAGCTTTGCCTGGATCACTTGAAGTAGGGAGTAGTGGATTAAAGCTAGAGCTGACTGCTTTGTTCTTAAGATTTTTTTACAGCCAATGCTAATGCAATTCCTCTCCTCTTCAGAACTTCTTTCTGATTTAAAAATAAACCCCAGTTATCTAATGTCACACCTAAGTACTTATACTCTTTAACCGTCTCCAGCAATTGTTTGGCCAGGTACCAGTGAGGTGCCGCTTTTGCCTTTTTTTTGGTTCAGGACTATGGTCTTAGTCTTATCTAGGTTGATGCTTTGGCCATTTTTGTCCGCGTAAGCTTGAGTGGTATCTAGTAGATGCTGAAGGCCTACAGGGGTACGGCTTATGAGTACTAAGTCATCGGCATATAATAAGTTCAAAAGGACAAGGCCTCCCAGCTTTGGGGCATGAGAATTACACTTGTCTAACCTTGATGTAAAGTCTGCCATGAAGAGGTTGAACAGGATTGGAGCTAAGATACAACTCTAGAAAGATCTGTTCCTGACCTCAGATTTACTTGTACCCAGGTGTCCGTGTGTATCAAAATCAGCTGTTTGAAGAAGGCAGATGGGATCTTACAATTGATCAGTTTGTGCCACAATTTACCCCCGTCAATACGATCAAAAGCAGATCTATAATCAGAGATACAGGGGTAACTTGACAGCTTTCATGACAGCAATTTATACGGAAAGGCTTAACATTTGGGTAGTGGTGCCAGTATGCTTGCAGAAGCCAGTCTGATGAAGAGGGGTGACGACATTTTCACTAACTCAAGATGTTAGCCCCTCCCAGATAAGCCCAGCAAAATATTTGGCATCATTATCAATAAGGGCTACCAATCTATAATTTTTTTGCGTTGTTCTTAATGCCAGGTTTATAGATTGGTAAGATGATTGAGCCCCTCTACGAAGCTGGGATTACCTCTTATCTTAGAATTTCCTAGAAGACCATCACCAGGGCTTCTGCCTAGTAAGACGGATCTGGTTTGAATAAGACAAGGGGGTATGCAACTGAGCCCTGGTTCCCCCTTCCCTCTTCCTTTTGATATCCACCTTGTGATTTGCCAAGACAAGATTGCGATCGCAGATGTTGCTGTGTGATTCGTGAGCTGGTACCTTGTTGACAGCTCCTGCACAGGGTTTTGTTTTTGGGTCACCGTTGAAATTTTCCCAGAGAAACCTTGCACAGGCCTCCTCCGTTAGGTGCACGCTAACTCCGCAAACAGTGGGGTTTTCGAGTATGTTGATCGTGCGCCAGAATCGCTTCACATCGAGCGTTTATTCCGCCTCTTTCTTTTAAGGACCAGTTCAGCTTTTTCCGGTCCACTTTAAGTTGTCTCAGCTCCCTTTGCAAGTTGACATCCAACGCATGTAAACATCACCACCTTCCCGGGGTCATAATGAATATGTATTGGGGGGTCTTATGGTTGGCCAAGGGGACCACCACTTCCCCAGAGCCATCTTCCTTTTAAATAATTGGGTGAGGGTCCAAGTGGCCCTCCTCCTGGGCTGTTCTCGGCCCCAGGGACCGCCACCTCCCCAGGTCAGGCCCTACACAGAAGAAAGGAGGGGGGTGCACGGCCCCTTTCTGGAGCCATTGATGGCCCTCGGGACCGCCACCACCCCAGGGCCGGCTGCTGCCATGTACATACCCTGAACATAGCTGTTTGCTATGGCTTTGGGGGGACTTTACCGCCAAGTGATGTAATATGTGAGGTTATGAGTGATGTAATATGTGAGGTTATGAGTGATGTAATATGTGAGGTTATGAGTGATGTAATTTGTGATGGCATAAACAGTGCATTGTGAGGGCATAAGGTAAGGTTAGCTCAGGTAGCTATAACTTGTGAATTTCTATGGTTTTGTACAAGTGAAATCTGAGCATAACTATAATGTCCCTGTAACCTTCGGTTTTTCAGGGAATTTCTAAGGTTTTATTGAATTCTATTTCCTAACTATAATGTCCCTGTAACCTTTGTTTTTTCAGTGAATAAATAAATATAGATATAGATATATTTATAGATGTAGATATATATATATATGCTTCAAACCACCAAGATCCACTGCACTCACAGGCGGGTGCTTTCATTCTTGAGGGTAGGCTCACTATACTAATTACTCAGTCTTCAAAAAGGAAGTCGGCACTCACAGAGGGAATACAAAATACTTGTTTATTTTCACAAGTAACATGGACGTGTTTCGGCAGACGCCTTTTTCTACGTTTAGTGAGTTAACTGCTGTACCAGTTAATATTTACATTGTCTATTGGTTGCTCATTGTGAAGTGGTAATGCATAGAAAGAGGACAGCGTATTTGCAACAGTATATCTTTCTTTTCGGCGGCTGCCATCTTAAAGTTACTGGTACTCACAATGGAATATTTCTGATTCATACATGGGAATCTATGTTTCCTTCACGGAAAAACAATTCATATAATTACATACATCAATACGTAAATCAATTCATCATTCAGTGTGAATACTACAATAATATACTGATTAAATTCATCATGTGACAAAACATCAAACAATAGATGGATACTATACTTGATGTGTAATTAAAATGAATCCCTTCAAATACTGAATTAATTTGCCTGACAGTGTCTACTCTTTTTTTTTTTTTTTGCATGTCCCCAAAAAATACATGATCACTACCAATTCAATAAAAATGTACATTCATTTTATTACACCTTCAGAGTATTAGCACTTTTAGATTTTCTAACAAATTGATCCCTGATAAGCAAGATCAAGGTTTAGGGCTTATTGCATCACAACACAATCTAAAGAACCTCTAATATTTCTAGGTGATATGTGGTCACTGAATGTCTGTCATCCTATCTCACCACGACTCAAAAAGACGGAAAAAGAAGGAAGGAAATTCAAGAAATTAATAGCTGGGAGGGGCTCCACACCTATACACAAAAAACATTAATAGGTGGTACCATGGAGAATATATTATAAATAGAAATTTTGCATGGTATAAAGATGTGATGTGAAGCCATATGCCTTGTTAAGGGCGGGCTGTAATGGCATGCGTTGTTCTGTAACACAACCTTCCAAATGAATACACAAGAATATCGCCTCTTGCTCAGATGCTGCCTGCTGTTTGTTCGGGACAAAGTGGAAGAGTGTGTCACCGCTGCATTGTCTCACCAACTTAGGAAGGGTGGTAATGGGGGTGTGACTTGAACTCTGTGAGGGTAGAGTATCTGGTGAACCTAGTCATGTAACAACCTTAGTCTCTAGGCCTAACCTACAAGATTATGAAAAATGCATAAGGATGAATTTGACTAATATGACTGTTTGGCAGCTGCTGTATATTCAGCACTATGTTATTACACATGCGTCAAATAACTAGTGAGTTTTAAATATTACCACTAAAGTATTATTGAGATTTGACACATTATTAGACTGTCTGCATGTTGATCACTTTCATTTCATTTATGACAAATCTTTTCTCGGTAATTCAAATATAAAATGCAAGACAGCGGATATTTCAGAAGGTCTCTTTTTGTGTACGGTAAATATTAAAATAATATATTTAAAAAATCATGCATTTCCCCCTGGAAGTGCCTATGGCCATATGTACAAAATTTCCTTTTTGCATTTCCTAAATAACGATTTCCAAGAAACCGCTTTTTAGGAAATGCAAAATAGAATGGACAAAAATAGAGATTGCCTAATAGCGAATCCTACAGAGTAGGAATCACTATTAGGAAATCCCTATTTAGGAAATGCTAAGCCATCCGTTAAAGGTCAATAGATATGAATGTTTTTGCATTTCCAAATTTGCGATTTCCTGATATGAAATCACAAATTAGGAAATGCAAAACCAAGAGTCCAGAAAGGCTCCCCTTGATGCACCCCAAAAAAAGCGGTGCACATGAAAAGCGCACAAATGCCCTTTGGGCATATCTGTGCTACACGGGCGCTTTAAAAAATGCATTTTGGGTGCAATTTATAAAAATTGCACATGATTACCATTGACTTTGAGTCGATTGATACAGTATTTCCTAAATGCCCATTTCGCATATAGGAACTGCTTTGTACATGTGCTTAGGAAATCCCAAATAGAAAATCCCTATGTGTGATGTCCTATTTAGGGATTTGCAAAATGCGGTTTTTCTGCTTAGAAATCACATTTTGTGATTCCCTATCTGCCTTTGTATATATGGAAAGGCAATTTAGCATTTCTTAATGGACCGAAATTGCGATTCGGTCCCTTAAGAAATTATCAGCCAGATGCATCAACAGATGGAATTGCGAATCCTAAATAGCGATTTTTAAGGAATCGCTATTTAGGAATCTCAAAAGCCTTTGCATGTAGGAATCGCTATCAAAATAGCGATTCCTACACTTTCCTTAATTGTGACTCGCAAATTGCGAATCGCAATTAAGGAATACCTCCCCATTCATTCCTATGGGCCTAGAGGCCCATAGGAATGAATGGGGAGACATTCTCAATTTGCGATTAGCAATTAGCGAATCGCAAACTGAGAATGCAATTTCAAGGGTGCAGGGGTGTCCAAAGGACACCCTGTTGCACCCCTGAAATCTGCATATGGGTACATGTGTGTGTGTGTAAAATGGAACTTTGAAAAATGCACTTTAGTGCATTTTTCAATGTTTTTGCAAATTACCATGAAGTTCAACTTCATGCTAATTTGCTACTCTTATTTGCGAAATCGCTATTTCTTTTTGTTTGATGCATTGCATTTAAGGAATCTCAATTTGGGATTCCTTAAATGCAATCGCAATTTAAGGAATCTCAATTTAGAGATTCCTTAATTGCTATTTTTGCCTTTGGGATGATGCATCCCAAATGCAAAAATACCGGTCGCAAAGGGGCAGATTTTGAGAATCTGCCCATTTGCGACCGGTTTTAAGGTTGATGCATCTGGCTGGTGAATTCCTTTTGTACATACGGCCCCTGATCATTTAACTCACCCTTCCAATGCACGGTAGTCAAAAATACTAAAAGGGATACATATAAAGTTAAACAAAGCATTACTTACCGAGAACACGAAAGTGCCTCTGGTGTGGTATCTGGGAGAAGAATCCAGGTTTCAAAGCATTTGTAATAATTATGTCAAACAGTTCTTCAAAATTCTCCCTAAAAATTAGAAGGAGATCAATTATAATATTAATAAATTCAGCACAGAGTTTTTTCAATTAATCTGCAGCACTAGCTCTGGTCAAGAATACAGAAGCTTGTGATTGATATGTATTTTTTAAAAACAGTATGTTTTTTAAAACATTTTCACTCTTAAGGGGAAAATGAAAGTATATAGTGCTACTTATAGAAGTATACAGCATACACGTGCACATGCTGACTCGAACTTCATCCATCTCACTCAAAGTGGAATGTTTCCCACAGCTACATCACAGTGATGTAACTGTAAGGAGAAATGCAGTGTTTCGGAGAACTACAATATAATGTATTAATATCGTAGGAGTTTCACCTCAATTCCATCATCATCAGACAAAAGCTGGAAGACAAAGGGCCAGATGTATCAAGATATACTTTTGCGATTCTCAAATAGCGATTTTTAAGGAATCGTTATTTGAGAATTGCAAAATGGTATGTATATAGAAATTCGCTATTTTTTAGCGATTTCTTAAAATTCCTTAATTGCGATTAGCAAATTGCTAATCGCAATTGAGGAATAATTTCCCATTCATTTCTATGGGCCAGGAGGCCCATAGGAATGAATGTGAAATTATTCTCAATTTGCGATTCTCAATTTGCGAATCACAAATTGAGAATAATTTCAAGGGTGCAGGGGTGTCCAAAGGACACCCTGTTGCACCCCTGAAATAAGCATGGGTGCACATGTGGTGCACATACATGCCCTAAGGGCAGGTATGTGTATCACATGGCACTTAATTACCACCAACTTGAAGTTGGTGGTAATTTGCGATTCCTTAGGGACAATTAGCAATTTTTTTTCCTTCATACATTGCATTTAAGGAATCGCAAATTTTGAGATTCCTTAAATGCAATCGCAAAATAAGGAATCACAAATTTGCGATTCCTTATTTTGCACTGAAATTTGCTACATACATACCATTTTGCTCAAATGAGTTCGCAAACATCGAAATTCGGCGATTGCGAACCCATTTGAGCTTCATACATCTGGCCCAAAGTCACACTCGGAGAAACAATGATCAGGAAATGCTAAAACACTGGGAGGCTACACAGAGAGAACCAATATATGGTTAATTTGTAATTTAAGTCAGTGATAGAGAGAGGAGGAGTGGGAAAGAGCAGTGAAATAAGTACAGCAAAACTGACTATCATCTCGATGGCAGTGAAAATAAATGTGGATGAATAACATGTCATTTAGATCGACTGTACTCATAAACGCACATTCACACATGGATTACTACAGTGCAAAGGGCAATTTCGAGATTTTAGTACAGTACAGCAAAACAGACATTAGAAAAGCATTGTTTACTGCCTTACAGATTGCATGTAACAATTACTTTACACAGGGAAACAATTCTCCTGATAGTCAGGAGCAGTTCTTAGTTTGTAAAAGTGAGTGGTGGTGCAGAATGCTCTGCTCAGAAGCCGTGGATTAATTATTTATTTAATTTTCCCTCGTGGTTGTCTCTCGAAATCCCCCCCCCCCCCCCGCGCCACCGCTCTTACCTGTAGCGGCAGCGGCTGGTGCGCTTAAATATCAGAGTGCCGATTACCAAGGCTGCACACTCTTCAATCCACTTTGTACCTCTCTAAATACCTTCCTGACAATCACTGCATCTTTATCTCACTGTTGCCGGTTCCTGCTTTCTCCCTTTGATTAATTTTTCCTGTCTTTTTCCTCCTTCTTTCCCCTTTGTCTTTTTTTCCCCATCTTGCTGTCGGGAGATGTGGAATGAGGAAAAATAAGAGCTGATACCCAAAAATGAGTGCCTGTGGCCTCCACACGGAACCACTGGCCCAAATGAAGCACTTGTCATTGGGAAGCTTTTTTAATGTGATTGTATCTCACTGTACACATTTAACCTCTTGAATTCTGGTTTTGGTTAAAAACCTTTCATTAAAACAAATACAAATAGAACATACGATGGAATAAACCACATATGCAAATGTATAGAGTGTAATGTGCTATTTATTACCATTCTTTACAAAAATCATTTTTAAGTTTTCATAAGCTGTAAAAACAAACATTAATCTGATACAGTTCAATCACACTATGCAATTTTGTTTTTTTAATATAGACATGAAAAACAAAAAGGGCATCTATGAATATATAATGGCTTGATTATTGGCCTCCCCTGTTTTGGAACCATCTGACTAAATATCTGCTCTACTTTAGGGCCCTCGTGTACCCATCCTCCCCAAACAAGGATTCTCAGTCTCTTTCGTGAAAGTCTCACCATAGTCCCTACCCTTTCTCAAATTTCTGTGAGCATCCTCTTGCTTTATAAACAGACGTCTCCACCTGCATACACCAGTCCATGTTGGTCAACCAATGCTCCAGTCCCGGGGTGTCCGGGCTGCCACACATCAGAACAATGTCCTTCTTGGCCCCATTAAAGCAACATTATAGAAGTGTATATTTGGGTAGAGTCTCCGCTCCTCACATACCCAATTTTGCCAGTGGTGTACCGAGTATCAAATCTTCTCCTGTTTCAGCCTATATCTGGCAGCTCGATCATGACAAGAAAAGTTGTAATTGAGTGCTGTATAACAAAGTATGCAGCAATGTACTAGCTTGGCCACAGCCTCTCAGGTATTTGTCGTTGCTTTTTCTCCCTATATGAAAAAGTCTAGGCCCATTGAAAGATCTTCAACTGCTCTAGGGAGAACCCTGCCTTGATGGCTTTCGGTATCAACATGTTTGCCCCCATTGTTCATCCTTCAAGATTCCTAAGTCCAGTTCCCATTTTTCTTTCAATGCGGCTAAGCAGGGCTCACAGTCACTTAGCAGTGTCCTATAGATATGCAAGAGAGCTTGAGTTGACGCTCTGCAGGGTCACCACCAACCTTTTTGCTTTCACCCCATCTGTTTTTCTTAAATTCATTTTTGTCGGTCTTAGGAATCTGTCCACAATACCACTGCTAAACAGGGCTAAAGTGCTTGTGCGCACTCCACTAAACATAGTAAAATTGGCATACACCTAATTGCCACATAAAATTTTACTTATGAGTCCCTGGTTAAAATGTACAACATGTGCCCAAGGCCTGTAAATTAAATGCTACTAGTGACCCTGAAGCACGTATTGTACCCTCCACTTAAGTAGACTTTTAAAACATGTCTCAAGCCTGCCATTGCAGTCTGTGTGCATTTTTAAACTGCCACTTCGATGTGGCAAAATAAACCTTTTGCTAGACCTAAAACCTCTTTTTAATACACTAAAGTCACCTCTTAGGTAGGCCCTAAACAGCGCATAGGGCAGAGTGCAATGTATTTAAAAGGTATGCATGTACTTTCACGTTTTACAATTCCTGGTAGTAAAAAACTTTAAAGTTAGATTTTTTTACCACTGCAAGGCCTACCTCTCCCGTAGGATAACATTTGGTTACCTTATTACGTCTAATAAGTGATAACTTTTGATTGAGAGCAGGAAGTAATATCATGTTTCGACTCAAATGAACTGCAATTTAAAATCCTCTTTAATAGTAAAATAGGATTTTAGATTGCAATCTTGACAATACTACTTATAGAAAGTTTGTGTTTTCTTGTTGTAACTCTTTGGTGCCTGCATCTGTGTGCTGGGTCACATTACTGTGATTATCATGGTAGTTGGCCATTGTGTGTTCCCCCAGACTGTGACACAAAGGGGGATTAAGTGTTGGAAGGATGGCCTATCCTGTCAGCACGGGAGAAGCAGAGCTGTGCACAGCCACACTTGCATTTCAAAAGGAGCTGCCTCAACAACTCACAAAGGACTTAACACTAGCCTTTTGTCACTCAAGCCCCCTTGGAGCCTGGGCAGGTAAGAAGGAAATTCCTGCACCGTCTGGGGGAAGGGGAGTATTCGTCTCTAGAAGCTTCTCCCACTTCACTACAAAGCTGGCACCAGGTAGAAAAACTGGACCCTGAGACCTACTCTTAAGTTCACTCCTGGACCTGCTGAAGACTACAGAAGGACTTATTTGTACTCCAAGGGACTGCCCTGCTGCTTGAGGCCTGCCTTGTTTCTTAGAGGACTCCCCTGCTGCTTGAGGCCTGCCTCATTCTTCGGAGGACTGCTCTGCTGCTTGAAGCCTCCCTTATTTTTTAGAGAATTGCCCTCCTGCTTGAGGCCTGCCTTGTTTCTCAGAAGACTGCCTGTGGAGTTGTCTTCGTTTCCTGGGATGGAATTTAGAACCATGTTGGTGGGTGGAATGTTGTTCTTTGACTGTTAAGGGAGGTTGGAGCTGGGAGAGCAAGCTGGAGTAAGCTGTGAATGTATCTAGGACCAATAAAGATTACATTCCTGGCTACACTACATCAGAGTGGATCTTTACATTAGCGACAAGTTGAACCCAGTGTGCGCAGGGGTCAAACGATTACTACCTCCACCCCTGGATTTTGATCTGCAGAGAAAACCAGGAAATTTGACAACAAAAGGAATGTTTTCTCTGTGCCATCCTGCTGCTATTGTAGCTCCTGCTCGATATTGTTGTACCCGGGTACAGTGGAGTGCTACTAGTGACTGTCCGGCTCTACCCTGCCCTCATTTCGCTATTTGGTCGTGGATGTGCAAAAACAGGATTGCAGCACCCATTGTTAAAGTCATTAAAACATACATACAATAATTGCTCGCATACGATTAAAAAAAATTTATCTGTTGGGCGCTTAGTTTCAAAGTGTGGCTCCCGGTCCATGGCTCCATCTCATTCCACGCCACTCCATCTTGCTTCGGCTTCTGGTGTCCAATTCCTCCAGAAACAGCACGTACAACCATGTACGGCGGCGGGCATCTTAGGCGGTTGGATGAAACATCCTTGTGGTTTGTTGAAGTTGCGGCGTTGAAGCACCACGTACAACCACATACGGCGGAGCCATCTTAAGAAAGTGAAATTTCTTTTTGGTCTATTGGAGTCTCAGCGTTCTCAATCTTTCCGGTTCACATAACATGTTGCCGCTTATTTTCGACAATGCATGCATCGTACGGCAGTGGAATTCTGCTGTTGGGGGAACTGCGCTTCAATTTGGATTTTATCTGATATTTGCCTACATTTGTTTCCTATATTGCTCAGATTGTTCTCCAAGTGCATGTCATTTCCACCAAGCCTACCTACGAAGTATTGGTTTTTTGCTTTGATGTTCGTTTTAATTTGTTGTGTTTATTATTTATTTTAACCAACTTTACTTTTACAGGTGGGACTTTTAGTGAACTATGTTTTAACTATCTTTTGTGTTTTGTTAAATATGCACTGCATGTAGTACATTGAAGCTATTCGCATATATAGTGGGTATTTACTATCATATGGCCCACCTTCCTTTCCACTCCTGGTGAGCATCCCATTCCTTGGAAAGAATGGAAGAAGTTATATCTCAAATATGTTTTAGCGACAGGAGCTGACAAGTATGGTCCTGTTCGTAGGCAGGCTATCTTATTACATTATTTAAGACTTTAGGGGCGGCATTCGTATGAAGATCTCCCTGAGATTTCCTTGGGTATGAGAGATGGTCAGCTAAATAATGTTTACGAGATGACAATCAAAATGTTGGATACGCACTTCACTACAAAAGTTAATATTGTTTTAGAAAGACACAAATTTTTCTGTTGTGTACAAAAGATCGATGAAGATATTGCGTCGAATGTTGCTGCATTAAGAGGACTTTCCCTAACATGCCGATTTGAGGGGTTGGGAGATTCCCATACACGGGATCAGATTGTAAGGTGCACCAGTAATAAGAGAGTGAGGGAAAAATTGCTTATAAAAGATCCTACATTGGAAGAGGCAGTTTTGATCACTAAAGGGTTAGAGCACACAGACTTAAGGATCAGGGAAATGGACACATGTTCTAGTGCCATATCCTCAAAGGAACTGGTCTCTAAAGTGCCGAAGGTGCATGCATCTATTGATGAATGAAAAAAATAAAGCCTAACATGAAACTACCTCTTTCTAACAAACCTAGCAATACGTGGCGAGCTGCTCCTGTCTCTCCAGGATTCAACACAAGAGCAATCAAATGTTACTTTTGTGGTGCTCCTGGTCACATTGCTTCCAGCACCAAGTTCATGGCCAGGAATGTAACATGTTGAGCATGGGGTAGGAAGGGACATCTTGCCAAGGTTTGTAGGGCTAAAACTCAATTCAGTCAAGTACAAGAAATAGATCACACGTGTGAGAGTGTCCATGAATTGATGTTGAATGTGGAAGGTTGCGGTCTTGAAGGAGAATCCTGTGGTAGCCCTTGTGTACTAAATAACGATGTCGTCAGAGAAAGTACACATACATTAGAGAAACCCTACTGTACTATTGGTTTGAATGAGTGTAATGTCAAGATGTTAGTCGACTCTGGTAGTCTCTACACATTACTATCTAAGGAAACGTATTGCAAGAAATGGAGTGATGAGGAGTTTTCATGGGACAAGTCAGACATTAAGGCTGGTGGGTACGGCGGGAACACCATAGAGATTATGGGGTTGAGGTGGATGGTGATCAGCTTTAATGGGAAGAAGGTATATGGTCTAGTGTACTTGACGAAACTGGGCTCAAACCTACTTGGCTGGAGCCATCAAAAATACCTCTGCATCACCTTGAATCCTAATGCCACTGAACCAGTCATGACCACTGTTGTGCATGTTATCGATACTTACGAGACAACCATAATGCAGAGGTATCCTGATGTATTCTCTGACAAATTAGGGAAGTTTAGGGTTTCTCACACAAAATCATTTTGAATAAAAATGCTGTGCCAGTTGTGCACAAAGTTAGAAACGTGCCACATTTAATGAAAGAACCTCTCCAAGAAGAACTCAAGAAGTTTTTGGCACAAGGAATAATAGAACCCATTGAGGCCTCTGAATGGTTGGCTCCCATCATAGTTGCACCTAAATATGGGGGTAAAATTCGTCTATGTGTTGACTTGCATGACCTGAACAGAAATATTTGGGTTGAAAGACAATCCCTACCCAATATCTCTGAAATGCTAACGACCATGGGTGGTTGGGAGGTGTTTAGTGAGATTGATATGTCTACAGCGTACCACCAGATTGATCTCCATAGGGATTCTAGACACCTCACGTCATTTGTGATACAGCTGGAGGCATTTCATTACTGTAGGATGCTATTTGGCTTGACAGCCGCCTCAACGGTGTTCCAGAGGGCCATGCAGCAGATACTCGTGGGTTTGAGAAATGTTCTGTTTCCAAGATGACGTGTTGGTTGTTGGGAGAGATGGCGTGCATCATGATAGGGTGATGAATGAGGTGTTGAGATGGATGGAAAGTCATGGTCTAACGATAAAGAAGGAAAAGTGCCAATTGAGAAAGAGTTATATGACATATTTGGGGCACGAAATATTTAAGGCTGGAATCAAACCTAAGAAGAGCATAGTTTCTGCTGTGAAGGACGCCTCTACTCCACTAAACAAGGATCAGTTAAAATCTTTTCTTGGTCTTGCGGAATATTGTTCCAAAATTGTGAGTGGTTTCACTGAAATTGTTGAACTATTGAGGTTATTGATGAAGAAGGGCACTGTGTTTGATTGGGATGAGGCGTTCAATAAGGTGAAGTCATGTATCCTCCATGCTCCGACCCTAGGTCACTTTCATGTCAGAACCAAAACTTTTGTGACCACTGATGCTAGTGCAGTTGGGATTGGAGCTGTGCTGAGCCAGGCATGTGAAGGTCACTTGAGGATTATAGGTTTCGCATCTAGGAAACTTAGGGATGCTGAAGTTTCCTATTCAGTGATTGAGAAGGAGGCTTTGGCATGTTGTTGGGAGATAAAATACTTCAGGTACTTTGTTTGGGGTCTACCTTTCAAGGTCCACACTGATAATAAGCCCCTTATTCATCTGTTTAAGGGTGTGTAAGGACGGCGTCCTTACCCGACGGGAATGGTGGCGCCCGCCCCATACTGACGTCTCGTTTCCGGCTTCTCCACAGAGCCCCGAGTGGGAACACGGATATGCCTCTGACGGCGAGCGCGAGGACGATGGGCCCTTTAAGTGGGCGTCACCATACGAGGGGGAAGTCCCGGCCCCTCATGACGTCACGGAGACCGCATTGGTCAAAAGAGAGGAAGTCCGGTATACAGTGTGTGGAGACACCCCAAGGAGGGAGGCGGAACGAGCGGAGACGGAGAATCGGGACGGGAGAGCAGACGGAACCCGGAGCATCGTTGTCGGAGAAGCCCAAGACGAAACAGAACCACGAGGAGAGCCAGGAGGCCAACGACCCTGCGGATCGCCGTGCCACACTCCCGAGGGAGGAGTGTGGCTGACACAGGTACGGCGGCGTTTGGCGAGCTGGATAGGCAAGCGTACCACTAGCGCCTAAAAGTCACCGCGCATACCGCTCTTGCTGCATCCTACCCCTTCTCCTTTTCCCTACCCTCCTTGTCCTTCCCTCCCGACTCCAACCACACGAAGCACGCCCCTTTGTACATTAGAATCACGCGGTGTTATCCTGTCACCCCCTGGGCCCCCTGGTGCAAACCCAGTTGAGGATTGTGTCCTAACGGCTTTCCGCCCTGTTGGTCTTCTCTATTGCATGTGGCGAGACCCCTGGTGCCCGAGGAGAAGAACCAGCTACCCAAGCCGGACCCTCAGACGAGCAGCGCCACGGACCCCAGTGCATTCGCCCGGGAGAGACTAACTTTCAGGACTAGAAAGACGTTTGTCACCAAACCATTGAGAGGATTAAAAATAAAACCTTCCTTAAACCCTACAGCCAGTGTCACGGTCGTCCCTTCACCCACGTCAACAGGGTGGTAGGGGTTTAGAAGGTAGTGTGACTCCCAGTATCTCCAGGTGGATGCTGTCTGTTCTAGAATACAACTTTGAGGTGGAGAATGTGAAAGGTTTGAAAAATGTAGTGGCTGATTATTTGTATGGGATGCCAGTGGATGAAGTTGGATTGGAAGTGGATGATTAGATTAAAGTGGTGAGGGGTAGCATGGAGGAACTATCCCTTGATAAAATGGAGTGGGCAACTGCCATGTTGGAGGATGTTGCCTTACAGCATGTGATGAGGTGTGTGTCTGAAGGTTGGGAAGGAAGTCTTATGGAGGATGCTCGCTTGAAGGGTTTTCACAAAGTGAAAGCTGAGTTAAGCATATGTAATTGAAGGTTATTGAGGAGGAGTCAGTTTGTGCCACTGTTGGGACTCGGGAAGAAATTTGTTAACATAGCGCATGAGGGACACCTGAGTAGGAACATGACTAAGAGGAGGGTACAGCAATCTTTTTGGTGGCCTGGCATGGATGGTGACATCGAAGACGTTGTGAGGGAATGCTGTGCATGTGCGACCAGCGATAAGACAAAAATTGTGAGACAACCCCGCTGGCCTGTGTGGCTTTTCCCAAACGGGCATAGGGAGAAGGTGGCGATTGATTTTTTGGGCCCAATATCCAAACTTAGGTCACATAGCAAATTTATGATGGTTCTGGAGGATTATCACTCCTAGTGGTTTGTTATCGAAACCACTGATTGCACTGACACTGCAATTGAAATCTGTATTTGTAAAGCTCGAACTACTCACCCTTACGTGTCTCAAGGCACTGGGGGCTGTCGTGGAAATTAAGTGAGCTATTGCCCAGAGTCACATGGTGCTGAGCTGAGCTTCCGCCAGAGCCAGGGATCGAACCGTAAACCCTGTGCTCTGAAGTCAGCTGCCATGGCCGCTGCACCACACCTCTCCACTGAGAAGGTAGTTGGCTTTTTGGAGAGGGTGTTTATGAATGAAGGCATTCCAAATACCCTGGTATCCGACAATTGTGTACAATTCGTGTCGAGGAAGATGCAAGAATTTCTGTGCAAACTGGGGATTAAACACGAACAGGTGACTTTGTTCAGACCTAAAGCCAATTGATTGGTTCAGAGAATCAGTTTATGGAAAACATACAACTTCACTCTCCAATGGGTTATCCTGGTTTGAGGAATTGAAAAAATTGGCGTGGTCCTATAGAGTGACGCCACACTCAGTCACTGCAGTGTCTCCCTTCATCTCCCTCAAGGGGCAAGAGCCTGGTGTGAAAGAGGTTCCAGGTTGGCTTATGGACAAGGACTGCGTGTTGGTCAATCGTGCGGCTGTAGGGAGTGATGTGACTCAGAAGCAATGTGTTGCAACGGAGTATTACAGTGCCAAGAAAGGTGACAAAGTGTCTGACATAACGCAGGGTGATTGGGTTGCAGCTAAAAGATGCAGTATTGTCACCAATGGTGAGAGCAAGTTTTCTAAACCAGTACAAGTAAAAACTGTGAAAAAGAATATTCTCATTTAAGCTGATGGTTCTGCTTGGAGTGTGGGGAATGTCTCCAAATGTCATGCTCCCCAGCCAATTCCTGGTGACTAGTGTTTTGTTCTTGCCACTATCGCTTGTTTCCAAGCCTATTCCTCATTTACTTTTTTAACATGTCAGTCCATGTATTGTTTAGGGATTGACAATGATATTTATTATGTATAAGCGGGAAGATGTGTGGAGTTGTCTTAGCTTCCTGGGATGGAATTTAGAACAATGTTGGTGGGTGGAATGTTGTTCTTTGAAGGTGAAGGGAGGTTGGAGCTTAGGAGCTGGGAGAGCAAGCTGGAGGTAGCTGTGAATGTATCTCGGACCAATAAAGATTACATTCCTTCCTACACTGCATCAGAGTGGATCTTTACACTGCCCTGCTGCTGCTACCAGAGGACTGCCCTGCTGCTTGAGGCCTGCCTTATTCTTCAGAGGACTATCCTGCTGCTTGAAGCCTGCCTTGAAGGAGAGTGGATTATCTCCTTGAACACAGGACTACCAGAGTGACTCGAAGGGTCAGTTGGCTGACCTCCTGTTCTGAGCTAGATGGACGCAAGTTCCAGAGGCCTCTCTTCAACTGTCCAGCTGACCTGCTACAACTGGCTCTGCCTAATCCTGCAACAGGACATGCACCTTGACCTGTCTGAGTCCTGTTGGCTTCTGCTGGAGTGTGTTTCTGATCCCCAAGAGGTGCCTCCCAAGATCCTGGACCCTTGGCTGCCATCAGTGGAGCTTCTCCTGTGAAATCCTAAAGTTTTGATTTCTGCTCACCAGACTTTGAGAAGGTAACGTTCTTAGCAGTACTAACCTGGCCCACACCCCATCACTGTTGGCCTGAACTTGTAACTTTGTTCCTGGCTAGTGCTACCAGATACCCACAGTTAGTGCTTTCTGCTCCTTGTGCTATTTTTACTAAAACTTTTTAAATTGCTGATCTCCGGTTCTACTAACTGGACGTTTGCCATTTTGGTCTCATTTTATTTATTAAAATTTATACTACTTTTCTAAATTGTCTTTGATTTTTATTGGGTTGTGTTTTCTCTTTATTACTGTTGGTGTGCTGCATACATACTTAACATAGTGCCTCTAGGTTAAGGGTGACTGCTTTTGTGCCAAGCTACAGAGGTTTAAGCAGAGGTTAATTTAGTGACTGTGTGGCTCATCCTGACTGTGGTTATTGTTTGAGATGGGCTTTCAGAGCCGGGGATCGAACCGTAAACCCTGTGCTCTGAAGTCAGCTGCCATGGCCGCTGCACCCCACCTCTCCACTGAGAAGGTAGTAGGCTTTTTGGAGAGGGTGTTTATGAATGAAGGCATTCCAAAGACCCTGGTATCCGACAATTGTGTACAATTCGTGTCGAGGAAGATGCAAGAATTTCTGTGCAAACTGGGGATTAAACACGAACAGGTGACTTTGTTCAGACCTAAAGCCAATTGATTGGTTCAGAGAATCAGTTTATGGAAAACATACAACTTCACTCTCCAATGGGTTATCCTGGTTTGAGGAATTGAAAAAATTGGCGTGGTCCTATAGAGTGATGCCACACTCAGTCACTGGAGTGTCTCCCTTCATCTCCCTCAAGGGGCAAGAGCCTGGTGTGAAAGAGGTTCCAGGTTGGCTTATGGACAAGGACTGCATGTTGGTCAATCGTGCGGCTGTAGGGAGTGATGTGACTCAGAAGCAATTTGTTGCAACGGAGTATTACAGTGCCAAGAAAGGTGACAAAGTGTCTGACATAACGAAGGGTGATTGGGTTGCAGCTAAAAGATGCAGTATTGTCACCAATGGTGAGAGCAAGTTTTCTAAACCAGTACAAGTAAAAACTGTGAAAAAGAATATTCTCATTTAAGCTGATGGTTCTGCTTGGAGTGTGGGGAATGTCTCCAAATGTCATGCTCCCCAGCCAATTCCCGGTGACTAGTGTTTTGTTCTTGCCACTATCGCTTGTTTCCAAGCCTATTCCTCATTTACTTTTTTAACATGTCAGTCCATGTATTGTTTAGGGATTGACAATGATATTTATTATGTATAAGCGGGAAGATGTGTGGAGTTGTCTTAGCTTCCTGGGATGGAATTTAGAACAATGTTGGTGGGTGGAATGTTGTTCTTTGAAGGTGAAGGGAGGTTGGAGCTTAGGAGCTGGGAGAGCAAGCTGGAGGTAGCTGTGAATGTATCTCGGACCAATAAAGATTACATTCCTTCCTACACTGCATCAGAGTGGATCTTTACACTGCCCTGCTGCTGGTACCAGAGGACTGCCCTGCTGCTTGAGGCCTGCCTTATTCTTCAGAGGACTATCCTGCTGCTTGAAGCCTGCCTTGAAGGAGAGTGGATTATCTCCTTGAACACAGGACTACCAGAGTGACTCGAAGGGTCAGTTGGCTGACCTCCTGTTCTGAGCTAGATGGACGCAAGTTCCAGAGGCCTCTCTTCAACTGTCCAGCTGACCTGCTACAACTGGCTCTGCCTAATCCTGCAACAGGACATGCACCTTGACCTGTCTGAGTCCTGTTGGCTTCTGCTGGAGTGTGTTTCTGATCCCCAAGAGGTGCCTCCCAAGATCCTGGACCCTTGGCTGCCATCAGTGGAGCTTCTTCTGTGAAATCCTAAAGTTTTGATTTCTGCTCACCAGACTTTGAGAAGGTAACGTTCTTAGCAGTACTAACCTGGCCCACACCCCATCACTGTTGGCCTGAACTTGTAACTTTGTTCCTGGCTAGTGCTACCAGATACCCACAGTTAGTGCTTTCTGCTCCTTGTGCTATTTTTACTAAAACTTTTTAAATTGCTGATCTCCGGTTCTACTAACTGGACGTTTGCCATTTTGGTCTCATTTTATTTATTAAAATTTATACTACTTTTCTAAATTGTCTTTGATTTTTATTGGGTTGTGTTTTCTCTTTATTACTGTTGGTGTGTTGCATACATACTTAACATAGTGCCTCTAGGTTTAGGGTGACTGCTTTTGTGCCAATCTACCAGAGGTTTAAGCAGAGGTTAATTTAGTGACTGTGTGGCTCATCCTGACTGTGGTTATTGTTTGAGATGGGCTTTCACCCCCTCAATCAAAAACCCAATTTCGTACAGCATGCTTTTGTGGGGGACAGCTAAAAGTCTATATTCTGGGGGCCTTTCCTCAGCTACACCCTGAGGTCGATCCCCATATCTTGCCAGAACATATTTTACATGAATATAGCGATAATGTTAGTTTGCAGCCAGCTTGCATTGATGTTGTAGCTCTTTAAATGGAAGGTGTCCCCTAAAGTCCCATATGTTGCCCAGTTTGGATATCTCTAGCATGTCCCATTGCATATGCCCCTTCAATAATGTAAAATCTGTCAAAACATTTGACTCCTACAGGGGCATTTTCAGTGTCATCTCCCACCCTAGCTTTCACAGAGCCCTTTTCCATAATTTGATTACCTGTTCCATTGACTTGTGCCAGTTGATGCATATCCCTGAGTGTCTACCAAATAGGTCCACTATTTACAAGACTCTGGATACTGCACCGGATCTGCCAAATACATCAATACATTTTCAGCATACAGGGATAAAACATCTTCCAATCCGGTGTCCGCCTAGCTCACAGATCTGAGTGTCCACCTGTACCCATTCATACACCGTGAGCAAACAGTAGGGGAAAGAGAAGGTATCCCTGACTCATCCTCCACCCCAGGTTGAACTCCCGTGACAATTCTCCATTAACCTTTACCAAAGCTACTGGTTGGGCATCTGGAAACCTTATTCATGACAGAAACTTGGATCCAAACCCAGTTTTATGTGAGATAGCCAACAGATAATGCAAAACAGATGATGGCATTCTACCAATTCTAATGCCTTTTTGGCTTCTAGGGGCAACAAAATGAACAGCTCCTGCAAACAGATAATGCCATTTGACCGAATCAGATGCCTTTCGGTATCTAGGACAGTAGAATAGCCAGCTCCCGCAAGGTATCAACCCCTCGTCAGGAACCCAGATAGCCAGCTAAGGCTATGTCGCTTTGATCGCAGGACTTTAAAGCCCAACAAGTGTGGAGCTATTCATTTGTCAATGATTTGAATGAATTGACTGGCCGACACTCTTGCCAAGATTCTTATTTCGAAGTTGGGCAAACTGATTGGTCTGTAGGGGGTGCACTATTCTGCAGGCTTTCTCTCCTTGTGGTTGAGCGCTATGGTTGCCATCCTAAAGTTTTGTGGCAGGCTCCCTACTCTTATTGCCTCATGCAGAACGTTGCTTATCAGCTCCCTGAATGGTAGCCCCAGGTATTTAAAGAACTTGGATGGAAACCCAATGGGCAAAGGCGACTTCCTTTGTTTGAGTTATTGTTGTGCCTCTCGAATCTTATCCACTTCAATACCACTATGTAGCATCTTCCTATCATTACTAGGAAGGGTCAGAGTTAGAATACCTCGGAAACCCCTGAGTCAATGGCCCAGCTTTGGATCGCCCTAAGTGGACAAGGGCAAGTCCAGATGCAAGCTCTTTGCTTGCTGTGCTACTGAAACCAAGCTGCACCCGACTGACGAGCCCAAATCAGGGTGAAACATTTGTTGAGTTGCTTGTGTTCCGGTTTCTGAGGACTTGACGTGGCAGTTCAGCCTGGATTTTTCCTATGGGAGCAGGGTCAAGATCGATTGGCATATGGCTGGGTCCAAACTGAGGTGGCATAGCGGGCATAAGAACGATGGGTTGGAAAACTACCCTGAGTGATTGACAGTGTTTAGACTTTTTGCAAGCATCTTCCTATCCACTTTTGTGTCTGATGTGGTCAAGGGTATGCCTAGATGTGGGTCCCTTGCTCAATGTATATCTGAATTACTTCATTCAAAGGTAACATACAATGCATGATAGGACTGTCAGAAAAAGTGCAAAAATGTGACTTTGAGTGAAGAGTGCACAATGAGTGAAGGAATATACAGTGCAAGGGGATTTTCTATATACAAATATATACAAGTGTTTCATTGGCCAGATGCTGATTTTCAACCAAGGAGTCCTAGTGTTCCTATTGGGATCCTGGTGGTTCTGGACCTATGACATGCGTCGACGTTTCGACCCTCTTGCGCCCCAGTAGGTGGTCGCGGCGGGTCTTTCTCAAGACAGGAATACAGGTGAATATTGATGACAGTTTGGATTTCAGACTGGGGAATCTTAGCCTGAGTCTGTGTGGGGCAATGGCCAGTCGTATCCGGGTTATGAATCAGGAATCAATCAAGTGGGGAGGAGGTGCATCGTCCCTCCTACCAGCTACATAAATCCGTATGCAGCTGGTAGGAGGGACACAGGGTTACCCCTTTTTCTTTAATATGCCACTGCAACCAATCTGAACGAAACTGAGCCCATATCAGGCAAGTCTCGAGTTGCTAAAAAAAAAAAAACAAGTCACCATTGCACTACAATAAATTGATTCCAGGCAGTCTTCCTCTGCTTCTTCTTTGTAATCTTTGAGAAACTACTTTTCAACTTGTTCACCAAAAGACTCTTAAATTCCTTTCAGACAGACTCTGTAGCTAGCCCTGCCACACTAACAATCAATAACAATAAGAATGTCAGAATGCTCCTTTCATTGATATATGTTTGTTTTTTGGGACATATTGTGACATCATTCACAGGATGGTCCATTTAACCACTGGACTTGACATGCCCTGAACTTCCCTCTTGCCCATTACAACATTCTTACCTCCATACTAATCCTACTTGACCAGTCAAGGTCAAAGATAGAGTTAGCAAAACACACAAGATGATTGACAGAATGTTGCGCAATGGCAAAACATTCACCCCCAGTCACTGATCTGGGTCCCGTGCTCACTACGTCACTGGAGTCAAGCTATCCTGGCTGAAGACGGCTGATAGCCAGAAACCGGTCCTGGGATGCTTGATTCTGGTCCAGGAAAGACATGGCTTGGCAGATCGGGCTGGACTGTTCCCATGAGGCACAGGGCCAAGACTGATTTGCATATGGCCATGTCTGAACTGGGGTGGCTTGGTGAGCAAAATACCGATGGATTAAACCCAGATCTGTGACTAGGGGTGAATGTTTTGCCATTGTGCAACATTCCGTCTAGCATCTTGTTTGTTTTGCAAAGATAGGGTTAGCCACAATGCCCTACTAAAAGCCATGTACGTTTGGTGTAATGGGCCTTGCTCTTTCCTGGTTCTCCTACTTCCATGTGAGCCCCTCCTTCTACTCCGTGTCTCAGATCTCCTCTAGCCCTGTTTCCATAGGGGCCTTGCCCTCCCTAATTTACCTCCTAAACTCACTATGCTTCAGTGATACCTTTTGAATGGATCACACAGGGCCACAGTCATGGCAACACAACTTTCTCTTTAGAGCCTTTGTTGCATTTTGCTACCAAACACTCTTTTGAATGAAACAGGAGACCGCTCAGCGCGCTTATCAAGTACTGCTCCTTAGGAACCACCCACAACGTCTTGTCAGAACTCTCATACTTCTGCATTAATGATCCTAGCCAGGTGGCTTAATGTTCTTTTGGATCAATACATTCAATCTTAACATCATTATAGGTCCAGTGGATGGGGCACGATTCAATCACTAAAGGTTTAGCAGGCCCAATGAGGACTGCAGGCATTGCCCTACTGAACCTATTGCAGCAATTCTAAGTGAACATTGTATCCATTTAAAAGAACAACAGCCCTGCCACTAACTGCAGGGACTCCTCTATTTAATGTATAGCAGTCTTGTTCAGAAGTGCTGCTGGCACATTCAAAGAATGACAGTCCTGCTGAGAAATGTCCACATTGTCCACATAAAGAACAGGAACCATCCTGAGAAGGTGTAACAAGTGCCAGCACCCTCTTCAAATACACTGTCTTACACACCTTGACACAAGTCAAAGCCTCTCAGTGTAAAAGTCCAGAAATCTCACTTTTTTTTTTTTTTTTTTTTTTATCCTCATTTGCGTTCATTGGCTCCAATCTGTCAAGACAGAGAAACTACCGCAGAACCGAAAGTCAGGCAAAGCCTCTGTACTGACTCAGCTACAGCTGGCGGGGATCGCGTAGGAAGAGTGGTAAACCAAACCCCATCAGTATCAGCTGGCAGGCCGTGAGATTCTAGCATGCGGGTTGCTCTGATGGACAATGTTGCCCGGAATACCAAGGCCCTTTAAGCTTCGACAGTACTGTGGCAGAGCCGAGAGGTGAGCCATGTCAGCAATAATCATCGGACCTGGGAAAAAAAAAAAAAAAAAAGCCCCAGGTGTCAACAGGACCTCTCCAGCAGCTTCCAAAAAGCTCTTTTCACCTGATTTCCTCCCCTTGCCAAGTCAAGTTTCGAAATCTGGAGGATTGAAGCACGCCATTCATAAAAAGTGGGTGGCAAAGCGTCTTTCCAATGTCTACAAATTTCCCTGCGGGCCGCCAGAATGGAATAGAACACTAAGTTGGAGGCAGCGTTACGAGTTTTTCCTCTCAGGCCAAAGATGACTAAGCCAAGATCGATGGTAACCTGATAGCCCAGAATCAAGGACAATTTTCTACTTATGGAATCCCAGAATGGAGTGATTTGTGGGCATTCGCAAAACATGTGGATGTCGGACGCCGCCACCAAGCCACATCTTGGGCAGGAGACTGGCCCTGTTTGGGAAAATTTTGACAGTCTCTGCGGGGAGTAATAAGCTCTATGAATTGTGAATACGTGGTTCCTTCGTAGCCACGCAGGCTTAACCAAATCCCACAATACACTGCATGAGGTTAGCCAAAGTTCTTCCACATCTACTCCTGGCATAGACTCCGCCCACAATTGCGTTGGAAGACAGAATTTACCATCTGATTCCTCTATGATCTTGTTATACCAGAGCGAGATCTCTTTTTTTATAGGTGGTTTATCAAGCAGGCATGTTTCTAGTTCGCTCACTCCCCCTATAGGGAGCCTGCTGTTACGTGAGGGCAGTATATTTTGCGCCTGGGACCAGCTTGAGGTTGTAGATATTTGAGTCTAGAGAATCTCGGTCCGACTTTGTTAGACAAATAGTTCCATGGAAGCAGATGTCCATCAGTAAATAAGTCACCCCAAGATACGATTCCTGCCTCTTTTAGTGGTGAGACTAGTGCGTCTTCCGCCCAGGGAGGGGGTGCAGGTAAGTCCCATATTGGAGCTCTGCTTGAAAAATATCCTAACTTAATCGAGTGTCTAACTCTGTACCATGTATTGGCCATCCCCTGTAGTATCTTCAGCTTTATTTTTTTAAAGAATTTGGGATCTCCAAACTTAAACAGAAAACTGGCCTGCCCAACTCCCTCACACCTCAGCAAAGTGGAAAACATAAGGCCCAGGCCTGAATCAGCTGGTGTTTTAAAAAGCGTACGTGCATGCGTTTGCTGGAATGCCCATGCATAAGCCTGAAGGTCTGGACCCGCCAACCCGCCCTTCTCCCTCCGGCGCCTTATCTTTTTCCAGGCAATTCTGGGATTCTTATTATTCCAGATAAAAGAAAATATCTCACTCTGCAGTTTTGCAATTAATTTAGGGTCAAAAAACAACGGTATTGAATTGAATAAAAATGTAATCTTTGGCAGTATGGACATTTTAACTAGGTTTACCTTCCCCAGGATGGTGAGAGGGAGATGTGCCCATGCTCTCATTGATTTTCGGCACTGTGCTGCAACTTTTGCAAAATTCAGAGAGACAATCATGTTTATATTTTTATCTATGACAATCCCCAGATATCTCAAGTTAGCCCTCGATGTCGCACTATGTGTGTTTAGGTTAACGTTCCATGACATTGACTCAGTTTTAGAGGCATTCACCTCGTATCCTGACACCTTTCCAAACTCCAAGGCGAGATCTATAACCACTGGAAACGCAGTATTTATATCTGGTGAAAAAATCATAATATCATCTGCGTAGAGGGCAACTTTTTTAATCCAATCACAGTAGACAAATGGTTTGATTTGTTGGTTTTCTCTCAGTTTCTGCGCGAACGGCTCTATATACAAATCGAATAATAGAGGGGACAGGGGGCAACCCTGTCTCGTTCCCCTCGCTACCCTAAATGGCTCAGACAACCCTCCATTGATCAGGATGGAGGCCGAGGGGTTTCCATACAGCAGTTTTATTGCTCTACGGAATTTGTCTCCCACATTGAACCTCAACAAGGCCTCCGACAGGTATTGCCGATTGACCCTGTCGAAGGCCTTGGTGGCGTCCAAGGTGAGGACCGAGAGGGGCAGAGTCTCCTTAGTCGCCAGATCTATAGCTCCGAGCAAGTCGTACGTGAGCTCGAACAGCTGCCTCCCCTTTACGAAACCTTTTTGGTTAGAGTTCAGTATATCTGGAGCTACCTGACCGAGCCTCTTGGCCAATATTGCCGCCAAGATCTTATAATCGGCGTTTAGGATTGAAATTGGCCGATACGAACCGCAGTCAGATGGGGGCTTTCCAGGCTTCAGGATTAATGTTATCGAGTCGCTATCCCAGGATGCTGGGGGGGCCTCTCCCTCTCTCAAGATCTTGTTAAACAGTTCCACCAGAACTGGAGACACCGCCAATAGCAGGTTTTTATAGATTTCTGCCGGTAAACCGTCTGTTCCCGCAGCCTTACCTCCCTTGGCTCTCTGTATAGCCTGCTCCACCTCATCCTTCGTTATTTCATTATCCAAGAATGTGCTCTGTTCATCCGTCAAGGATGGTAAAGAAAGATCTTTTAACCAATTAGCAACATCTTCAGAGGTGGCACACAGGTTCTCCTGATATATTGTTTGGAAGAAGTCTTTAAAGACTTCCCTGATGTCAGCATCATTTTTAAAGGTGCCGCACTCCGTTGTCACTGAATCGATATGATTTCGCACTCGGTCCGATTTTACTTTCCAGGCCAAGAGCCTACCTGCCCCCTCCCCATATTGAAAATGAGCAAGTTTGCTCGCCTCCCATCTCTGCATAATTCGTTTGTCTAACCTTTGTCAAGACTTGTTATGGAATGGCTTTGAATACCCAGATCTAGTAAGTCATGTACGGAATTGAAATCAATCTAATGCATTGTTAAACAGCAAATGGTGCCCACTCGAAAGAGCATAGCAACTAGAGCTATGTTTGTGTGATTTGTGCAGATCATGACATCTATTACATGGACCTTAAGCTGCTGGTTCCATTTAGGAAATATTTGGGAGAAGGGACTTGAGAGGGCAGAAACTTTAGATGGATGGCTTGGATTGGTTGGGTGGCCAATTTTCTTTCCATCCAGTTGCCATTGGTGTCATGGGGTGTGTCCTACTGTGGTTTTGAGAACTGGGCCGATCACATCCTTTCTGCGCTTTCAACTCAGAGCAATGAGGGCAAACTGCTGAAGGCTCCGCAGGAAGATATTGTGGGAGACAAGAACTCAGAAGTTAACCAACTGACACAATAATGTACTGTCCCACTCAGTGCTTATCTTTTAGTTAAAAGAAAGCACTTAAGTCTCGGAGCAAAATAAGTATACTATAAAATGCAGTAGAGTTTTCAGGTACAGGGCTGTTATTTGAAGTCGGTAATATATACAGCCTGCAGTGAATAGCATAGGAGAGGCATTGATTAGACACAGCTATAGGAGACTCAAGAGTATCACAAAAGTAAAATTTACATATAATCGCATAGCTTTATTACGACAATTGCCATAAAAGCAAACACAGGGGCATATTATCAAGGGATTTATCTCCGTTTTTGTGGCTTTAAAAGCCAAGAAAGCGGAGATACAATTATCTCCCTATTACCTAGCTGTCGCTAACACCAGTTAGCGACAGCTAGTAGGAAATAGCGACCATCTTGGCCCCGCTTTGCATATCAGAGAAATTTATCACTAATGACATGCAAAGTGGGCGTGCCAAGATGTTAGCGACTGGAAACAGTCGCTAACATCGCTATCTCCTATTACCAACTTTTGGAGATATTCGCGCTAAGCGCGCATATCTCCAAAAGCTAACACCTGCCCTGAGCAGTTCTTAGCCATGTTATCCAATGGGAGGTGGATAACATGGCTAAGAGCATTTGCTCGGTAATGCATGAATATCGCTGACTTTTCAGTGATATTCATGCATTTCGGCCGATTTTTATCGCTTAGGAGATACACCTTGATAATATCAAGGCTCCTAAGCGATGAAAATCGTCGCTACACGGCGATAAAATTATTGCCGCTAAGCCAACCTAGCGATAATTATCGCTAGTTGTTGGTAATATGCCCCACAGTAACTTAAACATATCAGTTCAAACACCTTTCACCACTTTGAGCTTCCCTGGGCACAAGTTCCAGGTTTGCATGGGAGCATTCTCTCTGTGTGTCCTTCTCTCATGCCACTCTCAGTGAGACCCATCCACTACCACTGTTTTCAGTGACTTACCCAAGGCATGGACAGTACTCCTATACCCGCTGTGAGGGCACGTTTGGTGCAGTCCCTCCAAATCGCTGTACAGGTACTGGACTTTATGTTATCAAGGACAGGCCCAGGACTCCAAGCACAAACAGTAACAAGTCATGCACTTCATGTTATCAAGGACAGGCCTCAGCAGGCAAGCAGTAACAGGTTCTGAACTTCACGTTATCAATGACAGGCCCAGGCCTCAGCGCACAAGCAGTTATCATGACTGCAGAACTAAATAAAAAGTTGCATATGCAGTCAGGACCTCAGGGTTGGGTTACACATGCATTTGCTAATCATGGGACATTTACGTCCAATAACCAGTATGCAGAGCATAGACTGCCATGACAGGAATGTGTACTTTGCATGCTGGGTCATTATGGAAATTGTCATGACAATTTGGGCTTCATATACGCTTTAATGTGGAAGGGGCCAATACAATCTGTGCGTCAAACACAGTATTATAAACACTGTCAACCAATGCGTGGGTTCAATATGGAGTTACTGCGAAAACTGTCATGGCAATGAATCATGGGAAGACTGCAGGTGAAGGAGTTTTTCCAAGTGGGAAGTTATTTTCGACATCTAGAAAAAATAAAGTTAGCAACTGCATTATCAAAAAGTAATGGGAATATTTGCTCATGCAAAAAAGTATTCCACTGGACAGCCAAGGGCTCCTGGAAATCTTTGTGATTGTTGAGAAGGTTGAAAAATAGCTGAAGACGTCGGACAACACCTACACGAACAGATTTTGAACTCATTTTTGTGAATTTGACCATATATTGTTAAAACACAGCAATTTTTAGACAGTGTATAAGGAATCACTTCACAAGACTTCTTTAAGACTGGTCTCAAAATATAATAAAAATAAACTCAACCCAAAAGATCCAAGACTGTTCAAAATATACAGGAACTCTTTTTTTTCAAGGTAGTGGGGCAGATATCCCCATGGAGAAACATGTGCATATATAACAACCTAATGCTCAGTGTTTAATTTGTGCCAGTGCTTGTAAACTGTGAGCACTGCCAATCATTTTTGGGGACTTGGATTTTTCTCATGTCATAGGTTTAGAAGGACAGGAAAACAGTGACAAAGTGAGAAAGCAGAGATGAAAAAGAAAGAACCTGCAGAAATAAGCTAAAGAGACAGGAAATGTAGAATAGCATCGAAAAAGACACGAGGTGGAATCAAGATTATGCAGCTTTAGTATTCAACAACCCCGGCATTTGGCAGCACCAGCAATGGGTTCCTAAGAAAATCTGGGGCCTAATTTATGAAAACGTTAGCATCGCTGCGTGAAAACAGCGATGCAACAGTTTTCACTGCGCCCTCTTTGGGGAAGGATGGACGCAGCGTATTTAATGTACGGCACTCCATGTCGCAAGCAGTTACAGATATGTAAGTATTTCTGACGTATCTGTTGGTGCAAAAGTGACGCATTGCTGGGATGTGTCTGAAAACAGACCCAACTCCAGCAATGCGTCCTTTCACATGGGGAAAGCCCCATGTGAAAGGGCCGGTGTCAGTCTTACGCCTGCTGTGAGGCAGGTGCAAGATATTTACGTTGTGGCGTCCTAGAAGTGGTGCAGTGAAATCTGATAGATTTCACTGCAAAACATCTACAAGGCTTTTTGCGGGGGAACGTCCACCCTGCATACATATTACCTTGCGCAGATATAATGTAGCACAGGGCTTTAAAAAGTTACACATCTGCTTAGATGTGTCACATTGTAAATAGGGCGCAATATGGCACAAAGAGTGACACAACAGTGGCGCGAAAGTGTTGCAAGGCCTCATAAATAAGGCCCCTGTTTTTTTCAGATTAAGCACTGCTAAAGGAGCGAAGCCACCTGTCCTTCTCTCGAAGTCTGACTGCAGCATTAGTAAGTCTTGTATAGTCTTCGGCCCTTACCCGAGGATGTGCTCGCAGAGAAGTCTGCAGTAGTCACTGTGAGAGCTGGTGATTAATATTATAATCTTCCCCTCTTCCTTCAATTTTCGGATCCAGCTTTTAACAGATTCGGGGCAAGGGAGCAAATACTTGCTTGGATTCTCTTTCAGTGCCGGGAAAAACAGGCCTGCGCCTTCTGAAAAACAAAATCAAAGAAGCTCATAAACGTCCTTCAGAAATAAAAATGTAAATCTCAAGGTAAGCAAAAAAAACCAAAAAAAAAGCGATCTCTGCGTTTAACCATAGCAAAAATGCGCAGTCCTCTCTGATTCACAAACTGAGGCCTGAAGAAGGCTGAAAGGGCAGTTTTGCTTCTGAAACGTTTACGTTAGTCAAGCATTGAACCAAAATAAACGGTTGGCCTAAAATCTGATATTCCTACACATCTATCACATACAATAAGTTCATATATTCATTCCCTTCTTTCAAAATGTTTTAAAATAGTTTCTCATTTTGACCACACGATGGCAGCAGTTTCTAGTATTTGTGAACAATTCAACGGGTACATGAAATACATTTACTGAACGAGTGCTGGTTTACTGAAGAAACACGTATTTTGGGAACTTGTGAGGAGGGTGTAGGAGGTGGGGCTTCTTCCAGAGAATCTTTTTGTACACGTAAGCTTTGGAGTGCCTTTTCCCAGCCCTTCCTGTTGACACGACATATTTACGATCATGTGTGCAACGATAGCTTGCATAACTTTCAGAATCGCACCCACAGTACTGTACAGACACGATTTTCGAACAGGATGCATTGCTGTTTCTACGTCGATGGTCCACCCAATGGTGGCGAAGTGATATGATAGGACCAATATGTAAACAAGCATTGGCAAAGCCTGTAGGTCTCGCCTATGCAAGAGCTATTGGCTTTGCCAATATGTTTTATCCATGTTGCAGAACAGCGTGGCTGCTGTTCAGCATGGCTTAACCCTTTAGCTGCGGCGGCAATTCCGCCGCAGCGCTAAGGGGCGCGGGGCGCGCGCGCTCCGACGCTGGTGACGGAACCGCTCCGTCACGCCCCTCGGGTGGGCTGTGCTTGTGACGGAGCGGTTCCGTCACGGCCCGCACGCTCAATAGAACGCGCCGCGCAGGCGCGGCGAGCGGGCCGTGACGGAACCGCTCCATCACCAGCACAGCCCACCCGAATGGCGTGACGGAGCGGTTCCGTCACCAGCGTGGGAGGGCTTAAAGTTAGTGGCATAAAGGAAAGTTGCGTGGAGTGGACAATCAAAAAGTAGAGTGTTGTGCAGTACAGTGGAGTGTTATCAAGTGGGCGTAGAGTAGCGTGGAGTGGTGGAGAGTTGAGTGGCGAGTAGTGGAGTGTTGTGGAGTGGCATAGAGTGCTGTTGAGTGTCATGGAGGGAGTAAAGTGTCAGTGTGGAAGGGCATAGAGTGGAGTAGAGTTGAATGAGATAGAGTGGCATAGAATGCAGTGGCGTAGAGTGGGGTAGAATGGTGCAGTGTAGAGTGGTGAAGAGAGCAGTGGTGTGGAATACAGTGATGCAGAGTCGAATAGAGTGGTGTAGAGTGCAGTAACAGAGCGCAATGCGTAGCATGCAGTGACAGAGTAGAGTGTTGCAGAGTAGAGTATAGTGGCGTAGAGTGCAGTGTTGCAGAGTAGTTGGTGTAAAGTGCATTGTTTTTGAGTAAAGTGGTGTAGAGTGCAGTGTTTTTAGAGTAGAGTGGCATAGAGCACAGTCACACAGAGTAGTGTGGTGCAGGGTAGAGTGGTGTAGAGTGGTGCAGCGTAGATTGCAGTGGCATAGAGTGGGGTGGCGCAGAGTGGAATAGTGCGGCATAGAGTAGAGTGGAGTGGTGCAGATTAGAGTGCAGTGGCACAGAGTAGTGACTTAGCGTGCACGGACATAGAGTGGAGTGGTACAGATTAGAGTGAATTGGCATTGAGTGCAGTGGTATAGAGTGCAATGTTGCAGAGTAGAGTGGTGCAGAAAAGAGGGCATTGGCATAGAGTGCAGTGGTGTAGAGTGGAGTGGTGCAGAGCAGAGGGCATTGGCATAGAGTTCAGTGTGCAGAATAGAGTGGCGTCGAGTTCAATGGCGGTGAGTGCAGTTTTGCATAGTACTGTGTCAGAGTGCAGTGGAGAAGGGTAGAGTGCATAGGTGTAGAGTGCAGTGGCGTAGAGTAGAGTGGTGCAGAGTAGAGAGGCATAGAGTAGAGTGGTGCAGAGTAGAATAGAACTGCGTAGAGTTCAGTGATGTAGAGTGCAATGGAATAGTGGCATTGGCATAGAGTAGAGGGCTGCAGAGTAGAGGCTTTGGTTTTGAGTAAAGTGTCATAGAGTGCATTGGCATAGAGTGGAGTGGCATAGAGTGCTGCGGCGTAGAATAGAGTAGCATAGAGTAGTACAGAATGGAGTGGCACAGGGTAAACTGCAGTGACATAGAATGGAATGGCATAGAGTGGAACATCACAGAGTGACAGAGTGGCAGAGTGTCATATAATACCTTGCTTCAGAGTAGAGTGAAGTGGCGTAGAGTGCAGTGGCCTAGAGTAGAGTATTGAAGAGTGCCGTGTTGTAGAGTGCAGTAGTGCAGAGTAAACTAGAGTGGCTTAGTGTAGATTGGCATAAAGTGCAGTGGCATAGAGTGGAGCAATGCCGAGTGGGTTAGCGTAAAGTGTAGTAGGGTAGAGTGCAGTAGAGTGGCACGGAGTAGAGCACAGTGGCATAGATTGCAGAGGTGCACAGTAGAGTGGCATAGAGTTCAGTGGCGGAGAGTGCATTGCTGTAGAGTAGAATGGCGTAGAGTTAAGTGGCGGAGAGTGGGGTGGTGCATGGTAGAATGCAGTGGCAAATGTGTAGTGGGTAAAGTGTTGTGGCATAGAGTGCTTTAGTGTAGAGTGCCACAGAGTGCAGTGGTGTAGAGTGGTGCAGAGTAGACTGCTGTAGAGAGCAGTGGCATACAGTACAGTGGTGTAGAGAAGAACTGAGTGACGTACGGCCCAATTCACAAAGGTAAATCGAGACGAAAGTCCAACGATACGACTTTCGGTATTCACAAAGGGCATTTAGAAGTAGAAAAGTTAGACTTCTGTCTTAAGTTTTGTTAAACTTAAGTTAAACTGAGACAAAAGTCTAGCATTGGTACTAGCAAATGCCCTTTGTGAATACCGAATGTCATAAAGTTAGACTTTTGCCTCAGTTTACCTCTGCGAATCAGGATATATATATATATATATATATATATATATATATATATATATATATATATATATATATATATATATAATATATATATATCTATCTATCTATATAATATATATTTCAACCAAACAAACGCCCTTGCGCTCAAGTGGGCACACAACACTGGCCCCACCTTTCCGGTATTATGTGCCTCGCTGCAGCTCGCTTCTCGTTTCATCCATCGTTCTGCCACTCTCGACGCGTTTCGAGGCAATCACGCCTCTTAATCATGAGCTGACACAAGGGCAAAGACAAACTTCTCCTGTTCGTTTCTTCTTTATTGATTCAATGAACACCGCCTTTAGTGGGCGTGGCTTATCGAAATTCGCCATGATGCATGGTGGGCTTTGCAGTTCAACAGGTAAGTTAAGTATTTGCCTCCAGTAGGCTCTGTGCCCTTGTGCTACTTTCGGCTTGTTCTATCCTTTAGTAGGAAGGGATTATTTTAAGATTACGAGCTTAAATTGAGTAATCCATTGATATATATATATATATATATATATATACAACAATGTAATACGCCCAACATAGTAAAATGTTACTTGATATGTTGTCTTTTTGCTTGGAAAACAATCATTTCCTCTTCAATGGCAAATTCTATCAGCAGGTGCAAGGAGTAACCATGGGAGCCAGCTTCTCCCCCAGTGATGCCTGTTTGTTTATGGGCTGGTGGGAGGAGCTGGTTCTTAGGCGAAACTTTGAACAAGTTTGCACAGCACATATCATATCCTGGCTGTGTTTTATTGACGATCTTTTTATTGTATGCCGTGGGGCAGAGGAGAGTGTGTTAAAATTCATTGATGAAATTAATCAGAATGATCTTAATTTGAAATTTACTTTTAACATCAGCAATCACTCTGTGACATTTTTAGATGTACAGGTTTTAATTCAAAACAATGTATTAACAACTACCCTTTTTAGAAAACCGACCTCAGGCAACACAGTCTTCACGCAACCAGTGCGCACCCTCCCCATTTAATAAGAAGCATACCGTATGGGGAGATGCTTCGCATCCGACGTATATGTAGCGATCCATTGGATGCGAAGCAAAAGCAGTTGAGAGTTGTGCAGAGTTGTGCATGGTTTTTAGATAGAGGGTACAGCCAGAAGGTAGTAAAACCGGCAGTAAAAAAGTCCCAGTTAAAATCAAGAGAGGAACTCCTTATGTACAAGGCAAACAAAATACAGGAAGTTGAAAAGAAGAAGCCTGAACCGGTCCGACTGATTTTAACCTACTCCAAACAGGAGAAGGAATTGAGGAGCATAATAAGACGAAATTGGCACTTCATCCAGAATGACCCTGTGATTGGTGACCAAATGCCCTCAAACCCAGCTATAGCCTTCCGGAAATCTATGAGCATGGGAAATATGTTATAAAAAAACAGTCAGGAAAGCTTCAAACGGGACATTTGGCTATCGTCTAGAAAGGGTTTTCTATAAATGCCTGACATGCAGAGCCTGCCAGTTTGGCACTAATACTTAAACCTATAAAACAGCTTTCCCCAGGACAAACATAGAAATAAAACAACACCTTACCTGTAAAACAGAGTATTGCGTGTATGTCCTGGAGTGTGATTGTCAACTAAAGTATATAGGTAGTACCAAACTGGCGGTGCACAAAATAATTTTACAGCATTTGAAGGCAATCACTAATAAAGATCAGAATTACCCAGTCGCAAGACACTTCCAGGCCGTACATGATAGTAACCCCAAACATTTAAGATATTTTGCAATAGAGTCAATACCAAAGACCAGAAGAGGAGGGGATAGAGAAGCCAAGTTAAGAAGAACAGAAACTAGTTAAATATTGGAGTTCGACTCCAAGTGGCCTGGGGGTTTAAATGCGACTGAGGATCTTCATACATTCTTGTGATTAGTGAATATAAAAGAAATGCCCCTCTGCTATTTGTCTACCTGTATGTCAAAGGGTAATCTGATTGCTAGGTTTCAAATTAGATGAATTGATGAAAAATAGCCATTGTTAATCTGCTATCGGGGTATAAGGAACATGAATATGATGATAACTCTATCTAGTGAACATACTTTGTGAGGACTGTTTTTAGCAATTGGTTTTAAGACATTTGGGTAGTTTTTATTTAGGTGTCTTTTAATTAATTGTTTTAGAAGTGTCACAGAGTGTAGCGTATTTATTTATATTAATACATAAAGTTCTGTATATACCTGTTTAGTGTGTTTTGCACACCTTAGGACCTACCAGAAGTTTGCGTATTTGCACAACTAAAATATGCAGACATTGCCCGCCTTATGTAATGAATCTTCATATTTGCTTCCATATTTGCACTTTGTAAGCACAAGTCACTTTCAAGTAGTCAGGCACATGGCACTTTGAATCATAGTACTGTTGCGCTATTGCACTTTCTTCTTTCAATGAAATATTTAATTGAATTGCTGTGGAAATACAGTATTGAAGCACGATAGCACTCTACATTTCGATGAATTTTTCAAATTGAATGTTATTGGGATAGCTAATAAGAATATATTATATAGCGTTCCTTTTGGTGCAATAACTTTGTGTGTATATATATATATTTTTCTAAATATGATATGATTATTGTCTATGGATACTTTAGCTTTGTGAGGATAATATGTTTTTAAGTTTTGTTTTTTTAGGTTATATGATAATCTATTACACTAGAGGTGAGCACATGTTGTAAAAATTACTTTGATACATCACAGGAGTTGGACACCAAATGGAAAAGACATATATATAAGAAAAAGCAATTATGCAAAAAAAGTTTTTGTTATGGTCAGCCCACGAGCTAAGGAAATTTTTTTTTGGGGAGAAATGTAATTATTTCTGTATGCATTTAGGCAGGTATGTACAAAATATCCCAAAAAATTAGGCTATGATCAGTTGCACAAATGACAATGCTTAGGTATTCATACCGGAAAGTAACTTTTCTATGTCCATTAACAATGTGATGCACTGGCACTTTAAATTTGGGAAAGTCTCTGCGCATGATCAGGTGATCAAGGCCGCTTAAACGGCCGAAACGCGTCTTGACGAAATGTGGGAACAATAAAATAATGCTGAATAATCAAGTTGGTCCATACCCGTGATTTCCGCGTGTAAGCGGTGTCTTGTTGCGAGCTGTAGCTAATATATATATACACACACACACACACACACACTAGCTGCCCGTTTCCCAAAGGTTAACTGAGACAAAAATCTAACTTTCAAACTTTCAGTATTCACAAAGGGCATTTACGAGTAGTGAAGTTAGACTTTTGTCTCGGTTAAACTTACATTTTAGTCTTAAGTTTAACTGAGACAAAAGTCTAACTTTACTACTCGTAAATCCCCTTTGTGAAAACCGAAAGTCGTAAAGTTAGATTTCCGTCTCAGTTTAAGTTCGTGAATCAGGCACAGCAATTTTTAACTTGTGTTTGTAATGGAAATGCAGGCAGCCCTTCTGCAAAAGAGTCTACCAAATGAGGAACCGAAAAGAAACAGTTTCAGTACCGACATTGCAGCTTTACATATATTTTTCTGCAACACTTTAATTCATATGTGGGCTAATACTGCCACCTAGTGCTATCTGCACTGAAGTTTTATATTACATTTTTTACACACTGCTTTAACAGATACTAACTACTGTTATTATGTTTTGAGGGAAATACGCTGGGGCAATCAAAAAAATCACTCTTCTCAGAGAAGCTCAGCAATGACATGAAATATGCTTCTTAAAAAAAGACCAGGGACTGCAGCAGGATAGTTTTTCATCTCTGGCACAACTACTATATATCATCTTCATTAGCCCCCAACATAACTGGTAATTTGCATTGTCATTCAATAAATAGAACATGAAACAAAGGGACTTTGATCTCTATTATTTTCCACAAAAGTGTTCTGCTTTTGAGGGAAAGTCAGGTGTTTAGGTGTTTTGGGTTTTCTAACAGATCTGAATCGTTTTTGGCCACTACAGGTGTGGCAGGGTATACTCAGACATGAGTCCCTTTCTCACTGCTCCATCAGGATTCAGACAAGCCGGGCCGAAGAGGCTGAAATGCCAGAAACCGGTCCCCGGTAGCTTGTCTCCTTTCTGGTGAAGAATTGGCTTGGTAGTTTGGTCTGCCCTGTTCCCATGATGCACTGGGCCAGGGACAGACTAATTTGCATATAGCCAGGTTCTGAGCTGGGATGGGGCAGTGAGATAAATAACGGTGATGGATCAAGCCCTGATCTTTGGACTGGGTAAGAGTGGTCTGCTTAATTCAGACACTCTGTTCATCACCACCCCCTTTTCTGAATCGTTTTTGGCCACTATAGGTGTGGCAGGGTATACTCAGACATGAGTCCCTTTCTCACTGCTCCATCAGGATTCAGGCAAGCCGGGCCGAAGAGGCTGAAATGCCAGAAACCGGTCCCCGGTAGCTTGTCTCCTTTCTGGTGAAGAATTGGCTTGGTAGTTTGGTCTGCCCTGTTCCCATGATGCACTGGGCCAGGGACAGACTAATTTGCATATAGCCAGGTTCTGAGCTGGGATGGGGCAGTGAGATAAATAACGGTGATGGATCAAGCCCTGATCTTTGGACTGGGTAAGAGTGGTCTGCTTAATTCAGACACTCTGTTCATCACCACCCCCTTTTCTGAATCGTTTTTGGCCACTATAGGTGTGGCAGGGTATACTCAGACATGAGTCCCTTTCTCACTGCTCCATCAGGATTCAGGCAAGCCGGGCCGAAGAGGCTGAAATGCCAGAAACCGGTCCCCGGTAGCTTGTCTCCTTTCTGGTGAAGAATTGGCTTGGTAGTTTGGTCTGCCCTGTTCCCATGATGCACTGGGCCAGGGACAGACTGATTTGCATATAGCCAGGTTCTGAGCTGGGATGGGGCAGTGAGATAAATAACGGTGATGGATCAAGCCCTGATCTTTGGACTGGGTAAGAGTGGTCTGCTTAATTCAGACACTCTGTTCATCACCACCCCCTTTTCTGTATCGTTTTTGGCCACTATAGGTGTGGCAGGGTATACTCAGACATGAGTCCCTTTCTCACTGCTCCATCAGGATTCAAGCAAGCCGGGCCGAAGAGGCTGAAATGCCAGAAACCGGTCCCCGGTAGCTTGTCTCCTTTCTGGTGAAGAATTGGCTTGGTAGTTTGGTCTGCCCTGTTCCCATGATGCACTGGGCCAGGGACAGACTGATTTGCATATAGCCAGGTTCTGAGCTGGGATGGGGCAGTGAGATAAATAACGGTGATGGATCAAGCCCTGATCTTTGGACTGGGTAAGAGTGGTCTGCTTAATTCAGACACTCTGTTCATCACCACCCCCTTTTCTGTATCGTTTTTGGCCACTATAGGTGTGGCAGGGTATACTCAGACATGAGTCCCTTTCTCACTGCTCCATCAGGATTCAAGCAAGCCGGGCCGAAGAGGCTGAAATGCCAGAAACCGGTCCCCGGTAGCTTGTCTCCTTTCTGGTGAAGAATTGGCTTGGTAGTTTGGTCTGCCCTGTTCCCATGATGCACTGGGCCAGGGACAGACTGATTTGCATATAGCCAGGTTCTGAGCTGGGATGGGGCAGTGAGATAAATAACGGTGATGGATCAAGCCCTGATCTTTGGACTGGGTAAGAGTGGTCTGCTTAATTCAGACACTCTGTTCATCACCACCCCCTTTTCTGTATCGTTTTTGGCCACTATAGGTGTGGCAGGGTATACTCAGACATGAGTCCCTTTCTCACTGCTCCATCAGGATTCAAGCAAGCCGGGCCGAAGAGGCTGAAATGCCAGAAACCGGTCCCCGGTAGCTTGTCTCCTTTCTGGTGAAGAATTGGCTTGGTAGTTTGGTCTGCCCTGTTCCCATGATGCACTGGGCCAGGGACAGACTGATTTGCATATAGCCAGGTTCTGAGCTGGGATGGGGCAGTGAGATAAATAACGGTGATGGATCAAGCCCTGATCTTTGGACTGGGTAAGAGTGGTCTGCTTAATTCAGACACTCTGTTCATCACCACCCCCTTTTCTGTATCGTCTGTGTAGAGCGGCACAGTGGGGAAAAATGATGGGTTGGAACCAGGGGCGGCTCCTCCGTTTGAGCGGCGGAGCTTAGCCCCACAGAAATGCCCCAGAGAGAAAAATAAAATGGTAATGAAGTTAATTCATTACCATTTTATTTTTCTTCACCCTGTCCCGAACGGAGAGCCAGGACGGGGGCGGGGCTGCTGCTGAATGACAGCAGCGGAGAGAGCAGGGCACTTTCAGTTCAAAGTGCGCATGTCTTTTTGGCCCATGTGTACTTTAAACCTCTCTATCCCAGTTGTCTTAAGAAAGCTAGGTTGGAGAAAGCCAAGTGAGGCCGCTCTCACCAATCCTAACGCTGCTCTCAAGCCTGTGAGAGCAGCACTAGGATTGGTGAAGGGAGTTTGGAGCCTGCCTGTCTGCCTGCCTCGAGGAGAGAAGACCATCGAGGAGGTGGAGGATGTAGTGTCGTGCTTGCAGGTAAGTTGTTTTAATTTAATTTATTAATATTTTTTTTATGTCCCCGGCAGTGATGCTCAACATCCTGTGATTCTGGGCAAATCACTTAAACTCCCCGTTGTTGAAAATTAGTACGGTTTGGTGAACATTATCTGCGCCATCTTGCCTCTTCCCCTGATGCCACACTTTTGTCGTGCACACCCGCCATTTTAAGATGCCCTGATCAGAGCGAACCCTTTTGCATGCCGCTGTCCCCTGATATAGCCCTTCGCCCTCACTAAGCCTGCACGCTGACCAACCCCCTGCTTGCACCTGCCTTGAATCATAAACCCCTCTTCGGCGCTGCTCTGCCCCAGGCCCTCATCCTGTTCCCAACGCGACACCTCCCTTCTTCCCTTTCACGATCCCCGGCCCTTAGATGCAAACCCCCCTTTTTTTCCCCGTGTGCCCGTTTGTCTTCCTCGTTCCCAGGCCGACACCCAGCACTGCCGATACCATTCCTTGCCCCTCCCCGTACAATAGAAAGCTTCCCCCACCAAAGGATCCCCGGGTTGATCAAAGCCCCCACTCCATGAGATCCGATCAAACCCCCCACATTCCGTGAATCGGCGGAATATCCAGCTGCGCGATACTCATCACCTGTTGTGACTAGGGTGGGGACTTCAACTGTAAATGTGTGTGGGAACGGGCCCAAAGGGGAGTTCCGGGAATGTCTTTTCCATACATCAAAGCTTTAACATGAATATGTAATCTGCAATAAAGTCATAAAACAGTGTATAAGAGAGCACCTCAGAACGATACCTTCTGCCCGTTTTGTTGTGTTCTCCTCCGGAGAGAATAAAAAAACCCTTGTTTCCTGCCTTCCAGTCTCCAGCGCCTGCCTCTTCATTGATTAAATAACTAGAGGGTCACAGAGGCAATACCGCCGGGCAAATACCGATTGTCCCCGACCCGTCTCAGGTTTAACAATTGGCGTCCCAAGCGTGGGGCCCATCAGCGACTCGTGGATCCAGTGGGAGAGGTCCCGACGACAGAGTGAACGACTGCAACGATCGGGAGAGCTCTTGCCCAATAGACCCTCGTCTGGCAGCCGATCATCCGAACTTCACTAGTTCCGAACAGACCTCTCTCGAGTGATCTACGGTCCTGACTGGGAACCATTAGGAGTGCCGTGAGAAATACGAGAAAAAGAGGACGAACGGGCGCTGGATTCGGAAGACAAGAAACTGTCCACATGGTCCGGGTAAGGTCGTGTAATCACGACAAGTTGCAAAATGATTGCTTGATTGTTTGATTGCTTGATTATTTATAAAATACTAGTATTACTCTTTGTTTGACCTATTTGGAGATTCACTGTCTGCACACGGAGAAACAGTAGGCTCCTTCTCTTTTGCAAACGGTGAAGGATAGGTAACGTAACCGTCGCGCCTATCTTTCTCCCCCACTGACTCTATTATTTCTTAACGGTTTTTGGGAGACTCCCCACTCCCTCACTGATTAACTGGGTTCTTTAACCCCGAACTACTGGTCACAGATTGTCTTCTGGAGATTCTCTGTCTGCAAACCGGAAACAACAGCTTCCTCTTTGCGGTTAGTGAAAGGGTAGAGGACGCAGACTTTTGCGCACTACTTACTCTCCCCATTGTCCTTTTTCTATCCTATTTATTTATTTATTAATTGCTTGATTGTTCCGCGTTCTTGGTTACTCTTTTTTGTTTTTGTTCATGAGGTATTCACTGCCTGCAAACAACGTAGAATAGGAATATTCTGTCTAGTCTTTGCACCTAGTGATAAGATAGGCACTGCTGACTTATTAGTCCCTCGTTACGAGCCGTCATGTCTGTCTTCTCCCCATTGATTGATAATTGGTTCAGCCCGGACCGTGTATTAGAGGTGGACCATATAGCTCCACTAGAAGGCACCCCTAATAAGGACATGTTCATAAACTATGGATTAGTTACCATAGCCTATAATAAATTGTGGCACAGGTATACCAAAGAAAGTCAAGACAAACAGTGGCCACTGGCAGGATCCTTTGACCTTGATAAAATAGAAACGTTAGAAATAGCCCTTCGAAATAATAAGACAACGCCTATTATGCTCGACAGTCTCGGTATGTGGCGCAGAGAGGCTATGCAACGACAGAGAAAAGACGAGGACAAACCAAGTAGAGAAATATACCGACAGGACAACCCCAGGACACCGCTACCCACAAGTTATCCCCCGACACTACGCAAAAGACGACCAGACTTAGGGCCAGACCAATGCGCTTTTTGTAGATATGTCGGACACTGGAAAGCCCAATGCCCGACTCTACTGAGCGTGAGTAAAGGCAAAGGGCCGACAGGAACGACAGATCGGCAGTATGAGAAAAAGCGCGAGACAAAGAAGAACCCGACTTACATAGACAGACCAGATAGAACCACCATGTTTGATTATGCCCGATGGCACAGATTTCGCCAGGACAATTTCAGCGGCATGCTCAAGTTCTCCTAGGTCGGGCAACGTCAACACGGGAACCCAGCCACGCTTTAAGATTCACAAACGGAAAGACATAATTATGACCAATAACTGTTTTATATTCGTCTTGGGTCTTTGTATGTCGTACTTGTACTGTCCCCCCCCGTCTGAGTTTGTGTGTATGTAATGTACGAATCTGCGTCATCCCTCTACACATGTTTCCGTGTTACTCAACCTCTGTTAAGCAGAAACTTAGCATAAAAGCAACCTGGAAAGAAAGAAATGGTACAACAAAATCCGTAGATCATTGATGAACTTGAACTTTTAATTTAACACAGCAAACAAGAAATAGTAACGGTAAACTGTAGAAAATGAAAGTCAAACAGAACATTCGCCCCCCCCCCCATTCTGGAACCTTCCAAAGTAGGGCAGGGTTACGGCTACGCCCAACCAGCGGCAACCCATATAAGGCGGGCCCCGCTGCCAACTCTTGGTCAGGAAATCTTAACATATGGGGAAGCCGGAGGAGAGGCAGGGGCCAGCGGAGTCCAGCCGCAACGGCCCTGGGTAGTTGCAGGTAGTCCCGCCACATGCCTCCTCGACCCAGCCGCAACGGGCCTGGATAGACTTAAGCAGTCCCGCCACATGTCCAGAGAAGAGCGAGGCACCTCTTCCTTTTCTCCTCCGTGACAGCCGCAGCAGCTCTGGGCGGCGGATGCCCTGTCCATACCCCTGCAGGAATGCGTCCAGGTCGGGCTGGGAGGGAGAGGCGACGCGGACGAGCCTCTCCCACCTCCACCGATAGGAGGTCTCCCAGCCCCCGGCCCAACGCCGAACACCCCCAGTCAGGCGATGGTGCCAATACTTGCACAGCACCGAACACACCATGGTGGCACCCCAGTATTTGCGCAGCACCGAACGTGCAATGGTGGCCATATTTTCGGAACACCGAACCTGCAATGACTGCACCGATACTCGTGCCGCGCCGAATGCGCGCCACAGGTGGCCATACTCCCACAGCACTGAGCACAAGACTTGGGGAACACCGGATGTGGAGAGACCTTCATGCGGGGCGATGAAAAAGAGCAGCATGGAGTGCACCGGGAGAAGGAGACGGCGCGAACGAGTCTCCCTCGCCCCCCCCCCCGGTGGGGGCATCACAGCTGCACCCCAGCCGAACGTCCCGCTTTCACACAACAGGGACCTCTTCCTTTCACTCCGAAGGATCTCTTCCACTCTTGCAAACTCGACGAGAGTGGCCCCTGTAGGGCCTCAAAATGGCGTCTGGGTCCGCTGGAAGGCGGGCCCCGGCCACTAGAGTAACTTTGACCAGCAATATAACTCGGACATTTGCCCACTGGGGCACGAGCCCCCATCTCCGACAGCATCTCCGCAGCCTTGAAGACCCTACAAAAGTGCCCGGCGGAACCTTCGGCCTCTGCAGGTTTCCGGTAAGGGACGGCTGCCTTGACCGCCAACGAAATAAACATGACATTGCCACTCCTTCTGTTAGCATGAATTCTAGAACTGCCGAAAAGGACTCTGGTCCAAACTGCCAGTAATGGGAAACATTTCCCCCTGATGCTACTTCCGGACTGAGCCGGCCCCGCCCAAAATGGCGCCGGTATCAAGAGGGACTTGCGAACACCTCGTGGTGTTCCTCCGCACTAATATAAACTTGATGTTCTGAGACTTTATATGGTCCTTTGTACACTTGGCTAGAAAAGACAAGGAGAGCTCACTCGACGAACAGTATGAAAGGATCCCGTTAAAAATGTTGATTACAAATGTACAATGTATTATATTTTTATAGCTGATGTATAACCTCATCTACGACGCACACATACAGTATGCATATAGGAAATCTGATTGCAACTATTATGATTATGTTTCTAAATTATGAAATAAATGCCCCCGAACCCCCAGCCAATTAATAGACGTTTTAGTTTCCTGCAAATGAATGAATAAAACTTTCCAATGTATTTTTCCGCAAGACGACACTCCCACTATACGCGCTTTAACCATTGCCATGTCCGACCAAATACGACTGCACCCTCATCATCCACGTACTGAAATGATTCCGAGAAATAAAGGTTTTCGAAACTATGGACGGGTATTGCATGCTTTATTTAAAAAAAAAAAAAAAAAAAAAATGTGGGATCGGTGGGAAAGTTCTTTTCTGTGCACCCTACTCTGCTCTCTCTTTAAGGTTGAAAGAAGATGGTTGCCCAGCCCTGGAGGACGGATCGGATCGACAACACGACACTCTGCTTTCAAAGTACGCGACTGACTCATGAACTCTCGCGTGGAGGAAGACCTTGACTTCCAAGGATGGGTAAAACGAACGATGTAAATGAGGGAATGTAAAAGGAGGGTGAAATGAAATAATGTAAACGTTATAAAGTACAACGTTCCAAGGTATCAGGGAACGGAGCTGACCCAAGAACCGAAGAACCTTAGAACGCCACAGCGTTGAAGGAGGTTTAAGGATCCCGATAGTGAGATACGTCCTTTGACTAGATACCTCGCACTAGGCACCTCTGGTTTCCTTTTCACGTTCCCCGCACACGACCTATATGGACACACTGCCCCCCCCCCCCCCCCCCGACTCCAGAAAACCATATCCCCGGGGACTCTGCCCCGAGGAGGGAAGACGAGTAAGAGGTGAGTAAAGGACTCTTGAATACATGTATTTAAATATGCGCGAATGCTGTTCCCTCCCCTCCCCCCCCCCTTTTTCCTCCCTCTGCAGGTTACACCAGAAATTACAGCCGAGGTGTGGCGAAGATCTGAAGCCTTGCCATGTCTAATACACGAAGCAGACTAGCGCCGCAAGGTGGTGCCTAAGCACGCCTGCAAACTACTCACGTATCGAACAAACCCGAAAAATTAGCACGACCTGATAAAAAGTGATCACCCTTAAACCAGACCGGACGAATGAACCCATGTCACGTATGATGCGAAACTATGAGAGAATGTGTGTGTGTGTGACCGAGGCGCTGACCCAACTGGTCGAAGGACCGAGAATGCGAGAAAATGCGACAAAATGGTACCTCCTCTCTTCTTTCCTTTTCTCAAGGCACGTCCCCTCTACCCTGTCTAATACTCAAACTGCATGATTACAAGATCCTAACGCAGACCCGTGAATGTCCTTTACTGTGTAATGCACTAAATAGCCTTTCTTGAATACACTGCCACCCTCTCTGTTGCACGTGTACTATTTAGCCTGCCGTTGCACTCTCTCTCCCTCTCTCTCTATTTTTTTGCACTCCCACTCTTCCGAGCGATTAGCCCCGAAATTGGCAGACTGCCACCCCTAGCGCACCACCTAATTGGCTTCAAATACCGTCAGTATTTGCACAAAAACTTGTCTTTAATACAATCACCCTGAGACCGTGTCATTACCTCTCCTTTTCCGCTAGAAGTCAATGAACCGAGGTTGGGCCGTAAGGGAAAGGACAGGTAAGACGACAGAGGTTCCCTAATCTGGCCCGTAATAAGGGAACTACATGTCAACGGCTCCTATGGTATAAAACAAGGACCTCAGAATACGCGACCCTCCCCGCCCCGAATTGTCGCAATACCCAAACAGGAAAAATGATCACCCCTGTTACATCCCCTGTATCAGCCGCTCCAAACTGGAGTTATGAAACTTCCCCTCATTCCCGGTTGTGAGGAATGGGTCGATTTACGCCCTTACCACAAGTTTCTATGACCCTAGTTGTTTCCCATAAAACCCCTGTCTTTTCTGATTAAGCACTCAGGCCGTAGGAAGCTACGTAGGAACCAGAATGATGTTTTACAAGGTTAAAAGACTAGACCAAAGTGAAGAAATCGTTGAAATGAACCCTGCCGAAAGTGAAAAAATGTTTAGTTGAAAAACAGGACGCATTGATAAAAAGAACTGTTTAGCCTATGTTCGTCCCTCAGCAAAATATCTGTTTAGTACCATGTCGATAGCACACAGTACCCTTGGTAAATATAAAGCCCTAGAGAACGGCATATCTTTGTCAAGCCCGTCTTACGAAGGTGGGTCTCCATCAGATAAACTGTCGAAACTGTAATAAATAATTATGAAGGAAAGCCATAGTACCTCCAACAGGCCCGTCATCGGTCATTTATATGTTAGTTGTGAACCCTAAAATAACGGACGTTTTCATTTCTATCTGAAGCTGGGAGAGAAATAGACTTTTGTGATTACCTTCCTCTGCAAATTCTCTAAAGACTGTCTTTTCAAACTCGTTTAAGGGTACGACTGTCAGGAGAGAGAAGGACCGGATGTGGGAGCACGAGGCCTGACTGCAGACCATGGAACACCTACGACATGGGCCAAGGCGAGACCGCGACAGAACAGAGCTACAGGACGAGGCACTACCTCCAGCAAAGTGAGAAGAAAGGGCTAAACTGACGCCCCCGCTCTATGTTCGAATGTGTGCCGAAAGGTCCCCGCTCTCCAGACTCGGTCATGAGCCCGCCCATCTGAAGTCTCTCGTTCCCCTAGTTTGTTCCTAATTTGGCCTTGCTCCATCCCCCTTTTTCTCCGACCTACCCTATGGACTGTTTTGTACGCTCTTCTTCCATCTGAACTTTCTGACAATCACCTCAAAGGACACAGGGCGAAAAGGACCTTTCTGACCAGAAACGCGAGGAAAGGGTCGTGCCCTGCAACGCAGAACTTAGAATAGAGCTGGACTTGTAGCTCCACCGCCGGTGCTCCACAGCGCCAACGAAAGACAACAAAGAATAATGAGAACTCGTTAACTTCGAACATTTGACATCCTCAATCACCGTTTCTGCTATGCCTCATTTCTCTCCCAGCCGCCATTGTATTGATCATGTTCCAATCCGAATCTGATATATGTAATGACCTACCAGTTCACGTTATGAAATGTACTTGCTGCTCCCGCTACAGAATCGTTTTTGTATTACATTTCTATGACTTTCCTGCTAAAACAAATTGATCAAAAGTTTATCAAATAGGTCCACCTCCTAAAACTAGAAATGTTAAAATGTATCGTTTACAACTCTTTTCATCTAGGGTTCCTACCGTTTTCTTTCTCATGCCCACCACAATAGAACCGAGTAGAAAGTGAACCAGCAAGATGTCTTGAATATGTTAAAGGGAGGACTGTTGAAAATTAGTACGGTTTGGTGAACATTATCTGCGCCATCTTGCCTCTTCCCCTGATGCCACACTTTTGTCGTGCACACCCGCCATTTTAAGATGCCCTGATCAGAGCGAACCCTTTTGCATGCCGCTGTCCCCTGATATAGCCCTTCGCCCTCACTAAGCCTGCACGCTGACCAACCCCCTGCTTGCACCTGCCTTGAATCATAAACCCCTCTTCGGCGCTGCTCTGCCCCAGGCCCTCATCCTGTTCCCAACGCGACACCTCCCTTCTTCCCTTTCACGATCCCCGGCCCTTAGATGCAAACCCCCCTTTTTTTCCCCGTGTGCCCGTTTGTCTTTCCCGTTCCCAGGCCGACACCCAGCACTGCCGATACCATTCCTTGCCCCTCCCCGTACAATAGAAAGCTTCCCCCACCAAAGGATCCCCGGGTTGATCAAAGCCCCCACTCCATGAGATCCGATCAAACCCCCCACATTCCGTGAATCGGCGGAATATCCAGCTGCGCGATACTCATCACCTGTTGTGACTAGGGTGGGGACTTCAACTGTAAATGTGTGTGGGAACGGGCCCAAAGGGGAGTTCCGGGAATGTCTTTTCCATACATCAAAGCTTTAACATGAATATGTAATCTGCAATAAAGTCATAAAACAGTGTATAAGAGAGCACCTCAGAACGATACCTTCTGCCCGTTTTGTTGTGTTCTCCTCCGGAGAGAATAAAAAAACCCTTGTTTCCTGCCTTCCAGTCTCCAGCGCCTGCCTCTTCATTGATTAAATAACTAGAGGGTCACAGAGGCAATACCGCCGGGCAAATACCGATTGTCCCCGACCCGTCTCAGGTTTAACACCGTGCCTAACAAAAACAAAATGAATGTGTCTGTCAGTAACGCAACTGGTGCTCACGGAAAGCACTCTGATACCTTCAGGTCGACTTTACGCTAAATAAACCTACCAAAAAAAAGAAAAAGTCAAAGCATTATTGCATTGTCCTTTGGTTGAGACTATTTGTCAGCTACGTTGTTAACAGAATTTGAGCCCTGAAGAAACAGTTGTCATGCTGCGAAACACGTGTTAGCTGTGGTTACAAAAATCCTTATCCTTCAAAGAACAAAATAAAGGAATACTCATAAGAGTTAACAATGAATTTCAACATCTTTAGGCTAGGAAGTTGAATTGAGATGGCTCAGACAAAACCATTCATATTTTGAATTTTCATGAATCTGTTGATGTTTTGATTTTGATTGCAAAATGATCATTATAACCTGCTCTATTAATGGACAGTAAATATAGATGTTTTCTCAATGATAATACTAATGGCATTTTTTAAATGAAATGACTTGGTACTAATAAATATGCTACACTGTTATATTCATTATTGTGAGGATACTCTTAAGCTCCCCGTTGAACTATAACTTTTTAGAAACTCAGAATAGATCCTGATCGTAGCTGCATGTAGGAGTTGCGGAGAGCAGTCATCTGGCTGGTTCACAATCTCCTCAAAGGGAGGGAACGGCTGCAATCCGGGGAGCAAACTTGGCCTAGAAGTGGGAGAGCTAAAATATGGAGGCTGGGGCAGTAAAATCAAGGAAGGACCAATGAGTCAGAGCGGCGACCATCTTGAAAAGGATAGTCGAGATGGAGTGTAAACGGAATGTAAAGGGAAAACAAGGGGGATCTCAATATTTTAGGGCAAGCAGCAGGCCCATATTAAAAAGGATAACGTAAAAAAACATACTATTAAGAGTGTGGACAGGTAGACTAGAGAAGTTGGAAAGTAGATGAGGCAGAATTGGAACAGTGATTCATAACCAACACCATCAACCTGAAAAATGAAAAACAATAACTGTAAACATAAATAAAGGGCAAATTTCCTGAAGATCTCAAGAGTCTTTGAGGCTCAGTGTGCTACAACAAATCAAATGTATTGCAAAATGTCTGATACTGTCATCCTGTGGGGATACCCCGGAAGTTCATAGTTACCCACTTTTCAGGACCCTGCACATGAAGAACGTTGAACGCTTGGAGTTCTCATGAGCATATCAGTGTTGTCCAGTCCTCGTGTCTGTTTAATGCAGATTTTATAGTGTCCATTTTGAAAATCCATCTCAGTACTTCTCTGTTCATGTGTTTTTGTGTAGTCTGACCAATATAAAGGACATAACTTGGGCAAAATATGGCATCAACAACATTACATGTGTTGTGGTTTTGAGTTTCAAGGTCCAATTCTCTCTCCCTGGCGAACAATGCCCGTTCTGATTTTTGTTGGAGGAACACTGCTCAAGGTATGGACCTTCCATGCCTCAATTTTGAACAATTGTGAAAAGGAGTGAGTGTGTCCTCCTGTTTTCTTAGATCTTTTCTTATTCCATTATTCAAGTGTTTCCACTGTAATACATATGAGTAATGCTACTTATGAGTTGTCTTGCTTTTTATTCACCATCACAAAATATCCATAATTTCAACATTCATGGCATATTTCACAAACTGTGAAATGTTGAGGCATCCGAAACGTGTTACGCCCTATTATTGGCCCAATAGCCTGGGGCTTTCTCAAGGCTTCCAATATTAAATTGAACATCAGAATTGCAATAATCCTTGTAATCGTTGTCCCACAAAACCTATTTATGGCGACTAACCACAGGCGGACTCCGACATCAGAGACTTAACCCAGGACATAATGAGGATAGACAATCTAATCAACACAACGTATTTCTAAGTCAAGCATATCGCCATAAATGTGTATTGTGGGACAGCGATTATAATCATTATTGCTATTCTGATGTTGAGTTTAACGTAAGTAGCCTTGAGAAATCCCCAGGATAATTGGCCAATAAGGGGGAGAAACATGTGTTGGTTGCGTCAACGTTTGACAATTTGTTAAGTATGCCATGCATGTTGATGGATATTTTTTGATGGTAAATAAAAAGCAAGACAACTCATAAGTAGCATTACAGTGGAAAACACTTGAGTAACGGAATAAGAAAAGATCTAAAAAAACAGGAGGACGCACTCATCCCATTTCACAACATTACATGGGTTGCAATTTAATAATCTCTCGAGAGGCACAGTCATATTACTGTGCCTAAACACCTTCATCTCGATAGGGAACATATAATACAATTTCCACATGTGTAGTGTCCAATCAGGAAAGGAATGCATCCGTGTTCGGGGTAATGAAAGGGGTCTTCTCCTGGGGCAGCAAGTACAAGGTGGTCTTTCAAATTTTTACTAATGTGTATGCAAACATTGGGCGCTCAAATGCAAGGTTACCAGTTGGCAATACTTTGAGGCTGGTGAAAATATAGAGGAACATACTAATCTCTCTGGTTTTTCTTTTTTCTGTGGTGTCAATAAAGTATCCCTAGGGCAATAACAAGCTCTTTTGCTGAGCGTTTTACCAAGCTTTTAGGGTATCCAAGCACAAAGAGTGTATCAGTTAGAATCTAAGCTCTTTAAGAAAAATGGCCTTTTCGTACAATTGTAACCAATTTTCAGAAATTCGTTGTATGGCAACAAGTCACGAAGGGAGCGTGGATGATAACTTTTATAGAATAGGAGTGTATTTCTTTCAGTAGGTTTCCGATATAGCTTAATATAAACCAATCGTCTTACACTTTTACAGTTAAATCAAGAAACTGAATTTCAACATTTTGTGGTGCACAGTGAATTTAAGTCCTATTGTAGTTTTGGTTCAGCCAGCTCTGGACATGAATGAGAGGGGAACATGTCTCTTCACATGTGAGAATAATATCATCAATATATCTGTCCCAAATTAGGATCTGGTTTCTAAATGCAAAATTTTTAGGGGCCAACAAAGTAGCAAAGTTGGGAGCGATAAATTCTCCCATAGGTGTGTCCTTAATCTGAAGAAAGAACTCATTTTCAAAACGGAAGCAGTTCCAGGTTAATGCCAACTCATGCAAGGAAATAAGGAATGTTGTGGGCATCTGGTCTGTCCTAGTGCTTGTGTCGAGTAGATTCTTTATGACGTTGATAGCCTCATCCTGTGGAATGCTGGTATACAGTAGTTAAATGGCAAGTGTGGTAAGTAAACGGTCAGACTGTGAGAGAGGCAAGTTCTCCATCAGGTTGATAAAATGCATGCTGTCATGGATGTACCAGTCGGTCAGGGGGTGAAAGGTTTAATAAAAAAATCAATGTATTAACCAATGGGTTCCAGAATGGTGCCGCAACCGGAGAGGTTCCTTGCATACTTGTGGACTTTGGACAAGGGGGATGTAGATGACCGGAGTTCTAGGGTTCTTTACATTTAAAAACTTGAATTCATTGTCACTTAGGTACCCAACATTTTTGCTACAGTAGTGATTTTTTAAAATTAATTTCCAATTATATGTCATGAGAGGGATCTCTTTTGAGTCTTTGATAATCATACGAAATTAATAGTTGCCGGTGGATCTCAGATTCAGAAGATTTTTATCCTGCAAAACGATTCCCCTGCCTTTGTCAGCAGGTTTTATAATCAGTAAAGTATCTGCTTTGAGTTTTGTGAGTGCTGAGCTTTCTTCCAGAGAAATATTGTCTGGAGTAAAAAGACTCTTCTGTTGAAAATTTGCAATGCCTCTAAAAAATAATCTTTCAAATCTAAGTATCTCTGTAGGGAGACTGCTCAAGGGGGGAGCAAAGGCCGAGGAAGGTCGTAAGCCAGTTATTGCCAATTTGGAGGTGGACAGTCTCCCCTCAAAAGGGACATTCAAGAGTATTTAGTGAAAGAATTTCAATAATTCAGTCTGCAATTTTGGTTCTTTCGTGGGAACAAATGATTAACCTCTAACCAATTGAGTCATCTAAGTAGAAGAAAGAATATGTGAGGAGAAATTAAAAACTGTCACTGTCTGTGGATTGATTAGTCCAGTGGAGATCGTTGGCACCGGTAATATTTCTGTTGTGTTTGTCTGTCCTCTGTTGTGTTGCTGAGCCATTTTTGGCCTATTGTCCACCGCCTGCCTCAGTTAGATGATGGTGACTGTCCCTTTTCTAAAAAATTGCTTCACACTATGGAGTCTAAAACCCACTCGGCCCCTTACCAGAGTCAGAACTATGATCTGAGTCTTCTGATGTCTCTGACAAAGTGACAAATTTACGATGTCTTTTAAAGTGTCCTCAATGGCGACTGTAACCAGTGTTACTAGTCATTCGATTATTGTAGTAGTCACCAGATAAGTATGGAAACCTGCAACTGGCACAGATGTTTAAGGCTACTACTGCCAATGTATATACTTTTTTGGTAAACTGATCACTATATATATTTAAGATCTTGATCCAAAAAATGAACAAGTTAAAGCCTCTTAGTGAAATCAAAATGGCAAGAAAAACCAAGATAGACATATCAGACCCAACTCAGCGCCCCAAGACCCCTCTATCAAGTCAGGAATGTATTTACTTGGGGTTGATCCATTAACTGTCATGTGACCCTTGACAATGGCCGAAGGGCACATTTGTTTAGGCAGAAAAATGCCAATTTTCCAAAAGTGGCATTTTCAGAATAATAATTTCAAATCCGGCTTTCCCATTAAATAGGATTTTAAATTACATTTGAAATGAGTGGAAGAAGTATTGCTTTATGTGCTCCGAAACTGAAGTTATTACTTCTTAAGTGCAATAAGCTAACCCAGTGTTGGTCTATGGGGAAACCAGCTTTTCTGAAGTGAAAAAACGATTTTGGGAGCTTTTCACTGGCATGACATGTAAAATTTAAGTGCAGATGTTCTACTTTTTAAATACCAAGCACCCTGCCCTTTAAGCCTTTGGTGGCTACCTTAGGGGTGATGTATACGTATTAAAAAGAAAGATTTAGGCCTGGCAAAAGGTGTATTGTGCCCAGGGCCGGACTGGGAACCAAAACCGGCCCTGGCAAAGTGCTTGGCCAGCCCCCCATTCCCCACTCGGGAGGTGCCGCCGAGCGCTTTGCTAGGGCCGCTTTTCGGCCGATTTTGTTACAGGGCCGATTTTGTAGCTATGCTGCAAAAACGGCCCTGTAACAAAATCGGCCCCCACCCTTGCGGCGCACCGGGGGATTGCCCGGTGCCCGCTATGGCCAGTCCGGGCGTAATTGTACCTGGTCAAAAATGGCAATTTAAAAGTGCACTACACACTTCAGTGGCACACCTGAGTTATGTTTTACAGAGCTACTTAAGTGAGTGGCACAAGGGATGCTGCAGCCCACTAGTAGCATTTAATTTACAGGCCCTGGCTACATGTAGTACCATATACTAGGGACTTAAAAAAAAATGCACCAATCAGGTTTGTACGAATGTTCCCATGTTTAAGAGGGAGAGCACACACACGTTACCACTGGTTAGCAGGAGTAAGCCCGGGGCAGAGTCCTAAAAGCCAACAAAAACATGTTCAACAAAGGCAAAAATCTGGGGTGACCATCAGACATGGCCAGGACCAATAGCCACTATGTTAAAGAAATGCGTTCTTCTCTGTTTACTCAGATAGAGAGGCAGGAGATCACGATCACTTCCCTGTGCCCACAAAGTAAACTTACTTTGGGCAGCATATTGTGCACAACACACTATATAGTTAATTATATTAACCACTTACAGATGTCTTCCGCTTTCTCTACATGTATAGATGAATATAGGCAGCAGAAAATCCTTAGTTAAGCTTTCATTGTCATTGGCAAGAAGAAGGGCAATTGTGCTGACAACACAAAACGTAAAAAGCAAATACCTTTTCATTTAAAGTAGTAATGTAACCTTAAATCTTACCTCTACCACATACTGTTTATATCCTCACAAATAACCTACCAAATTATATCAACAGAGATATCACTTTTAGCATCATTAATGTTGGCAGGTGAATATAAGGGGAAAATGAGTGGTACATCAATATATAATACGCAACCTGAAATAAAACAGTATCGTATATGGAGAGTATAGTGCTGTAGGATGACACTTGATTAGCATCTGAACAAACCAATTGATTAACAACACCTGGTTACTATTAGCTAGCAAATTACTTTGCTTTTGGAGATATTCGCGCTTAGCGCGAATATCTCCAAAAGTTGGTAATAGGAGATAGCGATGTTAGCGACTGTTTCCAGTCGCTAACATCTTGGCACGCCCACTTTGCATGTCATTAGTGATAAATATCTCTGACATGCAAAGCGGGGCCCAAGATGGTCGCTATCTCCTACTAGCTATCGCTAACTGGTGTTAGTGACAGCTAGGTAATAGGGAGATAATTTTATCTCCGCTTTCTTGGCTTTTAAAGCCAAAAAAGCTGAGATAAATCCCAACACCTGCCCTGAGCAGTTCTTAGCCATGTTATCCAATGGGAGGTGGATAACATGGCTAAGAGCATTAGCTCGGTAATGCATAAATATCGCTGACTTTTCAGCGATATTCATGCATTTCGGCCGATTTTTATCGCTTAGGAGATAAACCTTGATAATAGCAAGGCTCCTAAGCGATAAAAATCGCCGCAACACAGCGATAAAATTATTGCCGCTAAGCCAACATAGCGATAATTATCGCTAGTTGTTGGTAATATGCCCCTTTGCTTTTTACATTTTGTGTTGTAGTTGATATTGTCCCCGGTGAACCTTAACAAAGCCTGAAGCATCTATTTCAAGGAAGACTGATCATTTCATCCAAAGAAATAGTAGTCAGTAAACACATGCAGTACAATACCAGTGTTCTAGCTCAAGTATCTGCAACTGTGAGGTACCAGCAGCTCGTTGACACCTCTCTTAGCCTTAGGTTTATTTTAAAAAAATACAGCACTGATTCACAGTTTTTAAAATAAAAGGAAGGCTGTGTTTATTTTACATTATTTTCTTCAGGCTGCAAACAGCAGGGCATGATAATGAGCAGTGCTGGAGTCAAATTTATGACACATGGCACAGAGGTGAAGAACTGAAGCGCTTAAGTCTTAAATAAAATTCCTGACCAACTCACCATTGGTGTATGAGAGCAAAATGATGTTTCTGAACGCTTTTAAATGGTAGAAAATAAAAAATGAAAAGTTACCATAATGATTTAGTTAACTCTTCATTTGAATTTTCTCCCATTTCAAAGTGTCACATTTACAAACAGCAGGCCTCTTGCTCCGTGTAACCAGCAGACACTATGCCATATTTATATCTGAAAAATACAATTCTCTTTTTTAAATGGGAGAAATTTAAAGTGAAGAACAATATTTCTATGAAACATTAAGTCTTAATGTGTTTCTCCACTTTCAAATAAGCCAATTACGAATGAATGTTTTATGAATCACGTTTCATCACTTTAAATTCCTCCCATTTAAAAAATTGGCTGTATTTTTCTGTCATAACTATGGCACCTTGTCTACAGGGCACTGGGAGCAAGATGCTTGGTGTTTGTAAATGTGACATTTGGAAATGGATTACATTCAAATGATGAGTTATATGAAATCTATATAAACATAAAGTTTACTCTTCAGTTTAATTTGATCCCATTTCAAAGTGTCGCCTGTACACACAGCAGGCATCTTGCTACCAGAGGCTAGTAGACATGGTGCCATATTTACAACTGAAAAATACAGCCATTATTTTAAGCGGGGGAAATTTAAAGTGCAGAAAAATGTTCCATATCATGAACAATTTTGCAAACGTTTTCTGCACGTTAAATTTCTCCCATTTAAAAACATGGTTATGTTTATGTTGGATATGTTTATATTATACATGTAATGGCCCACATATGGCGAAAGCTATTCCTTTGCCACAAGTACAAACAACATTGTCTCTCAGTCACCCATACACATTTATCCCATTCATACGCACACATGTTCATACATCCCCAAAGACCACACTCTCACTGACACACAAGGCACTCCTAACATAGTGCCCCTAGTCAAAGTATTTGATTCAAACCATAGTATCGTGTTCTATGGACAGGAGGCTTAAAGTCAATGGAGCAGGGCCTGAGGGTGTCTGGTAACAATGCGAGAGTTGCTTGGCCTTTAGTAGCTCATGATGATTTTCACTTATCAAAAGTAGCATCACTACAGAAAAAATTAGAGACCCCTGTTCTAGCTGTTATCAAAATGATCTGGTTAACACCAGTTCAACCTTGTATGAGCCAGGCTGCTGAACTGCTCAAGCCAAAGGAGACACTGAAGATGGCACACAACATGGTGCCTACACAGAAATTACATTTCTCACAAACATTACTTCCAAATAGGAGTTGCTTCCATAAAAGAGTAAAGAAATTATTTTTGATCACTCTCAATGTGAGAAAGGTGGTAGGGCCACTGACATTTTTACATAGATTTCTCTAAGGAAAATGTTGCTGAGACCAACTTTGTTGTTTTATTATGAATTTATTTATTGATTTGAAGAGTTTTATATAGCGCTGGCTAGACCCGGAGGTATCAGAGCGCTTCACAAGAGGATTAGCGTGTTACATAAATTACATCCATTACTGGAGCATAGCATAACATAGGAAAAAAACAGTGTTACACAGTTACATGAGTTACTAGAGCGTAGCATAACATAGACACAAGTCCTATGGGGCATAAAAGATAGAGGGGGAGAAGTAAAAAGGTTGGAATATAGATCCATGGCTGGCTAGACCCGGAGGTATCAGAGCGCTTTACATAAGGGAGGAAGTGGACAGTACACAGGTTACATAAAATAGATACAGAACATCAATGTCCAACACTAAAAGTGGAGCTGAGAAATGGAAAGATCACAGTTAGACTTAGCAAAGCGGGAATAAGGCAGACTTTAGAAGGAAGGAGAGTTCAAGTCCAGTAGACTGGCATCATCAAGGGGGGAGCCGAGGTCAGTCCATCCCACCGAGCACGAACATAGGCAGTCCAATATGAAACAGGAGAGGAACCCACGGAAGGGTTTCGGTCGAGGCACAACAGTGCAGTGGGAGGGATTCAATCACCGCGCCGAAAACCAGCAAACCACTGCGAGGGCCGTTAGAGGGGGTAAAATGGTCGCCTTGCACCCGCCATCACCGACCAACGTAGCAGACGAGAAAGCAGAGGGGGAGAAAGAGTGGTACATTGCAGTCGAACGCTGGAAGCCAGACAGTCTGCAAGAGTTGCTCCCGTAGAAAAAAAAGCCTCCCAACTCCAAGATGGAGGGATCCGTCAGTGATCGCCAGACCCAAGAAGAACCTCAGCCAAAATAACGAAGGCTATAGGGTCCCCTAGGACCCCCAAATGACTCACCAGTGAAGAAAAGGCTGATCCTATACCTGGACCGTACGAGGGGCAGCCAGGGGGGTGAAAAAAAGGTTGAAGACTGTAAAACCAGAGCTCTCTATCTGATCGGGGGAGATCATCTCTGTGATCGCAACGTCTGCAGCAGGAAAAAGATCAAGCCGTCTTCTCAAGGGAGATCCAGGTGATTAAAACCCAGTGTGAAAGAAGTAGTTGAGGCGGGATGCGGATTAAAATAGTAAAAGTGGCCGGGTCCGGAAGGTAGGTGATAGCCAGGAAGAAAACCTGAGCCCGTCTCCTCTCAACTGCAATGAGCAGCTCAACCGGACGATCAGCCAATTAACTAGGATTCCGATTGGAAGGGTTGATTCCCCACTCCAATTGGGAGAAATGAGCTCGGAGACCACAGCAGCCGTGGCTGGAAAACGAGGGGGCTGCCGCCAGGAAGGAAATCCAATAGGATGTTTGCCAGTGATGAAGAAGTCGTGGCGGGATAAACAGCAAAAATGGCACAGACCAGAAGGTAGGTGTTAATAGAGTGAGCTGCCAATCCTAGCCCCAAATAATGATTGACTATTAGAAGTTCAGTCAATCCGAAGAAGCTTTAGTTTTTTTTCTGCACCTTCCGAATATAATTGTTTTAGTAATATGGGCAACTAAATTATTCGCAGGATTATTCAAGTCCAAACAATCTAAGGCCTTTGTCAATACTCACCACACTCAGTAGATTTCCGTTAGCCCTTAGGCAAGCATAGGTATAACAACTTGCCAGTCTGAGCATGAAAAATAGGAAGATTGTGTCCCATCAGCGGCGGCCGCAATAAACAATGGGTGGTAGGTGTTCCCCATGCTGAGTGCAACATCAAGATTGGGAATAAAACGTGTGTCTCAGCAGAACAAAGATTTGAGACTGCTTTATATCTTAACTGGGTTGTGTTTTAGGAGATAAGCAATTGCCTTTGCCCAGCTTTATCCAAACCCAGTTATTGGTATGTAATCTTTGCAGTAGATTCAAAAGAGAAGGACTGCCTTTCCAGGCTTTCCACCTTTTGCCAAAGCTTGTTCCCATCTACTTGCTCTAAAATGATTTAATAATCATTGCAGCAAGCATACAGAGACCCCATCAATAATTCCGTGAAAATGTTAATCTCTGAGCCTTGGGGACTGATTAAGGTATTTTTGCTGGGATCTGCATGGTCCCCCTTTTTAAATACTGGTTGAAGAAAAGAGTCCTTCCATAATTTGGGAATTAAGTAATGAACCTGCCATTACACGGCCGGTAGAGGAGCACTGGATCTCCCCAGGAAGTGGCCCTGGACCCGTGGGGCTGCTGTATTGGACCCCGGATGCTACATATGAGCGAGAAAGTAAAGGAGCATATCTGGGGGTGTGGGGGGACTAGATGCCGCGGAGCTGCATGAAGCGTGCTGAGGAGCGTGACGCCAACCTAGGCGTGATCGGCTGGGGCCCCAACAGTCATGCAGGTGGAGGAGAGGCCTGCTCTGGATGAGGCATAGTGTGGAAGACGCTGGGATCCGCACCATCTGCTGACTTGGAGCACTGGCGGTGCCGTGCTGGTCGGCAGCAGAGAGCTGAGGCGTACATCGATCACCGCTAGGGGTGGCAAGTCATAAGCTGGAGAAGCTGTGGGAGAAACCAGTCGCTGACAGTAGTGGTAGGCCTGTCGGCAGCATACATCCATATTGCGGGAAGGAAGGTCAAAACAGGGAGCTGAGGATATAGGCAAAAGGTGCGGCATCCCAGTTGATGGCCATTATCAAAAGAGGGAAGAATTAAACCGCCCGGAGGCAGCCCTGGACACGAGTCCGATGAGTGGGCACCTGGGGTACTGAAAAGAGAGGCAACCGCTGATTGTGGGTGCAAGGGAGAATAAACACAGGATCGCAGCGGTGGGATGCCAGACTACAGTCATAAGACAGCAGTCTGATGGACACAATTTGTGGTGGCTTCTCAATTTGTTAGGGGAGCTGCTCCCACAGAAACGTTGTTGGGGGACTAGTGGGACCACACCCGTTGCCTGGCCCTGTCCCGTTGGGAGTTTTGAGACAGCTGGAGTATACTGCAGATCCTTGCTCGACAGATGAGCAGTACCAGGGGAGCAGGATCGAGGGCCTCCTCGCAACACAATGGTTCGGCGGAAATGGACTGGTCACAACCATTAACGCAACAGGGCCCTCCAAAGGACCAGTTGGATGCCATTTTGGCTGCTACAGAGCACTCTAGAGAATAAATGGAATCTAAAATCGACAAAGTTGCACTAGACCTCACATTGTTTCATGCAGATCATCAGAAGCTGACGGACAGAGTTGCCACTGTTGAGCAGGATGTCACGGAACTGAAACCTGCTGCAAAGTTCTTGGAGAAACAACAAAATGCACATAAGGCCAGGACACGACAGCTGGAGGAACAAGTGGAGGACGCAGACGGCCGTTCCAGAAGGAACAACCTTCGTCTGATTGGGATGCCAGAAGGAGCGGAAGGCCAGGATGCTGTGGCCTTTCTTGAACACTGACTCAAAGAGATACTGCCCGGACGCGTTCTCTTCCTTCTTTACTATAGAGAGAGCACATCGTATCTCGTGCGCAAGACCAGCGCCGAGCAGCAGGGCATGCCCCCTTATATTCAAGTTGCTACATTTCAAAGATCGTTATATGATTCTGCGAGAGACCAGGAAAATGCCGGAGATTACCTTTGAGAATATGAAGGTCCTCTTTTTTCCCGGATTACACACTAAATTACAACTCCAAAGATGATCCTTTTTCCATGTCAAACAGAAGCTCAGCCATCTAGACAATGCTTACTTGCTGTTTTATCCTGCAAGGCTTCGTGTGGGCTCTGAGGGGAAGTCGAGGTTTTTGATACACCCCACCCCAGGATGCATGGGACTAGCTAGAGGTAACGGGACGGTTCGCCTAGACCTATGGGGGTCCCCGGTGGCAAGAAGAAGAAGAAGCAGAATGGCGGTGCCGGGTCCTTTCTGGGGTGCACGATTTGGACCTGGTCAGACAAGAACAGCTAGCAGCGGTCCGAGTGGCTGATAGAATGGTGGAGGACATTGAGACTCATAGTAAGGAAGAGACTTCGGTTCACTCATCCGAAGATAAGGGCACATCAGCGGCTGGCCTATCTGATGTTGTGGCATTGGGAATGCCGGAGGGTTTGAGCAGTACCTCTATTCTCATAGGGACCGCTCTAATAATGTTTCATGAATATTGGATAGGGTTTTTTAATATAATTTTCTGGCTGCAATATTATGTTTCCTTACGGGAGGGCTGGACCGTCCTGACGCTTTCAGCAGCGGTCGCTCCCCAGGCTCCCTGCTCTGATCCTGGCATCGGTTGGCTCCCTGACAGACTCCTGACATCGCTAGACTGCTCATTTGATAAGTAGTGTTTTGCTGACTGCCGTGCACGTTCGCGCTATTGTGCGACTAGCCCTGCCAATTTGCATATTTATTAATATCAGCTGCGCTCGCCGTGTTGCTCGTAGACATAAGTGTGTGATTTTAATTACTATTTGAAGCGCTTGTCAGAATTGTGATTTGGAGATTTGCAGCGCTTTACAGTTTAGTTGAAGAAGCTGCTTGATTGTTGCCCAGCCTCTCTGCAGTCTCATTCCTGGGACTGCTACGGCCATTTTGGTGTTGTTTTGCCCTGCAGACCCTCCCCTTCACCTCGCACCCGCCTCCCAGCTGACCCTCCCTCGCCCCTCCCCCTCCACTATCCGCATATGACCGATGCATTTTCGCGCAGCGGTCGCGCCCAAGTCGCGCCGAAGGTGCGCCAAAGGTAAGCCCGTCTACGCCCGTCCGCGCCTGGACCGCGCCCAGCGCCAGACCCCCTGGCCCCCGCAAACCTCACTCATCCCGCATAACGTACGACGCCGCCACCCTCCTAGTCCTTAACACCGGATGCACATCACAATGCTACGAAGCTGTCCCAGGACGTACCCACGGTCCCTTCGCCTGCCACTCCTGCAAATTTACCAGCATCAAGACCCATACCACATCCACCAACCCCAAACACAGCTCCGACTCTAACCACCTGAAGTGCATCCTGCTTAACACCCGCTCGGTCCACAGACACGCCACCGAACTCTGGGATCTACTCGACACTACATCACCGGACGCCGCCTTCCTTACTGAAACATGGATGAACGCATCATCAACTCCCGATATCGCCATAGCCATCCCGGACAATTACAAGATCATCCGAAAAGACCGCTCCAACCAAACAGGAGGAGGCATCGCCATCGTCCATAAGAACACCATCCGCATCACAACCAGCTCCGATGATAACCTTACAACCGCCGAACACCTCCACTTCCAGGTCCACACCAACCCTAGAACCACACTCAGAGGCACCCTCATATACAGACCTCCAGGAACCCGTAAACAATTCAGCGAAGACATCACCGACTTCGTCAGTCCGCATGCCCTCGCCCCTGAGAACTACATTCTACTAGGAGACCTCAACTTCCACCTAGACAAGAAAAACGACAGCAACACCACCACCCTTCTTGACAACCTGGCCAATCTCAGCCTCAAACAACTTGTTGACACCCCCACCCATGTAGCCGGACATACGCTCGACCCAATCTTCACCTCCAGCAAACACATCTCCTTCGATCGCACCACAGCTTTCCACTGGACGGACCACAGTTGTGTTCACTTCAGCTACAAAACCACCTCGACCCATAACCCCCCACAACCTATCCCCCGAAGAAAATGGAACAAAACCACCACCGACCAACTCCTCACATCGCTCAACCAAAACCCACCCGCCCTCTCATCGGACCCAAACCAAGCTGCCATCAATTTCAAACAATGGATCACTCACAGCGCTGACGAATTAGCACCCTTGAAAAACCATCACACCAAACAAGACAGTAAAAAGGCCCTCTGGTTCAACGATGACCTTAAGAAATCCAAAAAGTTATGCCGCACTCTCGAGAAAACATGGAGAAAAAACCCAACCACCGACAACATGACCACCTTCAAGGCAGCCACCCGCACACACCACCAACTGATCCGAGCCACCAAGAAATCAGCACTCAAGATTCGACTCGACAACAACGCCCATAACAGCAAGGAACTATTCAACATCGTCAAAGAATTCACCAACCCCACCGCAGCCTCAAACAACATCACTCCCTCCCAAGACCTCTGCGACTCGTTATCCTCCTTCTTCTACAACACAATTGCCGACATACATAACAGCTTCGAAAACCGCTCCAACAAACAATCCTCTCCACCCCCCTCAGAACCTAAACCGCCCTCTAGCAACCTCAACACCTGGAACCCAATCACCACCGAAGACACCATCCGTCTAATGAACTCCATCCACTCTGGCTCGCCAACCGACCCCTGTCCCCACCACATCTTCAACGAAGCAGACTCCATCATCGCACCCCATCTCCGTGATGTCATCAACTGCTCCTTCATCTCTGCCACCTTCCCAGAAAGCTGGAAACACGCCGAAGTCAGCGCCCTCCTGAAGAAACCCACAGCAGACCCCTCCGAACTTAAAAACTACCGCCCCATATCCCTCCTCCCATTCCCGGCCAAAGTCATTGAGAAAGCCGTCAATAGCCAACTCGCCGCCTTCCTCGAGTCCAACAACTCCCTCGACCCCTCACAGTCCGGCTTTCGAGCCAAACACAGCACTGAAACCGCCCTAATCGCAGCAACAGATGACATCCGAACACTTCTGGACAACGGAGAAACAGTGGCCCTCATTCTACTCGACCTCTCCGCCGCCTTCGACACTGTTTGTCACAACACACTCATACAACGCTTCAGCAACATCGGCATAAAAGGAAAAGCCTTGGACTGGATCATCTCGTTCCTAACTGGAAGAACTCAGAGAGTCCGACTTCCCCGTTCAAATCAGAGGCCACCGAAGTCATCTGCGGGGTACCACAAGGATCATCACTCAGTCCCACCCTCTTCAACGTCTACATGAGTCCACTCGCTTCCATTGCGCGTCAACACAACCTCAACATCATCTCCTACGCAGACGACACCCAGCTGATCCTCTCCCTCACCAAAGACCCCAACACCGCCAAAACCAATCTTCACGAAGGCATGAAAGAAGTAGCCGTATGGATGAAAGACAGCCGCCTTAAACTTAACTCAGAAAAAACGGAAGTGCTCATCCTAGGATCAACCCCCTCTGCCTGGGACGACTCATGGTGGCCTTCGGATCTGGGCTCAGCACCCATACCCACGGACCACGCTCGTAACCTTGGCTTCATCCTAGACTCTTCGCTCTCGATGACCAATCAAGTCAACGCCGTCACATCCTCCTGCTTCAATGTACTTCGTATGCTCAAAAAATTCTTCCACTGGATCCCCGCCGAAACAAGAAAGACTGTCACCCACGCTCTGGTTACGAGTCGACTAGACTACGGAAACACCCTCTACGCCGGAATTACAGCCAAATTACAGAAAAAACTCCAACGCATCCAAAACGCATCAGCGAGACTCATTTTGGACATCCCTCGCCAAAATAACATTACCGGCCACCTGAAAGACCTCCACTGGCTTCCCGTCAACAAGAGAATAACATTCCGTCTCCTCACCCACGCACACAAGGCCCTCTACAAAGTAGGTCCCGAATGCCTCAACACTCGACGATCCTTCTACACACCCACCCGCCAACTGAGATCCTCCAATCAAGGCCTCGCCGCAGTCCCACGTATCCAAAGATCCACCATGGGAGGTAGATCCTTCTCCTACTTGGCGGCCAAGACCTGGAACTCACTCCCCACTCACCTCCACCTTACACAGAACCACACCTCCTTCAGAAAAGAACTTAAAACCTGGCTATTCGACAAATAATGAACCCCATCCCCAAGCGCCTTGAGACCCTCTGGGTGAGTAGTGCGCTATATAAATTCTTGAACTTGAACTTGACAGAGTGGCTACGTTTTGCCAATTCACATATGCAGTTATACACATGGGTCAGACTGCACTACTAGTTCACTCAAGGCACTGTCATGACTGACCACACCATACTTACTTGGAATGTGAGGGGTCTCCATACACCATCCTGCAGATATGCGGTTTACTCTTACATCAAGCGGCATAATATGTGCATTGCCCTACTGCAGGAAACACATCTAAACAAAGTCGAAGTGGCCCGGCTGCAAAGGAAATGGAGGGGGAAGGTATATGCCACTGACTACTCTGTTTGCGTGGGGGGTCCTCATCTGGATCCGCCCAGGCACGCCATTCGCAGCAGAGGAGGTACTTGTCGACAGGGACGGCAGATATGTGTTTTTTTAATGGGTCGTTTGGATGGGCGATATGTACCACTGGGCAATGTAAACGACCCTAATGTAGACATGGGGCTTTTTCTTGGCTCTCTCTCTCTAGAACTGGCGAAGTGTCGTGATATCCCGTGGTTGATTGGTGGGGATTTTAATAGTGTCTTAGACACAAGTCTGGACGGATCCATCATCGGTGCATGCTAAAGCCAACAGGTCTAGGCCTTTATTGGCTTGGCTGATTAAACAGGACAAAGCCATGGACCCATCACTGCGCTTCGGTCGCCGGAAGGCAGCCTTAAATACACACAACACGAAATTCATAGTATACTGACTGCACACTTTACAAAGTTGTACACATCGGCCTTAGATGCCTCCGAGACAGAAATATGCTCTTTTCTGGATAGCCTTCCAATTCCCACCCTCACCGCTGAACAACGTAGGGAGTTGGGGACACCAATCACGCTGGAAGACGTAAAGAGTACAATGCAAACCCTGCCGTCTCAAAAGGTCCCTGGACCAGACGGCTTCCCTCACAAATTTTATAAAGCCTTTGCTGACTTGTTGGGTCCTCACCTCCTGAAGGTATATACCAAAGCCTTAGAAGGCGCTCCCCTTCCGGCCTCCCTGACGGAAGCAACGTTGATTACACTCACAAAATGAGACAGAGAGACCACAAACACAAGTGCCACCTGGCCGTTGGCATTGCTGTATGGGGATTATAAGGTTCTAGCAGACATTCTAGCAGGTCATCTGGCACTCCTTAATCCGCATCTCATTCATCCGGACCAAAATGGTTTTGTCCTGGCCCGTAACACCACACTGTATTGGGCTGTATGGTTCTAGACCTGGAAAAGGCCTTCAACACGGTGGAGTGGCCTTAAATGTTTGCTGTGTTGCAATGTTTTGGGTTTGGGCCATATTTTCTCAGTCTTGTTAAATTATTGTATGGTGCTCTCTAGGTGCGGGTCCGTCTTGGAACCTTATTCTCTGGGCCCATCTGGATAGGGAGAGGGACTAGACAGGGGTGTCCCCTTTCAAAACTGATCTTTTCCTTGGTCATGAAGCCTCTGGCTATGGCGCTGCGCAGATCAGCAGAACATTGGGGCATACCACCAGGTGGGGAAACACATGCCGAATCACTTTATGCAGTTGATATTCTGCTTTATATTCGGGACCTGCAGGCGATTTCCCCTGTTATATCAGACATACTCAGTCAGTTTGCTCCGGTGTCGGGCCTACGGCGTGAATTGGGGAAAATCATGCCTGTTTCCCTTCACTCCTCATGAGGACGACTCTCACTTGGTGGTGGACGGAGCTCTGGTGGCTTGGCAGCTGGTTGTGTTCTGTTATTTGGGTATCCGGATCTATCATACTGACCGGGACCTTCTGGATGGGAATCAATCCAGAGCGATTGATGCCCTGCGCTCTCAGCTGGACTTTTGGAAAACACTTAACCTCCCTGTTGCAGGTAGGGTGACGCTGATCAAAATGGTGATGTTGCCCAGAGTGTTGTATTATTTCGCTAACCTCCCATTGTATCTACCGGCGTCATTCTTTCGACCATTAGAGGGCTTAATGAGAGATCTTATATGGAGTAATAAGCATTGTAGGGTGGCATTAATTAAGTTGAATTTGACGATCGCGAGAGGAGGATTGGCCCTACCTGTTGGACTTGGCCCTTTTTGGCAGGTTGATCCCTAAACTTTTTGCATTTCTCCCAGGCTTATTTCTGACATGGTGTTGGTGGTTTTAGGCCTCTGGGCACTTTAGCACTGTGGTCCAGTGTAAAGTGTGTGCGCTCTCTGTGTTTCATTGGTGAGATTGGCCTGCACTCCCATAGGAATGCATTGGCGATTCCCTGATCAGTGTGTGTCAGTGGTAATTCAGAATATGGGAGGAGCAGAGTGGTCGAGTTTAGTATGTATGGGATTGTAATAATAAATGCTGCGCAAGGGTGTGCGCAGATTTATTGTGGTTATTTTAGAACTGCCACTTTTAGAAGTTGGCATTTTTGTGTGCTGTGTCTGCCTGCCTGATGTGAATTGCATTTCTGGCTTGTGAGTGACAGGGGCTGGGATGTGTGTGTGGCTCCAGGAGGGACAGGGTAAGTCAACACTAGGCTGAATGGGACATCTGTGCTGGGAGTAGTGGGAGGAGTAATCCCCTGACTCTGAATAGGACTGTGCCCAGTCTGTACAATGCTGGCTCCGCCTCCTGTGGTGCATCTGATCACCTAGCCCCCACCTGACAAAGGGGAAGAGGAGCTTGGAAAACAAAGTGCTCCAAATCCCCACTGAACCAGTTGCATCTGGTTACCTCAGACCCCACACTGCAGAAAAAGGATTATGTGGCCAACCAGAAATCCCATTTCTAACACTACCTAACTTAGAACACTATTATCTGGCATCCCAGATACAATGGATTGCGAAATGGGCAGCAGAATTACATCTCACGGATACGACGGAATGTACTCCTCCGTACACACTGGAGAAGCTTTTCTCTTTCTTTTTCACCCTTGCACCAGACCACACACCTCTCTTCCCTTACTGGTGCAAGTAGCTCTGAAATGTGTTCATAGAGCTCTACGTCTTATGAAACATGTCACACCCTATGCACCAACGCTCCCGTTGTTGGGAATGCAGAGAGAGGGGGTAGGGTTTGCTTGGTTGATCTCGTGGATTGGCAGGACGTGGGCATCTGCACATTAGAAGATCTATCTGAGGGAGGTGTACTATGACACTTTCTCTCATTGATTAATGAAGAGGGAATACAACCTGGACAGTTCTTGAATCACGCCACATGGCTAACAACGCTGGGATGACATTGGGGTAACATGTTGCAAAAGTTCCTGATGCATCTCCTGATACTGTACATACACGTGATGGGCACGGGACAACACCTTACAAAATGGTTGCTGGAGTCAATCTGTGAACATACCATGACTGATTTCACACCACTTCGCAATAAATGGGAGGCAGACCTGTCCAGGCCCTTCATGCCTAAGGAATGGGACACGCTGTTGGTTAGCCCCAAAAATATCCCTCGAAACGCAAGGTTCAAGATAATTCTATTTTATATAATTCACAGGCCATATTTAACCGCAGATAAAATTAATAGGTATTTTAACAGAACAGAGGCATGTTGTCCACGCTGCAAATCAGTGGATATGGACCTCCTGCATATGCTTTGGTCGTATAGACGGCTACAAGACTATTGGCAGGGTGTTACTAGGCTGCTACATACATGCACTGACAGGGCGCTACCACATACAAGGGAGGCTTGTATTGTGGGAATACTTCCCAAAGACAAAAAACATAGAACATCTTCTCGTTTTCTGGATCTGGGGCTGGCGGTGCCTAAGCAGCTCACCACGAGCTGAGGATCCCCCCACAGCTTAAAGCCTGGATACAATCCATACTAAATTGGACCAAAGCTGAGGCCGTCTCTCTAACCAGGGAGGATACACTTGGGCTGTGCAAATAGCTTATCTTGACTGCCTGGAGCACAATTTTGACGGCGCTCCAAGTGGCTATAGCTCCTTTGGCCCCTTAGACATTTCCACTGTTTCTTAAATATGGGATACGTATACACTGTAATATGTCCGGTTAATGGAATGCTGAGAGAGATTTGTCATGATTATTGAGTACTGGCCCACTGTGCTACAGTCCATGACTCAAGCAGATATACTTGGATTTGTCTCACTGGTATTTTTATGGTGGACATGGAATGTCTACTGTCTTACTGAGCCGCTGCTGCCCTCCCTTCCTTTCTTATTTACCATTTGTCCTTTCTTTTATAGGATTATTGTTCAATGTTTCATTGTTATCTATAAAGTTGTTTGATCAACAATCCTGAGGAAACGGCTGGGCTGGCTGTAGTCATTGGGTAAAATGTAAGTGGAACATAATTGTTTACAGTACAAGGCCTGTAATTTTGCTAATTGACCAGAGTATTATAGGGGGATGTATGACGTTACAACGCATGCTATTACAACGCATGCCTTTACGACGCAAGTTTTACAACGCAAGTTTTACAACGACTTGCGTTGGGGGGGCGCTGGATAGTGAATAGTTTAATTTACTATTCCAACTCCAGTCCCCGTGGATAGTAGGGAAGGTGTTGGAAACTATTCCCTATCCTAGAGCGCCCCCCAGCGCAAGTCGTTGTAAAAGTTGCGCTGTAATGGTTGCGTCGTAAAGGTACTTTGTTGTAACAGTTGCGTTGTAAAGGATGTTCTCCATTATAGGGTATCGTTTGATATGATTTGGCTTTATTGTATTGGATTTCATACACCGAATGACATGTTCATGGACAATCGGCTGATTTTTGTTCATACTATGATAAAATGGTCGGAAATTACCTGATTGTTCTAAATTTATACTGGTTTCGTACAACTTTCATGTCAAGTTTATATATCTCTTAACATATGGAAACTCAATAAACAGATCCAAAAAAAGATGCCCTTGAATTATTTTTCGAGCTGCTCCTTAACTGAAATTAAGCATGATAAGTTGTTATAATGTAACCTTGTGTTTTCCTTTAGGAGAGTCCGCCTTGCCACAGTGAAAACGACTTTGGAGATTTTTTACTGACAAGATATGTAAAACATTAAATATGAATTCTCTACTTTTTAAATATCAGGCGCCCTGCCCTATAGACATTTAGAGCCTAACTTAGGGGTGACTTATAAGTGTTAAAAAGAAAGGTTTAAGTTTTCAAAAGGTTTGATTTGCCAATCAATCAGTAGATTTGTAGAGAACTACTTGCCACCCGTGAGGGTGTTCTTGCGCTGGCAGGGTCCAGTTGATACGCAGAATAGCCAGGTCTTCAGGGACTTTCAGAACTTTGGAAGAGGTGGGGAGGTCCTTAGATGAAAGGATAACTCGTTCCATGTCTTCGCTGCTAGGTAGGAGAAGGAGCGACCTCCGCATCTGCTTCAACAGAAAGGGAAACAGAAGGAGGTATTTGGGGGGCTAATGGAATGTCAGGCAGTGGCTCAGGTCGGTGCGTACGCAGTTGTGTAGGGCCTTGTACGCATGGGTCATGAGCTTGAACCTGCATCTTTTCTGTACAGGGAGCCAGGGGAGTTCCCTGAGGTAGAGAGTGATGTGGGTTCATCTAGGGAGATGCAGGATGAGTCGGGCTGCAGCATTCTATATGGTCTGTAATCATCAGAAGAGGTGAGCTGCGATCCCTATGAAGAGAGCGTTGCCTTAATCCAGTCTGCTGAGATGAGGTCCTGGGTGATGTTGTGTCTTTTGTTCTGGGGCCACTATTTGAATATCTTACAAAGCATGCGGAGGATGAAGAAGCAGGAGGAAGAGGGGAGGGAGCTGACCTGAGACGTCAGATTAGCTTGTTGTCCAGAATGATGCCTAGGTTCCAAGCAAGCATAGTCAGAGGGGATAAGAGTAGGTCCGAGTTCTGAGGCCCAGCAGGATGCGTCCCATAGAACATTTTTGTTTCTGAAGATCAGAACCTCTGTCTTGTCCGTGTTTAGTTTCATGCACTTTTCCTTCATCCAGTTGGCGACGTCTGTCATGAAGTTGTGGAAATTGGTCTTGGTGGTGTCTTAGGAGAGGGAGAAGATGAGTTGTGTGTCTTTGGGGTAGGATATGAAGTTGAGTCTGTGGGTTTTGGTGATGCTGGCCAGAGGTGTTATATAAGTGTTGAAGAGGGTGGGGCTAAGTGAGGATCCTTGGGGTACTCCACAGATGATTTCCTTGGTTAAGGAGGTGAAGGCAGACTTTTTGTTTTCTTCCAGTGAGGAAAGAGGCGATCCATCTGAAAGCTGCTCCATGGGTGCCTATGTTGTGCAGTCTTGTGATGAGTGTGTGGTGTGAGACCGCATCAAATGCTGCCGAGAGATATAGGAGAATCAGCGCCACAGTGTCTCCTCAGTCGAGTAGGGCTCGGCTGTTGTCAGTAGCCGCGATGAGGGTTGTCTAGGTGCTGTGGTTGATGCGGAATCTGTATTGGGGGTAGGAGGTTCAGGTCCAGATGCGAGGAGAGTTCTAGATTGAAAGCTTTTTCTAACACTTTGGCTGGAAAAGGGAGCAGGGAGATCGTTCGGTAGTTGTTGAGTTCACTGGGGTCTGCCAGTGGTTTCTTCTGCATGTTTGCAGTACTTGGGGAAGGTGGCCATGGCAATTGCGATGTTGAACAAGGTGGTGAGTATGTGGCAGATTCTGGTTTCACTTAGGTTGAAAATGTGGTGAGGGCATGGGCTGGTTGGGGCCCCTGAGTGGTCCACGTTCATGATGGAGGCAGTGTCCTGTGTGGGTGAGCGGACTCCATTCGGTTAAACGGATTTCTGTGGCGGTAGCAAGATAGTTGTATTGCTTGAAGAAGTTGCTGGCCTTGGGCTGGGGTTTGAAGTCATCAGTGATGTCATCAGTTATGTCACTGACAAGGTCATGCGTGATGTAATATGTGAGGTCATAAGCAGTGAATTACGGGGGCGTGAGTTATAGTTAGCCCAGCTAACTATAACTGCTGAATTTATCTTGTTTTGTATGAGTGAAATATTAGCCTAACTATAACGTTCCTGTAACCTTTGGTTTTTTTCACAGTATTTCTACGATTTTATTATTCTATTTCTTCACTATAACACCCCTGTAACTTTTGGTTTATTTCAGTGAATTTCTAAGGTTTAAATGCTAAATCCTCACTAAAATGTCCCTGTAACCTTTGGTCTTTTAAGTGAATGTTAGATTTGGGGGTCTCTGGTTGGCACAGGTAAGGACTTGTGACAAGTAGGGACCCTCTCCTCTAGTCAGGATAAGGGGATTACCCTCTAAAATAACCCATGCTCACCCTCTAGGCAGTATGGCGCGAGCAGACAAGGCTTATCTCAGAGCGCTATAGGTTAAGCATTTGTGAACACATACAGTAACTCAGTGACAACACCACACATGGACACTACACCAATTTTTGTATAAAAATAAGTATCTTTATGTAAGACGTAGCAGAAGACCAAATAACGTTAGAAATGGGCCACAATACTATTAGCAATTTAGTTTGTGTTTAAAAAGCGTAGTTTTAAGTTCCATGCGCTTCGCGCTGCCTGTGCGGCTCTCTCGGGGAGGATCGTGTTTTCCAAGAGTTAAAAATCAGTGTCGCAGTGAGGGTCTGATGCGCACACAGGCACAGTCCGAATCTCACAGTACCTTTAAATGCGTAGTTTCTGACGCGGATGATGCGTGTGCATGTGAAGGCGTCCTAGGAGCGTTTGGCGGCCCCTCTCTGATGCGAGCCTGGCTTGTTGTAGGCGTCTCGGTCCGAGGCGTTGTGCGCGTCGTACCTCAGAGCGGGGATGCCTCTCAATTCCAAGCAGCGCGATGTCAGGCAGCCGGTACGCTCCGAGCGTACGGGCCGTACTTTCCAATGCGGAGCTGCTTGTTAGATCTCAGTAGCGTGGTGCAAGGGGCCGGTACGCTTCGAACGTACGGGCCGGACTATCCTTGCGGTGCGCTCAGGTCTTGAACTCCAGCGGCTGAGACCCGGCGAGCAGTGCGGCTCAAGGGAGAGGGTGAAGCGGTGTGCGGGCGGCCCTTCTTCGGACGGTGCAAGCTACGGCTCGTAGGTAGAGCGGAATCACATGGTGCGGGGTGGCCACCGGTACGGCTTCAAAGCGGTCCGGGTTTGCGAGGCGCACTTTGCTCGCGGCTCCAGCGGTAGGGGAAAACCGGCAAATTCCAGCGGCTCGGTTTGAGGCAGTAGGAGTCCAATAGTCCTGGGACTCCGTTCAGGGGGCAAGCTCACCCACAAGCCCTTGGAGATCTTTCAGAAGCACAAGTTGAGCAAAGTCTTTTCCAGTCTTCTCCTCTCCTCTCGCAGCAAGGCAACCACTGCAGGCCAATCCCCCAGGTCAGGGACAGTACTCCTCCTTGCAGCTTTCCCAGTTCCTTCTCGTCGGGCAGAGGTTCTTCTTGTTGCAGCAGGATCTAATTTCTTAGGAGCAGGGCTCCAATATTTATACCACAAAGCTTTTGTTCTTTCAGGTCAGGGGGCCTTTGCCCAGTTCAGCCCAGTTTTGGAGCACTTTGTTTACAGGACACTGGCTTGCCTTTTCAGTGTGCAGGGCAGAGACATCAGACGCTCCACAGGAGGTGAAGCCAGTATTGTGGTGACAGAGCACAGGCCTATTCAGGGTCTAGGTGCACTCCTCCCACCCATCGGGGTGCAATCTTTCTATTCACCACCTGGTTGCTCCAGCCTGTCTCCTGGAATTCACCAGCCCTGTCACTCACAGAAACCAGACAGCAGATACACATCCTAGCAGAGGCGGGCTGAAAAGGTTAGGCAAGTAAATGCCAACTTTCTAAAAGTGGTATTTGCAAACACAGAATATTAAAATAAACTTTACTAAAAGATGTATTTCATTATTCTGAGCTCAGGCATACGAAACTCGAATTTCTATCGTGTTCTCTGAGTCTGTTAGGATCATAGAATGTAACAACTCCAACAGCCCATTTTGGCCTATGAGAACAAGTAGCCTTACAATAGTGAAACACGAAAATGGCTGTAATTCACTATTAGGATGTGCCACACACAATCAGGGCTTGTCCTACATTATACCTACAAAGCACCCTGCCCTTGAGCCTACCCTAGGGATGACTAATATGAAGTTAAGGGAAGGTTTGGAGACTGGCAAGTAGGTGCACTTACCCAGTCAGCATGACAGTACCAGACTGCACGCAGGTTCTGCAATGGCAGACCTTAGACACATTTTACAAGGCGGCTTCTGTGGGTGGCACAACCAGTGCTGCAGGCCCACTAGCAGCATTTGGATTTACAAGCCCTGGGCACTCCTGGTGCACTTTACTGGGGTCTGACAGTAAACCAAATAAGCCAATCATCGAATCCAATCAATGTATACATTTTATACAGGGAGCACTTGCACTGTGGCACTGCTTGGCAGTGGCACAGTGCTCTGAGCAGTAAACACCAGCAAAACTCATGAGGCACAGTAACAAAAAAAGGAAGAGAGACCCACGCCGATGGTGCCAGGTCTAACAGTGAATTTCTAAGGGTTTTCAAATCCTATTTCCCAACTATAATGTCCATGTAAGCTATGATTTTTATAGACTTTTTAAGGTTTTTAAATTGTATTTTCTATCTAAAATGGCTCTATAAAGGGTATTTTTATAAGCTAGTATTTTCTTCAGTGGATTAATAAGTGTTGGTTTTTTTTCTTTACAGTTTTTATATTTGCAAAGACGTCGCGATCCCGCAGACACATCGTGAAAACAGAAAACAAAAGCAGACATTCAATGACCACCAACACATCCAAAAATAATATGTAAAAAAAATAATTCTGAACATAGCCCTACACATATTACTATATACATACTTCTTTCAAAGCATGTTTAAACTCAAATTTTTCTTCTAAGTTTCTTTAAAAACTATTTTTTGTTTCCGTGGTTATTCGGGACGTCCGATGACATCGTTAACCGTGACGATCGCACCCTCTCCATAAAGTGAAAATACATATATGTACACATATTCAGTATTTTACACACTGGGGGTTTATTACTGTACACTTCAAACTCATGTTTTCTAGTGTATTTCTAGAACAACCATCTCTAAAATCTATTTTCTGTATTTACAGTGACTCTGGAGGAAATTACATTTCGCAATTCCCCCGGACACGTCACGAAAGCGTAAAACAAAAGCCGACATTCAATGGCCACCAACACATCCAAAAATAATATGTAAAAAAATCAATTCTGAACATTGCTCTATTTTCCATTTTCGCAGTTATTCTGGACGTCGTGGTGACGTCATTAACAACAACGATTGTGTCTTTTCCATAAAGGCTAAAATACATATATACACAGATACTACAGTATTTTACACATTAGAGGTGTCTTACAGTATTCTCTGAACTCATGTTTTTCTCGAGAGTTTCTATAAAAATCATCTCTAAAACCTATTTCATATTTTTTGTGGTGACTCCGGAGATTGCGATGACATTGGTAGTGGCGATCCCTCCAGACATGTCATGAAAACAGAAAACAAAAACAGGAATTCAATAGCCACCTCTACATTAAAAAATTATAACTTTATATTTAATTCTAACCATCACAGTAGATAACTCACTTTCTTAACAACTCTATAAAAACATTTATCAGAATCTCAATATCTCGACAACAATGCGTATTAATGATTCACTGACTTATTTTTTTATATTTCCACCAACATTCATGACGTCGTCGGTAGTCGCTATTTCCCTGCAACGGTACATGAGGGGCCACGCCGGCGGTCGCGTTGTCGTCACGAATATCGCGCATGATAAAACAAATTCAATTTGGATACAAAACTTGTGTCACTAACACCCCCACTTCTCAACCATGGGATCAGAGTATCTCCACCCAGACCCCTTATGTGGGCTTTCACACACATTTTTAGCCCTGTGAACCGTTCCTGATTGAACAGAAAGCTGCAGCTGCCATTTTATCTGATTGTATTGTATTGTATTGTAATTGAATTTATATAGCGCTTACTACCCCTGACGAGGTGTCAAAGTGCTTTTTCGGCGAGTAGCATGCTACTCCGGGACCCATAGAGGATTAGTGTTGAATTAGCATAGTAAAACATGCAAGTACATTTTAAGTCGTGGATAGGTTAGTCAGTTATTTCGATTTGGAATGATAGCAGAAGGATAGAGGAGGAAAAAAGGTTTGTATTTGTATAGCGCTTGTTACCCCGGATGGAGTGTTGAAGCACGCAGTGGTAAATTAATATGGTGAAATATGAAAGTAATTTCAGTGGTGAATATTAGCCAGTTATTTGGAGTGAGAAGGATAGCTGAGGGATAAAAGGGGAAGATAGGTTTACATTCATATAGCACTTGTTACCCCATATGGATTGTGAAGCTCTTTTCTGGCGAGTAGCACGCCACTCCGGAACCCATCAGGATTAGTGTTGAATCGGTGAAGCATGAAAGTAGTTTTAGTGGTGGATATGGTAGTCAGTTATTTGGATTGAGAAGGGTTGGGGAGGGGTAGAAAAGAGGGAAGAGTTTAGAAAGGTTTGTTTTAGGGGATCGGTACAGTAAAGAGGTATCAGATGATGCAAGGAGGGGTAGAGTAGAAGAGAGTCTAGAAAGGGTTATTTTGGCGATCATAGTACTGGAATGGGGTTTGGGATAAATGAGAGACTGGATGTAGAGGATATATTGATAAATGTATAGGATGAGAGATAGGGTAGTGCATTGGTAAGAGTAGTAGAAACAAGTTTGAGATAAGTCAGAAGGTTGGGCTAGAGGATATATTGAGGGAAGTATAGGCTGAGAAATAGGGAATTGCATTGGAAATGCTAGATTAGAAGAAAGTGATAAATATATAGATCCATAAGTGCATTGAAAGTATATAGATGCATAAAGGAGGTATGTATATTGGGCAGCATTTCTGGCCCTGGTCAGTTTCGAACAGGCTCAAACAGGCAACTGCCCTTGGCCTCTCCACCCTTAACAGGCTCAAACAGGCAACTGCCCTTGTCCTCTCATGGCTGAGACGCCCGGGCTGAGACGCCCTAACCCTGGACTTTTATAGCCCTAGTAATCAGGTGACCCCATCAGCCAATGGGAACCCTAGCCCTAACACTATCCAATCACAACACTAGCCCTAAAAATCTAGAACCAATAGGAGACCAGGATCTTACAGCCAATCTTAGCCCTAGTCCAAGCACCCAATCAGTTCAAAAACCCTGAACTCTACGCCTAACCGAGGCCCTAGCCCTACCAGTAGTCCCAACCCAAGTCCAAGCAATCAATGTCACAGCAAGCCCTAGTCCCTACTTCCAATAGAAAGCCTAACCATACTCTTAGTCCCACAACTAGTCCAGCAACCAATCACACCAGAAGCCCTAATCGCTACTACAAATTAAAGGTCCAACCCTAGCCCTAGTCCCACCCTAGTTCCAACAACCAATAACGTAGGAAACCCTAGTCCCTACTTCCAATAGAAATCCTAACCCTAGCCCTAGTCCCAACCCTACATTGATTGAATCACAGACCCATAAACCAATCAGAACACTCAAATACCCAACCAATGAGGATACTAACCCTACTCCAATAGAAACATCAGATACAACCACCAATCAGTGTATACATGTACCAACCACTAGCAGACCATATAAGGTCCCAGCGACCTCAGAGAAGGTTTGCTGGCCAGGGAGTTGGAAGCTGGTTTTCCTGTTCAGAATCTCCTAGGAGACAGAAAGGCTCAATCCACACATTGGACTTCTGCAGGTAAAGGCCTCACTAACTTGAATAAAACTTTACTACTTCTTTGCCACGTCGGCGGGCGGAATGGGGGTCCTGGACATGCGGGCATACAGCTACGCTTGTCAACTACAGTGGTTGGCGTACTGGTTGGCGGGACGCAATTTACATGAAATTGACATGTCAGAGGCGGAATGGAATAAAGGAAAGGTTCATACTTTGTTGCTGCCGAGGGCAGAAGTGCCAGATACAGCGCCGCCCCCACTGCTGAAACTAGCGATTACCCATTGGAAGAAAGCGGTAAGGTACACCTCGTCTGCGACTTCCTATGCACCTACGATACCGCTTTTGGGACTCCCCCTAAGATCGGGAACGCTATCAAGCAGGGCACTCATCGCGTGGCATGAGGCAGGGGTGTCACATGTAGGGGACTTCTTCGCAGAGGGTCGTGTTCTGTCCTTTGAGGACTTTAGTAATATACACCACACCCCAAGGGGGACATTTTTAACGCATGCAAGGATATGCCGTTACATAGCAATGGCCTGGGCGCCACAAGGGGAGGAACCTGATACGAACCCGCTCCTTACAATGCAATACCTGATGGGCACTGGCAGTCACCTGACTAAGTGGCTCACGAGTGGCATTAGAGAAGGGAGAGCAATAACATTACGACCGTTACGTGATAGATGGGAGGAAGATCTGGGGAGACCACTCAGGGACAAGGAAAGGGAGAGGATTCTTAAATTCCCGAAGGCAGTATCGAGAAACCCCAAATTTAAATTTATACAGCTTATGCTATTACATAGAGCGTACCTGACACCTCATCGCTTGCACGCCATGTTTCCCAACACAGCTGACACGTGCCCCCGCTGTGGCTCGGAGGACGCGCGCTTGCTACATATGTTGTGGGATTGCCCAAAACTAGGATATTATTGGAAGTCGGTGCTGGATACTTTAACTAAGCTGGCCCCCTCCAAGCCCCACGCAGCATGGGAATATGTCATACTGGAATTGGGACCAGTGGAACGTAAGAAGAGTGTGACCACACGTTTCATTGGCCTGGCACTGCTACTTGCTAAACGCACCATCACAATGAAGTGGAAATCGGCTAGATCACCAGACCCGGAAGTATGGAGGGCGGAGATGATAAGGTGGGGGAAGGCAGAAAGCGTAGCATTGCAGCGCGAGGAACGCAGGGGACTTAGGAAAAACCCGATATCTTTGGAGTGGAACACACTGCTGGGGTCATTTGAGTCCGGGGAAGACTACACATCCGATGACTCGATAGCTGACACTTAAGATGTGATATGCCCTGATGAATAGGAGTGGCACGCAGTGCAGAGGATACTGCCTCATGCCCAGGGGGGCGTATGTAGTTCTAGATGCACAGTACGTCGATCTTACTAGTAGGGAATTTATTGCAGCTCCTAGGGCGGATGCGAGGAACACACAATGTACGATGACCGTTATGGGATAGACCAGGTTTTATCTTTTATTTTTATTCGGTTAATAATGCTTGGAGTGCAGGAATTAGAAGTGCCGGAAGGGGGGAGGAACGGGGAGGGGGGGATGTTCGTAGGGATGTAAAACTTAAAAAGAAAATGTTAAATCCTGATATGATACAGATATGTACGAGGAATGTGACTTACTTATGTCAATATGCAACAATATGCAATGAGATGTACTGAGTCTTCTTTTGTGACATATGGCAATAAAAACAGATTTTCAAAAAAAAAAACTTTACTACTTCTCCTGGCCAAAAAACAAAGTGCAAAGTCCCTAGTAAATACAGTTTAAACAGCTCACAGAAGCACCCTCTGATGTAGAATATCCCTGTTGCTAGGGGGGAGGAAGGGGGCTGGTTTCACTGGCTTGTGAACACAAAATGTTGGCTGGGGGCGCACTGTTTTAACATACAGTTCTTAGCACAGAGCAATGGAGAAATTTGGAGGGAAAATTGAATAGTCACCAGGAATGAGAAGGAAAAACTACAGCGTTTGGACTGCAAATCCCACAATTCAACACGTTAAATGGAAGCAATCATGGGCAGGAAAAACCACAAGTTTAAAACACAAAACAGGTGATAAAATATGCAATCACAGGCAGCTTAAAACTACCCTTTTAAAGTGTAACAACCACAGGCAAAGACAGTAATCACAGAAAGGGAAAATCATTTTTTTTTAAACTTTTGTTTTGGGGAAGAGACAGCACTAGTATGCCTCCTTACCACTTCCTGGACTCTACCTACTGCAATCTGGGGCACAGGTAGGCTGCAACTCACAAGATGAAACTTAGTTCACCCGGATCAGTCTGGGTTTATGCCGAGGAGGAACACTGCTCTAAATTTACGTAGACTGCACGGGGTCCTGGGCAGGGTGCCGACCATAGGTGAGGACGCAATTATAGTCTCCCTAGATGCCACTAGGGCATTTGATACCCTGGAATGGCCTTATCTTTTTGCCGTTCTGGCAAAATTGGGGATTGGGACGACTTTTAGCCGCTGGGTGCGATTATTATATAGCACACCAATGGCTCAAATAGTCGTAAACAACAAAAAATCAGAGACTTTCACACTTAGCCGAGGGACCAGCCAGGGGTGCCCCCTCTCTCGTTTACTTTTTGCTCTGGGCCTCGAGCCACTTGTGGCATGGATCCGTGAGGATGTAATGATCCGAGGCATGCGGTGGTCGGCAGACTGGGAAGACCGCATCTCTTTGTATGCGGATGATATCCTTCTATAGCTCACGTCCCCCAAGAGATCCCAGATTGCCGTATTAGACATCCATCCTGGACATTTATGGCAGATATTCTGGGTTTCGGGTCAACTGGCAAAAATCTCTCCTTTATGTCCTCTGGGGGGGGGGGCCTCCCCCTCTACCCCAGAATGGCCCTATATCGATAGTGTCAGAGGGCTTCTAATACATAGGCATATTCATATCTCTTGATCCCGCGGTTAGATACTCCCGTAACCTGGTCCCCCCATTGCAAAGACTCAAACGTGATATTGCACACTGGAAGTCACTCCCGCTATCACTATTGGGCAAAGCGCCCCTCTTTAAAATGATGTCCCTGCCCCGTTTCTATATGCACTGCAGAACTCGGCTGACCCCGTCCCAAACTCGTACTCTAAAGACATTGAAGGGCTCCAGCGAGACCTTCTCTGGGGTGGGAGACCGCGTATCACTTTACAAAAACTTACACTCAGCTGGTACGACGCCGGAATCGGATTACCAGATATTAAAAAATATTACTGGGCAGCACATCTTATAGCAATAAATCACGGTACATATGGTCGCCCTGACAACCGGGGCTTCCTCATGGATCGTTGGCTTCTTCCGAACGGTACATGTTCCCGTGCACTATATTCCAAACCAAACAGATACCAGCTGACGGGCCCCACCAATCACACAGTCCAAATTTGGCATTCCGCAACAAAATCGCTTGGCTGGAACAATAAGTTGACTCTTGCCACACCTCTGTGGGACTCACACAAGCTAGGAGACTTTTGAAACTCCAAAGGATTCGATAAATGGGATCTAATCTGCATCCCCCACATCAGGAACCTTTGAGACGCAGGGGGCGCGAAACCCTTCAGCACTCTCCAAAGCCAATATGCTCTGGCAGACTCTGAACTTTTTTGGTACCTGTAAGTCCGACACGCTTTGCAAACGGTGTTACCCCGTTACTCCACTCCACCAGATAGCTCCCCACTAGAAGACAGACTACTAGATGGACACTTGCCTGAAAAGGCTATCTCCCTAACCTATCGAAAACCCAAAAACAATATGGGCGACCCCCTACTGGCACTACGTGCAAAGTGGACTGGAGAGGGCATCAAATTGGACGATGAGAGTTGGCAGGTGGCGGTCTCCACCCCAAAACTGTTGCGATCTTGGCGTGACTCCGACTGGTGCAACTAAAAATCCTGCACAGAATCTATATAACAGGTCCCCAAATAGTGCACATGGGGGTGTTGACAGATAGGTCTTGTAGAAGAGGATGCACCCAAATGGGCACATTCATGCACATCATATGGCACTGTGAGCCAATCCACAACACACAATGGGTCACACTTGGCTGCATGATCGCCAAGAGAAACATAGCGCAGCTCTGGGGAGCCTCATACACACCCACGATTGCAGACTGGAAAAAAGACCTTGATTGGTGTATGCTAAGAGAAAATTCAGTTTATATTGCCCGTGGCTGCCCCCGCAAAGGGTCTAAGATATGGGCCCCCTGGAATGAATACCGTGGCAATATATGCACTCCTCCCCGTAATATCGACAGTGATGACTCCCCCTCCCCGTGATTTCCAACGAACTTCATCATTGTATTTGCATGCTAATTTTTTTTTTATTCCACTGTAAACCCTTTTATAGACTATTGTGAATCTGTACCACTATGTCGAGGCTGTTTAATAAAAAGATTTTTTTTTAAAAAGGCACTGTCGGATCAGACGACAATGGCCGACTTCCACCCCAAAAGGAAGACAGAGCTGTTGGTCGACACCAGCCCGGTGGGGCTAGGGGCAGTCTTACTGCAAGGGGACACCAAAGGGACCTACGTCCCCGTAGCGTTTGCCAGTCGCGCACTCTCTCTGAATGAGACAAGATACGCACAAATAGAGCGTGAGGCTCTAGCCAAAAGATGTGTCTGCCAGCACTTTCATCTGTACTTATGTGGCCACTCTTTCAGACTAATAACGGACCATAAACCTCTCCTACCGTTGCTCAGTGGGTTCTCCAGACAGGCACCCGAGGATTGGAAGGTGTGCAGTGCAACTGCAGGTGTACTCATTCCAGCTGTTGTATCGACCTGGAGCGGATAACCCAGCTGATTTTCTGTTGAGACATTCCACGCAAAGGGAAAGAAACCAGGTCCATGATGACAGCACAAACAAAGAGGCTTTTATTTATTTATTTATAAAGTTTTATATAGCGCGAACATGATCCTGAGGGATATCAGTAGGCTTCACAATTAAGGATGGTCCAGGTTAGGCAAGTCAAACACATAACAAAGGAAACAGTTACAAAGGGTGAAACACATCATCACAGTAAGTACAATGGATGAGGGAGTAAGCCCAATACCTTCAAGGTTCCTAATGGAATTAACATAACAAACGCAACCTTATTTCGTGACCCTATTCTCGGTCCCCACTTCATGGATCACCCCCAAACTTTCCAAAACAATAGAACCCACCTTGACACATTTTGGGAAAAATTTCATGAAGATTGGTCAAACAACGCCAAAGTTATAGCCAAGTAATGCTTTTCCTATGGAACATGGTCCTAACTATAACTACAGTAGCATATATATTTCCTACTGGCGACCACCAAAAGGAATGTATCATTAGGTTTATAGTTAAGACCTAGTTTCCAAAGGAAAAGCGTTTTTTGACTTGCCTATATCTAAATATATGAAATTTGAGGTTTGCTCTTCTTCTAAAAGCCTTGTTGTTTTGCTGACCAGTAGCTTTGAGTCCTTTGCCCTATCCCTGGGATGTAGCTGTACATTTATTATCAGAACCTTCAGTACTGCTCTCCTGCAGCCGACTGCTTCTCAAATTGCATTAATTGCATTTGTTACAGTAGACTTCAAATGCAGTTTCTTAACAGTGCCGACACTTTGAACAAGGGCTCCCTTGGGGTGGTCGTATCTAGCTCCTTTGCAAGCCCAGATGTTTTGACTCCTGAATCTGTGCATGTGAAATGGGTGTTCCAGCCAGACTTCCTGAAGGAGGATGATATCAAAAGATTGTAAGTGGAGTAGGAGATGGGCATCTGTTGTGTTTTTGTTTCCAAGAGCATAGGCGGAGTGGCCATAACCTGGCTAGCAAGCGATTACAGCTTTGTGGGCTTTGTCTAGGTGTGCTGTTTGTTCTATTTATTGTGCAAGCTAACCAGCTTCAGTTCTGACCTGATGCTTCCTCTGTTTGTACATTTATGCCCAATTGAGGTTTCAGTTTAGCTCTTTCTGTGGGAGATGCGCTCCGCGCACCTTTGAGCACTCAGTAAGTGGCTTTGGGACTTAGACTGGTTCAACTCTAACTAGGGTAGAAGGTAGCCTGGGTTGTCATAAGGTGTCAGTCTTATCCGCAGCACCCGAAAAGTACCTGTTCGTTCAGAACCTTTCTGGCTGTCTCCGTTGATGCCCATGTGGCTTTTGAGGATGTATGACGGTACAACGCGTACCGTTTTAACGCGTGCTTTTACAACGCGTCTTTAACAACGCAAGTCGTTACCACGACTTGCGTTGGGGGGGCGCGGATAGTGAATAGTATAATTTACTATTCTAACACCAGTCCCCATGGATAGTAGGGAAGGTGTTGGAATAGTAAAAATACTATTCTTTATCCTTTAGCGCCCTCCAGCGCAAGTCGTGTTTACGACTTGCGTTGTAAAGGACGCGTCGTAAAAGCACTGCGGGGTAACATCCGCGTTGAAAAGGATGTTCCCTGGCTTTTGATGCTTTATTTTCCAGTGGGCTTCCAGCTTGTATAAATTTGATAGAGATAAGGTTAGATAAGCTTAGATTCTCCAGACCATCTATTGTTGTTAATAAGCGTTGTATGTTTCACCTGTTTACGATGTCTCTGCTCCCTTGTGATTTATATTTGTGTAGAAAGATTGTAATATTTGTGTCTAGCTGATCATTGGGCAAGGATTGAAGGCTGGCTTGTGAGCTACTGCGTTGATGGACTTGTGGAAGGGGTAATTCTGTGTTGTTTGACTCCCTATTTGGCACATCTGGCAAGCCTGAGAGCGGCATAGCTGGCAATGTAGCTGGTGGCTGGGCCATAATGAATTGGCCCTTTGTTGCTGAGTTGGTGTGTAGGTTTGCACTACCTGATTATTTGGCTTCTGCACCTGACGGGAGATGGGTGGGGGGCACTCCAGTCCTGTGTCCCGATACTGGGATGTTGCTACCCAGAGGGGGAGGCGTTCCATTGGTCTTGGTCCCCACCACTGGTTCCTCCTCCCTCTATTCTCACTGTATGCATATCCAGTAGAGCTGGTGCGAAAGTGACTTGCGAATTAATTAAAAGTCCCACATGATCTCCACTTTAGGGTTGCTTGGGATGTGGAGTCTATTCGGAAATACTCACCGATGTCTTTCTATGTCTGCGTTTCCTTCTTTGCTTTCGGGCGAACTGGTCGTTGTTCTGCTGCTCTGTTGGGGAGGCAGTCCTTTGTAAATTTGGTTCGGAGTTACTTTTTGATTTCGCCTGCTTGGGGGAAAACGAAGGGGACTGTGGGGTATTAAGAGTCTCAATTCCCTCAATTGTGTCCTGGACTTGATTACCCCTGTCACCACCCCTTGACTTAATTCAGAGCCTATATCTAAGGCCACCAAATGAAGATGTGGGGGACCTGGCTGTACGTCTTTGTGGGCCTGGTGGCTTGTTTTAAATAAATAAATAAACCGCCCAGCATAGTAGGAAGAGTAGATAGTTTTTCCAAAACTGGGGCGCGAGTGCAACCTGCTTGCACAAGCTGGGAGTCGGTTTGAGCATGCTTAATCAATTTGGAGGGTTTCCAGTCTATTCAGGAGACAAATACAGCTAAAGAATTGAATGTCCATTTTGTCAGACTGATACTGTAGTGCATTCACTGAGAGCTGCATGGTGTTTAAAAGTGATGACCAATTAGTGTCTGTTTGCTGTTCCTTCTCCTGCCTGAGTTCGCTTTTGAGGACTGTCCTGCTGCCTTCTAGGGGGAGCTCTGTCTGTATGGGGCGACTAGTTCCTCCCATTCCTGGGTTGCAAGATAAGAGATGTTGCAGTTAAATCCCTCTGGATCCCCTATATGCAAGATTGTGCAAGTAGGTCAAGCCTCTATGGGCTTGGTGTGTGCATAGTATTGTGTTTAGTGAGTGAAATCATAACCAGTGCACGGCAAGCGTGCAAGCACAGTAGCCTGCTAAGTCCCGCGAGACCAAGCGCTCACAATGGCTTGCCGCAACATGAAAGCATACGTTAAAGGCTCCACAACGGAACACTGGGACTTGGTCTACATGTACAGAAACTTTCACAAAATGTGGAGTGTGACTATGCGGAAATAGAAAACCAGTCAGTCCTTCAATATGCAGAAATGCAAGCTCCTAAGTGTTTTCTGTTTTTACCAGGTGAGCCAAACACAATGTGGGGAAAGTGGTAAATAGTTTTTATGAATTATTTGACAAGTATTAGTGTACTCAACGTGAGTCTGAAAAAAAGAATGACACTTCTTATGGATACATGTATGAGACTCTCCCGGAAGAGTGTGGCAAAGAGAAGTGCAATGAATTAGAGACATGTATGAAGAGATAGAGATGGGACACTCATTATCTCTCAAGGGTGGTGCTGGGAAGACTCCCTTCTGGTAGTAGGAAGAAGTGAGAGGATCTTTCGAAAACTGCATAAAAGTATTAGTCAACCTTTGAGGGTTAAGAATGAATATAGAAGAGAGACTGTGAGCATAACTATACCAAAGTGGAAGTACAAGAGGAGTAACATGATGCTTAACATCAAGTGAATTGAACATGCAATTCTTGTTTCAATGAAACTGAAGGATAGAAAGGTAAAGGCCTGGCGACACTGTAGAATGTAAACAAGGAAGTGGAATGGAGGGGACAGAGAAACATCAAAGCAACAAAGAAGGACACAAGGGTGGTGATGTCAAGGGATGCCACTGGTAAGGAAGTGAAAGACACATGGTCACTTAGTAAGGCTGCATTTTGGTGAAAGTTGTGTGCCAAAATGTGTAAGGAATGATCACTCAGCAAGATGCTGCAAGATCTGTGTTAAGACCCGAGCACCAAACCAGAAGTGTCAGGAATACTTTAATATATTTTGGGATTTTATTGGTGGCTTGACCTTCCACACTAAATTTATGATATTCAGTTTTTAATAATACACCTGCTGAACTATATGTCCTGTATAATATCCAAAAGCACGATCATAATTTTGCTCAAATGCTAAGCAAGGTGAAATTTGATAACCGAACCGGGTACTACTAAAACTGTTGAGGATTCCTATCATTGTAACGCAGGCTGGCTAATATCTCTGGACCCCGTTGCCGGTCTATTTGAAAATCCCATTCCTTATCCTGCTATTTTTGCCACTTCTGACAAATGGCAAACATTCTATTTACGGTAAGAAAAACAATTCTCGAAAAACCTTGGCCCTATTTTTGGGCTACTTGCATTTGGGTGTTTACCTGTGAACAGTGCTATAACACTGATTCTGCCTCCTCTGAAAATGAAAAACTATTATTCGATAAATACAAAACATATAGAGCTGGGGCATTTGTGTGTTAATAGGAGAAGCTGGATGGTAGGTATTCAAAATGTCACCAACCTCCACAAAGTCATAACTTGTGGAAATTCACAAAGATAGGCTACAGTGTCTCGCATCCATTTTTCACATTTATTTTTAGTGGTAACAAAATGGCAGAGTAAGTGTGCAAGTTGGATGTGAAAAAGCAACAAGCTTGAGCTTGCACATCATATTGCACGGTTGGAGATGTTTCCCCCCGAGAAAAATACATTTCATGCGAGAGAGAAAAATTGTTCAGTTGCATCAGGGCAAAAGTAAATGGATTTTCCGCATCCCCAAAAATGAGTACAAAACTCGTAGAAGTAAACTAGTGACTCATTAAGGGGCAGATTTACAAGCCCCTTGCGCCTCATTTACGCCGCCGTTGCGTCACATTTGGGACGCAGCGGCGGCGCAAATCCTGCTCCATGCTGCGGGGGTACTTACAACGTGACGCATCTGGGAGATGCGTCACGTTGTAATTCCCTGCGCCACATGTAGGCGTTCTTGTGCGGTGGGGGGGCGTTCCGGCGCAGGAACTCCTCCTAAAAGTGGCTGAGTGAAATCTACAAGATTTCACTCAGTCACTTTTAGGCCCATGCTGCGTCAAAACCCTGCGACTGCCTGAAGCAAGCGTAAGAATTGACGCAGCATTAACTAGATAAGGCCCCCAGAGCAGTGCTGGAGCTGCGTCGCGATTGCGACGCAACTCCAGCAATGCGCCACTTTTACGGCACAGATGTGTCACGCATCTGTGCCGTTTTTGCACCATGGTGCGCCGCATTGTAAATGCGGCGCATCCATGATGGCAGAGCTGTGGCGGACAATAACTGTCGCATCCCTGCTGATTTGCAGGGATGCGCAAGTTATTGTTAATATGCCCCTAAGTTTTTTAATCCGATTCACCAATCTTTCGCTGTACTTACTATTGTAGTACCCCAGGCTTATTCCTAACTTCCAGGAGTAGATAAATCCAGGAGCACTACAAGAACACCATATTTTGCGAGTCAGGGCTGTGAGGTGTATCCCACAAATCAGCAAAAAAAACAAAGACAGAAAAGCTTTGTTTATATAGTTTTTAGGGGACCACAAGAATTATAAGCAATTTAACGGATAATATTGCTTGGCTCGCAGTACAGTCAAAACCTGAGAATTTGAGGATTTAAAAAAAAATAATTGCAATTCTCCATCTCGGATGACAGACATTCGATAACCCTTCATTTAGCTGTGCTTATTTCTTATAGCCAGACATGCTTTAGTATTTTGGATACTTTGGGTATGGCCTATAACAACATCCTTCGGCTAAGAAAAGAGCTACTTTGGTATAAGGTTCCTTCTTTTACAAGCCTTCAGGCCAAAGGATGCATGAACATGTTTGCACCCGCGACTACTGACACAATGGTTGGTTGTTCCCTGTAACGTGAGTCTATAGGGGAAATCGATTGTTTTACTGTTGGATTTTCGAAGACTGTTTGTATTCACAGTTACCAATTTTTGTGTCATTACTCTGGCAGATCAAACTGATGGAGGTGCTTCTTAAAACAGCTGTCTTTGTTTTAATGTCTCAATATTTATCTTAACTTTATTATAAATGTAGAAACCGCAATCTTCCTTTCCCACACCACAATCACCAGATCCCAGCCTCAGAGTAATGGAAACACTGTGTGAAGGGATATTTTGTCTGCTTTACTAAAAAAAAATCGATTCTGCTTCTCAGCTCGACCGGCATCGAGTAACACTGTTTTATCTACTACAGCAAATAGTCTTTGTTTTGACAATGAGAAGATTGAACCGTGCTGGCCAGCTTTTAGCACCCTGTTTCATCAGTTTCTAAGATGTGTGTCCAACACAACTAAAGTGAAAGCAATCAAGCCCTGACCAGGGCTCGAGTCGGGGTACCACGCTGGTGGACGGCATCCCCCCACTTATTTTACCCGGAGCTCGATGACTATAAACTGCAACTGAGTGCAAGCCACCTTTCGTGAGGTCACTTCGTGTTGTGACGTCAGCGTCCCCCCCACTTTTTTTTTTAGGACTTGCGCCCTGCCTGACACAGACTCTAGACATGCAAAGACCTAGGCCCTGAATACAACCTTGGTGCTAATGTCATTTCAGATGCAAACTCCGTATCCTGGCGGTATTTGTGTGGTAATTGAAAATGCGCTTTTTGACCACCACTGGGGAATCTCCTACGTTATAGCGGAAGAATGTCGCCCCACTGAAATGCCCCTGTAGATTAAAAATAAAATGGTAATGAAGTTAATTCATTACCATTCTATTTGTCTTCATCCCATCCTGAACTGAGTGTCAGAACTGGGCAGGGTCTGCTGAATGGCAGGGGGCGGGAGGGCTGGCTTTATACTTGTTTAAAGTGCGCATGTCTCTTTGGACGGCCATCTTGCAACGGCCAGCCACACTTTGCCACTTTAAACCTCTGTAACCCAGCTGTTTTAAAACAGCTGAGATAGAGAAAGCTAAAGCCTCCAGTGCTCTTGTGAGCGCTAATAGAGGCCGCTCCCACCAATCCTGGTGCTTCTCTAACGCTGTGAGAGCAGCACCAGGATTGGTTAAGAGAGTTAGCAGGGGCCCTGGAGTTACGAGGGAAGAAGACCAGAGCGAGGAGGACGGAGCAGCCATCTGGTAAGTAAATTTGTATTTTATTTACTTTAATTGTTTTGATTTTATGAAACCACCCACCACCCATTCACCCGCGCCTCCACTCAACAAAGTTTGCAGCCGCCACTGTGACCATGTGCAAACTGCCTCCACCTGATTATTTGCTTACTGATTATAAGCATCTAAATCCGGGTAACAATCTTGTCAAAATATGGTGCCAAATTATGATTTGAACACCTTGAAGTTCCGACTTTCTTATGCACGTTTCAGGGTACGCAAACTGGAATACTGCGCTATTTGGCGACAAGATTCTCATCAGATTTCCGAGATCTTGTGGGCAGGTAGCACAGTCTAAGCAACCTACCCATGGGCAAACGGCACATGTGCAATTAGCACATGAGCAAATACCATGCACCTTCCGAGTGTGCACCTGAAATGGAATTCCCATCAAAGTTGTAGTCAGGGCCTAATGAGTATAAGTGCAAGTCAGTCAAGATTCAGATTTGTTTGCCAACTACATGGATAATTCCCAAAGTGCTTGAAAGATGTTTAAATCCGCAGAATAGATTTGCACAGTTTCCTATATACATTTGGGTTAGCTACATTCCCCAGTACATGCAAATCATTTTTGCCGAGAGGCAGCAATCCACGTATATATGTCCATAGGGCCCACCAAGACCAATCTATGAACGCCTATCACATCCCCAAAGTCATACTCATGCACTAGATCGTAAGTAAAAAAATGTTTTTAACAGCTTTTTTTATTGTGCAATGGTATGTTGCATGAAGACTAGGTTCTGCTGTTTTTGTTTTCTTGCGAATAATTGTGTGTTGTTGCCTGCGTGAAGGTCTGCTGCCCAAAACTAGTCACAATCCAATCTGCTAATTAATATACACGAGGTAGATGCATACCTGGTTTATGCATATACTGTAATGATAGAGTGCAGTTCGAGGATTGCGCCAAACACTCCATCTGCTTTGAGACACGATCACTCATCCTACAACAATGTTTTCCTTTATTATGCGTTCTTTAACAACGCAGGCGGAACAACACATGCGTCTGAACCACGCATTCCATTTACAACGCAATTCGTTACAACGACTTGCCTTGGGGGGGGCACTGAACTTTAGGATCGTATAATTTACTATTCCAACTCCAGTCCTCACAAGATACAGGAGAAACAGTGCCAGGTAAGATCACCATTTTGACAGACAGTGTCTGTGGGCAGCACCAGCAAGTCTTCCTGAATTACACAGTGTGTGTTAGAAGGTCATGGGGAACTCTGCCACCTCTATTTCATTTTATCTTTTCGATATGTAAAAAACATTATTCAGCTGGTCGACAACTCGGTGTGGGTTGAGTGGGAGACCATTAATGTTTTAATCACAAGAGTGGCTTTGAAAATGAGCCAGGAAATTGTTGTGTTCTGGTGTGATAGCCATTTTCCAAAGCCACCAATGTGCATATGAGGGTAAAGTATAGCGAAGGATGAGGAAGGGTGACAACCAGCCTTGAAATGATTACACAGAGTCTGATCTTAGCGTCTCACCAGTCCAGGGAATCATGGATGATGACAGGGGTACAGGAGAGCAATGTAGTCTAATCAAAGACTGAATAGAAGAGTTTGGTTTATTACTTTACTGTCTATAAAATGTAAGGCTTTAACGTTGGCAGGAAATTCTCCCTCAAATTATAGTTTCAGTTCGGCTTTTCCTGACTAAACTTCTTGATGTCCTGTTGTCCATGTCTCTTTTCCATTGAACGTAGAACTCCTCGCCATGCTCATGCCCGCCTTCCAGTTTACGCCAATTGCCAGCCAGCTCGTTGGAGCCAATCGGAGCTCCGAACCACTTGACCTCCTAGAGTTCCTGCAGAGCAGCATACTGAATAGCCAGGCTTTGCTGTGCGGCTTCGACTTCTGGAGACGTAACTGGGACCCATTGGGCCGTAACTGGCTGGACACCGAAACCTGTGTGGTAATTGCTCTTGCCATCAGCAGTTTGGGACAGGCAGCGGTGCGATTGACACCGGTAAGAAGGGGACTATTGGGTGGCAAATCACCTTCTAGTGGCAAAATCCCTTCTTCTCTTCTCTCTGCATCTTTTCTCGAACCCTGCTTGGAGCATAAGGCACTGGCCTCTAGCTCCCCGCCACTGAGTCTGTCCTCTTGGGGAGCTGGGGGGTGCTGTTGTGACAGGGTGTGCGGAGCCCAGAAAGTAGTGCCTCATAGCTGTCAGCCAACTTTTAAATCCTGGTCTCCATTAAACACTTACCATTCATCTCAAAATACATAAATTAAGATAATGGATTCCTCAGGCAACATGAGAGCCTATCTCTAACATCATATAGGATCTCTGGTTCTTCTCAGTCCTTGATTGAGTTTAAGCCTGGGAGCAGCATAATTGTAGTGCTCCTTAAGTTTTACGTTAATATGTGACAGTATATTACAAGCTACATTTATATAATCAAAGAATAATCCATGAATCGCTTATGGCATAGCTGAATCCAATTACCTGTAGGCCAGAGCCTCTCAAATAATTATATATAATATGTGTTGTTGGATTCCATGTGCTCTCACATTTTTCATTTCTCTTGCAGGTCTCTTATCATCCTCGTTGGTTAGGAGAACTGTTTGACTTAGAAATGTTACTTTAAAGGCATATTTGAATATTTGTTATGCTTTGCGCAGTGCGTAGAGATGAGAAGACGCCTTCACTACCAAGTAGACCAGACTGCTGATATCTACAAGGTCGGGCAGCTATGTGAGCCTTTCTCCAGAGATGGGAAACTAGGGAGTCTACCAGCTCCCAGAAGACAGTGCCACCTGATTGGCTACATTCAGGAGGAGTTGAAGAGAAGATGTGAAGTATCTAGAGAATTTTGTTTGATTTAATTGTGTGTTTCTTAGAATAATTTTGCATATTCTGTCCTGACTTTGCAGAGGGAAGACCTTTCCCTAATTCTGCCCTATCTCTGTTCTTGAGCTTTGCTCCTGAATTTATTTATTTTGAAAGTTTTATATTGCGCAAACAAGATCTTTGCAGATATCAGAGCGCTTTACAAAAACAAGGGGTAAGAAAAACAAGAGAGAGATTACCAGACTTTTGATTTTCAGAATAAATGTAGGTAATAAATGAGTAGCAAAATAGGGTAGGTACATGAAGGAGCATAGTCAATCAGATAAACAAATAGTACAAATAGACAATCAGATAAACAAATAGTACAAATAGGTGCAGAGTCTCAAATAGATCCAAAGTAAAAGTTCAGGTGAATTTAGTCATGAGGATAGCTTTTACTTCTTTCTTAAAAAATGCAGTGGAGGAGATAAGCCTGAACCCTAACTTGTCATTTGAGACTGAAACCTTCTACTTAGAATTTCCCATTGCTTCTCTCAATGCTTTATTTAGCAGAGTGAAGCTCCTATATATTTTCTGTTCCGCATTTTATATTTGGTTATGTTTTGCATTTTCTCATACATAAAATACAATTTCAGATTGAATGACCAAATTGATATATATGCTTTTCTGATGGACTGATTTCTGGATTGATTAAAGCTTGTAACTTTGACTAATCTGCTAATATACCATCATGGTTTGGATGCCATCCTCTCTGTTGATTTAGGGGAACCAAATTGGTTTCTCTGTAATTTGATTGGTGGTGCTGATGCTAGCTCCTTTTAAATACTTCCAATCAATGATCAAAGGTCCATACGACCAGTGGAGCAACTTGTTTGACGATAACACCAAAGCCTTCAAGTACAGGAAGGTGCAACGGCTAAGCCTCATTGTAGGTACACTAGATCTTTTTTTGCACCACTTGCTCTTAGGTTTTAGCAAGAACAATCGGAGAGAAACATTAAAAGTATGGTTCAGAGAGTGGAAAAATATAGTCAATGTCAACACAAGCACTTGTGAGTGGTTACATCTCATTAGCGTGCCCTACAAGTGATCCCTTGGCCCTACCAAAAAAAAGGGAACAGTTTACACAGCAAATCTTCAGAAAGTGATTGCCCTCCAGGCTCAATAAAATATAACAGCCATGGTTTCTTCACCAGTGAACCAATCACCATTAAATGTACTCCTTCGAAAAAGCCCTCAAGGTTTCCAGAGATCTCGCCCTCAGTAAATGCAGCATAGGCTGCAAAATCCGGCCAAACTACATACATAAATCCTTAATGGTGTAAGCAATTCCATAGTCTCCATTCGCAGGCCTCAAGTGAAGGTGTTTTCTCCCCATCTAGCGACATGCTAGCTGCACTCTGGATGTCAGCATCAAGTGGGAAATTAGCACCCTAATCCTTCTACTCATTCCTTCAATAAACACCAGAATCAAAATTACTGGGTCCATTGGTATAGGTTATTCCATGAATTTCTTGATGTTGCCTATAAACTCATTACAGAAATGTATTAGACTAGAGCAAGGCCATCACATTAGGAGTTCTTCTCCCTAAAACCTTCATTCTCTCAAACACATCCCATTCACATCCTGCACGAGGCCTTGAATTTTCTCTGAATCATTTACCAACTGGTCTTCAACCTATATGTTATATCCTTACGTTGCACGCAGCTTCCTCTCCCACCTTGCAACATATAGCCACTTTTCAACTGGATGGGAAATGCTCACACTTCTGTAAATATTCAAAATGGGGCCCGTGGGGGACTCAGGGATCTTGAAAAGCTTTTTGTATTGTGTCAACTCTCTTGTACCAAAGAAGCCATAACTCGATACAAAAGCTGCAATAGCATAAACTACCACTTTCAGTAAGTTTGAAATTTAGGATTTGACAGAATTAGAGGAGCGCTGTAAAGCGGTAGTTAAACCAAAGGGGATGATGGATGGAGTGTTGAACATTGCAAACACTCACCCCCAGTCAACTGCTCTAGGATTAATCCATCATCATTCTTTAGCTCACTCCGCCACCCCAGTTCAGACACAGCCATATGCAAATCAGTCTGAGCCTGTGCCTCATGGGAATAGTCCAGCCCGAACTGCCAAGCCATGTCTTCCCTGGACCAGAAACAAGCATCCTGGCACTGGTTTCTGGCTAATCAGCCGTCATCAGCCAGACTAGCTTGAATCCAGTGGCAAAGTGAGCAAGGGACCCACGTCTGGGCATACCCTGCCGACTTAGGGTGAACAAAGCAAAACCAAAGGGGATGATGGACGGAGTGTTGAACATTGCAAGCACTCACCCCCAGTCAACTGATCTGGGTTTAATCCATCATCATTCTTTAGCTCACTCCAGCACCCCAGTTCAGACATGGCTATATGCAAATCAGTCTGACCCTGTGCCGCATGGGAACAGTCCAGCCCGAACTACATTGTTTGACCTGCAAGTTCGTCAGCACCAGGACGATCAGGTCATAGTGGAGGTTGCACCCTCATATTTAGAGTCTCTATGGAGAGTGACACTTTGTGCCTTCAAATGGTGCAATAGTGCATCAGTGATGTTGAACTATGTATAATGTACATATATGTACAATATAAGCTGTATTCAATAATGGATATATCTGTCACAATGATTTTCTCACATAAGTATATCTGGGTTGCTGAAAATGTTCTATCATCCAATCAATTGACAAAGAACGAAGGACAACATAAATATGAGGACTATTGTATCATTGTATATGACAGCAAGTTTATCATTAACAATGTACAGTTTTTAAGGTGGCTTGTTTCTTTTTTTTGTCTTGGTTTTTTAAATGCATTTGGCCACCCTGTTTGGGGAATTAGATTATTTTTCTTGTCCTCCTCTTAGTACATAATGACAGTGAATCTGATGTCAAAAGTAGATTTCATATCCTAATGATGTTTTAATAACCCATTGAGTTTGTGCTAATAAATTTGAATATTGAACAAATTAGATTCCGCAAAGAACTAAGGGCCATATGTAGGTAAATGGCATTTACGGAATCGTAAATACCGAATTTTACCGATTCGGTATTTACAAATCGGTAAATGCCATGTAGGTAATTATTCGGTATCAATTACCGAATCGTTACGATTCGGTAATTACCGGATCGGTATTTACCGATTCGGTAATTGCCATTGATTCCAATGGGCCTTAAGGCCCATAGGAATCAATGGCAATTACCGAATCGGTAAATACCGATTCTGTAAATGTACAGAATTGTCAAGGGGGACAGGGTGTCACTTTGACACCCTGTTGCACCCCTGATTCTGGCTTGTGTGCCATGTGACACACATACATGCCCTTAGGGCATGTATGTGTGCCACATGGCACAGGTGTACATGCACAGATGTGCATGTACACAGGAATTCGTTATTTACAATGCAATAGTATTTCATGGTAAATAACGAATTCCTAAGGGCCTGTGGCACTGTTTCCAGTGCCACCTACATCCCATATTACCGATTCTGTACATTTACCGATTCGGTAATTTACAGATTCGGTAAATTTACAGAATCAGTAATTTTCTTGCCCCCTACATCTGAAACTACAACTATTTGCCCATCTACCTATGGCCCTAAATGTTGTTGGCTTACAGCCACACTATTTAAAGCGGGGCAACCAACACTGATTCTCCCTCGCCCTGGCTGGCATGCGAGCTATTGCAAGGAGGACAATGTAAGATGCACGCCCCTCCAAACACCCCCACCCCGCCCAAAGTGCAGGCAGAAAACTCTCTGCGCAACTGGCCATTTGTTTTTTGTGTAGACAAAACAACTCCTCCCAAGCATCCACTCAGGAAATGTGCAATGCTGTGAAGGAAGCTCCTTTCAGAGCATACCAATCCTGCAAGTTAGAAATCTCTAAATAAAGTAAAAGATCTACAGGAAGAGTTGCTGAGGCCAGAGCCATGGCCTTCATCAGCCTGGCCTATGGCGGGCAATCTGCTGGGATCTAAATGACCAGCTTCATCTTTCCAGTGGAGAACATATAAGAAAGCACCATACATTACCACCCTTCCACTTGTTAAAGGGCCCAGCAGTCAGTGTGAATGTGAATTAAGGGTTGTGTTAATGGCAAGTGGCAATATGCGGATATAATGTGGAAACAACCTTTACATAGCAGTCATTACATCGCACTACCTTTACATAGCAGTCATTAAACCGCAACATCCTTTACATTGCACGTCACTACAACGCATGTCATTACATCGCAAGTCATTACAACACATAGTACCCTTACACTATCCAACACTTACCCTACTGTTGCACTCACTGGAGTTAGAATAGTAATTTTTACCCCTACACTATCCAACACTTACCCCACTGTTGCACTCACTGGAGTTAGAATAGTAATTTTTACCCCTACACTATCCACACTTACCCTACTGTTGCACTCACTGGAGTTAGAATTGTATTTTTCCCCCTACACTATCCAACACTTTCCCTACTGTTGCACTCACTGGAGTTAGAATAGTATTTTTTACCCCTACACTATCCAACACTTACCCTATGATTGCACTCACTGGAGTTAGAATAGTAATTGTTACCCCTTCACTATCCAAAACTTATCCTACTGTTGCACTCACTGGAGTTAGAATAGTAATTGCTACTCCTACACTATCCAACACTTACCCTACTGTTGCACTCACTGGAGTGGGAATAGTAATTTTTACCCCTACACTATCCAACACTTACCCTACTGTTGCACTCACTGGAGTTAGAATAGTAATTTTTACCCCTACACTATCCAACACTTACCCTACTGTTGCACTCACTGGAGTTAGAATAGTAATTATTACCCCTACACTATCCAACACTTACCCTATGATTGCACTCACTGGAGTTAGAATAGTAATTATTACCCCTACACTATCTAACACTTACACTACTGTTGCACTCACTGGAGTTAGAATAGTAATTATTACCCCTACACTATCCAACACTTACCCTACTGTTGCACTCACTGGAGTTAGAATAGTAATTATTACCCCTACACTATCTAACACTTACACTACTGTTGCACTCACTGGAGTTAGAATAGTAATTATTACCCCTACACTATCCAACACTTACCCTACTGTTGCACTCACTGGAGTTAGAATAGTAATTATTACCCCTACACTATCTAACACTTACACTACTGTTGCACTCACTGGAGTTAGAATAGTAATTATTACCCCTACACTATCCAACACTTACCCTATGATTGCACTCACTGGAGTTAGAATAGTAATTATTACCCCTACACTATCTAACACTTACACTACTGTTGCACTCACTGGAGTTAGAATAGTAATTATTACCCCTACACTATCCAACACTTACCCTACTGTTGCACTCACTGGAGTTAGAATAGTAATTATTACCCCTACACTATCTAACACTTACACTACTGTTGCACTCACTGGAGTTAGAATAGTAATTATTACCCCTACACTATCCAACACTTACCCTTTGATTGCACTCACTGGAGTTAGAATAGTAATTATTACCCCTACACTATCTAACACTTACACTACTGTTGCACTCACTGGAGTTAGAATAGTAATTATTACCCCTACACTATCCAACACTTACCCTACTGTTGCACTCACTGGAGTTAGAATAGTAATTATTACCCCTACACTATCTAACACTTACACTACTGTTGCACTCACTGGAGTTAGAATAGTAATTATTACCCCTACACTATCCAACACTTACCCTATGATTGCACTCACTGGAGTTAGAATAGTAATTATTACCCCTACACTATCTAACACTTACACTACTGTTGCACTCACTGGAGTTAGAATAGTAATTATTACCCCTACACTATCCAACACTTACCCTACTGTTGCACTCACTGGAGTTAGAATAGTAATTATTACCCCTACACTATCCAACACTTACCCTATGATTGCACTCACTGGAGTTAGAATAGTAATTATTACCCCTACACTATCTAACACTTACACTACTGTTGCACTCACTGGAGTTAGAATAGTAATTATTACCCCTATACTATTCAACACTTACCTTAAATGCAATGTAATGGTATGAATTGCAATGGTATGCGTTGTAAAGATATAATGCGATGTAAAAGAATGCATTGTAAAGGATGTTGCAATGTAGAAACTGCGTTGTAAAGGCATGCATTGTAAATCTATGCGTTGTAACGTCATACATTCATATAATGTTAGCAGTGACTCTGTCCCATACATTTATCAGGAGTCTAACCACATTGTTGTCATAGACGACAATCTCCCTTTCTGTCCCCCTTGTCCAGCCATAACAAATCCCATATTGATCCTTTCTGCTACAGAGAGGTCGATATGTACCCACTTTGTTTACAAATGTTGGTGTGACGTTTCAAAGCTGAGTGGATCTATAATATTACTGCAAGCCAGGTAGACCCCTGATCCTTCTACTGTGGCAATGAGCAAACATGTGGGTAGCCTAGCATTTCCCCCCTTCTTCACAAAGTCCACACACAAATGTTGGATCTCCCCAGCAACAAAGGTGGAAAAGACTCAGGTGGACCTTAAAACAGAGGCAGGGAATTCAGAAAACATTACTTTTCAACATTGTATTCTGCCTTGCTAGGCTATATGTCGAAGCCTCCAACAATGGAGATAATCCCTTAAATCCTCTATTGGTGCAGGAACATTGGCCCTACATTTCGCCTGCACTGTTCGCCTGAGACTGTGGAGTCTCAGAGGCCCCTCTGAGAGAGTCCACAGCGTGAAGGGAGCCACGTAGAGCAGGGGTGTGGAAATGACACCATTTCCACTGGGACTACAGCACACCGGAAGTTGGACACTATTTTTCCTCGTCTCACGGTTTGTGTTACTTTCACCCTCCCCCAACTTTTTCCCTCTTTCATTCTTTGTCTACCTCCCCTGTTCCTACGCCTCTCCACTGAATCTCTCCCCTTTCCTGCTTTTTCCCTTACGTATAGGTTTTTAACGCATGTAACCACGCTCCAGCAACTTGTAACTATGCTCTGAAATCATGTAACGTATAACTATGTAACTTGTAACTATGCTCTGAAATCATGTAACGTATTACTATGTAACTTGTAACTATGCTCTGAAACAATGCTCGTCCTCATGTAAAGCGCTCTGATACCTCCGGGTCTAGCCAGCGCTATATAAAACCTTTCAAATAAATAAATACAATTAAAATAAACTGTTGAGGTAATATAATCCCTCGGGTATTTCATTTTTCTATCAGTGCACCTACAAGATAATATCACTTCTACTCTCTCCTGTGAGTCCCTTTTTAGGGTCAAGTTTACAATCTCAGACTTTTTGTAATTCATTTTAAAACCCTCAAATCAAATGGAATCTGTTATTCTTTCTGAAACAATTTAGCAGGATCGGTTAAAGAGAGTAAGATATAATTTGAGAATAGATATACATTATGGCTCTTATCAGCAAACTCAACACCCTCAAAATCACAACTGGCTCTGATCTTAATTACCAAATGTTCCACTGATTTGGCTAATAATAGTGGTGGCAGGACCACACTGGTAAGTATCATATTCAATGTAAATTGGTACGACTTGTTAACTAGCTCTCTCAGAATTGAACATGTATAGTGAGCTCATATATGTTTCAGCATATTTTCCCACTGGAGGCTCTTAGGTAGGATTCCTCCGAAGAAGCCCCAGCTAACCCTTTCAAAGGCCTTTTTGGCATGAAGTGCAGCCAGTATCACAAAAACTCACCCTTCTTTGATCCATTTCTGTCATGTGAGATACTCGCCAGATGTTATAAAAGGCTTGCCTCTCCCTGATGTATCCTAACAGGCCAGGGTGCATGGGGAACAACTTCAAAGACTCCAGTATATATGCAGGACTGAACATTGAGAAAGTCTGTGGAGTTCCCATCTTGATTGCCCGTAAAAAGGGAGACTCCTCCCAGCAAGGGAGACTCATTCAAATAGCCAGAGTGCCACTCTGCCCTTAGCAGTACACATGAAAAATGATGTGTCTCCTTAAGAGGGTTCCAGTATGGAGGGAATAACAACAAAGGGTAACAACTCCTGGGCAATGTCATAGCTGTTGAGTAAAGATGAAGATTAATACAGAAACTAATAGCAGGGTACTAAGTTTCACCTGACATCAGGGAACAAGAAAGAGCCAAGCAAGAATATCAAGAAGTACATCCAGTAGAACTATCAACTGCAAGAAGCAACAAGCATTTGCAATGCAATAGGTGTCGAATATGCGAGAGTTTAAGCTATTGGCATTGTAAATGACAATGCCTTTTATGTATCTGTGTTGATAATTAACGCATAAATAAAAGTCTTTGTAGTTTACAATGCCAATAGCTCGAACTCTTGTAAATGTGAGACCTCTGCTGCCATTGTCCCCGGCTGCTTGGAAAGTGAAAGCACGCATGGGGCGCTGAATGTCACGGGAAAGTAGGCCGTGCCTGCAGTAGGAGAAACTCATGAAAGAAAATGGTACTTACAGATTAAATAAGACATACTGTGTAACAACAGAAGTAAAAGGGCCAGTCCTCATTGGAGGTTGCAAATGAAGACAAGGAGGTACTAAGGAGGGACAACCAAGCCTATTAACGAATCAGAAAGCCAGCATTTCCAAAGGACAATGACACAAGCAAATGAAAAATATGGGCGGAGAGTGGGCAGAGCTTCAAGTCCATACTCTAATACAGCATGTCTCACAGAGCAGCGCATGTGCTGCCCAGGCTCAACCTAAAAATTAGAGACAAAAGAAAGAAAGAACCCAATGAAAAAGAAGGGAGCTAATGTGTTGCACACATCCATCTCTTGCCTCCTTATATTTGCTTCAAACAGGAATTGACATCACAGGACTAAGTTTACTTCACCTTGGATTGGGAACCTCAGCTAGTATTCTCAAGGCAGACCACCATATTGGAAAGGGCAAGGTATAATTCTTGTTCATGCATTTCACCTGAATGTGTTTGGCACACAAAAAAGAAGCTGAAGTTTGACGTACACGCAGAAGTTCTGTGTGTGGCGCGGGACATTGTGGGTGATATTATGTGAGAGAACGCCAGTGCAGTCCAGGCTGTGAGGAAGCTTAACCACACGCTTAGTGCAGCATCCAGCAACATGCTGCCTGACAGTGCGAGGAGCACAGCATCCTCGCCAAAATGCTTGCAATCTCTGGTAAGCTCTAGGCACATATGTAACACTTAGTGGGCAATCTGCTGCATGCTTGCAATCTCTGGTAAGCTCTTGGCACATATGTAACACTTAGTGGGAAATCTGCTGCATGCTTGCAATCTCTGGTAAGCTCTTGGCACATATGTAACACTTAGTGGGAAATCTGCTGCATGCTTGCAATCTCTGGTAAGCTCTTGGCACATATATAACACTTAGTGGCCAATCTGCTGCATGCTTGCAATCTCTGGTAAGCTCTTGGCACATATGTAACACTTAGTGGCCAATCTGCTGCATGCTTGCAATCTCTGGTAAGCTCTTGGCACATATGTAACACTTAGTGGCCAATCTGCTGCATGCTTGCAATCTCTGGTAAGCTCTGGGCACACATATAACAGCTTAGTGCTCAATCTGTTTATAAAGATCTTCAGATCAACACTGAGGAATATTATCAGGCAATATGAAGCACATAGACCTGGAGGAATGAGAGTAGCTGTCTTTGGGAATCATGGGAATATTCGCCTCCTCCATCGAGTGCTTTACCTTTCCTATCTGTAGGAGAGAATTATACAAAGAGCAACTAAGTGACCCATTATTAGCACTCATAATGTTCTCTAACAATCCCTGTAAAAACATCAGATCAGACCCAGGAACTTATTAGGCTATGCCAAAAACAGGTCTTTAAGTTGGGTCGGCCCTGGCAGGTCTCACCCCCTGCAGTAATGAAAAAACGATATTGAAACAGGTTTGTAACAGGCTCTATATTCAGGACTGAAATATTTGCTCTTTTCAAGATGTATTTCTATTGCTTTATTTTTATTTAAGCAACATATGATTCCAGTATACTGCATACTTGAAACTGAGTCCTGTCTAGGTGTCTCAGTGAGTTCAGGTTGTGTGCGCGTGTTTGTGACAGGCACACCGTAGAGAGCGCTGAAGTTGAGGCAGAACCCTGAAGTTTGTAAACTACATGCACATCCCATCCTTGACCTCTCAGCAGAGCCCATAGAGTGATAGTCACATATGTGCCAATTGTAATTTGCATTAAGTGCATACAAATAAACAATTGTGAGCAGCATTCCCTTAACCTTCCCCTCAACCAAGGAAAATCTTCTATCCCTCAAAATGAATATCTTTATTGAATGATATTATTGTACCACTGATTTTGCAGATGAGGAATACCTGTGGGACATAGTCTGTATATAAAGAGCTGGGTGTTGTTGTGCAAGGGATGGGTTTCCAGAAGGTACACATAAGTCTATGTCACAGGTTGGAACTCCAGGTCTTGTAGTTTCACCAGTGAGGTCAGGCCTTGAACATTCCAGTAAAACATGCTAAAGTATGTTAAACCATTGAACCTCTCCCAAACAGCCTTACAAATTTTAGGAAATGACACCGAAATTCATTCTGCAGCAATGAGGTATGGTATACATTGACCTCCTAAAGTTTCTCTCAAAATAAACATAGAAATAGTGAAACAATAAATGCTAAAATAATGCTGTGTAGACACTGCATTGATCCACCTTAGGTATGCTTGGGAAAGTTTCCACCCAAAACCAACCTCTCATACGTCCTACCATACACATATACAATCAGCTATTCATATACAACCAATCACTGTTAAGTTCCTTCCCAATAGATAGGCAAAGCCATGCTTTGCACATCTAAAAAAACATATAATTCGCCAACCACGCACAGAATACGCCTCCGTGCCATTACTGGTGACTGTCAGCATCTGTATTCCCATTGTGGGCATTGTTCTCACTGCTGATGCATTTCCTCACAATGTTGCCGATTCACAGAACTAACTTACGACAAAATCCTAAACGTACTACTTTTAGTATTCAGAGAAGGCATTTAGTAGTCTTAAATTAGGATTTTGTCATAAATTAGGATTTTGTCTTAAATTAGGATGTTGTCCTAAATTAGGATTTTGTCTTAAATTTGGATTTTGTCCAAAATTAGGATTTTGTTTTAAATTAGGATTTTGTCTTAAATTAGGATTTTGTCTTAAATTAGGATTTTGTTTTACATTGGATTTTGTCTTAAATTAAATTCAAGACAAACTTAAGCAAAACTTAAGTTTAACTGAAGACAAAATCCTAACATAAAACAAAATCCTAATTTAAGTGAAAATCCTAATTTAGGACAAAATCCTAATTTAAGACAACATCGTAATTTAAGAAAAAATCCTAATTTAAGACAAAATCCTGACTTAATACAAAATCCTAACTTAAGACAAAATCCTAATTTAGGACAAAATCCTAATTTAAGACAAAATCCTAATTTAAAACAACATCCTAATTTAAGAATACTAAATGCTCTGTGAATACCAAAAGAAGTAAGTTTAGGATTTTGTCGTAAATTAGTTCTGTGAATCGGGCCAAGTGTGTTTTATCCACTATCCAGTGCATCCCCACATGTAGCAAGATGGCCACTGCCTTCATTGTGGGAGGGCTTTAACTTTCTTCAGTCTATTGCCAATATCTCGCCAGCTGCAATGAAACACTTAGCCCCTTGTTGGATTGCTTTGTTTTCTCATCAAGGTCAGAAATGTGCACTGACGTCATGTGGATTAAATGGGTACTCAACTACCAGAGCTTCTGATTTCTCCAGTGCTGGCCATCTCCCACACAACAAAGCTCCTTATATCCAGATCCTAATCACGATTTTTAAAGTAACAACTGACTTATCTTAGCCACTAACTCCCACCAACTTATTTAGTTTGTTTCCTAGAACAAAGTGTTCCACTAAAGTAGAAAGCAAGTTTTCGTTCCCAGATTCTAAACTTTGTAAATGCTCCAACTTGACATAAGGATTTTCTACCCGCTGTTGATAGTTTGCAGATCCCTGTCATTCAAATGTTTCTGTTGTATTTTCCAGCACCACTTGCTACTTCTGAAATCTAAAAGGAAGTATGGCTTACAAAATAATATCGGCCTTTGAGGACAATTCAGGGGTCAATGACTATCTCTCATTCTGTGAAGTGACTATTTCCTTCAATCAATATTGGGAAACTAATCCTGCCTTGTACCGTTAATCACAAACTTCTGATTTGGCATTTTATAATTGAAAGTGGCAACCGCCGCACAACCAAAGTGGTGGGGGGCACAGGGGGTAATTGAGAGGAAAAAATAATATTTAAAATAAAAATCCTTCCACTGCCTCGATGCAAACTGCCGCCTCAGTGCTTCACTCCTGGCAGTCTCTGGGAAGGCATAGTCTCCTCACTCAATCCAGACCCTGCTCTCAAGCTATGAGAGCAGCGCCAGGATTGGTCAAAGCAGCCTGCTCTGTCGCTTAGACACTGCCTGGGAGTCTGTGGCTTTTATCCAACCCAGCTGCAAAAACAGCTGGGTTGGAGAAATAGAAGTGTGCATGTCTGTTTGGCAAGCCTCAGATGGCCGGTCAACCTAACATGCGCACTTCTAAGTGCCCACCACTCCTGCCTGTTATGGCCCGGCCTGGCCCAACCCCATACGCCTGCACCATCATCCAGAGCCCCTCACAAAAATAAAATGGTATTATTGTTTTATTATTATTTTATTTTTCTGTGACTGACTCTGACCAGTGGGGCGACGCTCCTCTGCGGTTATGGAGGAGCCGGGCCTGATAAATTACTACTTTTGAGCACTGATCCATAGTCACACCTTAACTCATCAAACAATAGAGACCTACTATCCCTGCCTTGCATTTTTACTTACCAAACGTTGCTAAACCTTTTATAATGGGCTGTTTATGGGTCCTAATGGGTCCTAATTCTATTACAGTACCAGCATGCCTTCTGTTTCTTGGTAAACGCCAACTGCGCCATATCAGCGGAGAGGAGAAAATTGTTGCTTATGCGTATGGACAGCAATCTCACCGCAGAAGCAGGCCCCCAAGCCGAATGGCTCCTTTTCGGCGACAAATTTGTGAAGGACGTGTCCAAATATGTGGGCACATTCACCACCTTGGATAAGGCCCAGTCAATCATAAAGCGAATTTTCCAGCAAGGCCTTTTTGGAAAGGTTGGGTGAGACAGGGGCCGCTCGCCAGGCTGTCAGTACTATCATGGCCCTCCCAGAGGAGGCTACAGTCGCGGTAGAGGGGATTGGCAGGGCGCTTACCAGAGGTGGTACTTTCTACCCGACTAGAAGATTCTCCCGGTGCAGATACCATCGAGGCGGACAGAGAGGAAACTTCCAGCCTCAGATTACCTCAGGTAAGAGCATTAATTCCTCTGTCTTACCCTCTCGGGTCGCATTTGTCATTTTATAAACAATTGGGCTCAAATTACACAAGACGCCTGGGTCTTACAAACCGGTCAGGGTATTCAAATAGAGTTCTTCCATTCTCCTACGCAAGACTTTCTTCCAGCCTCGTTGTTTTTTTCCCAAACAAGAATACATTTTTATTGAGCACGAAATAACAGAATTGCTGGAGAAGCATGCGGTAGCCTACTGCAATGCTAAAACCGAGGGCTTCTGCAGCAATGTCTTCCTAGTGCAAAAGAGGGGCGGTAGTTACAGACTGGTAATAAAGCTGAAAGGTTTCAATCATTTTGTTCTCTACCGACACTTCAAGATGGAGGAAATACATCTGCTGACATCTTTTGAGACAGGGAGATTGGATGGTCCAATTGGACCTCAGGGATGCCTATCTCAAGGTGCCCATTTTCCCTCCACACCGACATTTCGTACAGCTCCGGTGGCGAGGCTGATGGTTGGAAAATTTGGTCCTTCCTTTTGATCTTTCCTCTGTGCCTTGGTGCTCCACCAAGCTGATGAAACTGGTGACTGCTCACCTCAGAGAGCAGGGTATTTGTCTTATAATGTATCTAGAAGACATACTCATAAGGCTCCCTCGGTTACCAGAGCAGTCCAACACCTTCAAATCATGGTGCAGATTCTGGAGAATCTGGGTTTCATAATCATTCAACCAAGTCTATCCTGTCTCCGACCCAGTCAATAGAGTTTCTGGGTTTTGTCATCAAATCTCAGTCTGCTCAACTGCAACTGCCCAAGACCAAGTTGATGGATCTGAAAAAGGAGCGGATAGTAACACTAACCAAGCAAGTAATGTCTCTGCTGGCCATTGCTCGTTTGGTGGGACTGCTTGCATCCTCAATTCAAGAGATTTTCCCGGGGCCATTGCCTTATCGGGCTCTGTACAACGCTTGAAGAATCAACACTTGCAGAAGCGTCTTTTCTACTTCGACCAGGTTCCCCATACGAACGAGGTGAAGGAGGAGCTCAATTGGTGGCTGACACACATAGATGCTTGGAATGGGGAGCGATCTTCGGATCTTGCCTGGAAGTGGTGATAGAGTGACATGCCAGCCGTTGGGGCAGGGGGGGTGAGATGTGGGGAGATAACCAAAGGGGGCAGATGGTCTGTCCAAGAATTAGCATTGCACATCAACTGCCTCGAGCTTCTAGTGGGGTTGTTAGCGATACGCTCTCTCTCACCCAAGAAGGTCTCCTGTTGCATCCTTCTGAGGATGGACAATGTTTCGGCTGTGAGGTACATAAACAAATTAGGGGGGCCGAGATCACCCATGCTGGCGAGATAGCCAAGGATTTTTGGCCTTACTGCCTAGCCCACCAGATTACAGTGATAGCGGAATATCTTCCGGGCCGGGACAATGCAATAGCGGATTGGAATTCCCGTCACTTGACAGATTACAGTGACCGCCAGCTCCATCCCTTTCTTTTTCGAATGATTTAGGAGACATGGGGTCCTAGCTTTATAGATCTATTTGCCTCAAGGCTCAATTGCCAACTAGAGTTGTTTTTAAGTTGGAGGCCGGACCCTCTGGCGAAAGTCATAGATGCGTTTACCCAGGATTGGTCGAGGTCCTTGAATTATGCGTTTCCCCCCTTCGCACTGATTCCCAGAATAGCAAACCAGATTCTATGTCAGGAGCAGAGGCTTCTGATTAGGCTGTCACTTTCTCCGTTTATTATACCCCAGCAGCCTTTCAAAGGATTATAAATTACATATAAAACCACATTTCCCATAAAAACAGGGAAAATGAAAACTGAAAATGTCCCAAACAGCATCAGCCAATCCCATGCCAGAATGCCTCATATCTTCCACTGTGGGCGCTCTATCATCCTCTTTCTTCGCTGCCCCAGCAGCATACAGATAAGTGTTCTTTTGTCTACATTGCTTCTGACGGATTTAGGTCATAAAACGTTGTTATTGTGGCTTACGCGGCAATTGTTGCTTAAACGCTTTGCGTGTGTGTGTTTTCTTTTATTAGATTGCCGCCGTTGATTTTACCGCGGGAGCGTTTCTACACTCCTTTGCGGTCACGGCATTAACGCTGACGCTCTGTGCGCGGTGCAGGCTCCCGCCGCTCAGAAACCGCGCGCCCGATCGCTTGCGCTCCTCAGGGAGCTTTACCCCCCGGCGGTCACGAGTCGTCTAGTTCCGCTTTAACGGTTCCTACCGGCTCAGACAGGAAGAGTGTTTGTCATCATTTAAGCGTTTGAGGCTAATTTAGATTTACAGAGCCCCCTGCCTGGAGCCTGAACACCTGCGCGCCGGGTAAGATTTTAGTGGCTTTGAAGGGACCGGCCCAGGCAGGGTTACTGTCATTCACCTCAGAACTTAGAGGGTGCTTGGTCCCAGAGTGCTATTGTTGCTCCCATATAAGTGTGGGTGGGATTTATAAGGATACTGTCCTTTATTGATCCCCTTCTTTTCACTTGTTCAGATCTCTGATACTGTGCCATGGAATTTGATGATTAGTATGAGGAGGAGGAGGAAGAAGAACAGGTCATGTACCTACCGGTTGATGACCATTTTTGTCAAGTTATGGATTCCTTCATATTGAAGGCAGTGTCCCGGGTGGTTGCGCCACTGGAGAAGAAAATAGACTTACTTCAATGTCAACCCCTCAGTCAGAGGGATGATCTCTTGGGGCATACAACCCCCCTACCTCCAGGCCAACCACCCTCTAGTTCAGCAGATACTAAACGGAAGTGTTCCAAAGACGAGGGTGTAGACTCGGACGCTTTTGCGTGACTGAAGAAAGCATTTTTGGATGCAAAGACTTCTGAACCCCCTAGTAAACTGGAGGAGAGCCCGGCTGCGCCCTCCGGGGTTCCTGATGATGTAGCCACACAGGATCTTGATGAATCCCCTCAGACTTCAGATGGGGATGGGGAATTGGAGCGCCCATGGCTCCAATCCCACCCCAGCCAGCCAGCATCTTCAGCCTTGCTGCAGACATGCTCAATCCTGATGAGCTGTTGCATCCTCGCTCGTCCCAATGGGTTCCGGCCCCTAAGGTGGCAGCCTATATGGCGTCCAGACTGCGCAAGTCACTGGATCAAGAGGTGCGCAGTTGCCTTCGTGCAGAGTGCCCGCGTCCTACCCTAGAGGGTAAGGTCGCAATCACACCCGAAATAGATCCAAAGATGTCCACCTTTTTGACAAAATTTGTAAAGGACCCCAAGAAAGGCATAGATCGCTCCTGGAGAGAGTGCCAAGATAAGCTCTTGGACACAGCTGGGCCTTTGGCAAAAATTTTGGATATGGCCGAAGACGCCAAGGTCTCAGGCACTCTGATTTCCCCAGACACACTCTCAAGCTGGGCCCAGAGAGATTCTTTTTCTGGGAAATGCTAATGTGGCAATTTCAATGGAAAGGCGCAGGTCCATACTCATTAAAATTGACCCCAAGCTAGGAGAGCCAGCAACTTCTGAGGCAGGCCCAATTGCGGAGGGAAATCTCTTCGGAGATCCCTTCGTCAAGGAACTAGGCAAGTTCGTTAATATGTTCAACTCATTAGATAAAGCCCAAACGTCAATCAAACGCATCTTTACCCCGTGTGTTTTTGGCGCAGCCGGTAGTGGCAGGGGGCGCTTGACCGGCAGACCCTACAATAGAGCCTCCTATAAACAAGGCGAGTCCCAAAGAGGACAATTTCATTACCTCGACAAGTTTGGAAACTTCTACCCGACGAGGGGTTTTCCCCGCCGCCGCGGTGGCAGAGGCAGAGGAGATGGTGGATACAACAATCAGAGAGGTGAGAGTTCAGAATGCGAGGGTTGTGAGGTTGGGGGCAGACTTCAATGTTATCTTCACAATTGGTCTTTGCTTACCTTCGACGCTTGGGTTTTGCAAACCGTCAGTGGGTTCCTAATAGAGTTCTCAGGCCTACCCAAGCAACCCCTTCGTCCCAGGCCTATAGCCTTCACACAGGCTCAGAGGATGCTAATAGACAACGAAATCCTAGACTTACTGCGAAAAGGAGCCATTACTCAATCCACTATTCACCCTTGGGGGTTCCTCAGCAACATTTTCTTAGTGGAGAAGCAGGATGGGGGCTATCGCCCCGTGATAAATCTCAAGGAATTCAACAGATGGCTTACTTACCACCATTTCAAAATGCAAGGTATTCACCTCCTACGGGATCTACTTCAGGAAGGGGACTGGATGGTCCGCCTAGATCTGAAGGATGCCTACCTTACGATTCCGATTTTTGGCCCACACAGACGCTTTCTTCAGTTTCAGTGGGGCTCTCAGATTTACGAGTTCACCTCCCTTCCTTTCGGGCTGTCCTCCGCTCCGTGGTGCTTCACCAAGGTGATGAAACCGGTGGTGGAGTGCCTCCGGGCGGAGGGCATCTGGTTGATAATTTATCTGGACGACATGCTCATCATGAGCAAATGTCCACAGAAGCTGGTGGTCCACCTACAAAAGGCAGTGTCTCTCTTGGAGTCGCTAGGGTTTGTTATCAACAAGGCCAAATCAGATCTTCTTCCTTCACAGAGAATGCAGTTTCTGGGCTTTATGATAGACTCGGTGGCGTCCACCTTGTCCCTGCCCTCCCGGAAATTATCCAAGATCAGACACGAGCTAAAGCGCACTCTGGCAATGCCGACAATTTTACTACGACACTTAGCCAGGGTGGTAGGCCTTCAGTCGTCATCAATTCAGGCAATATTCCTGGGTCCCTTGCACTACATGGCCCTTCAACATCTCAGAACTTTTCACTTTTGCAAGGGTCTCACCTCCTCTCAAGTCGTTCCTCTAACAGAGGAGGCCAGAACAGAGTTGCGGTGGTGGATCCAACATATGGAGGCATGGAATGGCCGGGCGATATTCGGTTCCGAGCCAGATCTAGTGATAGAGTCCGATGCCAGTGGCTCGGGTTGGGGAGCGCGTTGCGGCAAAGTTTCTACAGACGGAAGATGGTCATCTTCAGAAAAGACCTTTCACATCAGCTGCTTGGACTTGATGGCGGGCTCATTTGCAGTGAAGTGTTGGACAAAGGACAAGGTCCAAAGCTGTGTTCTTCTCAAGATGGACAATGTGGCAACATTACGCTACATCAACCATCTAGGCAGGACTCGATCCAAGGCGTTATCCAATCTTTGGGAGTATTGCCTATCCAACCAGATATCCCTGTCGTCCAAACAGGTGGCAGATTGGTGCTCTCGTCACTGGAAAGACACCAGCCTACGGCAGCTTCATCCCAATGTTTTCAGGGAAATTCAGGCCCGATGGGGTCCATTCTCAGTGGATCTATTTGCCTCTCGGCTGGACACCCAACTGAAGCGTTACTACAGTTGGAGACCGGAACCGGAGGCATTGTCAGTGGATGCTTTCCTTCAGGACTGGAGCAAGGAACGGGGTTACGCGTTTACCCCCTTTGCGATGCTCATGAGGTTATCCACCCAGGTGAGGAGACAACAGGCGGAACTGGTGGTGATTACCCCGGTATGGAGATTGCAAGCCTGGTTTCCAGTTCTGATGGTACTTTCCTGGGATTTTCCAATCCCTCTACCCCTCAGTCCCGATCTCCTCAAGGATCCTCAGGGGAATCCTCACCACCTCCTGACCACAGGCAGTCTACGTCTAATGGCTTGGTGGGTTACAGGCAACGCTGGAAAGTCCCAGGCCTTTCGGAGGATGCTGCCAGGTTGCTCGCTAAATCCTGGGCTGATAGCACCAATAAGAGATATCGATCAGCCTGGTCACGGCGGAGCAGTTGGTGTCTGCGACAACAAGTTGATCCGATGGGGGCAGACATTGTCCACGTCCTGGACTTCTTAGCCTCCTTGGCGAAGGACAGATTGGCTTATAGGTCAATTAATACCTTTCGCTCAGCGATCTCGTTCCACTGGATAACCGCCCGATCGAGGAACATCCTTTGGTCTGAAAACTATTGAGGGGTATCAGGTTATCGGTCCCTCTGGAGCCCCATTATTCAGTTTTATTGGATGTGAACAAAGTTCTGAACCTGTTTCGATCGTGGCCATCTAACAAATATTTATCAAGGAAGCAAATGTCAGCTAAACTCGCAATGTTGCTGTGTTTAATTTCTTGTCGAAGAGTTTCGGATGTGAGAGCTTCAGATCTCATGGGCCTGGTTTTTACTCCGGATGGAGTTACCTTTCACGTTCGAATTCCTATCCTGCATTTACGGACATCCCTAAGCTGTGTGTGTGGTTAGAGCACTCAAGGCTTATGAGGTTGCAACAATAGATATACGCCCACAGGGCGTCAAACAATTGTTTATTGGTCTTACGAAGCCACACGGGGCGGTTTCGTCCCCTACTATTGCGAGATGGGTCCGCTGGGTTATACAGGAAGCGGGCATAGATATCTCCTGCTTTGAAGCTCATTCTGTTATTGGTGCAATGGCATCCAAAGCTTTTTCTTTGGGAGCACGGCTCGAAGACATTCTCAATGCCGTGGACTGGTCTTCAGACTCCACCTTTAAGAGATTTTATTTTAAACCGGTGGTGTCAGTAGCTTCTTTGGTGGTAGACACGCTTTAAACTAGCCTAATCAGAAGCCTCCGCTCCTGACATAGAATGCAAAATTTCCTAGCTAACGTGCAGGAAAGTTTCAATTCTATTAAGGAGGCTGAGGCGAGGATTAGCCCACCCGGTCTTCATTCCAACCCTCCCAGAATTCTGCGTTTGTATGGTAAGTAAAATCTTTGCCATGACAGTCCTATATTTTGCATTGTTGATGATGATATTGTTACTCTTCGCCAGTTGACAAGTTAAGTAATGCTATGTGGTTTCATAGGAGTTATTCTCTTTGAGCTTACTGGATTTCCTTACACCTTAGGGTCGGATACTGGCAAACAGGAATAATTTGAAGATGGCCATGAAGGGGTTGCAAGAAGAAAGAGGAAGATAGAGTGCCCACAGAGGAAGATATGAGGCGTCCTAGCATAGGATTGGCTGATGCTGTTTGGGACATTTTCAGTTTTCATTTTCCCTCTGTTTATGGGAAATTATGTTTTATATGTAAATTATGATCCTTTGAAAGGCTGCTGGAGTATAATAAACGGAGAAAGTGACAGCCTAATCCTCGCCTCCGCCTCCTTAATAGAATTGAAACTTTCCTGCACGTTAGCTAGGAAATTTAGCATTGTCCTTCAACAAGCGGAACTTGTCCTGGTCATACCGGTTTGGAAGTCACAGCCGTGGTTTCCGGTTCTTCTGGAACTATCCTGCGACTTTCTGTTTCCCCTTCCATGGTCTCAGACGATGCTCCAGGGCCCTCAGGGGGAACTGCACCCATTAGTGCTAGCGGGGCAGTTGTCTCGATGGCCTGGAGGCTTTCAGGCAACAGTGGTCGCTGCCAGGGATTTCAAAAGAGGCTTTCGGTTTCATCCAGCAAGCCTGGGCTCCCTCTAACAGGAAGCGATACTCCTCAGCATGCCGAGCATGGCTGGGTTGGTGCCTGGAGAAACAGGTGGATCCCGTGGAAGCAGACCTCTCACAGGTTGTACATTTTTTATCCAAGACAGCCTCGAAGGGCCTCTACTACAGATCGGTTAACAACTTCAGGTCCGCTATCTCAGCGGAACATAAGCGAATTGACGGTAAACCGGTAGGTATGCATCCGGTTATATGTAAACTTCTCAAAGGTATACGTGTGGCGAATCCTCCTAAGGCTAACTATTCTGCTTTATGGGATGTTTCTAAAGTGTTGACTTTATTTGACAACTGGCCTTGTAATGAGGAACTTTCGAAAAATGATTGTTTGCCAAGCTACCCATGCTCCTTTGTTTGTCTGCTGGCCGAAGAGTCTCTGATATCAGAGTTCTGGACTTAACAGGTAGAGTGTTTTCCCCAGAAGAGGTCTCCTTTTCAATTTCTGCCCGGACAAAGACATTTTCACGCTCTATTGAATACCATGCTTTTCCTGTTAACGATAAATTGTGTGTTGTAAAATGCTTGAGAGCCTATGAACAATGTAACCAAGCGGTTAGACAGGTTGGTTGTTCTACACTGTTAATTGCATTGCAGAAACAGTTTAAGCCTGTTACGTCTGCGACTATTGCCAGATGGCTCCGATATTTTTGGAAATGGCCCTTTTTGCAGGGTTAGCCCCAAACTTTTTGCTTCTCCCTCCCTTATTTTTCCTTATCTGTGGTTGTTGGCAATAGGACTCTGGGCACTTTACCACTGCTGATCAGTGCTAAAGTGCCTATGCTCTCTGTGTAAATTGTTATTGTAATTGGTTATCCATGATTGGCATATTTGTATCACCAAGAAGTCCCTAGTAAAGTGCACTGAGTATGCCAGGGCTGGTGATACAAATGCTACTAGTGGGCCTGCAGCGCTGATTGTGACACCCATATGAGTAGCCCTAAAATGGTGTCTCAGGCCTGCCACCACAGTGCCTGTGTGCAGTCTGTGAACTGTCATGTCCACCTGGTCCGTGTCCCCACTGAGCAGGCCTAACCCTTCCCTTTCTGTACACATTGGACACCCCTATGGAAGGCCCAAGATACCCCCCTGGGCAGGGTGCAGTGTATGTGAAACGTAGAGCATGTACTAGTGCAGGTGACATGCTCTGGTAGTGAATTACAGCCATTTTCGTTTTTCACTATTGTTAGGCTATCTTGCCCATAGGGTATCATGAGGAATGCTGTGTACAGTGGTTACCTGCATATCTTCCCATAGGGGCAAGATAGGACATACACGTCTGGTAACCCTGAACTCAGAATTTAATAACACATCTTTTAGGAAAGGTGGTTTTTAAATCCTGTGTTTGAAAGCGGCACTTTTAGAAAGTGGCTGCTTTCTTGTCTGACCTTTTTGTGTGCTTTTGGCTGTTTGTGAAATGACTGTCTGGTTTGTGAGTGACAGGGCTGGGTGATTCCAGGAGACAGATTGAGTCCGCCCAGTGGTGAATAGAGAGATCTGCATCTAGATGGGAGGGGGGAGTTGCACCTGGGACCTGAATAGGACAGTGCCTGCCCCCCACAGTGTTGGCTCCACCCCCTGTGGTGCGTCTGATGTCTCTGCTCTGCACTGTGAAAGGAGAGAAGGAATCATGTCAACAAAGTGCTCCAGGGCTGTGCTTTCCCTCCACAATGCTGGCTCCACCTCCTGTGGGGCATCTCATATTTCTGCTCTGCACTGTTTAAGGAAAGAAGGAGTCATGTAAACAGAGTGCTCCAGAACTGGTTTGAACCAGGCTCAGAGCCCTCCTGCACAAACGGAACAAATACTTTGTGGGGTATAAGTACAGGACCCCAGACTACAGAAAATGTGATCATGCTGGAATCAAGAAGGAACCTCTGCCAAGGAGAAAGCTGGAAGACTGAAGAAGGAAGACTGTCCTGCTGTTACTTTGCTGGACTGACCTGCAGTTGCTTTGCTGTCAAGGATAGGGGATGGACTTTGCTTTGTGCTGTGTCCCCTTGCTTGAACAAAACTCCAAGGGCCTGAAGAAGAGCTGTCTCCCTGTTAAGAAGTCCCAGGAACAAAAGGACTTCACCCCCAGCTTCCCTGAACTCTGTTGAGTGAGTTATGTCCTTCCTAGAGTGATTGGCCAGTTGTGGTGCCTCTGGAAGTTGTACCTGTGTTGGGAAGCTGGAAACCAAGATTTTAAAAGAACTTTCTGCTAAGTTTAATGCATCGCTCGCTTGCGGAGCGCATCCCCGTCAGTGCGAGGAAATTACCGCCGCTACGAATGCCGAGGTCGTCGCAGCACCTGTTACTGCTTCCAGAGTCGTCGCAACCTTCATTTGCGGGACGCCCCTATCCGGTACGGGAAGATTACCATCGCTGCGAGTATCGTCGCAGAGCCCGTCATCACTAGGTGAGATCGTTGCACCTCTTGCTTGCGGACCGCATCACGTCGCTGCGAGAGTCGTCGCAGAGCCATCGCATCGAGGGGCCGCGAGAGGAGATCGCCGCTGAGCCGTGAAATGTCACCGCCCGAAGATCGTCGCATCGTACCTTTTGCGAGCTGCTTCCATCAAAACCTGTGCACTGGAATCCACGCAAGGTATCGCATCCCTCCCCATACAGACTGGAGTCACTGCAACACGCCTGCTGCGTCCAGCTAGGTTGTCGCATCGCCTCCCCAGGGTCTCACGAGTGACGCATCGCTTGCTTTTCACCGCTACAGCTTTCACTTGGAACCTTTGTCGCATCTAAAGGTACTGTTGGCTAAAACGTGACGCAAGGAGTAGTTTCTGTCCTGTAACTCCAGTTCTGTAGTAGGGGTATCTCTGTTATAGTCATAATCTAGTGAATAGTCCCGCCCATGTGCGTGGACCCCGGAGCAATCAAAAATAATCTCTTAAAGTGTCGAAAAATGCAGAACTGCACAGACACTTAAGAGAGAATTTAAAGACAGATAATGCAGCTTAAAAAGGCTACACTGTCCAGTACTTCAACTAGAAATTCCACCACAAAAATCCACAAAACAGCAAAGCCTGTACAGATTTCCCTTGCTTTAACAGCAAAATCCCTCAGGAATGATAGAGAGAAGAACCTGGACAGACAAGCCCCATAGGCTGCCATTATGTGGCTCAGAACAGGATACTGTGCCTTTAAGAGAACTTTCCAGAACTTCACAGTATCCCAGAATGCCCTGCAGTTCCCAGTTACTTTAAGTTCTTTTTGAAGGCGTAACACGCCAGACCTGTAGCATTCCGTACATGAATATCTCTCTCCACCGGGGAGGAGGGCGGGCGCTTATGACTATAACAGAGATACCCCTACTACAGAACTGGAGTTACAGGACAGAAACTACTCCTTCTGTAGTAGTGGATCTCTGTGTATAGTCATAATCTAGTGAATAGAATGGCAAGCCCATCCCCACACCAAAGCGGCGGTGGAGAAACGAGAAATAACACCACTATTGTGCGAACAGATTTCGCAGCGAAGCCTGCCCAACCTGAGCGTCTGCCCTGGCATCAGAGTCCAGGCAGTAATGCTTAGCAAAGGTATGGACCGACTTCCAAGTGGCCGCCTTGCAGATTTCCGCAATTGGCACGTTACGAAGCAAAGCCGTCGTGGCGGCTTTGCCCCTGGTGGAATGAGCCTTAGGTTTTCCCCCTAAGGTCTTATTAGCTTGTTGGTAACACAATTGTATGCAGGACACAATCCACCTCGAGATGGACTGTTTAGAGGTAGCAAGACCTGTCCTGACTGATCCATAATTGATGAACAATTGGTCTGACCTAAGAATATCTTTGGTTTTATCCAGATAAAATTTCAGCACCCTCCTAACATCCAGGGAATGCAAGGACCGTTCCGCTGGAGATGAAGGATTCTGAAAGAACGTAGGTAAAGTTATAGTCTGGTTGATATGAAAATCAGAAATAACCTTGGGAAGAAATTTAGGGTGAGTACGCATAACAACCTTAGCAGCATGAAATACAGGATACGGTTCTTGGCAACACAACGCCTGAATTTCACTCACTCTGCGGGCCGATGTAATGGCCACGAGGAACGCCGCCTTCCAGGACAGGTGCTGCAACGAAGCCTTATGAATAGGTTCAAAAGGCTCCTTCATCAACCTGGACAGCACCACATTCAAGTCCCATGAAGGCGAAGGAAGCCTGACAGGAGGGAATACTTTCTTCAAGCCTTCCAGAAAATCTTTGATCACAGGGATCTGGAAGAAGGAAGTCTGTGAAGGGCATTTCCTGTAGGCAGTCAAAGCAGCCAGATGAACCTTAATGGAATGGACATTAAGGCCAGACTGCGCCAGATATAGCAGATATGGAAGGATGACATCCTCCTTGCATGTCGTCGGGTCATAGTTCTTAGACTTGCACCAGATGCAAAACCTCTTCCACTTGTAAGCATAAGAAGTCCTAGTGGAAGGTCGCTTAGCCTCCTTCAGTATGTCCATACAATCCTCTGGGAGATTCAGATGGCCATATTGCACTATTTCAGGAGCCATGCCGCCAAACTCAAAGACGAGAGGTTGGGGTGCACCATTCGCCCCCCGAACTCCTTGAGAAGGTCCGGCCTGCACGGCAGCTTCATGTGAGGAAGGAGAGACCGGTGAAGCAGGTCCGTGAACCACCACTGTCTGGGCCATTCCGGGGCAATCAGAATCATCCTCGCCCTGGATTGGGACAGCTTGATGAGAACCGTCGGGATCAGGGGAATGGGTGGAAAAGCGTACAGAAAGCTGTTCGACCAGTTGATCCATAACGCGTTCCCCAGCGTCCCTGGCTGGTAGTACCTGGAGGCGAAGTCTCGGCATTTGCTGTTTTCGGCGGTGGCGAACAGATCTACGTCTGGAGTTCCCCACCTTGCGAAGACTTCTCCTAGTACTTCGTCGTTTATGACCCATTCGTGGTTTTCCTGAATCAGTCTGCTCAGCTCGTCTGCCTGAACATTCTGCACACCTGGCAGATGAGTGGCCGTCATCGACAGTCCTCGGGCCAGAAGCCAGTGCCAGATCGCCTGCACCTCCTGCGAGTGTGGGATCTTGAGCCCCCCTGTTTGTTGAGGTAATACATCGTAGTCGTATTGTCCGTCTGTACAAACAGAGAGTTGGTCCGGAAGGACGGGTGAAAAGCCTTCAGCGCTAAGTGAACAGCTCTGAGTTCCAGGAAATTGATGTGGTACGTGGACTCCGTCGGGGACCACGTCCCTTGAATCTGTAAGTCTCCGGAGTGCGCTCCCCATCCCTGGAGAGAAGCATCCGTCACGATAGTCTGTGTGGGAATGTCCTTGTGGAAGGGAACCCCTCTGAGGAGATTCTCCGCTGAACACCACCACTTCAGAGACCGAAGAGCATGCAGAGACAGTCGTATTTTGTCGTCCCAAGAACCTCTCCTCTGGTCCCACTGATCTTCTAAGCACTCCTGCAGCGGTCTCATGTGCAGCCGCGCATGTGGCGTCAGGAAGACACAAGAGGCCATCGATCCCAGTAGAGAAGATACCGTCCTTACTGTCGTCGATGGAGTGGACATGAGAGCCTGAGCCTTCCGAAGGAGTGATAATCGTCGCTCCTCCGAAGGAGACACGCTTGCTGACAGCGTATCGATGGAGGCTCTCAAGTACCGAATGTACTGGACCGGAGTCGGAACAGACTTGGACATGTTGATGTGCAACCCCAGCTTGTTCAACAGAACGCACGTCTTCTGGAAGTGTGCTCGAGCTTCCGAGAAGGAGGAGGCCTTGATCAACCAATCGTCCAGGTACGGGTAGACAAACACCTTGTTCTTCCTCAGGTGTGCCGCTACCACTGCCATGCACTTCGAGAACGTCCTGGGCGCAGACTTCAGCCCGAACGGAAGCACCGTGTACTGATAGTGATTGGTGCTGGCTATGTGCTATGGCACATAGCCAGTCTCCCCGTTGCAACTGAGGATAAATCTGATGCAACGACAGCATGCAAAACTTTTCTCTGCGAATCCACTTGTTTGCCTGTCGCAAGTCCAGAATGGGCCTGAACTCGTTCTTGTCCTTCTTGCGGACCAGAAAGAACCGGGAGTACAGACCTCTTCCCCTTTGAGACAGAGGTACATCTTCTATCGCCCTTTTCCTTAACAGGATATCGGCCTCCGCTTGGAGCTTGCGCAGCTGATACTGCGAGCTGACCGGAGGAATCGATGGAGGAGGGCTGATGAACCGAAGACTGTATCCATTGCAAACAATATTCAGCACCCACTTGTCCCGAGTAATTTTTCTCCACTCTGCCAGAAAAAATTGAACGCATCCCCCCACCGGAGCGGGTAACGGATGAAGGGGAAGTAACCGCTCAGGGGCGAGACCCGGCCGGGCCTTTGGTCGCGGTAGAGGACTGCTGTCCACCTCTACCCCTCTGACATTTTTGGAAGGGTTTTCGGAACTGCTGCTGATGTTGCTGCTGCTGTTGTCAAGAAGACTGTCCTCTTCCTTTCCCCTGCGAGCCGAACCGCCGTTGGAACTGGCGGTAAGACTTTTTGTCCTTGGGTTTCTCCAGACCCATCGCCGTCAGGGTTTCAGCCTCGGCCTTCATCCGGGCCATTTCGTCGTCGGCATGTTTTCCGAAGAGTGTTTCACCGGAAAACGGCAGATCGGCCACCCGCTGTTGCGCCTCAGGCTTGAGTGACGTAAGCCTCAGCCAAGCATGGCGGCGCTGGTTGACCCCGTGACAGTAGCCATGTGCGGCCAACAGCGCTATGTCCGCAGCGGCACTGATGGCCTGGTTGGAAACCAGCATCCCTTCCGAGACAATTTCCAGGAAGTCCTCCCTCCTGTCGCGTGGCACAAGGTCCGCAAACTGTTCCAGGGAGTCTCATAGCGCACGGTTGTACCGCCCTAGCAAAGCCGAATCGCTGGAGGCTTTCATAGTGGTGGAAGAAGTCCCACAGGCTTTCCTACCAGCCGAAGCAATCCAGCGGCTCTCTTTATCCGGTGGCACTGTGGAGGACGGGGAGGTAGAATGCAACTTCCTGGCCGCCGTCACAAACACAGAGTCGGGCACCGGGTCCACACGTAGGAAGGCCGGGTCCGAGTCAGGAGCTCGGTACTTTTTCAGGAGCCTTGAGGGAGCAGCCGATTCAGAAAAGGGGGTGGTGATGAACAGAGTGTCTGAATTAAGCAGACCACTCTTACCCAGTCCAAAGATCAGGGCTTGATCCATCACCGTTATTTATCTCACTGCCCCATCCCAGCTCAGAACCTGGCTATATGCAAATTAGTCTGTCCCTGGCCCAGTGCATCATGGGAACAGGGCAGACCAAACTACCAAGCCAATTCTTCACCAGAAAGGAGACAAGCTACCGGGGACCGGTTTCTGGCATTTCAGCCTCTTCGGCCCGGCTTGCTTGAATCCTGATGGAGCAGTGAGAAAGGGACTCATGTCTGAGTATACCCTGCCACACCTATAGTGGCCAAAAACGATTCAGAAAAGGGGGTGGTGATGAACAGAGTGTCTGAATTAAGCAGACCACTCTTACCCAGTCCAAAGATCAGGGCTTGATCCATCACCGTTATTTATCTCACTGCCCCATCCCAGCTCAGAACCTGGCTATATGCAAATTAGTCTGTCCCTGGCCCAGTGCATCATGGGAACAGGGCAGACCAAACTACCAAGCCAATTCTTCACCAGAAAGGAGACAAGCTACCGGGGACCGGTTTCTGGCATTTCAGCCTCTTCGGCCCGGCTTGCTTGAATCCTGATGGAGCAGTGAGAAAGGGACTCATGTCTGAGGGAGCAGCCTTCACCACCGCCGGTGTAAGGAACAGCACTTCCGCCGGTTCGACCAGTCCTGGGACCAACGGCAGAAGAGGGCGAGACAGGTGCTTCTTGTGAAGCGTCTCAAATATCACGGACGTCGTAGGTGTAGGAGCCGTCACCGTGATACCCAACTTCGCAGCCCCCCTCAGGAGCACCTCCTGGAACGTGCCAATGTCGTCGACCGGGGACACCCTAGTCTCCGGAGAATCCGATAGAGTAGGCGAATAGGAACGGGTCCTAGATGATGCTGTACGGGATCTGGACCTATGCCTCCTGTGGCGATGTCTAGATCTGGTGGAGGACCTGTGTCTGCTCCTCGACCTGTCTCTCCGCCTGGAGCGCGACCTTGACCTCCTAGGTCTGGGGCGTTCTGCCCGTTTCCCCGGGGCGGACGTCTTGGGCTTGGGCGGTTCCTTAGACTTAGGAGTCTTCTTGGGAGGGGTCGGAAGCCTGGGCAACGAGACCGACCTTGGCACAGGGGTCCTAGGTCCTGTTGGAAGTGGAGGTAGAGGAGGCAACGGAGGAGGGGTTGGAGCCCTCGGAGGTAGACCTCCTGGCAACGGAGGAGGAGGTGGAACAGCCTTCTTCGGGGTATACACCTCCGAGTACACCGATCCCGGTGACCCGCCATCCTTTCTGGACTGAGGGGAGCCCCCCACAGTCCTAGGCCTGTCAGCATGACCCCTCGACGCCGAAGAACGGTGACCAGGCGTCGAACGTAGGTCCCTCGACGTCGAGCGCCCCTTTGGCGTCAACCGTCTTCTATGCTTCGGCGTCGAACGGCCTCCATGCCTCGACGTTGAGCCCGACCATCTCGACGACGATCGTTTATGTCTCGACGGCGATCTCTTATGCCTCGACAGCGACCTCGACCGCCTCGACGGCAACCTCTTCGACTGCCTTGACGGCGACCTTGTCCGCCTCGACGGCGACCTCGACCGCCTCGACGGCGACTTCTTCCTCGCCGGAGATCTCTTCTGCCTCGACGGCGACCTCTTCCGTTTCGACGGCGGCCTCGACGACGAGGATCCCCTCGACGACGACAATGTCCTGTCCGTTGACGGCGATCGCCGGTGACGTCCGGCCCGTCGACGCCGATCACTCGACATCGAAGACGACGACGAAGAAATCGTCACTGGGTTCGACGGCGGCCTGTGTAAGTCCCTCGACGTCAACGGGCGACGTTTTCTCGACCCAGAGCCCTGGGGAGACTGGGAGCTGGCCGTGGACCTCCCTCTCGACGTCGTGGTCAGTGCTACCGACCCAGATGGAGAATGTGGACGTTTGCTGGACTTCCTGCCCCTGGGGAGCCCCCCAGAGGCCACAGCACGGGCAGATGAAGCCCCTCCAGACCCACCTTGCGCCTTCAGCCTCCTTTCCTCGAGGCCCTGAAGTCTGATCTTCATTCTGTCCTTCAGGGTCCTGCCAGAGAAGCCTTGACAGATCTCACACTCCTCTGGAATATGGGAAGAGGGCAGGCAGAGGATACACACCTCATGAGGGTCTGACTTTGCCTTCTTCCTGGAGCACTCCGGGCATTTGTCAAATAATGCAGGCATATTTGACATCAAAAGAGTGCAAAACACCAAGAAGAAAAGCCTAAAAGTACTTAGAAAGTACTCAAATCGATTTTACAGTGAAAAAACACCAATAAACCCTTGAAAAGGGAGAGCTCAATGCTCCAGGGTCCTGCTCGCAGGAGCCGGAAAAAAGAACTGAAAGTAACTGGGACCTGCAGGGCATTCTGGGATACTGTGAAGTTCTGGAAAGTTCTCTTAAAGGCACAGTATCCTGTTCTGAGCCACATAATGGCAGCCTATGGGGCTTGTCTGTCCAGGTTCATCTCTCTATCATTCCTGAGGGATTTTGCTGTTAAAGCAAGGGAAATCTGTACAGGCTTTGCTGTTTTGTGGATTTTTGTGGTGGAATTTCTAGTTGAAGTACTGGACAGTGTAGCCTTTTTAGGCTGCATTATCTGTCTTTAAATTCTCTCTTAAGTGTCTGTGCAGTTCTGCATTTTTCGACACTTTAAGAGATTATTTTTGATTGCTCCGGGGTCCACGCACATGGGCGGGACTATTCACTAGATTATGACTATACACAGAGATCCCCTACTACAGAACTGTGGATTATTTAAACGCAACCTTAAGAACTTTTGAAACCATATTCTTGAACTGTGTAGGTTGGATTTTTGCCGTTTTGGTCTTGTGTAGTTTAGATTAAAATATCTTTATTTTTCTAAACTGTTGTGGAGTTCGTTTGTAGTGTTTTCACTGTGTTACTGTGAGTGTTGGTACAAATACTTAGAAAATTGCCTTTGATAAGCCTGACTGCTCGTGCCAAGCTACCAAGGGGGTGAGCAGGGGTTATCTACAGAGTGTATCTTTCTTACCCTGACTAGAAGCAAGGGTCCCTATTTGGACGGTGGTACCTACCTCTGCCAACTAGAGACCCCCTGCTCTAACAGATATATAATGCAGGAGGCCGGTATTGACACTGAGCTGTTTGGGGCCCATTCAGTGAGAGGCACTATGGCCTCAAAATCTTATCTGTTAGGCACCAGTTTACAGGATATAATGAAAGCAGTGGATTCGTCATCTGATTCTACTTTTAAGCAGTTTTATTATAAACCTGTGGGCAAAATTCTGTTGTATTGGATAATCTGAAGCCTCCGGCCCTGTAATAGAATAAAACATTTGCTAGCATTCGCACCAAGAATTTTCTGTTCTATTAAAGACACGGAGACGAGGATTATCCCGCCCAATGTATATGTTCATATTCATGATTGTTATTGACAACCCACCCAGACATTTCTGCTTATCATTGTTATTACAATTTGCGAATTTCTGTTTCAGGGGCGGAGCAGAAAGGTGATCAATAAAAATTCTACTTGTTTGTAAGTTCGGATGGCGTGCTGCGCACCGTTCAGTCACATGGATGTCGGTGGCTCTGGCATGAGGATTTGTGTTCTGTGTTTCTACAAGTTCTTTGATGGACATAAGTTCATTTTAATTGGACAGTGTTCGTACACGGCAAAGAAAGAGGAAGTGCTTGTGTTTGAAGTTACATGTACGGAGCATAGTCTCTATGGTTATTGGATTGCATTATTGCATCATGGAAAATGTATGTAAAATGTTTAACTGTTTTTCATTGGCTGCTGTAAAATAAACAGTGAAGAAAGAGACAGCATAATCCTCGCCTCCGTGTCCTTAATAGATTTGAAAATTCTTGGCGCGAATGCTAACAAATATTTTATTACTCGTCAACTCTCCAAATTCTGTTTAAATGGACTTCCAGGGTATGTAAGGATGAGTAGATTATGCCCTATCTACTACACCTTTATTTGGATCTACTACACATAGCGGCAGCCATATGATCACTCCGGCATGATCCACACCTATATATGGCAACACGTCAACTCTGCCCATATTGGATACCAGATAGCATGCACCTTACATCTTTCTGTACAGCATCCGTAAATGCTTCTAGATCCACCATTTTAGCGTGCATTTGCATGAGCCTTCCACAGGAGTTTTAGATTTACGAAAAAACAAATGTAATTAACTCAGACGGGCTCTGGAACACGTTTAGCCGTTAAGTCTGCAAGGTCTAAGTATACAAATAAAAAAAACATACTTCTACAGAAGAGAGGTCTTCCTTTAGGACTTCGAATGCGCATATGGTAACATTCTAAAATATCAACATCTCCCAAATTGTTGGAACAGAAAGAAAGAGCTAATAGGGAACTCATTCCAGCAACGGCTCGAGTGGCAAGCCAAAAGTGACAAAAAACAACAACCAATCTTAGCACAGTAAGCACAGTGTGATTATGAAGATTTACTACTGAAATTAAAATTCCCTGGCGTAAATTGTAGATCATGATTTACAAACAGGTTTGATCATGGTTTGCAAACAGGCCACTGCAAAACAATACATACGGAGATAAAAGAAGGACACGGGAAGGAACACGCTGTAGTGTCGCGATAGCCCGGGGCGACACCAAACGCAATGGGGTGTCACAAATAAGGCTCATGTGCCAGATATTGGCGTATTGCTGAACTTTAAGAAAATCATATGTCTTACAGCTCGTCTCATACCCGTGATGAAACTCGTGACGTGAAATTGCTAGAACGTTGGTTTATTTAGACTATATTCAAATAGCTTAGTAAACTTTTAGTTTTATGTGCAGGAAAGTTAGCTTATTTGTTTACATGAGCCAACTGCTAACATCAAGGTAAGAAATATATTTGGGTAACCCAGCTGGATTACTTGCTGGAGGGTAGTATTTATTTAGTGGCTTTCTTTTTGTTCACACGCATGTTCCTTGAGAGCAAATAGCGAATTCCACATATCCACTCAATGTTATGTGTGGCAAAATTCAGTTTAATTAAGTGCATTTGAGAATGCTTTGAGTAAAGCGGATAACATCCCAATTCTAACAAAGAAGGTGTTATTCATGAACATGTATCATTTTGCTTTCTGTTATCATGCTTCTCCATCATCAGCTAAGTCCCAGTACTCGAGGTGTTCTCTTCGGGGCGGAGCTATCAATAGTGCAGAAGGTGCAGTGGCACCGCGGCCCAAAGGGGCCCACTACGCACTGGTTATTGTTGTATTTTGCTTCCTAAATAGTCTTCGAGCTACACTTTCCTTGCCTGTGCCAGATCTCACACAATCTTTGATACGCCAATACTCTTCCACATAACTGTTTACATTCGACAGAACTCAAGCTCCATAGAATTTACACGGTGTAAAGTCGGGCGCTAGGCCCGCATGCTGGAGAAAGGACTGTGACACAGACACTCTGGTAACTGGGTGCAGCTGGCCACGAGCATGTGCGCTCGGCCACTTTTATTAGATCCGCATCACCTGACCGGTGACGTCGGTGGTGGGTGGGTGTTCAGTGTGGTTACATGCTGAACACTAGAGTGCTGACTTGACTCTAGGTCATTACACACGGAACTGTACAGCTTTAAAATCTGAGTGATATGTCCATCACATTGCGGTAGCAGGTACTCACCTGTTGGGTGCTTAAAGTTATACAAATAGCTTGCCTGATTGACTGGTTTACCTTTAATGACACACAGCTAAGAGATATGCAAACCCATAACTCCTTGGGCTTAGGAAGTATTCTACTATTCAGATTGTAATGGAGCCACAATGAGCCTCAAGTCAGATGGGTGGTGTGTCTGAAATAATGGAACCACAGGCCTTTATGGCTAGGGTGCTTTGTGACTGTTCTACATAGATTTCAAATACGGTCGGTGGAAATGTTGAGCCATTGGAAATATAGCTAGAGACTTAGGCATAGATTCATCAAGCAAAAATCTGCTAGCAAAGGGGCAGATTCTCAGAATCTGCCCCTTTGCAACCGGTATTTTTGCATTTGGGATGCATCATCCCAAATGCAAAAACCGCAATTTGAGAATTCGCTAAATTGCGATTATTTGCATTTAAGGAATCTCAAATTGAGATTCCTTAAATGCAATGCATGAAAGTTTTAAAAATAGCGAATTCGCTAACAGGGCACACAAATTACCATGAAGTACAACTTCATGGTAATTTGCAAAAACTTTGAAAAATGCACTAAAGTGCATTTTTCAAAGTTTCATGTTGCGCACACACATCCCTAAGGGCATGTGTGTGCGCAACATATGTGCACAGAACTATTTCAGGGGTGCAACAGGGTGTCCTTTGGACACCCCTGCACCCTTGAAATCGCATTCTCAATTTGCGATTCACTAATTGCGATTCGCAAATTGAGATTGTCTTCCCATTCATTCCTATGGGCCTCTAGGCCCATAGGAGTGAATGGGGAGGTATTCCTTAATTGCGACTCGCAATTTGCGACTCGCAATTAAGGAATTCTAAGAAATCGCTATTTTTTTAGTGATTTCTTGATGCATTCCATTTTGCTATTCCTTAATAGCGAATCAGTATTTTTCGCTATTAAGGAATCGAAAATTGAGTTGTTGATGCATCTGGGGGTTAGGCCTAGTGCGCACTTGCACTGCACTGTCTTTGTAGACTATGTGGTACTGTCTGCTGCAATGAACCCATTGGTGGCTTCTTGGGAGGTTGTGGTAACTTTTATTCTTCTGTTATGCAACACTGGGTGGTCTTCTGTGTCAAAAAGCCACAGAGAGTTCACCTAGAACAAGGAAAGCTGGGTTTAACCGCTGTGCCTGTCACAGTAGTCAGAAGCAGGAAAACTACAGTATTAATGCTGTTAAGTAGGTGGTCTACCCTGCAGCTGCTGGAGCCGGCAGAGGCTGGAAAGATGGACACCTTGTGGTTCCATACCTCTGAATGAGAAAGGGAACTGCGAAGTGCTGGGAACGCGACATTTGCTAATTTTCATTGGCTGTCACATTACTGCCCACCTGTAAATGACCAACCCGTATGTTTTCAATCTAAAACATAAGACGTGTTGTTCGACCTACCAAATACAGCACCATATGAGTAAACCACTGCCACTGCCCAGTAAGTACAGAGGGCCTTCATCAGGACTGAGGGGCTAATATTATTCGCAAAACTCCACCCTGTACAGAGTTCCACTGCTTTCGGCTAAGTTCGCACTACAGATATACCACATACACACATTCTTTACAATTAAATGGTACTATTGTGTGACTTGACACACCTAGGTAAGAATGACTAGTAATCGGCGACATAGAGGAATAACGTTTTTTTGGATGTTTAGGTTTCAGTTGTGAAGGCAATCAACGATGTGGTCAGCTGAGTAGATGGTGATTTATATCTATTATTGGAACAATAGTGCTTCAAAGTGGTTACCCAGGCTTGTTGTGAAGTTTTTCGATTGTTCTCTGCCTGAGACACCTAGCTAGTAAATGGTTTTCAAAATCACTAATTTGGGACTGGTGTACCAGTTCCTCCAATGTAGGGCCTAAGTACAGAGTCATACCATCGCCTTAGCAGCAGAAGCATAGCTGAAATTCCTGAGCAGAAGAAAGCTAAAATGTTCAACGAGGCCTACTAATGCCAATCTGTTAGAGTCTGATACTGCCTCCCAAAGAAACTCATATCAACTCAAACTTGCTAGCCTTCGAAAAAGGTCAGAAAACCCACCTTCTCCAACTTCACCTGAAGACTAATGATTAATGGTTTCATTTCTACTGCCACCGTTCATATATTTACTCAATTTGGATGTAGTTTACATCTTGATTGCAAAGGACACTGCTGCTATGTGGCTAGATTCTTACTATGTAAGCATGGGTAATAAACATAAATGCTACAGTGACAGAATTTGTGCCTACAGTGTGGAAGGACAATGTACACATGAAGCAATGAAACGTAGATATATGAGCACCACATACAATATGAAAATAGCAACTTAGACACATAGTACAATACATAATTTAAACATTCCTTTATTGTCATTCAAGGAATACAAGGGGCTGTGCTCTCTTGTCTAAAATACAGCAGCAGTTTAGCGTGAACTCAAATGTGTCCCAAATTCTCAACACAATCATTGGTAATTCCTGCTTCTTTCTGCATGGATCAAAATTGACATTGGTAACCAAGTAAGCTTGTGAATAGAAAGTTTACTACAGAAAACATGAGAGAAAATGAACAGGCTACAAAGAAATGTCCACATAAAATAACAAGCATTTGCAATGCAATAGGTCTCGCATTTACGAGAGTTTGAGCTTTTGGCATTGTAAATGATAATGCATTTTATTTATCTGTTGTTTTTAAAACAGATAAATAAAAGGCATTGTCATTTACAAAGTCAAAAGCTTAAACTCTCGTAAATGCGAGACCTGTTGCATTGCAAATGCGTTTGGCGCCTGTACTATAAAGATATAAAAAAGCATAGGAGAGAGCATGTCCTGCCAACAGCAGGCAGGACAAAGCTATTTGAGAAAATAGTGCTCGGATGCTGTAATTAAAGCCTACAGAGTAACAACACATGTAACAGGGGGGTATACCCCTTTTGTAACCTCATGGGAGGTTACAAAAGGAGACAAGGCAGTACTAAGGAGGGACCTAGTAAGCCTATTGACCAATGAAAAGCCACAGTTTACAGTGGAGAATGACACAAGCCAATGAAAAATATGGGCATGGGAGTAGGCGGAGCTTTAAGTCCATACCTGGATGCAGCATGCCTCGCAGAGCAGCGCGTGTGCTGCTCAGGCTCGACCTAATAAAGAGGCAAGGTAGAGAAAAAGAAGTGTGGTTGATACAGAGGGAGAGAGTGAGGAAGATTGTGCAGTTAAAATCAGTAAAAGACAGACAGGTGAGGTAGAGAGATGCATAAAGAGAAAAGTAGAGAGAGCTGAGATGAGGAGAGACTGATCTGAAATAAAGAAGTCAACATAGAACGAGGCTAGGAAATGATACATTAAGAAAAAGAGGTAGAGAAGCAGGGGTGGAAATACAGAAATAAGCTAGTGAGAGCGGTGAGGTTGAGGAACAGATGTGGAAAGAGAGAAGATAGGTGGCGGCTGGAGGTAGCAAATGAATGGAGGCAAATTTAGACGGGAGCGAGAGAGAGACAGCTTGGGTAGCAACAGTGATTCAGTTGTAAAATTGTAAGCGCTTGGTGCCAAAGATTAGTTCAGAAGCCCTCATCCCTCACTATTGAAGACTGCGTAGTCTTGATTCCACATCATGCCTCTTTAATCCACCACCATTCACTCCCTGCATGTTTGTTTCACTCTTGGATGTTCTTTTTCTTCCCTACTTTCTCCCTTTGTCACTGTTATTTCATCTATTTCCTCCTCCTTCTTCCCCACTTTACGTTTTTGTTCTCTTCCTCTCGAAGTCTATTGAGGAAAAATAAGTGTTTATGGGCCCCAACTGCAACCACCGGCACAAATTAAGCATGGGGTAGAGACAGTTCAATTAGCGAGAGATGTGAGGTAGACAGGGAAATGAGGCAGAGGTGTGGTGAGGTAGAGAGTGGTATGGTATAGAGAGGGCATAAATAGAGGGCTGAAATCCACGTTGAGAGAAATGAAACAGAGAGAGTTGGGGAGACAGATAGACAGGTGCAGGAAAGAAAGAAGTATGTTTGAGATAGAGGTGAAGTAGATGAAAGAAAGAAAGCGAGACATAGGTGAGCGAGAAACAGTTGACATAGAGGGGGAAGGTACACAGAGATGTAAAAACACATAGCGACAGAGGAACTGCTCGAGAGCACGGGGTTAAGGTTGGGGGTACAGCTCATGTGCAGATGTAAAAATAAAAACATCTGTTTTATGCACACCTTCAGTGCTTAATTTGAGTCAGTGGTTTCTGGTTCGTGGCACCTGCACTTAATTCTCCTCCCCGGCACTTGTGACAGTCTGCCACAAGGTAGTGCTGCCTAGTTAATTTATAGCTGACCACAACAGTTAATTATTAATGCAATATACATTACAAATGACTATTACCTGCTGTCCTAGCCATTCTTATAGCTGTGGAGGCCTGAAATATTACGAATTGTCACACTTGTAGGCCTGTGATGGGTAGTCGTTGTGGTGTTACTATCATTGGCAGCATGGCAGGGGCAATGTGTGGTGCAAGCTGCAGTGACCTCCTGATGAGAACCCTGGCACTACTAAATGTTATTTATTTTTTTACAAATTAAGCACTGCCTCTGTACCGGAGCGCAGTGTCTTGAAGGTGGGGGCCCTGCGCAATTGCATTGTTTGTCAATGCTTTAAACCGACTTTACTGGTAAGACAAAAGAAAGCTGTGCCACTCAAGGGTCGGACACAAACAAGCATTGGAAAATCACAAATTCTAGCCGTGTCTGCTGCATGTTGAGATATCCCTGGCAAGTCTCAGACTCCGCCCCACCGCACTGGACTTTGAGAGAAGAAGCTTGATGACCCGATATAGGCCAATCAAGCCCTGAAGTTGAGGTTAAAGGTCATGAGAGAAGCCCGTCTGGTACTTCCACATCGCTCAACCTTAACAGCCCCGGACCGCCTGTGAGATCTGGACCGCATCTGTGACCAGTGGCAGTGTTTTTTCCCAGCAGGGATTTAATGGTACCCCGCAGAGCCGGGGAGCACTGCCTGCTGAGGCAGCTGCTGCCTGTTTATTTTTTCACACTAAACTTTCACCGCCCCATAAATAGGAAACGCCACGGATGAGACAAAATGTATGGTTCCACAGAAGGCAGCAGGAGACCCTTTCTGTCCCCCACACCACCTCGGAATTACCTGCCCCAGCAAGAGCCTGTCCGGCTCCAAAGAAACCAGTAAACTAATTCCTGGCCAGTGCCTGGTGAGGTAGCTCAGTCACTTGCATGTATGGCTGAGCAAATAACAAGCATTTGCAATGCAATAGGTCTCGCATTAGGAAAATTTGAGCTATTGGTCTTGAAAATGACAATTTTTGTATTTATGTGTGGTTTTTGAAAAGAGCTAAATTAATAGCTTTGTCATTTACAATGGCAATAGTTATAACTTTCGCAAATGTGACACCTATAGCATTTGTAATGCAACACGTTTTGTATTTACGTGACTTAGATGTATTGATATTACAAATAACAATGGCTTAATTTTTTTAAATAATTAATACTTAAATAAAAGTGATTGTAATTTATAATGGCAATAGCTTAAACTTGTGTAAATAACTTTTGTAAAGATGATGTTAAATTAATTTTATTGTGACGAAAATCCAAGAACAGAAGTGAAATATTAACATCTTTTTGTGACATTTGTAATAAAGCTTGAAACATTGAGAGAACATATTTGAACCAGTGATGCTGTGGTGGTGCTGAGTGATGTGGTGGTGCTGAGTGATGCTGTGGTTGCGCTGAGTCATGCTGTGGTTGCGCTGAGTCATGCTGTGGTTGCGCTGAGTGATGCTGTGGTTGCGCTGAGTGATGCTGTGGTTGCGCTGAGTGATGCTGTGGTTGTGCTGAGTGATGCTGTGGTTGCGCTGAGTGATGATGTGGTGATGCAGAGGGTAGAGAGGCACAAAAAACGAGTCTAACAGAGGGCAGAAGGGCAAAAAAACAAGGGAAAAACGAGTCTAACAGACGGCAGAAGGGCACAAAAAACGAGTCTAACAGGGTGCAGAAAGGCACAACAAGGTATCAGCGGGAGACACAAATAGAATGAATTAGTGCAAGAGTACATATATGTGGAGATCTCCAGATATGAATACTGTGGTACAGGGGCTGCGAGTGTGTCCGAAGCGTTTTAACGTGAAAAGAAAGGTAAACCGTGCGCATGGAGTGCTGGTGCAACCAATGTCAATAAACTTCCTGTACGATAAATGTGGCGGAAAAAAGTGTAACAACTAGTGAAACAAGTACTGGTGTGCGTCCTGGATTTATTGGACTGTGTGATATAGACGAAGAGAAAAGAATGATGGTGCACTACGGGTGTTGGGTGCGACAAGTATAAACGAGTGATTGAGGAACCATAAAACCACAAGATTGATCATGTCATGCGGAAGTATGATCAGATTAATAAGCCTCATAATCAATCCGAAGACAGAATTTACGAAGGACAAACACAAAAGCCAATGAAGAATATGGGCAGAGAGTGAAGGCAGCTTGTCTCCCATACTCTACTACTGCATGCCTCGCAGAGCGGGTGCGCATGCACGCTGCCACTAAAGCTCAACCTAAAAACGAATATCACACACACACAAAACAGGGTGGACCAGAAATGGATTAATGTTTTCTGCTATCTAATAGAGAAGTATGTCCAAAGAAGAATACTGAGATTTTATAAAAGGTTTGCAAACTCTAAAAGTACAGTTTGTGCACAAGTTACTTTATAATTATAAAAATCATATTCCTCCAGTTAAATAATAACATAATAGCATCTCATATTATTCACAAAAGAAAAAGTTACTTACCTTCTGTAACGTTTTGTCTGGTGGATATATAATCTTGCAACTTTGTCACCTTATGAATATTCCTTCAAGATGTCAGACCAGTTCAGAAAATTCCCCAGAAAGGACTCTCCAAACCAAGGGACGCCATGCAGCTCCAGCCGTGACTGCACCTCTTGACTTGACAACACTGGAATATATCTGGCGATAACCAGTGCTTACTGCTGCTGAACGCTCTCTGTTTTATGGCTATCTTTAGAAATGGAATCTGGACTAGTGTATCGTGTAGGTCCAGTTATTATTGGATGGATTGTCAATACTATCTTCACACTGTTGATCAGATAGAGGTCAGCATAGAGGACGATGGTATGTATCCACTAGTTTGACGCCATCTATCATATACTTTTCTGTCACGCTTCATGCATAGGTGCACCTTCAAGATTCTGGTCACATGATTTGAGCATTCCCCTTACCCTCACACATGACACCTAATGCTACAACCCACAACCAATCAGCCAAGCACAACCGCCAAGGAGATGTTACAGGCCTGAAAATGTAACTGTCTCTCCTAAAACTCTATGTCCCACTTCATGCTTATGCACAACCACAAGTTTGCAATGAAGTGACTGAAGTGCATTGCTGACCTTCACACATGATAGGAATGTTACAGGTCAGGGGTGAGTATGAGAGGTACCCCTTAAACGGAAGTTAAGGGAATTAGGGTTAACCAACCGTAGATAAAGGAGAGATTCCCTTGAACTGGACTAAATAATACTAAAGCTAGAAAGTCCAAAACAATAACAAGATTCACGTGTATAAAAAGAATTCTTACAGTTTATTGGTAATACAAACATTTAAAATAGTGGACAGTTAAGAGACCACTCAACACTGATTAAAACAAGATAATGACAATAAAAGATACACTTAATATTCAATATTGACCAGCAAAATTGAAACAAAAAGACAGAAAAAAAGTAAGACATTGGATTCGTACAGTACTGGGTGTATATTCGTACTCTATTTTTGACACCTAAATTATGTATTCTATAATATAGTATATCAACAAAGATGTCCGAGTTGTGAATTATACTAAATGGTGCGTCGACGCGTTTCGGTGGTTTTCCACAATATTCTCCACCTTTGTCAAGACTACATATAATATCTGTCGTCGTGTAGGGGTTAATAAAATCACCCTTAGGGTTTGCTTTTTGGAAATTGTTGGGTATCAATTGTTATCCAGATCCGAATGTGGTATATCAGAGAGATTTGCTAGCTTCATGCACCCATTTAATATCGTAAAGTCTGGCTAAGAGTAAAATCGTCCTGGTGCTAGGACATTAAGCGTTGAATATGGGCATTCCCAAATACTTAGGCCCCATAAAGCGTTCAGTCTTCTTTTCTTGATCTATTAAAACCCAGAGGCGCCTGTGTCATGTCCTCGCGGTGTGAGCTTATGGTTCTCAATTCAAGCGCAGAGGACTGCCTACTTCTCTGGTTTTGTAAGGCTCGTTTGGTTAAAATGCCAGGGGTGCTTGCATCATGTTTGTGCGATGAAAAGGGGATATTTCCCTGATAAGAAGCGAGATACTGCCTTCTTCTCTGGTTACCTGAAAGGTGGAGAATATTGTGGAAAACCACCGAAACGCGTCGACGCACCATTTAGTATGTTACAGGTCAGACCAGTATGGATTGGTCAAAGTAGTTCAGATGATTCTAGGCCATACAGCCCTCTCCTTCTGTTCTCATCACTCTGATTCCAATAGAAACAGAGGAAGCAGGAGATAAGTGGGTTTGACTAGAGCGGGAAGAATACCAACTGTGACAAAGGAAATACATTAGCAGCTTTCTTCTTATTCACAAACTGAAACGAGCTTCAAATAGATAAACTGAGGGAGCAATATGTGCAAGCTAGCATGTCCACTATGTACTAAGCCTGCTGCGGGAGGACACATAAGATGTGAAGTATGCACCTAGGCTCACATGTATCCCAATATCAGTAAACTACACAAACTGAGCAAGAGGCAAGACAAAGGCAAGAGAGCACCGCTTGAAGATCTGGACAGACATTGTCCAACCTCTCCACAATTACATAGGTTAATAGAGTGTTCTGTCCATGCAGCATTACTCAACTGCTACTGGGACTTGTCACTGTGTAACCCGTGTTGATGGGCCAGGAACCAGTGTCACTAAGAAGGAGTACTCTTTGAGTAACCCCCCTTCAACAGATCCCCACCTCACACAAAAGCAAAAGATTTGAGCACTTGCAGAGGTCATTTATAATTGTTTTGTTCACCAGAGGGAACACAGGGACAGCATGAATAAATGACAGGGTTGAACGGTAAAGCATTTTCAAGCCATGCAGTGGACTTACATCCCATTAAAGTAAACTTTTCTCATCCTAGGTATGCTATGAAATAATCAATTAAATAATAATTTTTCTTTTTCAACTCTAACTCTCATGACGATTATTCTGAGAACCTTCCAAATGTTTGTATAAGTTTCCCCAATGCATTATTTGTTTGTTAATATCACCATCATCACAAAACCAGCAGAGAGCTGGAAGAAGCATTTCATTCTCAGTTTAAGGAACACAAAGTGGATTTTTGAAAGACTGCATGAATCTTAACTACATGCAGAAAATATAAGAGATACTGAGACTCAACCACAGTACACCTATGTATCTATACGTGTAGACTCTTTGGGTTGCGTACTGGCTCATGAAATCAGTGCCACACTATTTGATAAAAAACTACAACGTATTTAACAGGATAATAATTAAAACCCACAAGTTTGGAATATCAACTAAATCAAGAGGTCAAAAGGCAAATATATAGATGCTGCCTTTTAAGAAACACATATTTGGAAATTGGATTACACAGGATATTTCCTTGATCTACTGTTCTTGGCACTTGTTTTTAAAGGAATTACACTCATCTGATGATGGCATTACTAACAACGCAGTCACAATTTAATTTGTACTTGCTAAATAAAGGCATCGGGCAAAAACATTGATTGACATTTGACTAGGTACTTAGATTGTATTTTTTTAGAGATATATCGGTTTTTTCCCATTCTGGTATCAGATTGGAATGAGGCCTTTCAATTATACTGCTTTAGTACACAAGGGACCTTGGAAAGTCCTTCTATTTTGAAAAGATCATGACAAATGACAAATATCAGAAGGCACCAGGTCAGTAGGCAACAACTGTTCCAGTTCTGGCCCTTGCTTTTAGCAAAGCATTGTTTTCAGGCATTTTATTCAGCTCTGTTCAACTGAACTGAACCAGAATCACTAATTTCAGAATACACTGGTTTGTTGTATGAAATGTTAAGACAGAAAAACAAGTTAGTGGTAATTTGCTATTTCTTAACCAAAATTCGCAATTGGGTTAAATGCTACATTTAAGGAATCGCAAAATTGCCATTCTTTAAATGCTATGGCAAAATAAGGAATCGCAAATTTTTGCGATTCCTTAATTTGCGAAATTTTGATGCATGCCAAAACATGCAAATAGACCGTTGTATGAAATGTTAAGACAGAAAAAGAGTTGTTCTGACAACATGGAGCCTTTTCGTAATGCTAATATCTGGCCCTGGTACATTCCCACGACTTTCTGAGAAAGAACGAGTAAAGAGCTGTGGAAAAAGTAAACAACTGTTGACTCTTCTGCAGCTATGTACTTGCTCTTTCTCAGAAGAGAAGAGTTTCTGTGACTTGCCCCTTAATATAATGGAATGGAGTGTGCCATGTCTTGGAAATTAACATGGAAACATTCCAATATTCTCTTGAATGCAATTGGCACCTTTAGACCTGCAAGTTTGTGTTATTCAGGTGCAAATTGCACCTACGTCAGTTTTAGAACAAACTTGCATAAGGAGATGGGTGCAAATTGTGTTCCCTTCTTGTTTGCAATTTTACCTGGTTGTAATTGGCTGTTGAAATCAGTGCTGACATAATAATCAATAATTTCAAGTGTTTATAGAACAGCTACATAAATAGTGAAGATTATCTGCTATTTGCACACCTACTGGCCACACTGTGCACATTGTCTGCTGTTTATCCAGATGCCAGGTGAATAACGGATTTTCCAGAAAAACAGTGCTGTATCTCTACTATTAGCTAGTGGCTGGGTAAATAGGGAAGTTATATGTGCCCAGTGAATGGTCAAACATTGAAGAATCCTCTTTATTCAGCCAGGTACTTAGTGGCGTTTATCTGCTATTTGCTAAGCCACCAACCAAATAATAAATAATCTGTACTATTTAGCCAACAACCAGATAGCAGAGACAATTCACTATGTACCTGATGGCTGGATAAATAGCTGCCACATTTTTATAATATGTTTGTTTGTATAATACTCTGTTTAATCATCTTAACTATCACTCTTGTTTCATTGGCTTATAAGGCATGTTAAAGCATTCTGACAATTCTGGTATGCTCCTGTTTTTGATTTGTGGTATTGATTTTTGTTTCTCTTGGATTATTTGACTGCCAAATCTGTAGGTCAGGCCAAGATTTAGTCTAGTGTTGACAGGGGCATCGTAAATTTGAGCAGTGTTATACTCTTAATGGATACCAAAAAATGCATGGCTCACCTCTGAAAAGATTGTTTTCGGAAAGTTCTTAACCTCAAAGATCGTTCTAGTGAAAGTCTAAAGGTCAAAATTAGTTTTGTGTCAGTTCACTCCTTTCCCAATCTCTATGAAGAATGGTGGTATCCACTGTGTGGTTTCAGATACACAAAGTTATTTTTTTTTCTCCAGAAGACGAGGTTAAACAATTCCCAATTGCCCAATAGCTTTGCCCAATAATCTTTGGCTACAGATGACTGACATATAACTACTTTGGACAGATTAGTGTACAACACTGAGATTGAGAATACCTGTGTGCAGAAAACATAGTTCCTGGTGAGAGAATGTTGTTTGTGCAACCATCTTTACATTTATTGTTTTCAAAGGCATTTGGAAAAAAGGCTTCCTGATTTAATCTTGAAGATGTCAATGCTAGTTGAGAACCTGTCTTTGCTTTGTTGAGTGCCGCTAAGTTTTTCTTTAGAGGAGCCTGGTGGAGCAGGGTTTCGCAAAAATGGAACCTGCTTGACCCCTTCGCTGCTGGCTTGTTTCCGCCGCTGTGCGGTAAACAAACGAACAGGGCGGGCCGTGACGAATCCCAGCCGTCATCCGCACACGAGCACCGTGGAGCGTGACGGCTGGGGTTCGTCACCAGCATGCGAAGGGTTAAACTAACCCGTAATCATATTGTAATAACTGTTGTGTTTTTGACTAAACAAAGAAGCTGCATGAGTAGGCCGCAAGGGATTCAGTATTTGCACGTCACATTCTTGCTTCTAAAGTAATGGTTAATGCTGCTTGCTTGCATTTTTGCCAATGCTGGGTAACTTTAACGGGAAGGAGAGAACGGTGGGAGGCAAACAGTGATGGTTTGATTATCACATAATTAATGAAGGTTCATTTCTATCCACTTTAGTGTGCTGAGTGAAGACGCCATTTTATTAAACTTAGCCGAAGTGGGAGGGGGGATTGCTAGGAGTGAGTTTGTTCTGCCATGATGGAGAGCAAGGGACGCTGTGTGCAGAAGATGACATAAAGGAGCGAAGGCCAGTGCATGCATCGCCTGCCAATTACTGAACAGGAGCGTGAGACTGGAGACGCCCCAGCGAAAGAACTGTGTTTTCTTAATAAAATGATATAAATTGTTGCAAGTACATGAACATTTTAATACAATTATGAACCAGACCCTGGGAAAGTTTGCGCACAAACTAAATAGTGAATAAGATGCATACTCATGATGGTGTGACAGTACCACCTCCCAAGCCCACCAATCAGTGTGCAAGTTAGAGCATAAGTGCAACATGTTTTTGGATGGACATGCCAATTTAAACCATATATTTAGGGGCGGGGTTACACACAGTAGGAGATTGCTGACGGAATGCAGCTAGAGAGAAAGGAGGGGAAGATTTGCCGCTATCCGTCGGTTTCCTGAGAGGCCTAGCTATTCCCTTCTTATCCTGTGCCTGTCCAGATTCTATACATATTCCTGATGATTCCTTTGGGAATCTTGGTCATCCCTTGGGACCAAGGGGTAGTTTTTCCCAAATTTTCCTTCAGTCTACTAGGTTCGTATATAGATTAAGTGTTTTTTTCCCCTTGAAATTATGCATTTGAGCTTGAACCTTTTGTCTCTCCACCTATCCACTCCATCAACAAAGAATGATTATGTATTTCATTAAATGAATCTATTGTCTCTTCATAAGTCTTTCTGTTAGGTAGTATATCTGTTTGGCATAAATCAATATAGCTGACCCTTATGTCTCTTACTCGATCCACTCCTTCATGGCACAATGTTGTTGAGAATTTGAGTCAAGATTTACGTATTGAACTGTCTTTCCATGAGATTTGGTGTTTATTTCTGTAATTGTGACCGAACTCATTATGAGCATTTACTTTGAAATCTAAGATAAAATTAATTTATTAACCCTACCAAGTGTCCGAATTATTTCACTAATGTATAGTCAGACTAGTCTTATCATTGCCATCAACTATTCAACTAATTGATCCATCTATCAAGTAGAGGAAGAGTTGACAAATAAACAGTTAGTTAAGGAATGATATAAACAAACACTTGAAACAAATTGACCCGGCGCAATCAGGGATTTTCTGGGTTGAATGTGTATGGGCCAAAGCAGTGATCTGTTGTGTATTGATCCCTGATCCAGAGCTAATAATACCCTATGAACGGATCTGGCCCTACTATCCTCAGCAGGCTGGTCACCCCCTACAAAGCATCCATATCCCTCCGTTCAGACAGTGAGCACCTGGCCAACGTCCCCAAATTAAAAAGGACCCGCACCGGAGGCCGACGATTCTCGGTGCAAGCGGCCGTGAGATGGAATTCCCTCCCACGCACCCTCAGACTGGAAGCCATCTACCTGACCTTTCGCAAAAAACTGAAAACGCACCTATTCCCGAAATAACTGTTCCTCCTCCCTCCCTCTCCTTACAGGATAAACAATCTCCTTACAGCGCGGGGATGCCCTTGGGTCACCAGGCGCTATACAAATCGCTAAAATAAATAAATAAATAAATAAACTTGCTCTCTGTGACAACAGACTCAAGCTATACCCACTGCCTGAAACTGGTTTTGTTTTCTTCATATGATAAAGCCATCCTACAGGAGATCCATCTGGTGTTATAGTTCATATAAATATATAGGTATTTGTAGAGTGTGACTCTAGTTAAAGAGTTTGGATCAATGAGTAGGGGCTGGAGCCCCGAGTTATGAGTCAGGATCATTTACAAAGAAGCAAGATGTTTGTGGGTCGTAAATACTAAGGCCTGAAGATGTAGTCTTCTCTGAAGAGGTAGGTCTCCAGCTCTTTTTTAAAGAGTTGGCTCTTCACCTCTTTCCTGAATAATTATTAGGGTTGGCACAGTTCTGATGTTGCAAAAAGAACAATTGCAAAAAGAACAATTGATGGACAGAATGCAGAACAATGTCATGCATTCACCCCAGTACAGAGATCTGGGCCTAAATCCATCGTTTTTGTGCTCATCATGCCATTCCAGTTTAGATCCAGCCATATGCAAATCAGTCTTGATCCTGCGCCCAATGGTGAACAGTCCAGCGGAACTGCCAGGCCAGGTCCTCCCTGGACTGGAAACAAGCAATCCTAGGACATGTTTCGGGCTTTCAGCCCTCATCAGCCAGGATAGCTTGACTCCAGTGGCATGGTGAGCACGGGACTCATGTCTAAACATACCCGTCCCACTCGGGGTGACAAATGCAAAAGAACAATTGATGGACAGAATGCAGAACAAAGTCATACATTCACCCCAGTACAGAGATCTGGGCCTAAATCCATCGTTTTTTTGCTCACCAAGCCATTCCAGTTTGGACCCAGCCATATGCAAATCAGTCTTGACCCTGCACCCAATGGGAACAGTCCAGCCCGAACTGCCAGGCCAGGTCCTCCCTGGACTGGAAACAAGCATCCTAGGACCGGTTTCGGCCTTTCAGCCCTCATCAGCCAGGATAGCTTGACTCCAGTGGCATGGAGAGCACAGGACTCATGTCTGAGCATACCCGTCCCACTCGGGGTGACACATGCAAAAAGAACAATTGATGGACAAAATGCAGAACAATGTTATTGGTCGCCCTAAGTTGCCAGGGTATGCCCAGACGTGGGTCCCTTGCCCACTTTGTCACTGGATTCAAGCTAGCCTAGCTGATGGCGGCTGATTAGCCAGAAACCGCTCCCAGGATGCTTGTTTACGGTCCAGGGAAGACATGGCTTGGCAGTTTGGGCTGGACTGTTCCCATGAGGTACAGGGCCAGACTGATTTGCATATGGCAATGTCTGAACTGGGGTGGTGGAGTGAGCTAAAGAATGATGATGGATTAAACCTGGAACAGTTAACTGGGGGTGAGTGATTGCATTGTTCAACACTCTGTCCATCATCCCCTTTTGTTTTGCACACATCTAATGTTGACGAGGAAGATGTTCCAGCTCCTGCTAGCATAGATGGAGGAGGCTTGGCACCTGCCTTTCACTTTTTTATGCAGTAATATGGCAGAAGATTGTAGATTGCTATCAAGGAAGAAACTCTTAAGTTTAACCGAGACAAAATCCTACCTTTACGACTTTTAGTATTCACAAAGGGCATTTAGGAGTATTAAAATTAGGATTCCTAACTTTACTACTCCTAAATGCCATTCGTGAATACCGAAATTCGTAAAGTTAGGATTTTGTCTCAGATTACTTTTGTGAATCGGGCCCTGACATTCTACCACTTGTTAGTCAAGCTGATAGCATACTATCAAAATATCAAGTGGAAACTGCAGGAGGGCAACAACAATCTTCACCTTCTGTTTACGAAAGCAAGTCAAAATTACTTTGGTGGTTAACATGTTACTTTTATTATTACTAGATTATTATGATTCATAACCAGTAAGCAATACACCACATTTTAGCAGTGGCAAGAGAGTATGTGGCCGGTCTCCTCTTTGCAACCTGATCAAGTTTTGGAATAACTGTGAGAAAAGTGTCAGAATCAGAATGAGAAGCCCAACGTATGAAGGGTTTAAAATACAAATTTTTCTGACATATATAATAAACTAAAAGTGAAGAGGAATTCCACAACAATGTGATGTAGAATGTTTCTTACAGTATTTCCATAAGATTCCAGGGCTGAGTGAGTAGAGAGAGAGAGAGAGAGAAACTTGTTTATTTAGACCTTGGTCTTTTAAACAGTACAGAACACACGCAATTAGGATCAAAAAGTACGGACAGACAAAATTCTACTACATCTTAAATAGATAAAATTCAGTACTTGTTAAAAGAAAATTAAAAGAGGGTGACGCCCTCAGAACACAACATACAATACGCCCTATTTTTACAGAGATCTCAAAATCTCTAAAAGGTTAAGAAGAAAAATGTTCATTTTATAAAACTTTAAAACAACTTAAAATCAGTGCCCCTCTTTCGAAATCACCCTTCCATATTCTTTTAAACCCTTCAAAAATTTACCTAATCCAATTGCAATTTCTAACGTGGGCATATCGGTAAGTAAACAGATCACCTGGGCACGTGAAGTTATCTTATGTGATAGAAATATCGGACGTAAAAATAATTTCCTTATATCATGTACAAATAAGCAATCAAGTAGAATATGCGGCATATCATGTCTTAGTCCACGCCCACAGTTACAGTTGCCTTCTGGGCCGATCAGTGCAGATTTTAATTTTCCATCTATATTCCATGGGTTGACCCCAACCCGAGTCCTAAGAATTTCATATCTCAGCACTCGGTTGGGCAGAATGTCCAAATACGGGAACCACCCATCATTAGCCCATTACTTTTTTAGCCACTGGACCGATTTTTTCTCTGACATATAATCTAGGTCCTGCGCCCTGGAGAGCCACTGGCCTTGTTCCCTAAGGGTTTTCTTAGTAAACTCGGCTATCAAGGCGTCCTGAGAAAATTTCACATTGAGGCACCCAGTTACTTTCTGGAGGGTTTTACTCACATCCTTTGCCCAGGCAAGATTACTTATTTGGATCTCATCCCTACACCACTGTGAGACCTTTAGTGTCACTCCTGGGTCTTGGCGCTTCCAGAATCTTACCAGGGCCATTTGAGATTGTACGGTCCATGAAGTTAGCCCTAGCTCCATTCTTATTGCTTGCACCATAGTACAGTTTCGTAAGGACAGTAATATTTTTAAGATTTTTCCCTCTTCCTTGTCCCACTTATGTTTACCACTCAGGTATAACACCTCTGCGCCATACAATACTTGGGGGGGGGATCATTGCACCAAATGCCTTTATCATTGGTTTATGAGTCATGTCGCCATATTCTTTATTAAACCCTTTCAACCCACATGTTGATGAAAAAGCTTTGGCTCTTTGCGCCTCCAAATGGGTGCGCCAATTTAGCGCACTATCAAACCAGAGGCCTAGATATCTATATTCCTTGACTGCCTCTAATTTGTTATTACCCAAAAACCAATTAAAATTCCTCTTGCTCTTTCCCAAACATAAAACCTTGGTTTTTTCCATATTTACAGTCAACATTTTTCTATCACAGTAACCTTTAAAAGCATTTAGTTTCCTTTGAAGTCCTATTTCTGTTTGATCTAAGATCACTAAGTCATCTGGGTATAATAGGCAAGGGACTTTGTTCCCGCTCATTCTAGGGTTTGCACTTCTTTCTACTTCAAGTGTCGCAGGGAGATCTGCCAGAAAGATTGAAAATAACAGGGGTGCCAGGACGCACCCCTGTCTAAGGCCATTCCCTATCAATATCTTGTGGGTTAGTGACCCATGCAAATCTCTAATAACCTGGGCCCAGGTTCCTCTATGGTGATCTTTCAAGATCATCAATAAGCCATCCGGAATTCCATATCCTGTCAAATCCTCCCAGAGTTTATTCCGGACCACAGAGTCAAACGCGGCCCGAAAGTCAACAAAACAGCAATGCAACTTCCCATTTTGTTCTATTGACTTCCGGGCCAAAGCCCACAGGGCAAAGCAGTGGTCTATTGTGGAATGGCCTTCTTTGAAGCCGCCCTGTTCCACTGGAATAATTACTCTCTCTTCTGCCCAAGTCTTTAGCCTACCTAATATTATTTTAGCAAATATTTTTTCTCCTATATCAAGTAGGTTGATTAATCTATAGTTCCTTGGTATGTTGACGTCCCCTTTTTTATGGATCGGTCGAATTATCGCACCCTTCCAACTACTTGGAACTGTCCCTGATTCTAGGACTACTAAAAACATTTGGGAGAAGAATTTAGCCCACCAAGATGTCCGTGACTTGATTATCAGGGCAGGCAGGTTATCTGGGCCGGAGGCCCTTGTTAAATTTAAAGTTTTGATTGTATTAAGTACATTTCTTTTTGAGAAGTCTGGTTTTATGTCATCTACCAGGCCTCTCCAGTCCCTTTGTACTTCCTCTTCAGATTCTCTCCCCGGCGGGTATAGCTCTTTCAAATAATCCTCCCAAGTACCCTCTTCTACCACGCAAATCATTAACGCAGGTGAGGTTTCTGTTGCTGAGCGGACTAGGTTCCAGAATAATCGTATATTCTTGGATTCTATTGCCTCCAACAATTTCCCCCAGCAATAATCCTTATGGGCTCTTCTGTGCTATCAAGAAGCATAGTATACTCTTTCTTTAATTTTGCAAGATATTCAGCTCTAGATTTATCACATTTTTTACGCAGACTGCGCTGTTCTCGCCTTAGTTCTCTTTTCTTATTTAAACAGGCTATATTATACCAGTTTCCCTTCCTAACTTGAGTGGTTTGTGTACTCTTGGTAATCTTTACGTCTGTTCTAAGTTCGACCTTGATACTTTGTACCACTTGGTTTAACTTTTCAATGTACCAGGCCAGATCTAGACCAACTGTGCACCCTAGAACGATTTTATGTTGGAGCCTGGTTAATTTCTCTATATTTTCTTCGGTTAACCGTGTTGTGGTGTGCCTGGGATAGTCCATCTGTGGTATAATTACTTTTTCAGCAACAATTTGATGGGAATATGCCAGTTCCACTTCTAGAATATTGTGATCACTTTCTTCTATATGGTTAACCATATAGCCCTTTATTATATCAAAGTTCCACGCTGGAATAAAGACATAATCAATGGGACAATTTTGTGTACCTTGTTAAAAGGTTTTTTTTGCCGGGCGATCTTGTGGGAACCTACCGTTCAAACAGAAGAAACATTTATTCGCTAGGTAATTCCCCAAGCTTACATCATTCGTTGTACACAGACTTTCGGGAAACTTTGCTTGAATTATATTGTAAGATTCTAAGAAGTCCTGATACATGAGATCTTGCAGCTTAGGATTAAGTTTATGGTTAAAGTGAGTGAGTACAGCATTTTGGGAGACCCTGTGAGCGACAGTTGATATCAAAAACATAATTAGAGTGTTAGATTTAGTAAAAATGCATCATGTTGGCAAAATAAGGTCATAACTTGTTAACTACACCACACATTTTAAATAATATATTATAGCGGGGATAGAAACTTTATTAAACACACACCATGTTTTGATGCAACCAAGCTGTAGCAAAGTTTCCTTAAACAGGGTTTAAGTTCTGAGAGGCAGTATTACAAAAAAAGAAGGCAGGAATGTTCCATCACACAGTAAAATAAAGACAAAGGCATACAGTTCATATTTCTTTGTGTGCCTGGAAGTTTAGGCATTGTAGTTCATACAATGTTGGTCATCATTATAAATTACATATAATGCAATTCCTGATCCACATTATTGCTTTAGTCGGAGCTCGTCAGAGAGCAGTATTGGGCGAGAAGGTTCAAATCCTACCATAAGGTGTTACACCAGAGGAGGAACTGACACTCTCCCTCTAAAGCTAGCCCTTAAGCCCTTCACAGTGGATTTTACTGTGACTTCAACACTCAACGACTATTTCTAGCCTGGGGCATTTTACCAGAGTTGTGGCCATCTCCAAACTAATTTGACTTCCACAGTGTCTTGCTTGCAATACTACTCCACAGAGGGACATTTACAAAAACAAGTAGCTTTCTAACCTTTATGCACTAGGATAGTTATAGTGATGCAACTGGCAAGGCCAAAACACCACAATTAGGAGACCATAGGGACTACAACCTAGATTAAAGCAGCCCAGCTCTCCCACTGCATAGGAATAGGCTACACCAGATGCCAGAGGCTGGCTGACTGCCACCATCAACACTCTGCTCCTCCAGAAAGAGCCTAAACAGACACGTCAGGCCACACCCGAAACAGTGCCGGATTCATCCACAGGTTGCTTCATCGAGAGAGTAATTCATTTTGTCACACAAGGGAGCCCAAGGATTTGGACTGCAGCTGAACAATGGTGGCCAGGTTGCTGTGCTAATATGGCTACATCCCGACTTGGGATCATGTTAGCTCTAAATGGATGCTTTGCTCTTATTTCAGGTATTATTAGCTCTTAAGTACATAGTCTTCATATTATAACTTGGGAGGCTTTCCAGTAGCAATTTTAATACATGCACAGGCTTTCTTTTACAATACACCTTCACGGATGTCAGAACAAACTACAAAGACAACATTCAAACTTTACAACTAAGACACCTGCAACACTTTTTTAAAATGTTTTCACATTTCTTTATAGTAGATTTAGGCAATGGAAGAAGGGTTGTCTGTGGTGGATTTTTTGTTTTGGATAAATGAGTCTGCAGTTTCTTTTATACTGATTTTATAGAACGGACATGATTTAACAATTCAGCACATCATTGGCTTCCTTCACAAAGTTAAAACTTTATAAATAAATAAATAAATAAATAATGTCATTAAAAGCCCAAACCACAACTGAAGGGGATTTAATCTTTTGCTTCCCAGCATCACATCATGCGTGTTACATATATGATAACCTACCTGCAACTGTAGGTTACAATGTTGTGTAAGGCAGCCAAGATGTTCTGGTACATCTGATTGGTCGATAAGGCGAACCCATGTGACCTCAAGGAATAATGAGGTAGTGTGGTGAGTTGTCAGCACAAGCGGTTAGCTGACACGCTGTGCCCATCTATTTAGGTCATTTCCTGCTGGCCCTTATCAAGGAGGCCCACGCGTCTTCACAGTCATCATACTGAGTAACGCCTTCCGGACCTTATGAGCACACTAGTGACGCTTTCATCCTATACATTTCTTGCCCTGATGAAGTTCATTTCATGAACGAAACGCGTTGGCTGATGTATTTTTCTATACATCTGGATTTGCCAAAATAAAGACTGTTTCAATGAAGACACTGATCGAGCTTCTTTATTAACGTTACATTATTCTGGGAGTGCACCGCTCCATTGTTCTCACAGAGTTGTCAGCACAAGCATGTTGAAGTAGGGGCTGTGTGGGTTGCCTACAACATACAACGTGGTTTGAAGGTGAAGGCAGTAAGCTGGGTCTTTAATGGGTGTACCGGTTTCCTCCTGCTCCAGTGCGGCTTCAGCCCATCTGAATACACTCCTTAATTTGATCTTACAGTGATGAGTGTGTGCATGAGCAGAGAGGAGTCCTGTGAAGTCAGGAAGTATCTTGCAATTGGGACACTACCTTGTCAATGTAAATCACCAACGGGTCTGGAGCAGGTGTCCTCCAATCTCCTTGGTCCTACTTGTGCCAATGGCGGTTTGCACAGAAGCCACAGTGAGGCAAAGCAAAGTGTGGAAGAAGCAGAGCTCAGGCAGCAGGTCAATGCTGATACGAAGGTCAGGCAGCATAGCAGCTTGTCAGCTGTATGCATGCATACGTACATGCATTACCTACGCAATCTCTGTGTTAAAGGCGCAACAGTGTTCCTCACGTAGGAACGGTAAGGCTCAGCACAATGTTGCAGCTTTTCCAGGTCTTCAATTCTATGTTTGTGTCATTGGGCGAGTCCGCTACTGCCAGTAAATAGAAGCTAGTCATTGGCAATAAAGCACTATTTCTAGCTGGATAAGCTGTACAGTGAATAAAAAGAAGTACAACCTGTAACTAATTGGATGCCAAAAGCTGGTTCCTGGCAGCAGGCGGCATTAAAAGCACTGGCTGTGACATTCAATTAAAAAAATATATGAACAGGTGCTAAAAGTACAAATACTTATGAAAACTAAAGCAAGAATGTACAAGAGAAGTTGTGGGTTGGTTCTGATTTGTTTTTGAGCAAAACAATGAATATTGTCCAAAAAGTGTCAAAGAAATGGGGTTGTTTACTGGTACATGAAAAACCATAAAAAGATGCATAAAAATAAGAGGACAGCCTTCTACGGATGTTAATGTCATCAGCAATAAGAATGACGAGAAGAGGTATAAAAGCACAAGGTGATACTAAGAAAGAGAGATAGAAAAAAGTTAACCCAACACTACAGGTGCTGAAGCTTTAATCACCTAGACAATCATACATGGCCTTTAACGTTGAAGAATGTATGTAATAGGTGCAGGAAAAAGGACTTCAGAAATGGCTGCATTAGAGCAAGCTGTAAGATAAATTGAGTGGCAAATGCAAATGAAGAGGGGTAGTCAGATCTGATTACCAATGTTGTTCTCCATGACAGAGTTGAAAGAGGATAGTGTAGAGATTTTCCAAAGTATATTATTCACAGAGACTGGAAAGATGTTGACGTAATGTTGGGTTCAAGGGCATGGTTCACCATACGCATGAATCTAACAAGTTGACAAGTTATAGGATAACAGTTAATAATTTCACACAGATGTTCATCAGGGTCAGTACACAGGTAATTAAATAGATCTCACTGGTTAGTTAACGGAAGAAACTGAATCACGAGAAATAAGAAAACTGTGAAAAGTGTATGAGGTGGAGAAAGGTGATCTGATTTTGGGTTGATCCCATGAAGATGTGATGGGAATCAGGTTGGATCCAAAATCCTAATCCCTGGGGTGCATAATCGAAGAAGAGTGAGAAGTACAAGACCAACTATTAGAGTTATGTGCCTGGAAAACAGGAACAGGAAATTAGTGAATATGATAAGAGCCTCAAGGGAAGGTTCAGCATATCTGTCAGTGACAAACTTTTGAAATTCAAAAGTTTCAAACACCAAATAATGGTCAAGGAGAATGCCATTCCTGTTATGTACAGGATTAGAAACTAATCACTCGCTTACAGAGACAGGCTAAATAGAATGCTGGAATATGCCTAAAAAGAATGAATGAACTAGTTTAGACCCCTTCGTGGGTGGCGACAGTCATTATTTCTCTCAAAGGATCTGTGTATTCGATGGCGTGCATGCCTCTATGTAACCTGAACACCACCACCTGGATTGCCAAATCAGCATGAGGCAATCTTTACACTGACAGAAGCTTCAGTATTGTCCATATTGGATTTGGTAGGTGCACCAGATTGAACTAGATGAGTCATGAAAACATCTGTCTACGTTTGTGATAACAAAACACATGCTGAATCTCATGGATTCCTGTTGGCATGGCCACCAATACATCTGTTTCCTAGCAATCAATGAAGGAAACTTGGATGAGTTTTGCAGGTGCTGTTGCTTTCTGGGAGAAAAGTCTAGTCTCTGGAAAGAAGCATCTTGAACATGATAGGAACTTGGATGATGTCAGTGGCATAACGAAACTTGAGGGGTCTCCCTTCAAAGTACGAGGAGGGGGCTCCCCACGCTCCGGACCCAGACAGGAGCTTTCAGACCAGGGGCCTGACGCAAATTTTTTGGGGAATGAGAGGCAACAAAAATTTGTTCAAATTAAAATTGTACAATCAAATTGACGAAGTGAGTCTTGTGTAGGTATTCTTCTTTTATTTTCAGTCGTGTTATGGTATGCACAGAAGAATCAGCCAACGCGTTTCGCCCAAAGGATGGGATTCTTCAGGGCGAAAGGCAGTTGAAGATGCACGTAATTCGTCAAGGATTAGCCATTTGGAACGTAGTCAGTAAACAGTCTGTATTGTATTGCGCAAACTCCCGTGTTGGAGAGTGTTCTATGATGACAGAAAGGACCTTATGAAAAAGAATGCTGGGTCTGAGTAAGGAGCCGTGTCCGGATGAGATCCTTCTGCCTGCAAGCCTGGAGCCTGGACGCCTGTGCACCATGCCAGACAGGGCCACCTTGGAGCTCGGGGTCGCCCACACCGCAGGAGCTGTAGGGGCTATTGTTACGCCACTGAATGATGTTACATGTTTAAATATTGAAAGTTTTTATCTAAAAAAATGATGATGTCTGAATATTGATTGCGAAAATATTGTGTGGACAGAATATCATGTCAAAAATATTGAGGGCCAAAATATCGAGAGGGTTTGTGCAAATAGATAAGTATAGATCTAGTATTCATAACTCCACATCTATGTACCTTGAAGATATGAGTATCTTCACTGCACGTAGGTGTGGAGTTAAGTATAGTAAAACTTTTCTTTCCCATAGAAACTTACCTTCACAATATTTTTGTTTTCTATAGACTTGACACAATATTTTGTCTAAATAATATTTTTTCCTGGAAATTTTGTACAAATCCCAAAAAAGAGAAAATGTAGGTTAAGTTGCACAAAAGTGGAATGTTTGAGTCATAGCATATTGAGGAATGGAATCAAACCTAAATGCACCCATGTCAAAGTGAAGCTCCGGTTCCACTATCTAAAAAATGACTGGTTTGCTTCTGACTGAGTTTTACTTCAAGTTCATTTAAAGGATACTCGAGCAAGTTAGAACGTCTGAGAAAGCTGCTGAAGAACAAAGGAAAGGTTGAGAGGAGGAGAGAACTGAAATGTGCCTTTGAGAATCTTAAGGATTAAACTCTCAGCGCACAGCACCTGGAATCGTTTGTGGACGGCAAAGAATTAGGATAGTGGTTGATACGAGCAGCTGTAGAGTGGGTGCTGTTTTGATGAAGGTGATTGAAAGTAGTTGCCATTGAATGCAGGGGCGGTGGGTGACATTTGAAAGTTGTGGGGCGCAAAGTGATCAGCATACAGCACCGTAGCGAGCGAGCGGAGCGAGCGAGCCCGAACCCCAAAAGGTGGGTTTGTGGGGGGTAACCCCCCCATGAAAATTTTGAAAAGAAAGAAGAAAAATCGTGCATTTTCAAGCAAATTTGAGAAAGCAGGAAAGTTAATAAAGCAATTGTGAAAGTGCAGTTATTACATTAATAGATGGCATAACGTAGGTAGCTGCTTATTCAGTATAACCACAGAGCTTCATACATTCCATCCTATTATGCTCTGGTGCTGAATTCAGCATCCCACACACAACTGACTGAACAGTAGACAATTGCTCAACCTCAGTGAATGGGTGAGAGTATTCTGCTTAATTCAGAAACTCTGTCCATCACCACCCCTTGTTGTTAAATATTTTGTCCACCCTAAGCGTGGAAGGGTATACTCAGATGTGAGTCCCTTGCTCATTGCACCATCAGGATTCAAGCAAGCCGGGCCGACGGCTGAAATGCCAGAAACCGGTCCCCGGAAGCTTGTTTCCTTCCCAGTGTAAGAATTGGCTTGGTAGTTTGGTTTGCCCTGTTCCCATCATGCACTGGGACAGGAACAGACTAATTTGCATATAGCCAGGTTCTGAACTGGGATGGTGCAGTGAGCTAAAAAACGGTGTTGGATCTAGCCCTAATCTCTTGACTGGGTGAGAGTATTCTGCTTAATTCAGAAACTCTGTCCATCACCACCCCTTGTTGTTAAATATTTTGTCCACCCTAAGCGTGGAAGGGTATACTCAGATGTGAGTCCCTTGCTCATTGCACCATCAGGATTCAAGCAAGCCGGGCCGACGACGGCTGAAATGCCAGAAACCGGTCCCCGGAAGCTTGTTTCCTTCCCAGTGTAAGAATTGGCTTGGTAGTTTGGTTTGCCCTGTTCCCATCATGCACTGGGACAGGAACAGACTAATTTGCATATAGCCAGGTTCTGAACTGGGATGGTGCAGTGAGCTAAAAAACGGTGTTGGATCTAGCCCTGATCTCTTGACTGGGTGAGAGTATTCTGCTTAATTCAGAAACTCTGTCCATCACCACCCCTTGTTGTTAAATACAACCTCAGTGAATGACATAAATGTAAAAGTTCTATAGCTCACTCACACCCTCAACCACCCAAAATATAAACTGCAACGAGTCGGTGGAAACTCAACTGCAATACTGTAATGGTCCTTTAATCCAACAGGTACATTCACTAAGGACAACACAGAACAAATCTATAGGTCCATAGACCCATCAAAAAACAATTGACTACTGTGGCTTTTGTCTGTGGAAAGCCCAAACTGTGAAGAAAGCCAAGCATGTACTACCGAAACATCTGTGAGGCAGAAATGGCCAATTCTAATGCTGATAACATAACACTTATTTACAACCCTGCTGTTTTACTATGTAACCTTTTTCGATATAGAAATGGGGTGTAGAAGATTATGGTAGTTATAAATAGTTGAGCTTTTTTGTTAGATATATAAAAGCGATAGAAAACGGAGCAAGGTTTTCTTATATGTTTTCTAATGTGACTGTTACATTTTCATTTAATGCTTGTGAGATCTTAGTCAGAGAAAGTGAGAGAAATTAATAGGCCGAATTGAGGGGAACGTTTTCTCCTCTACGTGTGGACTATAGTGGCACTCTCTGGCGAAGCACTGGCATTGGAGTGAGGGGCAATGTGAAGCTGTTTTTAGAAAGAAGGTCAGGTCAGGTCATTGAAGGTGGTGGGTTACTGGCGCTAAAGAAATTCCCACAGTTTCAGGTTTTGATTTCGAGGGTCTCAGCAGGGCTGGCTCCCAGAAGAAGTGAAAGGGTAGAAAGGGTGGAGCGATGCCAGCTCGGAGCACTGGAAGGCGTGGATGCTCAGGGGGCATTGCCTGGCATAGGAGGACTTGACAATGTAAATTCAAGCTGTCAGCAGCCGCCGCTGCGACACCCGCCAGCCCCGGGTTTCGAGGAGCACACAGTGAAGCTTCCTTTTACGTTGTTTTTAGAGCAGATGATGGTGCATGGCAACGCAGGTGTGGCTGGTCGAAGCAGCGTCTGGCAGCATCAGTGCCACACAGATGGCGACAAACTGAAGCGTGCTCTTTGTAGGATATGGTGCCTCTGCAGTACAGGAGCCAGGGCAGGTGGCTGATTCCGGCCGGCACTGCAGTGCATGTGTCAGCCCTGAAGTGGGTGGCATGGGCAGTCTGGCCTTAGCAGCTGCAGCATTAGAGGTGCCCGCGATAGAGGGCGGAGGGAGAATGCTGTGACCTGTGCAGCCGATGCAGCAATGTGTTCACCGGAGTGTGGTGCAGCTGCTGCAGGGCAAGTGCTGCCCCGATTAAGGGGGGGGGGGGGGGGGGGGTAGAGAAGGGTCTGGTCATTGCAGCCATATTAATGCAGGCGTCAGTCCACGTGCCATTCCTGCAGGAGGCTGCCATGGATAGTGGGATGACCTTTACAACCGCTGCAGTACAGCTTGCTGCATTAAAGGGCTGACGAAGTGTAGTGTGGCCCTTCAGCCGCTGCAGTACATGTGACAGTAACAGTCGGGGTGTAGAGTGGCCCTCCAGCCGCCACGTGCCAGCACCAGACGGGGTGTCATTCCGCATATATATTGCAGCAGTGCAACACAAGAAGCTCTTGTGATAAATCACCTTCCCAAATGTCATGCCACTTACTCGTTATACTAAATAGCTTGAACGGCAAAGCTTTAACTCCTTCACACACCTTGCTATGCTGTACCAAGGGTAAACAAGCATTAGGAATGCATTATGGCCCATGTTTGTTAGAGATAATGGCATTGTAAATGGCAATGTGTTTTAGGCATGTGTTTTGGAGTGGAAGCATGTGGTGTGTGTTGGAGATATGCGTGTTGGATTGTAATGTTATCAATGGTGGCATGCTGAACTTTAACGCATTATCTTTAAAAGGTAAAGTGCAGCATAGTGCGAGAGGTACAATATTAATTGGTGTGTCCATTGATGGGTGGCCTTCTAATGTAATTAAACTGAAAATATGACTCTCTCCTACATTTCTCTGAACAGGCACATCTACGAGTTCACCACAAGATGACTACAGCAAGCATCCGAACCTCACTTAAGAGATCAAAATACTTCCCACTACCCCACTATCTACAGGATACCATTATCCATGCATATCAGAGATGCAACTTAACCACATAGACAACACCTTGAGGTCTCTTTGGCCGTATAAAAGCATAGGAAAACAATATACAAATAACCACTTTATTAACCACTGGTCTTGGGTACCAGAGTACAGTGCTACTACCCGTTAAGAGTTCCAATGCATCGTCTGGGGTACTAAGCGCAATATAAATGCAATTCGAGTACACAAATACGACAATATTAATTGTACACAATGTTGTGAAGAGGGAAATTACTACATTCATGCGGCAGCTCTTCTACAGGGAAATTTACCCCATCTGCACCCCATACAGAAACCATTTCCCCTCCACCAGTTTTGCAGGGGGTCCCTTCCCATTCCCACCTTGGAAATGTATTTACCGTTGCCCTTAACTGGAGTACAAAACAGTCAGTTTGCAGGATGTGATGGGTAAAAGGTTTGAGAGTACCCACACAGCATTGCGCTGGTGGAAGTTCACAACATTCTAAGAGTATCCCGCCGCAGAACGCCCATACCCGGCCCATGGAGTAAGAGTTTTACCTTCTCAGGATATATTACACATGGGTAAATGTATTTAAGAGTGCAGGCTAGCCTTTGATGAGGAACTAGCACAAGCTAAACAAGCCATGCTTGTGTAAGCTGAACACGGGATAAATTATATTTTGAATCGGTCTCTCTCATTAAAATAGACCTTTGCTTAGTTTGCTATGAGCTAATGTTTACTTGAAAGTCACTGGCGTCTCCCATTTTCCCCTTGCATTATTATGCATAAAAATGCCACCTTATGACAACATTCTAGAGAGGTTTCACTTTATTTGCATTGGAAAACAACGTGGGGACAGACAGGTACAGTAATGTTGTATAACCACTGATGTGGTCACGCAATACATGATTTACATATTTAGCACCATAAACCAAACGCTCTCGATGCTTGTTGCACTTATAGATTGTATGGTGCAAGTTATAAACTAGTTTTTAAAATCTGTGCAAAAACTGCTCTTTACAGGTTTACATTCATGCAGGACAGAACCAGCCTTTCATCCTACTGAGACGAGATATACCAAGATCAAGTATAAAAGGCTGCCTCAGCAAATCTCACCCCCTTCTCGCACTCAGCACCCTGCAATATCGGATCGGATGTCCCCTCTTTGAGCAGCATTAGCCTAATGCTCAAAGAGGGGACATCCGATCCGATATTGCAGGGTGCTGAGTGCGAGAAGGGGGTGAGACTTGCTGAGGCAGCCATTAGCTAAGTACATTGTGAGGCCATAGCCGGCACACCACATGCCCACTTCTCCCATGCAACACTCAGATACTACATCAAGCACAACAGGGTTCACTGTGCACTGCATCGTGTTACACAGGGAACTCTATTAGGAGACACTGCTCAACAGGAAATAGTTGGCCACTGGAAAACCATAAAGAGAAGACATTGCATTACAGTCAAGAAGATGCGTTTAAGAAATTCATAACTAGCCACTCGTCAGAGGCACACAGCGTAGAGTGTTACTTACTGTACTCGAGTCAATGACGGTCCGGACGGTCGACAACAAGTCAGTCAACAACGGGGGACGAACAACTCAGTCTCTGAAGTCAAGTGACGGTCTGTTCTGCTGTCTGGGCTGGCTTGCGCGCACGAGAGACGAGACAGAGAGGGAGCCCCCGCCCCCCTACAGAAACTTAAGTACAGGAATCTCCACGGCGTGCACGTCCCCGAATCATGGCCAATCACTGAATGGCTTCACATGCTGAAGTCACAGTGATTGGCCATGACTGATAAAGTGCTGAGCGGCGTCGGCTAGCCTGAGCCCAGTGTGCCACCCACCCACGCGCGGCATCCAATAATGGATTGCCTCCTTTTGGCGCGGTGAACCAGCCAATCCTGGCGCTGCATAAGCGCCAGGATTGGCTAGGGGGGCACACAGACTACTCGCCCTGGCACCTTCTGAAACGACCAGCCCCAGCTAAAGACACACCCCCCCTGGCCCCTTCGGTCTTCTTACCAGGACTTGTGCTAAAGCGCATGCGTGGGCAAGATTCCGCCGAAATTCCTCATGCGCAACCAGGCCAGCAGAGTCGACTCGGCGCAGTCTCAGACACTGGTGATGACGTAAGTTGTAACCCAACCCAGCCCCACCCCCTGCGCACTCCCGCTGCCATCAGGGCTTTCCCGGAACTAACCCCCGATTGAAGCGCTGCGCTGCGCTTCATTTTGCTCTCTCTGCACTACAGCCGCAGGTGCATCCACCAGGCTTAGTGGGGCTACGCCCCTACGCCCCAATGGACGCAACGCGGCTGATTGAATGGTTCAAGAACCTTGAGGAAAGTGGAACAGTAGTATTCTGATACAGAGAGGCAACTTAAAGCAAGCTTGCGGGGAGAAGTGGAGCATTTACAGGAGAATTTATAGGATATTTCTGTGGAGAACTAGGGGGCATATTACCAACGATTAGCGATATTTATCGCTAACGAGGCTTAGCAACGAATTTGTTAACGCTAAGCATCGCTGGAAATTATCACAGAGATAACTTGCTATTAGCAAGGATTATCTCAGAAGTGATAAAAATCCTTGCGCTAACTGCCAAATGAGAGATTATCGCTGGAAAACCAACGATAATCTCTCGAAGTTTGGCGTTAGCTTGATGATAGGGGCTCACAAACTTAGCCATGATATCCACCTTCCATAGGATATCATGGCTAAGTCAGGAAAATACCAGGTGAAAAAAAAGCAGCGCTAACCGCGGTTAGCGCTGCTTTTTTTATCACTAACAGGGTTAGCGAAATCCTTGATAATAGGAGAAATGTCGCTTAACAACATTTCTCCTATTATTTTTCTCTGGAACGCCCCCTTTGCATCTCATTAGAGATGCAAGGAGAAGCGTAGAGAAAAAGGGTGCTAACATGCGAATTTGCGTGTTAGCACCCTGTTGCTGATAGGGAGATAATTTTATCTCCGCTTTCTTGGCTTTTAAAGCCAAAAAAGCGGAGATAAATACCATGATAATATGCCCCTAGATTTGCTTGTGGAAAATGCTTTCATCAAATAGGGGCACAGCAATAATGGAACGACTAACCAAATTGTCTGCAAAATTAGCATCCATCCAATACACCACAGAGCCCGCTCCAGGGCAACATATTTACCCTTAGCCAATGCGCACAGCTCAAAATGCAGTATGCAAAGTAGCATTTACAGTGAAAGACGTCAAATGTATGTGATCCAGCGGTGACCAGTCCCTCATCTTGTAGGCATAGCGGGAAAGAGAAATGAGGGTCTATAGTGTCCTCAGCTCAGTCGTGGAAAATTGGGGGTGATAAGATGAGTATAAGATATATCGTAAGATGAACGAATTTCATAATGATTATTTTATAGTGTGCAGGATGAGTTGGCAGTAGAAGTACATATATCCTTGAACCTCAGTTATGAGCTATGAATTGCACTGTACTGAGTCGGCTTTACCACATGGCAAATCCACATGCAAATGTATTATCATCATGCATTAAATCCACCTAGCAAAGCGAGAACAACTTTCCTAGGCAGTAAGTACTGTATATATTACATTGGTCTACTTAGCATGATGTGGGGGATAACCCAAGCTCCGTTCAATCAATTGACAACTGTTTAAAACATGTTAATTATTCTTTTATTGCGATTTTTTTTAAAAAGTGTGGCATATGAATATTCAAAAGACATTTGTGCATAAGTGCTTAAACATCAGTTACGGTGTATTTACCATGAGTTACGAGCGGTACGCACTTTATACACAACAACACAATAAAAATCAAACATAATACATGTACAACATAATGGACCACGATTCAAATATACAATTGATATATTTTAACTTCAGGTAAAAAATTTCACACAGTTGATATTTGGTGGCTAAAGGTGACAAAATCTCACCTAGCACCATGCAATTAAGAGTTAAACTCCAGGGGCCTCATTTATGAGGCTGTGCGCCACTTTTACGCCACCGGTGCGTCACTTTTTGTGACGCACCAGTGGCATAAAAAATGTGCCTTGTTGCGCCATATTTACAAAATGATGCATCTAGGTAGATGCGTCACTTTGTAAACCCCTGCACCACATTATACCTGCGCCAGGTATAATGTATGCAGGGGGGCGTTCTGACGCAAGAAAGAGTCATAGAAGTGACGCAGTGAAATCTATAAGATTTCACTGCGCCACTTCTAGGACGCAAATGCGTCAATTTCTTACGCCTGCCTCACAGCAGGCGTAAGACTGAAACAGGCCCTTTCACATGGGACTTGCCCCATGTGAAAGGACACATTGCTGGAGTTGCGTCACTTTTGTGACACACTCCATCAATGCGTCACTTTTGCACCATACAGATACGTCAGAAATACTGACGTATCTGTAACTCCTTGCGCCATGATGCGTCATACTGTAAATATGATGCATCACTGGTGTCGCAAGGAGGGCGCAGTGAAAAGTGACGCATCGCTGTTTTCACGCAGCGATGCGTCACTTTTCATAAATGTGGCCCCAGGGAAGTGGTAATTATTTTGTTGGTTCTGGTTTCCCAGAATTTGCCATTACATGGGTGTTTTCAGCATACATTTACCACCAGCTCTTAGCAGGGGGTAAGTGTGTGTGTGGGGGCTGGTGTGTGAGGTGGGGGCGAAGGGGAATTGTTTTTCTAGTGCATTGTTTGCTTCCCCCTTGTAAAAAAAACAGGAATGAAACTTAGCCTCTGCTGCAGCGAAAGTCTCATGGGGTTTTTCCAGCAAGTTTTACCAACTGAAAAACCAAGCCAGGTTCTTTCACACCTGGAAATACTGGGTGTGCAAAAACCAAACCGCCAATAATCATATAAAGCGAAATTAACTCAGGAAATCATAATGTTCCTCAAACATGTTTTCTGCAGGAAAGTGTTGACAAAATGTTTTTTTTTTTTACATTGGTCCATATGGGTGCAGAGTCGAAAGTGTAATTGCGTATGTATGAAATTAGCCAGGGAGCAATTTCTGTGTATTATACCGAAGCAAATGGATAAATTGAGAGATTAAGCAGTAAGGGAATCAATCCAGTCAGCAATAAAGGGGACACTTTGTGGGAAGAAGATATTTATGTACAGAACCATATTAGTTATTAAAGGGTCTAAAGCCAGATTCGAGATTGGTCCCATGTTGGAAGAGCGAGGTGGTTGTATCAAAGGAGCAGTGGTTTATCATGTGATTAGGACAAGGGTACTGGAGTATCTAGGGAAGACCCGGTGGCAATTTCATCTTAAAAGAGGAATCATTAGTAGAGCGGAAATCAGGATAGGTCCAATGATATGAGTTAAGTTACCTTCATGCACTGGAGTAGGCACATCTAGTTGGTTGGATCCACTTGTTGAAGTGTTGAATAAGGCTGTGAGAAATAAAGGCTGAAAAACATGGAATACGTGTAAGAATTCAAGTTACAGAAGTACTCACCAAGTAGGGAGATATGGCTTGACGATAAGCAGAGTGTATTTGGCTGCTGTGGAAGAGGAGCTGGATCATTTAAGTGGTAGCCGAATGTTGTACTCAGCACACACACTTTGTGTAGTTTCTACAACAGTTGCATGGGGTGACAATCATGCTTCACTTGCTGTTAGACCTAATGTGGGGAGTTGGAGCAGACCAGGAATGTTCAAGGATTTTGTGTTGCAATTTATTATTTATTTACATAGCCCTGGTGAGAGATAGAGAGAGAGACAGGGGGGAGGGAGAGAGAGAGAAAGAAAGAGAGAGAGAGTGTATATGTGTGTGTGTGTGTCTGTGTGTGAAGCATGTTTGTGGGCAGGCTTAACTCATGCTGTGAGTGTGTGTGTGTGTGTGTAAAGGTTTTCTTTTCTGTAAAGGGCAGGAAGTGCGTAGTATGTTGATGACAAAAGTGTTTGCACCATATACATTGTGTGGGATGCCTAGATCTTAGAATGAGTTGTCTCGGTCAAGAAGGAGCTAAAATTTCTTCATTGCTCCCAGTTAAACATCAGTCGCAATTTAAAGCCCTTTGTGCGGTTTACAAGGCTCGAAAGGGAACTGGCCCTGACAATTTGAGACAATGGTTTCAATGGTACATTCCCAGTAGAATCTTGCGCTCTAGGACAGCAAAACAAGTGGCTGTTCCCTCAGTAAAAAAAGGCAGTTGGGGTGGTAGGAGTTTTACTACCTGTTCCGCAAAAGCTTGGAATAATCTACCATTCCACCTCAGAAATGAAACTGATCTCCTCTCCTTCAGGAAAGGGCTGAAAACCTGGAAGCCTCAGGAAAGGGCTAAAAACCTGGTCATTTACGTTATAGCCACTTACTCAACAGTAACCATTTAGGCAAGTGTTCCGCGCCAGGACACCCTAGGGTAACCCTTGTGCTTTAGAAGTTATATTAACATAACAGAACATATAAACATCGTCGGCCAAACAATGGCACTTATCTGCCCGTCAAGAGGGCATCCTTACATCAATTTTCCTGCTGTGACAAAAAAGCTTAATTATTTTAAAATTCGCTTCAAGTCTCCAGTCTAAGAGTACTTGATAAAACAAAAGCCTCATTTTTTAACAAATGATGAGGGTCTGGAAACACATTTCAAAGAAGTCATTGGGTGCCATGCATATTTTTATGTACAAGTTTTTACATTGGACAGGCTTTGGACTGAGTGATTGAAAGATATATGCACTAAAACATGAACGTTTTGAAAAGGATTGATACTTAAAGTCCCTGATTTTCAAATGAAGGTTGACAGACACGATTTCAAGATACCTGCATTTGTCATCATAAAACAAACATGATCTACATTTTACAAAAGAGTTACAGTTTACTTAGGGAGTGAGAATCAAAGTATATGCATTTGTGCACCTCTGGACAGGCACTACAGAGAGGAAAAGGCCATTGAGTGCCAAGGGTAAACATCCTTTACAACGAATTTATTTCCACGCAGTACCTTTATAACGCAGGAATTACAACGCAAGTCGTCACAACGACTTGCGCTGGAAGGCGCTGTAGGATATGGAATAGTTTAATTTACTATCCAAAACCTTGCCTACTATCCACGGAGACTGGAGTTGGAATAGTAAATTAAAATATTCACTATCCAGCGCCCCCCAACGCAAACCTGCGTTGTAAAGGCATGCGTGGAAAAAGCATGCGTTGTAACGACATACATCCGTGCCAAGACTGTCTCTGTCCTTGACTACAAAATACTAGCCACTCCTCACGTGTTACACTCGCCATCATCTCACTTGCCCTACAGTAAACTCTCTGAGACATACACTTTGGCAAGTTCCCAGGCTGCTCCCATTCAGGAGTGTCGTCACTGGCTCTTAAGAGGAACAATTCTTTCCAGCAGTTTCACATACCATGTAGTCTACCAGTTCAACTACCAAGCTCCCAGAGACCACTGGATTTTTGGCAGCTGCACTGGTCTACAATCTTTCCTGCTTGCATTTGTTTTAATGTATGAAAGCAACAATATTGTGCAGACATGAGCGTCCCAAAAGCTTTCTGCAAGCTGTTCTCTCCTCTTCACACGTGGCTCGGCCTCCCCATAAACACTTGTTTTACATCTCACTAAAAACTGCAGGTTGCGTCCATCAGCCCAGTGCCACATGAATAATAATCTTGGCTTAGCATGTTGAGTCTGCCTTGTGTTTTTTTCCATTTTGCAATGTTTGTTAGGCAAGTGGTTCCCAAACTTTATAGAACCACAGCTCAATTTTTAGAACAACAAACTTTCGTGACCCACCTAGCTTTGAGTGACATGAGGTGAGGGCGATTTTGTAATGTAATAACAATTGTTTGTAAAAGTCACAACCTTGACCAGGTTCTTCAATATTGGACTGTGCCCAAGATACTCTTCTGCCTATAAGAGTGGCAGATTGTAACGTGCGGGGGCACGGAGGTCAGGGAAGACTTGTGCATGTTGGGGGGGAAGGATGCTATTGCCCCCTCTCTCACACACACACACAGGTTTGTTTGATCAGGGGCTGGGCTCCTACCAACAGCTCATACCCCTTCAGCATCTGACAGGTCCAGTGTTCCTATACCTGGAATTATGGTTCTGGAGTTTACGGATGCGATAATTCCATGCCCATATACACTTGAAATTGTGCGTGGCATCATTTCGCCTGGAATTATGGAAAATTATGGACAAAACAAAGTTAATGGTGTTCCACAGGTCAAAGGCCATGAGGGGGAGGGTTCACATGAATAATGTCCCCTTGGAACAGACTGACACCTTCACTTATTTGGGGTTAACTCTTGGGAAGAAATTGAGGTGGAAATCCCAGACTGACCTGCTGACACTCAAACATTCCCAACTTGCAGGAGCATTGTTAGAAGAGCATAGGCTTTCCAAGACTAAGCCCATAGCCCCGGCACTTGAAATATATAACCTTAAAGTAGGTTCTTCAGTATTGTACGGGGCGGAACTATGGGGTTTTAATGACTTATCCTCCATGGCGGCTGCCCAAAACAGATTTTTAAGTGCTTTGACTGGCCTTCCTCAGTCTACTCCACTGTGGCCTTTATATCTGGATTTGGGATGTAACAAAATCATGGACCAGGCATGGTTTAGATCGGTAGCTTTCTGGAGAAGACTTTGGACCACTCTGGAGCTCCCCCTGTATGCCCAAGCTTTTTCCGAAGTCAGAGCATTGGGTTCCACAACTAAAATACCCTGGATAAGGAATCTAAAGCACACTCTGATTAGTCTCAGAATGAGCAAACTGTGGGAGGGTCCAGAAGTTGCTGCTTTCCCCCGCTAAAAATGACTTGAAAGCTGCCTATTGAAGTATGGTTAGATTGCATCAATTTACACAACACCATTGCAGCTCCTTGACATGTGTTTTTATCGATCACAAACACGAGCCAAAACTAGAACCATACTGGGACATCATTACAAGACCTACTGACAGAAAGTTGTATCATCAGTTCAGGGTGGGTTCTCTTCCTACCAAAGTGTTTACCAAAAGCTGGTACCCCTCTGCAGATGACAAATATCCTTTTTGTCCAGCCGAGATTGAGTCACTAGCTCACATTTTCTTTGAATGCCCTCCCTATAGGTTACCTAGGCACAAATGGCTGAAACCTATCCGTAAGAACATGGGCATCATTGTAGCTATGGAGGCTCTTAGGATTTTGAAAACCAACACTGATGACCCTATTGTCATAGCAGTGGCTATATTTCTGAGTTGGTTGTGGGTCATTCAAGCGAAAAAGTTGAGGGCTTGCTAACACAACCTCATACTTAATATATAGTCTCTGCCCCCCCCCGTAGGAGCTACTCCCACCAATTTGCCATAGTCTACAGTAATTCACATGTATCATGCCCATATTCCTTAATTTTCTTTTGTGCCGGTTGTAAAAGTTCTGTGATTTTAGCTATTTATATGAAGTATGATCCGTTTTACAGACAATCTGAGGTAATATCACACTGTATGTATCTCTTATCTATTTTATTGATTAGCAGCCAGATTCATCAAGCTCAATTGCGCTCGCAAAGGGCCAGATTCTGAGAATCTGGCCCTTTGCGAGTGCAATTTTTGCATTTGGGATTCATCATCCCAAATGCAAAATTCGCTAATAAAGAATTCGCACATTTGCGAGGAATTGCATTTAAGGATTCTCTATTTGAGATTCCTTAAATGCAATTCATTAACCATTTTTACATTGCGAATTCGCAATTTTTGGTCGCTATTTACCACGTAGTCTGACTTCGTGGTAAATAGCGAAAAAAATAGAAAAAAGCACTTTAGTGCATTTTTCTCATTTGCATGTTACACACACACATGTCCTTTGGACATGTGTGTGCGCAACACCTGTGTAAATTTGCATATCAGGGGTGCTACAAGGTGTCCTTTGGACACCCCTGGCACCCTTGAATTCGCATCCTTATTTGTGATTAGCTAATTGCTAATCGCAAATAAGGAATAACTCCCCATTCATTCCTATGGGCCTCTAGGCCCATAGGAATGAATGGGAAGTTATTCCTTATTTGGGATTAGCAATTAGCTAATCGCAAATAAGGAAGCTGTAGGAATCGCAATAAATATTGCGATTCCTACATGAATCCCGTTTTGCGAGTCTGTAATAGCGATTCCTTATGAATCGCTATTATAGACTCGCAAAACGGGTCTTTGATGAATCTAGCTGTAGGTAATTTTAACGGTTTTACTGTTTATTGGTTACAGTGGTCATTTTGGTACGGTGCTAGGCCATATGTTTTATTGATGCATGTTGTCTTTTATGATTTTTTTAAATCGAAATAAAGACATAAATAAACTGAAACTGAAACTTTTGCTCTGAATGAAACTCTGCTACTCCTGAAGAGGTCAATATGGGGGTGTGGTTGCATTTTCTTTGGAGAATTGCTCAACAACAGTACTGACTCACAATGGTGCTCTTACCATGCCATAGCTGTAGTGTTAGAGTTAGTGCTGTGCTAGTAGTGCTTATATTGTTGATAACTTTAGTGTTGTGGGGGTAAAGATGTTTTGTGCAGACATAGAAGAAGCAACAACAGGTAGCTCAGGTAAGGGCATAGCAATATGTTTGGGTTACCTCTGGAAACAGGCTTCTATAGCTGATGGCTTTCTCCAACTGGACAGAAACACCATTACATTAGTATTGGCCTGATAAATTCCAAAAGTGAAGAAGCCCTGACACATGCAATAACTGTCTTTTTACAGGTTAAGTTCTAAAATGGTGTGTGTCTGTCGTGAGAGAAGCAGCAGGCAACAGCAATACACTAGCCTTGTGAATTAGGATGAAAGTATTGTTGTATTTGTCGGACTACAGAGATATTTCAAGTTTTGCAACTGTGGTGCTATAATGTCGCATTCTTATAACTGTGGTAATGTAATGGGGTACTGTTTCAGTTCTATTGTATAGTACTATTGTAGTGACAGAGTGGTACTATTGGAATGCTGTGTCTTTGGAATGTTGTGTATTTGTGTTGTTGTGGTTGTTCATCTACTCTTGTGTTTGCTGTGTTCTAAATCTCTATTTGGACTCTCATTGAGGTTGTTGTCACTTTGTATTCCAGTCCTGCAATTTTAGTACTTTTTTGGTAGTTCTGCAACTATAATACAGTTACACTTCACTGTTCAGTTACTTCAGAGTGACGTAGAGGCAACAGAGTCTGTGAATTGGGAAGAGAGGGTGAACAAGAGCTCAGTTCGTGAGGGTGGCCCAGTTCAATGTTATACATCGCAGTCTAAGGCTGAGAAAGAGGTAACCTGGGAACAGGACTTTTCATCCCTTGCTGCAGAGCATGTCGTTGCACTCTCACATCTGGCTTCGATGCACTCCACATTGGTGGACCCTGCACTCCCAGTGTTCTCAGACCATACTTGATCTACCTGAATGCCAGAACCCCTTTCAGAGGGCCATGGAGCACGCAGGAGCTACTGGGCCCAACTGTGGTGATTGAGACCTTTTTCTGCTGGTGTCCAGGCCCAACCTACTATGGATCCCACTTAACTGGGCCAAGTACCCCTTCTGCACTTGACTCTCAGTGGTAGCTGTGTTCGCAGTCAAGGCTCCCTCCGGGGAGGGATGTAGATACAAGTCAGTGGACATTACTTATAACTCAAAGTGCAAACAGCCCGAACAATAAATCAATGTCCAGCTAAATACTTGCTTTTATAAGAAAAAGTAGTATTTAATTTCCAATTATACACATGCAAAGAGATGGAACACTGAAATGCAATTAGACAATCCCCCTTAAGGTCAGGGCTCTATTAGTTTTCAGGCGCATCTCTGTCCCACTGTAACAGTTTCAGGGTTATTCTCCATTAACTGGTGGCCTCATCAGGGAATGCAGACTATTAGGCCGTACTCAAGAGCACTCCCTTCTGACCTTTTAGGAACTTAGTCAAAAGTGTCTATGGTGTCACAGCACCATGTGCAGTGAGTTTGCCCCGGGGCACAACTGGTCCAGTTCCTGTCTTACCCGCTCTTGCAGCATAGAAGAGTTCAGCAATGCAGCAGGCCCATCTTGGCATATGGGGTTGCCACTGTACGAGGTGATAGGGGCACAGGCTCTTACAGCAAACAAAATGTAATTTAGAGTCTGGGTCTTTGAAGTTTTATGTTGGGGTTTTGCTTCTTTTGAAGTGGGCGCTTCTACTTTTCATCATCCTTCATGAAATAAATGGGTTACAGTAGGCACGACTCCAAAGCTGATTGTCGACAACATAGTTCATGGGCAGGACCAAAGTTTACACCTGGATGTCAGCCACAGTGAAGTGTGCATCAAAGGGTTAGCCCCAGAACACAGTCCTACTCTTTATGAGTCTCATCAGCCCCATCTTCCTTCCTGAGATGTGTCCAGGCACATTCATTGTGATTTATTGTTGAAACAAAAAGCAGTCTTTTGAGATGTAAAGGGTGTCTCTTCTTTCCAGTCAGTGTGTCCCCATCCAGCTCACAGGCATGCAGCAATACACTAACCTGTCTGGGGGATTCCTCTCCTCCACTTGTCTTTATCGGGCAGGTCTGGGCTTACTAAAATGAAACCCATGGTCCTCCATACACTGTACCAGTGCCGGCATATTGACTCAGTGCACATTACTAGCACACATTCTGTTCAATATATTCTACCCTTACAAGTACACACACATTTAACATACACACTCAGCCTGTGCACACTGTACAGTACTGAAGCTCTTCTATCTTTCACCAGGGTGTGTTCTTTCAAAACACAAGCCCTGCCAGCACACACACTCACTATGTGCAGCTGAGCAATTCTTCACCCTTCATGCAAAGTACTTCAAACAAGCACACATACACCCATTAAATGCGGTACCTGCACATGCACTGCACAGCACAGCACTGTCTCTTTCATATAATGTATATTCCTCTCCGACATACACACACCCTGCACATATGCTAACCATACATGTACTGCACAGTACTGCTTTCATCCTTGTGCTGCACCCTTCCTAGGCACACATACAACTAAGGCGGAGTCACTACTTCTGTGCTACGAGCACTCTACATCTAACTGACGTAGACCAAGGGTGAGTTAACACACAGTAGTGGAACTTTTGAAAAAGGCAAGTGAGCCTGTAGGCCTCACTCCAGTGACACAGGTAAAAATGACTGCCACCACTGCGCTCATGCTGCTTAACTCCTGGTGAAGGTGGTAGCCTTCCACCACTATGAGTTTACAGCTTTGGGTGCTCCTCCCGGTCTAACAAAACTGCAATTCGTGAGACAGGCCTGTGTCATGACACACAGGCATGATCCGTGTTTGCCTATGAGAAAAAAAGAGCATTAGGGATCCAGACAACAGTCCAGTTGGGCACTCAGGGCAGGGGCACACGTCTGTTACCATGCAGAGGACTTTTCCGTCCGAACACTGAACAAACTTAATTGATCAGAGGGGGGCCAAAGTATTGCAGTCGAGTTTCCTCATGTAATGGCATAGCCTCAGGCTTAGGAGGAATCAGGCAGCCGGGATTTGAAGCCACAAGGTCAATGTTTTTAAAAACAGAGATCAGTATATATAATTGAGCAAGTTTGTGCCACCACAAAGGCTCTATTCCGCTCCACCAGTCGTTATTTCAGAGGAGCAGGTGGGTTCAGTTGCACTTGACCACCACAATGATTTGGGCATGAAGAAAAGGTCTGCATCAAAAACGACTCAGATGATGTATACTTCCAAAGATGAGGGACACTGAGGGAGGACCCGAGGTGGAGTGCCATTGCCATTCCTTGGTGCCCGCAAGCAAGCCAGTGGTAGCTGGTAATGTGCTAAAGAGCCACAGCATAGCTTCACAGATTTGTTTGGTTTGCTACGGCATCGCCAACAGCACCAGAAATGAAGGTGGCATCGGGACAAGGGTCAGAATCAGCTCTATAGGGGAATGGCTTCTTGAGCAAGACCAAGAGTCACACTGACGCCCTCATGCCTTCTCTGGAGTTCGAGAATGACAGGGAGAGGCCATGTCCCGCATGGACTTTTTGTGTTTTTCTTCAACACACCTGAAGACTTTCAACAGAAATGATGATCAGCCACAGGAACAACTTAAAGAGCAGTAACATGACCTATCCTCAAATATGACCTGTCACAGCGTTGAGTCTTCTAGTGCTTGACAACTTAGGGCTTCACCTCACAGTCCTGGATAGCCTTGGGATTCATCAAGGCGCTGTCACTGCAGATTTTGGAGTTGTGCTCCAACCCCAGGTACCATAAACGACCCTACTGGGGATGTGTCACCAACATTTGCTTGTGATAGTACCGTAAAGGTTTGAACCCTGTAGTCTTTAGAGGTGACATTTTCCCATGTATAGTGTATTTTTAACAATTTCTAGAAGATAAGAGTCATGTGATAGACAAGAGATAGCTCCAGATTTGTGTCTCATGGCGCAAAAAGAAAGAAAATTATGTCAGCGCACGCAAGTGGTGCCTATACCTGATTCTGCAACATCACTTCCGGAGCATAAGTCATTGATGCAGAGTTGCAGGATGCCACTAACTGGCATACAGTGGTACTGCTGAAATGTTTTCAGATCCAGTCTGACGCCTGGCGAACATTCAAAAGGTGAGGAATCTGCTGTTAAATGTATCAGAACTAGCACTCACTGGACCTGACTCTCTCCCAAAGAAGGAAATGATACTGCAAAACATCAACTGACACTTGCTGGATGCATTGCCACAGTGCAGCCAAGCATGATGGAGCCCCAGCGCTGCCTCTGTGTCCTACGAAGAGCACGCAGAGGACTTCAATGGAGTCTGTCCGGACATCAGAGAAAAGAAATGCTCTTTGGGTGGAACAAACAAAGAACAGGGAATAAAGCGATCAAACATGAAGTAGAGAAACAAGTTATACAGGAAAGCCATCCTATCGCATGCAAGGTTGACCCAAAGCCTATTATGTGAAGAGCCTGAGGCTTCTAAAGTGCTCCTTTCTTGGCACAGCAACTGATTTGCCTTTCATCAGCCCGCCACCCTACAAAACACAGCTCTATTATGGGAACTGCATTCAACAGCAGCCCCAAGTTAAAGCTCAGCAACTATCCTCACAGCCATCAACGTGCCCAAATGTTGCCACCTGCAGCCATACCTCGCGGCTTAGCAGCAACAATTTACAGCCCATGAATTTACTACAAGCAGAGACAGCGGCAGGTCCTCGGCTATGGCAGAGGAGGGTTGCCCTCCCTCCCAGGAATGTAAAAAAAATGAAACGATAACAAACCCAGTTTATCATCATTTAATTTGGTTTCCTGGCTGAGGTAGGGCTATGGAGATGATAGGCGCCGAACGGAGTGGTGGGCTTTGCTATCAGTGTGCATGACGGTTTGGCCAGCCGTCTCAGGCCGGCCAAACTGTCATGCGCACAGAGGCTGTCTTCAACCCAGCTCCGTTGTTGGGTTGGAGACAGCAAAAACCAGGCACCTAGTCTCCCTGGGAGCGCAAATCCTTGGCGCTCAGGCCAATCCTTTCATGCATGAGAGCAACTGAAGGATTGGTCGCAGGGGAGGATGGGTGCCTGTGCCTGCTCTGGGGCCACAAGAAGAGCAGAAGACTGGTGATGCGGCAGGCTGTAGGTAAGGCCTTATTTTCTTTTCCCTTTCCCCTGCCCCTCTCCTCCGATACTGGCTGCTACTGATCACAGACCCAGCAATCTGCCATATTACCTGGACACAGTATTACCCCTGTAAGACAAGCCTGATCACCGAATCTGCAGCACGTGAGCTAAATTTCTGCTCACCACTGAAATAGCATCACATGGCTGTCGAGTGTCCCTGTCGCTAAACAAGAAGTGGCCTACAGAGCAGGTTCACAGAAGAAGACATAAGAGGAGTCCAATTGAGCAACGGCTCAGACGAAGGAAAAAGCATGGCCTCACAGTGCCCCACAGAGAAATTCAGGTCTGGCTATGCAGCAGCACAGAGGAAAGGAATACTTTGGCTCAGCAGTGGGCCAGAAAAAGGAGAAAGTCTGACCTAACAAGGACCCAAAAAGCAATGGAAGAATGGCTCCGAATTGGCCAAGAAAGACTAGAAAGAGATGGCAGTCCAACAGCCCAGAAGAAGCATAAGGATAACTTCCGGGCAGAAAAAACGGTTGAGAAGCGTCACACACTAAACAGCTAAAGCAGCTACAAGCACAAATAACAATTAAAAAGTATTATACCAGAAATACATCCCGATCATCAACTGATGCCAGCACCAAACAGTAAACTGAAGGGACAACACATTATACAGTGACCTGAATCAGACCAAGGAGTAGCTAACACTGGGATGGACTAGGACTCGGCAAAGATTAGCAATTTAGGGATTAGTTACCTGTAGGAAAGGAGAAGCGCACCATGAACTACAGCAGAACAGTCAACGACGTCATTCACCTGTTAATTCTGAAGATAAGGAACTGTATGGAGAAAGCCTTCTAGCATGGCCTGCGCCACACTACACCAACAATGAACGGTGCACTGCATCCTTCCGCTCAAGGACTTTACGGGTCAGAACTTTCTTGTTATATGGGTAGGGATGTGATGCATCACCACAGGCTTGTATGCGCTCATCTACTCATCCATATGAAAGTAAGAGCCTAAAATTTCAGAAGCATTCTGTGTAATGGCTTCAATGTGTCCATATCTCCCTACCCGCCAGCCTGCCACCACACCTCGCTGCAACCTAGGGTGATCAGATTTTGAAACCTAAAATACGAGACTTTCCACAAACACAAAAGTAGGGCTACAGCTTTACATTATCAGAAGGCAGCCCCCAGGGGAAGTGAGGTCGGCAGACCAGTCTTCCCCTAGGGTGTTCGCGCGATAGGTCAGGACAGGGTGTGAGGTAGCGTAGGGGTAGGTTAGGGGGTGGGGATTAGGAATAGAGTTTAAAAGGGGTCAGGAGAGGAAGTCCTTCCTCTTCCTTTTCCCAGCGCTTTTAGGGTTAGGTTAGGAGAGTTTGAGCTTGCAGAGAGGTAGTGTAGTTTTTTCATATTTCACCAGCAGGGTAGCGTAGGCCAGAGGCAGGGTTGTGTGGAGCTCCTTACTGGGACGAAGGGCTGTGAGCATTGCGGATCCTCCGGTGCCCCGGAGGCACGCGTGTTTTTTCTTATTGTGCCAGCATCGGCGGGGGAAGGGCCTATCCGGCAGGTAGGCGGTAGCGGTTTGCAGGGCGGGCCATGGCGGAGCCGGATGCGGCGGCGGTTTGCGCCGAGCTGCTGGTTTTGGTCCGGGCTGGGAGGTCTGGCCTCCTTCAGCCCGGCGTGCTTGAGCAGGCATGGGTCGGGATGACCCGGACGCCACGTTCTGCTTCCGCGGCGGTGGCAGCTTGACTTGATTAGCCGCCACCGTCCAAAACAGGGCGAGGGCGGGGCGGGAGGCAACAGGAGACAGGCAAGCATGGCGGAAGGCGGCTGAGCCTCCCCGCGCCCACCCCCCCCCGCATTGAGCCAGCTGCTCTGGAGCAGCCGGAGAAGACAGGAAAGAGGGGCGGGGCGGCCCGGAGTGTACAGGTGGTGTCTGGGAGCCCAGGGATAGGAGAGGCACGGCAGGACCTTCAGGTCAATGTGCTGCCTGAGGGTGGTTTCGGGGATTGGACAGGGGACTACAGCGAGGCCAGCGATGGGGAGGGGGAGAGTGCCACATAGGAGCCAGCCAGTGAGGAGTTTATACTGTGCCTGTTGGAATGGGGGGTCAGAGGAAGGGGCCGACATGGGGGAACAGCCTGTGGATCGGTCATGCAGAAGAAAGGGGGTGGTTAAAGCACAGGGTTCCAAGGGCAAAGGGCCCCTGAGGGCACCCCAGCCCCTCCCCAGGGTGAAGGGCGAGTTGAGGAGGCAGGCCAGGGATCCTGGGCTGCGCGGAGGGAGCGCATGTCACGGGAGGAGAGGGTCCGCGACCAGCGTTGCATCATAGCAGAGACAGAGCAACGGTGGCAGGCTTTGTGTGCTGCCAGGGAGACAGGATGGGGGAGTGTGCCCCCGGCACATGGGGTTGTACCAGGTGTAGGTAGAGGTCAGAGAAAAGGGGCTGCAGGGGCCAGTGGTGAGTGGGTCTTGGTAGAGGGGCCAGGGACTGTTTTGGCGGCATTGAGACCTGAAGGCGCTGGGGGCCCCTCAGGCGCACAAGGCCTGAGGAGGGGGGGGGCCAGGTTTGATACAGGCCAGCGGTGGAAGCTGGCAGAGGCAAGGGTGGGCCGGCAGGGCGCAAGATGGCCTCCAAACTCCAGGGCGTAGCAGCAGGGGGGTCGGCGGCAGCCTGCCCTCCACCGTGGGATCGGAGCTGTTCTGGAGTGCGAGTTTGTGCCTGGGGTGAGAGGAAAAGGTGCGAAGAGAGTGGTGAGCGAGGTGCGGAGAGTGGTTGTGGAGGTTGTGGATGAGGAACAGCTGGACTATGATGAGGGTGAGGATGAGTTGGAAGAGGGTGAGTTGCGTGAGGAAGGATGCTTGGGGAAGAGTGCGGCGGCAACAGAGAAACTTGGTGTGTTACAGGGGACGCAGGCCAGCACCAGTCGGGTCTCGCAGGTGGGACTGAAGACGGCGGATGCCAGGCGAAAGGACCGGGAGGTGCCCACAAAACTTTCAGGTGAGGGTGCTTGGTGGGATGCGTGGGAGGAAGGTGCCAAAGGGAGACGTAAGAAGGCCTGCAAGTCGGTGGGGGTAGGCAATGGGTCTGTCAGGGATGGAGGGGCGCAGGGAGATTTGGGGGGGGCTGTGGGGGAAGGGAAAGTGCAGGTGGTGGTAGCCAGTGTGCAAACTGACAAACCTGAGGACGCGGACAAGCACCGGAAGAAGTTACCTTATAAGGGTTTGGCGATGCCACTTGGGTCTCATTTGTCGGACAAGACGAGAGCGAGGATATGGAAACATGAGTACGTAGATGTATTCAAATTGTTGCATAGGGAGATTCAGGTAAAGGAAGGGTCCAAGGAGGAAGAATGGGAGTTGACTAGGCGGCCGAGCGTGCCTATTACGATTGAAAATTGGACGTCAGCATTTTTGATTTACGCCAGTATTTATTGTGAGAAGCATGGGGACAGGGCGATAGCTCTTTTCAAATATATGGACGTCATCAGAAAGGCACAGTTGCATTTTGGAGGATTTGCATGGCTCAGCTATGATGAGAAGTTTATGGCCAGGATTAGCGTTAACAAAGATAAGGCTTGGGGAGACATTGATCAGGAACTTTGGGTTCAATGGATGTCATCTACACAGGCTGCGGCGTCTACGCACACGGCCAGTGGCCTTCCAGTCGCCTATCGGACCTTTCAGTCGCGTCCCGCCCAGTCTGGGGCGGGTGGGCAAGGATCTTCCGCAGGAGCAGGGAGTCAGGGTACCTACACTGGGGCCGCTAGTCAGCCGCCCAAGTCTGGGGGAGCCACTATTGGGGCATGCTGGAATTTTAATAAAGGCTTCTGCACGGGACACCCGTGTAAATTTAAGCATGAGTGTTCCAAATGTGGGGGACGACACCTGGTTACGCAATGCTTTATGCTGGCCACACCTTCCGAGCAGTGGAGGGTTACAAAGGGCCGTGGACAGGCTGGGCCAAAGGGCCCCTACACCGGTTGATGTGGGGACCAGGGGTCCATGGCTCTCTCTGTAACCTGATAGACTTTTAAGCTGCATTGGGGGTTTACAGAAGGGTTTCGGGTAGGGTATCAGGGTCCTCGGGAGAGAAGGTGGGCGGAGAACCTGCGGTCTGCGAAGGAACTACCGGAGGTGGTGGGGGCCAAATTGCAGAAGGAAGTGGTGGAAGGCAGGATCGTGGGCCCGTTTGACGCGTGGCCGGTGCCGGACCTCATTATTTCACCTATGGGTGTGGTCCCTAAGAAGGAGCAGGGTGAGTTCAGGCTGATTCATCATCAGTCATGGCCGGAAGGGAGTTCAGTGAATGATTTCATTGCGGAGGAGGACTCCAGGGTGTTGTATGCATCGGTCAATGATGCCATTGGTCTGGTGCGGGATTGTGGTCGGGGGGCAGAATTGGCTGAATGTGACATCAAGTCGGCCTTTCGCCTCCTTCCCATTCAACCGGCTGACTTCTCTTTGCTAGGAATGCACTTTGGGGGGGGGCATTTTTGTGGACAGGGTCTTGTCGATGGGTTGTGCGATTTCCTGCGTGCTTTTTGAGACTTTCAGTTTTTTTCTGCAGCGGGCCTTTGTGGACTGGAGGGGACATCGGCTGGTGTCACACTATTTGGATGATTTTTTGTTTGTTGGAAAAGGGAAGACTGGTGAGTGTGGGGCGGCGTTGACGCAGTTTCAAAGTTTGGCTCAGGTTTTTGGAGTTTCTTTGGTGCCAGAGAAGGCGGCAGGGCCCAGTTGCTGTTTTTTAGGTATCGAACTTGATTAGCTGGCATGGCAGGCGCGTCCGCCGGAGCAGAAGGTGTCGGAGATTCGGGTGGTTCTGTTGCAGGTGGTTGAGGTCAAAAAAATTGATTTGAGTTCGGTGCAGTGTCTTTTGGGTTTGCTGAATTTTGCGTGCCGGGTGGTGAGGGCCGGGAGAACATTTTGTAGGCGCCTCGGCATGGCCATGTCAGGGGCGGTACTCCCTCACCACAGGGTCCGAGTCACATTGGGGGTCCGGTCGGATCTCCGGGTGTGGCTGACCTTTTTGGAGGATTTCTATGGCGTGTCCATGGATTTTGGACATGATAAGCTGGTTTGGCAGGTGCAGCTCTATTCGGACGCGGCAGGTGCAGCCGGTTTTGGAATCTTCTGGGACGGGAGATGGTGTGCGGAACAGTGGCCGGATCATTGGTTGTGGCAGGGACGGAGCATTGCCTTTCTTGAGTTCTTCCCCTTGTTGATGGCATTACAGGTTTGGGGGCCCGAATTTCAGAACAGGTCGGTGCTGTTTCATGTGGATAACAGGACGGTGGTGGATTTGGTGAACAACCAGAAGGCGAGGGATCTGAGGGTGTTGCGCTTGCTGTGAAGCTTTATGCTGCTGTGTTTGCGTTTTAATGTGCTGTTTCACTCGCAACATGTCCCGGGTGCAAGCAATGACATTGCAGATGCGTTGTCTCGTTCGCAGTGGCAGCGTTTCAGGAGGCTGGTGCCGGGAGCGGAAGCTTGCAAGACTAAGGTGCCGGAGGGTATCTGGGCCTGGGGGGAGTGAAAGTAGTGGGGTTGGTTGAAAGATCTATAGCTGACTCAACGAGGCGCTCCTACAGATTGGCATGGGCAGAATTTGGCACGTTTTTAGGTTGGACCAGGAGCGCATGGCGTATGCCCGAGAGTGACTGTGAGCATGGTGTGGTTCGTTTTGTGTTGAATTGCATGGATAAGGGGCTGTCTCAGAAGACGATTTCGGGAAAACTGGCAGGGATTTCTTTTTACAGCATGTTGTACTTGGGTTTTGATCCAGCTAGGGCTCCTTTACTGAGTGGAATGCTGAAAGGTTGGGGACGTTTAAGGGGGGTGGATGGGGGAGGAGCTGCGGGAGGCCATTACGTTTGAGTTGTTACAGGGCCTTGTGACAAAGTTGCCCCATTGTTGTTATGACGACCACGAAGTGGCGTTATTTCGTTTGTGTATGATTTGGATGTTTTTTGGGGCTTTTCGGGTGTCTGAGTTGATTGGAGCGAGGGGTGCGCCTGGGCGAAGGTTTGAGGATGTGCAGTTGGATGGGTCGAGTTTGGGAATCTGGTTGGGTCATTCTAAAACAGACCAAGGCGGACGTGGCAAGTGGGTATGGTTGGGGGAGAGTGGTTGTGTGGAGGTGTGCCCGGTGCGTGAGTGGAGTGTTTTTCAGCAGGGTGCAGCAGACGGCGGGAGAGATATTTTGGCGTGCCTCTCAGAAGAGGGTGACTTCTTTCCAGCTGTTGTCGGTGTTGCGAATGGCGCTGTGACGCATAGGCAGGGATCCATCTCGGTATGGGACGCATTCTTTCCGGATAGGTGCAGCCACGGCAGCGGCTCGGTTGGGTTGGTCCTGGGATGCCATTAGGAGGATCGGGCGCTGGCGGTCTCGATGTTTTGAACGCTATATGCGCAAATGAAGAACAGGAGGAGGCTGTTTTGGAGGTAGATAGGGCTGCTGTTGGTGCGTGGTTATGGCTTTCACTGTGGTGCTAATCTCTTTTCTACTTAGGTTGCGTTCGGCGGCCAGGGGCCAAGACGGTTACCTGGATCGTTGGGCATTCCTTTGTTCATTTGGCCTCGAAATATGCGGACAGACAGGTATACGGCCGTAGCGTGGGACTGAGGAGCAGCCATCATGAGGTCCAGTGGTGGGGTAAGAGTGGCATGCGTTGGGGTGACTTGCTGCCCTGGCTGACGAAGAAGGTGGCTCAGCTGGGTTGTCCGGACATGATTGTGCTCCACTTGGGGGAAAATGACTTAGTCAAGCAGTCGGGAGTGGCATTGCTACATTTGATGCAACGGGACTTGGAGGCCTGAAGAGCAATCTGGCTGGCGCCTGTATTGTTTGGACTGAGTTTGTGCCACAATGTGTTTGGAGAGGGGCATTGAAGCCGGCAGCCATTGAAAGGGCGCGGAGCAAGTTGAATGGGGCTATGAAACTTTTTTGTGTTGCACATGGGATCAAAGTGATTGCTCACGTGGGCCTACGGCTGGAGGAGCCCCTTCTTTTTGGAGACGATGGAGTGCACCTTTCGTACATGGGAAACGCTTATCATTTGATGGAATTGCGGGATACTATCAGTCTGTTGTGGAATGAGTCTATCTAGTGCAGGTGTGATTGAGGACGAAAGGTGCACTGGTTTGGGGTGAGGCAGGTAACCGCCCTCCGGGGGTTCCATGGTTGGAAGGACTTGGGAGGGGTGGGGAGTCCATGACGGGCATAATCACCCTTACGGGAAGGGGGATACAGGTGCAGGATGGGGTGTGGCAGACAGGAGTGCGATGGCTGGAGATGCTGGAGGAGGTTGAATGAGAAGGGTGGAAGTGAATGATATAAGTGAAGAGGTCGTGGTGTGAATGGGGAGTTGAGTAATTGGAGTACGAGAGTGGATGATGGTTGGAAGAGATGAGGTTGGGGATTGTTAACTGTTTATTTGTGTGATGTTGAACTGGTTGTCAACCCTGTCCTAATAAATGCCTTTTACGCTAAAACAGCGTGGAGTAGTTATTGCGCGACAAGTAAACTGACAGCGCACACCAGCATAGGAAACACAGACGATGGTGCACTAAGAGATAATTAACTGCAACGATTACACACAGTATCATCTTTGTCAATTAAACTGATTTCTGATAAAGGTGGGTACTTAATTCTGCAGTGAAACACTTGGAAAATTGGTGACCAAACTCCCAGTGTACATGCCCTCCCCCCACCCCCAAATACCTTCTCAGGCGACGACCTCCTCAGTGCCTAATTTATATTAAAACAAAGTAAATGCCATTGCTCAAGGTATTTCACAAGAGTCCACTGCAGCTGGCACCACTTGCTTGTCATCGTAAATTCTAAGTTTAAGCCTTGTTTTTGCTTTTTTAAAGGTAATCGAAGTAGCTAAAGTCTCCCCTAACAAGCTCTTCTAAAAAAAAAACACAATCACAGCTCCACCGTGTGGTGGATTCTGGTAAATACATGCTGGTGTTTACAAAACAAATCCCGGTGCTGAGCACCGGCAAACCCTGACAGAAATTTAACACTGGTCCTCGTCGTACACCAGACTCACTTAATTGCGCTGAACAACCTACTCATTGTGGAGAGCAGCAATGCCAAGGAGTGCAGAGCTGGGAAAGGGCAGGAAACAAGTAGCCTGCAAGAAAGGTTGTTTGTGTATTTCAGAAAATATATCTACGTGGTTTAGTGACTGCGGCATCTTTTGACTGAGTGCTAACCACCACAGGCCTGATATGTTCAATGAACATGAAACTCTAACCCAGCCTGCTTTGGACATTGGATACCATTGCCACATCCTTATTTAAAGCAATACGGACCGTTTCTTGGATGAACGTTTAACACGGTGTTCCAATCCGACGAAAAATGTCATAAACTCTGACAACGTGAACAATGCACAAATGTTTAAAAAATAACTATTTTATCAGGTGCACAAACAGCCATTCGTGACCTTAAATTATTTTAATTTAAGGAGCACTATAATGAATCCATGGTAATGCCAGAGAGATCCTAAACCCTGGTGTGCAGAAGTAATAAACACAAATGCTACCATTTCCAGCTATGAAAACTGCTGAGGTCTCAAAACCTTATGGTAACTTATTTAGATGCCAGAGGAACTTTGCTACAGATCATTATGGAACCTTTACGAATATTTTCTGACAGACATTATGCAGGATCCCATAAAACTCTTGCTCCCTGGCCAGCAGTTCTGGCTGCATGTGCTACTGAACAGTCATACATAATGTCAGATTTCTGAACACGATTATGTTGGCCAATATAATAGGTATAAATCATGACAAATGACAAAACCAGAAGTAAAAACGAGCTCTTTTACTCCAACTCCCACCAAAAAGTGCATTGATCAGGCAATGAAAACAAATAATTCCACCGTATTCCTGCCATGATCTATTCTGCGTACAATGCAGAAACACTGGGCACACGTTCATTATTAATGCAATCTCCGTTTAGTGTTAGATGCTCAGAAAGAAACTGGTAAAAGTAAATGGCCACAATCATAACAGCATTTGACAGTTTTCTAGCCTATCATCACTATTTAAGGGTTATCCAAATATTTTTATGGCCACCAGAAAAGGAAGCAATGTGTTTTTTAAATAACTTAGGAAGTTACTGAAAGTTGGCACCCAGTATGCAAGGCAAATACTAGACTGTTATTTGCCTGGTTTGTGACACAATCAACAACCAATCTCTGCTTGTTGCAGAAAAGTGAAAAGTACACGGAAACATAGATATAGTCGACCAGAGCTGATTACATTTGTGCAGGTAGCATCTACGCCTACATGTAGGACATGTAACAACATCAGGGAATTGGCAGTAGAGGTAATACTGAATTGGGGAAATTCGTTGTGCTTTAATGTGAGCATAGAAAGAGGCTGTCTTTGATTCTACCAGCAGCGTCGGTAGGAATGGCCAGTTTGGAAACTAATTTGTTTGCCTTCCCATGCACCAACAATGGAGTGATATTGTCCAGTGTTTGTAGGAAGGGATAGAGGCAGGAAAAGTGTGATTTGTGGAACCATACTATCATAGCCTCATCCACCGATTGGTATGGCTTGCCTGTATGCAGGACCTTCGTAAACTGCAAGTTGTGGCTTCCTAGAGCAGAAATCTGGTAGTAAAATCAGCGTGGATGCCAACTAGGCCACCCACCTTCCACTTTTCGGTTATTAATTGTGATGACTGCCATTTGCTATTTTGCTATAATAGCATTGGATTTTATTACGTTAGTATTTGGGTATTCCTGTCGAAGTAACAGAGCTAAATAGGTTAGCAAACTCTATTGGGCAGATGGTTTTGGGCTTGGAAAAAGAGACTTCATATGATATTTTAAATTAACAATTGATGATTTCAGGGTCAGAAAACTGGAGTTATCAGTGAATTTTTTACAGCGCCTATTTGATTTGACCTAAATATTTGTTTACTTTTGGCATTACAGTGTAAGTCAAAAGTCGTGAATCCTACCCTTCAAAAAAAGATTGTTTAGATATAGGAAAGTGCTCTCACCCATAGAAGACATAGAGTCTTCTAGCTATGATCAGGTGTTTCCAAATTTGGCCAGGATCCTTGGATAACCATTTATTTGTTTATGTCCATGTCCCATCACCCGAAGCCCCTTTCTTTAGATGATTCAATTTCCAAAACCATGCACCATGTAAGAACCTCAACTATTGACTTTTACAGCTTTCCAGCACGTTTCCTTTGTAACATCTTGACTGCTTTTGAAGATCCATTATTCATCTGCAGTATTCTCCAACCTCTCATTAATGTTTCTAGTCGAGCATGGCTACAAGCCTCAAGCATAACTGTAACAGCCTCTGTGAGCAAGAAGATGTAGTCTGATATTGTGATGGAAAAGATGCTGCAATTGGTCACCTAGTGTGGCAAATGTTCAAGATGGAACCACTTGCCTAAACAGGAAAAGCATCCAGGAGGGTTGAAATACAAGTTGAAGTATTATCTCTGCAAACCAAGAGTTTGGGACTTCTATCAATAAGGGGATCCAAAACAACGCTAAAGTGATCGTCAATGTTAGACCTGTCACTCTTAGTGTGGTCTTCCCCAAACTTTTCTGCTTTACTCTTAGGATTATGTGCACTTTATCACTGCTAACCAGTGCTAAAGTGTGTGTGCTCTCTCCTTTAAACATGTTGAGCATTGGCTTACACCCAATTGGTACATTTGATTTACGTGTAAGTCCCACATAAAGTGGTAGTACATACACCCAGGGCCTGTAAATGAAATGCTACTAGTGGGTCTGCAGCACCAATTGTGCAACCCACTTAGGTAGCCATTTTAAATATGTTTCAGACCTGTCATGGCAGCCTGTGTGTGTAGTTTTAAACTTCCATTTCGACCTAGCAAAATAAGACTAAACCTTTCTTTACAATACATATGTCAGCCCTAGGGTAAGTTCTAAATAGCCCATAGGCCAGGGTGCAGTGTATTTAAAATGTTGGGCATGTAGTTTTAAGTTTTACATGTCCTGGTTGTGAAAACTGTTAAATTTGTTATCACTGCTGTGAAGCCTACCTGTCCCACAGGATAGCATTGGGCTAATTTATTACATTTAATAAGTGATAACTTTCAATTGGGAGCAGGTAGGAATATAGAGTTTGGTGTCTATGGAATTAGTCACAATTCTGAAAATACCACTTTTAGAAAGTTGGAATTTTCTTCTCCCAACCATTTGGTGCCTGTTTTGTAACTTAATGCATCCTCCCCAGCATTACAAGTCCTTGCTGCTCAGCTAATGTATGAGGTCATGTAGAATGCTGAGAGTGCTTGAGTAGCATTTAGTGTCAGTTGAAACTATGGGCTGTGCAGCAAGGATTCTGCTCCTGGCGGGGCTTAGCTATTAACTTACTTATTTGTAGCTAAGATGGAATAAACCTTTTGTCTTTTCCAACCTACACTACTGGCTATGGACTTCCTTTATGACACTGGTGACGATCAGGACAGTAAACTATGCCAGAGGAACAAGGTGTATCGTTATGGAGATCTAGGAACTAAGAAGAAACTAGAGGAACTAACAAGATTACCAAGCAAAATAGATTAAAGCTTATAAGGAAGAATTGCGGCTGGCAGCCCCACCAGTGTCTAATTACACCAAACAGCCCGCTGTCCAGGGCAATTCAACAGGCCAGCATAAAGCGTGCATTAGAGAAGAGTACTGTCATTGAGTTCATAGGCAGCGTTAAATGAGAATAAACTCGAAGTAAACCGGCAGCAGCGTTCAATTGAAGTGAACTGGCAGGGTATTTAGACCATTTTAACACCAGCATTTAATTAGAGGGAACAAGCTGCATCGTAACAGTGGTGAGTGCACATGGGCCAGTTATGCTGTATGCCTGCTGCCACTAGAATTGACTATAGATGCCTGGGTTTCACCCCACCTAATGTGCAATGGGATTGGTGCCTAAAGCATGTCGTAGTCAGAGTGGTTGGTTTTACATGCATAAAATAAAGCATAGCTTAGGACGCCCACTTAAAGTCTGGATGAGTATTTACATTGGAATGCGGCACATGATGTGAAGCGCGAACATTCTAAAGAATGTACGCTTTGAAATTATAGACCGGTGCAATGTAAATTACAACAATCAGGAGCCAATTCACAATGTTATTTTCTGCTATAAAGACAAGTGTATGACCAAAAATACCTCATTAATGTCTGCCAGGAACTCACATAGGGATTCCTGGCAGGCGTAAATGCATTTACTACCGTGAATGACTCCTCCGCAAGTGCAGAAACATTTGTAGTTGTAAATCCCCTTCAAGGGGTGGGAAGAGGCAGTTCCAAGGACGGGTTTGCCTTGAAAGTTTGTGAACACCCACAAACATGTGCTTTGGATCAGACCTCTTCTCACCATGAGGGTGTAACTCCATTAGAGTACAGGACGAAGAAAGGATTACCCCCAGATTTTTTGGGGTGTAGAGGATCAAGTTTTCTCCATGGCAAAAAAATGTTTACACTGCTGAGAAAAAACGTGCGAATGCACAGGAGATTCCATTCCTCCTGTCTGGAATTCTATGCACGGCAGGATTCGAAACCAGTGGAAATTATCACATGAGGTTCTAAGTAGTAAACCTAACAACCTCTGCCTGGCACTGTATTCCAGGTGTACCACCGAGAATGCTTGTGAATAGGAAAATAACACAAACATATGCATTGAAGTGGAGATGTAAATCTCTTCCTGTTTGTTTACATTTTTCCTCCTGATTAGGCCCTTATGCCCTTATTTATTCACATTCATCATAATTGGAGTAATAAGTAAAGGGTTATGTACCATAGTGGTTGCTTGATCCCAGTAATGTAAGGCAATGGTTTTATTTGCTCCCAGCTTTCTAGTAACCTGAAAGTAATATAGGAGATACTTTACCCTTAATAATTATTGGCCTGATTCACAAAGGTAAAAAACAGATGCTCATTTACTCATGCATATATTTACTTACTCTACACGTTTTTGCTATTTGCCATTTCCGAGTTGAGATTTATACAGCGGTGTATACTTACAAGTAAATGTATACATACTCATTTAAACAATAATAAAAGAAATAGCTACCCACACCAACATATTTATTTGTATTTAATATATAGTCAATTTTGTTAACAGTTATATACTTGACTAAGTTAAATACTTTTTAAACTTTTTAAAAAAATGCAATGTAACTTTTTTAATTAAGTTTATTATTTTTTTATTTTTTTTTTGTCCTCATTTGCCACCTTGGTTTTGCTTTTATGATGAAATCCAATGGTATACAAGCGGAGTGCTGTCTCAGATTGAAATATCTGGCAGGGCTTAGCTTGTCCAACTGTACTCTACCCTCAGCTCATCCAACTTCAACCATTTGAAGGCATCAAACAAAAACCAGTGAAAGGTGGAGAATCTTGCCACACTCGTGCCAGGCCCCGGATTTAGTTTTAGTGGCTTAATCATAGGACCCGGGGAAAAAAAAAAAAAACCCGGATGCTAATGTGGCCAGACTAATAGTTGCCAAAACGCTCTTTTGTTCGAATTGCCGGCCCTTCCCAGATCTAGCTTGGAGACAGCCAATATGGAAGTGAACCAATCTTCTATAGTAGGGGGTAGAGAGTCTTTCCATGTCTTACATATCTCCCTTCTGGCCAGTAAAATTAGATAGAAGACCAGCTTCTTCTCCAGACTCTGAACACCATCCAGGATACCAAAGATGACAAGTGGGAGATCAATAACAATGTTCAAGTTCAAGGACGATGACAGGGTTTTACTTATTGCTTCCCAAAATGCGGTCAGGGAGGAACACTCAAAAAACATATGGCAGTCCGAAGCGGCCGCTAAACCACACTTAGGGCATGCCACCACGCTACCCGAAGAGAACTTTGATAGCCTTAGAGGGGAATAATAGGCTCTATGCATGGAAAAGATGTGGTTTCTTCGAAGCCAAGATGGTTTCACAACCTCCCACAACATTTCACAAGATGAGGACCAGAGTTCTTGCAAATTGCTGTCTCCCATAGAGGAAGACCACAGCTCGTCAGGAAGTGAAAAAAAACCCTCTCTTTCTTCTATGATCAGTTTGTACCATGTTGAGATTTCTTTTTTGGCAGGAGATTTATCAACCAAAAGGGATATTAACTGGCTATGCCCACCTAGGGGAAGTTTGTTTCCACGGGTTGGCCTAGAGCTATGTGCATGGGACCAGCTAGATATTTGTATGTACTTAAACCTGGCAAAGTTAGGGCCTATAATGTTTCTCAGGTATTCCCATGAAAATAATTCACCCTCCAAAAATAAATCGCCCCATACAGCCAACCCAGCTTCCTTAATCGGGGCCACCAGACAATCATTCAACCAATCTGGGCTTTCTGGGAGGTCCCAAAGCGGGGTCCAACTACCGTAATACCCTATTTTATTCGCCTTGGTTAGCTGGGCCCACATTTTAGCCATTCCCTGTAGGATCGATTAAGTTTATTATTACATTTAAAACAATTAATCAACAGTTATACATAATTACTTTCCAGGGCTGTTCATTTATTTCCATACCTCTATCATTTTCTATGGGAGTGTGTTGGAGTAAGAGTGTGTGGCCTTTGAGTTACTCCTAGGCTTGGCTGGAGTACATTTGAATCTGTCTGCCACTTTTAGGGCTGTAGTAACTTTAGAAGTGTAGTTTGTGAATAGCAAAGGTCTTACTCTTTTGTGGGTGTGTGCTTTTATTTATGTCCCTTTCTTAACCCCTCTTTAATTTACCACGAACACCTCTCATTTACTTATTGATATTCCCCATTTTCCTGCATGCTTCCTGCTCCCTGTTACAATAGCTAATAAATATTGGCAGAGATCTCCGCTCACAGAAACAATAACTGAAAATGGTGGATATAAAGTTTATTACTCTGTGTTAACAAACCTGATATTTTGAGCTCATTCCAAATGTCATAATTGTTTTTTGAGGTTTTTATTTTGCCACCCTTGAGGAAAGGAGCAGAGGTTTCGTTAATAAGAAAAATGTACCTTTTATTTCAATCTCCATCTCAGGTAAAAGTGTAATTCAATAACTTGAGCCGTCTATTCACTAAAGTTGAAGGAAGACCAGACCATCTCCTCTGGGAATGAAGGGTATCATGCACATTTGCACTTCCAGAAATAGATCAGCCCTCCTCTAAACTCCTTTCGAAACAAAGGGGATATTATCAAGGACCGGTGTTAAAATTATCGCCGTTTTATCGGCAGGAAACTGCCGATAAAACGGCGATAATGGGCTTGATAATACGCCCTTGTTAATTCCCATAGAAGCCCATGTTAACATCAGAACATGGGCATTATCAAGCCCATTATCGACGTTTTATCGCAGTTTCCTGCCGATAAAATGGCGATCATTTTAACACTGGTCCTTGATAATATGCCCCCTAGTCCGCTAACCACCGATTGGGAGGGTTAGACTTGTATTGGGAGGGTTCCCACTTGCACCTTTATGGTCACTGCATCTACTGATGTAAAGCACATGGACATCATTCATATGTTACACAGACCCATGCACAAAATACCAAAAACATAAATACACAATAAAAATTGTTGCGGAAAGATAAAGAGAGTAAAGCAATGGATACAAACACATCCCTTTACGGGCCTAAAAGCCTTTTGAAAACTTAAATCCAGTAGTGTTTTTTGTGGCAGTAATATGTTCTCACTTGGCAGTCTGAAGTACATGTAATGGACTATCTTTTTCAAATGCCCCTGTATCTAGTGGAGGTGCTGTACTTATATTATGAAATCTGTATTTGACTTCTACACCTGTTTGTGTTGTACAACCAACCTTCCAAAACCTCCCTGGTGAATTTGAATTTAAATTTAAAGGAATTTATAGAGCGCATGTGTACCCAGCGGTTTCATGGCGCTAGAGGATGCTTGGCCCAGGGGCTGGGAAGAAAATTACTGAGATGGAAAAGCTTGTGAAAAAAGAAAAGTCTTAAGGGCCCTGCGGAATTCCAGGTAGGAAGGGACAGATCTAATGTGCAGGGGGAGAGAGTTCCAAAAGGTCGGGTCTACAACAGCAAATTTCAGACCCCCTGATCTACTTTTCTTAAATCGGGGTACTGAGAGAAGGAACTTAGCGGAGGAGCGGAGTTCTCTGTTGGGACGGTAGACCTTGATTGCAGATGAAGTAAACGCGGGAGCAGTCCCCGCAATCGCCTGGAAGGTGGTACAGCCCAACTTGAAGAGGGCCCGTTCTTTAATTGGCAACCAATGTAATGATTTAAGCAAGGGAGAAGTGTGATGGAATCTAGGCAGCCCATAAATCAGGCGAGCAGCCTGATTTTGGACTAGCTGAAGGCGACGGAGGGCATATGCGGGAGCGCCGTTATACACTATGTTCCCGTAGTCCAGCCGAGATAGGACCATTGCCATTAGGATCAGTTTTAAAGCCGGGGGAGAGAAGAACCTGGAGATTTTCCTTATAGTACGGAGAGCAAAAAAGCAGGAGGAGACTACTGAACTGATCTGGGAGTGGGGTGTGAGGTGTTGATTAAGCGTAATGCCAAGTGTTTCAACTGAGGGTGAAGGTAGGGGGGGAGTGCCCAGGGAAGGAGGCCAGAAGGTGGGGGACCAGGGGCTGGGAGTGCTACCAGTGATGACAAGTTCCGTCTTGTCCGGATTTAATTTGAGATGGTTACAGCTCATCCAGTCTCTAATGAACAGCATAACCGATTGAAAGTTGTGAATGCTGGCGGGGGAATGAGAAAGATGGAAAATAAGTTGGAGGTCGTCAGCGTAGTTGTACACAGTGACCTCCATCTGCTGTAATGCAAAGATAAGTGGGAAAATGTAAAGATTTAATAATAAGGGAGAGAGAGAAGACCCTTGGGGAACGCTACACTGGACCGTGCGAGGGGGGGCAGAGAATTCGGCAAGATGGACAGCCTGGGTACGATCTTTTAAGAAGGAGTTGATCCAGGTCATAGCTGGGCCCCCGATGCCCGCCACCTTGACACGGGTAAGAAGGATGGAGTGATCAACCGTGTCAAAGGCGGCGGAAAGATCTAAGAGGACGAGGGCCTGGGGGGTGTTGGTATCTAGCCCCTCTCTTAGTTCGTCCATCACGGAGATGACAACCTTCTCAGTAGAGTGCCGGGGTCGAAAGCCTGCCTGACGGGGAGCAAGGCCCCCACTCTCTTCCACAAAGGCGCCGAGAACCTGGGTGACATGGGCCTCAAGGACTTTGGCTATAAAAGGGAGAAGGGAAATGGGACGGTAGTTTGATGGAGAAACGGGGTCGGCCCCAGGTTTTTTTTAAGATGGGAATGATGGTGGCCGCTTTGTAGGGAACCGGCACAAGGCCCTGTTCAAGGGAGTCGTTCAGAAGGGTGAGGGGGGGGATGACAATCTGTGAAGATCTTGCGGAGGACATACGCCGGGGCGATGTCCGCAGGGGAACCTGACTTGACGCGAGTCAGCAGGGGGAGGAAGATTTCTTTTGTCAAAGGGGGTAAGTGGGTCAAGCTGGACGTGGTGGGGGGAGGCTGGGGATCACAGAAAGTAGGGGAGGGCGGAGGTATCTTTGCCTTGATAAGTGCGACTTTCTCAATGAAAAAGTCATTAAGAGAGTCGCACAGGAGTTGGGAAGGGGGGATTTTGGGGGAGGCCCTGTCAGAAGTATTTCATTACATATTTTCCCCAGTGTGTGTGTGTGCTTGTGTTTGTATATATATATATATATATATATATATATTTATATATATATTACCTACTGGCGGTCGCCAGTAGGTATATATAGTTAGGATTTTTTCTCTATGGGATTTTTGAAAATTCTATGTCTAATAACTTTGGCGTTTGTGGACGGAATTGGCTGAAATTTTCAGGAAAATGGCACATTTTGTTTCTGAGCAGCCCCTGAAAATATGGGGGGGGGGTTTGTCAAGGGGGGGCCGATAAAAAATGGGGGGTCCCAAAACGCGTTTTTCCAATGTTAATTTCCATAGGGCGGTTGGCCTCACTTTTAGCCCGAACGGCTGAATGGATTTGCACGAAACTTGGCAAAATTGTAGGGACTGGTAGCCCGATGTGCCTTTGCTAGGTCTTAATATATGTGCTCCAGTGGATTTTGAGAAATTAACGTTCAAAAAAAGATATATATCTGTAACAGCGGACCGGGCAGCGCTCCAGTTCGCGTACTTTTCGCGTTACGGAGCTTTGTGAAGCGAAGCTGATTGGTTCTCCGGCGTCTGTAAACATTCCAAACAGTCCGTAGCGGCCGCCATCTTGTCTCTCGGTAGGATCGAGAGACAAGAGGAGGGCAAAGCGAAGGGGCAAATGACCATAAGGGGGCATAGTAGATCCTCCCTGACCCCCTAGGTTTGATGTGGAGGTTTTAAAAGGGCCCCGCGGGGCAAAAAAAAAAAGAAAAATAATAATCGAACGGCTGAATGGATTTGCACGAAACTTAGCAAAATTGTAGGGACTGGTAGCCCGATGTGCCTTTGCTAGGTCTCAATATATGTGCTCCAGTGGATTTTGAGAAATTAACGTTCAAAAAAAGATATATATCTGTGACAGCGGACCGGGCAGCGCTCCGCTTCGCGTACTTTTCGCGTTACGGAGCTTTGTGAAGCGAAGCTGATTGGTTCTCCGGCGTCTGTAAACATTCCAAACAGTCCGTAGCGGCCGCCATCTTGTCTCTCGGTAGGATCGAGAGACAAGAGGAGGCCAAAGCGAAGGGGCAAATGACCATAAGGGTGCATAGTAGATCCTCCCTGACCCCCTAGGTTTGATGTACCATTTTGCCAAGTTTGGTGTAATTCCGTTCAGCCATTCAGGCTGTAGACGTATCTAAATGTCCTATGGAAAATTGCATGGGGAAAACACATTTGAAAGTGTTGAAATTTAGAACCAATTAAAATGTTACTTTGGTTTTGTATTTGTGTGTGATGAAAGTTAATTGGTTATGTATATATCTAAAATGAGAGGAAACCACAGCCATTTTGTGATACTACTGTCTGAGGTACATTTGTGAGGAATTTTTGGTGCTCAATTTCTGGTGTTTGATTTACACAGTACTAACGCTTCTCCTACTTTCAAAAAGGTGAGTTGTTAATTTGTAAGGGGAACTATGTTGTACACTTTAAGATAATTTGAAAAATGTTTTCTGTTATTTATTTACAGTCCTTCTGTTATACTAAATACTTGATAAAGTTAGTTTTATATTATGTATTACTAAAAACGATAAATGAAAGTGATTATTTTTTTCTGCAATTTACAGCAAGAAATTTCAAAATAAAATGGATCACAATGAAGAGACCGTGGCAATTTCTTTTGAATTATCCACTACATTTATTGAAATTGACAGCACCAATAATGAAATATTCTCACAAGGAGGAGATGACTTGAATGATTTTTTTGATCAATCTCTTGACGGCGAATTTATCGAATGTTTGGAGACCATAGAGTTACAAGAATCATCATTGCAGACTTTTCATGAGGAGATTCCTGATGAGATGATTGAAGAGGAAATTCCTGATGAGGACATGTTACTAGTTCTTTCAAATTATGAAAATTCAGAAGAATAAATTTATATTTAGAAATCAAAAATTGTTTGAGACATTATTCATTTTTATTTTTAATTTATGAGGTTGTAGCGAAGTGATTGTAGTATAAAATGAGACTTATAGTATAGAGTGCAACATTTTTATGTTACATAGTAAGTTTACTCATATTTACTTCCCTTCTCCCACTATATTATCTCCAATGTGTATTTGACATCTCTTCTTCATCTCCGGCCTCCTTTCTCTCACTGTCTGTCTCTGATGCATCCTATCGCTGCCATTTTGTGTAATTACAGAAGAGAGTAAAATAAAATAGTTCAGAACGTGAAAAGGGGGCAAAGTAGAGTACCCCTCACCCCCTAGGCCTTCTCAGGCGGTCCCAAAAGGATCAGTTCCTGCTTTCCTGAGAGATTATGGTATGAGTTCCATATACCACAATAACTTGCATTACAACATGCAAGATATCTATCTCCTATTACCAACTTTGGGAGATATTCGCGCTAAGCGCGAATATCTCCAAAAACTAACACCTGCCCTGAGCAGTTCTTAGCCATGTTATCCAATGGGAGGTGGATAACATGGCTAAGAGCATTAGCTCGGTAATGCATGAATATCGCGGACTTTTCAGCGATATTCATGCATTGCGGCCGTTTTTTATCGCATTTGCGATAAACCTTGATAATAGCAAGGTTTATCTGCGATAATTTCTGACGATGCTTAGCGGTAAAAAATTTGTTGCTAAGCATCGTTAGCGATAAATATCGCTTAACTTTGGTAATATGCCCCAACGTCTGTTAACGTTCGATTCGAAGGAAATCAGGAAGTGTTGAAAAACATTGTCTGCGCCATCTTGCCTTTTTTCAAATGCCACACTTTTGTCGTGCACGGCAGCCATTTTAGATGCCTTGACCAGACCCACTCTCTGCACGCTGTCGATCCGTAGCATGGCTCCCCACCCTCGCAAGCATCTCCCCCAGGCACTGGTCACCCCCGCTCTCTGTCTTATGCATGGGCAATAAACCTCCCCCCATCTGCGCTGCTCTTCCCTGAGAATCACACTCTGTGCCCGCCCGACACCTCCCTTTCGCCCTATTCACTACCGCACCCTCTGACACTCCTCTTCCTCTGTGTCCGATTGTCCAGGCCGGTCCCAGGCTATCAGCTAGCCCTGCAGATGTAGTTTATGGCCCCAGCTGTAAAGAATCACCCCTCTTCAAAGGAGTTATAGTAGATCAAGGCCCACACCCGATGAGATCCGTCACACCACACGCGTTCCTACTATCTGAAAACCATCCTGTATTGTGATTGGGGAGGGGACCGAGCCTGAAGCGGAAGATTCCAGGGATGACTCTTTGTACATCAAAGTTTTTACAATTATGTGTCACATTAAAAATATATAGCACTCCAACAAAGTAGTAGGAATATAAAACTTTAATAACTTATAAATATATACAACAAAACAAAAACAGTAAAAACATTTAAACATTTTTAGGGAAAAAGAAGGAACAATGGTCAGTAGCGGTCGGTTGTGCGAATAGTCCCAAGGCAGCACAACGTCCAGATTTCTGGACGGCACCCAGGTGATGTTGCCTGGGTGCCGCACTGATTTGGGTATCCGGCGTGGGGCGTCCCGGGGGGTGGGTCGTCAGTAGCGGTCTGTTGTGCGAATAGTTCCAAGGCAGCAGAACGCGCTGAAATGTGGATGGCACCAAGGTGATGTCCAGTAAGTTGCCGCCCTCCGAATAACGGCGTGGGGCGCCCCGGGGGGGGGGGGGGAGGCAGTCCAAAGTTCCGTTAAAAGGGCAAAGGAAAGGATCGGTGGTTTGAACCATCAGTCAAAAAGGGGAGGGGGTGCAACAATTTTTCCTACCGGGTCACACTGTGCTTTCACCGGAACTGATCCGAACTGTGGTCTGCAGGATTCTAGTCATTCAAACTGAGGCTGGCGCCAGCATGGGAGCGCCGACGTCCCGCGGCTACAGTTTCGTCACTCCACGGGCGATCATGGCAGTCATTCCCCATCGGGGGTGTCTGCGGGGGTCGGGGACTCCCGCGGCTCCTCTAGAATCTTCAAGGTTGTGGAGGACTACGGTGGTGGAGTCAACCAGTGACCGGGCCATTTCTTTATGCTGGGCCCGCTCTTGCCAGGTCGACCGCCATTTTGAGAGTTCGGTAGCTACCGGCGATCGCGGGGTCAAATGAGCGGACGGGCTCCACCCTGCCGGGCGAGACGTTGCAGCATCGCCACAGTGGAAGAACCCTTTTCCGGGCGCCTGGAGCGCTGAGGGTGCAGCTGGGAAGCCTCCACCTGGGGAGGCGGGAGAGGCCTGTTCGCACCGTCTCTCCCACCCAGTGCACCCCACGGCGTCTCGCTTGACATTTGTTATGGCCGGACCAGGCGATGAGGACGAGGGGGGGGGGGGTCGGAGGCATGTGCAAGACATCCCCCCCCAGTGTTGTCGCAGCCATTATAAAAGAAAGAAGAAATGTCCCGTCCGTCTTTGGGCCGGACCTCCGGTGGATGGCGGCCGGACGCCCTTTGCTCTGGCCCCATGAACGGGTTCCTTGGCTCATCCGGTGGGGCAGGCCTTGGCGTGTGGTGCCTCTCCTGGGCCTTTCGCGCAGTGGCCTCTCCACTCCCAGGCCCTCCATGGATGCTGGCCCAGACTGGGAGAGAGAGGGTCTAACCTGCAATTCTCCAGGGTTATCGCCACCGCGGCCGGATCCCGTCGGCCTCGGCCTCTGGTTGATGGTGGCCGGACTGGGAGAGAGAGGGGAGGGTCGAGGACACAGACATTCCCCCCCTTGCAACTCTCCAGGGTTGTCGTGGCAATCCCCCTGGCCGGGTCCCATTGGCCTCGGCCTTTCCTCCGGCTACACCCTACGTGATGATCTTCTGCCGACGGTTGGCAGCAGGACCCGCCTTATATGTGTTGCTTCTGGCTGGGCGTAGCCGCAAACCTGTTGCACTTTGGAAGTTTCCAGAATGGGGCGGATGTCTGCTGACTTGTATCTTTCCCAGTTTGCCGTTATTTGGCCGTGGCAGGCGGTGGGACAGACACGTTTTGGGGCAGTGAGGGGCGATGAAGCCTCGTTGCCTTGTGGCCGTTGCAATGTCACACTTGGTTTCTCTTACTGTTTTCAGGTTTCTTATTACGGGCTTACTTCTAACGTTTCTTGTTTCTAGGACAATAATAGGTTTTATAATTACGTATTGTTATCGTTTCTTTGTTTGTTATTTAACAAAAAGTTCATCAGTGGCCTACTGATTTTCGTTTTCCTATTCCTTTCTTTCCAGGTTGTTTCATGCTAAAGTTTCAGTTAACAGGATACAGTGATCACTTCGTTATTATTACATATGTCATTTTCACTAGGGGTGCTCTCTGGTCGGGCCAGATGACCTATCTCTAGTAAATGGTCCGGGTGAAACAGGTGCATCAATCAGTGGGGAGTAGATAGGCATGACAGATTACAACGGGGGAGAAAGGTCCGCATTACCTACCCTTTCACTACTTGCAAAGATTTTCCTACGTTTATTTGCGAACAGGGAATACCTCCAAAAAGAACCAATTCCCAAACAGTCAATGTTCGGGCAAACAATCAATCAATGAGGAACGAAATAGGCACGACGTGTTAAAGGTTTGCGTTACCTACCCTTCACTATCTGCAAAGGGAGAGAGAATATTCCTATTCTTCCCCGTTTGCAGGCAGAGAAGATCCTTAAGAGAACCAACTTCGAACAATTCAATGCTCGATTCAAACAATCAACAAGGGGTACTGTGAACACAAATGAACGCCGCTTATGTACATACACATTGCTATTTTCAACAGGTTGTTCCTAATGTTTCTATTTTAGCGAGGTCAAAAAGAGATCCCATTAGTGGCCTACTGATTTTGCTCGATTCCTTTTGTTTTTTTACACGATTTTTCGCTATCTGCAAAGACTAAACAGAGTATTGCGACTCTGTGCTTGTTTGTAAATAGAGAATGAACCAAAGAGAACCAATTCTAAAACAGTAAATGCTTGGATAACAATCAATCAAATGGAGAGAGAAGCAGGCACGACGGATTACAACGGGGGCAAAGGCCTGCGTTAACTACCCTTCACTATCTGCAAAGAGAGAGTACTCCTAATAGAAATGAGGGGGGGGGGGCAGCATTGAAAGCAGATCAGTGTGCATAAACACGAAAATGTTTTTTCTTACCACGTACTTGACAATCGACAGCTTATGATATTTGCTATTAAAAAACCATTGGAATTCACTGAAAAAACCATAGGTTATAGACCATATATAGTTAGGAATTAGCATTTACAAAACCTTGAAAATTCACTGAAAAAACCATAGGTTATAGACCATATATAGTTAGGAATTAGCATTTACAAAACCTTGAAAATTCACTGAAAAAACCATAGGTTATAGACCATATATAGTTAGGAATTAGCATTTAAAAAACCTTATTTTACTCACACAAAACCATTGAAATTCCATATATAGTTAGTTGTACTAACTATATATCGCGCACCCGCAATCCACTGCTGATCATGTCACATATTACATCATTCATGACATGGTCAGTGACATCACTGATGACATCACTGATGACATCTCAAATGACATTACTGATGACATCACTGATGACATCTCAAATGACATCACTGATGACATCACTGATGACATCTCAAATGACATCACTGATGACATCACTGATGACATCTCATTTGACATTACTGATCACATCACTGATGACATCATTCATGTGATAATACGATGAACCTCTTCAGACTCTAATATAACCTTAGATACACTCAGTGTAAACACAGACTCACAGATTGTCATTCATCCATGAAGTTACACACACACACCTAGTCAGTCATGCAAACAATCAATCACACCTCCATTTTCCCAACTATACAGTTATACACACCTTACTTATTCAAACATATACTAAAACATATTTACTCTCTTATACAATCCTGGATACAAGTTCACAATGATGCATACAGCCACTCACACATTCACTGGCTCTTATGCACAGTTATTTATATATGTCAAGTCTCACATGTACTGTGTTTTACATATGTACTTACTTTGACATGTAGCACTGAGATATCCATTCACTCACCAATACACTGATGCACACAGTCAACCGCCCATACAGCTGTTTCCACATGCACTTTTGAACCCATACATCTAGTGAATCAACTGCTCACACATCTATGCACAGAGTCATACACCTCCCAGCCACCCACACATACACTCAGTCTCCCATACAAATACTTGGGCAACCAATCAATAACCCATATAGTTACTCATATAGCTACTGAACAACACATGCAGCAGTTTTCAGAACAACAGACATAATGATGCACAAATTAAGACAGTTTAGTCACTAACCCATGCACTCAGTGAGACACATTTAATCACTCACTCATACAGTCAGTCATGCACCTACTAAATCCTTCATCCAGACACTTATACATCCACTCAAGACATATTTTAACTTTACAGAAAAATACAGTCACTGGATGTTGTCATCAGTGATGTCATCAGTGATGTCATTTGAGATGTCATCAGTGATGTCATCAGTGATGTCATTTGAGATGTCATCAGTGATGTCATCAGTGATGTCACTGACCATGTCATGAATGATGTAATATGTGACATGATCAGCAGTGGATTGCGGGTGCGCGATATATAGTTAGTACAACTAACTATATATGGAATTTCAATGGTTTTGTGTGAGTAAAATAAGGTTTTTTAAATGCTAATTCCTAACTATATATGGTCTATAACCTATGGTTTTTTCAGTGAATTTTCAAGGTTTTGTAAATGCTAATTCCTAACTATATATGGTCTATAACCTATGTTTTTTTCAGTGAATATATATATATATATATATATATATATATATATATATATATATATATATATATATATATATATATATATATACCGGTCGTTTGTGGCTCTCCCCTGTGATGGTGGTGCTAGAGGGTTAGCCCCCACTGTGGAAGTCAGGAAGAGGTACGAGGATGGCAGCAGTGGGAGATAGTGATCACGTAGCGAGCGGTTTTTCGGACTGCCAGTGCAGGTTCAACATTTCCCGGCAAGAAATGCCTCGTCCAGGAGTCTGACACCCAGTGGTGACCGGGCACTGCTGACGGCAATGCTGAAGCAGTGAGGTTAATTTGGCACATCTTCAACTGTTTGAGCATCGGTCCCCTTCCACCCTGAGAGGATGTCTGTTTAACAACATGGTTTTCACACTGCGCTTCGTTTTAAAACATAGGGGCATATTTACGTCTTCTGGCGCATCTCTGCAAATCAGCAGGGATGCGCCAGAACAGATGCGTCACGTAATCCCCCCCTTGCGCCACCACAGATGCGTCGCATTTACAATGCGGCGCACCATGGTGCAATGAGGGGCAGAAGCGTGACGCTTCATGAGGCGCTAGGACGGCGCATGGCTGTAGTCGCGTCACAAGAGCGACGCAACTCCTGCAATGCACAGGGGCTGCCCATACTCAACATGGTGCCTCACTCCTTACGCCTGCTTCAAGCAGGCGTAAGGATTTGACGCAGCAGCGTCGTAAAACTGACTCAGTGAAATCTTGTAGATTTCACTGCGTCAGTTTTACGGGGCTTTCCTGCGAGGGAACGCCCACCCTGCGACAGAACGCCCACATAAAACCTGACGCAGGTTTCATGTGGCGCAGGGCTTTACAACGTGACGCATCTGCCTAGATGCGTCACGTTGTAAATAAGTCGCAACGTGGCGCATAGTTTCCGCTGCCGCTGCATCACAAAAGTGACGCAACGGCGACGTAAAAGTGTCACAAGTGGCTTGTAAATCTGCCCCATAGAGACTTTGATGCACTTTATGAACTGCATATGAGACCCCTATCATAATGACTTACTTTGGATTGCTCTCTGGATTAGATATAATGTTTTTTAGAGATGTTGTCTCTTGAAAGTGACATTCGCCAAACTTTGCTGGCATATGTGCGATAGCTCAGATGCATTATGGGTGGGGTAGTTCTGACACGGACATATGCAATTGTTAGGTAACTGACTTCCATGAAAGTAATCACTCAAGTAGAATGCTTATTGGGGTTCAAATTAGTGTTCGCTGCACTTTCATCTGGCTTTGTAAGTCATTATGGCTGCAGTATGAGTTAGCATTTAATTATCGGCAGAGCGCTTTTCATTTCAGAAATGCATTTCAGGTCTGAGGGGAGACAGAGGTGCTTTTCATCTTCATTACGACATACCTGGAGCGTTTTTTAAATGTAAAATAATTTGTTAAAAACTTTATATTTTTATAAATGTTAAATATACAGGCGGCATATTTAGAGTGTTTGGCGTCTCATGTGTAATTTATGAGGTTTCTCACTTAGGCTGGCAACATATAGATGTTTTGGTTTTGATGCTTAAACTTTCCACCCACACAACATTTATTCATGTGACTGTATATTTTGTATGCGCATTGCGCAGCATTTAATCTAATATGATAGCACTTGTGAAATGTAGGGAGTTTGAAGTGAGGCACGTAGTATGTTGTTTATGTTTACTATTGCCTTAAGTGGGAGTGACTATTTATTGTGAAAATGAACTGGCGCCAAATAGATTGACAAAGGCTTCATTGAACCCGAAACGCGTCTCTTTGGTCTCGGGGTCAAAGGTGACCTGATACAATAAAAGAAGCCGTATACCATCAACCTGAAGTCCGTACCTTCTTCATTTGGAAATTCCTGTTGAAGCTAGGTGTTCTGTGTATATATATATATATATATATATATATATATATATTACCTACTGGCGATAGCCAGTAGGTATATATAGTTAGGATTGTTTTCCATAGGGAAATCGCAACATTCTATTGGGAATAACTTTGGCGCCGGTTGAGGAATCTTCCTGAAATTTTCCTTAACTTTGCCTTGCGGCGCTCCGCTCCTTCCCTGAAAGTTTGGGGGGGGATTCGTCAAGCGGGGGCCGAGATAAAAGGGGGGTCCCAAAACGTGTTTTCCCCATGTTAATTTCCATAGGGCGGCTGGACTCACTTTTAGCCCGAACGGCTGAATGGTTTTCCACCAAACTTGGCAAAATTGTAGGGACTGGTAGTCCGATGTGCCTTTGCTATGTCTCAAGATATGTGCTCCAGTGGTTTTTACGAAAATTAACTTTGAAAAAATATATATTGGGCTACATTGGGCTATATATATGTTAGAGCCCAAATGTAGCCCAATGTAGCCCAAAGATGGCCACCAGAGACAAAAAAAAACAAATGTAGCCCAAATATCAGCCAGATGTAGCCCAACTATAGCCCAATGACAGAATGTCCCAGAGTGTTCTAAAGAACAACTAGAGCGCTAACAGTCTTACTTATGACAAAAGTATGGCACACCTGAAGTCATCTTGATTGGAATAAAGTGTTAACACTTAAAACATTTAATTTGCAAAGGAACAAAATGAGGGGGTTCATTTTGCCATAGAAATTATGATTAGTGCTGAAGAAAGAAAAATTAGGGCACATTTTGAGTGACTTCTCAAATCCTCTTATATTTCATTAAAAAAATTCTGGTATGCAGTCTCCCAAGATGGCCACCAGAGACAAAAGAGCCCAAATGTAGCCCAAATATCAGCCAGATGTAGCCCAACTATAGCCCAATGACAGAATGTCCCAGAGTGTTCTAAAGAACAACTAGAACGCTAACAGTCTTACCTATGACAAAAGTATGGCACACCTGAAGTCATCTTGATTGGAATAAAGTGGTAATACTTAATACATTTAATTTGAAAAGGAACAAAATGAGGGGTTTCATTTTGCCATAGAAATTTTATATATATATAGATATTCACTGAAAAAACCATAGGTTACACACCAGTTATAGTTAGGAATTAGCATTTAAAAAACCTTTGAAATTCACTGAAAAAACCATAGGTTTCACACCAGTTATAGTTAGCTGGAAATTTTACTCGCATAAAATCATTGAAATTCCCACGTTATAGTTAGTTGGACTCACTATAACTTGCACGTCTGCAATGCACTGCTGATGACGTCACATATTACATCACTCATGCATATATTTAAATATTTAAACATTACTCGCTAATATATGTATTCACTAAGATACACTTAATAAGCCAGTTAACCAATCAATTTTTTTTTTAAAACACTGTAAAAACCATAGGTTTCAGGCCTTATATAGTTAGGAATCAGCATTTAAAAAACCTTTGAAATTCACTGAAAAAACCATAGGTTTCAGGCCTTATATAGTTAGGAATTAGCATTTAAAAAAACCTTTGAAATTCACTGAAAAAAACCATAGGTTTCAGGAGTTATATAGCTAGGAATTCGTTTTTAAAAAACCTTTGAAATTCACTCAAAAAACTATACGTTTTAGTGGTGTTATAGTTAGCTGGACATTTTACTCATACAAAACCAATGAAATTGCTCCTATATAGTTAGTTGTACTAACTATATTTCGCGCACCCGCAATCCACTGCTGATGATGTCACATATTAGATCATTCATGACATGGTCAGTGACATCACTGATGACATCACAAATGACATCACTGATGACATCATCCACGTGACAATCACATACACCTTTTCATACACTATTACAATTTTTCATCACTGTGTGTAAAATACAGAGTATCATATTTAAATCCATTGTCACAGCAATACAAGTATCTAAAAATCCACTCAGTGATTCATAGATGTATACACACATCTAATCACTTACCTATGGATTCACTCATACATGCTGTCAATGAACAATAGAACACTATCAAAAATACTTATACATCTATATCGACATTAAACAACAGCACGCATCCTATTCACATAGGAAGTCATCCTACTCACTTATGCAAACAATGGATCATACTTACATGTTTACTTAGCAAAACACTTATACAAACACCACTTCTATTCATTTAGATAGTAAGTCATACTTAGTGAATTATAAAATCATTATTACAAGTATACAGTTATCCATACAGTCACTCACACAATCATTGTGTCTTATGTATACTTATTTATATACAACAACTGACACATACACTGCCTTTTATTTTTCTAGTTTGTTGGACCTGTACCTTTGAGAAATATATTTGCTCATCACCACACCCATAAAGAGATTCCCTCACCCAAACTGTTAGAACATGTAGTTTTAACTTCATATATCTACTGAATCAACTATTCACACATCTTTGGACAGTCACACACCCCCACCGAACCACACACACTTTCACACTCCCATAAAAACACTCAGTTAACTAATCAATATAGACTTTCACATAGCTAGTAACCAACTGTAGAATCAGTTTACACAACAACTGACAAAGTGATACAGATATTCACACAGTTTAGTCACTATCAACTATATTTAGTGAGACATTATAAATTGGTCAAGTAAACAGTCAATTACACTGCTACTAAATCCTCCATCCAAATATTTATTTATATATATCCACTCATTCTTCAATGTAAATTGCTATATATATAATGCATATTTAAATAACGAAGCAAACCACATTCACTGGATGATGTCATCAGTGATGTCATTTGAGATGTCATCAGTGATGTCACTGACCATGTCATGAATGATCTAATATGTGACATCATCAGTAGTGGATTGCGGGTGCGCGAAATATAGTTAGTACAACTAACTATATAGGAGCAATTTCATTGGTTTTGCATGAGTAAAATGTCCAGCTAACTATAACACCACTAAAACTTATAATTTTTTGAGTGAATTTCAAAGGTTTTTGAAAAACGAAATCCTAACTATATAACTCCTGAAACCTATGTTTTTTCAGTGAATATATATATATATATATATATATACACAACTCTTCTCTAATGCAGATTCTCCTATAGGGTTGGCATAGATTTTTCCCATGGTAGGTTAGATGCATGTATAAAGAGCCTCTGTTGTATTTAAACCTCCTGGGGTCTTACAGCCGAGGTTTAGGATATATTTGGTTTCTAACCTCCTAAGCATGCCCTCTCTATCTCCTTCCCGTCTGTTCTTGGGTATAGAATCAATGAGATAATACAAGAGGTGTTTGAGATCATTATTGTGTATTTCTTGAAAGTGTCTAGCCACTGGGTAAGTTGGGTCATGGTTATTAATGGCCCGGATGTGTTGCAGATTTCTTTTGTTTGCAGGGAGTTTGGTGCTCCCTACATATTTAAGTTTCCAGGAGCACTCCAATATGTAAATAGCGTAGTCAGTTTTACAGTGCAGGGAATGTGATATTTCTATTTCCCTGTCACTGAACGGTGTTGTGTATGTTTTTTTATTTGTTCCGTACTGACAAGCTTTACAGCTTTTGCATTTGGTGAAGCCCTTTCTTTGTGACAACCAGGTCTGTTGATCCACAACCTCCGGGCTACTTTTGACCAGACTTCTGCTCATAGAAGGAGCCCGCCTGTAGGTGATCCCAAGGGTATTCGTTAAACTACCTCCTATCACTGGGTCACTTAACACTATGGGCCAGTTTTGATACACACTTTTTTTTAATAGTTTTGTTTTGTGCATTATAGGCTAAAATCAGCCTAAGCTCCGCAGTGTTCTTCTTGGTGTTGGCATCAGTGTCTTTTAGTGTTAACCGCATCGCTGCGGCGGCTATTCCGCCGCAGCGCTAAGGGGGCGGGGCGGCCACGCGGCGGCCGCATTCTGGTGACGGAACCGCCCCGTCACCAGCTGCGGTTGGGCTGTGCTGATGACGGAGCGGTTCCGTCATGGCCCCGCCCGCTCAATAGAACGCCCAGCGCAGGCGCGGCCGGGCCATGACGGAACCGCTCCGTTATCCGGACAGCGCCACCGCAGCTGATGACGGAGCGGTTCCGTCATCAGCATAGAAAGGGTTAAAAGGGCATTTCGATCTAGACCCTGAGTTTTGTTTATTGCTGCATCAATGGTCTTACTTTTGTATCCCCTGGCTAGGAATCTTTTTTTGCTCTCTTATTGTGCTCTTTTCAATTTATTGGGATTGGTGCATATTCTTTTTATACGCAGCATTTCCCCATAGGGGATACTATTTACCAGGTGTCTTGGGTGAAAACTGGAAAAGTGTAAAACCGAGTTTCCTGCTGTCTCCTTTCAATAAATGTTGGTTTCTAGTTCATCATTACACACAAAAATGTCAACGTCTAGAAAATGAATTTTCTTATCACTGATAGTTGACGTGAAGCTTAAGGTAATGTCATTTTTGTTGATGTCATTCACGAAATCCTGAGCCTCTTTCTCCAAACCTTCCCACACAATAAATAGATCATCTCTAAAACGTAGGAATAGTTTTAAATTTTTGTCCATGTAGTGCTTGTGTGTTACGCCGAGGACCAGCTTCTCCCACCAACCCATGTGTAAACATGCATAGCTGGGGGAGAAGCTGGCCCCCATCGCAACACCTTGCATCTGTTGGTAAAGTGTTTTATCAAATAGAAACACATTGTTATTTAGACGGAAGCTGGTCATATTGCTTAACATTACACAATGAGGAGTTCACTTTGTTTCTCCTCTGCCCAAATAGTGTTCAAGTGACCTTATACCATCTCTGTGGTTTTTACTTGTGTATAAGGACACTACATCCAATGACATAAGCAAAGATAATCTTTTTTCCATTCAAAGTTCTGACTCTTGGCTTGAAAGACACTTGTGTCTTTGATGTAAGAGGGTAGAGATTGCACAAATTCCTGGAAGAAGTGATCGATATATTGGGAAGCATTTTCAAGCAGGTGGCTACCTGACTATGGTTACCCCAAATTTTTTGCCTTGTGTTTAGCTGTTTTTTGACTTAGTTGGCCTGGTTCCCTGCTAATCAGGGCCCCAGGCTATCTGCTCTCTCTGTAAAATGGATTCCATGTACCCTAGGTACATACCATAATTGGAAATGGACTCCTTGTTAGCCCCTGTACCATGCACTATAGGTGCTCAGGGCATAGATGCCACCAAGGCCTACCAGGGGCTGCAGCATATCTTTTGCCACCCCTGGCTGGTTCTTAAATTGACACAACTGGCTGATCACTCAGCTGGGGCAAGGTGGTGTAATCACCCCTTGCTTAGATATAGTATACCTATATCTAAACCTATATCTTGACACATATAAACCTGTGAGCCACTCCTATGGAAGGCCTTATCAATCCTGGAGGCAGAGAGCGTGGTTTAATGTGAGAAGGAGCTCTAGCATGAGCTGAGCCTGTCTGCAGCCGTCGGGAACAAATCCCTAAGCTGTTTCAGGATAATGCCATACCATATACTATTAAGTGCATTATAATCCTCGCGGTTATATAGCAACTTTGGTTTGGCTTTATCAAAACATGTCATGTAAGGTGTCATACGATTTGGAATACTATCCCCTCGCCAGTTCTGGCGACAGGGATAGCATTCCACCCCTCTAGAGGGGTAAGACATGTTACTTTACTTAAATGCGGTTAATTTCTAAAAGGGCCTCAGATCCACAAAATGGATGCTTCTGCCACAGACCCAGGTCTGACCCCCTGCAGCTGACCGAAACTCAGCCAAGGGGGCCTGGACAAAGGGTTTCCTGTCGCAGGGCGGTGTTACAACCCCCCAGACAGGAGATAGTGGATTGTAGCAGGGAGGTTTGAAAGAAACCAGACACTGCATGGGGAGCACCAGGCTGCCCCTTGCATAATCCGGCCAAACCGGTTCTGGGGCACTCCAGCCCCCGTCCCAGCGCGGCCAGGATCAAAGGAAGGGGGTGTATCCACCCACTTCCTGGGTCCCACCCATAGGAGGGGACCTAATAGGTAATCCAGCCCCCCAGATTCGAATAAGAGTGGGAGCAGTGCCAATGCACTTCAGATTATCCTGATGAAACATAAGAAACGAAACTCCGGACCCTTCGACATCCTACTCAACGTAGAAGACTGAAGAATCTCCCTTGTGGTCAAGGAGTGACCACCCTGTGCAAACAGGCACCATCCAGCCCTCGACGTCTGCTTTGTTGCAGTTCCCGCCGGAACTCGAGCGACAGAGATCGACGAGATCAAGCTTGCCTGCCATCTAACAGCCGGATCCACAGTCCCTGCAGAGCTGAGACCCGTGGAGGCGACCGGAAGCGTGGGGCACGCCATCTTGGAAAGACCACGAGACGCTGACCGTGCAGCCCACGAGTGACCCTCGAAGCTGTACAACGGGGTTTGAGAAGCCCCAACCCTGAGCCACTCTTGCACCGAAGTTCAGCCCTCCACACTCGACGAGTGCTGCGTGGGGCCCTTCTGCTTCTTTTGGCTCAACGCGTTGGTCCGGTCACTTACGAGCTGGTTTGTGGCCCCTGTGCCGACGAAACTTGAAATTCGACTTGCGATTCTGGTTGCTCCAGATTTGCACCAGCTCCCCTGAAAAGGAGCCCCCACTCTGACCCTCCTGGTTCGAGTGAGAAGCAATCTCCCGGTTCCGCGTGGATTGCTTTTGCCAAGTGTTGTTTGCTCCAATCTTGAAGCCGACAGCGCCGATGGCGAGAGCCTGCGTGGGACAGATCGTGACCTGCTCCTGGACTTCGTAGATGCCCCAGAGCCCACGTGACAGCGGAGAGAAGCTCCTCGACAACCACCTGATTGCGCCCGACATTGCCTGGTTCCATCCTGGTTCCACCTGGTCACTGCTGAGTGACCCAGACTCTGTCCCCTCTGCTCTCAGGTACTTTTCGACTTGAGTCCACCCTTGGACTCTACCGGATACTTCTCTTTCACCCCGCCTGCAGCCCTTTCAGCTCCAAGCACCAAGAGCCTGCGTGACGAAACCCGACTCAACTTCGACCCTGTGCACCCACTTCCTGTGGGTGAGGTAACATTGCAACGCCGGTGTTCCCACACTGGTACACACCTCTAGGGTCTGTGTCTTACGTTTTGTTCCTCTAGGTTCAGCGGAAGTGTCCTAAAACTCTAACTTTGTAACTTTTACGCACCATTGGTTAACATTGATGCATGCGTGCACTTTTTGCACTGCACCCGAATCCCGCGGGCTTTTCCCGACTTCAGTATTGCTTGTCCCGACTGCTCCCAGCGATTCCCTAGGCCCTAGGCCTAACCACTGATCGAATGGTCCCTCTTATACCATTTTTTTTAGTATATGGTTTGAGTGGCCCCTTGGCCTCATCCAAAATTGTGCAACTTTGTATGTTATACTGTGCTTTTGATTTAACGCTTGTGCCCCTTTATTCATAAAGAATACTGGGGATTGTTTTTAGTAATAAATACATATATTTGTATAATATATACTTGTGTGGTGTCCTTTCATTTGATATTACAGGATTGTATGTGGTAAAACAGCTCGCTTAACACGACCTCTTAAGTTAAGCCTTTAGGCTGCTTAGTCCATGCTACCCCTAGGATAGCTTGTCTAAGAAGGTTGACTTACAACCAGACACCATAAGGGTTGTTTGGACTGATACAAGGTGGTTCCAGAATTGGAAACATCATATATCAGGCCAACTTCTCACAATACATATATATCAGTGAGCAAGGGCACGGACGTGCCCAAAACGCGTCTGATGGCATTTGTTACCCACCTTATGGATTAAAATAATACAGCAACTTTATATCTTCTGCCTCGGAGTGCTGATTTGGTTGTCCCCGAACTTTTCTGTGCAGGAGGCACATTGTGGAAAGTTGGATTTTTATATATATATACATGGAACATATACTTATGTATTGAAACTGTGCGGGGTATAGGAGTGTATACAGCATGCATTGAGGAGCTGATAGGAAGGATTATTATATTTTAATAATAATTCTTTCCTTCCTTATGTTATATTGTTTATTAATTCAACTTTATTTACTCTATTTGAATAATATTTGGTATAATTGTGCTTTTTTATATTAATGTACAGTTTACCATGCCCATCCAGGGCCTTATTTTGCATTGAAGTGGTGTTGCATTATGTTTTGTGACATCCTAAGATGGCGCTTATTTTCATGCTTATTTTCATGCTGTTTCCTTACCCGCCCCATAGGCTAGTCCTATGTCTATGATTTTTACCCGGATGCGGGAATAAATGGTGGACGCCTCTGCCGGTTCGGTAAACTTCGAGGAAGGTTCCGACCGAAACGCGTAAGTGTGCTGTGTTACAAATAAATTTGTGAAATTACACCCCTGTGAGTGCTTCCTTCGTCCTGCGGATGATTGCCGCGTTGGGAGGCTGAGCGGTACTGGTTTTGCGAGTGCACCCTCGCAACGGGAGCACCCGCCTGGGAGTGCGACGCTTTGGTGCTTTTAGAGCTTCAATGGATGTTCGCGTGGCACCGTGAGCAGCGAGCAAGATGCATTGGGACTAGCGGAGTCGGTGTGTCAAGATTTCCCGACGCTGCCTTAGAATCCCGGTAAGACGCGAGGCTTAGCGTTCTTACGCATTGACTTTTCTTGCAACTGCACACAAGGCGAGGGGGCGGGGACATTATTACAGTCCCACACAGCAGAAACATGTTTTGTGAGTCGGAGCGGCATGAGGCGGCTAGCAACATGTTCAAAGGCAAAGACAATAAGGACAAGCGCAAATCCACAAGGAATACGGAAAGTAATCCGAATAATGATGACGTGACCACGAAATGCAAAACGCTTGAAAGGTTGTATGAGCGAGAAATTCGCAAGTGGTGGGAGGGCACATCGTTACAGAGTTACATCGATGTGAACCGCGTCCCACGTGGTCTTAGAATTTATACAGTACCGGCGTACGAGTCTCCGGACCCTCTGCTCCTTGATGCTTGGGCAGAGCACACCGCGGAGTCCTGTAAAGGAAGCCTGAGACTGTTAGTCAAATTCGCGTGGAGCGATAGGGATAAGGCGCTTGTGGACATAAAAGCAATGGAGGAGGATTTATCCAAAGAAGAAGACCAAGTAAAAATAACAGAACTTAAGGATCAAATGAAAACGCGATTGAAGGCGTATGAAGAGAAAATTAAGCTGCGGAAGGAGAGCAAATTCGATAGGGATGAAGAAGACTATGCCCTTGGTAGGGTGCTAACATTTGCAAAAAAATACGATGCACCCCGTAAGGAATTACTTAAAAAAACGTCATCTACCCCTGCAACTCAATTGGAGGTGCCTGTCACTTCTGAATCATCAGCTGCAGAGAATGGATCCTCAGAAGATGAGTTAGCGGGACGCCTGCGTTCAGGGCGTGTCCGTACTCCTTTTCGGGAGGAATTCAAATTAATCCGGCAGACCAGGCGAGGTGGGGGAGCAGGCAAACCCCCGGAAAAAGGAGCTGCAGGAAAACAAGGCGGGGGCAAAGGAGGCGCAAAAAGATCAACCTCACCACCGATGACACGCAGTCGGAGGGGGTTCAACAGACGGAAGTAATTCTGGAAGAAAGTCACACAATTGTAAATCTCACGGATAAAATCCTGACAGCAGCTGAGGAGTCTGTGTTACTGTTAGGTTTGAACTTTTGTCCGCGGAAACATCTCGAATTTGCTCAGACTCGGATCGATCTCTATAAGTTTACCCGCAAGCTTAAACTCCACAAGTATTTCAAGACCAAAGTACAATCCACAATTCGAAAGAAGACAACTAGGGAACCGTTGTCCACGGACATTCTTGCCACCAGAGATCTTGATACTATTATGGCACTGGATGATCTATTTGAGGGGAGAGAGGGCTATACTGAGTTGAGTGAGTCACAACAAGTCCAAGTAACAGGAGTAACACAAGTAGGTGAATCAACGCCCTTTAAACCAGAGTCAAGTTTCAACCCCCAATTAACTTATGATGCCATCGATGTCTTTTCCGATGCTGTCATAAAAGACCTGACTACATTTCGTAGGAAACTTCATTTCAGGAAGACTGGGGAGGTGGGTAATTTCTCGAGTGTACAGAATTTGGCCCTTAAATCTTTAAGCCAGGATAAGAACATAATATACAAACCTGCAGATAAGGGCGGGAACATTGTTCTGCAGACTAAGGAGAATTACAATAAGGAAGCAATCAGACAATTGGATTGTAAATCCACATACCAGAGAATAACCACTAAAGAATACCAGTGTGAATGATTATCATACACTCATCAGTAAATGGCACAATGACGGTTTCCTTGAAATGGAAGAATACATGTTCCTGCGACGCCTCAATCCGATTATACCCACATTTTATCACCTCCCCAAGGTGCACAAGAACGCTATTGCACCCCCGGGGAGACCAATTGTCGCCTCGCAGGGGAGTCTTACAGAACACTTATCTATGTTTGTGGACTATTTTTTATTACCTTTTGTTCTGTCTTTGAAATCACATATTCGAGACACCTCTGATTTTTTGGAGAAAGTGAAACTTATTGAGTGGAAAGAGGGTTACACCCTAACGGTGTTAGATATAACTAGCCTATACACCTCCATCAAGCATGTGGATGGCCTGGTGGCCATTAAGTATTTTCTGGACCAGAGACCATTGAAATTTAGGAAGCATAGTCAAATGCTATTGGAATTTGTTCAGTTTTGCCTCATGAATAACATTTTTCTTTTTCAGACTGAATTGTTTCGTCAGCTGTCTGGGACAGCGATGGGTACCTGCTTCGCCCCCAGCTACGCGAACTTGTTCGTGGGCTGGTGGGAGGAGCAGGTAGCCTGGGGGGCAGATAATGCACTCTGGTCTCAAAACTTAATCAGTTGGTATTGTTTCATTGACGATCTGTTTATCGTCTGGGACGGTACAATTGAGAGTGCTAAACAATACATGGGGAGGTTGAATGAAAACAGTGTTCACCTTGAATTTTCAGGGGAAGTTAGCAAAATCTCTGTGAACTACCTAGACGTGACTGTTTACGTTGAGGGTGGGACACTTAAGAGCAAACTCTTCAGAAAACCAACTGCGGGAAACAGTGTTTTGAGAGCGACCAGTAGCCACCCTGACAGTCTAATTAAAAGTATCCCCTATGGGGAATTATTGAGGATAAAACGAAACTGCACTGAAGATCATGAATTCCAATTAGCTGCTACAGAGTGTGTTGCGCGCTTCAGGAGGAGGGGGTATGGTGACCAAATCCTGGAGGACGCGTTTAAGAGAGCTAATTCTACCGAGAGGAACGATTTGTTCAAGAGTAAAAAGCCCACTAAGAGTGATGGGAAATTCAGGCTTATTACCACTTTTTCACAAGATGCCGCTTTTCTTAAAAAAACCATTAAGAAAAGTTGGCATATTTTGCAGACTGACCAGCTCATTAAAAATGATCTTCCCACCAACCCCCAGATAACCTTCCGCAAGGCACGTTCTATCAAGAACGATTTGGTTCAGAGTCACCTGGTCGAGTCCCCTAAAGTTAGTGCCTTTGGCGAAATCTGTGGGTTTTCCCCATGTGGGAAATGCAAGGCATGCAAATTTAGTAGAAGAGTCAGGTCGTACACTATCCCAAATACAGGGATTCAACGCAGGATAAGCAAATTTATAACCTGCTCCACATCATACTGCGTTTATTGTCTCACCTGTCCGTGTGGACTTAGGTATATAGGCAGTACTGTTAATCCCCTGAAGATGCGCATTTTAGAGCACATGCGCGCCATTGCGAATTTCGATGAGGCGTACCCGGTGGCACGCCACTTCGATAAAGCACATAAGCGCAACAGGGATCTCCTGAGCTTCTTTGGACTTGACCATGTACCAGTGAACCCAAGAGGAGGAGACAGGCTTGTTCGACTCCGTAGATTGGAATCACGGTACATAATTGACCTTCAAACTAAGATGCCCCTAGGGATGAATATACATGAGGAATTATCATCACATCTGGGGGAATGAGGGTACAGTGTAAACAGCAGGGGGATACTACTGAGTCTCTCTTTTTGATTATGCAGATCGGATTTTCTTTATTTTTAGGATGAAATTTATGTATTCTCCTAGGATCTACTGACTATGCATTTTTTACACTGTGATGAGCTAATCTGTGGAGTGATTTATGAGAAATGTTATGAATTATCTCTCTCTCTTTTTTACTTGGAACTAGAAGTGTATTGAATTTTCATTTCTTGATATTATCACTTTGATATAATTTTTGATTGAGTCCCACTTAATTGTCTTTGCCTTGGTCATGATTGTTAGGAGTGTGGGTCCGGCTGGGTCTACACTGCACTATTCGCCCATTTAGGGCTTGATTGATGGAACATATACTTATGTATTGAAACTGTGCGGGGTATAGGAGTGTATACAGCATGCATTGAGGAGCTGATAGGAAGGATTATTATATTTTAATAATAATTCTTTCCTTCCTTATGTTATATTGTTTATTAATTCAACTTTATTTACTCTATTTGAATAATATTTGGTATAATTGTGCTTTTTTATATTAATGTACAGTTTACCATGCCCATCCAGGGCCTTATTTTGCATTGAAGTGGTGTTGCATTATGTTTTGTGACATCCTAAGATGGCGCTTATTTTCATGCTTATTTTCATGCTGTTTCCTTACCCGCCCCATAGGCTAGTCCTATGTCTATGATTTTTACCCGGATGCGGGAATAAATGGTGGACGCCTCTGCCGGTTCGGTAAACTTCGAGGAAGGTTCCGACCGAAACGCGTCAGTGTGCTGTGTTACAAATAAATTTGTGAAATTACACCCCTGTGAGTGCTTCCTTCGTCCTGCGGATGATTGCCGCGTTGGGAGGCTGAGCGGTACTGGTTTTGCGAGTGCACCCTCGCAACGGGAGCACCCGCCTGGGAGTGCGACGCTTTGGTGCTTTTAGAGCTTCAATATATATATATATATATATATATATATATGTAGAGAGAGAGAGAGAGAGAGAGAGTGAGAGATGTGTGTGTTGCTGCATTTGCAACTGCAACTGTTGTTACATAGGTAACACATTGTGGATGCTTGGGATTTTATGGTGGGGTAAGTAGGGGCTGTAAATGTAAGCTAGGCATACCTCAATTAAATGGTGTGTCGTTTGCCAATTGCACACTGTAGCTACCTCTGTCTAACCTTGTTGCACAGACCTGGAAACCGCACTTATGGTGGTGTTGGGGATGGAGTTATGGGTGGTGGGGTTGGCATGTAGTAATTTCTCCCTGACGTGGATGGAGATGGTAGATGCCCCTATATCAGCATCATATGTGCTGTTCGCTTCCCACTGTAGTTTTTATGTAGCACCAGAAATAATGCCAGATATTTAACAAACGCATGAGCCACCTACACACCTTCACCACAAATAACTTCCCTGTCTCCTTTCTCACACCACCCAGACACTTAGGGCACATAGCCCAGTGTATGGTTGAAAACTACTTTCTCAAGCATTACACATCTACAGCATTTTTGACTTAGGACAGAAGTAAATTAAGTTGCATAGGATGGTGTGCTGTTGGATGTTTAAATACCCACAAGTGCATGGTGCCTATCAAAAGTACCTAATATAGCACTAGCTTCACACGCAAATAATGTTGTTTCTTTTTACAGTCTTCCACCCTCAAATTGCAAGCAGTATCAAAAAAGAATCCTCAATATTTCTAAAATCCAGCATTAAAAAAAGCCTGTTAATCAAAACTTGATTGTCCCCTTCCCGTTTTGCTTTCAAATGGCCCTCTCTTTCCCTTCCATCCTTTCCATGATTCCTCCCTCTGTGCATGACCTTCTCTGAGTCACATGCACGTTGCCTTAATCTTTATTAATGTATTTTTGCAAACCGCCCAAAATTTATTTCAAACATCACAACTTCTCCTTTTTGTAAGTCATGCCCCTGCAACCTGACAAAACCTAAATCTCTTCTAACACATCTATTAGTCCCACCAACCAGCTGCATCTACTCACACACATCTCCTCTTCCACTGGCCCCATTAATGGTCACACATAATTTAATCTAGCACAAACACAACTGGAGTGAATGCTTGGATTAGTGTGTTAAATGCACAAAATTAATCCCAAGAACCAATGACACTGGATTAACAACTAACCTTGGGTTCCGGAGCAGCGTGCTTCCTGGCATTGTAACTATAATAGTAATTGTATTTATATAGCGCTTACTACCCCTGACGAGGCACTGAAGCAGTTTTCGGCGAGTAGCACGCTACTCCAGAATCCAAAAAGGATTAGCTGTGGGTTAGCATAGGGAAATATGTGCTAATTTGAACAGCCAGCATGTGAGTCTGTCAGGTGGACTGAATAGGATAGTGGAGGGATAAAAGAGGGAATAGTCTAGAAGGTGTTATTTGGGAGCTCATAGTAGTAAAACACTGGATGAGGTGTCACAACGCTTTCCGGCGAGTAGCATTCTGCTCCGTACCGAAAGAAGATTATTGGTGGGTTAGTATAGGGAAATATGTGTTTTAATTTGAAAAGTGGACAGTGAGTCTGTTACAAAGTGTTATTTGGGAGATCATAGCAGCAAGGTGAGGCTTGGGATGAGTAAAAGGCGAGATGGAGGTGGGACGAGTCTCTAGAATGGGATTAGGGAAATCATAGAAGTAAAATGCGGTTTGGGATGAATGAGGGAAGAATTTAAAAAGAGTTGCTTGAGAGATCATAGTAGTAAAGGTTTTGAGTGAGCCAAGGAGGAATACAGGGGGGGGAGAACCTAGAAAGGTTTATTTTGGAGAAAACAGTAGTAGAATGAGGTTTGGGAAGAGGCAGAGAGTGGAGGCAGAGGATATATTGATGGAGATATAGGGCAAGACAGAGTAGTACACTGGAGAGAATCAAAGGTGTTTTTTTTTGCTTGTTCTTCTTCTACAGTAGGAGTAAAGTAATACATGTATAGATCCATAACTACATAGAAAGGGTATAAATGTTTTTATTTCTTTATTAAAGTTTGCAAATAAAGCATTACATAAGATCTCAGTTTAGAATAAATGAAAAAAAGAAGGGGAAAAAAACCCAATCACAGTATACATACATACATGATCCAAAGATCTTCCGTGCAGAGTGTACAGTGTCGGTGGATTTAACAAGAAAAAGTGATGATCAATACTGGCAATATAGAAAGGGTATTTATGTATATATTCTTTTCTTGTTCTTCTTAAGTAGGAATAAAGTAATGCATTTATAGATGTATAACTAGATAGAAAGGATATACATGTATATTTTTTTCTTCTTCTACAGTAGGAGTAAAGTAATATATATATATATATATATAGATACATACTACATATAAACGGTCTACATGTATAGGAAGATAATATAGTGAGATTTAAAGTTGTATTGTTCAGACTTTCAAGTGTAGCTGTCTTGAAGCTAAATTATTTATTTATCCTTTCCTCAATATTTAAATAGCTACCTAGGTGACCTTAAGCAGTGCTGCTGTCCACAGCTGTGGCCACCATTTTTTCAAACCTAGTTTGCTCCTTAGACATTATCTCACCATCAAGCCCTGTTCCTCACCGACTACAAACTTCAAAGAGCGCTGCTCACTTGCCAGGAGCAGTGAGTCATTAAAGCAAGGACAGGTACCACATGTTTGGGCAAAGGGTGTACTCTTGGGAAGTACAGAGCACTGCATTGTGCCACAATATTTACACGTGTGCAATGTTCGCTGGCTCCCTTTCACTAATATAGGCACGAAAGTGGACCTTTAGATCATTTTCAGTCCACACACCATCTGATTCTATGTTCAAAGTGTAAAGCAGTGTAATGTGGCTCTAATAAACAGGGCTCAGTAATAGAGTTTCCCCCTCCTGGAGTGTACTGGTCCAAAATCCACCCCAAGGGAGCTTTAAAATGACGTAATACCCAGAAGCGGCTGGCGGTGGAGGGCGGGGCTGAGACAAAATAAAAAAATACAAATACCACTTACCTTTTCGCTGGCCACCCGCTCTCCTCTGTCTTGTTCAGCTTCCTTCTTCCTGCAGTCCTGGCAGCAGGAAGCCCTCGGCTCCAGGGCTCCTCTGAGCCAATCACAACACTGCAATGTAGCGTTGTGATTGGTCTGAGCGCCGTGGTTTGACGCTCAGATGGGGACAGGGAGGCTTTCATGTTCCTCACCAGGCTGTGTAATGAGGAACATAGAAAGTGTACATGTCTGTTCGGATGGCCCAGGAGAGCTGGCCAAACAGTCATGTGTGCTTAGGGAGTGCAAACCACTCCTCCCCCTGTGCCATCAGCCCCACCCAGCCATAACCCAGCCCTGCAGCTACAAAGAATAAAATGATAATGACGACCTTATTATCATTTTATTTTTGCTGCTCTGCAGTGGAGTGGGTATCTCCCCCCCACCCTCCGGTCATACTGCATAAAGACATTTTGTCAATCACCTCATTGGTTCTTAGACACCTCAGGGTGAAGCCTAAACAGGGTACCCTTACAGCATTTGGCCAATAAAAGGAGCGATTCTCAATGACATCTGCACACCTAAAATGGACTTTGGTGCGCGTACTGCTCAGTTTAACAGTGTTAATTTGAATTTTGCTTTACAAAAATGTGAACTTTCACACGCAAAACAATTTACATATGAGTAATGTTAAAGTAGGGTGGTGCAATTTTATGTCTGAACAAAACTGCAAGGAATGAGGGTATTCCCAAATCATTGTCACACAGATTCTCACCCAGGACACCATCACTTATTTACTCCTATCAATAGTAAGAGTACCTCTGTTTCTAGAGGGGAATGGGAAGAAACTCCCCGAAAATGAGTGGGGTGTAGGAGAAAGGACTATTCCATGTGAAAATATATTTAACTCAGTGTAGAGATACACAATCAAAATGCAACTGCTTTTGATAAGGTTGTACTGTCATGTTTTATAATGCACACTACGACTGATTCACCATTTGCTGAAATGTGGAGATCAAAAACTGTCTGTATGTTATTTGTTTATTACATCTACATGTTTAGTGGGTGTTGTTATATGTCAGAAATATGGTTGTTGGAGCAAATTATCCTTTCACCTTCCATGTCTTGGCGGGGCTGTGTCCCCTGCGTATCGCAAAATAACCAAATAAAATTTGTTGTTAAAAAAAAACGCAATTGCTTTATTACATAGTAGTTAGGCATGCTTAAATGCGAAACTTTTGAATTACCCAAGTGAAAATTCCTTTCTTTGTGCAGGACTTTGAATTCACAAAAGAATTATAGAACGAATTCTTGGAAATTGGTCCCACTGAAGAGTCGCATGGGTAATCCTGGAATTCTCTGTGAATTCTAAGAACTGCAGTCGGATAAGTACTATAATCATAGAGCTAAGCCCAACGGTTACAGTTTCAAATTTTTCTCAAAATGCCTATGATTTTTGTCATGCTTTGTAGCACTGTAGTTCCTATCCAATCTTATCTAAAAAAACGTACAAATTAAGATCGATGCGCTATTTTGCTATATTGTCTAGCGGTCTAGTTTTGATGGTCTGGCTGTTAATTAAATTCTTTTAAAAAACAGGAGATATATTGGCAACAGAAACATTTAATGGTAACTTGCTTAAATATTTTTGTTATGGGCCATCTACATTTGTAATGTGTTTCCACAATCTTTCAACATTCTCTGCAGAGTCCAAGTAACTGATATTCTTGGCATGACTCAGACCAAAATAAACTCAAAACTATGTGAAGTGGAGAAAAACATTAAAGTATATCCACAATGCAGACATGATGGATGCAGCAACTGACATACTTATCATGCCAAGAGGCAGACTCAGCTGAAGTGAAATGTGTTTACAGCTTTCCCAGACCCTGCAAATGTACATGGGTAAAGCAGTGGGGTTACTACATTTAGGAGGATAGAGAGACAAGGCTCATTCTCTGGTCACATACATTAGAGGTGCAACCACACGCACAGATAGATCATCTGAGTTTTCCAGGGGAAGGCCTAAAGTATGTAGTTTGACCAAGCATTGCCTTGCATGGATGCAAAAAGAGAATTTCAATTTTCAGAATAGGGAAATTGAATCTAAGCTATCGAAGTCCAAATATTCCTAAATGATTGAATATATAGATTTAGAAGTCAGTAGTGACTGTGTTTAGGTAGGCACAGGATGATCTTGAGCCTTGATCCCACCCAAATAACCTGTGTAAAGTAGAAATTCAAGAAAACTGTGACTGAGAGAAATGTATTCTTGATTTATTTGTGAATCTTCTCCTAAATCAGGCCTACATAAAGACATGCAAGGCACCTACTTGATTATTTACATTCATTGAGTTCCTGGGCCCCTCTGAGAGGGAGTGACAGGTGAAAGTGATGGCATCCTTATGGAATATAAGAAAAACATCTTGAGAAGGTATCAAAAGAAATATTTCCTATTGAAGCCAAGTAGAAGATACAGATTAACCCAGGTTTGATATTTGAGAGGTCACTGGTTACAGAACTATGGCAAACAGGATTCCAGGCTTATACATTTTATGTCTGAGCCTTATAGTTTTAAGTGTTTTGCTTCCTCCTCAGAGATGTTTTGTTCCAAATGCCCATTCTGCTCCGATCTGAGTCTGGAAAGAAACTGACCCTAAGTGAAGTCTTTCCACTAATAAGTTTAGTTTAGCCCAATTAACATTTGATAGTGAAAGAAATGTGATCATTATTTTGGGTGAGCAACTGGCCCCCTCTAGGAACAATCAAAACTCTTGTCAGGGTGAACCCTCTAATTCGCTCAGTTAACCTGAGAGCTCAACCCCCAGGTAGATATGGCACAGAGAAGACAGGCTTAACTTAAGGCAATGTGTAAAGTATGTATGCAAAACAAACACAGTAATACAACCAAAACACCAAACATTTAAAAAGCAGGCTTTATTATAAAATAAAGAAAATGTAATAAATAAAATGACACTTTTTCTAAGCTCAGAATCCTTCAGCAGGGCAAGGCTGCAACTGTTTCAGATTTGATTTCCACAAGACCTTTTCACTGAATGTCAGCTGAACTGGATTTGTTGCTGTGGAGAAGCTCAGAGAGGGAGTTAGCTGATTTCTTAGCACAGCAAGGTCACACCTTGGTCATATCGGTTGGGGTGGTTTGTTCCAGTCCTAGGGAGGTCTGGAATCACCACGAGTTCTAAGTCCCAGGATTTCAAGTGTGGTAGGGGGGTCCAGTTAGTTACAGCCAAGGGTCCTAGCACCTCAGGAAACACATTTGGGAGTCACCACTTACTCCAGCAGAGGCCTCCAGCAGGTTCCAGGCCAGTTCCAGTTGGTACTGGTTAGCTGTAAAATTCAGAAAAAATCCTCATGCAGCTTTGGATAGTCAAGTAGCCATACACAAGCCCTGCCAACTGACCCTGGGTGTCCACATCTGTATTGGGGCTCAAGAGAGGCCAGGACCAGTCTTCATTGCTCCTCTCAAGTAACAGGCAGAAGGTCTAGTCCTCTTCTATTCTTTGGCAAGTCCAGAAAGTGTTCTGAGGAGGGTACCTGGGGATGCCATGCTTATGTCTTGCTTTAACTAGTGGGTGGGGGTGATTCTTGGCCCCTGCCTAGTAAATGTGGTAAAAGTTCCCAGGGGTTACCCTGCCCACTTTTTCATCAGTTTCTGCTTGCCCACTGCAAACAATTCCATAGTGCCCCTCACTCCAAAAATTCACGAATGGGAAACTATTCTCACCTTGTTCATAGCCAGAGGTGTTGCCGTTGTAATAAGCAGTCCCCTCTGCTGTGATAATTTCAAACCAGTTCTGGGGGCAGCGCACCCCCACAGGATTTGATGCCAGCTTGCCTGGGAGAACAGAATCTGGGGCCTTTCCGGGTGTCACCTAACATTGTCAAGTGAAAGGGAGGCCCACTATGAAGCAAATTAAGTTCCTGGGAACACCCCATGCGGCCTTCCTGGCAGAGAAAGAGAAAACACCTCTCCACATCCAAGTCATTGCCTCTGCTCTGGGGCAGTTTTCACATCGTGTTAGGGCTAATCACCCACTGGGCTGCTTGTGGACAGCTGATGCAGGTAAGCCTCCAAGGGCTTCGCGCAGGGGAAAATGTAACTTTCTCAGACTTATATCCTTACTGTTCATTAAAAACCTGACTTTACTATTAGTCAGTCAGTTAAACTTTATTCGATTATAAAATAATCATAAAAGCATATTTATAAAACAATAAAATCGCATGTTACAGAAAGATGGGGAACCACAAAAGAATGGGATAAGTTATACAGTGAAAAATCTTATATCAGGATAGTTTTTCTATGCTTGAAAACAGACTTTAAAAACAACGAAACAGATAAAATTACAAATTCCTCCCCAAGAGATTGCATGACTATGAATGCAGGACGGCTTTGTCGCAGGCCTAGTGGTCCAAGCAGCGGGAGAATCCACCTTTTCCTCTGGACTGTATAAAATTTACAAAAGAATAAAAGAATAAAACATGCATGGTGGATTGTGCTGACAAATCATCGCATGGGCAATTAGACAGCTGCCTAGACCAATCGTTAGTTGCTAGAAAACTAAACGACCTATGGACAATGCCCATCCTGAAAAGTATTAATAAAAATCTTTCAAAGTCAGAGGATACAAAAGTTAAACACGAATGCATCTTAAAAGTAGTCAGGATGTTTTGGTGAGCCAGAACAGAGATTTTTAATATCTCTGTATTTAATCTAATATTTTCTAGATACTGCAAACAGCTAAGTTTAAAAACTTTCCTGTTTATTTTAGTCAAGGTATTGGGGTTATCAAACTATTCTTGATGTCCTAATTTACAAAAGAATTCCTTGACGTACCTGAGCCAACTTATATGTGATACCTCATGTAACCAACAGCAATCAGTAATCATTTGACGATTTAAAATGGTCTTCTCTGAAGTCCAAATATGATGCCAGAGGAGAATTGGTTGAATGGCAACAACATCTGCTATATAAGATATACCTAGCTCCGAGTGGCAATTGAAAGTAGAGACATTAACCGGGACAGCAAGCAGGTGTCTAAGAAATCTGTTTTCGGCCCTCTGTAAAGATGTCACATCTACATGTCCCCAAATACCAGCTCCATATGTCGCTATTGCGACACATTTAGCCTTGTAAATTTGAAGTAGTTCTGAGGGAGGGCGTCCGCCCAATTTCTTGCTAAAATTAAACAGGGCTGCCAGTGACTTTGAGAATAACAGTCTCCTTAGATTAACACTCTGTGTCCGCGTGACAGTCCAATCAAATAAGACCCCAAATATGAAAAGGTATCGGCACAGTGTAGACGATTCTTCTCTAAGAAGAACGGGCGACACTTTTTGATTTGGAGGCGTTTACTGTAAGGCCCAAGTTGGACATAAAGTTCACAAAACTAGATAATACCTTCTGGAGACTATTCGGAGTGCGGGCCATAAGCACTGCGTCATCTGCATACATGAGCACAGGAAGTGAGTGCTTCCCTACCGCTGGGAGGTCCTGGCACTCATCTCTCAGAACCTAAGTTATTAATATACAAGGTAAAAAGAAAGGGTGCCAGGACACAGCCCTGCCTTACACCTCTTCCGGCAGTAAAGGAATCAGTGAACTCACCCCCTGTCCTGAATCGAACCCTGGCCCCGATATAAAATTGTCTCATTAATGAGACTAGGGATGGTTCCATGCCCAACCTCTAAAAAAATCAGCCACAGTTTTTTATGGATGACACAGTCGAAGGCCGCGGACAAATCCACAAAGGCCAGATAGAGAGGGCCCGTTTTCACCTTAGACTATTTGGCAATAGTTAATTCTAAATTTAGGCACTGATCTATAGTGCCCCAGCCCTTACGGAACCCATATTGGATATTACTGATAATAGAATAATTATCTGCCCAGTCCTGCAATCTAGAAAGGAGTACTTATATTTTAACCGTGGAGTCTAAAAGCGAAATGGGGCGATATCACATTGGGTTGTGCCTATCCCCCTTTTTAAAAATCGGAACCAGAATCGATTCACTCCAGGTAGGAATAAGGCTGGTCGAGATACAGGCATTAATGTTTTTTGTTAAAATGGGTCCCTAGAAAGTAATATTATGTTTGAAAAGGTCCACAGGGATGCCATCAAGGCCTGGGGTCTTACCCCTCTTGCTCATTGCGATTGCCACCTCAATTTCATTAAGATCTAATTGGAGATGTGAATGGTAATTTACAGTCTGGTATTCTACCCTATCCCCCACCAAGTCATTGCTACTTGTTTCAGGACAGGGTGCAGAATATCATTTAGATAAGTGTTTAACCCATTCGCCCTTAGAAACCGCTATCTCTATAGTTGCCCTCGCTGCATCAGCTAAAAAGGGAGCATTGACTGCTTACCAAAACGCTGATGAATGTTTCACTTCTGACGCAGCTCTCAAGGCATTCCATGCCTCCTCCTTTAAAAAAAAATCTTTGATTTTAAGGTACATCTATAAGCCCTTCTGGCTTCTTTTATTTCTTCATAATTCTTAACCTTTCTATGCAGTGCAAGTTTGAGTTTGGAGTGGGCTTTAGAGCAACTAAAATCAAACCATCCTTTATTTTGATGGGTTTTCTTGCTTGAGTTTACACGAAGGGTTTTACCAATGAAGTCTGCTATTTCAGAAAAACCCTCCACTATTTTCGACGCAGGATGGTGATCTCCTAAACATTTTTTAATGGCATCACTACAGTTAGAAGTCACCTTTCTCATAAACGACTCCGGATCAATTTTTTTCCAACTCAGCGCATAGCCATTTTGTCTAACCAATGTAACATTGTTAGCAAGGTGAAAACGACGAAACCTTCCATTTAACTAATCTACAATCAACCTTGACTCCAATATTCTGTGGGAAATGATCGCTAAGGGAAATGTCATGAGTTTGGAAATTTGTGACTCTGGAGGCATGTCTGGACGAAATTAGGATAAAGTCTATGGTAGAAGACAGCCCTTGTCCATTAAACGTTGGGCTGAAGGAGACTGGGGTGCTGCATAAATTATTTGCGAAGCCCCTGTCTCCAGTGAACATAATATCATTTATAATATTCCCGGGTCCTGAATGATTAAAGTGAGGGCAGCTAATTTCTTTGTTGTAGCCCAGACCACAGACACCAGTGTCCCAGTAGTGGCATAATTTGATATTAAAGTCTCCACCCCAAATTATAAACAAATCTTTAGTGGAGGCCTCCTGGATCTTCGTAATATGATGGGATGTGGCCCCCAACACTCCTGCCAGCTCTTCACGTGGGGCATTATTATAAAAATTCACTACAATGATACCAATTGTTCTGTCCAAATCCGCCCCTATTATTTGAAAGCAACGATCAGCTGTCAGTGTTACAATATTCCCTAGGTTTAAGTAATGTGCTACGTAGATGCACCCCCCCCCCTATTGTTCTCCCATGCGATGATGCAACTGCGGGTACGCTAACATTTTTAAAACTGTTAATATGGATCGGTTCACCAACCAAGTCTCCTGTAAACATAGTACGTCAAACCCAGGTACAAACTCTGCCCACTGAGGATTCACAATCTTTAACTTTAGGCCAGCAGGAGCTTCGGGCAGGGGAAATGTAACTTTCTCAAAGTTGTAACATTACTGTTCATTAAAAAGCTGACTTTACTATTAAGTTGGGCTTTAAAAATAAATTTTAAAAGAGTGGTTTAATCATATTTCTAGCTGGACCCAATACAGAGATAGCAGAGTTAATGTGAAATAATGTTTAATCCTGCTCCCCATTTAATCCTTACTTGTGAGCCAGTCAGATCTTTCTTACGGAGAAAAATAGCTTTTGTGTTTCAGTTTCTGTAAGGACTCGTTAATGCCAAATTTCTACTCATTCTAATTTTTAGATACCATGTACCCTTCCTTGTGGGCTGTAAGACCTACAAAATGGATTCCTTAATAATATTTGAAATGAAGGTTTTCTCCTGTAAAAAGGGGTATTTTTGACAGGTTACAGTGCACATTTCACATTGCAGTAGTCAGGCTACAAAAGGTAGGCTTGAAGTCATGTTTGTCCTGCCACTGTAGTGGATGGCACAATTGGTGCTACAGTCCAGATACAGAATTTAACTTCTAGGCCCTGGGTGAATTTTTACACCTTATAATATGGACTTATAGGCAAGTTAAATGTGCCCATTAGAAATAAGCCAGTTAAACCATGGTTAAAGGGGGAACACAGGCCCTTTACTACTAGTTAGGAAGGGTAAAGTGCACGAAGTTCTAATGCCAGGAAACCAGATGTGGCAAAAAGCTTAGGGGACATCACACAAAAGATGGTAATTTCCAACAGAATGAACTTTGAAACTTTCTGGACGTCACATATTCCTCTTTTAGTATATATTTTTTTCTTTTATTATAATCTCCCTGAAATATTGGTCGGCATTTTTTCATCAGAAACTGAGTGCTAGAATCCTATCTGCCTTATTGCAATTTTCATAAAAAGGTACGATCTGCACCCCCTGTTGGTGGTGGGGTGCCAGGCTTCCCGCTACAGATACTTCCGCTATTTGAAGGCATTGGGGTGGGGGGGGTGGGTTGTTTCTCATGTTCTGGTTTGCTTTCTTTTGACATGTTTTGGCTGCGTAGTTGTATGTCGCTACGATCTCCCTTTTCCCGATCATTCGTATTCACATCTTGCTACCCTATGACACAATGGCAGCAAAACCCATAGGACACCCCCCTGGGCAACTATATATTGTGAGCTGGAATACGAGGGGATTTACTTGATAAAGTCAAACTGGGCACGGTTTTCCGCCAGGCCAAACACATAGGCGCTGATATGCTTCTCTTACAGGAAACACACATACTTGGCCCGAAGGTTCCCTGTTTGACTCGTTATGGCTTTGTGCACACCTTCCATGCAGAGTTCACTCGGGGCTCCAGAGGGGTTGCCCTCCTGATTCACCGCTGAGTAGCATTCACTCTGATACCAAAATGGTCCGATATCCAAGGCCGTTATATATTTGTACATGGCCCCGTGGTTGGCGAACACATAGTGCTTAATAGTATATATGCCCCCCCACCCCTTGGTCACAATTTCCTAGAACGCCTGGTTGAGATCTGGGGCACCGTGCCCGATGGTCTTTCAGTGATAAGTGGGGATTGGAATGATGTAATGTCCCCGGGGGTGGATAGGTGGCGCTCAGCGGGGGCCTGGACGGGACCCCCTGTTTCCCGACTGCTGACCCTGGTGGACATGATTGGGTGGGTTGATACATGGACACATAAGCCTACTGAAACCAGTTTCACTTACTTCACCCACACTTCCTATTCTAGGCTTGATTACATATTTGTTCCCCGTGCCTTCGCTCAAAGAATACCGACTGCCGCGATCCTTCCCAGGGGTCTGTCAGATCACTCTCCGGTGGCCACACACCTTTAGATAGGCCCAAACGGATCCTCTTTTCAATGGCGGCTCTTGGCATGGCACCTACAGAGCCTGACATATCGCGCTCATATCCACAGCATGCTTTCGGAATATATTCCACACAATGGGGGGATCGTGTCTTCAGCCTGCACTTTCTGGGAGGCCTTGAAGCCCACGTTGTGGTGGGTAGATATTAACTTCTGCACAGCAGAACACAGAAGGCGGCGACAGTCGCTCATCCAGCTAGAGACCCAAATCATGTCACTGGAACGTCTGGCCCGTGGTGAAGACGGTACTGTGACGGATCGATAATTGTGCTTGGTTCAGCAGTAGTACCAGGCTGTGCTGTTGGATAAGGAATGGCGCGCATGGCTTGCGACACAATGCAGGATTTATCAATGGGGTGACAAATCTAGTAAACTCCTCTACAGACTGTGTCAGCAGGCGCAAACATGCGCTCCACTTCCAGGACTCTGTGCCCCTGATAACACGCCTGTGACAGACCCGGTGGAGTTGGCCAATAGCTTTGCGGACTACTATTGTTCCTTATATACTGCCTGTGAGGTTCTTGAAGCCTCTGAGATTGAACAATTCTTCGACGACATTCCCCCGAGGGCCCTCTCCGAGGAGGCTAAGATGTCATTGGAAGCCCCCTTGACACCCGGCCCAAATGGCCTTCCAAGCGAAATATATAAAGCCTATATGGTCTTGCTAGGGCCTCATTATCTTGCGGCTATACAAGAAGCAACTCAAACCATATTTATACCCCCCTACTGGCGACATGCAGAGATTGTTGTGTTCCAAAAACCAGGGCACCCCCAAAACTCCATGCCTCCTATAGGCCAATCTCTCTTTTGAATGTCGAGGCTTAACTTTTGGCGAAGGCGCTCGCTACTAGATTGCTGGCTCATCTCCCAGACCTAATCCATCCGGATCAAGCAAGATTCATGCCTGACGCACCACAACACTTGTCATGTACACAATGCGATCGCTGCTGTTGACCGTCTTCATCGCCCTGCAGCCCCTCTTGCTAGCTGACATTGATCGTGCTTTCGACTCTGTCAGGTGAACCTATCTTTTCATTCTCTTGGAGCGCCTCAACTGTGGCCCAAAATTCATCTCGTACATACGGATGCTATATCGAGTTGACTGCGTCAGTGCACATAGCCGGTAGGGTGTCTGCAACATTTCCAATCAGTCGCGGCACTAGACCTGGTGCCCAGTCTTACTATACGCTTTAGCCATAGAGCAACTGGCGGCCTGGGTTCAAATAGACGCCCATATCCGGGGCTTTGAATAGTCCACCAGCCTCTATGACAGTTTGGCCCTGTACGCAGATGACGTCCTTTTCTTCATGACTGACCCGTTCAGGTCTGGCCCAAGTATCCTTCAAATCATGCGAATATTCGGAAAGACCTCAGGGCTTTTCATGAACGTAAATAAAATCACACTTTGGCCACTATGTGGGTCTTCAGATGAATATAGATGGGCCACCGGCCTTTCCCAGACTCGGAACAGTATATAATACCTGGGGTCCTTGTAACAGATAGACATGAGGTATCCCGGGCACGCATCATCGACAGGGTTCTCGCTAAGATTAAAACAGAGCTGAGGTCCTGGGTGGGGTTGCCTCTATCCCTACTTGGCCGCTCAGCAATATTTAAGATGATCTTTCTCCGTAGGCTTTTATATCAACTTCAGAATCACTGTATCCCATACAGCAGGTGTGGTTCAGACAGATCAATTCACTGTTAATGGGTTCCTGTGGGGGGGGGGGGGGCATGTGGCACCAGTCTCTTTGCCACATTGGCTGGCAGAAGCAGCTCACAGGTGCGGCCCGCTGTGATGTATTCGCATGCTCCCACAATTGCAACACCTACAAGGTTTTTGGGGATGGGACCGGATTGGGATCTCCACACTGGGGGATGTTGTCTGGCGTCTCACTCTTAAATCCTTTTCAGACTTACAGGAAGAGTATTCTATGCAGCATACCCAATTTTACAGATATTTGCAGCTTTGTCATGCACTCGCCCCATATTTAAGGGATCTTACAGCCCTTCCAAATTCATCCACTAGATGGGCAGCTCCTCATGGGGGACCTAGAGGAACAGAAAATGTCTAAGATTTATCAAACACTGTTCACCCACAGCACGTCAACACTTGAATCTCTCTGAAAGACCTGGCAAACAGACAAAGGACCCATTGACAATGATGACTGGGGGGAGGCTGTAGGGTCCCACAGGTCGGCTGCCGTCTACTCGCGCCAGTGCCTTATACAGCTGAAATATTTACACAGAGCATACTACACCCAGGGGCGGCTTTATAGGGCAGGTATCATAGCTTCCCTGCCATGTCTGCGTTGTGGGATGGTGGAAGCCGCTTTCATCCACACGATGTGGCCATGTCCAATCTTGGACAGAATTTGGAAGGGCGTTCATAGATGTCTGGGGGAAGTACTGGCGTGGACAATACACTGAACACCACGGTTTGCATTACTACACATCAAGGAGGACATTGGGTGCAACAGATATAAACGCCACCTACTGTTCTTGGGTTTGACCTTGGCCAAGCGCGATATAGCCTGTCCTTGGAAAGCCCAGACCCCTCCCCTGCTGGGGGTTGAGAAGCGAGGTTTACATTTTTGCATGGGATTGGAAGAACCGGTATTTAAGGCCCGGGGGTGCCCCCAAAACATACATGTATATGGCAACACTGGGCAGACTATAGGGGTATTGTCCTGACCACCGACCCCACAGCCTGCGTTGTTGGATTTAGAGGTTCTGCCTTATGTATATGGTACTATGTGTATATACCATTACCGAGTTGAAGAAGGGGATAATTGCTGGGTCAGTATCCGGGGACCTGATCATATTCCCAAGATTCCTTCCTTTTTCTATCACTACTGCAGCCTGTTCTTTTCTTTCCTGTTTTTTTTAATGTTCTCTTTTTCTTTGGTTCTCGTTATTAATGTACAAAACAATTATTTTCCATATGTATGCCATATTGTGTCCTGTTTCATATGCATAAAATGGCTCTTCGAGCATGTTATTGGCAGAGAAAATTGAAAAAAGTTTGTTTATAAAAAAAAGTTACGATCTGCAAGGTAGTTAAAGAACTGAACTTAAACGTATCGCGTAAGGTGAGAGCCGTGACCCTTTGATTTTGATTTTTACTGGCTTTACACGTTGGTCTAGCAACAGCGCGCATAGGCATTAACGGAGACAAAAAATCGGACTTGTTTTTCCGTTACTAACAGAGTCCGGGGACATTGTTACACCAAACTGTGTGTGGAAGCAGTGAGCTATTGAATCCAGATAGCAACATTCAGGCCTCAGGTACAGTGATAATTGACTTCACCAACTCTTTGCTTGGTTACAGTCAGTAATTTTCAGTTTGGTGATAGTTTGGTGTGTAATGACCTGCAAAAACGAAACCCAAACGCACTGATGCATTACCTTTAACACAGCTGATCTTTGATCTTTCCCCCACTCTTGACTCTTCTCTTAAACTTCATACTGTGCTCACTTTCATTTCTGAGTGGATGAACCAAAACCTCCTCAAGCTCAACCCGGACAAAACGGAGCTAGTCCTGACTGGTGGTGCCATCAGTCACTGGACGCCTGCCATCTGGCCTTCCATCTTCGGCCCTCCTCCGGTCCCTTCGGCAACGGTAAAAACTCTTGGCATTAAAATCAGTCGGGACCTCTCCATGCGTCCCCAGGTTAGCTCTGTTGTGTCGTCTTGTTTTCTGTCCCTCAGGATTATCCGCAAGGTTTCCCGCTTTTTTTCTTTTGATGCCCTCAAAATAATCGTCCTTGCCATGATCGTCTCCCGGTTGGACTACGGGAACTGCCTGTACGCAGGCATCCCCGCCTATGAGCTTCGACGCCTTCAGACCATCCAAAACCAGGCAACCCGGCTTGTCCACCAACTCCCTAAATATCATCACACTACCCCCCTCCTCAAATCCCTCCATTGGCTTCCCATCTTGCAAAGAACCCTTTTCAAGATGGGATGTCTAGTTTTTATGGCCCGTGCCCGCACTGCCCCCATTTTCATCAACTCCCTCATCACCCATTATCTTCCTAGCCGCACCCTTCGATCTTCTAGTCAGGCACTTCTTAATGTTCCTCGTTTTCGCAAATCCAGAACTGGTGGCACCAGATTTTCTGTTCTTGCTCCCCGGTTCTGGAACAGTCTTCCGCTTAACATACGGGTCATCACTGTTTACTCCCATTTCCGTAAGGCGCTCAAAACACACCTGTTTGACCAAGCCTTTACCATTCTGTAATTCCCTGGCTGCCTCTTCCATCTGATACTCTCTATCTATTAGCGCCAGGAAGCCGCTTGGTCGCAGTGCGCTTTACAAATATTTTTAAACTCAAACTCAAACTCAAACCTTTGGTGCTCATGACGTCTCCCGGTCGTCATGAGTCACGGTAGGCGTGTGCTCATTACGGCCGGGAGCCATCAGAAGGTTGCTGCTCCTCCCACGCGCAATTAATTTCCCACATGTGCGGGCAAATTAATCAGTGGGCGGAGTTCTGACGGCTCCCGGCCGTCATGAGTACACGCCTACTGTGATTTATGCCGGCCGGGAGCCGTCATGAGCACCGCAGTGCCACGCCCCCCGCCCCACAGCAAAATTTGCGCCGCGGTGAAGAGTTTACGCCTCTTACTAGATCAGCAATTTCTCTCAGTAAGGGGCAGATTTATGATGACTGGCGCATCCCTGGGGATGCGCCAGTCATCCTGCGCCGCTGCTCCGCCACCCATGGTGCGCCGCATTTATAATGCGGCGCACCATGGGGCAAAAACGGCACAGATGCGTGACGCATCAGTGCCGTAAAGGTGGCGCATTGCTGGAGCTGCGTCGCAAGCGCGACGCAGCTCCAGCAAGGCTCGGGGGTGCCCCATCTCCACAATGCTGCGTCAAGACCTACGCCTGCTTCAAGCAGGCGCAGGGTTTTGACGCAGCATTGTCCTGAAAGTGACTGAGTGAAATCTCATAGATTTCACTCAGCCACTTTTATGAGGCGTTCCTGCGCAGGAACGCCCCCCCTGTGCCGGAACGCCTCCTTAAGGCGCAGGGCTTTACATTGTGACGCATCTCCTAGATGCGTCACGTTGTAAATAGGGCGCATTGTTTGCGCCGCCGTTGCGTCAAATAAGGTGACGCACCGGCGGCGCAAGGCCTTCATAAATCTGCCCCTAAGTGTCTTATTTGCAGTTCTGTTTGCTACCTTCTGAGCACATCCATACTATTGCGTGCACAATTTTAATTGTCACGATTCATTCACGCTGTTGAGGTGTAATAATGAGGGCTTGATATTAAGGATGGTCACTGAGTCAATATATCCGCAATACAGTGTACACTACTCTTAGAGTCACGACTAACATGTTAAAGAGTTTCAGGATCTTGGTGCATGAAATGTATTAAATGTACTACTTTATTGAGGTAACATTCTAGATTGTTTTAAGCCTGTATTCAAGATGAATTAAACACACCAGTTCCTTCCTGTATATATTAATAAGTGGCTTTATTGATTACGTTCACAGCACCCCTGAAGAAGTGATACATTTATTCCAAAATGCCTTGGGAACATCTTGTGAGAGAAGAATTTTGTTTTTAGCCTTTGAATTGTAGACATGTACTGTAAATATTTTAGATGTTGTTATTGAAATTAATCAATGCATCATAAACAATGATTCTGCAATAGCCAAGAGGAATCTGCAGAAAATAAAAAATGTGACAAATGGCCTATTGATGTATGGATAGTATGTGTAAAGAGTTGATACAAAACAGTGGAAATATTTCTTAAACTAAGTAGGAATACTTCACTACAGCAGTGCGGAAAGGGTCAAGTGCATCATTACACTTGCAATTCAATCAGTAAAGAACTGAACTTCCCACATTTGGCAGTAAAGTGGCCTAGCATGTTGTGAGAGTTAGTACCGCTTTATCTCATGCTTTTACTTAATCAGAAATTGGAGTTTTGGTTCATAGATTTGGCATGCAAGACCCTTCATATTGAAAGACAGTAGTTTACCCAATATCATTCTGTCCGTATTGAAATCTCCACTGCCCCTTGATAAGAGACAGCCTGTTAAACGAGTGGCTATCCGTGATTGTATGTCACTTACCCATAACCATGTGCTAAGTGTCACCCCCTTGTAGCTTTCCATTTAGGTTCTGTGCAGCAGGATGCCTATGCAACTTAAACTCTTGCCTCAGAGATATGCATGCCACAAGTTTAAATCAAAGCAAAGCGGACTCAGCCACCCCTCCTTCAGGGTGAAGTTGAACTGAACAGCATTAAATTGGGTGAAATTAACATTTGTTACATGAGAGTGCTTGTAGATATCAGAATTAGCGTTTGAAGTGTGTAAAGAAATTATAATTCTTTTTATCATTATTAATAATATGTTGTTCATGATGATGCTAATATTATTAGAAGGCATGAACCTCAACCATAATCAGCATATTGGAGGACTTTTAAACAAAATGAACAACATGAACAGATACATTTAAAATTACGAAATTAGGGGGGATTACATTGGCTACTCCGTTATGGAGTTCGGAAGGATTGTGTAACCTGTGGAAGACGAAGGGCTTTGACAGATGGGATCTCATTGGGATCTCACGGGTTAAAGATGTGTGGGGGAAAGACAGGATTCTTACTTTTGACGCCCTGCAGGAAAGCTACCAGCTGCAAGAGAGCGAGCTATACCGGTACCTCCAGATGAGGCATGCCTTTTTTGGCATATATCCCCCGGGGCCCTACACCGCCAGAGGCTTCCCCATTAGAGGATCGGGTGCTAGACAGTCATCTTCCAACCAAAACTATTTCACTGATCTACAAAAAATTGATTAACCACACGGAGGATCCACTGGTAACAATTAGAGAGCAATGGGGTGCCGATGGCCTAGTCCTAGATGATGAAGACTGGAGGGAGGCAGTGTCCTCCCCTAAAACAGTGGCTATCCAAATGAGATTTCGACTGGTGCAATTGAAAATATTGCACCGGTCCTACATAACAGGACCTCGGTTGGTGCGGATTGGCTTGGCGCAGGATGGGTTGTGTCGGAGAGGATGTGGAGAGACCGGAACGTTCATGCATATTTTATGGCATTGTACAGAAATACAACAATATTGGGTCAAGATCCATGAAAAGTTTCGAGAGGTGCTGGGAGTGGAAGTACTGTTGGAGACCCGACGTTGTGTTTTGAATGTTTGGGAACCTTCCGACCTTACTGCACATGGGAAGCAATGGGTGACTCTGGCATGCATGATTTCTAAGCGTGACAGCTGTGTGGTGCCAGTCAAGTGCCCCAGATGGGGAAATGGATGGGAGATTTAGACTGGTGTATGTTTAGGGAGAGATCGGTGTACGTGGCCAGGGGTCGACCCGGGAAGTGGGGGAAAATTTGGGGCGCTTGGAATAGCTACATAGGGGATATTTGTACTCCTCCGACTGTGCACGAAGATACTGTAGCGCTGGAAACACAATGATCCCTAAGAAAATCCTACATGTATAATTTGGTGTATTGTAACGTACATATGTTTATTGTAATGATGGTGGTTGTCACCTGATGCTTTTATTTTGGTTTGTCAATAAAAAGATTTTTTTTTAAATTAAAAAATTGAAAAATTTGGGGCCACATGTATGAAGGTATCATTTTGCGATTACCAAATAGGGATTTTTAAGAAATCGCTATTTGGTAATCGCAAAATGTGATGTAACAAAACCGTCAGGATACAGCAATTCCCTAATTGCAATTTCTTAAAAATCGCAAACCCATTTAGGGAATCACTTTTTGTACTTGTAACTCAATTCAATTTAATTCAAAAAAGTCTTTATTTCGATTATTCATCATAAAAGACAGGAAGTTATAAACAATGGCATACAAAGATAAAAACTCATCTTAAAACTGTCAATTAAAACAGTTTAAAATATAAATAACAAAGATACTTTAAAACCACAATAAGAATGGATTAAATCAAGACTTTTTATAAGTACTAAGAAAAGGAAACATATATAAGAATATTCAATCAATCAAGCCAGTTAATACAATAATTCATTTAGCTCAAGGCACCCACTCTTTTTTCCCCTTGTAACTCTATTAGTTAATATAGGTCTCAAGGCCCAGAGGTAAGAATGGTCTTGCATCACCTAAATTGTGATTACCTGCTTGGTAATCACACATCAGGTAATGGACAGGCAAGTGTCTAATGCCCCCCTGAAGCACCCCCAAAAGAAAGGTGCACATGTAAAGCACACACATGTCCTAGGGTTGTGTGCACTACAATGCATTTTTGTACATTTTTCAAAAATTCGCACATGGTTACCATCAACTTGAAGTTGAGGGTAATAGCATTTCCTAAATGTGCAGTTCGCATTTAGGAAAGGCTTCTTACATGTGCATTAGGTAATCGCAAATTTCGATTTCCAATTTAGGCAATCGCGTAAAATTATGATTACTTAAATTGCCAATCCAAAAGCCTTTCATACATAAGGAAAGGCCATTTTGCATTCGCAAACAGCCGAATTTTGTGATTAGCACCACTTGCGAATGCAAAATGCTTTTGTACATCTGGCCCTAGATCTCCAAAACATGGGACTTAAGACAATGTAAGGGAAATAAATCAGTACCATGCAATAATGCAACTGTGAGGTAATTAAAGAATTGTACACAATTTACTATGGCCTCTTATCAGTAGGACTGTATCCCAGCTGCATACCAGGAAACACTTACTGGTACCCATGGTAACGTGCAACCCCCCCAACTGTTTGGAATCCCACCCTCACAACCTGAGTAATGACTGCAAACAACAAACCATGTCTGGATGAGAGTCATCACCTTCATCAAAGTGGTTGTGGAAAATGGATCATTGCAAACAAACAATCCAGGAAATCAAATTTTACATTTTCCAACGCATGGTCAGAAATATGTTTTTTGTGTAAAAGTGTAGCTACAGTGGAGGCTGACTGGTGCCCCTGACAAAACGACATGGTAAGGCCAAACCGCAATTCTTTTTCCTCCTTCTTCTTCTCTTGGGTCAGTCTGAGTGAAACAGAACTTTCTTCTTGCCAGTGCAGCCCTAAAATGCCAACCGTGTATTTAAAGATAGGTCTGGTAATCTCACAGTGCATGGTGGGAGCAGGACAAAACCCGTTTTGCCCAGCAACAGATCCTTCTACCCAGAAACCTTAGAATTCAACTGAGCTACAGTGTCAAATAGTCTTAACCAGAGCCTTCCAGAAATTAAGGAATGTTGCCAAGAATAATTTCTTCAAAATCTCGACAAGTCTTGCTGGAGCAGTGGATACGTCTAATGACCTGACGTCTATGGTTATTTGGGGGGATCATAGACTTATTTAGGAATGACCTTGACTGTATAAATCAATGGGGTGTCATTAGAGTAATGTGCCATTATATACTAATGGGGTGTTCCAAGAATGCGTCAAAGGACCGTGGAGCAAATACAGTATAGACAAAAATTGGTCCTGACATATCTTATTTATCACACTCGAAGGGGCAGAGATCTCAAAGAATCTATCAGAGAAATCATATATATATGTTTTTAATTGGATGAAACAATCTTTTGTAGTGAACCAGAGAGGCACCCAACACTTGAGTTTGTAAGCCAATCTTTTCATATATAATCCTTATAAATAGCCATAATCAATCATGCATTAGTATAATAGAAGGTTGTCCAAAAGGAAAGTGCAGAAGAAAGTGCTCATGTGTGAATGTGGGTGAAGAAAGAAAACAGAAAATCAGATATTTGAAAATACAAATCTCTTAATTTGCACACAATTCAACACCGGTTGCGATAATTTTATGGCATAGTTTAACCAGCGTTAGGCTTGTTTACAAAACTAATATGATATGTTGTTGTATGGCCTTCCTATCCCCTTAAGTGCGGCGCACGTTCAGCGGATGTCGCGTGCACTACCTCGGTAGTGCTGCGCACGTCCGGTGAACGTTCCGGCCCCGCCCGCGCAATAGAACGTTCCGCACCAGCGCAGAACGTTCAGCGTAGCGAAGGTGCTACAGAATGATGCCACTTATTTAACAATGCATCATCCAATTTTCAACAGTGCTAGCATAGTGTATTCAAGGACACAAAACAAGGGGTGTCGACATTTCGACCCGTCTTGGGCAGTGGGGGTTGATTACGACCTCCGCATACAGGTCTTCATCAGGACATAAGAACAAAAAAAATATATATATAGTAAAAGGTGCAATTCGAGCCTATCTCTCTGGTGAGGGAAATAAAATGGATGCTGCCTGTCTGCTAGGACAATCTAAAATGGGTGGTCAGTAGTATCAGCATGAAATAAAATTATCGCAACCAGTGTTGAATTGTGTGTAAATTAAGAGATTCGTATTTTCAAATTTCTGATTTTCTGTTTTATCAAGTGTTGTGTGCCTCTCTCTCTGGTTCACTTCAAAAGATTGTTTTATCCATTTAAAAAAAAAAAGTATATATGATTTCTCTGATTGATTCTTTGAGATCTCTGCCCCTTCGAGGATTAGAGTACTGTGGGCTTCTCATCTCAAGGAGCACAGTGCACCACATCTACGCAGCAAAGCTTCTCCTGTTAGGTCACACAGGTTTTGCCAAATCTAGCCCTTACTATAGGAATTGGGAACAATTCCTTACTTAATATTCTTCATTAATTGGGCTGAATGCAGCCAGTGTATTTTATGCACCAGTGTCTACTATTTTGTTCTTCAGATGACATCAAGTCTGTATGTTTGTCCACCCAACCTCATTCAATTGTCTGTGAGAAAAAGATCACACAATTATTCTGGATAGCTGTCTCTCTCTCAGCTCACTATGATGCATCAGTCAAAACAGGTTCCTGTTTGGAATGCATAGGGCACACAGGCACCTATGGGTTTCCATAAGGGTTTGCCCAAGCAGAACAGAGAACTTCATTCAGGAAATGATTGCCATCATCTGGCGACCAGACAACTGATTCTCAACAATTCCATCAAATTCGAATTTATTACCAATGTGCATAGTTAATTAAAATCATTACACTTGCTTACAAGAAAACACAAAAAAATAAAATCAGTCCCTGTTAAAACATTGCCAGTGCTAAATATTAAAAAATTGGCAGTCTTTTCAAAAATCACTGGCGGATTGGTATGCATGTGGGAGTTTCGTAAAGTACATGATATAACAGAGTACCTATACTCCTGTGGTGGCCCTTAGATTGAATCATCCAAACCCTTGGATTTGTGTATGTTGGCACATGGGCAGCTTATAAAGAAAAACGTTACCAAGTTCACTACCGTGCATAAATTCTGGTTAAGGCCCACTGTCTTAATCATGGTATAGCCTAAGGTCAGTTGGACAGACCCAGCAATGGCTTCTCCACAATGGCGGAGGAGCGTCCCCCCCCGCAAAACACCAGAAAACGAAAAATAAAATGATAATAAAACAACTTTATTATCATTTTCTTTTTCGCTGTATGGCAGCCGACGCGTGCATAGATTGTGGTTGGGGCAGGTTAACAGTACAGGGACTGAGACTGGGAGGAGGAGTGGTAGGTGCATTTAAGTGTGAATGTCAATTTGTGCAGCTGTCTTAATCCGGTCAAACTGAAATGCGCACTTAGGTTTCTCCACCCGAGCCGAGCCTTTTCAGCCAGGTGGAGAAAAGGCCCATGCTCCCTGCCCATGACAATGCAGCCTGCTCAGAGGCCAATCCCCACGTTGCTCTCATGCTTGGTATACATAGCATGAGAGCACTGTCCGGATTGGGTGGGGACTCTGGGAGCCTGTGCCGGGAGCCGAGGAGCACCATGGCGGCTGACGGCATAAGATAAGTCTATTTTTTTATTTAGTATTAACCCGCGCGTCCTGTCCCTTGCACTTCCTCCCGTATCCCCTCTCCCCCACATCCGCTCCATCCTCCCGCAACCGCACCCCCCCACCCAACCACTTATTACTTGTATCAGCCGCCACTAGACAGACCACTGTTAGGCTGAGCTGTCGACCAATGGGGCAAATTCCTGAGTCATTCACGATAGGTGCTGTGTAAAGAGTGCAAAAGTGCTGGAGATGTAGTGGCTGTACCTGTACGAGCCAGGATAGGAGTTGTACAAGGTTTGCAGAGGTGACAAGCCCATCAAAAGTGACAACGTGAAAATAGCCCCCAAGAACTCCTTCAGTGGTTCGAATTAAAAATAAGCTTGATTCCGGTCCAGGGAAGATATGGCTTGGCAGTTCGGGCTGGACTGTTCCCATGAGGCACAGGGTCAGACTGATTTGCATATGGCCATGTCTGAACTGGGGTGGCGGAGTGAGCTAAAGAACGGTGATGGATTAAACCCAGATCAATTGACTGGGGGTGAGTGTTTGTATTGTCAACGCTCCGTCCATCATCCCCTTAGGTTTTTCTTTGTTCGCCCTAAGTTGGCAGGGTATGCTCAGACGTGAGTCCCTTGCTCACTTTGTCACTGGATTCAAGCAAGCCCGGCTGAAGACGGCTGTAATGCCAGAAACCGGTCCTGGGAAGCTTCATTCCGGTCCAGGGAAGACATGGCTTGGCAGTTCGGGCTGGACTGTTCCCATGAGGCACAGGGTCAGACTAATTTGCATATGGCCTTGTCTGAACTGGGGTGGCGGAGTGAGCTAAAGAACGGTGATGGATTAAACCCTGATCAATTGACTGGGGGTGAGTGTTTGTATTGTCAACGCTCCGTCCATCATCCCCTTTGGTTTTTCTTTGTTCGCCTTAAGTTGGCAGGGTATGCTCAGACGTGAGTCCCTTGCTCACTTTGCCACTGGATTCAAGCAAGCCCGGCTGAAGACGGCTGTAATGCCAGAAACCGGTCCTGGGAAGCTTGATTCTGGCCCAGAGAAGACATAGCTTGGCAGTTCGGGCTGGACTGTTCCCATGAGGCACAGGGTCAGACTAATTTGCATATGGCCATGTCTGAACTGGGGTGGTGGAGTGAGCGAAAGAACGGTGATGGATTAAACCCAGATCAATTGACTGGGGGTGAGTGTTTGTATTGTCAACGCTCCGTCCATCATCCCCTTTGGTTTTTCTCCGAATTAAAAATAACCTGCTAACGGTTTAGTTTCATGTTACCTGATACAAGAATGGTTAGACCACAAAATGCAAGCACAGCATTTCTCTGGGGCGATTTAACTTTAAGATTGTTCTGGAGTGCTGCTTTTTTATAAAATTCTTAACAATAGCAGCGCCAGAGAGCTTGAGAACATAAAGAAAAAAGAACCTAAATGCGAAGATTGGGAATTTCCCTCTCCAAGACAACCAATTAGTACAGGCATGAGATGTTTGAACTACGTCCAAAACTGCTGTCAGTTTGCTTTTATACTGTATAAAGGAGAACTCCGCCCATAAATCATTTTGCGACTGACATTCATCAAGATCTTGTCAGAATAATGTGCTGATGGTTGCCTTTGAAAAAAAAAACAATAAGAATTTAAAAAAAGAACCACTTGTCAAAATACCTGATTCGTGGAAGGACAATTGCATGTTTCCCTCGCCCACAATGTGAAAAGGCCCCCAATACTTCCATAAACCTCTCTCGCCCTGCTTTTCTGAAGTGCCCTGAAGCAGCCTATATGTGCTGTATAGGAACAATGAATAAAATTACGTTGACTGCACGTTGTTTTTATTATTATCTTTTAGAGTGTGGGAAGATAAGAAAAATGCTTGATTTTGAAAGGCATTTAAAAAAAATACATACAAAATTCCAGGATGGCGTAGTTCTGCTCGGCAGCTGGGAGGAGGAACGTTTAATTGGATGTGGGTCTCATTGACAAATGTGCTCCTCCGCACACCTCCATGCAATGATTAATTTATAACAAACATAAGTGCCAGGGCCCTCGTCAGGAGGCAACTGGAGATTGCAGTTGGTCCACCCATTGCCCCGGCCAGCGTTGCCAATGACATTTCTAACACAACCACTAACCACCACACTCCCACAAATGTGACAATTCTGACAATTCCAGGCCCCTCAAAACTATACGAATGGTTTAGGCGGCAGGTATTAGTCAGTTTTAGCATTTATTTTATTAATTAACAACTGATAACAACTGTTGTTTATTAATAAAATAAATGCATAACAAGCTTATCCCTAAATTGGACAAACAGCGCCACTATGTGGTAGACTATAGTAAGTGCCAGTGTTGGTAATTAAGGCCAGTCCCGAGCACCTGAAACCACGGTTCAAATTAAGCATTGCCTCCATGCTTCCACATTGCTAGGACTATTTTGTTTCAATCTTGGCCTTCCAACTTTTGCTCTAACTCTAGTATCAGGATGAGAAACTGCATGGAGATTGCTGATGATATCGTGATTTGTGTAACCTTGTTTGAAACACAATATACATTATTAAAAAGCATTTTATATGCCATGTTATTTTGTGTCAAATCAAATCAAATCAAATATACTTTATTCGTTTTTTGTGATACAAAACCATAAAAGTTCATAATACATATAAATTACAATCCAGATTATAGTAAAAACACTTTAAGAGACCAAGATACAGTAAGGCAGGGTCCCAGTCATAAAAAATCTTTTCCACTCCAAGTATCAGAGGAGTTCGTGGTTAGTCATTGGAGTTCGTGGTTAGTCATTGTTACATGTCCAGGTGTTTCCCAAAAATTCATGATGCATTTTATGAATCCTGCCACATGGGGTATGATTTCGGAAGAGGAGGAAAACACGGAATTTTGGGATAGAAGTCATGTAAGTCCCATATAGATATTGGGCCGTCTCTTTCTTGAGGCGGCCAAGTTTTCAAGTAAGGGACAATATTTCTGTCTCTAAATCTCACAAGTACCAAGTCCCCAGCAACATCTTTAGGAAGGGAGCCCAACCAGCCCACCCTTCTGACACTCCTTATTGCTCCGTATAAATTACCAGGCAGTGGCCTATTTTTTGACAGCCAGAATTTGGTTTTATTAACTAAGTCATGTTGTCTCTCAGTTTTTCCAAGTGGAAGAGCAGGTACACCCGCAAGGATGCACACGTATGGGGCCGCTTCCGGTGGTAAATGAATAGAATTAACTTTGTTGTGAACTACTCTAGGTGCGGTCAACTGGGGAAGGGAGACTTTAGCGGGGTATTTAGCTATTTTTTCCCCTGATGCACTAGGGCCAGTTGGTTGTATTTGACTCCTTTTATCCTGCACAAATGGTTTAGAGCCTCGGTGAGTAGGAGGTGACTTAGGGCGGTTGGATGTGTCACTACATTTGTCAGCCAGCAGGTTTGACTTGATGGCTTTCTCTAATCCAGAGAGCCTATCCCCTAACAAGTTTAATTTTTCTAACAACAGAGCATCAAGGAGCTAACCAATTGTTCAATAAGGGGTAGTATGTGCAAGTGGGGAGGAGGTGTTATGGCATCTGGGTGCTCAACAATCGTTGGGGTCATTAAGGAATTAGCAGTGGATGAGTTTAGGCACAATTTTTGGATTTTGGGGCCGTTTCCACCTTGATTGACACCGTTATATTTCTTTTCACAGATGGGACCTGAGGGGGTTCAATACTTTGAGTGTTCGGGCTGCAGGTTTTGTTCAATAATGTGGGGGGATCTAGAAGTGTAGCCTTGTCTGGTAGTGTACGAACACTTTTGGGCGGAGGGGGAGTTTCCAATGTAGCATAGTTGGTTTTACATAGGACGTTTAACTCATCTAACAGGGAGAACATTTGCCCAATGCCTGCTACGCTAGTTGAATGGTCCCCCTTGGAGGTCATGATGATAAAGGGATATAGGGCGGCGATATATGAACAAGTCCACAAATATGGAGACAAATCGGTTAGAGGGGGTCTTTACTTTCCTGATAGTAGACCTTCAATGTGGCAGAAAAAGGGGGTGGCCAGTCCCGTCCTTATCCGGCCTTCTGAGGGCCGTAGAGGGCCCGTCCTTAGCCCGGGCTTGGTCCCGCGCGCGGTCCCGCGACGCGAGGGTTGTGTCCCTTTTGAAGCGCCTCCTGGCGCGGACCGTGGTAGTTGCGGCTTCGGCTGCCGCTGGGGCGTCTGGGCTGAGTAATCTTTCAGATGTCTCTCCCCCTCCGCACTGCGGCCGCTGGTGGCTGTAGGCTGCGGCGGCGGGAGGGGGAGGAAGGAAGCTGGAGCCCGGTGCTGCTGTGGCTGGTGGGAGGTGAGTACAGGTGCCTCCAAAACGATTGCGGAGCCCCCGCTCCACAGGGGTTGTGTCCCTTTTGAAGCGCCTCCTGGCGCGGACCGTGGTAGGTGCGGCTTCGGCTGCCGCTGGGGCGTCTGGGCTGAGTAGTCTTTCAGGTGTCTCTCCCCCTCCGCACTGCGGCCGCTGGTGGCTGTGGGCTGCGGCGGCGGGAGGGGGAGGAAGGAAGCTGGAGCCCGGTGCTGCTGTGGCTGGTGGGAGGTGAGTGCAGGTGCCTCCAAAACGATTGCGGACCCCCTTATTTTGTGTCATATGCAATGATTTAACATGTTTTATAGGGGTTTCCTAATGTTTTGACAGCCACAAATAATAATGTTGTACTCTCAGTACGGATAGTTTGGAATTTTCCATGACTATATTTTATAACATACTGAACATAAATATTGTTTTGAGAAGTCCTTTGTGTGGGGATTTTCTTCTGTCTACGTTTCCACAAATATCACATTTTTTCATTATTTTTAGGGTACAGAAGAACTCATTTGTGGAATGTCGGATCTCATCAGATTGTTAACTGGATGTTAGATGGATTGAGTTCATCATTATTTCAGTCAGATGACAAAGAGAGAGATATATCAGGGATGAGCAGACAAATATGGTGAATAAACCACGCCAAACCCATACTGTCTGGTTTGTATTTGATTGTCTGTGCGAGGCAGGCCTTTAGTTACACCAGGCGTTTCCCCAGTGGCCTTGAGTCCCTAGAGGTAGGATTTTAGGTAAAGAGAGCCTCTCCTGGTGTCTTTATCATTTCCATCAGCTTCTGGAGTTTTAAATGCAGCAGGCAGGGATTGAGTTCAACAGAAGGAGACTAAAGGAAAGGGAGTGGAGAATGCGGTGGCTTGAGCTCTGTGTTGGATGGCGGTTCTTCTGTGAGCCACCACCGCGTCGGTGCACTTGGAGCAAGTGATGCAGCCATCTTCCCTCTCTGGATGTTGGGGGGACTGGTGGGGTCTCAGGGTGCAAACAGTGACAAGCCTACAGCCCGTATGCACTTTCAATCCTCTACTGCAGACTCATCCTGGAAACACAGGTGGCTCCCAAGATGGCACTGCTTTTCCAAATCAGTTGTTTGTGGAGCCAGTAACCGACTAGAGGACCCAGGAGCCAGCAATATTTAACCAGTTTTGATCCGGTAAGTTGAGGGTACAGGCAGATTTTTCTGGTGTCCATCCTGCAATCAACATATCAGCACACCCCCTTCACCCAGGATCAGCGCGGCGGTAAGCTCTTTCTCAAACTTGCCGGCCCTATCCCAAATTGAATCTTGATGGCATTAGTGGATTGCGGGGCATCTTGTGGACACATATTAAGGCATTGGAGTACATTTTTAGTGCCATTATATTCACACTGCTTCTCTACCGGTATAATTCCTAAATCATGGAGGGGGAGCATAGTAATACCAATCCACAAGAAAGGACTTCGGCTACAACCTGGCAACTACCGACAGATCGCATTGCTGGATGCAATAGGGAAGATCATCGTGGCAAGTGTCTTGGACCATCTTAAAGACTGTGCCTTTTCTTCCGACAGAAACACTCGGTAACGGATAATATAGCTACAGACAATTATCGACAAATACATGGTCTCTAAATCCCAGGTAGTTTATGCAGTCTTTGTCGATTTTTCAACAGCGTTCGATAGAGTGGACAGACCAACACTCAGGAACAAACTCAGAAATCGGGGAATTCCGGAAACTCTTCTTCATTTAATCATTTCACTACATTCAGAAACTTGGTACCAGGTACAAATGGAAAAAGAAAAAAGGACTTACTCGCCCAATAGTCACTTCAAACGGCCTTAGGCAGGGTTGCCTATTGGCCCCCCTCCTTTTCTCACTATATCTCAGTGACCTCTCAGACAGTTTCTTGCAGGTAGTCAATTTCCCTCCAAAGATATGATAGCGAAGTGCAACATTGCGCAGAGGTGGGGGTCCAACCCCCCCAGGTGAGCAAGTGGAGGGAGGATCTGGACTGATGCATGTTTAGGGAGAAATTAGTTTTTATAGCTCGAGGATGCCCCGGGAAGTGGACAAAGGTGTGGGGTGCCTGGGACCGTTAGAAGAGACATTTGTCACCCGCCTAGCCGTCAATCTGAAGCGGATGTGACTGGATCTCCTTGATCTGCTGGGAATAATGCCTGTAATGTTATTTGAATACTATAAGATGTAATTGTCTCAAAGGTGGCAACCTGCTTGTAATTGCTTGATAAGCTTTTGTCAAATTGTTAATAAAAAGAAATATTAAAAAAAAAGAAATTCTCTCCAAAGATTGCATCATGTAACATACACATAATGATGTATGCAGATGACGTGGTAATTTTCAATCTCACTCCATTTGGATTACAAATGAACTTAGACGTGCTAACAAGATATACAATAGAAAATGTCTTGGTTCCAAATATAACAAAAACGAAAGCAGTCACACTGAGAGGGAAAAACCCCAACACAAAATACAACTGGACACTGGGAGGAGAAACTATAGAAGTGGTAAAAAAATACATCTATCTGGGGCGAATATTTAGTCAATCATTACTAAACTCCCCTCACCTGCAGCACTTGAATCACAAAGCAGACATTCACGTGTGGGTGCTTCTACGACTATATTCTTCTTCCAGGTAAATCCATTTTTTCTTTATTACAGGTTTACAGCTCCAAGAACCCCCCTATCTTATCCTACGCTTTGGAATGGTATTCTACCTTTACTACGCGGTCATTAGTTCATATTACTATGCATATTTTAGTTCGCAGATGCCATTACTTAGCATGCATTTACTTAGCATGTTCCATTACTAACCATGTACTTACTATGCATAACGGAGTTACTGTACAAATTAAGTTGCGTTTAGGTTTTGAGGTGCATAGGGTAATTTTAGGGGTCAGGGTGGGTTAGGGTTTTGGGATGAAGGGGGTAATTTTAGGGTTCAGAGTGCTTTTAGGTTTTGGGGTACTGGGGTATTTTTAGGGGTCAGTGTGGGTTAGGCTTTTGAGGTCTAGGGGATATTTCTAGGGTTCAGGGTGCATTTAGGTTTTGGGGTGATGGGATATTTTTAGGGGTCAGGGTGAGATAGGGTTTGGGGGTGTAGGGAGTATTCTTAGAGTTTAGGGTGCGTGCCAGGGGATAGGTTACTATTCCGATTAATTTTTTGTTTTAAAGTACCAAGAACGCATTGTAATGGTATGTGTAATAATTAACTGCAAAGTAAAAGCATTTTTAATGTATTTGTATATATTTGCGAAGTAAAAGCATGCGCACTAAAATCATGCGTAGTAATGGTGTTTGCCAAGTAAAAACTTTGAAGTCAATACCTGCGGAGTAACGGTATGCTAACTAACATCATATAGTCCTCTGGAATACATTCCAATTACCCAGTGGCACCAAATTCAAACTAAAGAAGGGAAAATTCTCCGCAAACTGGCTAAGGTCCAACAAGCTGTCCCAGCGCAAGCACTACGATTGGAATTTTCTTTAGTAAGGTCCTTTGTCAGAGCCATCACCAACATATTAAGATGGGGTTACAATCTTTTACAGGCCGATCAAGGCATCTTAAGATTTTTACTAAAAATTGAGACATTTGAGCCTGAATCTACAAAATACACTTTTAACCAGAATTTGATTACTGTTTTTAAATTATCAAATTTGCACAACAAACTCTTGAAATCATGGACTCCCGCCCAACTGAAGCTTTTCCTGAAACATCTGGCGCCGAGGATCAGCTTTAAACTGGACACTCTCCACTGTACCAAATTGCACCATTATGAATGCTATGCAGAATCAATTGTATACAAACAGTTTCAACAATATATTTGTTTTACCTTAAGGCACGGAATTCGGCGTTGTATAATCTTATTGCGGCTGGACGTCACATATTACATCACTCATGACATGGTCAGTGACATCACTCATGACATCACTGACGGAGAACATGGCGGCCGCGAGCTAGAGCGGCTCGCACGCAGGTGATGGTCTCTACCCCTGCAACCTGATCGAGACGCAGCAATACTTGCATTTCGGTGTCTTCCCGTTTGTGGAGTAACCAGATCCCTTTCTAGGTTCCTGATCTTTTCCCTATAAACTTTGCCTCTAAATGATGCACGATTTGTGATATGCCCTCTTAAAAAAGCTTTGAGGGATTCCCAAACTATACTTATTTCCGCAGAGTCTAGGTTTATTTCCAGGAAGTTTTCATTTTTCCGTTTATTTTCACTCGAAGGCGGCAAGGGATGACAGGACGCGGATGTGTGTGATCGAGTTTCCAGCTCCAGCCCCGGCGCCATTCGCCCCTCCCACCGCCTTGCAGCAGTGGTTCCGTGCAGCCGTGGAGCTGCGGCGAGGACGCCGGGTGGCAGCCCGAGGTCTCCTCAGATTTGGAGGGGGCACAGAAGATCGTGAAAAAGCACTTCTGACGACGGCGGTGACGGCCACAGTAACCACACGTTCAAGGTCACGAAAGGGGGAACTCGAAGCCGTGGAGACGGCTGCTAGGAGGCTGAACTACATGAGGAATCTGCCCTCGGGGTAAAAATAGCAGGCAAGGATAAAGACGACTCTTACAGTGAAAGTAAGGAGGAGGGTGGACTGCCAACTCAGAGGGGGGTGGTGGATTAAAAGCAGCCCCGATTTTTGTCAGTAAACAGGGTCCGAAATCAACAAAATTTACTAATAACAGCAATAAGAAAGAAACCTGGAAGAAAAAGGGTGGTAAAGGAAAGAGGAAGGGAGCTAGTCCAGGGTGTAAAGATCACTGTGTGGGGGGTCCCTTAGAGCTGAATGACCTGAGTGACAAAAGTGGTGGTCCCAGAGAAGGGGCAGTCCCTGTTTCTAACACACAGGCAAGGGGGAAAGACAAGAAGGCATCAGTCTCAAAAATAACTCCCTCGCTCCGTACCTTTTTCAAGGTGTTGCCTCAGGTTTTAAAGGTCACCCATTGTCCAGACAGCCTTGTTAGACAAGCCCCTGAAAGATCCACACGGAAGATGGCAGAGCAGAGGGGTCCAGAGGGTCCAGAGGGAGTCACGCATGAAGTGCCTGTACTAGTACATGCGCCCGAGGTAATAACGTCATCAACAGAGGCCTCTGGTGAGGTGGAGGAGAGGGAAATTAGTGGTGGAGAAGAGGGAAGTACAAGGTATGTGGAAAAGGAGAAAGAGAAGGGGAAGGAGAAGGAGAATGAGATGGGGGAGGAGCAAGGAGAGCAAGGAGGGGCCACCCTAGAGGACTTGTTAAATGTCATGAGAAGAGAGATAAAGTTGGGTTTTGCAGAATCCAAACAAAATCAGAACGAGATAAGGTCAGCCTGTGACACCCTGGAGCGAAAAGTAGACGGGCTCTCAGAGAGAACAGAGACACTAGAGGGATCGGTAGGAGAGCTAAAAGCTAACTTGGAGACAGCACAAGTCAGGATTCAATCCCTAAGGAAAGAGGGGGACGAGCTGAGGGAGAGGGTCGAATCTTTAGAGAACTTCTCTAGAAGAAACAACCTACAAATCTTAAAGGTTCCTGAGGCAAAGGAAGGGGGGGACCTCAAGACCTACGTAGTCTCTCTACCAAAAGGCGCCCTCAACCTAGAAGAAACTGAGGAAGAGTTGGCCAAAGATATTCAGAGAATTCACAGGGACCCATTTCGCCTCAACTCTGGGAGAGTGAAGCCAAGGAAAATTCTTATGAATTTTCTGACATACTCCCTGAAAGAGAAGATTCTCAATCTTGCCCTGAAGGCCAAACCGCTAAAAGCTCCGGACTTTTCATTTGAGGTGCGGTCAGATCTATCAAAAGTCACCTTAGAAAGGCAGTGGGAGTTAGGACAAAGAATTGATAAGTTCAGGGCAGTGGGGGCAACAGTACAAATGAGGTTTCCTGCATATCTAAAAATAATGTACAACAATAAGATGTACAATATCCGCTCCCCTAGGGAAGCAGATGAGTTAATTCTCTCCATTTCCGAACACGCGGGGAGAACGAACCTCTAGGAACAGGAAACATACCTTATAGCCATACGGCGGGGGAGAAGTACTAGTCTCTAAAGGAAATAGTGGAAATAAGGAGTAAAAATCCTAAAAACATAAAACGTAGCACAAATGTAGCACAAATGTAAGGGGAAAAAAATAAAAAGGGGGATCAAAACTCTAGGTATAATAAATAAAGGAAAAAACATAAACCATAACCTAAAAACTTATTAAGCATAAAAAAAAAAAAAGGGGATATCAAATTAATAAAAAACCTCCTTCCCTTTTCTCATATTTACTCTTATCTAAAGGGGAATATGGAAGACACCACTTCTAAAATTAAATATAAATAACATGGAATAAGAAGCAGGTAATTAGCCTCACCGTTAGAGGGTAGATGGGGTAAGAGACCAATACACCTACGTAAACCTGGCAAACCAACAAGCCAGGAAAAATGAGGGGGGGGTTTCTAAGGGTGGGGGGTGGGTAGGGGGGGGCAATGAAAAAACTTCAGATGCCTGTACTCAGTTTCTTCTTCACAAACACAACCTTAAGTCTGCTCACAAACAAGATCAATTGACGTCAACTATTATCATAATGCCACCTCGAGAGAGATTAAAAACTCTACTAAAGGAAGAGGGATATAAAGAGTCATGTAGGCTCAGGAGAGGAGAAAAAACATGACAGAAATACACTTTCTATCTTGGAACATTAATGGGCTTCGAGTGAAGGGCAGGAGACATAGAATTTTACAATACTTCAGGGATTCCCCGGCCCAGATAATAGTGTTACAGGAGACACACCTGCTCAAACAGGAAGTAGAAACAATACTGAAGACACAGAAGTGGGTTGATTTATTTATCTGTACAAATCAGTCCGCCAATATCCGTGGGATTCTCATCTTGTTTAAAAAATCAGCGAAAGCACAAATTTTGGCCTATGAGGAAGATCTTAGTGGCAGGTGGCTGGTATGTAAAATAACGTTAGATGGTCAACACTATACACTTGTAGGGTATTATGGTCCGAACCAGGACGACCCATCCTACCTCCAAAAAATCCAAGGGGCACTAGTTACATCAAACCACCCTATTATATGGGCGGGGGACTTCAATATCGTCCTAAACCCCAAGCTTGATAAGTCTCCAAACTCCAGAGCGCTGGTACCATCTAAATCAAGACAGGTTATGCTGTCCATAATGTCGTCCCTAGGACTGGCAGATGTATGGAGAGACAGGGCTGGGAAGGCTCTTGGGGTTTCGTATAGGAACCTTAAGTATAAACACGGTTCAAGGATCGATTATGCTCTCTTTAGCTACAGTATTCAAGAGATGGTGAAGGGGCTACGGTATTTACCCCCACACCTCTCAGACCACTCAGCAATAATGTTCTCTTTGACACTCACGCGACAAAAACTTTTTTCGTCATGGTCTTTTGATCGGACGATACTTTTAGATCAGGTGAAGACCGACCTGTTGGCAGAAGAAGTGTCAAACTTCCTGGAAATAAACCTAGACTCTGCGGAAATAAGTATAGTTTGGGAATCCCTCAAAGCTTTTTTAAGAGGGCATATCACAAATCGTGCATCATTTAGAGGCAAAGTTTATAGGGAAAAGATCAGGAACCTAGAAAGGGATCTGGTTAGTCTAGATAGGATGTGCGGGTCCTTTGGGGGTACCTCCGCAGAGCAGGAAGAGCGAAATAAATTGAAGCAAGAGCTGAACAAAATTCTACAGGAAAGAGTAGAGAAGAGGTGGGAGGCAAGCAAGATTTCGAACTTTGAATACGGAGAGGCGGCGGGTAAGGTTTTAGCCTTGAAAGTCAAAATAGATAAATCTAAAAAGTTTATAAAGGGCATCCGTAAGGGGGGAGACACTGCTGTTAGGAACACGAATAACGAGATCGGCAGGGCCTTTCAGGAGTTCTTCCAAAACATATACACTGAAGATATTGAAGACGACCCCCAGGCAAGAAACCTATGGTTAGATAGGATTCAACTACCTACCCTATCTGGAGATCAGATCGGTCGCCTTGATAGGGAGATATCAGAAGAGGAAGTGAGTAAGGCGATAGGTCAATTAAAGCAGGGGAAGGCGGCAGGGCCAGATGGCCTCCCAGGGGAAGTGTACCGGGTTTTGTGTTCAAAGTTAGTAAAAACATTGACTTACTTATTTAACAACATCTTTACAAAAGGGGTAATGCCTCCTGCATCATGGAGTGAAGCAACTATAGTCCTTATACTAAAACCAGGTAAAGACCCAACAGACTGCGGGTCCTATAGGCCGATCTCGCTGCTGAATATAGATTACAATATCTTCGCTGCAGTTCTATCAGCACGTTTGGCAAGCGAGATCGGCTCTATAATCCATGAAGATCAAAAGGGCTTTATCAAGGGACGTCAGATGGCGGATCTAACCAGGGACTTGGTTGCGGCGATAGACATCGCAACAACTTTTTCTTTACCCTTGGCCACCCTAACATTAGATGCCACAAAGGCCTTTGATAGGGTCAACTGGCTCTACTTGACAGATGTGTTAAGAAAATTCCAACTAGGCGAGAAATTTTGCCGCACCATCCAGCTTCTATATAGAGCTCCTACCGCTAAGATACTAGTGAATGATACACTCACTGAGCCACTTAAGATTTCACGAGGAACTAGGCAGGGCTGTCCCCTTTCCCCGCTTCTGTTCGATCTTTATATAGAGCCCTTCGCACAGATAATAAGAGATGAACAGAGTATTATCCCCTTTGAGTTCAGTGGGTGGGTGAAACGTCTGGGCATGTATGCAGACGATATCCTGATATATACGTCAGACCCCATTCAGGCATTTCCAACAGTTGTCAGGAGAGCAGAAGAATTCGGGGAAATCTCGGGATACCAGATAAACGCGGGAAAAACCGAAATAATGGAGTGGAATATTAACAATTCACAACTGGTCACAACCTCATCAATGCGCTATCTGGGAATCACGATCACCCAGGAACTTAAGAACTTAGCTCAAGTAAACCTGAATCGGATATCCCGAGAATGTCGGGCGTTTCTTAAAGCATGGGCATTCCTCCCATTGACGATCTATGGGAGGGTAAGTCTTATAAAAATGTCAATTATACCGAAACGTACTTTTATATTCAACAGCATTCCATTAGCTTTTGATTCGAAACAAATTAAGAAGTGCCAACAGGACATTAACTAGTTTGTGTGGAATTACAAAGCAACTCGGATAGCATGGAAGAAACTGAGGAGGAGGAGGGAAAAGGGTGGGCTCTATCTTCCAGACATACAATACTACGCCTGGGCCTTTCAGCTATCATTCTCAAGAATGCTACTGAAGACACCATCGGACTCAACAGTAGGGAGAATGTTTAAGGCCATGTTAACTGGAACGGGTCTGCCAATGGACGGGTTTTTATTCAAATTTGGAGAGCAGAAATGTTTCAAGAAGGTGAGGTTGAAGGTGTTGCAATCGTTGGCCAGAGCCTGGACACTGATTAAGAGGTCAACTAAGCTTGCCTACTATTCAAACTGGGCTCCAATATGGGGTTCCCCGGGGCTCCCACCGTGTTTGGGTGACAACCTCTCGACGCCATTAAGAGAAGGGGGAATCACGAGATGGGGGGACTTGTTAGCTGGTGGGGCATTAATATCATGGGATAATTTGCTTGAAAAGGTAGGCCCAGGACTATCAAGATTTAAATACATGCAACTAGTAAGCTGGTCTAGAGAGCTCCTTAAAAAGAACGCCTTGGTGGGGAGATGTAGCACTTTAGAACAACAACTGGTGGAGAAACCACAGGGGAGCAAAGAAGTTGCTCACTGGTACTGGGCAATTTCGGAGGAGGTGGATGGAGACTTTGACCTTCCGGCCGAAAAATGGGCGGAGGAGTTGCTCCCTCAAGGAGAAGATTGGTGGATAAGATCATTCACACTTTTATATAAAACTGTCAAACCAGCATGGTTAAGGCGAAACCACCTCTTCACACTACACCGAGCTTATTGGTCACCACAAAAGTTGGCAAAATTTCAAGCTGGTAAAGGTTGCAATAAGTGCGGTCTTCAGGGCGCATCGGACGTCCACATGTTTATGGACTGCCCGCCAACTAAGACTTTCTGGGCGGAAGTCCTGGATACATTGGGCTCGATACTTAAAGTTTCCTTAACCTGTTCACTAACACTGATAATTTCTGGAATGGCGGATAACGTGACTGGTACAGCAAGGCCGTTACTGTTTTATGCAATTTTACTTGCCAGACGTCAGATATGTAAGTTCTGGGTGGACTCAAAGGCGCCAACACATGCCAGCTGGCTATCATCTCTAATTGAAACATCAAAAGTAGACCTGGCTAGATCGTGCAGTAGACAAAACCTCTCTTTTTGGAATTTGTTATCTTCTTGGTGTTAGAGTACCGGGGTTTTTTTTTTCCCGGTCCTATGATTATGCCTCCAAACTTCAGAGTCCACGGTGGCGGTTCCGTTAGACAAGAAATGGACCTCGTGGTAGTCCCTACCCTGATGGAGTCTGTGTCGGGTATGGCTGGTCGCCACTCCTCACGAAATACCTCAGTAAACCCAGATTTGGTCTCCCGCCAGAATATTCTCCAAAGAGTTGGAGATAGTGAGTGCGTGTTATCCCGAGTCGCACGAATAGGTGGTTGGCTATAAAGTTTGTGGGTAAGAGGTACAGGCAAATGAGGACAAAAAAAAAAAAAAATCTTATTGCGGCTGGGGATACTTCCTTTAAATTCACTTACTTTTAAATGAACAGGTAAAGAAAATGCTACCAGTATTTGCGACCTTTGGAATGGTGGAGTGCAAGATCTGAAGCACGTACTGTCTATATGCCTGAATTTGAAACTGGTCGGGGCTAGAAGGTGCTACTTAAAAACAATCCAACTTAGATACAATAGTCCATCTGTGCCGAGTCTGATCTCACTTTTTAAATCTCTCCCAGATGAATTTGTGTGTCATAATCTGTTCACATTTTTAAAATCTTTTTTTAAATTTGTATTGAACGTTTTTATCTATATCTTTATAACATATGTTTTATCTGAAATTTGTTGTTCTCAGTTGAGAACTAAATCAAATAAATAAACTTAAAACTTGAGACACATATTAAGGCATTCACTCAAAGGCCTAAATAGGCATCCAATGTATGTTTTCTAACTGTTACTGGGCTACAATTTACACACCTGGTCTTCACTTCAGCACTCCCAGCTCTGGCTGATCATCGTGTTAACACGTTGATCTATTGTCTATTAGAAGTAGATGGAGATTATTATGCATACTATCGCGTGCGTTCTCTGGATGCTTTTCTAACAGTGGGACTTGGAAGGCCATCGACCTTTGGTCTGAGTTTGTAGAGGGGTCTAAATTCAGAGAGCTGGCCTTCATGGGGTTCTAGATAACATCAGCCCCTCCATCAACACTCTGTGTCCGGGCTCCCACATTTGGGGCCATGCTTCAAGGCCCCAAATGAGACAACAGCTAACATTTGTTATGATAACCTTGGAGGCTTTAGCACTCACTGTGCAGACTAAGGTCTGGGATGTTGAAAACAAGACATTCTCATGTGAAGATATTCATGCAGTCAAACTTACAACAACAGCTACCTGCTACCTGTAGTGTCATGTGCAAAAGCGGCAAAAGGGCACAATGGCGTTTAAACTTCCAATAAGCTTATGCTAACATAGTAATGTGTGCAAGCAGAGGTCTGCCTTCACTACAACGCCACGGTGACATCTAGGCTGGATGATGCTAATTAGACATCTGCAGATGGTTCAAAATTCGGCTGCGGGTCTGATCAGACCTGTTCCATTCCGTCATCATGTCTCTCCGCATATAAATGAGCTACATTGGTTACCGGTGGTAAAAATAATTGAATTCAAAGCTCTGACTTTGTCATTTCGAGCTATGCATGGTAACTGCCCCAACTACTTAAAACAAAGGTTATGCTGCTATACGCAGACACGCTCATTAAGGTCAAATTAACAAAAGCTGATCTGTACCCCGGGCTTTAGGAAGGCTCGCCTAGACGGCAGGTCCTTCATGGTCGGGACTGCCAAATTGTGGAACTCCCCTGCCAAGCAACATCCGTCACATCGATTCAGAGCCTCTTTTTAGGAAAGCAGTTAAGACCTGGGTCTTTAGGGCAAAGTAGTGGTTTACGGTCTCTGCTTTGAGCTTTTCGTCAGCTGGGACACCTCTGTTTGAGGTAGCTGTTTGTACTTTATAAATGTCGGTATTATTATTATTATTATTATTTTCTGAACAAGATGATGAGGGCAGCTGGTCCACATCCAGATCCAGACTATCATATAGTGATGTAGAAATATATGCTATTAATGTTTACGCCCCCAATGGTGATGATCCACAATTCTGGCACACTATTAACTGCAAGATTACCTCTTCACCAGAATCTGCACTCATTGTTCTAGGAAAAGATTTTAATATACCCACAGACATAATTCTCAATAGACAATCTGCATTTCAATATAGACTACCCAAAGCACATGAAGCCATGCTCAATGTATGCAATACCGACTCTTTATAGGATGTTTGTTGGTTGCAGAACCCTACAAGTGGCGATTTTACGTTTTTCTCTCCTCCTCACAACTCCTACTCTAGAATCAATTATATTCTTCTCAGTACTGGTCTATCTCAGGATGTCCTAGATTCTACCATAGATCCTATTTTGGTGTCTGACTATGCAGCCATCGCAGTCTCCTGTAAATTCTCTTCTACGCACCCAGAAAGAGGCGCATGGTGAATGAACAAAAAGCTCCTGGAATCAGAGGAAGATAGACTCTGACTGGATAAGGAGATCTTACAATTTCTAAAGGAAAATCCCGGATCAGTATCTTCTCCAGTGATCTTATGGGATGCTTTGAAATGTGCCACTAGGGGTTTCTGTATCTGTCGAACGGCTAAAAAGAATAAAGATATCAAAGCCTCTTTACGCAACCTTGATAAGGCTATTAAAGATAAAACATCTTTATGTTGACATTCTAGAGATCCTTTGCTGTTGGCAGTGATTAAGAAAGTCAAACATGAATGTAATTCCATTGATAGTAGGAAAGCACATTTGGCAGTTCAGGTTAAAAAAAGCAAGAAACTTTTCAACTTAATAAAGCCAGCAAATACCTAGCATCTTACCTGAAATTCAACCAAAATAGTACCACCATCACAGCTAAAACCTCAGATATCTTAGAGATCTTTAAAGATTTCTATGCCTCTCTCTATATATACCCCAAAGACTACAGCTAGTCAAGATGTCTGTGCATCCTTTCTCAAACATTTACCTTTGAAAACCCTCTTGGATATAGAAGATACACCTCTCAATAAAACAACGGAATCTACAGAAATCTTTCAAGCAATTAAACTTATTCCCGGTTGGTCTACCATTTGAGTTCTACAAATCCCAATCCGAATCGATCTTGTTGACCCTGGAATCAGTGTTTCACCATTTTGCTTTTTCTGGCAGTGTATCTGATTCAGTCACTGAGGCTACTATAGCTGTTCTCCCTAAGGAGGGGAAAGATCACTTTGAGACTAAGAACTATAGACCCCCCTCCCTCCTGAATTTGGAGGCAAAAATACATGCAAAGTCTAGAATTCCTGATCCCTGGGTTAATTCACCAATCACAGTCCACATTTGTTAAGGGTAGATTTGCGTGTGCCATTTCACGTTTGTTCTGCCATATAATCAAGAAAGCTGCCCTCCCTGCATCCCCAGCCACTGTACCCATCGCACTGGACACTGAGAAGGTTTTTGATAAAGTGTATTGGCCTTTTCCGGAAGCAGCCTTGGAAAACTATAACTTGCTAGAAATAGAATTAATGGTGCTCTCTCCTCTTGTATTAGCCAGTCTGGCCTTCAATGGCAACCAAAAATGATATAGTATCTTGGTATGTGGTTCTCCAATAATCTCTTCATTAACTGTCAATGAGCAGAAGACCTCAGATAAAATCTTGGTCCCCACAAATTATATTAAGATGGAGGAAGACTGGATGCCTTGAAGATGATGACTAGGCCTCTTGTAAATGTTATGGCTATAATGTTCCCTGTACGTCTACCATCAAACTTTTTCTGTGCAATTGATAAGTTAGTCTCAGTTTTTTTTTTGGTCCAATAAAAAACCTAGATTGAATCTTACGAAGTTCAGATTGCCAGGTTTGTTGGGGTGATGCAGGCTTCCTTGCTGGTTCAACTACCAAATGGCTTTTCTTGTAGCTCGGGGGTTATGCTGGGTTGATATTCGTTCCAGCATAACGATTCCCTGGTTTTCAACAGAATGCGATCTTATCTCCCAATACTCCTTGATAGCGACGCTAACAATGAAGACTGACGCTTTCCCTGTCCACCCGTATTTTTCCTGACACTATTCACGCTCTCGAGCTGGAGAACAAATTCTTGTCTCATACGATATCTAAATCTTCGGACATATCTTTATGTAATAACTCAAAAATATCAACTTTGGTCTAAGGCGAAGTGGGCCCTGTCTGGGCCACAAAGGGCATCAACCTAGCATCAGACTTGCTGGGAGATGGTATTCCATAATCCTTTGCTTTCCTCCAGGAGAAATACTCTCTTTCAAATATGGCCTTTCATTGCTTTCTAAAGATCAAAACTAAAGTATCAAAATTAGATACTACATCCCCACCAAGCCTCCTCCCTTTTATTCAACAGACGAGTAGAGGTGGTCATATTGCATCCAAAATATATAAAGTCCTACATAGTGCATCAGCTCTTCCGTCCTCACCCATTCAAAGCCGTTGCGATCAGTATCATCATTTGCTAAGTCTCTCCTCCTATTCAGGACCCTACTTGGCAACTTAGCTCGAAAACATTTCTTAGTAACAAACTGATTGCTTGCCTGTCCCAGATACAGTTTTCATACTGGATAGTTCTTATACTGGACACCTACTAAAATGTTTAAATTAAAGATAATTGGGTTTGATCTTTGTTGGTCTTGTAAAAAACACTTTAAGTACTCCTGATCATATGTTCTTGACTTGAAAACATCTCACTAATTATTGAATGAAAGATCACAATCGACTTACCAGCGTTTTTACGATTCCCTTTCCTCTAACTGTTCCTCTAGTTATGCTAGGTCTCTAAACACTGAATCCCTCGCTGGAGTTATCTGACAGGATATGACATTGTTGGACTTACTTTTGACAGTGAAAATCACAGCTATTTTGCTAGAGTGGCAGGAGTTCAATAATGTCTCCTTTCATACTTGGTGGGCATGGGTTACTTACCTTAGAAGTACACATAAATACTTGTCCCTTTCTCCTAGATTGTCTATATATTCCTTCACAGTCAATATGGACACCCTTGATAGCTTTATGTCTAAGGCATGATGGCCCCTTTCTTAACACGTTTCTAACACCCACAAAGGGAGTACCCATTCTTGGCATATTGTTTGTCCCCTTTTAGTTTTCATTCCCAGTTTTCCTTTTAACCCTTTGCCTTAGCTATTCCATTCTCGTCTGAATTTCTGTTACTCATTTGTGTACCTTTTTTTGTTACCATCTGCCTCATATATTTTCTTTAACCATTGAGTTCAACTTTATATTATATGCCTGAATAAATATGATGTATTGCTGTTTGTATGCTATATCGCCTGTTATTGGCTGGATGACACCATCTGGTTAATTTCCCTCCTGAACACTCAGCCGATTACAATTGAAGTTTCTACCTATGCTTGATATTTCTCTATCAAGTTTGGGTCCTTGATATATGTATGTATAATACACATTTTTTCTTTTCTGTTCTCTGTAATTTCTCTGAAAAAAATAAATGTAGTACATATTTAGAACAAACAAAAAGAGAGTTAAAAGGAGAGAGGGAAGCTAGAGAGAAAGGGAGAAGAGAGATAGAGGAGTAGAGGAGAGAAAGAACAGATTGATGGAAAGAAAGGGATTGCGCCAGAAGGGGGAACGGAGCAAGGTTGCTTTGAGCACTAAGACAGATATTCAAATCAGGGTCTACAACTTCCTTCAAATTGTAACTGAGATCCCTGGCTGGTGTGTAGCTTATTCAATACACGGAAGGTGCTACAGGTCTTTAGTGCAGTCCAGACACACTGGGGGAATCTCAAAGGTATTCCACAACCAAGGCTGGAGTAACAGGATAGATAGAGGGATACAAAAGATGAGAAAAGTACCCATCAGCCCACTCAATAGTGGAGGCTCGTCATTTGGGATTTTCAAATGTAGAGAGTTGGTGTCCAACCAGCAATGCCTTCAGTGAATACTGAGGCTAGCCTAGGACCCAAAGGTTGAACCTTCAACCTGAGCAAATGACAGCACAAGTGGCTGAAAAGGGCTTAGTTGCAGTGCTCAAAGAAACGAGAAAACGTGAAAAAAGGAAGATAATCCAAGTGATTCTAAAAATGCCTAACTTGACGGCAACAAGAAAACTTTATTGGGTGTGCCCGTCAAGATGGTATAGTTAAAAACAGAGTGACAATAGCAAGAAAGATGATTAGCTATTTACCCGAGATGTTATCTGGTCAACATGTTTCAGCCTTTAAAGGCTTTCGTCAGGACCTACGTATCACTACTGCAACACTTACTTTATAACGTGTGAGAAAAGAAAGAATAATCTTTTCATGGGTGGTGTATCCCCTCCCAACTTTGTGGGATCAGGAGCCTCACCTCACCTGGCGACAGCTCAGGCTAAAGGAGGCCACGCACTCTCCGTCGTTACCTCTGGCTTAAACTGAGCCGAGGGGGAGGTTTAAGCCAGAAGTTCAGGATCTCGATAGTCAAACTTCAGTGGTAGAAAGAAAATGCTTTGATATCAAACATCGTTTGGCTATTTTACAGGACTTAAATGAAACAAGAAAAGACCTGAGCAACATAAAGTTGAAACAACAGCCAACAACCACTGAAGAGAAACCACCTGTCCCAGCAAGGCCTGTCTGGATTCCAAAGATTGGGGATCTGGTCAGAGAGAAAATCGCGGTGAAGAAGGAATTTGGGCCTTCTTACAGAAAAGCAGTACCTGTCTTAGCTGTCAACGGAACAAGATCAGTTGTACTACCGCCCCTTGCTGGTAAAAAGGAGAACCGAGTTGTATCCATCGACCTGGTTAAATCACAATCATGTGGCCAATAATAAGTAGTAGGCCAAGTGGACTCCCAAAAAATAGCAGAACACCAAAGTTTGCTACGAATCAAGAGGTTCAAACTGAGAAATTAATCACATTTGATGAACCTACAGTGAATCAACAAGGACTATGCAACAAAGCCATGGAACTTATGCCTCTTGAAACCCAAATTACAACAATTCGTCAAGAAACACCTGTCTACAACGATGTAGCCACAGACTATGCTAATAAAACAAAGAAAAATCGAGAAGCAATTCCAATAATTGACAGAACTGCGTCAGGCTACTTCATCAATTTCGATGACTTTTCCGAGGATCCGAGTGAACCTGAGGAACAGCCAACAACAACAAAAACTTTTAAAGATAAAACTAAGGAACTCTTTCATCGACTAAAAGAAACCTATCTGATTTCCCCATGGATTGAATTTTGGGTGGTGCTAGGTGTACTTTTCCTCCTGCTTTGGCTCATCATGGTGCTATGCTTGGGACACTTCATTGAGGGAAAATATGTTACAATGGACACAGCAAGCCAGAATATCAACCTGGTCCTAAAGCCACACAAGTCTTCACACATCGAGAAAAGAGAACTTTCTTCAGTAAACTTCACAGCCAATCCATTACCCGGTGTGGTAGCATGGGGCAAAACAGATTACGATATATATGGCCCGGTCGAGCTCTTGAAGTATCCTCATCAATTTAAGGTTTCATTAAGTGACTTTGTAAAACCGAGTACATTCTCTGATGATTGGGACTTTGAAAGTATTAATGATATGATGTCAGACTTAGTTATGTCAGCAAAATTTACAGAACATGATTATTTACAGGGTTCATCAAATTATGATCAGATGTACTGCTACAACCACTATGGTAACCATTATTTGCATAAATCTGCTCAACCTAGAAATGTTTTAAATTATAATCAATGGGAACATTGTGCAACTCCACCAAAAGGTAGTTCGAAAACATTTTATGAGAAATTTCCATACTTCTCAAGGTTTAACACAAGTGAAGCAGAGACGTTTTATTTCAAACTGTTGAATAAGACAGGAATGAAAACCATGCTGACAAATACAAAATTAATCTATTCAGAAACATTTTTTGAAAAAATGAATACATTTGGTTTTGATTTTTGGAACAATAACATTGAAACGAAAACAATCTGGGGTACTAAAGACTGGCAAGTCCAAGGTATAGAATTCATTATTCAGAGCCTGCATGATCCCAGAACAAATTATATTTTTGAATGACACAATTCAACAAACAACCTGTCTTGGCCTAGCCAAAATTAAAGACTTAAACAAACCGTCTATTCCAAAGCCAACACCTGACAGTAATAGCACTACAGATGTTGAGATAGACGTATCCATATTTTAAACCAAAACAGAACACATCCTGATTGGAAGAAATGGTTGATCTGGCCCACAGACACAAATAACTGTCAAGATAGATTCCTGAACAAAATACAGGGGTTCAAATTGACCAGGCCAGACCCTAGATACTCCCAGAGACAACATCCAGGGATAGTAACAACATACAGTGTAGGAAAACTCTGCCTCGAATGGCTACAGACATCCACACTGGCAGAAATTAAGCAACACTTAACTTTACTTAAAGAAGGTGCTGACTTGCGTGATTTCATTATGGAACCACGCAGACAGCGTCAAAAACGTTTCATAGCGGCCTCTATATATGCAGCTTATAATGAAGTTTGGAAAGAAACTCAAATTAAAACAGCAGAGAAAATACGGGAAATTGACCGTATTAATTTGGAAAAATCACTTTCTGTTGTGGACAATGGGTTAATGACTCTGTATTCCAGAATATATTCACTGGACAGTATTGTATCATCTGCAATCGATATAATAGAACAGGACATGCTAATGTTACAACATGGTCAGTCCCAATTGCGCTCTATTGTACAGCTTGGCTGGACGTTACAAAATCTGCGTTCAGGCTACGTGCCTTGGCGTTTAATCAACACAACGTCACTATTCTCTATCTTTAACCTTACTGATATACAAATCAGCTTGGCACAAAAAGGAGCAGAATATACAATTCTGAGCATTGAAAAACTTGAGAGATTACCATTGACAATGTCAGAACGACCTGTCATTGAATGGATAATACACGGGATAATAACTATTCCGATAACGACTTTCCAATTTCGATACTGCCAAAAGTATATACAGGCAGGCCAGTATGAAAAGTTGGGTAAAGGATACATCAAGTCATCATGGAAATTACCTTACACACACACATGTTACAGTGAAAAAGGACAGAATGTATTTCTTAGTGGTGATAATTGTGAAAAATCACTAAGTGGTACACTTCTGTGTCAGGGTATAAATCTACATGGGGCCTGTGAGGGGACTTCAAATAACCTTTCATGTCACCAGCTTGGCACACCTGCAACTCGAATAGAGCCATTCTTTAGACGGCTTTCGAACGGGAGCTACATTCTAATAGTGGACCACAGATGTTGTGGCCTGGTGCCAGGAAAAGCTTATCTGGTAAGCGTTTCGTCCAGGGTCACTTGCTGTATGAAAGTATTGTATCCAAACGACACTCCAGACAGGGAGGGAAAAATTTGGCCCAGTTTGAAAATCTCTTCTATTCGAATTGATACTTTAAGCAGAATGAAGTCTGTTCTTCTACAGACGCCAGTGCACTTAACGTCATCAAAAGAAACGTATGATCTCCAAGTTGCAAGGACAACGGCAGAGATACATAACCTTTTATCAACAAATTGCCCCCTACACTTCGCAGAAATGCTAAACGAAATCTTAAACATTTCTGATACGAATGGTATCGCGAGTGTATTTAAGACAATTTTTTCTGGACTGTTGACACCTTTCAAAGCAGTCCTGGGCATCTTTCCTAATTTTGTCCATTCACTCTTTGGCGGCATTCCACTCCTGTTGGGACTCGTAGCAGGCATTTTATTTTTGATACTACTGCTTCGTTATGGCAAGCCATGTCACAGACAAGACTCCAGCAACAATGGAAGAAACGATCCTAGCTATACGCTATTGGGACCGCATAACTAAAGTCCTTGGATTAGCCCGGCTAAGAGATCTGAATATGACCTGGTTTCTTTCGTTCAGACCCATCTGGCAGAACTGTATCTTACCTGTGTTAAGATGTATGCTGTGCGTTGAAGAATGCGTCTTAGATGTCTGTCTTACACTACAATCAGAAGTACCATTGGATACAGATACTTTGCTAAAGCCCAGTAAAGGCTCATGCATCGTGTTGTCCCCAGCGGTTACCCATCCTGATGACGGCATTCGTTGAGACTTCACCACTGCGATTGAAGGGTAGTGAAGAGCAAGATGCGAGCAGCATCAACCAGGTACGACCTTCTGTGAGCACTGCTGATCCTGTCATCGATGATAGCAATCATTCTCACGACTGCACAGTTGCGGCATTTTCCCACTTGGTCCAACTTTCACCTGAAGCGGTAAACTGCTTTTTTGAAAGTCTGTCTGAAATGATGTTCTCCCCTGAACAAAAAGAATAAACTTTTAAGCAAATCGAGCACTCAGCGTTCCCTGAACTCTGAATTTGGCCTTCAGCTTTAAAAACAAAAGCTTCAGAAAATATTTGGAACTGTTTTGACTTCTTCCCTTGAAAAAACGAAATTATTTTTTTCCCGATTCCAAAATATTTACCTTTTTTTTTTGGCACTCATCCTCTGCTTAAAGTAGAACTATTCTTAGAGAACAGAGCTTCTATTTTTAGGAACTCTAGAGACAATATATTACCTCAGCCTCTAGCATATTTACAAATAACTGTATTTATATGTGATGAAATGGTCTCGCACTTTTCTTTTCTGTATTAAGAACCATTTCATGTGTAATTTTCGCAAATCATTCATGCTGATATATATGTGCATCCTTTTTAATGAAGGATTACACTGCTTGAAAGCGTACAGTACCTATACTCATTTTTCGTGTATTTCACATATGCCATTTCAGATGCATAAATTGTATTTTGGGGTGGATCAGTATACACATGCACCGTTAGATATGTTTACTATTGCTTAGTTTAGTAATTATGGACATGAATTCGTGGAGTGGGTGTAGTGTGTTTTATCTAGGTACCTGAATCGATATTCCTATTCTTTGCCCTTGTCCGGTTATAAATCAATAATATCCCTACAACGGCATAGAAACCCTTTTCATAATTCAGTCATAGCGCATGCTGTCACATTAAGCAAGCCTATTCCTCCAGCCCCCTAGAAAGCACACCGAGTTCTTAAACAAATCCAAGCCTCCAGCAACCTGGGAAATCCCTGCTGCTTTGTTTTGATTTTGTCCAAGAACTCCTGTAAAGCACTGTAAGAACGACCAGTTCTTAGTGACATCTTTATTGACGTCTTATGTCCAGCCTTACGTCAAACCCGGCACCTTTCAGGTATAAATATACCAACGTTGCCTTAAGCAAACACACGGTGGTAATCCTGGAGCAGTGCAGCTATCTACTTCCGAAGAGCCCAGCTGATGCGAGAGCCCACGGACGCTGCCCCTCCCTTTTGATGCGCTGGGAAAGACGCTGTCTTTTCTCTTGCCGAGAAATCCAGCCTCCGGCGTTTACAGCCTACCCTTGCGGGTGACTGGGATACCGAGTCCTGAGAGAGAGATACCAGCCCTCCTGCCTTCTAATACCCAAGTACTGAACTGACTAAACCCTTACAGAGAATTCTTGAGTCAGATTCTTGGCAAAACAAACTTAACTTAAACTGCTACTTACTTACTCCCTCCCACGTATTAGACTTAGGTCAGGTAGGCGTAGTTGGAAGCACCAGTTGAGTACGATTAGTCAATGTATATATGTATGTATCTATTTTATCCATTTTAAAGTATCATATGGCTAAGAAACCATATCAATGCTTTTACAGTATTATTTCATAATCCTGCTTTTACTGTATGCACTTTACTTAACTATAAGTATTGCAATTGTAGCAATTCATTTCTCTTGTATGAGGAAAGAGACTGCTCAATAAAGAACACCTTTTATTGAAAACGCCCGTCTCTCTTTTTCTCTGCAATCTGGTGAAACTAAGTACGCACTTATTGACTGAGTGAAATAGCTGTCTTTTGTTTTCACACGACTCTAGAGATACACTCTTATTCAGGGAGAGCAAAGTTGTCATGTTTTATGGTTGTCAGAAACTAAATCCCTTCTTGTCTATCCAGGGAGGTTAAACTCCTCCTCGCTTATTCGAGAAAGTTTCTAGTGAACTCTGAGCCAGCTGGCAAAAACTTAAGTCTAATATCGTCAGTAGAGACCTAGTTAACCTCAGTCCTACGTCTACACTACTGAAGATGTTATTCCAATGCGCAGAGCCTATTGGGACTATAGGAACTACACTACAGTGCAAGCAAATTAATAGGGTGAGCTAGTCACAGATGAGCCATAAGTCTGGTATGGATCTTTGAGTCCCTGCACAAGCTGAGCCATGAAAACCTTTGGCATGTATATTGTGCAACAAACATGATGTAAAAATGTGATGCAATCTCTTCAAAATTCAAGAGTGTATTTCTTTAACATGTGGAAGCCTTTTACCTTTGTACATCAGATGATGTCACTTCATAGACAGACATGTATTAAAGGTGATAGCCTTTAGAAACAGTCATGGTTCCCCTCAACAACAACACCTTTAGTGAACGAAGAGGCAAGTCAGTATAAACCCTAAATATGGCACAGTTTTTTTAAACATGGTGCAACACAATAGCCTAATAAATAAAACATAAAAAGTGCACATCCTGAACTTAAGTATTTAAAAATTTGCTCATAGGTGATAATAAAATAAAAGGAAGATCTCAGAAATACAATATTTCCCTAGGCTAACACAATTTAGACAAGCAGAAAAGCAAGTAGTGAATTCAGGTTATCTGGTTTCACATTTTCAAATCCATCCACCAGATAGGTATGAACGTCAACTCATCAAAAAGCCTTGTGCAGCTGAAGTCCTTTGACCTTCACTTTTACTCACACGCACAAGCTTACGCATGTACACATACACACACTCTGTCAAATGAACATTCACTCACCCACAATCATGCACACAACATACATTTAAGATATTATTTTTACTTAACTCAGTTGCCAGGGAAGTTCATATTCCAGCTAGTTGAACTCCATTTTTTTTTACACAAATAGTAAATAATGTAATATTATTCAGTATTAGTTTAATAGAAAAAATACAGAAAACAAGGAGAGTGGAACCCGAACCGATGTCCGTAAGGACAAGCTCCCTTTGTGTTCTTGGGAGTGATTTTACCACCTCTGAGGCCAGGAGTTGCAATGGCAGTGCCAGTGGTCACAAGGGGCCAGCTAGGGGTTGCCACAACTACCCATGGTGACCCCTAGATGACGTTCATGCAGATAGGTACATCTCTCACTCTACCATTTACATCAAAAGTGACTGTTTTGTCTTTCATTCATGGCTCAAGATGAGAAAAACCAACATAGAGATAGCAGACCCAAATACTAGGCCAAGAATGCATTTATTTGGGAGATGTCAGACCCCAAACACCCGCCTTAAAGCTATGCTCCTGATCCCTGGAGGCTACTTATTAAAGGCACCATAGCCAGGACACACCAGAACCTCTGGTTCGCTTGCATCATTGATGGAAGTTCCTTCTTCCAGATAACCACAAGATCTAGTTTGTAGTGCCCAAACATTTCCACATTTATTGACTGTCGGCCCAAGAGATCCTCCTATAATAGCTGATCTTACACGAAGCAGTATGAACGCTTTATCTATGGCAATGGGATATCCTAAAATTACTTGAGCATCCCATTTCTTCCCACACCTCCAGTATCCTGCCAGGCAGTGGAGTAAGTGCGATATAATTTCACAGGTGTAGCGTGCCAATTAAAAAGCATATTGTAATCGATTTCCCGGTACTTTACGTTAACTGAGCTTTTATGTATATCCAATCTCAAAGTCTCACATTCCTTTACCGTAATCTGCTTGTTTGGAGTTTTCTCCTAGGGTGACATAAGCGCCCATTTAGCGGTCTGCAATAGATCCATGATCAAAGTGTACGAATTAGAAACAAGGCCCCTGTATCCCACCAATCTAGGGTTCAGTGATTCAAAAGGGGATTTTTCTCTAATGGTTGTTAGTTTTATCTGGGAATGAAGAGCCCAATGTCGCAGCTGGCCATATCAGAGTCTTTCCATCTCATCGAGATTGAAGTGTAATTTACAAATCATCTACCTTTCAGCAGCCACTTATCCTCCACTTATCAAAAGGGGCCTGTTGTAGTGCTGGAGTAACCTAAACATTAGTATGTAATAGAGTATTTGGAGACAAGATAGACATTGGGTGGTCTATGGTTCTTCTCTCACTAAATTAAATCCTACAAAGGCCTACCTACTATGGCATGGTCCAATAGGACCCAGACGTTTTCAGTGGTGGACAGGGCAGACTAATCCACGAGAGTTTGCAATTTTTGTTGCTGAATAATATATCTGAAAATCTGGTTGTTCAATCACTGATGGCTGAGAGGTCAGAGGGTTGCCAAATATCAAAAGCACATAATCTGCTTACAGGGCTATTTTATATTCCTCCGAGCCAAACAATAATCCCCATAATGCGTGGAGTGTGGAATGTGACTGGCTAGAAGCTCTATGTTTAAAGTAAACAACAGTAGGGATAGGAGGCAACAATGTTGGGAGCCCATGTGTAAGATAAGTGGCTAACAAAGGTGACCATTCAGCGTGACTCTCGCAGTTGGTAGGTCGTAACTCGCCTTAACCATCGCTTTGTATTGAGGGTGAAACGCAGTCTCAGCAAAGACATCTGAGAGGAAGCTTCAGCACACTCAAACAAAAACCTTCTCTGCACTCAAGAACATGACTAGGATGGAATCCATTTCCTATGTACCTTATTCACAATCTGTAGCTTACGTCTAAGGTTATCATGCACCTGCCTGTTTTGAAGAATCCACATTGGTCAGGATGTGCCAATTCTGTTAAAATTCCTTCCAGCCGGAAGGCCGGAATGATAGTGAAAAGCTTACTGTCCAAACCCTGACGTGCTTTAGGAACTTCAAAAATGGATGAATATTCAACCTCAAATAGATCATATGTTTCCACTCCAGGTATCACTGCAGATAAAAATGAAAAAGTGACTTACTTTCTGTAACGCTTTTCCTTGTGGCTACTTTATCTATCCGCAGATTACTCCACTTTGCACTATTCTCCTGGTGGCAGACTATATGTGGATGTTTTCACATCAGTCTCGCGCATTGCTCGGGAGTGCCATGCAGCTCCACTTTGGCCTCTTTTCACCCACTGAAGTAACAAAGCAGAGCCGCATATAGGTGCCACCCCTGTGCACGAATGTCAGTTTCTTGATTAACTATTTCCCCCGACGAGGAACATCGACAACTGGAGGTAGCCATGTGCATAGCTCTAGTTTGGAAACTTTTTCAATAGCAAAATGGGAGGTCACTACAAAGAATAGGGAGGTGGGTGACCCATAGGGATTCTGTGGCTTAATATATTACCCACAGAAAGATGGTAAGTAACTTGTTCTTCTGATGAACACTTCTAACTGCAGATTCCTCACCTTTAGATCAGCTACCAAAGTTGTAATCATCCATCCGTTTCCTAATTTTCTCTCCAAAGCCTGGGTCTCGCACAATCACAGGAAGCAGTTTCTATGACCTGAATCGAGGATATTTCAGAGCCATATTTCAGCTCAGCAGCGCAGGGGCATGTTCTGATGCTGTCAACATTCTGATCTCCACCTCATCAATCGTGGCCCTAGAGCTTTGCTCACCAGATTATAACTGATGCGAGATTGCCACTGCTAAACATCAAAAAGTACGAGTATTCCCTGTCTTCTTTGAGGAACTCTCGCTACATGTCTTCAGAGCTGTTTTCTGTAGGGCTGCCCTAAGGTTCCTACAAAAAGCCCGGGCAAAGCTCCCATCACCATTGAATCTATATTGGCACCCTACCCACACTAATTTGGAGTCTCCAGTTAGAATGCTATCCTGCACCATGACCTCGGCCAGCATTGCCAGGAATTCTCTTAAAAGTGTATCCTGCGCCATACAGAGAAGATGAAAAGTATTTTATGGTCACTGAGTGTCCCTTTGGGTGGCCCCATATTCAAGGCTCTCTCTTATACATTTTAGTACCAGTTACTATCAGTGGAAGGCCCCCCCTAAGAAAAATAGCCACCCCATTTTGCTTGCTGTGTATAGAGCAGAGGTCTTAAACGTTTTGATGCCGAGACCCCCCGTCAACATTTTTTAGGCAGATGGATCCCCTTCTGACAAAAATTTCTAAAAGCTGGTACTTCTCATCATTAACAACCATAAACACCCCCAATACCCACCGCAAATCATTTTTACGGTGGGGAAATCATATTAGATAGTGTTTACTACGCCAAAGGTTTGTGGGTGATTGTGGTTTGGTGTCAGAGGCTTACCACACAGTCTCCAAAAAGAATTACCTAAAAATGCACAATGGTACTTTCTTTTTTACAAACAAAACATATTTTGACAAAACATTCAGATGATAACACTTTTCTGAACTAATGTGATAGGTGTGCCTGTTTTTCTCCAGGGAAATGGTCAATCTGTGTTTGCACCTCATTAGTACCAGTTTAACACTCAACTATGGCAATAAGCAACGAAAAGGTGACCAGCCCAGCTTTTTAAAGGTGCTACTACTGTGCACAAACACGTGCAGCTGCTTTTTAGTAACTTTTGAACAATTTGATAAATGTACATTTTTTTGTAAAAATCAGCAGATTAAACAGCAGATGATGGATTTTGCGGCAGATCTATAACTACAGCCACACAATTACATATTTCCAGTGGCCCTGGGTTTAATGGCTGTAATGCAACTTTAGTTCAAGGCATCCAAGAAGAACAATACTATATTTCATGGGATGTTGACGGCTTGGCTTATACAGCTGCATGGAACTGAAGGTTGCTGAACATCATTCATCATAATTAAAACATACTATTTACAATAATTATTGATTAACCCCTCCCATGCTGACGACGAGCTCAGCTCGTCATCAGCCACGGTGCTCGTGTGCTCATCATGGCCATTAGAACGCTAGCACGCTGGGATAATTCCCCTGCTGTGCTGAGCGTTCTGAGGAAACGGGTGTGGCCATGACGAGCTCAGCTCGTCATGAGCACAGGAGCACTGTAGCTCATGACGAGCTGGGCTCATCATGAGCACCGGGGCGCTGTGCGCCCTCCGCCCCCCAGCACAGCAGGAAAATTACCCCAGCAGCCAAGGGATTAACTGTTAGGATCAAGTAGGATGATTTCTTTAAATCCAGGGGAGGAAGTTGTCCCTTAAGCTTCTTTCATACTGTTTTTCTACAAAGGTTTTTATCTTTAGCATTATGAAAACAGAAGCTTCTATGTTAGCAAATACTGACTAGTGTTCATAATAGTTTGCAGCTGTTGTTGACTTTAGTCATGTTTGGGGGGCTAGAGGGCCTTGAGGGTCTCAACATGGGGCGGTACAAAGATGTGGCTAATAACAAAATATTCTGTACGTTTTTTAGGTCTTTACCTGTCAGGTAGCTACATATAAAATAACGGGCAGCTTAAATTAAAAATAAATACACATAAAAATGTGTTACTCAGTGGGAAATTCACCATAGTACATTATGAAACCTCTATTAGTTAGTGCACTGCAGAGATCTGTGTGTAACCAGCTAGCCTCAGAATTAAATCTTGGTTGGTGCAGTGGGGAATAGGGACTTGTGTATTTTTAGTGCCACAAGGTCACAGCCTGTGGCAGAAAGCACTGTGAATATGCAAGTCTATGCTTGCAGTACACACAGTAATAGATAGACTGCTATAAAATGCGCAAAAATGTTTTACGATAAAATGTTGCTTCCAAAATATAAATTTTATTAATACCCAGACTGTACGTAATGCTATTTATTTTTTACATAACTGTTCCTTCAACACCACCTCAGGGACAGTAAGGGCTATGTAAATACAATGAAAATTAAAAGCACGCACTTCGCAGCTCAAATGTTAACTCTTTGCACTACCACTCAAAAAGAAGCTTCAAGAGATTCGATCAATTAAAGCCAGTACTGGCCCTCAAACATTTGCAGATTTCCCTTTACAATTGCAGATTAAGTCGTTTTGTGCATTTGCATTTCTTTCAGGCAAGCAGCACCCTGGCAGAAAAGCATGTTTAGCTGTCTGCCAGGCTTCGGTTTACAGCACAGGAGAGTCTCTGAATGACTCTTCAGCGGAAGAGGCTGAGGATACATGCCCCCCTACCCATTGGGGTCGCGCCCCACAGATTGAAGACTTCTGGTGTAGAGGAAGATTTCACCACTGGCTAGGGATTATGCCTCATGCTTCCCTGGTCACCTCTCCTCAAAGGGCTTTCCAATAAGCATATTATTTCAAGCAAAATCACTAGTCCAAATTGCACCTACTTTAATTTACATATTCAGCCCATTAGCAATCAAATAGATAATGTTGACCATTAAGTTAACCCTACGCACTAGCAGTCAATGTACACCAAGTCCATTTATCTCTTGATCTCCAGCAACGTCAAAATGGTAAATTAATCTAAGTTACACATCTCCCGAAGGATTCCAGGCCTCACAAATGCTCCAGAGCCTTAAATGACCTTCCTTGTCAGCCATCCACTGCAGCATTGGATCTCCTTTGGTCAGGAAATGTCTCACTCTTCAGCTCCTGAGCTCAGATTGGTGTGATCCTGAACCAGAAAGCTGTGTACCTTATTGATGTAGCAGTTAGAGATGACAGAAAACAGTACATTAAAACACAATTTACTGTATTGAGGTTTCATGAGCTGTAGTTCGCTGAGATTCAATAAAACAAGTCATACATCTGGAGCACCATTCCTTGTTGAAAGGCTGCTTGTTTCTAAGATGACACGCATCGTGATTGAAAGATTGGGACAAAACATCCCTGTCAATTCCCCAGCAGTTATTTTTCTATCGATCTAGCTCTGTGCAGCTACACTTCCTTGTGCATACTGCAGTATCCATAATACTTGTGAGTTTAATGGTAAAGAGTAAAGCTCTTATATACAGGTGGTCAGAAAAATGACATCCGTCAAAAACAGATGTCCCAATTGTCCACTTCTGAATTCTTTGGCCTCAATTAGAGAAGGGAAAATGCGGTATTTTTGGTGGCAGAGTTGAACCTGGGCGCAGAGTGGCTTCCTTAATCATTTAAACTGTTAAAAAATGCCATTCATTTTATTACTGACACAGCCCACCCATGCCTTGATCTTAAACTTTTATACCATCACCATCTGTCAAATTAAATCTCTGAAGTACAAATCTCTGAATGTGGAACAGCTCATAGCCTCTGAAACTGCTCTCTTTTTATTTGCTCATCTGCACTCAGACATAAATTATTTCACTTTCAAGAACTTGTTTTTCTCTCTTCCACCTCAGCTTTTGACAACCCTAACAGAATCTTGATCCTACTTTATCTTCTGCAAACCAAGGTCCCCCTCATTTATTTTTAAGTTCAAATATTTTATTGTATTTGGATAGAGAGAAATACAATTTCAAAGCAACAGTGATACATAAATATCAGAAATTGATGCATACATGTCATAGGTTAAAAAGAGTTACATACACTGGGGACGTTGCCGCTCAAGCTGTTGGGAAAGGCAGCGCTTTCCAAAATGATGGCGCTTCCTCGTTTTCTTTATGCGCTGGAAAATACGCCATTCCCGGTGCCTCCAAGCTACTTCAAAGTGATAGCCGCCCAGGTCTCCAGCCTGTTGTGGGGAAATAAGCTGGCGCGCATAGCTCAGGCCAAGCTGGTTCGCGGCTGGAATGATAGGGGGATAGCGCTCCCGAATATACAGTTGCACTACTGGGCGGCGCAATGAAAAGTGATCAATCAGTGGATACATGCTCCCCAGACAGACCTTGCATTTAAGGCAGGCAGATTTGTCTTGGGAACAGGAAGCATGTTATCTCCCCTTTGCAATAAGAAGCAAGCCAAATCACTAATAGGACCCATGAAACAGATGGTTGCCATATGGCATGCTGCACAGGTTAAACTGGGTTGGCAAGGGATTATAACCCAACTCACCCCCCTTTTGGGACACAAAACAGCTGGGATGGCTTAAGAATAGCACTGGCACGCTATTGGCATTTCCACGGTAGGGGACTTGTGGCACAAGGGGGAGGTAGTAGCATTTGAGCGCCTTCAGCAACAATACGAGTTAGCACCCTCAGAAATCTTTAGGTACACACAGATAAAGCATGCTCTGACGGAGGTACTACCACCAGGTACTGAGATCCCGGAAGCTTCACCTCTCGAAGATAGGTTGCTGACGGACTGCATGCATAAACGGGCCATGACATTCACTTACCGGAAATTAATTAACCCTACAACATCACTTAGAGAAAAATGGTCTTGCGATGTAGGTGACATTGACGACACAGAATAGCAGGAGGTACAGGCTTGCCAAAGGAGGTGGGTATACCCTCACGACTTAGGTTGATACAGCTTAAAATTTTGCACTGAGCCTACTACATCAGACTCACCCTATATACAATAGGTAAAACATCACACCCATACTGCCTGAGGCGCTGTAGGGAGGAGGGGACTTTTTACCATACAATGTGGCAATGCCCGAAGGTTATGGAATACTGGGCAAAAGTAATGAGAACGATATCGCAAGCGCAGGAGGGGTTGTTGATACCAGAGCCCAAGAGATGTTTTTTAAATGTGTGGGAACCAAATGACCTTACTCATCCAGCGCAAGACTGGGCCACGCCAGGGATAATGGTTGCTAAATGCAACATTGCGCAGAAATGGGGGGAGAACAGAAGTACCGACACTCACCGCATGGTGCAAAGACATGGACACAGCAATGATAGCAGAGAGAATGGTGTTCATTAATCGCGGCAGTGCCCGAAAATGGAGCACGACCTGGGGGGCATGGAATACATTCAGGGGAAATATTTGTGAACCACCAAAAGAACAGGCAGATGAAGGTTTGGAAGATGAATTCTAGAAAGGGTGGCATATACGACATGTGGGGTACTGTTTACGAATTTGATGTATCGATTATCAATGTAACAATGTACTAGGAATGTATTTTGCTGGATTTTAATGAGTATACTATCTGGAAGAACTATGCCTTGTTGATGCGGATTACAATAAAAAGAGTTTTAAAAAGAAAAAAGAGTTACATGACTAACAGTACCTGCACTTAGGATGCTAATGGTAAAAATGTATCATATAAAGATGACCATGTACATGTCACGACAGAGAGCAAGTGTTTCAAAATCATCAAATAGTAATTATCATCCCAAGGAAGAGGGATCACACGAAAGATTACCATTAGTGCAGTAAAGTCATGTATGGTAAAATGTGTATCGCTTGGTAAATAGAGGGTATCAGCAAGGGGGCATGAAATAAGAAGGGAAAGAAAAAGAGTAGGAAAGGATATTGGTGGGGAGAAATGTGCAATGGGTCATCTGCTACACATATGATGAGAAAATCAAGAGAGGGACCCAAAAAGATGCTGGGTTATCAAACCCTGAGCAGACAAATCCATATAATTATTCAAAGAATGCCATACCTTGCTAGTGATTGAAGGCGTAGATTGTTTTACTTCAATAAGAGTATGAGCTCCTCGAAGACATGACACCCAAGCCCGCCAAGTATGGTATGATAGGAGATTAAAGGATTTCCACTCTGGGAGTATAATCTTGACTGCGATGGAGAAGAGCAAATCTAATAGCTCCAAATCTATATTATCAAGAGGTGAAGGGGTAATTGCAGCCCATGGACCCAGCATAATCATAGGAAATGGGAGATGGATAGGTGTATTAAAGATTATAGACAAATGTTTCTGTATAGGGCCCCAAAAGGAGTCTAACAATGTGCATTCAAAGAACATATGTTGATGGGTGCCCGGTTTTGAATTGCAATTCCAACATAGATCACTATCTCGTAATTTCAGCTTATGTAAGCGAGCAGGAGTCCAATGTAGGAGATTCAGTGTAAAAAATGTGGACTGAATCAGTGATGGAGCAATTTTGTTATGCAGAGATAATTTCCCAATCAACTGCCAGGTGTCATGAGAAATATGCTTAAAAATATCCTCTTCAAAATGGTGAGACCATTTAACACAAGTTAAAGTTTTACCTTCTCCGCATAACGCCAGGATGCTCCCTCCACTTTACAAATTACCAAATCAAATCAAGTAATTGTAGGTAGTGAAGACTGAGGCGCGGATAAAAAGGTATTCATTTTGGAAGCAATATGGCCCGAGCGTAGCCACATAGCAAGAAGTGAGACAATAACCGAGTCTGTAGAAACTGCTACCTTAGAAAGATTGACTTTTAGTTTTAAAAAAGTATAAAAATCCATGTTACTGAGATTATGTTTGTTAGCTAGAAAATAAAACGGAAGAGGGTCATGGTTATTATCATAGAGGCCCCTCACTAATCTGATACCTTCAGCAGCCAACTGAGAAGCCGTATGAAGTTCAATATCAGTAGCAAGCTTAGGATCAAGCCACAAAGATGTCATCTTGATTTATGAATGGGTTTAGAAAATCTTCTATCTAGGTATTTTAAAGCATTGACTGTATCTGATATAATACAGTTAGAGTGTGCTACTGTAAATTTCGAGCTTGTGAGAAGGGAGAGATTGCTAAAAGGAGAGCACAAGTCTCTTTCAGTATGTACCCATGGAGGTATGTATTGAGATTCTGGTAGGAACCAAATTGCTCCTTGGGCCGCTAGGAAAGATATTTGGTATAAATTCTAATCCGGAAGGTTACATCCTCCCAAAGTAGAGGTTTCCTAAGGTATTTATAGGAAACTCCAGCTCTCTAGGTCCCCCTAATTTAAAATCATAACAATCATGTTCTCGAGCAACCCTTCTCACTTCACTATTTCTTTAATTTATACCTCTTCCACTCGCTAACCTTTCCTGCTGTCCTGTATGTTCCCTTCACCCTCACATTACTGCATACAAATCATGATTGCCATTATTCCCTCTTGTTCCCCCGCCTCAATTCTTCTACTAGGTCATCTTCAACAGAACTTACCCGCCACAATTCAAATCCATAGTAAACATTTCCCTACAGTGAGTCAACCTCTCCTCCTTATCCACTACCACAGCTCACCTGCTCATTTCAATAGAATACACAGCTACCACACCTTCAACAAACTGCTCAACTCTTCACAGTCTACCAAAAGAGCTCTTGTGATATCTCTTAAAATATTCTGACTACTTATCACAAGTTGACTCTCCTATATTCTAATCCACATCTCACAGTTGCCTTCAACAGTCTGAATCACAACATTTGGCCTCAAAGTACCATTCTAAATGGCACAATTGATAAATGTGCTGCTCTAAGACTTCTTCCACTATTCACCTTGCTGAGGCACCAACCAAGGGTCTGTTCGTGGCTCTTGTCTCTTTGCGATACATACCACCTCTCTTTATACAATTTCAATTGATCAATTGCCTTTTATTATCACCTTTTTGTAGATAACATCACAGTAATCTTTTCACTACCCTTCCTAACCCTATCTCTTCACACTTGCAATACTCACTCCCTCACCACCATCTGCTTTTGGAGCGCCCTGCTATCTCAATAATCAACAAAGACAAAAAAAAACATTATTTACCCAATCTTCATAGCACTAAAAATCCCCCACCAGATAACCCTAATCTTGTTCCCCTCCTATTTCAAACCACCTGCCCCAAACCTCACAACCTAGAAGTCCACTGCAACAGCGGGACAACTTTGTCCAGGACCACTCCTGTATCCAAGCTCAACTTGCTCTACATCTGCTCTACTTTCCTCTACCTCACCCTCAACTCCCAACCGAAAATATGTGCAATGAACTACTCATTGCTCAATTGAACTGGTGATGTGTACTCATAAGCACTCTCTTCACTCCAAAATATTTGGGACTACTGACTTTCAGCCTTACAGAATCTGCCTCTACATATGCCCACAAGCATCAAGCAGTCTTTCACTTGAGTTATAAAAACATCTCTTGGATCCCTTAACCCACTATTCAAATCTGTCCCTAAATGATGTAGCGCTAATCTCATCCAAACCATCTCTCTCTACCCACGTCACTGTTTCAGCAGCTCCCAAGCATCCACAGCCTAATCTTCTTCGAGAACCATGTACTCCATACGAGTAGCTTTATTTGTAATATGTATCATCCCTTAACCTGAGAGCAACCCCATCAACAACCTTTGACTGCCTGCCACATACCACGCTTCAAATGTAGCTGCTTGTGTCTCTCCTCATGTAGCAATTTTATTCTAACATATTCACTGCTTAATTTGTGCCACTTGTTGCATGTAGTGGTCACCAACAACTCGTTTTTGGAAACAGGGACATATTTTTCATCATCAGACTCTGAGCAGGACAGAGTAAGGCTGAAAAGGGAACAAGAAGGAGGAAGAGAAATACATTAAAACTGTGACAAAGGGAGAAAACAGAAATGAAAAAGTACCTATAAGAATGAGGTAACAGCCGCAGTGTTGGGATTTGTTGACCCTGCCATATGGCAGTGCAGACTGAAAGCACCCAAAGAAATCTCTGAGTCTGTGCATTTATTTATTCATTTTTCAACTTGAGCACTGAGTAATAAACTGTTTCGTGTAACCTACAAAAAAGATGGTGCTGAGTATTTTACCGACATGGCTGGTATTTTCATTTCATGGCCACTGTCCTTTCCACGAAGGGTAAAATAAAGAGTGGCTGGTGTTTTCTTGTCATGACCAGTTATGAAAATACAGAAAATCAGAAAAAACAGTGTTTATTTAACTTTAAATTGAAACGGAACCTTAAAATAGCAAATATAGGAAGAAATCACTTCAAAAGTATTTCAGAGCTTTGCAAATTATTGCTAAAAAATAAATAAAGCAAAAAGGTGGCAGAGCAGACTTCATAAGAAATACTGAGGATCTTACACAAACACTTTTTTCAGCTTCTGGCCCTTCCAGAATTACAAAACACTAACATATGGCAATGGTATTTTTCTCTGTGTGAGGTGGAACGATTATTCCCACATCAAGATGCAGATAAGAGGCATTCAGGCATGGAATCCTGCTGATGTGTTATCCACCTTTTGAGCTCCAATCTTCTCATCCAAAACGGTGTGTACCTGGGCATGTCTTAGTACATGTTTCAAGAGTTGCAGAAAATTCACAAGGTGTCAGCCACCTTCATTATTTTCTCCCCAGGAATAAAATTATAGCCCTCATTTATAGGTGGTCAAAGAGCCAAGTTTGCGACAGCCGATCCTTACATTTGGCTCGATGCCCATCCACCAAAAGACTATGGTTCCGTGTAGTCTAGAAGGCCCTGCCCTAGCTAGCATTCAACTGCCTTGATGCCCTCAGGTGACTGCTGCGCTATATAAATATCAAAATCAAATCAATCAAATCAAACTGCTAAAAGAAACCTAAAGAGAAAACTAATAGCGCTCACACTAGAATATATGAAACAAACTCCAACACCAGGGATCTTCTGAACTGGAGACTTTAATATGAACTCATTTGAGACACCTGAAGAGGACAATCTCCTTTTAGCCCAAAATACACAATGAGAATGTGCCCCACAACATCAATTGAACAAGAAATGCCAGGACAAAAAAAGCGAGCTTCTAGTAAATGAACTGGAATACACAGGTATGAGTGGGTTGAATGGCAGAACGATTGATGACATACCACCACACAATATGCACTTGGAATCAAACTAGCAATCCATCCTCGATTATACCTTTGCTTTGCTTAATTTATTCCCTCTGCTAAAATGTTTAAAATAGATACAACTATGGAGAGCGAGCATTTCCCCCAAATATCAGAATTTTGCATAGCTGTAATAAAACATCACTTTAAAATAAAAAACATAGGTTTCCTGTATACAGTGAATGATAAATTAATAAAATGTGTAGATCTAACAATAAAGCAGACAGTGACAAGAGCCAAAGAATTAATACGTGATTGTGAGACCAACTACAATGACCTGGTACAATTGTGGGAGGTATTCTATGCACAATTAACGTTAAGTGCATGTGCACACACATTGTTTGGTGCCGTGAATGGTCATTGGCTGACTTAAAAAGGTTACAGGAACATTATAGTTAGGAAATAGAATTAAAAAAAACTTAGAAATTCACTGACAATACCATTACTGTAATACCAAAGGTTACAGGGACGTTATAGTTAGACTCAGATTTCACTCAGAATAAAACACAGAAATTCAGCATTTATAGTTACCTGAGCTAACTATAACTTACGCCCCGCAATGCACTAGTTATGACCTCACGTATTACATTACTCATGACATGGTCCGTGACATCACTGATGACATCTCAAATGACATCACTGATTACATCATTCAGTGACTGTGTTTTCTAAGAAGTTATGAGTGCAAAAAATATGTACTAAGCTACTACAAACGTTTCATTAGTATACTAGGTGTACTGCTAATGAGTGATACTACTTTAACATATAATATGTGAGTGCGATTCGTATCCGTATGGTAGTGGCTGTCTGAGTGACTATATGGGTGTGTGAGAGGCTGTATGGGTGTGTGAGCAGCTGTGTGGGTGAGTGAGTGGGTGCCTGAATGGCCAAATGAGAGAGTGACTGGGTGTGTAAATGTGCTATGTGGTGAGTGAGTGGCTGTTTGAGTGGGAGTTTGGTTAAGTGAGTTGCTGTATTGGAGAGTATGTGTTTGTGTGAATAGCTGTATGGGTGAGTGCGCAGATGTGAGAGTACTTGTATGGAAGTGTAAATGGGTATGTAAGTGGTTGTGTGGGTGTGTGATTGGTTGTATGACTAAGTGAGAGGCTGTACCGGTGAGTGAGTGGGTGGGTGGGTGGGTGTGAGAGGCAGTATAGATAAGTAAGTGGGTATGTAGTAGCAGTATGGGTGAGTGTGTGGCTTATTGAGTGGTTGTATGGGTGAGTGACTAGTTATATGAGTAGCTGTATGGGTGAGTGAGTGGTTGTCTGAGTGGCTGTATGAGTGAATGAGTGGGTGTGTGAGTTGTTCTATGGCTGAGTAAGCGGGTGTATGAGTACTTGTATGGGTCTGTATATGGGTATGTGACTGGTTGTGTGGGTGTGTGAGTGGCGTACGAGAGGTTGTATGGGGTGTGAGTGGGTGTGTGAGTGGTTCTGTGGATGATATCATCAGTGATGTCATTACAAATGTCACTGACCATGTCATGAGTGATGTAATATGTGTGGTCATAAGCAGTGTATTGCGGAGGCACAAGTTATAGTTAGCTCAAGTAACTATAACTGCTGAATTTAAATGGTTTTGTACGAGTGAAATCTCAGCCTAACTAAAACATACCCGTAACCTTTGGTTTTTAAGTGAATTTCTATGTTTAAAAAAAATTAATAGACGTGTTTGCAGAGTGGCGGAGAAAAGGGGCGAGCTTCTGACCAGGTCTCAGCAATCCAGCTGTGTGGGGCTTACTGGAGGTAATAGGAAGGTGTCTAGGCCCCCAAGGACCTTCAGCATTCAAGAGGACTTTATCCCCCAATTAGTAGTACTCCAGGAGGAGCATATGCAAAGGGGAGTAGAAAAGCGGCGGGACTCCAACCAGCTTTCAGCAATCCCGTTCTGTGGGACTTACTGAAGTAACAGGAGGGGTTCTTGGCCCCCAAGAACCCTCAGCATCCAAGAGGACTTCATTGCCCAACGAGTAGTGCGCCAGGAGGTGTGTTTGCAGAGTGGTGGAGAAAGGGAGCAGGGCCACCGATGTCCTCTCAGCAATCCTGCTGCGTTGGACATCCTGGAGGTAACAGAAGGGGTTTTTGGCCCCCAAGGACCCTCAGCAGCCAAGGAGACTTCATCCACCAAGAAGTTGTGCAGCAGGAGGCCCCTTGGAAGAGGGGTTTAGAAAGGGGGCAGGGTCTGAGGCAGCTTCCCCTGGGCAAGCGTTTTTTATAAAAAACTATTATTAGGGCAGTGGGCCCTCCCTAGGCTCATTCCAGGCCTGGGACTCCATCCACCAGGTCCAGGCCTTTTTGGAATGGGGGACCCGTGTGGCCCCTGCCCAGGGGATTCCCACGCGCCAATGGCCAGCCTTTTTATTTTTTAGAGTGGGGGAAAGATGGCCAAACGGCCCCCTTTCTGGGCGGATTTCAGCCCCGGGGACCCCATTCCTGGGGCCTGGCCTCCCATTGGGGTGTCCTAGTCCCACCCAGGGCACCCTGTGACTTTTGTTGGGGACCGTGGGGGGAGCCTGAATGACCCTGCCATCGCCTCCTGCAGGAGCCAGCTTTGCTTTCAGACAAAGGAAGCTGCTGGAAAGGCAGATCCCTGTGTCTGAAAGCAATTCTGCTCTGCTTCCAGCAAGCAAGAGCATTTCAATGTTCTTGCTTGCTGGAAGCGGATCGTTTGCTGTGGCTTGGCGGGAAAGGTAAAGCTCCTGCCAAGCCACAGCAAATAGCTATGTCCCAGGGGTGGGCACCCGGGACATAGCAGAGTCGGCCCTTGAGGGTGGCAGCCCCCAGGACCCTCTATGTCTCTAGGGGGGGGCAAGTGGCTCCCTAATTGTAGTAAATAGCCCCGGGGAGGTGGTGGTCTCCGGGGTGAGGCCCCTCTTAATTAGAAACAATTGCCCCTGGGGTTGTGAGGGTGCTCCATGGGCCCCCTGTATTAATTTCATGTATAGCCCCAGAGAGGTGGCGGCCCAGCAGGCCCTTCCACATACATTATAAAAAAGTGGCTCAGGTAGGTAGTGGTCCCAGAGTCTGCGGGAGGGCCACGCTGTCCCTGCTGCATTTATTTAATTACTTTTGCACCAGGGACGTGGTGGTTCCCGGGGTGTGGGCGAGCCGAGTGGTCCCACCCGCATACATTATAAAGAGTGCCCAGGGGAGGTGGCGGTTCCTGGGGATTTGAAAAGCCCTAGGAGGGGGGCACCATACGGTCCCTTCTGTATTTTTTAATATATACCCCAGGAACCGGACCCACGCGGAGAGTTAATGAAAAGAGCCCACGTTTGTCTGTTATTTTTTCCTGCGAATATTGCAAATTGACGGCAAATTTGTTTTTGTTGTTTTAATGCTTTTTTTGGCCTTGCAGAGTTTCCATGGTATTCCTACCTTGCCCCCTTTTCTTTTTTTTAAACTTTTTTTTGTGGGACTGGGCCGAAGTCGAGTCCCAAGATGGCTGCCAACACTTCCTGGTTGAAGTGTTGGCAGCCAATCAGAGCTTTGCATTTCCCTGCACGACCTCATCTTTTTTTGTAAAGTGGTCGCAGCCAGAGATATTCCTAACTGTATTTTCTTACATTTCTCAAAAACTATTGAAAGGATTTACACTAAATAAGAAAAAGCAGATTATTGCCATCTCGTCCTGTATGGAGCCCACAGGATGTTGCACTCCTTAATCAATCCAAGCGCTGCTCCATGAGACACAGCAGATGCCGGGCCTCCCGGCCCCCTTACCATCTTCGGGGTGGTGCGGCAAGGTCAAGGTGGCCACGAATATCTTCATACACAGTTTGCCTTTTGCAAATAGAGTTCACTCGAACCAGTGCCGGTTTGTGGAAAACCTTTAATTCAGGAAGGACAGCAAACATGCTGTATGTTAATGAAGCTAAGTTGCTAGTGTCCTCATGACGTGTTTCGGGCGAAACGCCCTTCTTCTTGGTGTACCACCGCAACAAAACCAGCCACACACCACCGCGTTAATTTGACCAGTCACACGCCCTTCAATGATCAGGTGAAGGATCGGTCCCAGGTGAATTCTGGGAAATGCACTGTGTGCAAATCTAGTCCCCACAATATCGCTGCTGTAAATTAATGGCATCTCATCCTGGAAGGACGAGCTGCCATTATCTTGACACATATATATATATGCGTATATATGTGTATATATGTGTGTATATATATATATATATATATATATATATATATATATATATATTGCCGCTCTCTACTCCAAAAAGTGGTAAATCCTCCACAGGAATGAAGCACTCGCGGGGGCCGTTTGAATCGTTTATTGAAACAAACACAGCAACCAGCAAAACAGACGCGTTTCGGTCGTAACCTTCTTCTATGTTTACCAAAGCGTCACTCAAAAACATCATTATAACCAGTGTGCATGGAAACAAACAAGGGACACTAAAACTCTAGAATAGAGTCCACAGCATGAGCGCCATCTTGGCATGCCGTTATGCGCATAGCATTCAATCAATGTGGGTCAAACAAATGAATAAATAATGTGCTTCCAAATCGCAAAGCAACACTTAGATACATGATCCATATGATTCATAAAGCCCTCAGATTGGCATTACCTCACAGATCCCCAAAAATCCTAATGTGTTCCCCTCGCACAATCTGGTAAAAATATTCGAGGAAGCAATGCATAATGTACAGTGATAATTACATACTCAGAATTCATCAATCATAAGGGAAAGAAATAATAGAAGAATCAATTCAAGAAACAGACTATGGAAATCTCAGAATACATGTGATACCAATATCATTCTATATACAGATTTTAGATAATGTGAGACAACAAAGGCAGTTAGGTCAACATGATCAGTGTTTCCACCAGGGATACCTTATTCCCCCAGATGGCCTACTAGAAATGGATGAATTTCTTTTCCTTAGGCGTCTGAACCCGACTATTCCAACCTTTTATCACCTTCCGAAGGTGCATAAAAATAAGGAGATGCCACCGGGAAGACCTATCGTGGCATCACAGGGCTGCCTTACGGAACATTTATCCATCAATGTTGATTCTTTTCTGTTACCTTTTGTAAAAACCTTAAAGTCGTACATACGAGACACTACAGACTTCTTGGAGAAATTATCCTCTGTGCAATGGCAACAAGGGTATACTATGCTGGTATTAGACATCACAAGCCTATATACCTCGATAGACCATGAGGATGGTTTGAAAGCAATGAAATACTTCCTAGACCAACGACCCTTGAAATTCACGAACACAGCACCCTTGTACTAGAATTTGCTAAAGTCTGTTTAACCAATAACATCTTTTTATTTCAGACCCAATTGTACAAGCAAATGTCGGGCACGGCAATGGGCACCTGCTTCGCCCCCAGCTACGCGAATCTTTTCGTTGGCTGGTGGGAGGAGCAGGTGGCCTGGGGGGCAATCAATGCCTCTTGGTCTGAGAAAGTGATAAGTTGGCATCGATTTATCGATGACCTTTTTATCATTTGGAACGGCACCATTGAATCTGCGAAAGAATATATTGGGGTGTTAAATCAGAATGATGTTAATTTGGAATTTTCAGGAGAAGTGAGTGAGACATCCGTTAATTATCTGGATGTCAATATCTACATTGAATCAGGAAAACTCAAAAGCAGGTTATTCCGTAAAGCAACTGCTGGCAATTCTGTATTGGTAGCGACCAGCAGCCACCCTTCTAACCTGGTACGGAGCATCCCTTATGGGGAGCTCCTTAGAATTAAGCGCAATTGCACGGATGAGGGTGAATTTCAAATCGCAGCCAAACAGAGTATCGAACGCTTTAAGGTCAGGGGATATAACAGTGACATTCTTGCCAATGCCCTCAAGAGAGCTAATGCCATAAAGCGCGAGAATCTGTTTAAAAAGAAAGAAGAAAAAAACGATAGGAACTCTAACAATAAGTTCCGGTTTATAACTACATATTCGAGAAATGCCTCTTTTCTAAAGAAAACTCTAAGAAAAAGCTGGCATATTCTTCAGACAGATGAGAGTTTGGCTGCTGACCTCCCTTCCAACTCTCTAATAACATTTAGGAAAGCAAGGTCCATAAAAAATGAGTTGGTTCAGAGTCATCTAGTGGACATTCCTAAATCACCTTTTGGGGCAATGAAAGGTTTTTTCCCTTGCGGGAAATGTAAGGCCTGTAAATCGAGTAAGAGGGTCCTTACCTATGACATCCCAGGGGTGGGCCTCCAGAAAAGAATTAACAAGTTTCTTACATGCACTACACCATACAGTGTCTATTGTCTCTATTGTCCCTGCGGTCTTCGATACATAGGGAGTACGGTTCACCCCATGAAAATCAGGATACTAGAGCACATGCGTGCCATTGCAAATTTTGATGAGGGATACCCTGTCGCACGTCATTTTGACCAAGTACATCACCGCAATAGGGACCTCCTTGGATACTTTGGTTTGGATTGTATTCCGAATAATCCAAGAGGAGGGGATAGACTCATCAGACTACGGCGACTAGAGTCGAGATATATTATTGACTTGCAGACAAAGATGCCAGGGGGATTGAATATGCATGAGGAACTTGCAGTCCATCTGGGGGAATAAGGTATCCCTGGTGGAAACACTGATCATGTTGACCTAACTGCCTTTGTTCTCTCACATTATCTAAAATCTGTATATAGAATGATATTGGTATCACATGTATTCTGAGATTTCCATAGTCTGTTTCTTGAATTGATTCTTCTATTATTTCTATCCCTTATGATTGATGAATTCTGAGTATGTAATTATCACTGTACATTATGCACCGCTTCCTCGAATATTTTTACCAGATTGTGCGAGGGGAACGCATTAGGATTTTTGGGGATCTGTGAGGTAATGCCCATCTGAGGGCTTTATGAATCATATGGATCATGTATCTAAGTGTTGCTTTGCGATTTGGAAGCACATTATTTATTCATTTGTTTGACCCACAATGATTGAATGCTATGCGCATAACGGCATGCCAAGATGGCGCTCATGCTGTGGACTCTATTCTAGAGTTTTAGTGTCCCTTGTTTGTTTCCATGCACACTGGTTATAATGATGTTTTTGAGTGACGCTTTTGTAAACATAGAAGAAGGTTACGACCGAAACGCGTCTGGTTTGCTGGTTGCTGTGTTTGTTTCCAATCCAAAAATTCTTTATTTCGGTCATGTAGACCATAAAAGATGCAATAAATCAATCAATAAAAACATGCTTAAAAGAAATAAAAACACATTTCATACAATCTTACAATTAGTTTCCCCCTGTACAAGGAAAAAGGAGGCTAAAAACAAGCCATATCGATGTCCACACATTAAAGAATATTTTTTTCCTAATCTGCCAAATTGCCATTAGATATTTGGCTACTGCAAACACAATATGGGCCAGAGTGCTGGTTTTCATTATTCTAAATGCATCGGTATAATCACTGAACCCCAAGTTTCTACAGAGGGGCGCTAGCCAGTACTTTCTGGGTTTGCTGTAGGCAGGGCAGACAAACATAATGTGGAGCTCATCTTCCTTGTAAATATTACAGCTTGGACACATCGTATCACCACCATTGTGCCACTTATGGGTAAATGTTCTGGTGGGCAGTGTACCTAGCCTCCATTGTACATATAATTTCCTCGCAATGATGGGAAAAATAAGGTCCATAAAACTTTCAAAAACATAGGAATTTTTAGATTCCAGAAATCGATTTGTGAGGATGCCACTGTTTTGTGCATTTAGCACGAGTGAAAGTCTTTTTTCTTTGTACATTTGGACCAGATTTTTGCGTGGAACCCTTCGACAGCCCTGTTCGGGATCCTCCCAGAGTTCGGATAAATTCATGAGGTGCAGTTCCTTTTTTACGAAAGCGAGCCAAGGAATTTTGTCATTTTGGTTCAGGTTCATGACATGAATAAGGTCCTGCCTATAGTGCTGGAGTTCATTAGTTGACCATAACCTATGCCAGAACCTCACCGGCTTTGACTCTAACTCCTCAGTGATAGAGGGGAGGCCCAAATCTAATCTCAGCGGCAAGAGTGGTGTGCCTCGCGGGAGAGCCAAGAGGCGTCTAACAAAGTTGTTTTCCACTCTTGCTAATTCTTGGCCAGCTTTGTGCCCCCATAATTCACTCCCATATATCGCAGCTGCCTTAGCTTGGGTTTGGTACAATTCAAGTGCCGGACTAATGGGCTTATAGGTTGAAGTGTTTGCTACCTTCAATATTGCACCCGACAGTTGGGACAGTTTGAGGCGTGATCTCATTATCTGGGGGTCCCAGGGTAAATTTTCCTGCAACGTTACTCCCAGATACAAAAAGGTAGTTACCCTCTCAAGGCTGGCAGTACCCAGGGTGGGATTGGGTCTGGCTTTTTTTGGAGGATTAAATATCATGAATTTGGTCTTTTCTGTATTGATCTCAAGACCATGTTGGCTACAGAAAAGACCAAATCCATCCAGAATCCTCTGAATTCCCATTGGGGATTTAGAAAGGAGGAGGGTATCATCTGCAAACATAATTGCCGGAACCCTCCTTCCTGCCAGGCGTGGGGCATCATTGTCCTTAACCCTTTCTAAATGAGAGATAACATTGTTGATAAAGAGGCAAAACAGGGTCGGTGCCAAGACACAACCCTGCCTCACCCCTCTATGAACAGGGAACCTGGCTGACAGTCTACCGTCCTTCCCACACCTGACCTGTGCATAATTGTTATCGTGGAGCCTGATTATAATACTTAATATCTGAGCAGGTACCCCTAACTTTTCCAAGACCTCCCAAAGTTTCTTACGTGGGACCAGGTCAAAGGCTGACTTCAGGTCCACGAACACCATGTACAGCCTTCCCCCCTCTATCCTTACCGTCTTCCAGTAAAGCAGGACGAGGCGGAAAATCTGGTCCATGGTGGACGTATTTTTCCTGAAGCCAGCCTGGAGGGGACTCAGAATATCATTGGCCTCCACCCAGTCCAACAGGTGGTTCAGGATGAGACGAGCAAATAGCTTTTGGGGGACATCTATAAGGCTGATCGGCCTGTAGTTGGCTGGGAGCAGAGGAGAGCCCTTTTTAAATATGGGGACAATCTCTTCCCCCAGCCAAGTACAAGGGATCGCCATACCTCCTAAGATGGCATTAAAAAGGATAAGGAGGTACGGGCCCCACATCTCAGGATGGTGTCTGAAGAGATACCCCGGTAGTTTATCTAAACCAGGGGCCTTCCCCAACGCTAATCTCTCCATTGCAGTCATCACCTCACCAAGGGTTAGTTCTAGGCCCACTTCCGAGGGAACAAGGTCCTCGGACACCACACCATCAGACACTAAAATAGTATCTTGATAGAGTGTCCCGAAATGGGCCTCCCAAACAGAGGCGGCAATATTGGGCTCCACTGCTGATTTGAGTTCCCCTGTCCCATTATTCACCAGAGCCCAAAATTTCCTAGAATCTTTGGCATCTAGGGCATCAGACAAATCATGCCAACGGTTCCAGTCCCACTCTGCCCTAGCTGTTTTCATTGCCACTTTATACTCCCTTCTAAGTTCTGCAACCCTGCCCTTGTTGGAGCCATCTTTTATAGTGGCAATTAGCTCAGACTTAATCTTCCTGCAGGAAGAATTGTACCAAGTCGGGATATAAGTCTTTTTCCTACGCGACGGTACCTCAGGGTAGAAAACATCCGCAAGACCACTCACAAGTTCCACGTGAATTTGCGCTAGTTTCTTGTTATAATCTAAGGGTCTCGGTTGATCTATAAGATCATCCACTTCTTTAAACCTGGGGAGTGCTATTTCATATAGCTTGTTCATGCCACATTCCGCATTGAGCAACTTCCCCCATTTAACGCGACGCCTATTTGTAGTGAGAACCAAGTTCCCAGGGTCATCGCTAGAAGTGGAAGTTGAGGGCCCATCTACAGGTGCAGGATGTTGCACCTCCAGCAGGAGCGCATTGTGGTCGCTATCTATTCTGAGTAACACCTTAAAATCCTGAACTTTGGGCCACATGCTAATGTCTATGAAAATGTAATCTAACCTAGACTCATGCTCTTTCCTATTGAAAGTGCACACAGAGGGGGTATCGGACGGAGTACGCCCATTACAAGCCCTTAATGCAAAATTCAGGGTAAGGGACATAATCTGTACTGCCAGAGGGGACCAGGTTTTGGGGTGTGGAGATGAGGATGGTGGAACTCCCCAGAAATCGTCCTCAGTAGTGAGGGCGCCCTCCTTTAAACCTGCTAGGGGTTCGAAGTGGCAATTAAAATCCCCACCTATCACTATCTTGTAATCACCTGGCAGTTGGCCCAAAAAGGATGATAGGTCATCTAAAGTGGGTGACTCCTTTGCCGCGGCAACGGGCCGCGAATATACATTGATAATTGCCCAGGTTAATGGGCCAGGCCATCTGAGCAGCACACACTGGATGTCCTGCGAAAGCGTAGCCATACTTACCGCCTGACACCCAATGTGAGTTGCTACCCATACCGCCAGACCACCCGAAGGCCTTCCTATACCACTCCACTTAGCCGGAATTTCAAAAATGTCATACCCCGTTCTACTCAGGGGTTCCCTCGCCCAGGTCTCCTGGAAAAGGCAGACATCACTGCCATCTATCAGGAGATCCCAGTCAGCTGTGTTCACCTTATTTACAATCCCCGCCACATTCCAAGAGAGGACCCTCAAAAGTGGGGTACATGATGTTCCTGCCCTATCAGATGTAGTAAATTCAGAGGCTATGGGAGGGTCGGGGAAATCCGGAACAGTTAGAGGTACTAGTGTCGAGGGCGGGTCACACACGGCTGCCGGAATCAGAATCGTACCCGTCGGTCTCTTTGACATGTTGACTGGTTGTCCCTTGGGGCTTCCAAATGATGACATATTTTTATTGGGGGAGTCCTGCAGCCAGGTGTTAGTATTACAGGCTGGTCTCATCGCCCCCCTGCCTACCTCTCCAGTGAGAGTTTTTTGGGGGGACTGTTGGATTGGGCCCTTTTGTGGTCAGTCAACTTGATCAAGGCAAGAATATCTGTTTGGGTGGATGAAGTTGCCATAGTTAGGGAGTGCATTGTGCCTGGGCCTGTATCGTGAGCCGTCCACTGCAAAGCCAACTCTAGTCCAACCCTCATCCCTCCTCGTGGCAGAATTATATGCATTTGGATAAAAGTATGAAAGGGCCACCACTTCAATAGAGGTATTACCAGCACTACCAAGCCAATTACAAATATATGGGGCAACCTGCGGACTTTTAAAACTAACAATTATACAATCCCCCGTACATTTTTTAGGAGTAGACCCAATCCATGGGACCCTTCTAACCATAAGGACGTCTCCTTTTAGATTGGGTGGGAGTGGCCTATGGATATTTAACCAATTGATTACCTTGTTGCGTAAGGAATCCTGTGATTCCATTACGCCGCCGGTAAGCTCCGGTACTCCCGCCAGAATCGCGGTATAAACTACTGCCTCAGGGGGCAAATTGACTGTTCTACGCCTAGTGTTGGGGCTAGTAGGACAGCCGGTTTGCCCACCGGGTGGTCTCTCCTGTCTAAGTTGTTGTGACGGAGCAAGTTGTTTTGACCTTCTAGGTGCAGGTACCGGAGGCCTCCCTGTCTGGGACGCTAGAGGACCCGGTTGGGGGATGGGAACAGTACCATTTCTAGAGGCTTCCCCCGACTGAACTACTGGGGATTTGGGGGCTGAGTGGGTATTACTAGGGGCAGATGACTGGTCCCAGCACTATCCCTGAGGGCCCTTAGAGAGTCTGTATCCAACCCAGAGTCAACACTATTGGCCGTACAGAGTTTTTCTATGGCCGTCAATCTGGCCTCTATAGAGTCTAATTTTACAGACAGAGGAATCAAAAGATTTTTTAAGATATCCATAAATGAGCTAGTGAGCGAATCTGTGGTAATAGAAGGGACTCCACCAAAAATAAATGGCCCGGTACTCACCGGTAAAGATGGAACTAATGGGGAACTTAAAAGTTCTGTCCTATTCCTCGTGAGTGAAAACCCAGGAGAGGCCGCTATATCTATGTTGTCATTTTGAGCGGGTGTTATTAAATCAACTCTAGCCCTTTTGGCGTCTTTTGGCTTCCTTGACCTCTTCCTTTTGGACAGATGGTCCCCCCTGCTGCTCTTATGTTCAGATGAAGCTACAACTGATCTCCCCTCCTGCGTCTCTATCTCTGCACAATCAGCTTCCGGGGAGTGTTCTACAACTCCAGAGAGGCGTAATGAGTCTCTATCCCTATGGGAGGTTGAAGGTGTCCTCAGTTGTTGTAGGACTGATTCAATAGTCTGATCAATACTGTCCAAAAGCGACAGGTGGGTGGCATCAAGCAGTAGAGGTGTGCTAGCATTGATTGAGGAACCTGGTGAAGCCAATAACAAGTTATCTATACCCTCTTCTGATTGGCTTTCTAACACGGTAAGTCCTTTGTTGACCACAGCATTGGTCTTCGTGAGAAATTTTTCCATAGTGCCAGAGATCTGTTGGGCGGCCTTACTTCTAGATTCTCTGGTAGCCATGTATCTAGGGCGCCTTGGACACACAAACCGGAGGCAAGGTGAGAAGAGTGGTGAAAGGGCAGGGCGTCAGAGGGATAGCCCGGTCCGGTCTCTGCCGGCCTCTAACGGCCTAAAACGGCCCGCCCTTTGCCCGGGCTTAGCCCGGCGTCCACCCGCGCGCGTCCCGCGATGCGCGTACCTCATGCTAGTCTTATAGGTCCTATTGGGACGAAACCCCCGGGAGGGGGGCGGGGTCAGGGGGGGGAAAAGCCTCCAGGTGCGGCAGCTGGAAACGCCGCAAAAGATCCTGGGACTCGCAGTCCCTCCGTTCCTGCCGCCTGCTGGTCACAAACAGTCCCAGTAACGCTGCTCCCGCTGTGATGGATCCGAATACACACAAACTGCTCCACAGTCCTCCCTTAGCAACTACGAGCGGCTCCCGCGAAGCGGGGGCCGCGAGTCACGCTTTTACTGACCCGGGAGGGGGCGGGGTCAGGGGGGGGGAAGAGCCTCCAGGTGCGGCAGCTGGAAACGCCGCAAAAGATCCTGGGACTCGCAGTCCCTCCGTTCCTGCCGCCTGCTGGTCACAAACAGTCCCAGTAACGCTGCTCCCGCTGTGATGGATCCGAATACACACAAACTGCTCCACAGTCCTCCCTTAGCAACTACGAGCGGCTCCCGCGAAGCGGGGGCCGCGAGTCACGCTTTTACTGACCCGGGAGGGGGCGGGGTCAGGGGGGGGAAGAGCCTCCAGGTGCCGCAGCTGGAAACGCCGCAAAAAATCCTGGGACTCACAGTCCCTCCGTTCCTGCCGCCTGCTGGTCACAAACAGTCCCAGTAACGCTGCTCCCGCTGTGATGGATCCGAATACACACAAACTGCTCCACAGTCCTCCCTTAGCAACTACGAGCGGCAATAAACGATTCAAACGGCCCCCGCGAGTGCTTCATTCCTGTGGAGGATTTACCACTTTTTGGAGTAGAGAGTGGCAATTGATTTGCGAGTGCACCCTCGCGTGTCAGCACCCGCCTACAAGTGCCGCGCATATAGGTGCGTGGAGAGCAGTAATATATATATATATATATATATATATATATATATAACCTACTGGCGGTCGCCAGTAGGTAGTTATAGTTAGGATTGATTTCCATAGGGAAATCGCAACATTCTATTGGGAATAACTTTGGCACCGGTTGAGGAATCTGCCTGAATTTTTCAGCAACTTTGCCTCGCGGCGCTCCGCTCCTTCTCTGAAAGTTTGGGGGGGATTCGTCAAGTGGGGGCCGAGATAAAAGGGGGGTCCCAAAACGTGTTTTCCCCATGTTAATTTCCATAGGGCGGTCGGTCGCACTTTTAGCTCGAACGGCTGAATGGATTTTCACCAAACTTGGCAAAATTGTAGGGACTGGTAGCCCGATGTGCCTTTGCTATGTCTCAAGATATGTGCTCCAGAGGATTTTGAGTAATTTAGGTTCAAATTTTTTTATATATCTATGGCAGCGCCCCGGTACGCGCACCGGGGAGCACTCCGGGAGCGCCACGCGACTTGCGCACGGAAAGCTGATTGGCTCTCGGGTGTCTGTAAACATTCGAAACAGTCCGCAGCGGCCGCCATCTTGTGTCTCGGTAGGATCGAGACACAAGAGGTGGCAAAAAACAAAGGGGGAAATGACCAAAAGGGGGCAGGGTACACCCCCCCTGACGCCCTAGGTTTGATGTGGGGGCCATAAAAGGGTCCCGTGGGACAAAAAATGTTTTTATTTTTTTTTCGATTTTCGCGGGGGGAGCGCCCGGTACGCGCACCGGGGAGCGTACGGGGGAGCGTACCATGGGGAAAAATAGTGAAAAAAATTATATAATCATAATAATAAATAATAAAATAATCATTTTGAGTGATCAGAGGTAGGGTAGCTCTGAAAATAGCTTTTGGGTTCTGTGGCTGTTTTAGGTACCTACAAGTACGTCCCACACACACCCACACGCACACAACCCCACACTCCCCACACACACCTCACACACGCACACCTCCACCCACACCCAAACACCCCACACCCCCACACCGACACCTTACACATCCACACCCACACCCACACATCCCACACACACACACTCACACACACACCTCACCCCCCAACACACACACATGCACACACAGATACCTCACAGACACACCTCACACATCCCACACACACCCCCCCCCACACACACACGCACACCTCACAGACACACCCACACATCCCACATACACACACATCCTACACACATACCCTCCACACCCACACACACCCACACCCCCACCTACACCCAAACACCCCACACACCCACACACACATCTTACACACCCACATCCCCACCCACACCCACATACCCCACACACCTACACACACCTATACACCTCATCCCCCCTCAGACACACACACACACACACACACACACATCTCACAGACACTCCCCACACATCCCCCACACACACCTCCCCGCCCCACACATGGGGAAAACTCAGTGAAACACTAAAATAATATTTTAAAGTGCTTAGAGGTAGGGTAGCCCTGAATAGGGTTGTTGTATTGTTTGGGTGTTTTAAGTACCAACATGTAGGTACCAATGCTGAGTCTTAAATGTAAAGTACACAGTTTCTTCTGTAGATAATTTGCATGTTGTTACAGAAGTTATTGTGGTATATGGAATCCATATCATAGTCTGTCAGGAAAGCAGAAACAACATGGAGGCAGGAGATGAAAAAGAGATGTCAAATACACATTGGAGATAATATATTGGGAGAAAGGAAGTATCTATGAGCAAAATTACTATGTAACATAAAAAAGTTGCTCAGTATACTATAAGTCTGACTTTACATTATAATCAATTTGGTACTAGTTTAAGAATTACATATAAAAATGAATAATGTCTCAAACAATTTTAGAATTATTAAATATACATTTATTTTTCAGATTCTTTTTCAAAATTTGATAGAACTTCTAATATTTGACTGTCAGAAATGTCCTCATTTTGAATCAGCAAATCTACTGATTCTACACATTGAAGTAGTTCATAGTTCCGTGATTCATCCATGAATTCCAAGTTATCATTGGGTACAATAATTTCTTCATTGTTGCTCTCCAGAACAATTTCAAAGGAAATGTTTTGCTCTCCTTCCATTTTCGTGCTGTAATTTGCATAAAAAATAAATATATCAGTAGGGATAGGGCACTGTTGGGTTTAAGTTCAGACAGGTAGTTTGGATTTTTTAACAGTGAATTTATCTTTGGGCAGTGTATGGTATCAGACTGGAAGTAGAAATATAAAAAAAGTGTATGTGATGAAGCCTAAGTAAATTCATAATTATACAAGACAAGCCTAACTCCATCCATAACTATAATAGAGAAGTCTATCTCAATCTATAACTATTACAGAGGGATAGTATATAACTATCAGAAAAAGTTTTCCAAATTAACTTAAAGTGCACAACATACTTCAGTTTTCAAAATAATAACTTACCTTTGAGAAAGCAGTTGAAGTTGTCAGTGAAAATGCTCTTGAAATGTACTTCAGGAAGTAGTAGTCAAAATGGCTGTGTTTCCCTCTCTTTCTTTATATATATTCAGGTACATAACCAATCAAATGTCATGAAAAAATAGTACAAAATGAAAGTAACATTTTAATTGGTTGTCAATTCTAACACTTCAGATGTGTTTTTGTGAAGTAATTTACCTCAGGGTAAATGGCTCAATGGAATTCCACCAAATTTGGGAAAATGGTAGGGATTGGTATGTAGTATGAGCTATTCTATATTTGGTTAAAGTGTCTCCAGTGGTTTTTATGTAAATTAACTTTTCACATTTTTTGGGAGCGTTTCCCGGTGCGCGCCCCGGTACGCGTACCGGCAACGCTACGGGAGTCCTCCATTTTGTGTTTCGGTAGATTTGAGACAGAAAATGGAGGACAAACAACGTTGGGAATGGGTATAAGGGGGCACGGTAGGCACTCCCTGACCCCCTAGGTTTTCTGAGGGGGTGTTAGGAGGCCCATATAGACCAAAAAAAAAATATATTTTTTAATTTTTGCGGGGGGAGCGCCCGGTACGCGCACCGGGAAGCGTACCGGGGAGCGTACTTTGGTGAAAAATAGTGAAAAATGTTAGAAAAAGATAATCATTTGGAGTGATCAGAGGTAGGGTAGCTCTGAAAAGAGCTTTTGGGTTCTGTGGCTGATTTAGGTACCTACAAGTAGGTACCAATGCACAGTCTTAAATTCAGGAGGAATATTCTATTCCCCTCATCTAAAAAGTGCACACCATCTCCTCTGTAGATATCTTGCATGTTGTAACGCAAGTTGTTGTTGTATATTGAACCCATTCCATAGTCTCTCATGTAAGCAGAAACAGATTTATTCACATGTTTCCGTGCTTTCTCAAATTGTGGACAAAATTGGTTGGACCAGTTCCATTTCTGACTTTGGCATATATTGGAAAATATCAAGGCAGTTTGAGGAAAAAGTGCCATCAATTGTTCAAAGGTGTCCTTTAAAAGCATTTCCAGACCTACCCCAGTCAAAGTGCCTAAGTCATTTCCACCACAGTGCAGAATTATGAGGTTAAGGTGTGGCAAATGCAAAAAAGTTTTCACCAATGGTATCAATTGGTGACATCTCAATCCTCTCTGGCCAATCCATTTAATGTTCACATTTGGTAAATCAAGGTTGTGAAAATTTCTGGTAGCTGCATACCTTTGAGCCCAGTGGATATAGCTATGTCCAATAATCCAGACAGAATACATGGTAGAGGAGGTTCTGGTGCAGTCAGATGAAGTGTAGGAATAAAATGGCAGTTGGAACAGTAGGAGTTTGAAAAAAAAAAAACCTGTGGAGTTTCAGTGCTCTTGAATCACAAGCAATGATTGGTAGATTGAGATAGTTGAAAACCGAAAGTTAGGGTGCATGATTGTGTTCTGTGTAAGAAGTAATTTGAATGGTTAAAAGAAAGTCATTTAAAGAAACATTGCACCAGATAAGCTGGTGTATTCGCAGGTCAAACATTCTTGCTGAGTGATTTGCAACATTGTAGAATAAACTTTTAAACCTGGGAGCTCAGTGAAGAGGGAGTTGCTATGGTAACAGGTAGAAAGGGCTGAGGGGGGAAGGGTGTTGGTTTGAAAATACAGAGGGAAGAGTTTTGATTGGTTACCATGAGCAATATGTGTGTAGAAACAGAGGTTTTCTGTGCCATTAATGGTTGCAGTGCCTGGAGAACATACCTTTTGCTCTGGTAAAGAAATATTGGTGTGTGTATCTGACACTGTTCTGAATCTCCTAGAGCATTTGTAAAGGTGAGTTATGATTCATTTAATATACATAGAGACTTGTATACTCTATGGAGAAGATTTGGAAGCAAATTGTGGTTTTTTAATGTTGCTTTGTGTCATGCTTTTTGATAATGCTTGTTAAAAAGTTTTTACTGCATAGAGGAATTGTATTTTGTAAAATTGTGAAGTTTTAGTAGTGACATGGAATGCTTGTACATAGGACCTGTGCTGTGTTTCTTAAATGTGATGCCAAAAACGATTTTGGGAAAAAAGAATGGCTTTTACATTTTTTAGAAGGAATAATGTGTGTGTGCATGTTTAAAGAAATAAATTTGACTCTTTACAATGATGTTACCTGTGTTAACTTAGTGTAGGAAGCATATTGAGTTTGTTTGCATAGAGGAATTGTATTTTGTAAAATAGTGATGTTTCAGTAATGAGATGGAATGCTTGTACATAGGACCTGTGCTGTGTTTCCTAAATGTGATGTCAAAAACGATTTTGGGGAAAATGAATGGCTTTTACATTTTTGTTTATAATGTGGTGCAGAGGTTTAAAAAGTGACGCATCTACCTACATGCGTCACTTTTTAAATATGGGGCAAAAAGGTACATGTTTGGGCTTTCCTGGGGAGCGTAGGTGGTGAGGCTTGTGTCTAAGAGTGCAGTGGACTAGGCTTCATGAAGCCTATCCCCGACTGCACTCTTAGACACAGGCGTCAATTTGACTCTTTACAATGATGTTACCTGTGTTAACTCAGTGTAGGAAGCATATTGAGTTTGTTTGCATAGAGGAATTGTATTTTGTAAAATAGTGAGGTTTCAGTAATGACATGGAATGCTTGTACATAGGACCTGTGCTGTGTTTCCTAAATGTGATGTCAAAAACGATTTTGGGGAAAATGAATGGCTTTTACATTTTTGAGTATAATGTGGCGCAGAGGTTTAAAAAGTGACGCATCTACCTACATGCGTCACTTTTTAAATATGGCGCAAAAAGGTACATGTTTTATGCCGCTGATGCGTCACAAAAAGTGCCGCATCAGCAGTGCAAAACTGACGCAGGGCCTCATAAATGAGGTTCTTTTTTTTTTTGCACACTACTCCAGTTTAGTCCTGTCCACTGCACTCTTGGACACAAGCCTCACTTTTTGTGCTCCCCTGGACAGTCTTCATCTCATCTGCACTCCTGCTTAGGTGTCAGAATCCTATCACATGGGGAAAGCTTACATGTGAAAGCGTTTGCCTCAGTCTTATCCCTGCTGTGAGGCAGATGCTTGTACATAGGACCTGTGCTGTGTTTCCTAAATGTGATGTCAAAAACGATTGTGGGGAAAATGAATGGCTTTTACATTTTTGAGTATAATGTGGCGCAGAGGTTTAAAAAGTGACGCATCTACCTACATGCGTCACTTTTTAAATATGGCGCAAAAAGGTACATGGGAGCGTAGGTGGTGAGGCTTGTGTCTAGGAGTGCAGTGGACTAGGCTTCATGAAGCCTATCCCCGACTTCACTCTTAGACACAGGCGTCAATTTGACTCTTTACAATGATGTTGCCTGTGTTAACTCAGTGTAGGAAGCATATTGAGTTTGTTTGCATAGAGGAATTGTATTTTGTAAAATAGTGAGATTTCAGTAATGACATGGAATGCTTGTACATAGGACCTGTGCTGTGTTTCGATAATGTGATGTCAAAAACGATTTTGGGGAAAATGAATGGCTTTTACATTTTTGAGTATAATGTGGCGCAGAGGTTTCAAAAGTGACGCATCTACCTACATGCGTCACTTTTTAAATATGGCGCAAAAAGGTACGTTTTATGCCGCCGATGCGTCACAAAAAGTGACGCATCAGCAGTGCAAAACTGACGCAGGGCCTCATAAATGAGATTCTTTTTTTTTGCACACTACTCCAGTTTAGTCCTGTCCACTGCACTCTTGGACACAAGCCTCACCTTTTGTGCTCCCCTGGACAGTCTTCATCTCATCTGCACTCCTGCTTAGGTGTCAGAATCCTATCACATGTGGAAAGCTCCATGTGAAAGTGCTTGCCTCAGTCTTATCCCTGCTGTGAGGCAGGTGCAAGATTTTGATGTAACAGTGTCCTAAAAGTGACGCAGTGAAATCTCATAGATTTCACTGCGTCATTATTACGAGGCTTTTTGCGGAGAAATTACCCCTCTGTGTACATTACACTTGACAGAGGTATAATGTGGTGCAGAGGTTTAAAAAATGACGCATCTACCTACATGCGTCACTTTTTAAATATGGTGCAACAAGGCACATGTTTTATGCCGCCAATGCGTCACAAAAAGTGACGCATCAGTAGCGCAAAACTGACGCATGGCTTTATAAATGAGGCTCATCTTTTTCTTGCACACTACTCAGTTTAGTCCTGTCCACTGCACTCTTGGACACAAGCCTCACGTTTTGTGCTCCCCTGGACAGTCTTCATCTCATCTGCACTCCTGCTTAGGTGTGAGAATCGTATCACATGGGGAAAGCCCCATGTGAAAGCGTTTGCCTCAGTCTTATCCCTGCTGTGAGGCAGGTGCAAGATTTTGACGTAACAGTGTCCTAAAAGTGACGCAGTGAAATCTCATAGATTTCACTGTGTCATTATTACGAGGCTTTTTGCGGAGAAATGACCCCTCTCTGTACATTACACTTGACAGAGGTATAATGTGGCTCAAAAGGTTTAAAAAATGACGCATCTACCTACATGCGTCACTTTTTAAATATGGTGCAACAAGGCACATGTTTTATGCCGCCAATGCGTCACAAAAAGTGACGCATCAGTAGCGCAAAACTGACGCATGGCTTTATAAATGAGGCTCATCTTTTTCTTGCACACTACTCCAGTTTAGTCCTGTCCACAGCACTCTTGGACACAAGCCTCACGTTTTGTGCTCCCCTGGACAGTCTTCATCTCCTCTGCACTCCTGCTTAGGTGTGAGAATCGTATCACATGGGGAAAGCCCCATGTGAAAGCGTTTGCCTCAGTCTTATCCCTGCTGTGAGGCAGGTGCAAGATTTTGACGTAACAGTGTCCTAAAAGTGACGCAGTGAAATCTCATAGATTTCACTGCGTCATGAGATTTCACTGCGTCATTATTACGAGGCTTTTTGCGGAGAAATGACCCCTCTGTGTACATTACACTTGACAGAGGTATAATGTGGTGCAGAGGTTTAAAAAATGATGCATCTACCTACATGCGTCACTTTTTAAATATGGTGCAACAAGGCACATGTTTTATGCCGCCAATGCGTCACAAAAAGTGACGCATCAGTAGCGCAAAACTGACGCATGGCTTTATAAATGAGGCTCATCTTTTTCTTGCACACTACTCCAGTTTAGTCCTGTCCACTGCACTCTTGGACACAAGCCTCACGTTTTGTGCTCCCCTGGACAGTCTTCATCTCATCTGCACTCCTGCTTAGGTGTGAGAATCGTATCACATAGGGAAAGCCCCATGTCAAAGCGTTTGCCTCAGTCTTATCCCTGCTGTGAGGCAGGTGCAAGATTTTGACGTAACAGTGTCCTAAAAGTGACGCAGTGAAATCTCATAGATTTCACTGTGTCATTATTACGAGGCTTTTTGCGGAGAAATGACCCCTCTCTGTACATTACACTTGACAGAGGTATAATGTGGCGCAAAAGGTTTAAAAAATGACGCATCTACCTACATGCGTCACTTTTTAAATATGGTGCAACAAGGCACATGTTTTATGCCGCCAATGCGTCACAAAAAGTGCCGCATCAGTAGCGCAAAACTGACGCATGGCTTTATAAATGAGGCTCATCTTTTTCTTGCACACTACTCCAGTTTAGTCCTGTCCACTGCACTCTTGGACACAAGCCTCACGTTTTGTGCTCCCCTGGACAGTCTTCATCTCATCTGCACTCCTGCTTAGGTGTGAGAATCGTATCACATGGGGAAAGCCCCATGTGAAAGCGTTTGCCTCAGTCTTATCCCTGCTGTGAGGCAGGTGCAAGATTTTGACGTAACAGTGTCCTAAAAGTGACGCAGTGAAATCTCATAGATTTCACTGTGTCATTATTACGAGGCTTTTTGCGGAGAAATTACCCCTCTCTGTACATTACACTTGACAGAGGTATAATGTGGCGCAAAAGGTTTAAAAAATGATGCATCTACCTACATGCGTCACTTTTTAAATATGGCGCAACAAGGCACATGTTTTATGCCGCCAATGCGTCACAAAAAGTGACGCATCAGTAGCGCAAAACTGACGCATGGCTTTATAAATGAGGCTTATTTTTTTCTTGCACACTACTCCAGTTTAGTCCTGTCCACTGCACTCTTGGACACAAGCCTCACGTTTTGTGCTTCCCTGGACAGGCTTCATCACATGAGTATTCCTGCTTAGGCCTTATAATTTGTTTTTTAGAATAACATTTGAAAAACAATGAAAAGGTCATATGTATAAGCTTTTCATTACACTACTAAAATATTTTTGCTGCAAATTAATGACTTTTACATTTTTGAGAAAGTTTAAATAGTAGGACCTGCACTGTGTTTCTAAAATGTTATTGAAAAATCGATTTTGGGACTAATCAATGAATTCTACATTTTTGATAAAGAATAAATAGTGTGTGCATGATTACATAAAAAAAATTTACCTTTTCAAAATTATGTCACCTGTGTTACCTGAGATTAGGCAGTAGATTGTGCAGATGAGGTGAGACATGTGCAGAGGGAGAGAGGAGATGAGGTGTATGATCAAGACTGTAGTGGGAGAGAGGCCTTTCCCGGGAAGCATAGGTGGTGAAGCCTGTGTATAAGAGTGCAGTGGACTAGACTTTATGAAGTCTATCCCCTACTGGACTCTTAGACACAGGTCTCATCTTCTTTGTACCTGTGGACAGAGCTGTCTTCCACTATACTCTTCAATACAGGCCTCACCTTTTGTGCACCCCTGGAGAATCCTCACCTGATCTGTAACCCTGAATAGATCGTTTGCATTTTGTCATTGCTTTGTTGTTTGGTAATAGTGGTCTATAATGTGCTATTTTTTTTTAACACAGATTGAAATCAAGATTTCAAGTGTAAGCAAAAATGCCCTCAAGGGAAAGGAGAAGAAAACAACATAACCGCCAAAAAACAAAAACAGCAACGGAATTACAGCACTCTTCCACAACAAATACTTCAAAAAACAGGAACCAAGCTCCTGGTAAGAGAACTAAGTCTTTTATACGGAACATATGTACTTCAAAAAATATTGTTGGACAGCATGTAGAAAAAGAGAATGAGAGAGTAAATTTGAAAAGGAAGGAGAGAACCTCAAAGAATCCTACAACTGGAGCAGGAGAGAATAATATGTATAGGAATAGAAGGCAGAATCAGTTTAGAGACATTCGTAAACGAATGTTTCGCAATAGGGTGGTTTTAAATTTGCTAAAAAACATTAGGAAAGGTAAACAGAGAGCTGCTTTTTATAAGAAAAAGAAAAGTGTAGAGAAGATTGTTGATCAGGCTTTTGAAGTTAGGAAAAAATTATTTATTTTAATAATCAATAGAATTAGGACACTTAACAAGACAATTGATGTTTTCAAATCAAACAGTAGATGGAAAAGAGTAATTAATCGGACTAATTTTTGTAAAGTTTTTTCTGGAGAATGAATGCACAGTTCAAGTTCTGAGCCATTTTTTAATGAGGAGAGTTACTTCCAGGAGAATGATTTAGTGCATGCAGTTGACACCAGTGGTCGAGCGTATGCAGTGAAAGACGGTTGTCCGATTGAAAAAGAGAAACTTGTGCCTAGAGAACCAGAAGAGGTGTTAACTGATGAAGTTTTAGGGAGACGTACTAAGGGTCCAGTGTACACTTGGAAGTGTAGTCGTATTTGTAGTGTGCGACAGGAATCAATTGATTTGTTTTGTAATTTCTTACGTACATATAGTAAGAAAAGTCTAAAGCAGAAAGTGAAGTTGTTGCAAGACTTAGATCCTTGCAGAGTGAGAGAAAACACAGGTTTGCAAGGGCATTCACTGGCTTGTCTTTCTAGAAAAGTCTGTCAGAGTGTTTTCATCATTTTAGGATGTTAGCAGTGCATCATACCAAAATTAGGAAATTAGTGAGAATGTTGTATTATGCAAAAAGTCCAGCACTTAAGCTTAAACAATTAAACAGTGCTCTTTTGCATGGAACTGAATTAGATGTGAAGAAGATTTGTGAAGAAATTGAGATTTGTTATTTTGGTGAAAAAGAGGATAGTGTAGAAATTGACACAGCAATTCAAGGTAATGTGGAAGACAATGTACAGATTTCAAGTACAGAAAAGTTTGAGCAGGAAATGACCAGGTTTAAGGTGAAATCAAGCGAAAGGCCGAATTTTACTTGTGTGTGTTGTCGACGAAGTCATTATAAGCATCAAACTAGATTAGTTGATTTATACGTAAAAAGTGAAAAGATGAATAATTATGAGTGGAAGGATTTTGCAACTTATTTGTGGGTGGAGAATTGTTTTGATTTGAGTTCTGATCAGCGTATTTGTAAATATTGTTATGATAAATTAAATCAAAACAGAATGCCTGCTAGAGGTGTTCATAATAATCTGGAGTTGGTAGACATTCCCCGTGAATTGATGGATTTAAATACATATGAGTCTATTTTGATTCAATGTGTCCATCCTTTTCAGGCAATTGTTCGCATGGAGCCTAAGATAGGGAAATTGCCTCCTACAGACTTGCAGAGAGGATTAAAGGGAAGAGTTGTTTATTTGCCTCTTGATTTGAAAAAAAATATTGATACAATTGGTATAGAAAAAGTAGAAGAGGAACCTTTAGTTATTCTAGTTAATGGGGTTCCAACAAAGAGTAAGTAAATCTGGCAAGATTTAGTGGATGTTAGGAAAGTCAAAAAGGCAACGTTGTATTTAGTCAAAAACAATGAGTATTACAAAGATGTATGTTTTGCAGCAGAGGAAACAGCTGCAGATGAAGACAGTGATTGTTCAGGCGGCCAAATTGAAAAAGTTGATGTGTCTAGAAGTGAAGAAATATATGAACATTATACTGTTCATCCTTTGCATTCCAAAGAAGTAATGGGGAATGCAATTGAATTGTTTCAAATGAAAGCAGCAAAAGGAAGTCCCATTAGTGTATGGGAAGAAAGTTTGGAAGCTTATTGTTTTCCACAGCTATTTCCAACAGGTCGAGGTGGACGATATGATGATCGCCCACTTCAAATTCCTGCATCTGAATATCGAACTGTAAGATTATATGCTGAAGATCCAAGGTTTCGTCAATGCATTCCCTATTTGTTTCATCTACTGTATGAAAGTGACTTGTCTGGGCTTTCTTATGCAGTAAACCATATACTGAAAAGTGCAGCACATCTGCAAAATGTTTCGGCGAGGGACTTTATGGAGAAAGTGAATCTGCAAGATAATATTTTGGAATCTCATCTAATCAATCTCATGGCATGTCAGCGTGGTACAAATGAGTATTGGTACCGTCGTCATGGGGAATTGAAATGTATGCTAAGAAACGTAGGAACTCCTACATGGTTCCTCACTCTTAGCTGTGCCGAGTATGCATGGGACAACTTACTTCAATTTCTACGAGAGGCAAATGCAAATATACAAAATATAGAATTCAAAACACCTGGAGAGCTGTGTTCTTTGGATCCAGTGAATGTATGCAGATATTTCAATCATAGATTTGAAGCTATGATGTCTTTTATTACCAACAAAAAAAATCCTCCCCTTGGATAGGTTTTGGATTTCTTTTGGAGAAAGGAGTATCAAGCGAGAGGTGCTCCTCACATACATATGTTGTTGTGGATTAAAGATGCACCCAAATTTGGAACAGATTCGGATGAAACAGTGATGAGTTTCATTGAAGAGTATTCAACATGTGCTGTTCCGAAAACTACAGAGGAAAACAGTTTATGGCAACAAGTTTTACGCTTTCAATCCCATCGTTGTGGAAAGTACTGTCGTCGAAAATTCAGAAACAAGGACAAGTTCTACACAAAATGTCGTTTCGGCTTTCCACGACCAGTGATTTCTAAAGGAAGAGTAAATAATTTGATGTCTTCTCTGCGACATACTGTCACAAGGAAATCACCAAAAAATACATACAATTTAAAAAGAAACGAAGAGTCCAAGTACATCAACGACTACAACCCAGTGATTTTGTCCATGTGGAATGCTAACATGGATATTCAGTTTGTTGCTGACAACTCTATTGCTGTGGCTCGATATATGACGTCTTACATCACAAAAAACGAAAAGACAGAACTGAAGGAAATGTGGGAGGACATTTCACATGAAAAGAGTCTAAGCAAGAAATTATACAGTTACAGGCTGAAGATGTTGTCGCATCGAGAAATTGGAGCATATGAATGTTCTGATCGCTTGTCGTCAGCAAGTCTCTATTCCAAATCTAGAACCATCATTTGGGTGAGTCTAGGTCTTGCTGCAACACGAAACCGAGTTTTGAAATCTGTACAAGAAATAGAGTATTTGGCGGAGAAAGAACCAGAAAGTACAGATATTTTGAAGACAAACATGTTGGATACATACTATCCAAATAGAAGTAGTCATCTTGAGAACAGTTGTTTGTATGAAGTTCTGCAAAACTATATTTATAAGAGAACCATCAGAGAAGATATCAACAATGGAATATATGCTATCATTGGGTGTGAAGGATGTCTAGTGAGACAGAAAAAAGGCCATTTGATTAATCATCGAAAATTGAGTTGCGAAAATCCAGAGAAAAGGGAATTTTACTATTTAGCTCTTTTGCAATTCTTTAAGCCATGGTGTACAGAAGAGGAACTACTTGGAGATTTTCTGTGTTACGAAGATTCTTTTAATGCAATCAAGGATACCATAGAAAGCCCTTTTTTTCCAAATTATCTGCAAATGTTGAACGAAGAAATAGAGCAAGAAGCCACAATTGCTGCAGAGATTGCTAGAGACAGTTCTCAAGACAGTCAGAGTTCTGCTTCATTGAGTCAGGATCCACTTGGAGGACCAATTATACAAAATGAAGCTGCCACTGCCATGGATGAGGTGGAAAGAGCTATGGAACAAGCTCAAGATGATATAGTTAACTTAGAAGATTTGGTGAAACAACTAAACCTTGAGCAGAAACAGATATATGACGAAGTCACAGAACAGATTGAACATGGATTCAGTCATGAGAAGAAAGAGTGCTCATGTACATCATTTAAGCCTGTCCAACTGTACGTGAGTGGAGAAGCGGGAACTGGAAAAGTTTTCTGATTAAAGCAATTGCAACTTATCTGCAGAAAAGGACTGAATCACCGCTGTCTTGTGTTGTTACCGCTCCAACTGGGCTGGCTGCACATAACATTAAAGGGATTACTTTACATCGTTTACTGATGCTGCCAGTGGCGCATGATAACAAATTGGAGTACCACAAGCTATCTGGAGATGCGTGTTCCGAAGTTTCGAGAGTCCTGAAGAAAATGAAACTTCTTATCATTGATGAAGTAAGCATGGTGTCAAATATAATGCTTGCTTTTGTGCATTTGAGAATGCAAGAAATTCTTAGAACAGACTATGATGTCTTATTTGGAGGAAAACACATTATTGTTTTTGGAGATCTACTGCAGTTGACTCCAGTGAAAGGACAACCTGTGTTCAAAATGCTCACGCATGAAGATACCAGGAAGTGCTTAGGAAGTATTGGAAACGTTAATATATGGTTAAACTTCAAATATGCAGAACTGCTTCAAAATATGCGGCAGGCAAAAGATGAAGATTATAAAAATATTTTACAAGATATAAGAATCGGAAAACTAAGTCAGCAAGGGAAAGAAGCTTTACATGGACGATTAATTTCAAATTTGTACCCAAATGAAAACATTCTTCCAGAGAATATTTTTAAGAAAATTAACGAGAAGAAATCTGGCATATGTTTGATGCCAACTCTGAAAGAATGTTCCATGTTCAACAACAAAATGTTACAGTTAGAAAATGAAGAGATAGTGAAACTGGAAGCTACAGATAAAATAGAGCATATGGGAGCAACAATTATTTTGTCTGAAAATTTGAAATCAAAATTGGATTCATTAGAGAAGACTATATCTAAAACTGCTGGTTTTGAAAAGACTCTGAATGTGTGTTTAAATTGTTGTATCATTTTGAGAAGGAATTTAAATGTTGAAAGAGGTCTGGTAAATGGAGCAATGGGTCATGTTGTTGGTTTTGTGAATTACAAAAATAGAGATGCAATTGAAATTTTAAAAATTAAATTTGATGGCATTGATGAAATAGAACAAATTTGTCGTTGTTCAGGTAGATTTTTGCTCGTGAAAGACTTATATGTTCGGCGAAAACAGTTTCCTATTTGTTTAGCATATGCGGTGACAATTCATAAGTCTCATGGTTTAAGTGTAGATAGCGCTTTGGTGAACATTGGAAGTTCTGTGTTTAAAGAGGGTATGGCATATGTGGCATTATCACGAGTCAGAACTTTATCAGGATTGTACTTGATTGAGTGTGATGAAACAAAGATTTGTGCAGATCTACATTGTGTTAAAGAATACAATAGGTTAAGAAGAGAGTATGCTCCACATTTGCCTCAATATCCTCTGATTGAAAAACGTGTGGTAGGCCGAAAAAGAAGAAATGAGAGTAATTGCAGTGAGGTAGTAGCAAAAAGACAAAAAGTAGACGAAACTGTAATTGTAAGCAGAAGGAAAAAAGATTCTGTTGAAGATGTTGTTGGATTTCAGTTTGAAAACAGTTCTGGTGTCAACTGCTATGCTAATGTAGTGGTTAATGTTGTTTTTTTTCTTCAAAATATACAAGAACAGATTGTTGAAAATCGGGATCAAAGATTCTGTTTGTTGAATTCCGTGTTTGAGAAATGTACCAGTGATAGAGCAAAAATAGAAAGTGTTTCAGAAATTCAAAATCTTCTAGACATATCTACTGGTCAAAATCAATTTTCACAGAATATTCAGCAGGATTGTCAGGAATTTTTAATGTATATGTTTGATGTATTGGAAGATGAAGGTGTAGATATTAAAAATCTTTTTAGCCTTTCTTATCAGTGGCAGCATGACTGCGACAACTGTACTTTATCAAGTACTACTAGAATAGACACTGAAAGATTTATATATTTGACTTTACCAGACTGCAAATCAGTGCCTTTTAATAATCTAGTTAAAGCAGCGGATCACAATATGGTGTGTCCCCAATGTAAGTCTACAATGCTGTCCACATTATTTCTACAAAATTATGGTCAGTATGTCATTTTATTGTTCCAACGATGTAGACCTGATGGAACTAAATTGACAACTTCTATTAAAAATGTTGTGGCCTCACAGTTATCGATATCAGGAAGAACCTTTGCAACTGCAGCTATTATTTTTCATGATGGTCCTTCTACAACATCAGGGCATTACACATGCTATTTAAAAAGTTGTAAAGGTTGGACCCAATGTAACGACACTCATTTGACTTTCAAACAACGTTTGCCTTTAAAAATTTATACCTAGTGTTTTTACAACCAAAATTTAGGTAAAGGTAATTGGCCTATGAAGACGGGAGCAGTTAATAAAGGTTATTTTGCTGTTTAAAAATATATTCTGAGTAAAAGTGATCCAGGTAATATAAAAAATTGACTTGTCATATAGGTACTGTAAGTGGATCTCATAGTAAGTGATATTAGTATTATACAAAATGATGAACATGAGTGAGTCAGAGATGCTTTTACAAATACTTAAATATTGTGAAAATGTTGTAGAGCCTTTCTTTCAGAACGTCGGAAAAAAGGTCATTTCAGAGTTTCTTTGAATTAATTTGAAAATATACTCATACATCTGACACTATTTGGCCAAAAGGAAAGGTACAGGAATGAGTAAAGAGTCATGACTGAAACAAAGGAGTATATGAAAATAATGAAAATATTTCAGATGTTCTTGGAGCTTTTCTTGTAGAAAGTCGATGAAATGGATTTTTTACTGAACAGCAAAGTACTTTGCAACGAGAAAAGGACCTCCATGATATACTATTTGGCCTCAAGGAAAAGTAAGTCAATCGAAGATTAGTGTACATTTGTCATTTGTCAGTATCTAAGGTTTTTTTTAAAACACAATCTTTTAGATTGTGGTTTTTTTTTCCCGCTGTCATATGATGAGTAATTTGAACTCACTGTTTTAAGTGAAATTCAATATATTCTGAGAACAGCAAAAATAAACTATGTAACATGTTGTACAAGTTATTTTATACTTTGGATTGTGTAAATTAAATTGTATTCCCATTCTCTGACACTCACTTTCCTTTTTCCATCCTCTTTCAGCTCTTTTTACTCACTTATAATGTCTTTCTCTCATTCTCTGTAACCCCCGTTCCTTTACTCCACTTCTTTGACAACCCCTCATTCTCATTTCAACTGTGTGCATCCCCTCTCTCCCTTGCATAACTTTTCAGCTTTCAGTCTCTCTGCTTTACTTCCCTTTTCCGTATTTTTCTCCTTTGCTCTTTTAGTAATTCCTGTTTACTCACTCAGCAGTATTATTGCACTCTATCACTATAAATCCCCCACTCTCCCTCGCTTATCTTTGTTTGCTCCTTACTTTTGACCTCTTCTCTCTATTTTCCGTTCACTACTTCTATGTCCTCAGTGCCTCACTCGCCTTGTGTTATGTTCAGTTGTGTTTATCTACCTTCTATCACTTCTTTTACAATAACTTCACTGCTCCTCTCTCATCGTTTTTCATCCCATTTCTTTTACTCTGGTTCCATTACTATCCCTCATTTCCTTTCTTTCAATGTCCTTCTCTTTACTTTCATCACCAAATTATTTTCTTTCAGTACCACTGTTTTAGTCGTCTTCTCCTCTCTTTCCTTTTTTTGCTCTCTTACTCATTTCCTTTTCTCACTCATTGTACTCCACCTCACTCAGTTTTTCTCTAGTGTGTCTGCCTACTAACTTCCTCAGTCCATTTCCCTCGATCGTTGTATATTATCCTCTCTCCCTTCATCCTTTCACTCTATGACTGTTTTTCACTTACTCTCAGTTATCTTCTATTCCTCATTCTTCTAAATGCATCCTTAATTAGACTGTTTTCTGTCTCAGTCATTATCTTTTTACTTACTTCTGTTTCCTGATTTAGTTTTGCTAACTCACATTGTTTTAGTATCTTTCTTACCTTCAGTTCATTTCTCTGTTCTTCTCGCTCTCTTTGTCAGTGAATCTATATGCCTTACTCTTTGTAATTTGCTCTCCTTCTATTTCTTTTTCTCTCTTTTTGTCCTTCTACCTTACTTTATTTCCCTTTCTGTGTCCTTCACTCTTACTTTATTTCTAAATAGAGTGTTAGGATTTTTAACCTCTTCATTTGTATCTTTTCATTTAAAATACATATTTCATTAATTATAACTTATTTTTTCTTCCCTCTTTCACAGATACAAACTGTAGTAAAACAAATTAATTAAAGTTACATTTATTATATGGTAAGTATGACTAAAAAAATGTAGTTTGTCATCACCCTTTGCTTAAAGCTCACTAACATTTTCTCAAGCAACCTCACTCCTGTGTCTTTACTCTGCTTCCCTTACTTATTCTTATTGTACATGTTTACTCCCCTTTCCCTATTTTCCCTCTCATATTCAACTTCTTTCAATCCCTATTCTTTACTTCACTTACCCTCTGTTCCCTTCCTTTGCTTCTTCACTCATTCTTTTTCTTAATTATTTACCTTACTCCTACACATACACCTCATCCCCCTCCCAACACATACACACACCTCTAACATACACCCCACACACACACACCACACACACACCTCATACACACAAAAAATCCTCCCACACACACACCTCAAACACACACACACATTCCATACACACACATAATAATAATAATAATAATAATCCACATTTGTATAGCGCACAATCACCCGTTAGGGTCTCTAGGCGCTGGGGGGCCGTCGGGAAGATTAAGCAAGCTATTGCCCAGAGTCGCATGGTGCTGGGCTAACCTGCCGCCGGAGCCGGGGATCGAACCCTGATCCCCAGATTCCAGCGTCAGTCGCCCTGGCCGCGGCGCCACACCTCTCCCACTCCACTCCACACATACATTGAACACATATACACCCCACACTCATACACTCCTCACACATATTTCACACACCCTCACCTCTACCCACACCGAAACACCCCACACAGCCACACCCACAGACACACCTTACACACCCACACCCCGACCTACACCCACTGACTCCCTATAAGTCACACACACTGCATTACTTATCTTTCTTTGCTGTTTCACTCAAGCCCATTCAGGTACTGTTTCCTTTACTCTCTTTGTCCTTTCTCTTTCTAACTCCCCATGTCTTATCCTAATTCAATTTTTCCCCCTCTTTCACCCCTCTTTACTTATACTACCTGGTCTTTTCTCACTTTCCCTCATCGTTCTTCATTCATCCCGGTTCCGCCACTACCCTTCATTCCCCATTTTTTACTGTCCTTTCTTTTTCTTTTAACAGCCAGTCACATTCTCCCACTATCTCTACTTTAGTGTTCTTCCTCTCTCTTCCTTTCTTTTGCTCCTTTAGTCATTTTACTTTTCTCACTTTCATCCAATTACACCTTCTCTATTTTTTACTATGTAATAAACAATCCCTCTGTGTTCATCCTGTAGCTCTTTTTCTCTTAACATAACTCTCTTTGTGTTCTTCTCTCATGCTAACTGCTTCATTAAATTTTTTTCTTCTTTTTTTGGGGGGGCGCGCCCCGGTACGCGTACCCTAAGGACAAAAAATTGACTGAGATCCTTTAAAAATATAGGTTTAATTTTATATATGAAAGGTAGTTCTAAAAAGAACTGTTTTTTTTCTTCTTTTTGTTGTGTTATATTTTTTTTATTGTTTTTTGAACATTTTGTACTTTTTTTGGCTTTTCAAAACAGTTTTATATATTTTTTGTATTTTTTATGGGAAGAAACAAAGAGAAAGGGAATTGAAAATGGCTCAACTGGAGCAAAAAACAAAAAACGGAAAAAATTACTTCTTTTTTTTGGGTCAATCGTGATTGTCACCAGCAATGACGATGAGCTTTACACTCTTTTCCCCATAGGACATAAGTTTGCCACATCCAGTACAAGTGACTTTAAAATCACCAAATCGTTCCTGGATACAAGGCATCACCTCTGATGTTTCTGGTCCCGATTGAGTGGGTTGCTTTCTTTTGGAGCTGGTCCTTGAACACTGGGGGAGGTGACTGGCCAGTTCCCTGATCTCTGCACGAGCATAGTTAGCAGGATGCTTCCGGGTCATATGCCGAATCATGGTATTATTACCAAATGAATATTTTTTATCTGGATTGCCCCTTGAGAGTTCTGCACCACAGATTCGACATGTTACCTTGGCCGCATTAACTTTTTTCTTGCCCTCTGGAAGTGAAAAAAACTCCCATACAATGTGTTCTTTTGGCTTGTATGGGGTATTTTGTTCAGGCAGCCATCTGCTCCCCTCCTCTTCTTCCTCTTCCTCCTCCTCCTCTTCTTCACCACCAATGTATTGTTGTGGTGGTCCTCTTGGTGGTTGTGGTGGTGGTGGTGGTGCAGATGCTCCAGCTGTTGTCTTACAGTAGCCATTTCAAAGTACAAAAGAATTGTCTCTGTAGATGAAACAGGTCTTCCTCAGTCAAAGGACAAAGTCAGAGTAAGGAAGAAAGGTGGGGTTTTTTATCATTTGGAAAAAAAACTGTGCTGAACCAATCAGAAGTGTTATTTTCAGGTCACAAGACCAAGGCTTTACTCATTTGGAAACCAAAACTGTTCTGCACCAATAGAAAGTGTTATTTTCAGGTCACAAGACCCAGGCATTACTCATTTAGAAACCAAAACTGTTCTGCACCAATAGAAAGTGTTATTTTCAAGTCACATGACCCGACGCGCTTACGCTACGCGCCCCGGGGCGCGCCCGTAGTCGCGCTCCGGGGCGCGCCCGCGGGTGCGTAGCGTAAGCGCGTCAGGACGTTTCGCGATCGCGTGCTTTCGGTTGCGATTACGCTGTGCGTCATATGACGCATCACGCGTGTACGCGATACGTCACGATGTTGTTTTTGTTCGCGGCAATAGCGCTCCCGGGACGCGCCCCGGTCCGCGCCCCCGGGGCGCGCCGTAATATTGCGCTTACCCGTGCGTTCACCGGTACGCGCCCCCGGGTTAAAAATAAAAGAATGCAAAAATATATTTTTACATATTTATACTATATAAAATTCGTTTTAAAATTTTTCACTTTCTATACCTATAAAGATTTGCTATTAAAAAAACATTGAAATTCACTGAAAAAACCATAGGTTTCACACCAGTTATAGTTAGGAATTAGCATTTAAAAAACCTATTAAATTCACTGAAAAAACCATAGGTTTTACACCAGTTATAGTTAGCTGGAAATTTTACTCGCATAAAACCATTGAAATTCCCACGTTATAGTTAGTTGGACTCACTATAACTTGCGCGTGCAATGCACTGCTGATGACGTCACATATTACATCACTCATGACATGGTCAGTGACATCACTCATGACATCACTGATGACACCATCCTTGTGACAGACCTCCTTTCACTGTAATGTAACCCTTGAAACAAATATTCAAAAATAGAAACTAAAATTTACAAAAAAATGGATAGCCATACCACTTACAACAACCAATTCAATAATTCCACCATCTATATACACATGCACTCATTCACCAACAGTTCAATATAGTCACTCATACATATACTGACTCATCATATGTAGTGATACACCTATACATCCTGTTACACACCGACAGTCATCCAAAAGTTACTCACACACATACTCACACATGCAAATTAACTATTCAACATCCATTTATTTGCATATACAGCTATATACACACTACCACTTTACTTCTAAGGAAACTTACACATACTTACTCTCTTAAACAATCACTTATAGAAACACATACTAATTTAAATAGGAACTCTTACAATCTCTTACTCTCAGATATACTCACTAATAAACATAAATATTCACATACACTAGATTAAAACATATGTAGTTACTGATAAAGAAACTAGTGAGACACTCATTCACTCAGTAACACACACATATACAGTCATCCACCCATACAGTCCTGCACATATGCTGTCTTCAAAACACATACAAAGAGAGAGTCAGTCATTCATGCATCTATGTGCTAAGTAATACCTCCACCAAACCATACAACCACTCATACTGATACTAAGAAAAACATCTAATAACCTATATACATACACATGTACCTACTCACCAACCCATGCAGCCACTTATACACAAAGTGAAACACTAATACATATATTTAAATATTTAAACATTACTCTCTTATATATGTATTCACTAAGATAACTTAATAAACCAGTTAACCAATCAAATTTTTTTTTTTAAAACATCCATATAAACACTTATTTAAACATTTATTCTTCCATCAACTTTTACATATACATATATAACACATATTTATTTTTCAGAAAGACACACATTCACTAGATGGTGTCATCAGTGATGTCATGAGTGATGTCACTGACCATGTCATGAGTGATGTAATATGTGACGTCATCAGCAGTGCATTGCACGCACAAGTTATAGTGAGTCCAACTAACTATAACGTGGGAATTTCAATGGTTTTATGCGAGTAAAATTTCCAGCTAACTATAACTGGTGTAAAACCTATGTTTTTTTCAGTGAATATAGATATATATATATATATATATCTTTGAGGCAGCACAAAAAATGTCAAGCTAACTCTTGTGATTATCTTCTTGCTAGAAAGAGAGATGGGACTTTTGTCTAGTGGCAGTTTTGACATGCCATAAATTAGTGCATAGGGTTAATGTGCCTGCAGCAAAGAACAGTGTATTTTATCTGGATAGCTGAGTGAATTAGTAAAGCCAACCGTTACCAGCGCTTTAAAACAAATGAGATGTATCTGAGAGAGGGGTTATGGAGAGACAAGAGGCACAAGAGGGAATTGAATAAGAACGTCATGGGGGGGGGGGGGCAAAAATGACTGTTGCACTGGGCACCACTAGTGCTGAGTATGTGGCAAGGTGAAGTGATACTGTGCCTTTTTTGTCTTTTTTAGTATCTTTGGAGAACCTGCTGATTTAGGGAAGAAGACATGGTAAGGTGACTTAGTCGTTAATTACTGTTGCACACATCATCACGAACACACCCACCATCTGTTTCGGCTTCTGGATAGTGTATTAGGACGTAAATTTGGGTTACGAAGGACAGCTCTGAGGTAAGATCAGAGACTCAGGTAGCAGATACTGAGACATAATCTGAAGGAGAGGACAATGGAGCAGAATCTGTAAGTGAATTTTCAGTCTGTGCAGTTCAGAATGAAGTCTCATCTTCCAGAGATTCTGAGGAACACGATGATATAAGTTGTGCTGTCCCTTTGCAAGCACAGTAGTCTGTGAAGGGGGACAACAGTAGCAGGATAGACAAACCCAGAGAGCAGGCACATGCGGTGGCAGGCACAGAAGGAGTGCTCTTTTGGCAGCCCCCCAATTTAGTTCAGCCCAGATTCCGCCTTTCACTGGAGACGCTGGATGTAAAGTTGATACAGCCATTTTATTGTCAATTGACTATGTCCATCTCTTTTTGGATGTTGACTTCCTAGAGCAAATTGTGCAGATGCCGAACAATTGCTGAGGGAGCATGGAGGCACTCTCGGGCCTCATTCTAGAGCATACAAGTGAACTTGCACTTCATTAGAGTTGGTCGTTGCTGGCCAAACTGCACTGGCTTCCAGTAAAGCAGAGGGTGATGTTTAAGATCTGCTGTGTCATCCACAAATGCCTGATTGGAAAAGGTCCTGGTTACCTCACTGAAAAATTCATCCCTTATGTGCCTTCTAGATGCCTGAGATCAGGAGATCAGGAATTGCTATGCGTTCCCAGGGCCATGAAGGCAAGAAAGGGGGGAAGGGCCCTATCGGTAGCTGGCCCAAAGTTGTGGAACCAACTCCCGAAGGAAATTAGAGTATGTAGGGATCACTTCCCTTTCAGGAAAAAACTTAAAACGTTCCTCTTTAATTTCTAGTTGGCCTCGCGCCTATTTACTAAATTATGACTAGTTTCTGTTCTTTAGTTGCTGCCAAAGGCGCGGAGATACTCCTTCGGGAGTCGATTCACAGCGCCATACAAACATGCAAATAAATAAAAAAAATAAAAAAATTGGTGAAGCTATTTTTGGGCTTTACGCTCAAAATGAGGTTAGTGCATAGCCCAACCTGTCAGTCCTACTGGACTACTCGCACGGTTTGGATACTTCCCATCTTCGCACCCCACATGAGCAGGAATCAATTTTGCTATTGCAGCACATGCTGCATTTCAGTGGCAATTCTGCTGCATTGTCCCAGGACCATCCAGTCGATAACAGGTTGTTCAAAATTCGGCCTATGGTGGAACCATTGTCTGACGGCTTTCCAGAGATTTATACTCCTGCAGAGGATATAGCCATCGATGAGTCCTTGATCATGTACAAAGGGTGGTGCTATTAGATTGTAACATTGCAAGCAATGGAGCTCGCTATATCATCAAGCTGTACATGCTGTATGAGAGCTCTACTGGCTATGTGTACAGCTCGAGAGTGTATACAGGGAAAGGCTCACTCTAAACCCTGTAAGTTGCCCTCCCTTGCTAGGAGTCAAAGAGAAGATTGTATGGGAGCTTGTCCAGCCACCACTCCTTGACAAAGGTTATGGCCTTTATGTGGACAATTTCTATATGGGAGTAGAGCTGTTCAGTGTGCTGTACAAAGTTGGCAATTTGCCATGTGGTACAGTTTGTTGCTGCAAAGGATTCCTGCAGGAGCTTGTTTGTAAGAAGGTCCAGAAATCCCAGAGCACTGTGTTTTGTTCCAACTAATTTCACACAATCAAATACTCGGATATGCATGATGTGTAAAGGCTCACCACAATTCATGATGAGAGGACTTCCCCTATCACGGTTTGGGGAAAGATGGCCAAAGTTCACAAGCTCACCTGTATACATGGGCAGAGTGGATAAGAATGATCAGGTTCTTTAGCCATACAATGCGAGTCGTAAAACTCGCACTTGGTACAAGAAACTGTTTACCCACCTGATCGAGATGGCAATATACGATGCATATGTTGTTTATCATCAGACAACCCCAGGAAGACTCATGTCTTTCGTTGACTTTCTGTTGTCTGTCATTGAAAGTCTTCCTGCTACAAAAGCAGCTGTCTCGACTTCATATGCACTGGAGGACTTGGCACAGCTGCAGGAGCGTCAGTTTGCTAATCGTATTCCTGCTACACCTAAAAAGACTCGGCCATGTCATCAGTGGAAAGTCTGCTCTAAGCATGGAAACACGAAGGAGAGTTGTGTTTACTGTCTCCAGTGCCATCTCACCCAGCCCTGTGATTTGTACGATACAAAAGTGAAGTATTAGGAAATTGACTGAGGTGTACTTGCCGTTACGTAAACCTTTCAATAGCTGTGCATGGATACCTACCCCCTGTGGCAAAATTGTAAAGGCTTGACTAAACTGTGAAGTGCTTCTTAGGGAACTTATGTATACAATACAAGTACCAACCAGATTGCCAGCAAGACAAGAGTTAGAGTAATAAGTCAAAGAAATGTTCCATGGAACTTATTCACCAACACTTCTACTTGCTTTGAAAGTGTGCATACTCAATTAATAACTTGTATCATAACCAATGTTATTGGAAAAGCGTACAGGACACAATATTGTGGATGTTTATTGTTTTCAAATCTTTAGTATTGCTCATGATACAAGTTAGTAATTGAATTTCCATCTTTCTCAAAGCAAGAGTAGAAGTGTCAGTGAATGAGTCCCACAGGACATTTGTTTGGCTTTTTACTTTAGGGAACTTAGGCAGTATTCCCCAGCATGTTTACCTTAGTTTCAAAGATAGATATGGTTTCTCAGTTCAAGAAATTAGCTCTTGGAGGAAGGCATACTCCGACACTCACAACTTGCATCCACAAACTGGAAGGAGTTGGATTTAGCACACTAAGTGCGCCGATGGCGCAGGAAAGGCACATTTTCTTGAGCTTCAAGTAGCTAGGGATGGAAGTCATTAGTATGGGTTCACTTGCCAATTATGCAGGATTACTCAGGACTCTGATGAGGACAGAGACATGAACGGGTAAGAAAAGCTTACCGTAGATAAGCTTTCCCAGGGATAATGCAAAGCTAGGAGGCAGATAGTAAGGTAGTACAGATACACATGCCATGACTTCATCTTCAGGTATAGATTCAAACCCATTGGCCGCACTCGCCCCAATACTGACTTACTATGGCATGCATGAGCAAATGCTTGACCTGCTTGTCATGTTCATCCTCTGTCAGAACCTAATAGATGTTCAGTTTGCCATATGATAGGTGCATTACAGTTACATCATTGCACATAATGGTGGATGGAACATATACTCCAGGGAGGTGTGACTTACGTGAGTCCCCTAACGTTTTCTTACCCAGAATTCAATACAAACCTTAACATTAGCAAAAAAGTCACATTGTCCTCACATTTCTGTGTGGGAAAGTTGTGGGATCAACGGGCTGGCACATCTACGACCACTCAGCATTCCCCAAGGTCTTATGAGGGAGTCGGGGACAACAACAAATATTCTGGCCTTGGCGCCCACGACTGACAAACTGAAAAAGACAAAGCAACCCCTTCATCTATGGTTCGTTGATTTTAACCCTTTAGGTGCTGCCGTCGGCCAACGGTCGTCACGGGCACTACCTCCCCAGTGCTGCGTGCGACCGTTGGACGTCCAGTTCAGCACTGGATAATGGACAGCGCAGCACTGGGGAGGTATGTTTACGAGCTCCTAAGGTGTTAAGTAGGCTTTTAATCTTGTTGACCATGGGAAACTATGATTGAAGCTTGCCAAATGGGATGTTCCTCCACTTCTCCCGAGAGGGATTCACCAGTTGTAAACTAACACTTCCTGGATTCAAATACAAATAGGCAAGGGTTCTTGTGCCTCAAGGAAAATATGGACTCATCATGCCCTCAAGCCGGGTTGTGTCCTTGCATTGTTTCTCTTTAATCTTTATCTAGCAGACTTGTCAAAATCACTGGATCAGATAAATTGCCACCCCCCCCCTCACCTGGGTCTACTATGACTCATTCAACTATTGTATGCAGACAATGTTTTTCTTTGCAGTCTAACCATAGTTAGACTTCAGAACTCACTGGATGCACTTTCTCAATATGCCAGTGAAAACAAGTTGGAAATGAAAAGAAAAAAGATCAAAGTCATGACAATTTCAAATCGTAACAAGCGTCTCCAAAATTGGTCTCTAAATTGGCAGTTTCTTGAGCATATGGATATATGGATACATAAATATATATATATATATATATATATATATATATATATATATATATATATATATATATATATATATATATATATATATGTATATATATATATATATATATATATATATATATATATATATATATATATTTTTGGAGGGTTTTAATTGACAATAAAGGTACCTTATTACCACAGAAACAAGAACTTACAAGAAAGGGTAACGCATTAACAGGCGCTTTTCTTACCCTATATAACAACTTAAAAAGACTTACACTCATGCCAATATTGACACTTACAGCAGGTAAACGTCTTTCAAACCTTACCTATGGCAGTGAAGCCCTGCAAGATCGAGATACAGCCTTGTTTGAAGGAATAATATTTTAAACATGTAGACAAGTATTCAAGATCTCAAGATCTACATGCCTGGAGCAGATCCATTTGGAATTAGACCTTATACAGCAAACTATTGCCAGGCTGTGTGCTTTTATCGGGTGCAGTTACAGACTGCAACACTCTAATGAAAATTCCACTAACAAAATATTGTGGTCGAAAATTGCTAGCTCTCTGGTGATGCCTTTTAAATTTTATTTGGAAAAATCAATAGCCTCAATTCAAGCACAGGCCTTATGGGGCCTGTCATTCCCATATGTGGCTTTAAAAAAAAAGCTTCATAAATGTATGAGGAAAAAGTCATTGGTAGAGGACAAACTAACATTGGCAAAACGATCTCATGCCTGGATGTTGATTAACAATTATAACTTTCTGAAACCTGCACTTACTTTGGATCCACTTACTCAGTGTTTTTAAAAAAGAGAGATGTATAAATTATTCACGTCACTAGAAGAGAAGCCACCCTAGCTCGCACATGAGAGAATTGCCTGTGGGCTTTGTGGGGCACCAAAATAAGATGTAATCCACATGGTCGGCAGCGGCCCACATTTTAACCAAGCAAGACCAGAATATTGAAAACCCTCTCTAGGTCCAGAAGTATATGAACATGTAGGCAGGCAATTATAGCCTGTCTAAACCCGGAATATACTGGGCGGAACTGCTAATGTATTACATTTCTCACTAAGGTTCAAGTTATTTTAAAGAAAAGATGCAGTAAGGTTAAGTCACAGTTAAATTAGCCCATCGGCACAGTATGTATTAGCTCTATGATCATACTTTTTTTGCTCATTTCTGTTTTGAAACGTACTAAGCACTTTATCGCTATATTTTAGTTTTTTTAATTGAGCGTTTAATGGTACTTATGAAGTCACTATTTATTACGATAGTTGATGCAAATAAAATAAATAATCAAATTAATACCTTCCTAGAGGTAGCCCTTCCTTAAGTGGATTTTCCTTTTCAGGACTGTGGCGAAAAAATTCCTGCCGCCCTCGTTTTTGTTTTTTCAGAAATAAGCCCCAACTTCAGGGAGCTTTGTCTCCGAAATTCAAAAAAACAATGCCAAGCAGGGTGCAGCGCCAGCCGATGCACAGAAGGTAGTGAGAGCCTTGAATGGCAGGTCGGGATCGGGCCTCTCACATTGTGGTGGGCAATCTCCCAAGTGGGGAGTGCAGGCCATAACATCTGCTGACCTGGTGAGCGGGTTCACCCCCTGCTGAGTTCTACATTATTTCATATATCTTGCCAGCTTGGGTTATTGCCCTGCAGCCCCCCCATCATCCTGCATCAGGGCCAGCTTTAGCACTGGTGGCGCCTAGTGCGACAATCTTTTTTAGCACCCCCGCCCCATGACCTCCTCCTCGGATTTCCTCACTACCACCCGGCCAAAGTGGCCCTCATCTTTCCATATCCCTTGTCTCACATACATTTAATTTGTTTTAAAGCGATGGTAAAGGCCGGCTTTACTAATCCACTCAGCTATCAACATAACTTACAGATCTGTTCTTTGTACCAGCCTTATTAACCCTCTGCGCTACTTTATGGCGAGTCAAAACTGCCACTAGACAAATCTGATCTCTATCTCTAGCAGGAACATTAATCACAAGAGTTATCTTGACATTTGTATTGCTGCCTGAAAGCTGGACGCACAATGAACTCTGCATCAGGTGGTTTTAACCCCTTCGACGCTCATGACGAGCTCAGCTCGTCATGAAGTACACCTCTTGTATGCTCATGACGAGCTGAGCTCGTCATGAACCGCGGATTTTTGAATTTTCCAGCGCACAGCGGGAAAATGCACCGCATCGATGGTGTTAAATCATAAGTTATTGCTAAACACAGCGCCCCCCCTCCCCCAGGTCCGTGCCCCCCTCTAGGTCAGCGCCCAGTGCAGCCGCACGGGTCACACTTCCTTAAATCCGGCCCTGCCCTGCATGACCCACAACTGAGTCTAAAATACTGGTTGTTTGTTAGAGCCTATCACTACGCCACTTTCCTGAATCTCTACTGTTGTAATGACCATCTGAACACTTTACCTCGTTTCACATAGGTGACAGGGCTTTCTCAGATGATCGACTAACCTTTCAAGCTCTATAGCCAGAACATTGAGAACCCCTAAGAACTCCAGGACACAATCAAGAACGGGGTCTTTTTCCAAAATATTTCAGAATCCCCACCTGCTCCTCATTCATTCTGTTCAACGACATAGCGCCAAGAAGTCACTTGTTGGTATACTGCAGGTTCAACAAATATAAACGTACCATAAATGCGGTAAAATGGACGCCCATACAGTTAAGTATATATATGTTCCTTCAGTTCAGAAAATGAGCCCTTATCTGTTTTTTCTTGACATGCAAATTCTTATGCATAACCTGTAAATGTAAATGTAAATGTGTGTATACTTGTAAAGCGCACTATCACCTGAAAGGTATCTTGGCGCTGTATACCGCTTTGGAACCCTTCCTGGCTTTCCCTGTGAGATGCCCCCTTACTGGGCACCTCCAAGGTGAGGCCAGGCATCCTAGCGCTTTCGGGGCCGTTGTGGATATTAAGCAAGCTATTGCCCAGAGTTGCAGAGTGGGACCCATGATTAGAGTAGGCACCTAGGCGAGAATTATCGAGTCCGTGGACATTGAGCCCAAGACCCTGCCGCGTCGGAAATTGAACCCTGGTCCCAGGCCAGACCTCTGCCTCATGGTCTGCCGCTCTAATTGGTGAGCCACACTTCTCCACCTGTAACATTTGGACCTTGGGCAAGTTGGGCAACATTTATTGTTAGGTCATAAATAATAGCTGTTGCCAAACACAAAGCAAACATTCCCAGAACTCCAGATTTAATCTGGACGCAAGCGGAATGTGCTTTTCGGAATCATGCATGTCACAGGCGCTATTGGCTAACTGGACATTTGGCTGCTCTTTGCGTTTTCACGCCCCTGAGACTGACTGTTCCCTTTCCTTCCACTCAACCACACAAAGTATTTGTTGTCAGTAAAAAATTATACCTTTCACTGTGGTTCACTCATTCACAGTTTAGGAGTATTGTAGCCTAAGCACATCCGACTCGTCATGTTGGCGCAGACACAGTCGAAATGGTTTGTCTGAGTTTAACTATTCCAGCCTTGTTAAATAACACTTGAGAGCAGTCTCTGGCTGAGGTCAGTTTCTTGGCTTCCTGATAAAATGAACATAGAGGTCAGCACTGAGTCAACATGCTGCACTGTGAAGGAAACTCTGCTCCTGCACAAAAATGGGAACAGACACAAAATATATGTTGGCGCCTAGACTCCCAGGGGCATCGTTTCAAAGTGTTCACACAACCCAGCACAACAAGTGACGTTGCTCAATCAATCAGGCATTTATAACACACTGCAAATCACCCGTGAGGGTCTTGAGGCGCTGGAGAAGGTTGCTGCTGCTTGGTGGAGTGATCATTTGAACATCCAGGTCTTGAGTTGCTTCCTCAGATGCTGGAGCTATGGTGCAGTCCTGAGGTGCAGCGGGAGGTAGTTCTAAGCCAAGGCTACCAGGTGTGAGAATGAACGTCCTCTGCTGTTGGTTCGGCTGATTCGTGGAGAGTCTGCGAGAAAGAGGGAGGTGGATCAAAGATGTCTGATCAGATTGTGGAAGGTCAGGCATTTGTTGATGTATGCAGGACCTTTGTTGTGCAGGGCTTTGTAGGCTTGAATCAGCATCTTGAACTGTCTGAATTGGGAGCCAGCGCAGTTCCTTGAGCTGGGGCGTGATGTGGGTCATTCTGGGGTGGCCGAGCAGGAGTCTTGCCTCTGAGTTTTGTATAGTCTGGACTCTCTTCATGAGACGTGCAGTGATTTCTACGTAGAGTGTGTTTCCGTAGTCCAGTCTGCTGGTGATAAGGGTCTGCATGGCGGTTCTTCTGGTGTTGGCTGGGAACCACTTGAAAATCTTAAGGAGCATGAGAAGGGTGTGGAAGCAGGTGGATGAGACTATGTAGACTTGTTTCTTCATGGATAGCTTGCTATCCAGGATGATGTAGCGGTTGGGGGCGTGGTCTGTTGGGGCGAGGGGTGGCCTGAGTTCTGCTGGCCATCATGCATCCGTCCATGACGAGGTGTTGTTCCCAAAGCTCCACTGTGTTGTGTGAAAGGGAGAGAGCAGAACTGTGCCATATCTTCAAGAAATGGCACACTTGTGCTCTCTCTTTGAGCTGGAGCTGGCACACTTGTGGCTGCCTAGGTCCAAGTAGGCACCCTTGTGCCATAGTGTAAGGGTGTCTGCGTTAAGGTCAAGATAGTTTGTACGCAAGAAGGTACATCAACCCTTTGAGGCAATTTAGTCTTTGTATGCGACCTGCAGAATCAAGCACACATGCAAAGAGGAAATAACTAGGAGAAATTAAGATTTCTCCTTCATACAACTCAAGCAGGTGCAGCATTTTGGGACAGCCCGTTTCTTCAAACCTCTGTAGAAATGGGTTTGCATCAAAATCCATGGGTTGATGCACAGGAATGTCCATGCACCATCCATGGAACACGTACCTGGCACAAAGTAACGCAAGGCAGCACAATGCACTGTGTCGCATTACATTACACATACTGGTGCAACCTGCCCACGTTGTGGTGGGCCGATCGTAACGCTGCTGCGCTCGCTGCCTGATTTTTAATTTGTCATTTTGATCGTTTGCACTGTGTTTGATGTTTTTTAACTAAAGGGAAAAGTATTAAAAATTCATATTCACTGTGTGTTGGCAAAACCTACCTTCACTCCACTACGCGCCCCTCTTCCTGTCAGAAGCACTTCCGGTTGGTTGCCGGTCTAGTGCAGAGAACAGACAGCCGCTGCACTGCAGGGCTGATTGGCGGGTGGGTGGAGCCTCAGCCTACTTACTCCACGCTGGAGCAAGTGCACAGATCAGAGAGCCCTGCCCAGATTGTGGTGGGCCGATCGTAACGCTGCTGCGCTCGCTGCCTGATTTTTAATTTGTAATTTTGCTCGTTTGCACTGTGTTTGATGTTTTTTAACTAAAGGGAAAAGTTTTAAAAATTCATATTCACTGTGTGTTGGCAAAACCTACCTTCACTCCACTACGCGCCCCTCTTCCTGTCAGAAGCACTTCCGGTTGGTTGCCGGTCTAGTGCAGAGAACAGACAGCCGCTGCACAGCAGGGCTGATTGGCGGGTGGGTGGAGCCTCAGCCTACTTACTCCACGATGGAGCAAGCGTACAACGCGCGCACGCAGCGGGCGCGCCAAAGGCGTGCTGAAGGCAGGCCCGTCTGCGCCCGTCCGCGCCCTGCCGGGACTAGGGGCCAGAACCCCTGACCCAGGCCTTACATACCCTCTGGTAGAACTTAACCGACTAAAATGTGACTTAGTGCCACTCGACAAGAAGGTAGCAGCCGTACTCGAATCGGAAGGGTTGCTAAGGCCAACTACCTATAGGGCCCTTGGCAACCTTCTAAATCCCCCTCTGAGACCTCCTGGGCCCCTTAACCCCCCGGTTCTCACTTTCGCCACCCTGAACACTCGATCACTGCAAAAACATCATATTGAGATCTTTTCACTACTACAAGATGAAACCATAGATATCCTAGGCATCACCGAGACCTGGCTTGAGGAATCCTCAACACCGGATCTTGTAGCAGCCATGCCCCCCAACTATGCAGCCCTATACCACAACAGGCCGGGCAACACCCGAGGGGGAGGGGTTGATCTCCTCTATAAAAACTCCCTGAAGGCTGAGACACTCCTCGCAGAGAGCATCGAAGCGGCGGAGGTACTAGGGGCGAAATTCCACTCCTCTTCAGCCTGTGTCATCATTTTGATTGTGAACCGCCCCCGAGAATGCCGCCCAAGTTCATTGAATAGCTGACGGAACTGGCACATGATATGCGCTCACGATATCAATGCCTACTAATATTGGGAGACTTTAACTTTCACTGTGAGCTATCCCCCAAAGAGAGCCAAGCCAATCAAATGGACGAAGCTCTGACTGCATTGGAACTACACCAAACCGTGACAGGCCCTACCCATGAAAAAGGACATACACTCGACCTAGTTTGGTCCCCCCCAGTCACTTATAGACCCCCCAGTCACGAGACCTTGCCCATTGTCAGACCACTATATTATCAGTGGCGCCCTCCAACTTTTGGAGCAGGGAGTCCTTCGACCCCCAAATTGGAAAACCATTAGGAGCTGGAATAAAATCAGGGCAGAGGACCTGGTCTCAGCTCTACGAAAATCCAGCCCCCATGGTCACCCTCCTGGAGATCCCGCTGTACAAAATAGCGCCCTTACGCTAAGGCTGAATAACGCCATCAACACCCTAGCACCCGCACGCAGGGAAAAGATAAGAGACAAAGGGAAGGGGGCACCATGGTTCAGTGATAACCTACCAAGCCTGAAACAACTGCTTCGCCAAAGCGAAAGAGCCTGGCGGAAAGTCTACGACTCGGATGCCCTCTTAAAATACCACGAAACATTTGCCACATACAAAAAAGCAATCCAAACTAGGAAAGCAGAATTCTACAAAGCCAAAATTGCGTCCGCACATAACACACAGAAAGAGACCTTCAAAATCTTAAAAGAATTACGACAGGTAAAGGAACAGAAGCCCTCTTTCGGTATGGAAGATAGTGATACATTTCAAACCTTCTTTTCCTCCAAAGTAGAGGATCTCCTGACCACAATTAAGGACACTCCTCCGCTTCCATGCCCTCTTGAATCTACACCCATATGCCCCTTCTTCGATCAACCTCTTACCTCTTTCCCTACGCTCTTGCCTGAAGCCCTGGCCTTACTTATAGGACACGTGAAATCAAACTCACCAGCGAATCCCTGTCCCCCAAGGACTTTTAAGATGGCTCTTCCAGGGATTGAAGCTGAGACAAGACCCCAGAGACTTCAAGGAGGCACGCGTGATCCCACTCTTGAAAAAACCTGGGGCGGACATGAAAAACCTGAAGAATTTCAGGCCAATTTCCCAGCTCCCTTTCCTCTCTAAAGTCCTAGAACAGCATGTGCTCTCATCACTCTCACATCACCTGGAGGCCACCACCTCCTACAATTCAACCAGGCAGGATTCCGAGCACACCATAGCACAGAACTAGTCATGCTATCGGTACTAGATGGTCTAAGACTGAGGGCAGACTCCAAGAAACCCTGCTCCCTGATCCTATTAGATCTATCTGCGGCATTCGATACTGTAAACCACGATCTACTCCTGTCGCGGATGTCTGATCTTGGGATTCAGGGCATGGCGCTCACATGGCTCACATCCTTTTTGAAGGACCGCTCCCAGCGAGTGCATCTAGCCGACACGGTGTCCAGGCCGGGCACACTTTCATGCGGAGTCCCTCAGGGGTCTGCACTGTCACCCCTCTTGTTCAATGCCTATCTCCAACCTCTGATAGCTGCATGAGAATCAGCTGGAGTGCCAGATTTACAACTATGCAGACGATACCCAAATTATCATTCACATTGATAACTCTCCAGTAGCCCATGCCAGAGTCCAGAACATCCTTAAATTTACCATCAACTGGATGTCGGCCAACTCCCTCAAAATCAACCCAGAAAAGACAGAGGTGTTGGCCGTCACCACAGACACCAACCCGTGGAGCAGTCTCTTCTGGCCACAAGAGCTAGGCAAATACCCTGAGCCAGCCGTGGCGGTTAAAAGCCTTGGCAACAAGATTGACAACAAACTGTCCATGACCCAACAGGTGTCAGCAATATTGGGCGTCTGCTCAAGCCTACTGAGACAGTTGCGGAAATTAGCCCCCCTCCTCACCTTTGACACCCTTAAATGAGTGGTAGTAGCACTAATAATATCAATATTAGATTATGGGAACTCGCTCTACCTAGGACTCCCAGGAAAACATTTGGCCAGACTTCAGATAATAATGAACGATGCGGCCAGACTGGTGTTCAAAGTACCCAGACACACGCACGCCACACCTCTCCTCCACCAGCTCCACTGGCTCCCGATCAGGCAAAGGACGAAGATCAAAAGTCTCTGCATTACACACAAATCCATTTTTGGCCAGGCCCCCAGTTACATCAAAAACAGCCTAGCTAACTACATCCCAAGCAGAACGCTCTGCTCCTCAGAGGCCAGCTTCCTGGTCTGCCCCCTCTCCCGACTGGCCTCCACGATCATCCCACAGATCTGGAGCAAGCTACCCGACAACATTCGTAAGGAACACTCCCTGCTTCCATTAAAAAAACTTAAGACCATACTCTTCCAGGAGGCATGGGGCACACGGTAGCGTACCTCAATTCCCATCAGTGACCAAAAGCAGAACTCCTCTCACAGTGCTTAGAGACCGTTAGTGATAATGCGCTATACAAATAGAAATTACAAATTACAAAATCTTTGAAAATCGGACGGTAAAGGTCCTAAAGTCACAGAACTAAGAAGCAATGAGGTTGATTTGGTGAGGGGTGAGTTACAGACTCAAATTTAAAATTCAACCCAAAATTAACTGGTCCAAACCTTTGACAATGCTTACCCCCTTCAGGACCAGAGTGATTATGAACCCCAAGATCAAAGGTATTTCGAAATTTCACTGTGACATTTTTCAGACACGTTTGCTATATATGCCTTGCAGTGCACTAACATAAGCGTTATTGGGCCTTTTTGTAGAAACAGATCTACTGCATGATCCAGTGGCCCACAGCATACGGAGAAATTTTAAGTTAATCATGTGCATCTACTGATTTACGCACCACACACTGACGCAAATAAGTGGGTGTGTAATTTCAGCTGATTTCTATGGTCCCATTATGACTGGGCCCAAATTAGTCTAGTGCTCTCACTGACCTTTTCCTAAAGGTCTATGCAACACCACTCCTTAGAGTACTACTGTGTTCGACCATGGATCCTCTCCTGATGACAGCCACCTGTTCTCCTGGCGCAACTGTGTTCTCCCTTTTACCTACATATGTTCATATTTCGTCACTGACTATCACACCAGAGGCTAAACGCGCCCCTGCCTTTAGGAACACTTTGTAAATTGGGTGAGAGTTGTGCTGAACATCTTGAGGAAGCCATTCTGAAAGGTTTCCCATCTCTTCTCCTTTCATTTTTAAAAGCTGATGGGTCCTGCAGGCTGCCAAGCTCCTCCATTCTAGTGCAGACGCATCCTGATCTGCTGCCCATCATGGCACTTGCAGTGACCCAATGTGTTAGATCCCTTTCAGGGTTCAGTGTTCTGTGTTGGTATTATAAATAATGTCAGCTAACATTGGGCCCTGAACATAATTAAAATATTACTATTTTGGTTCAGTGCAGGATGAAACCCTGCGGAGGCCCCTAGGCTGTCGAAATTCTGGGCCCACCCTTGCAAATGATTTCCTAATACATGTTTAATTTTACCAGCCAACAATTTTAATAAACCAACTTTTTTACACAAAACTAAACATTAACAATGATTGTTAGTAAACAAAGAGTATTATTTTAAATTTTTATAAACCAACAAAACTTTAAATATTTAATGGGTACATTACATTAATATAGTATTTATCTATAGTCTTTAATGTAAAGTTTTCGTTTCTTTGAGTTGATTCATTTTTTTCGATCTTTTGGAAACAATTAAAAAAATCTTGATTGTAATTTTCTTTTAAGATCAAATCAATATTATTTTGATCTGTTGTTGCGGAGAACCTAAATGGAGTGGGGCCCATAGGCCTGAGCCTACTTTGCCTATTTGGTAATCCGGACATGTTTTAGTTTATAGTTACTCATAAAACAAAAAGTTGTGATAAAGCTCTGTAGTGTGTGCTTATTTAAATCTAAATCCATAGCCGTTCTTAAAGGCTAATTCGCTGGAAGGAAAGATATCAGGAAGGGTTTAGGCCTCCAGGTGGATGAAATCTATAATTCAAAGCAATGATGACACATCCATGAATAATGGAAAATAATTCAAGGAAGGGCATAATCGATTTTGAAACAAATTTTGTGCAATCAAATATTCAACATAGAGAATATATGAATAGCAACTGGAAGGTGTTCCAAAATTCTCACTTCACACTTATTCAAGTTTACTATCTACATCAGGCCTACATTACTCCTCAGCTTATTCACGCCATGTTCCCTGCATCATCGTTGGCGTGTCCTCGATGCACTACTGAAGATGCAATCTTTTTACACATGGGGTGGTCTAGCCCCTTATTATCACCGTACTAGACGTCAATCCTTCAGGTGGTTCATGGTACCATTGTTCAGGAATTTGAGCTTAGCCCTCAGCTGCGTCTACTGGGCCTTCACGACCACGCCACAGCCCGGAAGGCTACAGATAGATTTCTGGATTTGGCCCTCATTCTTGCACGTTGACAGATAATGTTGAGCTGGAAATCAACTCAGGGGGGGCAGATATTTATAGATGGGAGTTGGAGTTGAAGAGGTGGGTGGAATGTGATAGGGAGGCAATTTGCAGGGACAAGGCCAGAGGAGTGTGGAAGGTGCCGCTCCTGCCTGCATGGGATGCCTAATGATGGCCTGTCCTCGTGTGAGCTGTGAGAGTCAAATTATCTTAAATGATCCAGTTTCGGAGGGCTCTTTGACTGCTGCTGCCTCGTTGAACATGGCTTGGGCCTGGGATGTCTGCTGCCGAAGATGTGTGGCTTCTGTGATGGTCGCGGTATGGAACGCTTGAGTTTCCCGTAGTACATATGGAAGTGGATGGGCACCTGGGTGACTGTGATGGAGGGTGGTGTACTGGTTTTTTGTCGAAGCGGGATCCCACAATGGGCCAATGTGCTTTTGCTTTTGGCGGTGAGGGCGCCAGTACTGCTGACCCTCCCACTTGGTAATGATATTGTCCCCACATGCATAGCCTGACAATTTTGTTGTTTTATTGTTTTCATGTTATTTTGTATATTTTTGCAGCAATGAAAAATGTATACAAACATTTTAAAAAATCTAGAATTATATGTATATGTGCAGAGTGTAATATGCCTTCTATTACCATTGTTGAGAGTGCGGTGGAGGCGAAGCCTCAAATGAGTTATCATGTGCCGCCCCTCCCTCAATATTGGTACTGAATAGCATATTACACTAAGCAGATCTGAATGTATGGTTTATTATATGTTATGTTTTCGCGTGCAGTAGTTACAAACATAGCTTTTTAACCATGTTAAGTACGAGGGGTAAATTTGGGCGATGTGTTAGAATCCCTGTAACTTTGCTTTATGGGTATGTCCACACATTTTCTTTTTGCAAAAATCACTCCAAAATACATGTATTACCTACTTATCAACATTTCTGCAAACAAATGAAAGCTCACCTGGTGTGCAAAGAGCTTCCCAAGATCTATATTCTATGATCTACAACCATATAGCTATTAATTTAACTTTAATTTTGATAAACATACTTTGGAACATTTGAAAGGTCATTGGATGCAAAAACTGGATTTATGTAGCAAATTCCGTAGGGAAATACTTTATCCCCATACTGATCCACAATCCATAACTGAATCTGTACAGTCACTTGGAGAAGGCATCCTTCCTTCTCAGGAATAAAGGATCTTGGATAGTTAATTATACTCCTGCCCAGCTAGGGATTTTCACCACAGGCCTAAGGAAGAGATAAAGTACATCATACTGGCACAACCCATCCCCTCTTGTTTCTTTTGTATTCCTTCCACCATTCACCTGCCTGTGAAAATTAAGCCCTTCCCTGCCTTATATAGTATGGAATGCATGCATATTCTTATCAGGATTTCACATTTGATTACAACAGAATCCATAAGAGGCCAAATGAAGATGTGGATGTCGACCAATAGCATTCAGGAAACACTTTGGAGTGATCATAACCTGACTTTGAAAGAATCATTAGACATGGCAAGGAGAAAGGAGATTAAATCCAAATATGTAAAATATGTCAATAAACAGAAAAAAGCGGATGGTGGCTATGAAAGTGCAAAACAATGAACAGTAGGATGAGAGTGAAGGTGGGCATGTAGTTCAAACTAAAGATGACATGAAATGTAGTAAACACCCAAGTAAAACATGCAAACAATAAACAGGAGACTGTTAGCAAACTCGAAAGACAGTTGTATAAGGTGTGACAATATCATTCACTGGGTAAATGACAAGAGCTGCTTGGCTAAGAATGTTATGCACAGGAAATATAAAAAAATATGAATAGTTGCTATGCCAGAATAATTACTATAGAGAAACAAGAGAATCAATGTAAAGTGAACGTGGTCATGCATAGAAAAAATGGGTGGAATAAGAATGAGGATTTTTTATGAATATCATATATTGAGTGTTGAACAATCAGGATCAATTGACAGTAAGAAAAAGGACAGTAAAATTAAATACAGGACCGGCATTGTGATGAAATAAGGGCAAAACAGATGAAAGACTTGAAATGTTCATAAAAAATGACAATGTGTTGATGTAGAAGTGTTAGTGGATTTGGGAGCAAGGTACGACATCATATCTCAATAAGATTGTCAATGTATGTTGATAGGAAAAACAGAGTGGTTTCTGAGAGCAAGATTATATAGAAGGGTTGGGGAAGATAAATAATTGATATGTCTGGATATTTTGAAAAGGGAATAGTGTTTACAAAGATAGGAAAAAAGGTGGAAGGTATACATAGCGAAGAACGGCACACTTCTTTTAGGTTGGATACATTAGGCAGTTCTGGGATGCAACATATACAAACCTCAAAAAATCCAAAATATTTTAAATAATCTACTCAACCTAATTATAATGCTCACAACCCATAAACTGGTTTCAAATTATGTAATCCTGGGCAGGTATTTTAATTCACAGAGATGCCATTTTCTTCTTTATCACATATGAGAGCACCTTTAAATACACGAGTTCAGCACGTCTGCTGTACAGAAAGCTATTTTGTTCGATTTTATAAACTAAAATTAAATCCATATAGGAATACAAATCTTGCCACATAAAAGATACACATGACTTTCCAATTAGTTCATTAACTGCATTGTCATCGGGACGGAGGCAGTAATGTTTTTAAAATCATGTGTAAAAACTATCACTTTTAATAGATACATAACTAAAGCATAAAGTAGCAGCACACTGTAACTTGCATTCATAAGATTTTACAATGCAATGGCCACATCATTTGTCACTGACATGTGGTTTTAAAGCTATATAGTGTACAATGTTTGGAAATAAAGTGTCTGCAAATATTTGTCATTTGCACATCACCAAGTAAAGTATTCTGATTTACTTTGCTCCTATTTAAATATTTGTTCGCATCACACTTCTGAATTATAAAAGAAAGTTATTTCATAATTCCAGTTATATTTTGAAATACTTGTACTATTCATTTACAAGCAGTTTAAATGTTGTTGGAGAAAGAAACTGACATTTTACATCTTTTTGTTTCACAATTCTTGTCATCTCACTTGACAAAAACCATTAACTGTGATAAATAAGTGAAAGAAATGTTAAAACCATTTTCCAGGAAGAGAAAGGCAACAATTAGTAAAAAGTCAAACTGACATTTGACCTCTGTCCTTGAGCAGTCAGCAAATGTGTCAAGATAAAAACATGATTTAAAGGTGTCTTAATTGCTCATTCACTTTCTGAATGAACACAACACCTGTTTCTTCCAGCTTAAGTTTACTCACCAGTAAGATCAAGTAAGTGCTAAAAATAGCTCGACCTAATAAAATCTCACTCACACTGATAAAATCTCACTCGCCATTGCAAGCAGGCTAGTGGATTTTTCGAGGCTTGATATTCATGGGCCGAAAATACAAATAATGTGAGAAGATCCCATTGACAAAATTAGAGGCTGGACTGAAAAATATCCAACAGTATTTGCCTTTGAATTGGGAAAACAAAATTAATATTCCCACAAAATAATTTTAAGGTAGTCAACACCACACGATGCATAAAGTCAGAAAAATATCTATGGTGATTAAAGGTCAGGTTAAAACTGAGATATTAAAACTATTTTATGAAAAAATCATAGAGGAAATCAAGTCTTCAGAATCGCTTGCCCCAATTGTGATAGTAAGACACAGAATGACTTATTTAGAGTATACGTAGATTTGTATGGCTAGAATAATTCCATCTGAATAGATAGACACTCACTATCTAGCATAGGAGAGATTTTAGCAACAATAGGTAAAACCAAATGGTCCTATACCATTGATCTACCCACAACTTATGATCAAAGCTAGTGATATCCAGCAAGTTACCAGTTGACTTCATGTCTAACTCATTTTGGGGCATTCCAGTATAAACTGTTGCTTTTTGGGTAGGCATTTGCATTAGCAATTTTTCAAAGGGTGACACTAAAAATGTACGGGGCTTGCACTGAGTATATTATTTCCAGGACGATATTTTAGTGTTCGGTAAAATAGAAATAGGATGTGATGGCATGTTGAGTAATAGATTGAAAAATTAAAGGAAAGGGCCTGAAAGTGGAAGAGACTAAATAAAGGTTTAAGGTAGACAATGTAACCTAGCTGGGTCATATCATAGACAAAAATGGATTAAGGAAAAGTGATAAGTTAGTGGAGATCATACAGAATATGGCTGTGGCAGAAACCAAGGATGATTTAAGATCATTATTCAAATTATTGGAGCATTTTTTAAATTCTTTGCAAACTTTGCTGGTAAGATCAAACAAATGAGGACATTAACGAGGAAGAGGAAACAATTTATATGGGACAAGTTAAGTCAGGATGAGTTAGATAAGTTAAAGTAGGAAATTAATGACACACCTGGGTTAAATATCTTTCTTATCAAATGCAGTGCATATGGGATTGGAGCCATGCTAAATTTGTTATAAGATGAGGAAATGGTGATAATAGCACATGTATCAACAACATCTTTAGATGATGGTTGAGTATTTGAAAGAGAGAATTTGGCAGTTTTTAGGGTTTTAAATCATTTTAGGTCTTATGTTTGGGGCATACCCATTTGGGTTAGATCAGATTATAAACTATTTTTTCGTGTTTTGACCACAAGGGGTTCAGGAATGGTGACTCCCAGAATTATTAGGTGATTGGAAAACTGGAAGGTTATAACTTTGAAGTGGAATATGTACTTAGGAATGGTAATGGCGTTGCGGATTGATTGTCACATGTGATGGTTAATAAAGACAGCATAGAGAGAAGGAAAGAGGTTTAACAAAGATGGGTGGCTGTGGTGGAACCATGGAATTAGATATGATTATGGAGGAGGTATGGAAGCAGGAAATGAACACTGAGAGGAAAAACACACCCATGCCCAATGGATATGGTAATGAAGAGTACAAGAATGTCAGTAGAGGAATGGAGAGCGGACGCTTGAAGAGTTAGAAAAGGTAGTAGACACGCCCCTCTCAAAAGAGGGAAAAGAGAAAAATTGATGTGTGCTGTACTTCAGGGTCATATGGCCCTTATTCATACAAATAGGGGACTGAGTTAATTATTTTGATGGCCTGGGATAGATGAAAACACTGGAAGAGAAGTAAGAAATTGTGTTATTTGCAGTAATAATGGCAAACTACACAAAACTAGTGCACAACCATGGAACAAGTAATATTTCCAATGAGACCATGAACTAAGGTGGCGGTGGACATCACAAGCCATTTGACATTTTAGGCGGGCAGGCTAAATATGCTAGTGAATAGTTAACATATTATTCAGAATGGTTCACTATATGAATTATGATTGATATGCCAAGTTGTACAGTGATTAGATATATGGAAAGAGTGTGCCTGTCAGAAATGATAGAATACATTATCTGTTTTCATGATTTTCATCATATTTTGTATCATGCTTATTGTCCTAGATGCCCAAATCACTGGTCTCAATGACAGAATAGCAGCATCAAAAGAAACAAGCATTTGCAAAGCCAATAGGTGTATGCGTCAGACGACAGTGCTATTGTCTTTGCTAAAACTTTTTGCCAATCATGCACAAGTCCTATGAACTTTCAAAGGTTTTTCACAAAAGAAAACACATGCCAAGATGGATGCATCACTCCATCTTATTGGCAATCAATCTCTTATGACGGGTACTGTTCCAGCTCAATGGAAGCGGGCGTAAGTATCTCCGTTGCTTAAAAAGCCCTCTCTCGACTGTTCTAAAAACTACCGACCCATCTCCCTGCTACCGTTCCCAGCCAAGATTGTTGAACGGTTGGTTAGTAACACTCTCTCCAACCATCTGGAATGTCATCATCTACTAGATGTTGATCAATTTGGTTTCCGTCCTGCCCATGGAACCGAAACCGCCCTAATCACCGCTATGGACGAGCTTCAGAGACGTGCAGATAGAAAGCAGGCAGCGTTTCTGATCCTGCTTGATATGTCTGCCGCCTTTGACACGGTGAACCATAAGATTCTGCTGAAACGGCTGTTTGAGGCGGGAGTAAGAGGGTCGGTGCTGCAATGGTTCCACTCATTTCTGCAAGACAGGCAGCAGGCGGTGTCCATTCCCCCTTTTCAGTCAGCTTTTACTCTGATTTCGCATGGGGTTACCCAGAGCTCAGCAATCAGCCCAATCCTTTTTAATCTTTACCTTAGACCTTTGATTACACTTATCAAAAGCTTTAACATTAAGATTGTCAACTACGCTGACGACACGCAGTTGATCCTCTCCTTGGAAGGAGAGGAGTCTACATCTGTGGATGTTTTCCACAATTGCCTGCGTTATTCGTCTCGTTGGCTAATGGACAACTCCCTCCAATTTAACGTGGGGAAGACGGAGGTGCTCTTCAGCGCTGGAACTAACATCCCCCGGCCATTTCCAGACAAATTCTGGCCCCCGGAAACAGGGACCTCAGTCCGTCCGGTAGAATCAGTCCGCAATCTAGGGGTCATGCTGGATCACAGGCTCAGTATGGAGACGCACATACAAAAGACGACTGCCTGTTGTTTTGCCATCCTCCGCTCCCTAAGAAAAGTCCTGCCCCTCTTACCTTCCCACGCTCGTACCCAAGTGGTAAGGTGTACCATCCTCAGCAGATTGGACTATTGTAATGCCCTTCTGCTGGGATCCCCTGGGTTCCTGCTGGATAGGCTCCAAAGGGTCCAATCAGCAGCTGCTAAACTGGCCTTGGGGCTTCCGAGAAGAGCACACGGGCCATCCTCTCTGGGCAAACTACACTGGTTACCGGTGAGACAGAGGATACAATTCAAGGCCCTTTGTATTGTTTTCAGGGCTCTTCACGGATTTGGCCCTGCGTCCCTACAATCGAAATTTGCCTGGTATACCCCGACTAGGCAGCTTCGGTCTTCTGAGGCCAAGCTGTCAGTTTTTCCCAGATTCAGGAAAGTCAGAGCCGGAGGCAGATCCTTCGAGGTTGCAGCGGCTAAACTCTGGAACACGCTCCCGGCCGACATTCGGCATATTACTGAACTCCTCCCATTTAGGAGAAGGATCAAAACCTGGTTATTTCCCACGATTACCGCCTGATAACTCACGCCCCTGTGATCACTTCCATTCTCTTCTGATCTAGTCAGCGCCAGGATGCCTGCAATGGTGGTAGTGCGCTTTACAAATTCCTAAAATAAATAAAATAAATAATGCAGATGTGCGCACCGGTGGAATGATACATGGGGGCCATTTTTAATTCACTGTTCTAACAATTTGAATGGCCATGTTAGAACAGTAAATTAAAGAGTAAAACAAGTGAAAAACAAGTGAATGTGAAGTACAATTAGGTAGCAAGCAGCTTAAAAGCTCTTTGCTAGTGCCAGGTCCTCATAAAAAATAAACGCATATATAAATAAATGTTTAAAAATTAACATGGGCGGAGGAAGTAGGAGGCTAAGAAACAATCAGGTGGAGAGAGAAAGTAACACATGCACTGTCATGGAGTTCAGTATATTAAATAAAAGTGTCTCCTGGGTTGTGCAGTGGAAGGATAAACTCAACCTACCAGAACACTGTGAGACTGAAATGGGTGGGACAAACAAAAGACCAGGAAAGAAATTAATCAAATCAAGACCAGACACCTGAAATTGAGAACAAAGCCATCCAGTCATGAGCAAGGAGCTGACTCAAAATCCACTCTGTATTTTTTATGAATTTGAAACAATACTTTACCTACAGACAACAGAAGCTACCTGTAAACGAGACCTAAAAATATAAACAAGCTATAGGTTGAACACAGTAGTGAAAAAATTTGAGTTTCTCACAAAGAAACATAAGAATCTACTTTTCTTGGTGTTAAACTGAGTCGACCTTATTGTAGTCACAATATCACATACAAATCAAGCATAACTTCGAAGTTAGTTTTAGGGAAGGGGCATAACTCTTTTTAAGCAACCACTATACTGAATAAAAAACAAGCGTCCCTTTTGTTACAGAACAAAAAAGCATGTTCCAAGCAAAAAAGTCAATTTTGGCCCAGAGCATCCTGGGACTTGGCAGCATTTACACACACACTTTATATGTCTCCTGTAGCAACATTTTTGTTTTATTGACACACCACAAAGTACTCTAGAGACCAGGGGCAACTAACATTAAAAAGCAATGAGCTCATGTTAAAGTAGTAAAACTCTTCAGAACCAAGTCTGTTCAAGTTGTCTGTACTTGTTTTACCACAACTAAGAGCTTTCCCACATTTTAAAAGACGTTGTTCCATGGATTTAAAACAAGAATGCATTTTGTAAACAAGCATTTTAATTTAGACTGGTAAACTCCATACCAAATAGAAAATGCACATTTTAACATCTTTTCACTATTATACATTAATCGTCAGGCTTCTTTTCTCCTTCAAAATTGGCAGATTTTAGGAAACTCTACTATATCTCAAGTCAACTTTAAGTGTTTGCACAGGGCATCATAGTCAGTTTTATTCTCCCAGAGCCCCCCCCCCCCCCCCCCGAATCCCCTCTGCGCCTTGAAACCCTTACGGGTAAGTAGTCGCGCTCTACAAGCCACCTGATTGATTTGAAAAACAATACCAGTGCATTGTTAAATACTAAGAAAATAAGTGAAGTCCCTAAGAACAAGACCCATGCAGTGAGATAATTTGGCTGGCGAGTGTGTGGTCTTTAAGTGTGAGCAAGTAGGTTAGTGGTTAAGCGAAAGAGAAGACTTGTGTAGAAGAACTGCATTCTGAATGAACTGTTTGAGGAGGTGGAGGCAGATTAAGGTGAGTTAGCACGGTTATATATCAGTTTGGAATCTATGTATGGTATTCCAAGCTCAAACAATTTCAACATAGTTTTGGGGTGCAGTTAGTGTAATTATGAATAAGGTAGATGTAAGACTAGTTAAAAATCTGAAGCAAAACTATCCATTTCTCATTTGCAAGTTAACTATTAGTAAAGTTTCCATTTTCTACCATGAAGTTTACCATTCTTATTACAGTACAGGCTTGTGTGTCCCACTAATAAGCCACATAGAGGCAACGTGTAAAATATGTATGCAGTGCTTGCCTTAAACAGTAATAAAGTGAAAACACAGCACAAGAAAAATTCGACAACATTTTGGAAAATCGAGTGCATTTCAACAAATTATTTGACACCAAAATGTCCAAAATCCAATTTGCAGAACCGGAGACATGCATTTTTCAAGGTTTGGGTAAAAATAGTGCTGAAAAGCACAATGTGCCAACTGGGGTGATCTGGTCGCAGCAGACCGGGACAAAGTAACAAGTTCAGGCCGACTGCAATGAAGCACGGGCCAGACACAGGGGCCAGGTTTGGCCCGCTAAGAATTGTACCTTATGCCCTTGATGTGGAGCATTGCACCACACAGCGGAGGTTCCGAGCAGCGATGCAGGGTCCTGCGTTGAGTTACGCCAGTTCTGCTGGGAAGCTGCGAGGACTGCCATGTAAGGTCAGTGTCGCGTTGCGCTACTTCGGTTCTGATGGGGACCTCAGTGGAGGTGGCAGAGCACCTTCATCCCCACTTGCAAGGGTCTAGGACTGGGGAGGGAGGTACCACTTGGGGTGGATGGGGTTAGGACTCACAATAGACCTTTGCAGGGTTCAAGAGTGCTGGAGCTTGCTGTATCCCTTTGGCTCAGAATAGGAGCCCCCTTTGAAGTGGTAGAAGCTTCTGGAGTTTTCCGCCTACAGAGGTGTCTGGAATTTCCTGACCTGGTCCCAGTCTGTCTGGGGGCACAATAGGCTAGTGTGAAGTCCTTTGTGAGTGTGCTGGGCTTGTAGTGTAGTTCCTATATTCCCATTAGGCTCTGCGCATTGGAATAATATAAACAGCAGTGTAGACGTAGGACTGAGGTCATCTAGGTCTCTACTGACTATATTAGACTTAATTAGTTTTGCCAGCTAGCTCAGAGGTCACTAGAAACTTTCTCAAATGTTCAGGAAAGAGTTAACTCTCCTGATTTAGACAAGAAGGGATTAGCTTCTGACAACCGCATAAACATGACAACTTTGCTCCCTCAGAATAAAGAGTGTATCTCTAGAGTCGTGTGAAAACAATAGACAGTTATTTCACTCAGTCAATCGTGCGTACTTAGTTTCACCAGAGTGCAGAGAAATAGAGAGACGGGCGTTTTCAATAAAAGGTGTTATTTATTGAGCAGTCTTCTTTCTCATGCAAGAGAAGTGAGTTGCCACAATTGCAATACTTATCATAAAGTAAAGTGCGTACAGTAAAAGGAGTATTATGAAATAATACTGTAAAAGCATTGATATGGTTTCTTAGCCATATGATACTTTAAAACGGATAAAATATATACATACATAAAAACATTGACTAACGTACTCAACTGGTGCTTCTAATATACGCCTACCCCGGTGTACCTGACCTAAGCCTAATACGGGGGAAGGAGTAAGTAAGTTGTAATTTAAGTTAAGTTGGTTTTTGCCAAGAATCTGAATCAAGAAATCTCTTAAGGGTTTAGTGAGCTCCGTACCTTGGTTCTAGAATGTAGCAGGTCTTGTATCTCTCTCTCAGGACTCGATCTCGCAGCAACCCGCAAGGGTGACTGGAAACACCGGAGCTGGATTTCTCGGCAGGGGAAAAGACAGCGTCTCTCTCAGTGCGTCAAATGGGATGGTCGGCTTCCATCAGCACTCGCATCAGCTGGGCGTCGGGCAAGTAGATAGCCGCTCTGCTCCAAACCACCGTGTGTTTGCTTAAGGCAACGTTGGTATATTTATACCTGAAAGGTGCCGGGTTTGACGTAAGGTTGGACATAAGACGTCACTAAGAACTAACAGTTCTTTCTGGACTCCAGGAGTTCTTGTGCAAATCAAAACAAAAGCAGGGGGAATTCCCGGGCTGCTGGAGGCTTGGTTTGTTCCAAGAACGCGTTGTACTTTCTAGGAGTCTAGGGGAGTAGCCTTGCCGTATTTGGACTGCATGGGCTATTACTAAATATGGATAGGATTCTTATGCCTTTATAAGGATACTATTTATTATAACCACATAAGGGCATAAATCGGGAATATCGAATTAGGGTCCTAGATAGAAACACAACAGGCTAGTGCCTTTGAAGTGCAAGTGTGGTAGGTGACATCTCCCCCCCATTAAGTTAGGATGGCCCATCCTGTCTACACCCAGAGCCTCTATTGTGATACTGTCTGGGAGAAATACACTAAGGCTAACTGCCAACTATACTCAGCCATTTGACCCAGGATCCAGGCCTAAATGGTCAAGACAAGAAAATGCCTACTTTCTAAAAGAAGTATTTTGAGAATTGTGACTTAAAATCCAACTTTACCATTAAAGAGGGGTTTAAATTATAATTTCTCAGACACCAAACATAATATTCCCACCTGCTCCCACACACATGTTCTCACTTATTAAATGTATTAAGGTAACCCAATGTTATACTATGAGAGAGGTTGGCCTCACAATAGTGAAAATCAAATGTGAGAGTTTTTCACTACCAGGACATGTAAAACTTAAAAGTACATGTCTAACTTTTTAAATAGTTTACAGAAACAGGGAGCAACCCCACTTCCCAAGAGAATGGGTAACACAGGAAAACAGAAATTTGTAAATCTCTTGGGGTAACCAAAAGGTTCACAGCTAATATCAATATCATATGACACCCAATGGTGAATGAGCTAAAGGCACACAATCCTTACATACACCATGTAAGAAAAGGGACCCTAATCGGCAATTATAATACACACAAATATTACTACCAAAATTGTAAACAAAATATATATATTTTTATTAAAAACAAGATTACGTTCCACAAAAATCATAAATTAATCCAATTCACAACAATGCATTAAAAATTACAATATCATACAAATATAATTAATGAGAGACAAAGAAGGAAGTGCAAACTATTAGTCACATCATCTTAAAGTTGTTCCACATGGAATTCATTCCTTTCGTTTGTTCAAATGACCATCAACAATATAATCTATTGGGCATGAACAAGTTCCTTTGGATACAGTAATATATATAGACACAAATGTATATTTGTATGATATTGTGATTTTTAATGCATTGTTGTGAATTGGATTAATTTATGATTTTTGTGGAACGTAATCTTGTTTTTAATAAAAATATATATATTTTGTTTACAATTTTGGTAGTAATATTTGTGTGTATTATAATTGCAGATTAGGGTCTGTTTTCTTAAATTGTGTATGTAAGGACTGTGTGCCTTTAGCTCATTCAGCACTGGGTGTCATATGATATTGATATTAGCTGTGAACCTTTTGGTTACCCCAAGAGATTTCCAAACTTTTGACAGATAAGCAACATAGCGACAGCTTCCCTTCATCAAGGGGCTTAATTGATATGGGCACCCCGACACAAATCCGACCATGTGCATGTTGCTTCGAGCTTCCCACTGGGAGTGAAAGAGGTATACAAAGTTTACCCATAAGCAGATCGTGACAGTACCCGTTTAACAGGTAACCTGCGAGTTTCATGCTGATCGTCTTTAGCACAGAATACCTATAATGGTGTTAGTTACTATGTCTGGTATGTCGTAAGTCTACAGTTTCTTACTGTTATGCCATCCTCGAGGCGTACTTTTTGATGTTGTCGAGCATGACTAATAGTTGGTTTCTCTTTGGTTGGAATTCTAGGGAGGGGACTTTGGTTTTCTTCCATCAATCCTTTTATAACCCAGAACCTAGGCTGGGATATCTCTGGCAAGCTCTTGGATATGTTATTTCAATGTCATTGACATGAATCCTTGGGTTTTGTTGTTTGTTTGTTCACCTTTCACCATGGAGGCTATTATAGCAGATACCCTCTGTGACCCAATACAGCCCTTCCCAGGTATAGCAGATGCAATATGTGGCGGTTTAGAGGCTTTACCTGTGTTGTCTTATCCATCACGTGTTTATACATCTTTTTCCATTTGCTCACTACTCTGTTACTCTTGTATGACCAAGTAGAGGTTCCCAGCACACTTGGTTATTGGACGGTCTCCAAGTGGTAATTGCATTATTGTTCTGGGACTACGAACCAGAACCGTGACCCCGAGTTGCTAGGCATCCGTCTGCTGTTTTATCACCAGACTTATAACTAAATGCCACCGTATACATTGCTTTTATAATTATTTCACTGGTGATGTGCTTTGGTGTTTAGACAACGGAGATCTCGGAAAGCATGTAGGTGATGTCTGCATCGTAATTTAAGCATCTTCACAAACGTAGCTGATCGCTAAATACAAATGTTTTAGTAGAAGAACCAATATAAAGACTGCTAAGCACATCTTTTGTCAGGGGATGGAGTTATTGTTTGTGATGGGAAAAAGCATATGCAGTCGTTCACTTTTAGAATGGGGCAGCTATACTATCAGCTGAAGTTTGAAATGAGCTTCCCTTTCCGGTCCTGGACGTTTTGACCAAAACTAGAACTTCTGTAACTCCCTTATGGTGGGGAAATATATCACAAACATCACGTGGTGTGCCTGTTATAGTTTAGTAGTATAATACTTAAGTTCTATCTAAACAGTTTTGGAAATTTAATTATCGTTTATGACCCCATAGAAGCTGTAACAGCCTGAATCCCCCCAATACACCTTTTTAGATTTAGCATTATCCACTTTAGCCAATGCACAAGCCTATGGGTTCTTCATCACATGTTTTTCTTTTAGATCCTGGAGTCTTCTTGTCCGGTCTTTCGATATCAAGAATCATATCAGTTATCAAATAGTTTCTTTGTTTTCCTGCCAATCACATTCCTAATAGCTTTATTCTACATTTCTTAGAAAAAGAAATAATGCGTGGTAGTCTTAAAGTGCGGCTTATATTTGAGAAAACTGCTCGCCTTGTAGTGCTATTTGCTTGTAATGTCTCACAGTCACTCTTATTTCCAACAACTGCGTACTCCTAATCATAACTCTTGGGGAATGGTAGAAGTTGGGGTTCGACACACAGGTGTGACTAGCATCAAGGCTTGCCTCTTCAGCTCCTTTTGACAAATCCTTTTCTACAGGGCTGCCTTCCACAAGCTACATCATGGCCATGATCTAATCTTGATGCACCTGCTCATTGAGAATGATGACTAATCCCCACCTAAAAAGCTGACAGACAAATTTGACTCTTCGCTGTTAGCATGTAGGCACTTCACTTCAAAACCTAAACTTATTGACACAAACTTTATAAACGTTGTACTGCCACCAGCAGTTTTTATTAGGCCCCAAGATTACCAATTAAAGGCTGGACATCTATAAAGATATAGTCTATGTGGCATCGTACCATGTGGTTTTCCAAGTTGTTTTAAAAAATATTGTTTGACACCAGCAATGGTCCTTTAAGGAGTTAACATCACTCTGTGCCTTAGATTGAAACCATTTAGCTGGCACACAGGACTACTTTGTCTGTTGGCCTTGCTAACACTAGGTAGTTGAACCCTGCCTTGAAGAGATGTGTAGAGGAGGGATGATTTCAAGAGGATGGTTTAAATGACTTTTAATGAAAGTGAATGACACTTCCAGTGTTGTATGTTGGGGAAAATGAGGAAACTGTGCTAAAACTAATTAACACAAGAAATGTGTCTGTGAGGGGAGAGACATGCCCAACATACCTTAAGTCAAATGTGGTAGTTTGTGATATGAGTTCTGCTTGATATCATTCAAGGATTCGATTAAGATTCGTCACTGCAAAGTATGATCCAGGCACCACTTTGTGTGGTATCATGTTAAAATTTTCTAATTCACCAATATCTATAACAGAGCACAGAGATGGGAGTTAAGATAGTTTATTTCTAGGGGAGAGGAGTTGGCCTAACAGCTAGTCGACCTCGAATCTGGGGAACTGGATAAGAGTCTCAGTAATGACGCTGAACAACCTGTGATTCTGGGCAAATAACTTGATCTCCCTGTGCCTAACAAAAATGACTACAAATAAATGTGTCCTCATGTAACACAACTGGTGCTATGTGAAGCACTTTGATACCCGATTTGGGTCACGTTCACGCTATATAAAACTGTAAAAAATAAAAATATATAATAAAAACAAAATATTCAGTGTAATTATTTTTTCATCTTTTTCTATTTGGTACTTCCAGTTGGTTTAGGTTATAATAATATGTTTCTAAGTATTTTGTGTTTTCCATTGTTTTTAATACACGGAATAAACCAATGATGACAGTTGGGGTTATCTCTATATTTTGTTTTAAAAAAGACAAGAAATGAAATGGATAACTTAACTTTAAGTGGAAGCTGAACCACTTAAACTTGATGAGAGGCTAAAGTGCTTTCTTTTTTTTATTTCTTCCTAGATGCAAAACATAGTGTGATGTATGAATGTGGGATTTCTATAGCTCAAACCTAGCAAAAAGGCAAGGGATGTCTGGACAGGGTGAAACTATAAAGTCAATGAGTGATAGGAGAAGAAGGTTGGTTTTTGGATGGATAATACATTCTGATGTTGTTTCCTTTAAATGTGATGTGTCTTCAACTCTTTCCTAAATTGGAGCAGTGTTAGGGAGGCCTAGATGGATATATGGATGTTGTTCTAGATCCTGGGTGCACAGATGGGAAAAGGCCTGCTGTCTTGTGTTTTTTTCTTTTTATATATATACTTTGCCTGCAGTATGATGACGTCCTGGCTGCAGGTGTGCCAAGAACCGAGTGAGTGAGCTTGTCTGCTAAACAAGTAGGGGTGCTGGTTGTGATGTCTTTGTAAATGACACAGCCGGTTTTGAAGGTGATGTTGGGAGGCACGGGGAGTCAATGCAGTTCCATTAGGATGGGGTGACTTGTATTGTATTGTTGCTTTTTATATAGCGCTTATTACCCCTGTATGGGGCACTGAAGCATTTGTCTCCATAGGTTGAAGGCTACAGCGTGTAGGGCGAGTTGTTGTTTTGATCGTGCGTGGGGGTGTTTCAGTGTTGTGAGTGATAGTTAAAACCATTTGCTTTGCTATACAATACCATTAGCAAAGCAAATTGCTTTAACTTAATCAAAGGACAGACCTACTGCATTTTCAATGCTTGTTATCAATGGGTGGCAACATAAGGTGTGATAGGGAAGGGGCAGGGGAGGGTTTCTCTTGTGCGTTGTCCCTGTGCACTTGAGGGTTCTATCAGTTTATCTTGTTGTTTACCTGTGCACTTGAGGGTTCTGTCAGTTTGCCTTGTTGTTTACGTAATCCAAAGGTAGTAGGATGCAAGGCAAGAGGGAAGGAGGTACTCCAGATGGTACAGAAGGACGTAGGCCCAGCTTGCATCAGTGGATTTCTTCAGGGGGAGCATAGCGACACAGGGATTTCTAATTAGGCCGGGTAGTGGTATACGTTCGGTTTATCAATACTGGAACCAGCAAGGGAAGAGAGCAGGTTGAGGCTGGAGTATGCAATTAACGGTAGGGGTAAAAGCGCTCTGAAAGACAGGAAGGCAAGTTAGTCTGATATGAAGAGGCAGAGTGCGTACCACATAGGTTTGAGGGCAGTGCCTTACCACTGAGGGTGTAAAAGAAACAATTGATGGACGGAATGCTGGACAATGCAAACATTCACCCCCAGTCACAAGGATATGGGTTTAATGCATCATTCATTTGCTCACCACACCACCCCAGTTTGGACCCAGCCATATGCAAATCAGTCTTGACCCTGCTCCTTGTAAGAACAGTCCAGTCCAAACTGCCAAGCAAGGTCCTCCCTGGACCGGAAACAAGCATCCGGGGACTGGTTTCAGGGCATCACCCTTCATCAGCCAGGCTAGCTTGAATCCAGTGGTGTAGTGAGCACGGGACCCACGTCTGGGCATACCCTTCCCACTTACAAAAGAAACAATTGATGGACGATGCAAACATTCACCCCCAGTCACAAGGATCTCTCCGTGCCACTGGAGTCAAGCTATCCTAACTGATGAGGGCTGAAAGTCCGAAACTGGTCCTAAGATGCTTGTTTCCAGTCCAGGGAGCAACTGGCCTGGCAGTTCGGGCTGGACTGTTCCTATTGGGCGCAGGGTCAAGACTGACTTGCATATGGCTTGGTCCAAACTGGAATGGCATGGTGAGCAAAAAACAAGGGAATTGGGCCCAGATCTCTGTACTGGGGTGAATGTATGGCATTGTTCTGCATTCTGTCCTTCAATTGTTCTTTTTGCATTTGTCACCCCGACTGGGACGGGTATACCCAGACGTGGGTCCCATGCTCTCCACACCACTGGAGTCAAGCTATCCTGGCTGATGTGGGCTGAAAGCCCGAAACCGGTCCTAGGATGCTCGTTTCAAGTCCAGGGAGGACCAGGCCTGGCAGTTTGGGCTGGACTGTTCCCATTGGGAGCAGGGTCAAGACTGCTTTGCATATGGCTTGGTCCAAACTGGAATGGCACAGTGAGCAAAAAAACAAGGGATTTAGGCCCATATCTCTGTACTGGGCTGAATGTATGACATTGTTCTGCATTCTGTCCATTAATTGTTCTTTTTGCATTCACCACTGAGGGTGACACAGCTGGGTTAGGGGGTATCTATGGTAAGGGCTGGTGAAGGGTATGGCATGGCCCTTTGCCTTTCTCAGAGCAGGGCTGCCAGCAAGTAGAGTGGGGAATGTGGTTTATGAAGTGTGGCATGGAGTAGGGAGAACGGGTGGTTTCAGATTCAGTGGGGCTGAGGCTTTTGGTCTATGGTAATAGAGTGTACAGGCAATGATTACTGTTGAAGTATTGGGAGCAGTTGCAAGAAGTTGAGTTATTAGTTGTAAAGAATGTGGGTCCTTCACATGTAATAAATCCACAATTGTCTTTTCACTGGGCACCAAGTACCCCAGTGTAGCGGTTGACTCTCTCAGGGTAGCGAAACAGAGCAGTACAAGGATAATCAGGGGAGGTGGTGTGGGCTAGTAATCTCGGCTTGTGGGTACACAACATCTCTCAATAAATCATTTTCCAGTCAATGTTTTTACTTTTAAAAGGAAAGTACTTGTATTACAAACACACCAAGAAATACTATGCATTCATTTACAAATATATGCATTCAGGTAGATGGAAATACCTTTAGTGACACCCTCTTATCGCATTATGCCCATAGTAGATGTTGCACCCTATAACCATAACACCCCAACCTACACTAAAAGCAACATCACAATACAAGGGGGGACATTTTAAATAAGGGTGTTAAGTCTCAATGGAGTAACCAGTAATGCTGCTTGACCCGGGTAATAATAGCAGTACAATAAGAAATTGGTCACAAATAGCAATAGGAAATTTCAAAGTAAACACAGAAAATTCTTTAAATTATAGCATTCACAAGGACATATTCATACGTCTGCAATAGATGCAATTTATTCTCAAAAAATCAAAATCAATTGTTAAAGACATCACAATTGTCTATCCATTTAGAAGAATGGTGCTCAGGTTGAACGGAGGGTGAAAGTAAAGAGTGCGTTTGTGAGGGTTGAAAGAAAAGGAAAGGTAATGTGCCATATATATATTATGTATACATATTAGAAACCTGTCCGGCCAGAAAAGGCCACTCGTTACAACCAAAACATAGCAATCTGTAAGCGCTGAAAACAAATCTCGGACGTTTATGCTTGTTAATGGAACCTTAGCAGTCCTTCTTGACGCTGACGGCGAAAGGAGATTGATCTTGTCGCCATAAGTTCACACTAGGTTTTCGTCCTAGAGATTGTGGGATCGTCCGGCCTATTTTCCTATGTGTATTTTGATGGTCGGGTGACTAACTGCATCTGCCTCAACTACCGATTTAGCCACAAGTTTCAATTTCCAGTCCTTTGGACGGCCTGCGCCAAGGTGATTAATTGCACCTTTTCCCATGTTCCAAGAGCTTTTAAGAGCACTCCAACCTCTCGATCCAGCCCGAGTTCCCTTGCTTGGATTTGGTGCTCTATTTTTCTGTCCTGATGAGGCTTAAATGAGCTTTCTAAGGAAGTAGATTTATGAAGATTTAGCAACAGTTTAGATGACAAGAAGGCTGGTTGGGATGGCGTTCTCGGTAAAGTAGTGCTGTGGTTACTAACCATCAGTGGGAGATGTGGCGCAAATTATTAGCAGGTAGAGAGAAAGAAATGCGGATGGATGATGTGGATGGGTGGATGAGACAGGTGAATATGTAAAGTTCAAGGAGAATTGCAATTAGCTGAGCTGGTAGACATGTTCGGAGTTGACAGAGGGAGTGTCTGAGACAGTCACTGTTTTCCAGGACCATCGAGCAGGCTCTGGGTGGGGATAGAGTGTTGCTGGTGAGTACATTTTGACAATCTAAGGCAGAGTAAGGACGAGCAAAAGGGGAGGTTGGGATTGAGACTTGTAGAGTATTTTAGTTTTTTCAATAAATGGGATAATGGTGAGGGCACAGTAGTGCTGCATAATATGAAGCACCATTCGTGGAGTTCTAACTGTTAAGAGAGCAAACTGTTTGCTCTCGCCTTTTCGCGTTATGCTGGCTGTAGACTGGATCATGAAGATTTCCACAGCAAGGAGAAGAAATGGGATTCAGTAGATACCTTGGATGCAGCTCGATGACCTAAACTTTGCAGATGACCTGGACCCACTCTCCCATACCCATCTGCAAATGCAAGAGAAGACCAACAATGTGGCAGCCACGTCAGCACAACTTGGTCTCAACATCCACAGGAGAAAAACTAAGATCCTGAAGGCTAACAAAGCTAGCACACCTGCAGTCACTTTTGCAGATGATGCACTAGAAGAGGTTGAGGCCCTCACCTACATTGGCAGTGTCATATACAAGCAGGGCTGCACGGACGCCAACATCAAGGCAACAATAGGCAACGCAAGGACTGCCTTCATTCAGCTAACATAGGTCTGGAGCTCCAAGGACTTAATGCTGAAAATCAAGTTTAAGCTTTTCAACACCAGCGTAAAATCAGTCCTTCTGTATAGAGCAAAAACATGGAGGACAACAGTGACCACCTCCAACAAAGTCTAGACTTTCATGAACACCTGTCTGAGGAAAATCCTTCAAATCTGCTGACCAAACACCACCAGCAACAACAACCTATAGCAGCAGACTTTCCAACTTCCTGCTCATGAAGTAATCATGAAAAGACGCTGGGCTAGATAGGTCACACCCTCAGCAAGCCAGGATCAAATACTACCAAGCAAGCCCTGACCTGGAACACTCAAGGGAAAAGGAAAAGAAGAAGGCCAAGAAACACCTTAAGTAACATTGAAATAAAAGCCCAGGACTGAGATGGCTGGAGAGTCCTGGTTGATGGCCTATACCACAGGAGGAGTAGTAGGCATAAGTAAGCAACTAACTATTAGGAGGTGTTCGAGTAAGGGAGAGTTATGTGGTTTTCTTGAAAACCAATATGAAAGGCATTTCTTTGAGAAGGCAGCAACAACAGAAGCCAGCAGGTTGCTATCTATGGAGGTGCATATGAAAGGTATTGAACTGCTGACTTTTTTTTTTGCAGAGTTTTAAATAGCGCAAACTTGACCCGAATCGGGTATCGGAGCGCTTTACATAGCTCCAGTTACGTTACATGGAGAGATTAAGTGATTTGCCCAGAATCACAGGATGTTCAGCGTCATTGCTGAGACTCGAACCCAGTTACCCAGATTCGAGGACGGCCGCCCTAGCCGTTAGGCCAACTCCTTTCCCTGCTGGTATTAGGGTTCTGCTGGTATTAGGGTTAGGTAGGCTGAGTGTTTAATTAGTGCAATTGATCAGTGGCAGCTGGCACGGATTGGGGGTGGAGGAGGGGTAAATAATAATACAAATACAAATAAACGTACCTCCTCGCCCCATCTCTCCTCCATCAGCTCTCCATGTCTAGCCAGAATAGGATGCACCCAGGCTCCCCTAAGCCAATCACAACACTGCAATTGTCTGAGCACCATATTTCGGCGCTCAGACGGGGATGGGAGCCAGGGCATGTTCTCCACCCAGGCTGTAATACAGCCTGGGTGGAGAACATGCAAAGAGTGCATGACTGTTTGGCCGCCCCAAGACAGCCGGCCAAACATTCATGAGCACTTACAGAGTGCCTACCACTCCCCCCCTGCTCTTTGGGCAGAGCAGCCCACCCCGCAAAGCTGCTGCAGCAGGAAAGAATAAACTGATAATAACATTGAGTTATTATCAATTTATTTTTTCTTTATTTACACTGCCAAAAAGCAGTGGAGCCGCCACTGCAATTGAAGGTTTTTCTAGATGCCTCCCCCCCCAATCTACTTCGTGCACATTGCATGCAGAGATGGACGGCAAGGGGATACTCTGGCAGAGTTGTGATCAAGTCATAGACATCTGAGTATAAAAGAGATATGGGTAGATAAAAGGTGAGCACAGGAGAGGTGTTTGAGGGTTTCACCTTCCATTTCCCTATTGAAATGGGCGATAGAAGGGGCTTTCTGGATGTATTGATGATACATCTGAAGGAGGGGTGATTGTTTCAGTGAATTTGTGATTCTCTGATGAAATGAAAAGATATATTTAATGGAGATGGCATCCAGTGAGCAATTATATGAGTAGAGGGTTTGAGGCTGGTGCTCAGTTGGCATGGAAGAAAAAGTTGAAGCCTCATGCAGCTGATAAGGCTAGCACACAGGTAAGCCGTGAACTGACCGAGTTATATGGAAGGGGGTATTGAAAATATCAGGTAGAAGAACGTTAAATAGGAGAAATGTCTGGACTTTAGAAGGAATGGGTGCACTCATCTCTGCCAGGAAGAGGTCATTACCTTCTAGAGTTGGGAATCACTGTTAAGCCGATGGTTCTGAAAATTTGGTGGGTTAGGGATAAAATGGCGACAGAAAGCATTGAGGGGCACGAAGAGTAGGAATGGGTCAGAGGGGTTTTCCTGGGTGGTAGTGTTTTTTGTTTTTTTTACAGGTATGAGGTGTTACAGGTGGACTGGGTGGAATCCTGAGCATACGAGATAACCAGTGGTGGGCGTGGGGCAAGGGTGTATTGTGTTGAGCTGTGACGCTCAGTGAATTTATGAATTACCAAAAGTAAAAGGCAATAGGCTGGAAAGCAGTTTAAGGAGACTGCGAACAATTTAAGGAATGCTGACTGGGTGGTATTCGGTGCCGCATGCTTTAAGTTTTATGGGATAGATAGTCGTTCTCTTGTATTATTGTGGCTTTTGGCTTGGTCTGCGAGGCGTTGCCGAGGTATGAAATTTGTTAGCGCAGGCCTGTGTCATTAAAATAGTCATTTACACATTGTAACAATTAATGTCCCGCCTTAAGGGCTAAGACTTCGTTTATGAGTGTAGGATGGCAGTCAGGTAATAAGTAACAGCCGGTAAATATGAATTTCCACGAGATTCCTGGGATACCGTCGGATTCTAAGTTTTCTTCATAACACTGAGGAAATACATGTGTGATTTGTGCTTTCTACTCTGAATTCCACGTGCTTTTTTTACCCGGCATTTTCCACCCAGTACATTTGGGCAGGTTTGAAGTGACAAAATGTACTGAGACAAAATTGTGAGGGGTGTAATAATGGCTAATATTCTTGGAATCCCGATTTCTGCCCAAAATGGGGCTTGTGCATGGATTAGCATTTTACAGCTCACCCGTTGTCAAGGCCTCTGTGTTGTAATTTACCATTGCTTACTGTAAGATATTTGATATTGGTAGACAGCTGTTTATTTTTCGTTGAAGGCTCACGTCAAGAAGTGTTTCAATATTCGGATATATTTGAGACCAGGATACACAGAGGCAAAAACCATGCATTTGCTGCCACTGGGGTACTTGTTAGAAGGGCAAACAAATAAAATGGTTTTCCAAGCACGACTCTTCACTAGAGTTTCTCAAAACGCATTATAAAAAAAAAAAAAGAAGTCCAAGCAAGAAACGCGTCAGTGTAATTTTAAAGTTAAATAGTGGTTTCTGCTTATTCAATTAAATATAACGTCTGCTAAAATTACAGTTGCGCGCCCATTCATTTTCTGCCTTCTGCAGCAAAATGTTGAAATTCAGTGATGCGCTCTACCTTGGGGGTTCGAGTAACGAAAAATAGACGTCACAGGCGCGTCTGTTATTAAAGTTTAAATCTAATTTCCCGGCATTTTCCACCCAGTACATTTGGGCAGGTTTGAAGTGACAAAATGTACTGAGACAAAATTGTGAGGGGTGTAATAATGGCTAATATTCTTGGAATCCCGATTTCTGCCCAAAATGGGGCTTGTGCATGGATTAGCATTTTACAGCTCACCCGTTGTCAAGGCCTCTGTGTTGTAATTTACCATTGCTTACTGTAAGATATTTGATATTGGTAGACAGCTGTTTATTTTTCGTTGAAGGCTCACGTCAAGAAGTGTTTCAATATTCGGATATATTTGAGACCAGGATACACAGAGGCAAAAACCATGCATTTGCTGCCACTGGGGTACTTGTTAGAAGGGCAAACAAATAAAATGGTTTTCCAAGCACGACTCTTCACTAGAGTTTCTCAAAACGCATTATAAAAAAAAAAAAAGAAGTCCAAGCAAGAAACGCGTCAGTGTAATTTTAAAGTTAAATAGTGGTTTCTGCTTATTCAATTAAATATAACGTCTGCTAAAATTACAGTTGCGCGCCCATTCATTTTCTGCCTTCTGCAGCAAAATGTTGAAATTCAGTGATGCGCTCTACCTTGGGGGTTCGAGTAACGAAAAATAGACGTCACAGGCGCGTCTGTTATTAAAGTTTAAATCTAATTTCCCTGCGCAGATACTCTCTTTATCGAGCTCTTTGTCAGTTACGTCTCGCCAGCAACTGCAGCTTCATTACCGAGGTTCATACACATTCTTATTTAAGTACGATTTTATAAATACCTTTCTTGTTTCGAAATACAGTGTTTTTCTGCTGCATAACCACACTTTAAAAACGAGTTGGCTATTCATGTAAGAAGAGAAAAATACTCTGTACTGACATCTATATTTTTATCCACAGTATATTTATTTTGTCTGTTTATGGCATATGTTTCGCTTTGACACATCTGTGTTCCAGACAGAGGATTCCAATAATTGACTACACTAATCCTGCTCCTGAAGAGCAACCGGTGTGCAGTCTTAACTTAGAAAAATACATTTGCAAAGTTCATTTTTCCTCCAGTTTCTCTTTTATGAAAATACAATTCTGCTGATTTAGAACACAATTGCTCACAGCCTCATTGAGCCCGTGAACGACTTCCAGCTCACGGTCGGACATTCTTACATCTCATCAGTTACTATTTGTACAGCCACAGTACTGAGCCAAACACCCTCCATGACTCTTCACCTCGCCCCCAAAAATCAAATCATTCGTGTACCTCGTGGAAGAGTAATCATGTTTTCAACTTCAGTATTTTCAAATCCACCTAGCGTTTAATAATCAAGCACCAGGAAAGCGTATGGGTCTCACCTTTAAAAACAAGTGACCTATTGGCTTGGCCAATGCTTGTATTTCTTGCTATCGATAATGCACAAACCTAGTTCAAGAGTAATGGGGGCTGAATAAGGGAGATGGCTGTCATTTAGATACAATTATAGAGAGAAGGTCAAGGGTAGGCTTTCAGGTCATACGGCCATTGGGTAGACAACTTTCTTTTAATCGTAGGACAGCTAGTGCTGATCTGATGTTGACAGGGATGCTATTCCGAATCCTGCAAGCATGAACTGATAAGGCCTGTATTCTGTTTTTCTCCCTTCTTGCAATGTTTTCTCCCCAATATGGCAATAGCCAATTTATGGTCAAGTGTTCTCCCAGACATGGACGGTTTGCTTGTCAAGCAGAATGCGATCTGGTCTTGTGGTGCAGGGCTTTTTAAGTGATGCAGGTCATGTTGAAGACAATTCATGTTGGAAGGAGGTACCAGTGTACATGTTTTAGCATGGGGGTGATGTCGTTGAATCATTTCAAGCTTCAGATGTGCCACTGTACCTCTAGAATACCTTTCAGGGGTGTAGGTACCTTTAAATGGTGTCAGGATGGTATTAGAGAGACTGACAAGCGGGATGTTGCCTCCATCCACATGGCCAGGAGAAACGGCTCCACTTTCTTCAAGAGGAAGACTTGGAACCCAGCTATATTTGTCTTTGTTGCAATAAGTTGCTTTAATGTAATATCTGTGTTAGGGTGAATCCCAGAGATTGTGCATGGTCTGTAAACTTGAGGATGAAGCAGGGGTGTTTAAGCTGGAGATCCAGGCTTAAACCTGAGGTTGTTTGGGGCTTTTGAAGAACAGGAGGAATTCGGTCTTTGTGAGCTTTAGCTTCAAGAATTTAGTTGACATCTAAGATTGGGTGAGACCGTGGAAGTATTTGAGTCTCTGTATGTCATTGGGTGAGGATATATTTAGGTGGTGTTGGTTTTCTCTTCGTAGCTTTCATCCTCCAACAGTCAGTGTCAAAATACATAACCCAGAAAAAGGAAGGCTTTTTGTATTTTCTTTCTTGAATTTTTATTTGCGTTTGTTCGTTAGACAGAAACAAATGAAACTGTAGAGCTTCTCAATGAAGCCATTTCCGGTCCTCCTAATTAAGAAGCTTTACATTTAAACTAATGCACAGGTGAGGTACGAAGATAATGGCAAGATGATGCCAAAATCCAAGATAAAATCAAGAGTGAAAGAACATTACCGGCTGCCTCCTTCCTTTTTGATGTTTAATTAATGACCTCACAAAAACATCTGGACACCCCAATAATACAAAAGACCAAAGTGTAGATTTTGTTGTGAGAAGAAGACTCTGTCCTCCTTAGAGGTACTCCAAATGCCATGCATCATCTGCAATGGCAAACAGAAAAGTACTGGAGAGAGAATAAACTCAAGAGCAATAAAGAAAAAAAAACAAGATCATGGTGAGAGTATTCCTGAATAAAAGACCAAAACTTAAAAAATTCATCAATGAAGGGGAAACAATAGCAAGGGACAGACATGTCACATATGTTGGGACACCCTCCATGACATCTACTTGCAAAATGCATATAAATAGGATATCTAGGTAGGCTGAAGTACTCTAATTTCCATTTTACCCACTGTTTTGGTGCTAGCAGCTTATTTTACATCCAGTCTACAACTCATGCAAAAATAAATGTGGCCATTACATATGATAAGATCATGAATAAAAAAAGCAGGGATTCTGGTTCACAAAAAGAGGAGGGTGGCAATCTCTGTCTCAATTCCCACAGCTAACACCAAAGGCAGCGCTGAAAGCCACATATTCCTATGTTCTGGTGGAACTTGTACGCTGGAAAAGAGCAATGTGTGCAATACATTCGAGTGTGGCCCCATCTACTCTACGCAATTGACCTGTGTTAGGAGAAGTTAATTGAGCCAACCAAAAAAACTGTAAAGAAAGCCTGGATGGTGCATAAAGCAAGTAGCTTGAACCTACATTTCTTGATGCTTCTCTCCCGCAGTTTTCTCAGATCAGACAGGGGATAAATTAACTGCTTGATGAGAATACTCGCTCAGCCACCGATAATTATCTGAGAGTTTAGAAACATTGAGAAGATGACCATGGGGTGAGGCCTTTGACCCGAATCCACAGCAGCAACCCTACTTCACCACTTTGCAGGGAAAGTAAGAGGATGGAAATTTTTTCCTTAACCAGAATCACCCTGCTGGTTACTCATGAACAAAGAAACAAAGGAACAGCTAGAATGAGGCCAAAAGAGCAGAATTTAGCTGTGATGGCAATGTGATTAAAAATACTGAACACCTTGGAACCTATTCACAAAGGAAAATTCCATGAGGAGATATCTGCACACAGAAACTTACACCTACATCCAGGCGGAGATTTCAGAACAAATGTTACTCTTCAATTCCATGTGGAGATGTCCACATAAGTTTAAATTAACACGTTTCTACCCATTTTTAATGATAGGATCCTCTGAACCCACAGTTGAGAACTCTGAATGAAAGGGAAAGGGAAATACCAGTCGTCTATCTCTAACTTCATATAACTCACATACACAAGTTTAAAAATGAGAAATACCATCCTAGCCTAGGAACACCTCACTCACAGGATGCAACAAACCAGCTCTACAATATGAAGTGCATCTTACCTTCCTTAAGAGAAAGAGGAAATTTACTTAGGAGACAGACGTTGTTGGTACCTATATTTTATAATAAGTAAAGGTAGCTGCTTACCTGTTAATCCATTCACACTTGCAGTATCGGGTGTGTTCAGTGTATGTGAATCCTGAGAGCACTATGTGTATTTTATTACTTCTAAAGTATTCTTACTTATTTATATATTTAATTTTTAAGGAATTGTAAATATTTTTATCAGGAAAAAATAATGAACACAAAAGTATCAATTAAAATAAATAAAATCAAAATTGTATAAGAAACTGACATTTTTATTTTAAATACTTTTTTAAAGTACTTGTACAAGAATTACCATTCAAATTAGAAAAATAAATATAAAAAATAATTGTAGTACTTCTATTTAATTAAAAATATATTACCTTTTAACATCTAAGTACATTGTATTAAATTATTCCCTATGTTGTGTTGGGGTTTGGGTTAATGTTATTCCCCTCCTCCACTGATTTCTAAGAGAGTGTGTTGCAGTACCAGTGATTGGCTATGTGTAGCGCCTGAATTATCCCAAGACTTGGTGAAGTAGATTAGAGACTGTTTTCTCAGCAGCACCACTGTAGTATATGCTGATATACTTTTGTGAATTGCAATTTTCATACTCAATTGTGGGTAGGATTTTGATTTGTATATCCCTTCCAAAGCCGGTCCTAAATTTTCCCATCCCCCCTCCCATTTTGTAGCCCATTTTGCCCATTTTTTAACCACGTCTCCAAGCTCCTCCAATATCCCCTACCACTTGTGCCGTGATCCCTCACTCTGCACACAATAGAGACGATAGGTGGATATCATCTGTGAGTGCCGGAAGAAGTACTACTAGAATACTACCTTCCCATACACAAAAATACCCTACCGAATAGGTCCCATTGTCTTTAACTGTCAGAGCATGATCTTCCTTAATGATATACAGAGGAATGCCCAATCACAGGATGGATAGTTGTGATATGCCAACTTATCTCCTTGGGAACCAGATCACCTTTTCTTTTGTGGGAAGCACAAAAAAACGATAAAAGTGAGCCCTACCCAAAAGGAGCACAGACGTAGGACCTAGCACTAGAACCTTGATCAATAGTCTGAAGGCAAAACATAAAAACATTTCCTGTGACTTAAAATCTAACTTTTAAAAGACCTGTCACATACATGAAGAAGCCAAATGATAGCTGCTGCCGTCAACTCGACCAATGAGGAATGCAAGATCCAGGAAGCTACCAGTAAAGGGATCTATCCTCTCTGGCAACATTTTCAATCTGTTTATGGAACCCTTTGAAACTGTATTCAGAGACAACACCAACAAAATGCCAAGTGTATAAAAAATATACAGAGTCATAAGAAAGGGTGTCCAAGAAGTTAAAAGGAACTAAAAGCCTAATCGTGCAGAGAAAAATTGAGGTATTTCTATCTAGAAATCTATTACACCAAATTCACATTGTTGTGGTCTTAATAGCATGAATTGCAGTACAAACCGCTTATCTTTAGATTATTTTGTCTAGTTGCTAGTGTCCATGCCAACTGTACGTCCTGATGTATTTAAATTTGGCATATACAAAACACTGGTTGAGTAATGGATTTCCACTGTCTTGCTAATTTTTAATAGAGATGTGGTGATCATAACTAGATGTTGAGCCATATGAGATAGAAAGTTCTTCCTTTAGCCCAACCATAACTGCCTGAGTGTCTAGCTGTAGTGCATGCCCAAGCCTACTTTACTCTTCTTAGCAGTTAGCTCATCCACTCTATCAATGTCCTCAGTGTGTAATTTATCATAAAATTGAGATGCAGTTCAAGAACAGAATTCCAGAGAAGATATTGCATTGAGGAAAATGTTTCTTGTTCTTTGAAATTCCATAAATATACTACATTGTAGGAGCATTTAAGGCTCCCTGGTATGCAAGGTCTATGCAGCACAATAAGAGTTTCATTCCTATAGAGTCTCAAAAGTGTGGTTTACTCTTATTTTTCTTCTCCCTCATTTGTAGTGATTCGAAGATAGAACAATATTTAGAGTGGGATAGGACCCGAATATACGTGACCCGGGGCTATAAATACAGCGGAAGTGCATTAGAGAGACGACTTTGCACTAGAAAAAGGAGGTATGATAATACTTGGGATGCATAATAATTTTTTTTAAATACTTTGTTACGGAGTGTGTTAGGGACTTTAGCCCGTTTTTTTGCTCTGTTACCCAGGTGGCTATACGAAGCTGAGGAAGCCGAGCAAACAATATCCCCGACTTAGAAAAGCGGGTATTTCAGGAACCACGAGGACGATTGTTTTTTTTTTTTGATAATCAACTTTTATTAGCATTTTAAGAGGAACAAAACAGAAGGAATTCATTGGTTGCAGCTCATACTCTGCGAACACGTTATGAGGAGAGACAACAGTACACCTGAGTGGGGTGGGGGCAGTCCGTTCCGACAGTACATTGTATGCAAAGGTGATTGTTACAGTAGACACTACTGGGTTCACGGTGGAATCAAGTTGTACCATTTCAACCATATCTTAGAGAACAGTTCAGGGGAGCCCCGGGATTTAAATAAGGCCTCCTCTTGGGTCCCACACCAGTCCACCCCCCTCCGCCATCCCCTCACCGTGGGAGGTGTGTCACGCAGCCAGGTACGGGCTATGTCCTGCTTGTCCACAGCTACTGCCGTTCCCAGCAGGTGTTAATCCGCTCTAGTTCCGTTCAGGCCGTCAAAGACCCCCAGCAGCAGTCGCATCGGGTCGTGGGGAACCTCCCAGCCCTGGGCCTGCGTGAGGTCTTGCTCCACCCCTCTCCAGAATCTCTCAAGCCCGGCACACAACCCGACCATGTGGAAAAAAATCGGCAGGCACGTGCCCACATCGCGGGCAGTCCGGGGAGGGTCTCATCCGGGCCCAGAACAGCCGCTCTGGGGTAAGGTGTGTAAATAATAGGTCTGCACGAGCCTCAACTTAGAGGACGTGGTTAAGGTACGCAGGGCCATCAGGGCTTCCCTCCAGTCGGCCTCTTCCAGGGGCCCTACCTATCCCTCCCACCGGGTGCGTAAGTGGTCGAGGGTCCGTTGTTTACAAGGGTGCGGTAAATGCGGGATACCCCCCCTACCCAGGTCACCCATCATCACCTGAGCTTCGAGCGGACTAAACTCGGGAAGGGTGGCAGGCGCGGGAAGATGGACGTGGATGGCATGGCGCAGCTGGAGGTACCTAAAATGTTGGGCATGGGGAAGGGCATGGCTTTTCTGTAGCTCCGCGAAGGCTCGAATATGGTCTCCCACCCAGACATCTCCAAGAACCGACAGCCCGATGAGATCCCAGCGCCGGAACCCGCTGAGGGACGAGACCTCGTGGAGCCAGTTTCCCTGCCAGAGTGGTGTTTGGCGAGTTAGTTTGCGGTCCCATCCCGTGTGTTGGAGGGCGGCGCGCCAGGCCAGTAGGACTGTTCTGGTAACGGTGGCCATGGTGCGCGGAACCGGACAGCCATAGAGGAATGCTTGTATCCGGGGGAAGTCCCTCTCTTCTAGCTCCACCCTGTAAGCTGGGTCGGACCAGCCGCCCGCGTACCAGTCGTTGATGACGATCAGTTTGGAGGCAAGGTAGTAGAGGTAAAGATGGGTCACCCCGAGGCCTCCATCAAAGGGAGGGATACGGGTGTGTGCGAGGGATATCCGCGGACGCCCACCACTCTAGAGGAATCGGGACAGAGTTCCGTCAAGCTCTCGAAACCAGGCGCGGGGAAGGGGGGCGGAGATGTTCTGCAGCACATAAAGGAAGCGGGGCAGGACCATCATTTTGAACTGAGCGCTCCAACCCAGAGGGTTGAGGGGAAGAGATTGCCACTTCTTCAGGTCCGATCTCATACGAGTAACTAGGGGCGTTATGTTCAGCGCCCATTCTAGCTCAGGCAGGAGGGTCACCCAGATTCCCAGGTATTTGACCGAGTGGGGCCTAAGGAGGATGGAGGACTGCCAGTCGAAGCATTCCCGGGAGGGATGGAGTGGAACCAGGGTGGACTTCGCCGCGTTGAACCGAAGGCCAGAGATGTGCTCGAAGTCCATAAGAATCTTCAGGCACCTAGGGCCAGATGTCTCCGGGTCCGCCAAAAGGACGATTGTTAATTTCTCGCCCGATATCTGTACAAGGTACACCTCTGTAGAATTAACAGAAGGTTGAATGTGAGTGTGTGCCTTGGATAATTAGTAGCCCTTACACCGGTTTTATAAAATGCACATTTGATAGATTCTGTCTTACACTTTATCTGTTTAATGGATTCACACAGTGGGTAATGGCTTTCTTTCTTATTTGTTTCCTTCTTACTTTTACCACTTTTGAATTTTCTCATTTTCAGTTTATGATTGAGAGTCACTGACTGCTTCTCCGAGTTTGTAAATATTATATAAATATCTAGGTAAGATGTTGTTTTCTGGTAATATGTTTTTTGGTAATGTGTTTATAACATGTAGGATCTAAGGATGTACAATTAAATGTATATAAAGATAATGTATATAAAAGGAGCACTTTCTGTATATTGTAGGTACCCAGCTCATTACCCCAGCCCTGATGAGGCCTAAGATATTTTTAGGCCGAAACGCATCGACCTTGAGAAGAGAAGCCCTACAAAAAATTAAAGAAATGGTTTAACAAGTATGAGAGTACAAAAAGACTTAGGGAGAAGGACTATAATAACGGTAGTCCAAGGTTGTACTCACCCATGAGAATATGGGGCGATCTCTAGACAGAATGCTGTTATGTATATATGAATAAGCACCTGTAATATTGATTAGGGTAACTTTAAAGCTTTTTTCAAGTACTGATTAATGTACCACTTTTTCAATCTTTTTCTTCAAGAAATATATACATGAAAAAAATAAAATATGAAGTACCACTGGTTGAGTTGGTGACGTTTATTCAAAGCAATTAAAAGTGAGAAATCCTTTTTCGGTAGAAGGTTTAATTAATATTTTCCTTCTCATTTATTGCTGTTTGAAATATTGATTCTGACACATTGTTTTGTATAATTACATGTTTATATATGCCCAGATGCGGTCGGAGTACTAGGGCTACTCCCTTTTGTTTATCATAACAGCTGTATTCCCCTGCTGCAGTATCAAAGGCTCACGTAGCAGACTTCTGGTAAGAACACTGGGAGTAGCCTGGGTTTGACAGTTCTAAAGGGATGGCATGCATACATTTCCCAGCAACCCAAAAGGACAGGAATTGTGGCACATAAAAGGCATATGGTATCATTCTGCCACGACCTACTGTAAAATGACGCTTGACACTGGTCCCCATTGAAAGTCCTTTTTAGGAGAATGCTGAGCCATTACCCTTGGTACTCAATTTGGTCGTCACCCAGAGATAAGCAGTTTCTGTATACACCTTTAGAGCGTTGTAGAAGGATGGAAATCTTCAATTCTGGTTCTGCAATGTCCCTAGAACCACACTAGCTAACTGTGAAGGACTTTTACTGTTGTTTGTGCTAGGAAAGGGCAGTTTGTTAGCGACTATGAGAATAGTTAGGTGTTGGACTTGAATTGGATCTTGCTTTCTGTATTATTTATTTGAACTCAGGGTGCAAATTTACTTCCTGCTACAAAATTAAACTCTTGTGGATTTTCTGACTTACCTTTGGGTTCTCCGATGGAACAGGAACCATTTTATTTATTCTTCAAAGTTTTACTGTGCAGTTCTAACAGGTGGGGATTATTATATTTGACTGTCCTAGTACATACATTAAGCGAGATCTGATAAGAGTGTCTTATACTGCACATCTCTTACTTCAGAGAGTGCCATGTGACCTACAGCCCTCATAGGCTCCTCTCACTCTTTCCACTGCCATTACTAATCTGAATAGCATTGGCTATAGGGTAATAGCGAATTGCAGGCCCAACTTTCGTTCTGAATAATTGCACAGCATAGAGAACAAGTTGCAGATTGACAAAGTCCTTTAGAGGTGCCATCCTGAGTCAACATGGAATCTGGCAATCGCAGGCTCAATGGACAGTGTTGGGACAGAAAACTCCCTCGCATGGTGATGGACGTGTACCCCTGCTCGGAGTGCCTCGGCTGCAACTATGTCTGCATCACTGTTGCAGATCTTTGTTGTAATGGGCGGACCGGGATAATGCGATTGTGCCATGATATAGGCCTGTTTCACAGATCCTGGTCTTGTTGGACTGGAGGGATACCCAAACCACTACCCCCATAGTGGTGAAAGCTACAGCCTTGGCCAGAAGTTAAGGAACACATGTTTCTGTGGTGGAAGCATACTGTTTAGTGATTAGTAGATGTGAACTGGGCTTTTTATCAGTGTTACTGAAGTGAGGTCTACAGGCTCACTCATGTAAAGTTTCACTGCTCTGTGCTTAACTCACTGTTGGCCCAAATCAAGTTAGTATGTAGCGCTTTGCAGTGTGTGTATTGTATGCAACTGCTGGATGTATGTGTGTCTGTGGGTGGTACAATACATGGAATATTCTGGGTTCCATTTTGGAAGACCAATGGCTGGCTGAAGGTAGAGGATCCCAGGGGCAGATTTATGGATTTCTGCCTTCCTGTGAGCAGGGTAGGATGCACACTGAAGGAAGGAGAGATAGGTTCTTTGATTAAGAGAAAGGTCACTGGAAGGGGGCCTGGGCACATCTCAGGAAAGAGAATCATAAAGAGTAGGGCTGGGGCTCTGGGGTAAACCTTTGATACACATTACTGTGGCTGACATCCAGATGTGAACCTCTATTTACTCCCATGGCCTGTATTGTGGAGCTATCACATTTGGAGTCACTCCTGCTGTGACAGACTGCTTTTTAGAGGAAGCGCAGGGCAGAGGAGTGGGCACTTGAAAATGTAGCAGACCCCGAACACAAACTTCAGAGTCACAGACCCTAAATTACATTTTCGGTAAGGGGTTACCTGCATTCGCTTTGGCGCCTTCTCCTCTAGGCTGCAGTAGGCGCGCAGCGCTTTTAAATTTTAAAAATTACTCGTTTTTGCATATGTGTGTAAAAGTGATTTCTCACCTGTTTTTTAAACATCGCTGTTGTGCCCACATACTCGCACGATAATTGTGCCCCCCACCGCTTGCAGAGCGGAGTGCTATCACCGGCATCATTGTGGTCAGGAAGTTGGGCCGCCATATTGGGGCTGCTGCCTTGCAGCGCGCCACCTGACTCAGCGCTCTTGTTCTCCGTGTGGAGAACGAGGAGGCTGTACTTAAGGCGAGCTGGTGGGAGCTGCTCGACCTTTTCGGTAAGGGGTTACCTGCATTCGCTTTGGCGCCTTCTCCTCTAGGCTGCAGTAGGCGGGCAGCGCTTTTAAATTAAAAAAATTACTCGTTTTTGCATATGTGTGTAAAAGTGATTTCTCACCTGTTTTTTAAACATCGCTGTTGTGCCCACATACTCGCACGATAATTGTGCCCCCCACCGCTTGCAGAGCGGAGTGCTATCACCGGCATCATTGTGGTCAGGAAGTTGGGCCGCCATATTGGGGCTGCTGCCTTGCAGCGCGCCACCTGACTCAGCGCTCTAGTTCTCCGTGTGTAGAACGAGGAGGCTGTACTTAAAGCTCGCTCCCCCCGCGCAGCTGAGACGCGCAGCGGTGGCGCCTGACTCGCGCCTGAGTCAAGCCAGAGTCCTGCCCGTCTGCGCCCGTCAGCGTCTCGGCGGCGTTCCGGTCGGCGGGTGGGGCTTTGCTATTCTAGCATGTGCAAAGTGGGTGCTCCTACTTTGCGCTACACGTTTGAGGAGCTGTGCTCTCTAAATCATCGGGAGAGCCGCTGTTGCTCTGTCTTCCCTGGGCGCCACAGAGGTAAGTCTCGCTGCCCTTGCTGTGGCAGGCGTCCCAACCGCTCGCTGACATCTGCCCCCATTAGTAACACAGCTGGCGCAGAGTATTCCTGCATGCTGTTAAACACCAGATCGGCGTGCAGTCATGCGCCAGACATCTATGAGCTTCTCGATACAGAGAAGCCACTCTGTTTAATGTTGACCGAGACTTGGTGGGGAGAGTCCTCCAACCCTGACGTGGCGATGGCAATCCCGCCTGATTATAACATCTTCAGGAAGGATAGAGCTAAGGGAAGGGCGGAGGGGTCGCACTGGTGGTGAAGAAGGGCACGATGTGTACCGTCTTGCCTGCGGAGGACATCCGCGGCTCGGAATCGCTTGCCTTTTCTATCACGCTAGCGCCACACCAATCAGTGAAGGGACTATTGGTCTATCGACCCCCTGGCCCGCCCGGAACGTTCTTTGATGACCTCGACTCGGTTTTGCTGGGACTGGCCCTGAGAGCAGAACACTGTATAGTAGCAGGGGATTTTAACTTTCGGATGGACGATCCGTCTGACCCCGCTGCTATAAAGCTCTCTGAGGCCATGACCCCGCTGGGCCTTATCCCTTATTTGCAGGGGCCGACTCATGTTAAGGGGCATACTCTAGACCAGGTCTTTTCTACATCTCCTCTTGTGGTGAAAGAGATTCTCCCGGTTCTGTGGTCTGACCATAGGCTTGCCAAATTTGCGATCAGTGGCATTGCCAGGTCGTTTAGTCCTGCCCCACAGCAACGGGGACGAGTGTTCAGAGCGTTCAACAGAGTGACCCCGGAGATGCTGGCTCAGGCTGCCCTGGATCAATCAATCAATCAATCAATCAGGTCATTTGTAGAGCGCACTACTCACCCGTAGGGTCTCAAGGCGCTGGGGGGGGGGGGGTGCCGCTACTGCTCGAACAGCCAGGTCTTGAGCTTCTTCCTGAAGGCGAGGTGGTCTTGGGTCAGGCGCAGGTCGGTCGGGAGGGAGTTCCAGGTCTTGGCGGCCAGGTGGGAGAAGGATCTTCCTCCTGTTGTCGCTCTTCGGATGCGGGGGACGGCGGCGAGGGCGTGGTTGGCTGATCTGAGGAGGCGCTTGGGAGTGTAGAAGTTGATCCGGTTGTTGAGGTAGCTCGGGCCTTGGTCGTGTAGGGCTTTGTGCGCGTGGGTGAGGAGACGGAAGGTGATTCTCTTGTTGACCGGGAGCCAGTGTAGATCTCTCAGGTGTCCGGAGATGTGGCTGCGTCGGGGGATGTCGAGGATGAGTCTCGCCGAGGCGTTCTGGATCCGCTGGAGTCTCTTCTGGAGTTTGGCAGTGGTTCCGGCGTAGAGGGCGTTGCCGTAGTCCAGTCGGCTGGTGACGAGGGCCTGGGTGACCGTCTTCCTCGTCTCGGTGGGGATCCACCGGAAGATCTTACGTAGCATGCGCAGGATGTTGAAGCATGACGAGGAGACGGCGTTGACTTGTCTGGTCATGGAGAGGGAGGAGTCCAGGATGAAGCCCAGGTTGCGTGCATGGTCTGTCGGTTTGGGTGCGCTGCCCAGGGCAGGGGGCCACCAGGAGTCGTCCCAGGCGGAGGGCGTGGAGCCCAGGATGAGGACCTCCGTCTTGTCTGAGTTCAGTTTCAGGCGGCTGGTCGTCATCCATTCGGCTACGTCTCTCATCCCTTCGTGCAGGTTGGCTCTGGCGGTGGCGGGGTCGTTGGTCAGGGAGAGGATCAGCTGGGTGTCGTCAGCGTAGGAGATTATGTTGAGGTTGTGTTGGCGTGCGATGGCCGCGAGGGGGCTCATGTAGACGTTGAAGAGGGTGGGGCTGAGCGAGGACCCTTGAGGGACGCCGCAGATGACTTTGGTGGCCTCTGACTTGTACGGTGGTAGGCGGACTCTTTGTGTTCTTCCGTCGAGGAAGGAGGTGATCCATTCCAGTGCCTTCTCCTGGATTCCGATGTTGCTGAGGCGCTGTACTAGGGTGCGGTGGCAGACAGTGTCGAAAGCCGCGGAGAGGTCCAGGAGGATGAGGGCCGCTGTTTCTCCGTTGTCCATCAGAGTTCGAAGGTCGTCGGTGGCGGCGATGAGGGCGGTCTCGGTGCTGTGGTTGGCTCGGAAGCCAGACTGTGAGGGGTCGAGGGATCCATTCGTCTCGAGGAAGGCGGCCAGCTGTTTGTTGACGGTCTTCTCGATGACTTTGGCCGGGAACGGGAGAAGCGAGATGGGACGGTAGTTCTTGAGGTCGGTGGGGTCTGCTGTGGGTTTCTTGAGGAGAGCGCTGAGTTCGGCGTGCTTCCAGCTCTCGGGGAAGGTGGCGGAGTCGAAGGAGGTGTTGATGATGTCCCGCAGGTGGGGTGCGAGGACAGCGTCGGCTTTGTTGAAGACGTGGTGAGGGCAGGGGTCGGTCGGAGATCCGGAATGGATGGAGTTCATGGTGCGGATGGTGTCTTCGGTGCTGATCGGGATCATCCCTGTCCTCTCTCCGGTGAGCTGGAGAGAGATTTGGAGTCCCTGCAAGCATGGCTTTCCGATAGGCTAAATGACCTGGCCCCGGTGCTGCCCCCCCGCTTGACTTCGAAGCGGGTCTCGGCCCCTTGGTTTACCACTGCACTGTGGGCTAAGCGGCAGCAGTGTAAGGTGGCCGAAAGGGCCTGGCGGGCACACTATGATAGCGCGGACAGGTTGGCCTACAAGGCAGTGGTTAAGACTTACCACCGGGACATTCGCCTCGGGAAAAAAGCCTACCTTGCGGGGAGAATTGAAGCGGCCTCCAACTCCTGCAAGGAGATTTTCACCATAGTCAGAGAATTTATTTCTCCGCGGACCATTACATCGGAAGAGGTGCCCTCAGAATCCTGGGCGGCGGACCTTGCTTGTTTTTTCACAAGCAAGATAAAACTCATACAGGACTCTTTTCCACCTGGAACACCTGCTAGGCCGTCTAAATCTGTGGCCGACATGCTCCCTCTGGCCTCGCAGGACGCCGTACTGGCTGTGTTTCCATCTTTGCCAGCCTCTGCCTCCCTAGCGCTTATGGGCAATTTGAAATCTGGGTCACCACTTGACCCTTGCCCAGCTAAGCTTTTGGGTAAGATGGCGGAAGTAATCAACCCACTGGCGAACCCTCTTCTGAATCTCTCGTTGAGTCAGGGAGTGGTTCCGCCAGCCTGGAAGCAGGCAATGGTCATCCCGCTGCTTAAAAAACCGGGTCTTGACCCGAAGGTTCCAGCCAACTACAGGCCAATCTCTTTGCTGCCGGCTCTCGTAAAAATTTTGGAGAAACACGTTCAGTCGGTGCTCTCCAACTTTTTGGAGACCCACGAGATCCTGCATGACACCCAGTCCGGCTTCCGCTCAAATCTTAGCACCGAGACCGCGCTCCTTGAGGTTTCTGAAACCATCAAAGGGGTGTTGGATACCGGGGGCAAAGTCATGTTGGTGTTGTTGGACTTGTCGGCGGCTTTTGACACCGTCCCCCATGATGGCCTTCTCGCAAGACTCTATGAGATTGGCCTTCGGGGGACGGTGCTCAGCTGGTTTTCTTCCTTTCTAGCTGGCCGCCGGCAAATGGTCTGGACATCGCCGGACACCGCCGTGATGCCGCCTTTGGGAGTCGGGGTCCCGCAGGGCTCCATATTGAGCCCGACCCTCTTTAACATCTTCATGACCCCTTTGGCGGCGGTGGCGGAGTCGTTTGGTGCCCGGATCGTATCTTATGCCGACGACACCCAGCTCCTCTTTTCTTGTAAGAGAGGGGCAGACTTTGACGGGGAGAGTATCCGGGATTGCCTTGGGGCTGTGTTCACATGGTTCCAACTGAACAGCCTCAAGTGCAATTCCGATAAGTCCGAGGTACTCTTCTTCGGGTGCGACACGGAGCCCAGCTGGCAGGCCTGGTGGCCCATCGATATGTTCCCTCCGTCTTGCTCTTCCCCTATGGCTAAGAACTTGGGGGTCAAGATGGACAAGGGACTGACGATGAAAGCCCAGATCCTTGGGGTGACCGGTACCTGTTTCGGTCTATTAAAGATGCTGCGGAGGTTCTTGCCTTTTCTGTCGGAGGAGCACAGGAAGCTGACTGTGCAGGCTCTGATAGGCTCCAGGTTAGATTATGCCAACATTCTTTACCTGGGCCTACCAGAGTACTTGTTGCAGCGGCTCCAAGTTGCACAGAATGCGGCGGCTAGGGCCATTTATGGTCTAAATAGACGTGCCAGCGTTTCGGGTCTATTGCGGACGCTGCACTGGCTACCCATCCGCAAATGGATCGCCTTTAAGGCTATGATTTTGGCCTATAAGGCTCTACACGCGGTGGGAGCAAAGTACCTCCAAAAGAGACTGGCCTTTTACCATCCGGCTCGCTCTTTGAGGTCAGAATCTTTGCTCCTGGCGGTTGTCCCACGAGTGAAGAGAGCGCGCCTGGGCGGCCGTTCCTTCGGCTTGCTGGCTCCACAGATGTGGAACTTGCTTCCGCTCCCACTCCGGGGGGCTACTAGTCTTCTTGACTTTAGGAGAGGTCTTAAAACCTGGTTGTTCACCCAGTAGGCCTCTCAGCAGTTCTCTTTTTTTTTAATTGTTCGTTCTGTATTCTCTTTTTACTGTGTTATGTTATTGCGAATCAGCTCCCCTTACCTAAAGCGCCGGGACACTCTTTCTGAGTAACCGTTGCGCTATACAAAAGAATAAATAACATAACATAACATAACATTTAGTGTCTGGAAATGGACTGTAAAAGGAGGAGCTTGAGGCCTCCGAAATTGTCACCTGTCAAGCAGTAAGACATGCTGCGCGAGGAGGGGAAGCTCTGCAAGACTTCTGTCTGTGACTTAGGCTGGAGGCTTAGGCCTGCCAGCCTCCCAGCTGGGTTAGGGGACATCATCCAGGGACATCCAAGACCACCTGCCCAAGGAGCCTGGAGCAGGAGTGTCTGCCTGCTTGTCAAGACCAGTGAGCCCTGTGAGACATAGGAGAGAGCTGGAGGGAGCGAGGTCCAGTGGGGGATCTTGGCGAGGAGATGCCTGGAGCAAGGTATGAGAAGACAGCTTTTGCACCGATGCCCATGTGCAGGTTCAACCCATATGCTAGAGGGGGCTGCTGTGACGTTATGCATGGCCATCGTCACTTCTGTGCCGTTCGGGCCATAGCCCGAAGGAGGAGCATGTGTGGTGACCCTGTATGCTAGAGGGGACTGATGTGAAAAGGAACCCGCTGCTGTGCGGACCGGCTCACCTATCGAACAAGGAGCTTGTGTGGTAAACCTGGATGCCAAAGGGTGCCACCGGCGAAAGACAAAGGAGCCTAGTGGATGCCATTGTCGGAAGGAGAGGTTGCCATGGTGACCCGTGTGGGCCAAAGCCTCGTATGAGAACTGGAACCAGGAGCTACTGAACTCACCCCCTGGGTACCATTGTGGGGAAAGCCAAAACAAACTTTCTGTCAAATCAGAGGAACGCCTAGGACTCTGAGTGCGGCCCCTGCAGAGCAGCGTGTGTGATTTTCACCTGAGGCAGCCACTACAGCCACCATGCCCACGAGAGAACTGCTCTCAGAGACTCCGGTCGGACAATTCCTGCTGGTGCAGGTAAGACTGAGCGACGGGCCAGAAGGCCCTGGGCGAATTTGTCTGCCAGATAGTGTTTTGGCACTGGAACACTTTGGACATTCCTAACAGAACTGGAGTGGGATTCCTGAGACTCAGACTGCTAGTAGGCGTTACTAAATGTCGCCTATAGTGAATGGGGAATAACCACTACTGCTAGGAAAAGGGAAGTGGCACTCAGCGGACTGCCTATTAAACACTACAGCCACGATTACCTCAGGGGACTGTCTGTATTGTCTGTGTATGCTGTGTTTTACTTTGGGGTTGTATAAAAATTCTTCTTTTATCATAAAATAAATTATTTGACTGGCCAATCATTTATTGCTGCTGTTGAACGTATTTGGAGATTTGAGCCTGAGTTCACCCCCCTGTGTTCACCCCCCCCATTAAGACTTGGAATGCTCTACTCGCACTACCATTGAGAGTCAAGTGCTGAAGGGGCACTTAGCCCCGTTGCTCAGAATCCATAGTATCAAGGCTCCAGGGTCAGGCCCAGTAGCTCCTGCTTGCATCGTGACCCTCTGAACAGGGTTCGGACAGATAGATTGCAGCAAATGCAATATGACCTTGTTGTTTCTGATACAGCAGATCAAATGTCTACTCTTCATCATGCCATGGTTACATAAGAAAACATAAAGACATATAACCAACACAATGCAGTCTGAATTGTCATCCTTTTACCATATATGTTCATTAGGAAATGCCTGGGACGCGCACTTTGATGCACATAGTTTATGTCAGACATTCCTAAACTTATGTCAGAAATTCCAATTTCTGATATAATTTAGAATATAAGAACTGTCACTTGACCACTTGCCAGGAGAGGGTCTGCGTTCAGATTATCATCTGAGATTCTGCCAGAGACGGTCTCACCTATGGGTAGCACACTTCGCAGTGCTACATCTCGGCTGAAGTCTGAAGCTGATAAAGCTGAGTCCCGGAGGCAGGTTGACTGACTGCTACCGCAGCATGTGTTTGCTCTTCGTGGGGAACACTGTTTTCACGCCTCTGTTGATAAAGGCAGCCTTTACTGTCAACAAGGTATGCAGTGCTTCTCTTCTAAGAAACTCTACACTGCAAGTTGCTCTGCCTTCCATAAGCTCATAATGTAGTACATTGAAGTAGAAGTTAGGGTGCTATGCTTTCGATGATATATTAATACATGCTAGAAATGTTCCTTTTATTCTTATTAATTATTATGTGTCTGCTTGCTGTTATAATAATATTCTGTGTAGTTATTTTAGATGTACTGAGAAACAGGTTATTTCTGTAGTAGTAAATACTTTTTACTTAAAATTGTTCATTCTTCATAGTACAGTGTGTGTGCGTGTCGTAATGTGAATAAGGAAATAAGGTTTGTTACTGTTGTTTAAGTGCCCCTGATCCCTTTATAGGATTGTTAGTAACTCAAAAGCAATACCTCTATGTCAATTGCACATTAAATAGTGTCTTGGGTGGCTACAATAACTGGTCTTTAACATTCATCACTGGTGCCTTTGAACCAAGTTCACCCTTGCCACCCGTGGGTGGGTAAGCACACCTTGGAGAATTACGCCATACTTGTAACTGACGCAGCACAGCAAGTACTAGAGTATTCCAGGCCCCTCATGTTTGTATGGCCACTGATTGGCCTTATAGGATAAAAAAAAGATATAAACGAGTCCCTCAAAAATGCACATTTTCTCACTAAATGAGATGCACATTTCCTAGGCAGACTACTAATCTTCTCTGATGACTAGTCTGATGCTGCTTCCTGTGCGCTTCCTTTGTAACAGACCACTAATGTATGACCAGGACATTTTCTGTCAGAATTCAAAGGGTATTCAATCATAAACATATAAAGCAAGCAGCTGATGAAGAAATGTTTAGAAATAAAACTGGGATACTCATTAGTTGTTAAAGTCATTTTACTCATCTGGCACATGAAAGAGGATGGCCAGAGGAGAAAAGGGCTGTACACGTTTAAGGTGGCCACTGAGGTAAAATGAAAGATGCTCTTGCTAACATTGTTCCTGAAATGACCCATATTGAGTTAGCATTAAAGCTTGATCATCATCACTTAACTGAAAGGAATAGGGAAAAAAAAGAAGAATGGGACCAGAGTAGTTTACTCACAATCTGCCAGATCAAGTCAAAGGTTCTTCAGCATTGGATAGAATAGAGACACCTATCCTGAAGCAATTAAAATCATGGGAATCCACAAATCTCCTTTAATCCCTGACCCATTCATAAGAGTAACGTTTATTTAGTAATGACAATGACAGACTGGCACACTAAAACACTAGTATTAGACCATATACCCTGATTCAAAATGATTGTTGGTATGCCTTGGGTGACATTTCAGAACCCTTTGACAGATTTGGTAAATAAAAGAACTGTATCTTTTAATTGAGAAACTTGCAAACTACCTTAAATCTCATTTGACTGGGCCACTGTAGTAACTATACCTTTTGAATGTGAAGTTTACAGAGAAGTATTTAATCATGTAGAAGCCAATGTTCTATCATCTCATCAAGAATTCTATTATCATATAGATCTAAAACCTGGAGCTGCACTACCTTGCAGTAATGTCTATGAAGCAACAGAAAAAGTATTGACATATCTAAGACAATACCAATGTCTATCATTCTTTAGCAATCACCTTCCTTATCTCCACTGCTCACATACAAAATGACAGGAGCCATTTCCACCTGCCTGATCTAAAGAACATTGAATAAGGTTAAAATAAAAAAAGTTATCTATTGCCTTTGAAACAAAATGTAATTGACCACGTCAAGTCAGCACTTACAGTTTGAGCTCCAGTGAGCCTATCACCTGATATAAGGAAAGGAAGGAGAAAACATGGAAAACTGCCTTTTATATGAAATTCGGCCTTTATGATTATCAGGTGAAGCCTTTTAAGTTATGTTATGTCATTAAGGTATTTCAATACCTCATGAATGTGGTTTTAAATAATCGTTTAGACGTTTTTGTAATCATTCCCATGGATGAGTTTTAAATGCTTTGTACTGCCTTTAAAGAGCATGCACTCCATGTTACCCAAGCCTTATAGTGCTTAAGAAACATTATTTTCCAAACTGGAAAAGTGTGAGTTTCATGAAACACAATATACTTTTTCAGTTATCAAATTACACCAGAAGTAGAATTCAAGATTTTCCTCAAGGTCCAGGCTATTTTGGAGTGGCCAACGATCAGAGCTTTGTAGGGATTTCCAACTATTATAGACCAACTATCTGGGAGGAAGTAAAGCGATAAGTGATACGTCTGTGCATAACATATTTCCCGCGAGGCTAGTAACGTCGGTTACCACTCCCACTGGAGTGAGGGCCTAAGAAGCAGGGACACCATGGTCCACCTCTTCCAAGACTCTTTGGAGATAATTAGATGGCTACACTAATTTTGTAAAGAGTGTATTATTATTTTAAGATGTATTTTATTGCTTTTAAAACAGTATCCTCAGCCCTAACTTTGACACGACAGGCCTGCAACAAACCCAAAACACCTCAGTTGCGAAACATTCCTGTCATTGGTTCTAAGGTTGTTTAACTTACACTGCCACCAACACCCACTTTAAAACTGTAACATCTTCGGGGGCACCACTTCCAAAAGCCCCCTCTAGTGCCCGTGATAATCATACTACAACAAAGCAACTGCCTTTTGTTACAAAGAAATCAGAAAACACACGTTTCAGACAACCTTTATATGATTCTGAAATTAGCATTTATAATGCATTTACAATTTGTGGCAGTACTCTGAAGGAAGCTTTAAGGTCCTGTAGCTGTATATAACAAGCATTTACAATGCAACGGTCTCGCCTTTGCAAAAGTTAGAGCTATTGGCATTGTAAATAGCATAATTCCAAGAGGCAGCAAAGGCTCGAAGCATAGGAACCAGGTTACACCAGGGGCGTAACACAGGCCCCCGCAGCCCCTGCGGTGCGGGGAGCCTTAAGCTCCAGGGGGCCCCATCAGCACAGCCCTCTGGCTGTAGGGCTCCTGATTGAGCCCGGAGGGGGGCCCCCGAGCTGCCTTGCAGGGAGGCCCCCACAAGGTTCGTTACGCCAGTGGGTTACACAGTATTCACTTTTCATGGCTACCTGCCCCCTCTTTCCTCCTGCCCCCTCCCTCCTCTCAGCAGCATGTTCTGCTCTCTGAATCAATGATCAGTAAGATTTCCAAATCTGGTCAGTCAGCATTCGGGCAGTCATTCCCCAGTTTAGGCCGATCACCTATTTACCAACTCATTGCCCGAGTTGTCTAACCTTGTTCCCACAGCTGCCCCGCCTCGGCACATCTACTGAATAACACAGCAGCACTCCACATTCCCAAACAGGTGCGCTAACACCCCATGGGTCGCCAGAAATGTACAATAGCTGCTTAAAAGGCATCTCAATTACATTCCCTGGGTGTGTAACAGTCTTTAATGACATTTCCACAATTGTAAAGAATCTAGAATTATGCGGGTAGGCTTCCGTGTAACCTATGACATTGGTAGTCACACTGCAAGCGTAACGGGATTTATACAGCTACATACTACAGGGACATTTACACACCTACGATTCCTGGCTGTGGAGTGAGGTTCTGTGACGATTTTACTCATGTTTGTAACATTGTCGGAAATACATAATTTTGGTATCAGTGAACCGCAAATGATCCATTTAGTATATCCTGGTGTTTTCACTATGCTACGAGCAAGAGCACTCCAGTTACAAACACATTTCTGTTCTACCCGTGACATCCATCTTAGAACACGGAAGCCATTTTGTATTCCTTGCCCTCACATAGTCAATGGACACGCAATGATCTCTTTTTCATTAAAGGACACGTAGGCTTTAACCGGCAATTCACCTTGCTAGTGACACGTGCACCTTAGGCCAGCAACGCTGTAGCAGCATGACTCGGCAAGAACTGCCTCCCCAGCCTGAGGCCAGTCCTGCTATACTGGTTCTTGTGTTCGTTGGCCTGATCATGATTAGGCGGCCGAAGCTGGTAACCGTGCCCATTTACGACCCACAAACATTTCTTATCCTGTCTTTCTATCTTCTACACCTGGCTCTGCTCCTTTCCTTCTGGGCCTTTATTAGGGGGAGGTAACGAAATTTACGATGAGGCGGTCCGGGTCTTGAATGAAGAATTGACATGGGATTATGATGGACTAGTGGGAACCCCTCATTCGTAATGTTTTGACATCAGATACTGTTGACGATTCCTGTGCAACGCCAAATATTTATTGTTTAAAGACACGAATGTTTAGAACTGTGGTAACATGTAAAGAATTTGCCTGAAGCCCAATATTTAGTATATAAGGAGCAATCCTCTTTGTACAAATCGAACAGGCTCCTAGATACTGCCCATGTGTAGTTTCTGTGACTTCTGTGTCCCTGCAGTAATAAACCTTTGGTCTTTGACGCCACCATCGAGAAGCCCGTGTTTCTGTTTGTTTGTGTACCAAGACAGGTTGAACTCCGGGGTCTTCGGGTGTTGTCCCTGACACCTCTGGACGGAAACTAAAAAGTCCAGAACTCCAGTTGGCGCCCAACTCGGGGCGACGTCATTCGGTACCGGTCCAAAAGCCTGAAGAGTTCGAGGAGCTTCGTGTGAAGATTTCAGAGGGAGGCGCCCCACTTCATCGATCCCGGCATATCGCAAAAGTGGCCCCGACGTCCTCTTCCACGAGGGTTCCCGTTCAGACGGCTGCAGTGCTCCGTTGCCTTGACCGTCGCCCTGTCTTGGACCCGAGGTGCAGTCCTCAGTACGGCGAAACGTGACGGGTTTCTCCTTGGTGACGTCTTCAGTGCCTCAGTTAAGTATTCAGTGGTTGCTAGTTAAATATTTTGTAAGGATTGCTCCTGTTTGGATAATCCTTTTAGTTCTCAGTTCAGTTCAGTTCTGTAAGGTTATCACTGGTTATTCTGGTTACGATAATCATTCTGTTCAGTTCAGGTATCGATACATTTGTCAGTTCTGGTAGGCCTAAGTTCGTGGTTCGAGTGCGCATCTTTTCTGTTTGTGTCTTGTTTGTCTTGTGTTCCGGATTATAAAATGGTAAGTCGGAAAAATTGTATGTTGTCTTGTTTTAGTTGCAACAGTGATTCCCGGTTGGAGGACTCGTGTTTGGTTCCCCCGATTGGAACTCCCCTTTATGATCTATATTGCAAATTTGGTGTGGGCCCTATCTCTTATAATGAGGTATGGATCCGCTACACAGAGAAAGACGGTGTCCTTAGTTGGCCACTACATGGTAGTTTCGAACCTGAAGTTCTCGATAATCTAGAAAGAAGGTTGTTTAAGAAGAAAGCCCGGCCGGCAATGTTTGATTCTTTCCGTTATTGGCGAAAAGAATCTAAACAGAGAGAAATTAAAAAGTTGAAGAAAGAACAGAAAGAGCAAGAGTTGACTTTAGAACAGTCTGCTAGGCAGCTGCAACTCAACGAGTCTGAGAAAGCGATGGAGGTGGCCGATAGAGAGCGTAATTTAGCGATAGACAAGTGCTATCCTGCTTTGCCATCGAGTACGGCTAAGACAGTAGAGGACCCTGAAAAGGATCCCCTGTTGTCTTACTTGTTACGATCACCCCCACCGTATGCACAGGGTGCTACGGCTCCACCTATACCGAATGTTCAATTACCGGTTGCTGGACAACCTGGTGTCCCTGTTCCCGCTCCCCTGAATCTAGTTCCTGTACCTCCTGTGGTCAATATTAATGTTCCTTCGACAACCCCTCTTCTAGGGTTGCCGGCTTCTTTTCCTATGCCTGTGTCACTCACACCTGCCACTTCACAAGCTATTTTGCCTGCTACTCCTACTGTTCCTGATCTATCTATTCCAACTACTACTCTATTCACTGCCTCTGCAAGTATTATGACTCCGCTTTCTGTTCGACGAAGAATCACTGATTCTGTCTCCAATATTCTATCTCCCTTCTATAAAACTCTGATTAAGACTCCTACCTCTGACTCTGTGCAGAGACGTAGTCAGCTTCCCAGTACTGAAGAAAGAGGAATACTAGATTCCACTGCCCTTAGATGGGTTTCGAAAGTTGGAAGATATAATGTACAAAATGTATTAGATACATTTATGCAATGGAACGAACCGACACAGCGATATGTGTTCGATGAAATGTGTTTCCTTCTACGTGAGGAATTGGAAGAGGATGACCCTGAATCAAATTTAGGAGAATTAATTAATGTTCAGAAAGAGTTTGCTACAGGTATGATAGTTGGTCAAAATATAAAAGAAGCGATGGAACTAATTTTAAGTTATAGATCCGACTCATCCCTTCTTTCACCGAGAGAGTTAGAGAAACGTAGTACGAAACGAAATCGTCAATATCCAATGAGAGAGGTTCCACCAATTTGGCGCGAAGCTGTGCAAGCTAATGCACCGCTTGGTATTGCAGCCGCTCCGGCCCAATTCCAGAGAGTCTGGATACATATTCCATGGAAACGAGCTGAAGTGTTAGCAGTAAAACAGGCCTTGCCAGATCCGCGTAAAAATCCTGCAGGGTACTACAAAGAGTTGGCTCAAACAGTTGACGCTTGTGTATTGAATCTTGCTGACATAGATCTGCTATTTGGTAACGTAGTACCGCAACCAATTTGGGCTAAAATTCGTAAAGAGAATCATCCAGTTGCCCTAGGTGGTGACTGGGCAGCTATAACTGCAGCGGATGGTCAACAAATAGGTGGTTCCAAACCTGAACCTTTAATTGCTAACTTGCCTGGTAGAATAATCGATTTAATGAAAACCTTAATGCCTGCATTACGCGTTAACTGGGATAAATTGTCCGCATGCAAACAAAAGAAAGACGAAAGCGTCTCCGACTTTTTCACAAGATTCGAAGAGACTTTCGTAGATCATAGTGGTCAGGATATGAGCACAGAAGGGGGCCAGAGATTATTTGTTGATAAATTTGTGCACAATCTGTTGCCAGAACTTAGTGGTAAATTAAAGAATTCTGAAAGTGCGTGGGCTGTCTCTACGACTGCGCAAATACTTGCGACTGCTCAGTACTACGAAAATAGGGATAAAGAAGAGAAGGAAAAATCAGATAAAAAGACGAAAGATTTAAAAACTAAAGTACTTTTACAGCAAGCTTATCCGCCTCGCATGAATCAAACTAATATGCAGCAAGGGTCATATCAAAGAACGGATTATAATTTTCAAAGGCCACAATACCAATGGAATCAATGTGCTTATTGCAAAAAGGAAGGTCATTACAAAAGTGATTGTCCAGTTCGGGCGCAAAATAATGATGCGGCCGCTCAGAGAGGTCGTGGTAGTTCTATGCAAAACTCTAGAGGTCGAGGACGAGGTGCTATGCCTCCACAGACAAGTGATCGCCCCTCTAATTATTTCGACCAGCGTAATGGACAATCTGCCCAACAGAATAGGTCTCCACAGTATCATGTTGAAGACTATTATGAAGCTAGTGAGGAAGGTCAGCAAAGTGAATACTAGGACAGCCATGGACAAAGAGAGGGAGTAGTATCAGTACCAGTAGATCAGAGTGGGCCTTATGTCGCGGTAGCAACATCAGGTATAGTCGAACCGTTTCTGTTGGATACTGGTGCAGCAAAAAGTTCTATCATACATGCGAAACTCCCTGGCGCACCTTTGTCTGGCTCAACAAACATTTCAGTAGGTTTTTCGGGCGCCCCTGTTCACAACCCTGTTTCTGGTCCTTTGTCTATTTCTGTTGGACCCCGTCAATTGAAAGCACCCCTGATTTTGACGACAGGTTGTAACGAAAATCTGCTTGGTTTAGACTTGTTAAAACGCCTGTACGCGACATTATACTGTTCTCCAGCAGGAGTACAGCTTACGTTGGGTAAAAGAATAATCTCTCCGATGTACTTGTCGATGGATGCGCTCCCACCAGAGCTGCGTTCACTCCCTGATACTCTTTGGGCGACTGGTCCTAATGATGTAGGCCTATTGGAAATTCCACCCTATGTAGTAACTTTGAAAGCAAATGTCAAACTTCCACGAATTCCACAATACAGAATCTCTAGTGAAGGTGAGCGTGCGCTCCTACTGATAGTACAAGACCTGATCAAGAAAGATGTTGTAGAAGAGACTAGAGGTAATGTCTGTAATAGTCCTGTACTGCCTATTTTGAAACGAACTGACCCTACAAAGCCTCCAGTATATAGGTTCGTAATTGATCTTAGAGAGGTTAATAAAATTGTGATCCCACAGTTTCCTGTGGTTCCAGACATTACTGCATTGTTAACGTTGATTCCTGCTACAGCAGCATGGTTTTCGGTTGTCGACTTGAAAAATGCCTTTTTCAGCATTCCGATAGCCGAGGAAAGCAGAGATATCTTCGGTTTCTCTCTAGGAGGACGAAGTTTTAGATTTAAACGCGCTCCACAAGGTTATTGTGAAAGCCCATCCATTTACAGTCAAGCATTAAAAAGCCAGTTAGATTCCTTCGTACTTCCTCGTGGTTCTGCTTTAGTACAGTATGTCGATGATCTTCTAGTGGCTGCCGATGACAAGGAAACTTGCAAAACAGCTACGATCTCTTTATTGCATCACTTGTCAGATTTGAATCACAAGGTGTCACCTTCAAAAATGCAATACTGCTGCCAAGAAGTGATCTACCTAGGTCATCTCTTGTCAAAGGAGGGAAGGAAGTTGACCCCAGAGAGAATAAAAGCAATTACACAGATGAACGTTCCTAGCACGCAGAGAGAAGTACGTGCCTTTTTGGGTATTACCTCATATTGTAGGCAATGGATCCCAAATTTTTCTCTTCTAGCAAAACCATTGGTAGCCTTGACTGGGAAAGGTGTCCCGAGTCCGGTACCATGGTCTGCTGAATGTCAACAGAGTTTTTCTGAGTTACGGAATGCACTGTGTTCAGCACCTGTATTGGGTACACCCGACTACAGTAAGCCATTCACGCTCTATGTCCACGAGAGAGAAGGTTGTGCATTGAGTGTTTTGACGCAGAAATTCGGTGATAAACAACGCCCTTGTGCGTATTTTTCATCAACATTAGATCCAGTAGCTAGAGCATTGCCTAGTTGCTTGAGAGCTACAGCCGCAGCTGCAGCTTCCATTCGACAATCTGCTGGTTTAGTAATGAACAACATGTTAGTAGTCATGGTTCCTCATGCTGTGGATACACTCATGAACCGAACCAAGACGCAACACCTTACCAGTGCTAGATTATCAGGTTATGAACTGACACTGTTAGCTAGTCATATTCAGATCAAAAGATGCAATGTATTGAATCCAGCAACATTGTTGCCGACTAGCGAAGAGTCGAGTGATTCCGAACCACACGACTGTTGTTTCAGAACTGAGGAAGAGACAAAAGGACGAATCGACCTAAAAGACACTCCGTTGTCAGAACCAGATGGCACGTTGTATGTTGACGGGTCTTGCTTCAAATTGGAGAATGGTGATGTGACTGCTGCTTATGCAGTAACGACCTTGAGTACGATTGTGGAGACTGCAAGAGTGAGTCAGAATTCTGCCCAGGCTGCAGAATTGATCGCGCTAACAAGAGCGTGCGTTTTAGCTAAGGGAAAGAGAGTGAACGTGTTCACAGATAGTCAGTACGCGTTCGGCGTGGCCCATAGTTTTGGCCGTTTGTGGAAAGAGAGAGGTTTCATTACGTCCCATGGGACTAAGATTCAACATGGTCAGCTAGTTAATGACTTGTTGGAATCTCTAACCTTACCGACTGAAGTTGCGATTGTGAAATGCAGTGCTCATAAAGCAATCACGGATAATGTTGGTCGTGGGAATGCTTTTGCTGATGAGACTGCAAAACAGACAGCCAGAAATATGACGAGTAGAATGTATCTTGCAACGTCTGCAAGATGGATTTCTGAGTCTGGAATATGTGAAGACACAGTGGAAAGCGTGAAAGAAATTCAGAAAGAGGCGACTGAGGAGGAAAAACTTGCATGGAAAGAGAGCACGGGTAAATTGGACTCGAGTGGGTGTTGGATTGACTTGTCGGAACAACAGCGTTGGATGTTGCCTGATGCGTATGTGCTTGCAGTAGTAACAATGGCACATGGAACAGCGCACATCAGTTCAAAAGGGATTTGTAAGATGTTGGCTCCGGTCTGGAAGAATGACGGGATTAGTAGGTGTGCAGAGAGAGTGGTGAGGAATTGTATGGTATGCTTGATGCATAATCCTGGCAAGGGAATCCCCACACCTGCAGGTCACTTCGCTCCTCCTTCCTGCCCCTTTGAAGTGATCCAGCTAGACTTCATTCACATGGATCGTTGTAATAACCTGAAATACGTCCTAGTGGTAGTTTGTGCTTTCTCCAGATGGATCGAAGCATACCCACTGAAGGACAATACTGCCTTATCCACTGCCAAAATTCTTCTTAAAGAATACTTCCCCAGATACGGAATGCCACGGATTGTATGGTCAGACAACGGAAGTGAGTTCGTAGGGAAAGTTATGCAGAGTGTGTGTGCCGGCCTAGGGATTAGACAGAAATTTCATAGTGCGAATCATCCCCAGTCCGCGGGTTTAGTCGAGGGTTACAATGGCACCCTTAAACTGAAACTCGCTAAGATACAAGCATCCACGGGTTTGTCCTGGCCAGACGCATTGCCTTTGGCTTTGCTATCAACAAGAACAACTGTACATTCTAGAGTAGGGCTTAGTCCCTACGAAATAGTTTTCGGTCGTCCTGCAAATGTTTGGGGGGTACCTAGACCGAAAGAATTTAAGCAGCTGGAATACCCAATGTTAATTGATTACCTTTTCGACTTGACTGCTAAATTGAGTCTTATTCACCAACAGGTTTTCGATGCATTGCCAAAGCCATCGGAGAGTCCAGGTCATCAGCTGAAACCGGGTGATCAGGTGGTCATCCGAAATTTTGCAAGAACGAAAAATCTTCAGCCCAGATTTATTGGCCCGTTCCAAGTCCTGCTAGCAACGAGAACTGCTATTCGTGTGGCCGGAAGAAGAAATTGGATCCATACGACTCATGCTAAACGTGTGCCTCTGCCACTTCCTTACGACAACTGGGTAAAGAAAGGAATCGGTGCCTCTGAAACGGAACAAATCCCCAGGTTCATACCTTTCAGTGATGCAGAACTGATCACGGATTCACCAAATTCTGACTCTCCTCCCGAAACTGCTCTTTTGAACCCTGAACATTTGTCATCTGTACCAAAAGAACATTTGTCATCTGCGAACGTGAACATTGCAACGTCAGCTGAAAATACATTGTTTCCAGATCAGACAGCTCCTGCAAAACTGAGATACAACTTACGTTCTCGCAATATGGACAAATAAAGCAGGAAACTGCCTATTTTCAGATTTGAATTTGCTATACATTGCCTCCAGCCAGGAAGTTTGCTAATACTATGTATTGTTTCTTTTTGTTTTAAAATTGCCTTGCCGTCTGGGTAGCCGTAGGGTCGTGGCTGTGTGCCTAGTTGAATCTGCAGGGGTCCGACACAAGGTCGATCTTTCTGTTAGTTCTGGGAACTCCCAGGGCTGATAGAGGCATTTTCATCTACGTACACATCATCAGTGGTCGCGAACGGTCGTAGAAGATGGAGCTTCCTGAGCTACAACGAGAAAATGTAATTTATGTTCGCAGAAATAGACTGAACAGAATACTACACAGCAAATGCTTTCTAATGCAATGTGCAGTTACATTTTTAATTGTTTTAATAACGTTGGTGGGTGGAATCGTCTTTGGTGTACATTTGATTTTTATGCCAGTAACTACAGTACCTTCCCTTGATCCTGCTACTTCTACGGTTTCTTCTATGCATTCTTTTCACTCATTTCCTGAACACGAACAAGCTCGACGCTCAGAATTTATTAACAATACATTTGTACAGCTCTTGCATCAACACCAACTGATAGTTAATACTACAGACTGCTGGGTGTGTGGTTTGATACCTCACACTATGGATAAAGGCATTCCCTATCTAGTCTTGCCTTTTAGCTATAATGGATCATTTCAGGCCTTTCAGACCATTTTTTCATATGCCCTTGAGACCTATCCTCCGCGTCCACCACGGTCCACTAAATACAACTCAGCCAACAAAGCTTTAGTCCAGGGAATTATTGATATGATTAAAGACGTCAATAATACTCCATCTTATCCTAGAGATGAATTGCTGGTGTATTTGACTTGGAACTCTACAGAGTACCGCCTTGGTTTGGGAGAAAGCAAGCGTAAAAGCTCCACTTCAGTTTGGGTCGTGCCTCACCGAGGTCAGGTCTGTTTGCAAGGAAATGGGAGAAATCCGAGAGCTCAGCTAGGGAGCAGTGAGTGCGTTGAGACTTACGTATTTCCGTCTGACTCCTCCCCTGCCTTTCTGACTGCTAGGGGTACCTACTTCATTTGTCAGGACAGAGCATATACATGGCTGCCTGCTGACTTTTCAGGTTCATGTTATATTGCTCGATTGTTACCTCCGACATACACTGCTTCTTCAGATTATCACAAAACCAGAGTAGCAAGAGGTGTCTTCAGCAAGGAAGATACCGCTGGTCAAGAAGCTGGAGACTTCTTCAAAGGTTTCCTTCCGTTTTGGGGGCCTATGGCTAATAGTAGAAGTATACGTCAACTAACACGAGTAGTTGAATCTACTATTACAGAAACTGCTGGTGCCCTTAGTAACTTAACTGCTGAGCTTCAAGCGGATCGTCTCATGACGTTGCAGAACCGTATGGTTCTAGACGTAATACTTGCAGATCGAGGTGGGGTATGCAGAATGATCCAATCGAGCTGCTGTGTCTTTATTCCAAATAATGCTCCAACAGTCTATGAAGCAATCTCTAAGCTACATAAGATTTCCGACTCTATACACGTAGATAAGGGAAACTGGTCCTTCATGGAGTGGTTTTGGACTCTGGTATCAGAGTGGGGATGGAAGGTTCTGATGGTCATTGGTGTCATCCTAGTATTTCTGTTCTCGTGCTGTCTTATTATCCAATGTGGTCCCGCTCTGTGTAGCCTCTGTGCTGCAACCTGTTTCAGAAAACCACCTACATTAGGAGAAAAGACACGAGACAGGATGATGATACAACAACATGTCACTGACCTGATGAGCATAGAATTAGACTCTGACTCTGATATAGACTAAGTAATTGCCTATGTAAGGGCAAAAGGAGGGACTGAGGTTCTGTGACGATTTTACTCATGTTTGTAACATTGTCGGAAATACATAATTTTGGTATCAGTGAACCGCAAATGATCCATTTAGTATATCCTGGTGTTTTCACTATGCTACGAGCAAGAGCACTCCAGTTACAAACACATTTCTGTTCTACCCGTGACATCCATCTTAGAACACGGAAGCCATTTTGTATTCCTTGCCCTCACATAGTCAATGGACACGCAATGATCTCTTTTTCATTAAAGGACACGTAGGCTTTAACCGGCAATTCACCTTGCTAGTGACACGTGCACCTTAGGCCAGCAACGCTGTAGCAGCATGACTCGGCAAGAACTGCCTCCCCAGCCTGAGGCCAGTCCTGCTATACTGGTTCTTGTGTTCGTTGGCCTGATCATGATTAGGCGGCCGAAGCTGGTAACCGTGCCCATTTACGACCCACAAACATTTCTTATCCTGTCTTTCTATCTTCTACACCTGGCTCTGCTCCTTTCCTTCTGGGCCTTTATTAGGGGGAGGTAACGAAATTTACGATGAGGCGGTCCGGGTCTTGAATGAAGAATTGACATGGGATTATGATGGACTAGTGGGAACCCCTCATTCGTAATGTTTTGACATCAGATACTGTTGACGATTCCTGTGCAACGCCAAATATTTATTGTTTAAAGACACGAATGTTTAGAACTGTGGTAACATGTAAAGAATTTGCCTGAAGCCCAATATTTAGTATATAAGGAGCAATCCTCTTTGTACAAATCGAACAGGCTCCTAGATACTGCCCATGTGTAGTTTCTGTGACTTCTGTGTCCCTGCAGTAATAAACCTTTGGTCTTTGACGCCACCATCGAGAAGCCCGTGTTTCTGTTTGTTTGTGTACCAAGACAGGTTGAACTCCGGGGTCTTCGGGTGTTGTCCCTGACACCTCTGGACGGAAACTAAAAAGTCCAGAACTCCAGGAGGTTACATAATCTAGTAATTCCAGTGTGTACACATGTATTGTTACATTCCACAGTCATTCCCTTGTATTAAGACATCTGGGACGGTACTTTAAGGGCATCCAGATGTCTACAGCAACAATGCTTTGGCAGGCAGCCATCTAGGCTTACACTCCCTTTGTAGGCAGGCGCTAGTTACATTCCCTTCACAGACAGGCCTCGTGGCACTGTCCCCCGTGAGGACAGACGTCTAAGGTTACACCCCCTTGGTAGGGAGTCTCACAGGTTACATTCTCTGGGTATCCCTCCTGGGGCATTGTGGTCCCTACACTGAAAGAGACCCCAAGCCCTTTATAAGTCTGGGGCTGAGACCCCACAGAGTCACCTTGGAGGGGACTAGGTGTCGACCACCTTCTGCATATTTGCGACTCTGTGAATAGCGATCCCGTTGCTGTTTTTCCGGGGAGGGGTGAAACTTGGAACATATGAGAGTGGGGGTGGGGTGTCAAAGGAAAAGCAAACGCTTCAGTGGGAGAAAGCCTTGTGGCAGATTAGGAAGTGGGCATGACCGGGTACCATCAGACTTTGGATTAATCAGCGCCTGACAACGGGAGGGGGTGCTCTCCGGGACATATGTCTGGATGGGGAGAGATAATCCTCGAGAAGGCGGGACAGCGAACAGTGAAGGCACGCTATACAGTGCTCCCTACAGTCCTGCAGAATGGACCAGCCGCAGCGCCTAGATGTGACTTCAGAGACCGTGGGAACGAAACACAGCATTTTCAGAGAGCGGTAAAACTGTTTTGCGAGCCCAATTTTCCCCTCACAAGCCAGGAGTTTACAAGGGAACTCGTCACCCCAGGCAAGCCATGTCCGTGAGGGTGAGAGGGTGTGTGAGGGTGAGAGGGTGTGTGAGGGTGTGTGAGGGTGAGTGAGGGTGTGTGAGGGTGAGTAAGGGTGTGTGAGGGTGAGAGGGTGGGTGAGAGGATGAGTGAGGGTGAGAGGGTGTAAGAAGGTGTGTGAGGGTGTGTGAGAGTGTGCGAGGGTGTGAGGGTGTGTGAGGGTGAAGGGGTGTGAGGGTGTGTGAAGGTGAGGGAGGGTGAGAGGGTGTGTGAGGGTGTGTGAGGGTGAAAGGGGGTGAGAGGGTTGTGAGTGTGAGGGGGTGTGAGGGTGGGTGAAGGTGAGGGGGTGTGAGGATGAGGGGGTGTGAGGGTGAGGGGGTGTGGGTGAGAGGGTGTGTTAGGCTGAGGGTGAGTGAGGTTGAGGGAGTGTGAGGGTGAGAGGGTGTGAGGGGGTGAGGGAGTGTAAGGGTGAGGGTGAGAGGGTGAATGAGTGTGTGGGAGGGTGGGTGAGGGGTGTGTGGGTGAGGGTGTGAGGGTGAGTGAGGGTGAGTGAGGGTGAGAGGGTTGTGAGGGTGAAGGTGAGTGAGGGAGTGGGTGTGAGGGTGAGTGAGAGTGTGTGAGGGTGAGGGACGGTGAGGGGGTGTGAGGGTGTGAGGGTGAGTGAGGGTGGGTGAGGGTGGGTGAGGGTGTGTGAGGGTGAGGGTGTGTGAGGGTAAGGGTGGGTGAGGGGGTGAGGGTGGGTGAGGGGGTGTGATGGTGAGGGGGTGTGAGGGGGTGGGAGGGGGTGTGAGGGTGTGGGGGTGAGGGGGGGTGTGGGTGGGCGAGAGTGTGTGAGGGTGAGGGGGTGTGAGGGTGAGGGTGTATTAGGGTGAGGGGGTAAGGGTGAGGGGGTGTGAGGGTGTGAGGGTGTGAGGGTGAGGGGGTGTGAGGGTGAAGGGGTGTGAGGGTGTGTGAAGGTGAGGGGGTGTGAGGGTGAGGGTGTGTGTGAGGGTGTGTGTGAGGGTGTGTGAGGGTGCGGGGGTAAGGGGGTGTGAGCGTGATGGGGTGAGAGTGTGTTAGGGTGAGGGGGTGTAAGGGTGAGGGTGTGAGGGTGAGGGGGTGTGAGGGTGAGGGGGTGTGAGGGTGAGGGGGTGTGAGGGTGAGGGGGTGTGAGGGTGAGGGTGTGAGGGTGAGTGAGGGTGGGTGAGAGGGTGTGTGAGGGTGAGGGTGTGTGAGGATGAGGGTGGGTGAGGGGGTGTGAGGGTGAGGGGGTGTGAGGGTAAGGGGGTGTGAGGGTGAGGGTGAGGGTGTGTGAGGGTTGTGAGGATGAGGGTGTGTGAGTGTGAGGGGTGTGAGGGTGAGGGGGGTGAGGGGGTGTGAGGGTGAGGGCGTGTGAGGGTGAGGGGGGTGTGAGGGTGTGTGAGGGTGAGGGGGTGTGTGAGGGTGAGGGGGTGTGAGGGTGAGGGTGTGTGAAGGTGAGGGTGTGTGGGTGAGGGTGTGTTAGGGTGAGGGGGTGAAGGGGGTGAGGGTGAGGGGGTGTGAGGGTGAGGGTGTGTGAGGGTGAGGGTGTGTGAGGGTGAGGGTGTGTGGGTGATGGTGTGTTGGGGTGAAGGTGAGGGGGTGTGAGGGTGAGGGTGGGTGAGGGTGTGTGAAGGTGAGGGGGTGAGGGTGAGCGGTGTGAGGGTGAGTGAGGGTGTGTGAGGGAGGGTGAGGGTGTGTGAGGGAGTGTGAGGGTGCGGGGTGTGAGGGTGAGGGGGTAAGGGGGTGTGAGGGTGAGGGGGTGACGGTGTGTGAGGGTGTTAGGGTGAGGGTGTGAGGATGAGGGGGTGTGAGGATGAGGGGGTGTGAGGGTGAGGGGGTGTGAGGGGGTGTGAGGGTGAGGGGGTGTGAGGGTGAGGGGTGTGAGGTTGAGGGTGTGAGGGTGAGGGGGTGAGGGTTTGGATGTGTGAGGGTGGTGAGGGTGAGAGGGTGTTAGGTTGAGGGTGTGTGTGTGTGTGAGGGTGAGGGGGTGAGGGTGAGGGTGTGTGAGGGTGAGAGTGAGTGAGGGTGTGAGGGTGAGGGGTGTGTGAGGGTGAGGGTTGTGAGGGTGAGCGGGTGTGAGGGTGGGGTTGGGAGGGTGACGGGGGTGAGGGTGAAGGGGTGTTAAGGTGAGTGGGTGTGAGGGTGAGGGTGTGAGGGGGTGTGTGGGTGACGGGGTGTGAGGGTGTGTGAGGGTGTGTGAGGGTGAGGGGGTGAGGGTGAGGGGTTGGGAGTGTGAGACGGTGTGTGAAGGTGAGGGTGAGGGGGTGTGAGGGTGAGGGGGTGTGAGGGTGAGAGGGGGTGTGAGGGTGAGAGGGTGTGTGAGGGTGTGAGGGTGAGGAGGTGTGAGGGTGTGTGAGGGTGAGGGTGTGTGAGGGTCCCTTGGGGAGGCCTCGTGTTTCTTTCCGCAGTGAAGTCCGTGCTGGGGGAATCCAGTGGTTTTAAATTAATTGTTAATTCCAATTTTTCAAAGGTAAAGGAGTGTAGGGTTGTAGGGCTCGTGTGCGCTGAGCTCCCGCCTGCGTCCCGTGATGTCCACATGCTTCACGGTTCCCTTGTTTCGTCAGTTACATACTCGGCTTGAAACACTGCATTGATATTTTTTTGTTTCGATGTTCCAAAATAAAATAAGCATATGGTTCAGGGGGACAATGCGCCTGCCCTGCACCGGGTGATGGATCACAGTTTTGGAATGAAAGAGGCGTGCCTTGTCCCAGGGGAGGCCTCGTGCATTTCTCTTAACATTTGACAGTGAAACCGACCCGGTTCGGAACACAGTGCTTCAAACACAGCGTACGTATGTAAAACCGCACAGAAACAGGCCCAAAGGAAACACACCGGGTGTGTTTGATGCGAAGGGGCAGAGATAAGGACACATCTAGGTGCAGAAAGACAAGAGAGGCAGCGTTGTGTGTGAGTAGAGCCAGCACCCACAGGAAATGGGAAACTGGACTGCAGAAACTGTGCACCGAGGGAGGGGGGGCAGGCGATAAGACGGGAGGGGGAGAGGGAAGAGGACGGTGGAGAGAGGGAAAGCGCTACCTTTAATCTTTTAGCCCCGTCCCTTTCAAACTGGACGCCCCGACTTCCTGCTGGCATAAAAGGTTCTTTATCTTCTTTATGGGGCCATCTGGACCCATAAAGAAGATAAGAAACCTTTTACTTCAGCAGTAAGTGAAGGAACCCAATCTGAAAAGGATGGGGCTAAAAGAGAAAGGAAAACGTCACTAGGACCTCTTCTCCAATGGCTGGCCACCGTTTAGGCCAGCCAATGGAAAAGAGGGGCGGGACTTAACCCCCACGCTAGTGAAGTTCCCCTTAAAACATAAAATCTCGCGAGCTCGACTGCGAATGTGCGCAGTACGCCACGCGAGACCTAAAAATATGGATGGGGAGAAAGACTTAAGAGCGAGTTGAAACATTACACAAGAAAAGTGGGGCGCCTGAAGCAGGAAGCCACAAATCAGATGAATCTGTTATAGACCTATAAGTCTATGTAGCAAATTACATTACTAAGGAAACAATTTGGGTTAAAGGTTTATGTAGCTATTAGGATTATGCTTACTTTTTGGGAGAGGGTGCCATACAAGAACGCTAAATCAAATTCAAATCAATTTAAGCACACATGAATGCCAAGGGGAAGCTGGCAGCACAGTAAGGGGCATGAAATCAACAGATGGCTTCTAGGACAACTACTGACATACTGTGTAGAGGAGTGTCTAATAAAATTCCAGGAGGACAATATACATGCCAGATTTTTAGTAATGCCACTGACTATATCAACATGTTCATTTAATATTGACCATGTGTAAAATAATTTATGTGGAAAGCTTGACAATTTGTCTTGAATCTATGTTGCCTGGACTTACTTTGGACATTTTGGTGTAGCAGAAAGGCCTAGTTCAAAAAACAAAATGAATCAAAATAGCCTTCCCTTTGTTGATGTTATGGAATACACAACGAACAGTGATCATAGCATGGTTATGAATGGAATAAAAAAAGCAAGGTAAAATTAAGGCTGGTATTAGGGTTTGGGTCAAATATAAATTAAAATTACGTCAGTGAAAATAACCCTATTTGCACATTTCGCATTAAATAACATTTCTTAAAACTTGTTTTCAGCAGAGACTGCCTCTCACAGAAAATGTGACATTTTGTGAATGAACCAGTCTAGTGGCAGGTCCTTGAGTAACTTAACCCTTTAATGCAAGGTGTGTACTGAAAAAAGTAATGCAAGACCACGTTTCTTGCAAAATACATATTTTGTGTAATTTCATACACATTTCTTGAAATATCACATTTTGGGGAAAAATCAACAATTTTGCACACTCAAAGATATTATACACAAAATGTTTAAAAATGAATTCCTAAGAAGCAACTCATGTATTAGCCCAAGTAAAAGGAGAAGATGCATTTACAATCCAAGATCTGGTGGGTAACTGGAATGTACTAAGATTATTATAGAAAATAGGATCAGTATACACCTACCAAGAGAAAATAACCAAAAAAAGCACGTATGTCAGATGTTCTGACTTCAAAAGTTTCAAGTACAAGTGATTTAAATTGTTTAAATTGGGTGGGAAGTGAGAGATATTGATGCAACATGGTGAATGTGATATGCATGAAGAACAGCTGCTCGGGGTAAAATTAATCACAAAGTTCTATTTAAGTGGTTCAATTACAACGAGTTGGGTATTGTTGGCAAGAGTGGGAAGGAAGACACTTACATGATGAATGGAAAAAGCAGACATTATGTATATTTCCATTCCTTATTTACAGATGAAAGTGTTTTAACATTGTGTGAGGCAGTGATAAAGTTGACTGCTAATGTAAATGTGAAAACAATTTCAGTTACTGAGAAGAAAAGAATGAAACAGCTTGACTTAATTTTTAGAAAATGTGGCCATTGCAATATCGGGATCCTGCCAATAGTTCTTAAATAGGGCAGTGTTGGTTACTATCTATATTTCATTATATTTGAAGCGCCAACTTAATCTGGTTAGGTACCAAGGTTGTGTGCAATCCTATAAAATGGCAATTGTAATCACCAAACACCAAGGTGGCCCTGGTTATGAGTTCAGAGCCAAATAGTGATTCCTGTTTAAATAGGAGATTGCACAAAGATTGGAATTAAGGTTTTGATGTACGAACAATATTAATAGCGATTTGGGCAAAAATCTTTTTTCACCAATTCTCAAAGGGAGAGGGGTTACTTGGTGAAGTCCTCCCAATGGGTGGTAACCCATTTGCAATTGGGTTACCACCAACTTTGAGTTGGCGGTAATGTGCAAATGTTTCCAACCGCATTACGGTTGAAAAACATTCATACATACCGATGCGGATCAGTATTTGGAAGCATCGCCAGAAGAACGCCCCTTCTATATTCTGATTTGCAAACCCCTATTGCAATTCAGTAACGGGTTACTGAATCGCACTTTGGGCTTTGCACATTTGGAAATTCTTTTTTATGTTTGCAAACAGTCCGATTCTGTGAATCGGACCGTGTGCAACCTCAAAAAGGCTTTGTACATCTAGATCTATATGTTCTGTGCTAATTATGACGTCCTGACACATTTCCACTATAATAACACACCAGGTCAAACCTAAGGAATTTGTCTAGGGAAAACGCCCAAAAAAAAGCAAAACACAGATTTTGGGGCAAGATGTATGAAACTTAGGAATAGAGATTTCCTATATGCGATTTTTTGTGAATCGCAATTAGGGAATTGCTACTCCTAATATATGAAACTCTTTTGAGTTTCATTAGCAATTCGTAGTGGGTCGCAAGTAGACCTACCTCATGTATATTAGTGAGGTAGGTTGCAATTTGTGACCCACTACAATCGCTCCCATCACGGTGCTGGTGTCCTGCTGGGGTCAGCAGACCACCATGTCTGTGATTTCATTTAACTAAAGAATTTTTTTTTTCATAAACTCAGCCTGTTTTCCTTAAAGGAAAACCAGATGTGTTTTTAAAAAAAAATGTAAACGTTTAAGTTACATTTTTTAAGAGTAGGTAGTGGTCCCACTGTCTGCTCTTAATAAAAACTATTCAACCATTCTCAAAGTGGAAGGGTTCACTTTGGGACCCCTTTCTATTTGCTAATAGGTTATCACCAAATTTGAGTTGGCGGTAAAGTGTGAATGTTTTGCAGTCTAATTTCGGTTGCAAAACATTCATACATACCAATGTGGATAGGTATTTGAAAAGGACGCCCCAAACACACCACTTCCAAATTCTAAATCACAATTTGGGGTTTGTACATCAGAAAAGGCATGTTTGTGTATGCAAACGGCTCGATTCTGTGAATTGGGCCATTTGTGAATGCAAAATGTTTTGTACATCTAGCTTTAAATGTGTTTATTGTCGGGTCTCAATGTTATTCCTCATCCCTAAATTCAAAACACAGAAGATCGGGTATTTACAACACCAAGTAAATCCCTCACTCTGTGGTAGTAGTACTTCCCTACTGCAGTGTATACCCCACCCTATTCTTTACAACTTGGAATCAGGACATCATAGGGCATGTGGGCAGGTTGACTAAAGTGCAGGAATGAGCACAGTCAATCTTTTGAAAAATGTCTGAGGATTGGCACAAAGGTGGGTCTAGCAGATAAGGACTGTAGCTACTTGGAATTTGCAGCAGGCATTTTACAGAGTGTCATATAGCAGTTTACTCGACTAGTGGCACTAGGAAATAGTGGATCAACTGTTGAAATCAGTTGGAATTGGATTTAAAGTTTGCCTTCTGAAGGCAGAATTTTATTGGACCATTCGTGAATACCCGACATAGCAAGCGGACTTCCACATGAGCTGCAATTGGGACAAATGAGTTTAAAATTATTTTAAAAGTAATTAAAAATGAATATGAAGAGCAATGATGTGAATGAACATAATGCAAAACTAAGTGATATCATAAGTACAGAGTAGGGCCCACTGAAGGGATCTTGAACCACTTGTGAATTGACAAGCGAGGATTCATGTGCAAAAGTGTGCTGCGATGAGCTTGGAACACAATAGCAAAAAGGTGTAATAAATCAAGAGACACTGGTTATTTACATAATTAGGCATGAAATGAAGCAGAGAGCATTAATTGAAAAAAGGCAAATGTAGGTTGATGCTATCATGTGTACGCTTGGAAAACAATGTGAGTTGTATCCTAGAAGGAGAATGTAAAGTATGGGTAGCAAACTAATTTTAAAAATTACCCAACACTGGCGAGACCAAATTTAGAATATTTTGTTATGGAATTGAAAAAGCCAGTAAAAGGGTTCCCAAATAATGTACTAAAAGGAAGGCTTGCCCTACGATTTTGTCGTTGGGAGTCACACAACAATGGGGGAAGGGAACAGAGAAGTAACTTTACCCCATGATATCTAAATGCATAACTTCTGGAATTTTTAGGGGAACCATGCCATAGCAATATTGAAAGGAACATGGTGTCGACCACAATGGGCAGTGTGTCTTCTTTCATCTGATGTACACTAGGCAACAACTCGCCCACTTTTTGTCACTAAGAGCCCAATTCACAAGCCACTACTTCAAAATGTTGTACATCTATGCCTAGGGGGTTCTGCCTGATTGGAGAACCTTTCTAAATATATGTTTTGGGGGTGGGGGGGGTAGAGATTTCCTAGACTACTCCTAGGATTCAATGGCTGTGGTTGAATCCCGGGAGAACTCCTCTTGGCTAATAATTAATAATGCAGATTTTCCACTATATAAACAAATCAGTGAACATTCATGTTTGAATCAGGCTGAAATGTACATTTGAATAAGTACCTTTATACTTTCATTTTCTCTGCAGGGGAAATACTTTCTCTTGTAGGGAAACTCTCTCAAATATATATTTACAATATATGGGAGTATTCCCAACAAATTCATACCCTTGAAATACAGTTAATCAAAACATTTTCAGGAGTAACTTCATGAATGTTTTCAAGGAGGGAATATCTATTAAAAATGTTTTTTAATTAGAAGTTTGTAAGTATCCATGTATTTTTCCTAGACATTATCCTCCACCTTTTCTGCATCTAACGCTAAATGTACAACAGTGAAACATTTGCCATACTGCTAAAATTCTCCAACATTGGAGGGACAATATAATATTCTAATGTTCCACTTATCTTGGTTCGATGAATCCTGATGTCCAATTTAGAAACAGGCAAAACTTTTTGCATGCTAAGGTTACACTTAAGTACATAAAAATATTTGTGAACTCTTCCCAACCTTTTGTCTCCTCTAAGTCTGTGTTTTAATGACTTTAATGACTAACTGAAGGCTATTGCAGTTTACCTAAAGAATATATCTTATTAAATGCTGTTAATTATTCTCATTGATCTACTCATACTCACCTAATTGCTTTTAACATCTTCTCCTTTCTACCTTCTTTTTCATGTTGACAAAATACTACCTCATCTAGTTGTACTCTTTTCACACTGCAAGAAGCATTCATTATCTCTCTAATAACATTCTTCTGTTTTAGATAATAACTTATAGTCTATCTTTTCTAATGAGTCTAGAGCTCATACCTTGTATCAATGTTTGTGGCTTTCACTTATCTAGAGACACATAGGACTATTTAGCAGCTAAGCAAAAGTAGCTATTGGCAATCTCTATATCTGCATTGTACCCTCCTGAAAATCCTTGTTCAGACATATATGTAATCCATATATTGACTACCAGTTTTTCAAAGCGAGACACACCATGAAATGCAAATTGATCAAGCCACATTGTCCGTGTAATCCTTCCATTTTACCACAGATAAGGGATTATAATGAAATTTATAATGTAATTCTTTATTCTGTAGGAAAACGACAATTCAGCTTATTTTGTTTTACCTGTGCGCCACGCTAATAACCCTCACTTCCTTTTAAAAACTGCTCCTGAGTTCCCGACTTCCTTGTGCGGAGGGAAGCGGAATTCATTTCTCCCAATTAGTGCACTTCCAGCTGGGTTAGCAGCCTAGTGCACCACCTACATAAAGCACTCAAAGGCCCGGACGCACTGCGGAGGCAAGCCCGTCAGCGCCCGTCCGTCCAAGAAATGCTGCCCGATTTTCTGGCCGGACGGTATGGCGCCAGCCCTATATAGGCAAGGAATTGTAGGACTTGAATTACATAACATGTACTAGTCTCAACAAGTGCGCATGCTTTGATCCTGACAAACTATTTATAAAGAGGCTTACCAGCTGTGCTAACAGCTGCTTTTCTCTGGTTTGAAGTCCAACATCTCACACGCTCCTCTCCAATAATTTACCTTCTTCGAAGGACACTACCAAACTCCCTCAATTAATGCACAGTGCCCTTATCAACGCACGGTCTTTGCCTAAACATAAACTGGACATTTCTGAGCTGATAGATGCTTCTTATTACAGAAACACGGGCTGATCAGGCAGCATGACCTGATTTCTGTGTTGCCGTTCCACAGGGTTTCACGATACTCAGACAAGACAGAACCCATAAAAAAGGCGGTGGACTTGCTTTGATCGATCGGGATACATATGTAACCTCCTTTCAGCCTATATCTTCCTGAGACTGTGGTCTTTTTTTTTTCAATTTAAAAATAGCCGAACGCCTCTCGTTTAAAGGGTTATTGCTTTACAGTTCACCAGGGGCTAAAAATGGATTTCTTACCTCTCTCAACCCATTTCTTGAAACCTGTGCTCTTGAAAACAGCTTTCACATTCTGGGTGATTTTAATTTTCATCTTGATGCCATCACGGATAAAAATACTACTTCCTTACCTGACACTATGACCTTGGCAGGCCTAAGCCAAAAGGTTAAAGGCCATATTCATCAGGCAGGCCATACCCTAGACAGAATCTTTACTAACAATGAATTAATTGAGATTAAGAAGATCCTACCATTGACTTGGACCGACAATTTTGCAGTTATCTTTGAGCTGAATAGTCTACCCACGGATCAGCTTAGCATATCCAATATTCCCACGAGATCGTACCGCAACTGGAAGCAGGTTGATAACAACGTGCTTAGTCTCCAGCTTTCACGCTCTCAAACTAAACTGCTTGGGAAGGCAGAACACGCCTCCATTCATTTCAATCACTGGCTCATGTTGATAGCTGATAATATAGCTCCCCTTAAAAAACCTCAAGCAACAGGAAAGTTACGTCAGCTCTTTAGTTTTCAGAAGCCCTTAGATCTAAAAATAAGATTGTAGAAGACAAGAGAGACGTTGGAGATCAAACTATAATGAAAATGAGCTCTCCCAGTACAATACTCTACTATCTGAATATAAAAAACTAATCTTGATGGAAAAGCGTTCTTACTACGCCAAACAAATCAAGGAGGCAAAATACTCCACTTAAGAGCTTTTTCAGGTGGTGAGCAAACTGTCCATACTCCCAGAAAAAATTAACAGTCCCAGGCCTTCGATAACTCACTGGCCCAGAATTTTCAAAACTAAGTGGAATAAATCTATGTCACTTTTGACAAGAGGACAAGATCTGATATTCATGTCTTAGTAAATCCTCGAGCCCCTAGTGCTCCAGCCTCTACGGAATTTAGATCAGTAATCAAGGACGAAATAACAACTATTATTCTACAGGCCAAATCGGGCTCTCCCACGACTCCCTTCCCCCCATGATATTCAAACAAGTCCCTGAGATCCTCGCCCCTAGTTTAACGACCATCTTCGATTCCATGTTCACAGAAGGGGTTTTTCCTTCTGTTTAGAAGAGGGCATCGATTCTACCTCTTCTGAAAAAACCTAGTCGTGATGCAGCCAAACCAAATATTTACAGGCCTATTGATGAAATTAGAGCAGTTCTAGATGTAGGAAGTGCTGCGGCCCTCATTCTGCTCGACCTTGGCATTACGGATAATGCATAGCATTGGTTTCTTCCTTTCTATTTGACAGGATACAATCAGTTGCCTTGGGCAACTACAAATCCCTGTCATTCGCTCACCCTTGTGGGGTCCCTCAGGGATCCTCAATGAGCCCTACTCTTTTTAATATTTACGTGTCAGAATTAGCTGCATTAATCAGATCCTTGGGGATGGCATTAACATCCTATGCGGACAACACACAAATTGTCCTGTCCGTTTCTAAAAACAGCATGCCACCAGTAAGATTCAGGGATTGCATGCAGGCAGTCAGATCATGGATGAGCTCACATTGCCTCAAGTTGAACTCAGGAAAGACTGAGATAATCCTGTTTGGCAACTACTCCCCAAGTTGGTCGCAGATCTGGTGGCTGGACGAATTGGGGGCAGTACCTATCCCAGCTCCCAAAGCAAAACATCTGGAAGTGAATATAGATGAAACAGAACTTTGAGGCACAAGTCAAAGCAGTTTCCTCATCCAGTTTCTTCTTACATAAGGTGATTAGGAAACTCTTACCTTTGATTCCAGCAGATATTACGAAGACTGTTGTCACATCTCTAGTTCTTGCCAAACTGGACTATTGTAATGGGCTTTATCTCGGCATGCCCGAGAAGCAGTTAAGATAAGCTTCAGATGATTCAGAATGCTGCTGCAAGGCTTCTGTTGGGAATCCCCAAGTTTCAAAAGTTGCAATCAGTGGGAAAGCATTTCAGCAACTGTATTGGTTTCCAGTTAAGAGTCATATTAAGTTCAAGGCCTTATGTATACATATAAGACGCTAAACTGTACCGTTCCTCAGTTCTTGAGGTGGTCACTGCACTAGTATTCTCCTAATAGACGCCTCTTTTCAGAAGGGGCAAAACTGATGCTCCCTCCCAGATTTTTGTAAGTCCAACTGGGGCGGCAGAAGTTTCACAGTGAGGGCTACGAAGCTTTGGAATAGCCTCCCTATTTCCATCAGAACTCTCCCTTCTTTGACATCCTTCAGGAAAGCTCTCAAAACCTGGCTATTTAACAAATAGAGGTTCCATCTCGCTTCAGGACTGCTAGCGCAAGACACCGTTTGGTATTCGCATGCTTTATAAATTTTACTAACATAACATAACCGGTCATCAAGCTAAAATTCAAATGGCAGAAGCAGGTTCACATATCAAATCAAGCCCAAGTGCAAAACTTATCTTTGCATTGTATGTGCAAGCTGAATCTACCATGCAATCACAATTAAAGGTAAAACAATGAATTAATACAAGACATCAGGAAAAATAACAAAGAAATAGCTACTGTGCACGCATACTAAAATCTCAATACACAGTTAGTCTAATATATATATCATTATTCTACAATAAGTACATCAAAGAAAGGTACTTATTTTACTATAAATACATCAAAGAAAGGTGCAATATGTAAAATGTACTTTTGCAGATCACAATATTTGCCATAGGGGCTAGATCTATGGGTATATAATTTATATTCACATACATTTTAGAGTACTATTTTACTGGGCTTTATGGCCACAGGATAATGTGTTGCAGAGGAAAAGCGTCTTTTATTTCTATCTGCACACAGTTACTTCCTGTTATCTTAAGGTGTATTGTGGTTAGTGTAGTGTACAATTCTAGAAAACATGCTGAATGCAGTTTTTACTATGTGTTTCAACTGTGCTCGTGTCTCTGTATTATTTTTTGGAACAATTTACTTTTTAGTCATTGTTCTTTAGCAACTAATGCTATTATGTCCGCTTTTACACTTCCATATGGTTATCACTCTCTTGGTGATTTTGAGCACCTCATGACGTATTCAAGTCACTTCACAGCGCCAAAACCTTGACATCAGAATAACAAATAGATATATGTTATGCTTTGAGAACTAATGCAATTCTTTTAATTTACTGATTTGTTGGTACTGTTCATAGAGATCTTTAGGTGCACTGGATACAAATCTAACATTCATATATACATAACAAGACAATATTAAAAGCTTATCAATGCTTATTTCTTTATCAACCTAAAGATACAGCTTCTGAAGTATGGCGATACGAAACAGTTTTTTCAAAAGTTATTCAGTGGAAAAACTGACACTCTGCTTTAAATAAACAAAATATCAGGGCAGAAAAAAAAGAAAAAATTAAAGTCTGTCGTATAGTTCTACTCTACACATGGGCTGCGCTAGCTTAAAATATGTGTGGTGAACTCCATTTAGACAGTACCCAGTGACTGCTACATGGGTTGATCAGGAACTGCAAAATGCTGCAAATACTGTAGGTTTCTAAATGCAAAAGGTGCACTGCAGAGCACATCAGAAGGCCTTTCCACCTGTGAAATCTACCTTTCTCTTACAAGGTATGGGACCCAAAAACTAAATTTGAAATACTGTGCTACAAAATTTCAACGACCAAAGTATCGAGAAGTATATATACGTATAAGTTCGCTATACATAAATATATTGATATAGATGTACATAGCACAACTTTAATAAATAAATCTATACTTACTAATATATACTTATCTCTACGATATTATGATTGGCAATATTTTTGATATGATATTCTTGTAGCACATATTTCTGGAGTCAATATTCTGACAAACAACCCCTAGAGAAAGAATAGGGCACCTTCCATTTTGTCATCTGGTCTCCTTTGGAGTCTCGAGATGGAGGCTGCTTTGACTCTAGCTGGATGACAATCCATACTAATAATATAAAGAGACAACCTAAACCTTTGAGGCGGGTAAACTCCGGAACCACAGCGCCAACCGGAACACCGCATAGGAAAGGTCAGGCAAAGCCTATGGACATAGGCTATACACCAGCGCAACGTATACATTAGAAGGGACAAAGCACGTTATTTCACAAAGTAGTCCGTTGGAAGTAGCGCCAGCTCTAAGATGGGCGTGTGCGTTCTGTGAAGATTCAGCATTGTAACGTGTGAGACGCCTGCAGGCTGAGAATAGCGTCCGGAATAGCGTTCGATAACGTCGTGAGGTGTGTTCTGCAAGGGGGGGCGTGTGCGTGCAGCATTCAGCATAGTAAAGCATGGAGAGGCCAGCGGCATGAGAATAGTGTTCGATTCTGCATTGTAACGCATGGAGGCGCCGGCAGCCTGAGATTAGCGTTTCTTTGTTGTGGGCGTGTGCATTCACAGACGACGTCGCCCGCAGCATGAGATTAGCGTTTCAATGTTGTGGGCGTGTGCATTCAGAGACGCCGTGGCGGGTTTCAGCACCACGCCGTGTTTCGGGACAGCGTGACCCGACAAAGGCGCACGGCCTCATTGTCAAAGCCACGACAGCACTTGGCTATTTGCTAACTGTCGGCTTCGGGACTGCGTGGACCGACAACGCCGCACGGCCACATTGTGCAAGCCAGGAAAGCACAGGGGCATTCAGGACTGCGTGAACCCACAAAGACGCGCGGCTTCATTGTCAAAGCCATGACAGCACTGGGCCGCCCACCACACGCGCTGACTCTTAAGCGGGTGCTGAGGCACAGTTCGCTGTGGCGATTCCTGACACTGCCTTCACAAGCAGAGGCACATGTTCTGCTGCAAGCAACAAACCACTATTAGCGTGTGCAAACACCTCGAATACACAGGTAATAATGTTTATATTTTTTTCCTAAGGAGTGCGTGTTACTCTTCACAACAACTACATAATGTTGGGGAACTACTAACCCTACTGCCTTAGGTACAGCAGCCGCTCTAACTAACTAACTTTGTGGGCAATTTATGTTCATACTAAAACCATTGCTAACCTGCTTTTTTATACCCGGAAAACGTCGGGACGGGCTGCTAGTAATATATAAAGCAACTGAAGTTGGAGACTGGGTTAATAGAGTGATGTAGAATGAGAATGCATGATTTGTTTATACCGGTACGAAAACAAATGATCATTTTTTAAGGTCAATAGCTTTTACCATCCACAATGGCAACTTTATATATGGATGTACCATCAAGGCTAGGTGTGCTTTACGTAGTATGAAAAGTAGTTTACTACGTCTCTGTCGCCAAACAATTTGTTCGATGATATTCATGATTTGTCTACCACATGAACGACAGGGCTTTGTGCGATAATTTGCAAAATCATATAGGATCTTCAAATGAGTGATCAGTAAACCAAGAGATATTTATTCCACAATTTATGTAGTGACCCTATGCAGCATGCAAGGCCATTGGAAATAAATCATTTGATGGCGGCATGAAAAATATTAAAAACAGCCCTACATTCAAACTTATTAGCCAGAGAACATTTCCTGATGTATTTGTTGGTCACAAGTCAGGCCTTCCTGTTTTCCGATCTAGCACTTTTCAATAAACATGCCTTTCAATGAATGTTCAGTTTAGCGCTTTTGAAGTTTTTTAAAGCAATGGCTAAAGAAATATAAACAAAAACAGAAGCCAATAAGCAAAAGCCTTCAGGCTTCATTCCTGCTTGGTGGGGTCATAAAACTTGAACTGATGTGTGTTTCTTAATTTGTGGTCAGTCTTTTTATAGTCGGTCACATCTGCATGACCGATTGCATTTCACAGCGTTTATGTTTGAACTATTCCTAATTGATAAAAAAGCTCTGCCTCATTCACTTCCCACCCTCAGTCAGTCAAATTATTTCACCTGCAGGTTTTTCTGTTTAATGTTTTGTTGCCATTCAACCTCATTTGGTTCTCTCTATTAAGCACTGACTGGGTCTTTTAGCATCTGTCATTTCCTCTTACTATATAAATAAAACCATGTTACTGAGGTTCAATGGGAGGCTAAGCATCAGGAAATTAACAACAAGCATAATGGTTCGAAATCAACTTCACATTTTGTGAAATGCAAACATGAATTTGCACTCAAACATTAAGCTATCACCAATTAAATTACACAAGCAAAGGGCTTTTTTGTTGAGTTTTATATAGCACGAACTATTTGCCCAGAATCACAGGATGTTGAGCGTCTCTGCCGAGGCTCGAACCTGGTTCCCAGGCTTTAAAGTCGACCGTTCTAGCCGTTAGGCCACATCCTGTTAATCAATCCGCATCTGGTCCACATCTTAAAAAGTGACATGTGCCGAATGAATTGTAAAGAAATGCCTCAGCCTGAATATGGCAAGCAAGAGTTATGTCAAGTGACTGATTATATGTGGATTTTATCACCTAATGGGGAGGATTGTTTAGCTCAAACCACTACAAAGTAATTCACGATTGCAGTACAACTGAAAAGCCCAGCTGTAAGAAAACAGCCAGCAAAGGGTTTGGGATCGGGTAGAGATGCTGCCTTTTTTTACCAAACTGTAGAGTCATTCTAGATACACAGATACACACAGATGAACACTTTTATTTGTTTTTCTGCACCAATTGTTAACAAAGCTTTGCAGTTTATTAGCAATTTTTGGAAAATATTTGTATTCGATTTAACATCCAAATACGTGCTACTGTAAAAAATATAGCTGGTAATGTATGCATCCCATTATCTGGTATAGCTTGCCTCGTGCTATTATCTTCTAGACTAACTGTTAACATACCAGGTCAGACCATTTCTTGTTTGTTTGCCCTGTTTAGTCATGAGCTCCAAAAATCATCTTCGCCTCTAAGTCACAGAGGTACACAGGTTAACATGTTTTCTATCTGGACAGGCTACTCCACATGGTATGAGCAATAAAATCCACAACAGTACGCGGCTACATTGTAAAACTCTGATATACTCTTATTACCTACATGGGTGGGGTTAATCATTTATTTCTAGCAAGTTTATGATAAAAGTGCCCCAACGACTCACTGATGGCCCACTCTCCATCTAACTTTATTTTAGATTAATAGTTGTGCTCCGGCTTCTGCCAATTCCAGGTGTACTCTTCTCCACAAGAGGATCTGTTGGGCACTAGGGGATTTCCAGATCATTGTAATTTGTCCTTTGGCCAGATCTAATGCCTGATAGAAAAATCTAGACTCCATCTCCTTGGGTTTTGGCCTTGACATGAGGCGTAACAGGCAGGAATATTAGCATGCCATCTATCTTACCAGCAATATCTGCTGGCCTAATCCATGTAAGCGTAAAGGCACCTTCTGCAGATAAGTGGGTGTATCCAAACATTTCTTGGGGTGGAAGGAGTAGTTTCTGTCCTGTAACTCCAGTTCTGTAGTAGGGGTATCTCTGTTATAGTCATAATCTAGTGAATAGTCCCGCCCATGTGCGTGGACCCCGGAGCAATCAAAAATAATCTCTTACAGTGTCAAAAAATGCAGAAATGCATAGACACTTAAGAGAGAATTTAAAGACAGATAATGCAGCCAAAAAGGCTACACTGTCCAGTACTTCAACTAGAAATTCCACCATAAAATCCACAAAACAGCAAAGCCTGTACAGATTTCCCTTTGTTTAACAGCAAAGTCCCTCAGGAATGATAGAGAGAAGAACCTGGACAGACAAGCCCCATAGGCTGCCATTATGTGGCTTAATTAGGATACTGTGCCTTTAAGGAACCTTCCAGAACCTTCTCCCAGTTTTCCAGAATGCATAGCAGGTCCAACTTAGCCTCAGTTCTTTTTGAGGGCGTAAAAAACGCCAGACCTGTAGCATTATGAACATGAATAACTCTCCACCGGGGAGGCGGGAGGGCGCTTATGACTAGAACAGAGATACCCCTACTACAGAACTGGAGTTACAGGACAGAAACTACTCCTTCTGTAGTAGGGGATCTCTGTGTATAGTCATAATCTAGTGAATAGAATGGCAAGCCCATCCCCACACCAAGCGGCGGTGGAGAATAAAATAACGCCACTACTGTGCGAACAGATTCCGCAGCGAAGCCTGCCCAACCTGAGCGTCTGCCCTGGCATCAGTGTCCAGGCAGTAATGCTTAGCAAAGGTATGGACCGACTTCCAAGTGGCCGCCTTGCAGATCTCTGCAATGGGAACATTACGGAGCATAGCTGTCGTAGCAGCCTTGCCCCTGGTGGAATGAGCCTTAGGCTTGCCCCCTAAGGTCTTATTAGCTTTGCAGTAACACAACTGTATGCAGGACACAATCCACCTAGAGATGGACTGTTTAGAGGTAGCAAGACCTGTCCTGACTGAGCCATAATTGATGAACAATTGGTCTGACCTACGAATATCTTTAGTCTTATCAAGATAAAACTTCAGCACCCTCCGCACATCCAGGGAATGTAAAGACCTTTCCGCCGGAGATGAAGGATTCTGAAAGAACGTAGGCAAAGTGATAGTCTGGTTGATATGAAAATCAGAAACAACCTTGGGAAGAAACTTAGGGTGAGTACGCATAACAACCTTAGCAGTATGAAACACAGTATAAGGTTCTTGGCAACACAATGCCTGAATCTCACTCACCCTGCGGGCCGATGTAATGGCCACTAGGAACGCCGCCTTCCAGGACAGGTGCTGCAATGAAGCCTTATGAATGGGTTCAAAAGGCTCCTTCATCAATCTGGACAGCACCACATTCAGGTCCCATGAAGGCGAAGGAAGCCTGACAGGAGGGAACACTTTCTTCAAGCCTTCCAAAAAATCTTTGATCACAGGGATCTGGAAAAAGGAAGTCTGTGAAGGGCCTTTCCTGTAGGTAGTCAAAGCAGCCAGATGAACCTTAATGGAATGAACATTAAGGCCCGACTGCGCCAGATGTAGCAGATATGGAAGGATGACATCTTCCTTGCATGCCGTAGGGTCATAGTTCTTAGACCTACACCAGATGCAAAACCTCTTCCACTTGTAAGCATAAGAAGTCCTAGTGGAAGGTCGCTTAGCCTCCTTCAGTATGTCCATACAATCCTCTGGGAGATTCAGATGGCCATATTGCACTATTTCAGGAGCCATGCCGCCAAACTCAAAGACGAGAGGCTGGGGTGCACCATCCGCCCCCCGAACTTCGTGAGAAGGTCCGGCCTGCACGGCAGCTTCATGTGAGGAAGGAGAGATCGGTGAAGCAGGTCCGTGAACCACCACTGTCTGGGCCATTCCGGGGCAATCAGAATCATCCTGGCCCTGGATTGGGACAGCTTGATGAGAACCGCCGGAATCAGGGGAATTGGTGGAAAAGCGTACAGAAAGCTGTTCGACCAGTTGATCCATAACGCGTTCCCCAGCGTCCCCGGCTGGTAGTACCTGGAGGCGAAGCCTTGGCATTTGCTGTTTTCGGCGGTGGCGAACAGATCTACGTCTGGAGTTCCCCACCTTGCGAAGACTTCTCCCAGTACTTCGTCGTTTATGACCCATTCGTGGTTTTCCTGAATGAGTCTGCTCAGTTCGTCTGCCTGAACATTCTGCACACCTGGCAGATGGGTGGCCGTTATCGACAGTCCTCGAGCCAGAAGCCAGTGCCAGATCGCCTGCGCCTCCTGCGACAGTGTGCGCGATCTCGAGCCCCCCTGCTTGTTGAGGTAATACATCGTTGTCGTGTTGTCCGTCTGAACAAGCAGAGAGTTGGTCCGAAAGGACGGATGAAAGGCCTTCAGTGCCAAGTGAACAGCTCTCAGTTCCAGGAAATTGATGTGGTACGTGGACTCCGCCGGGGACCACGTCCCTTGAATTTGTAGGTCTTCGGAGTGCGCTCCCCAGCCTTGGAGAGACGCATCCGTCACGATGGTCTGTGTGGGAATGTCCTTGTGGAAGGGAACCCCTCTGAGGAGATTCTCCTTCGAGCACCACCACTTCAGAGACTGAAGAGCATGTAGAGACAGTCGTATCTTGTCGTCCCAAGATCCTCTCCTCTGGTCCCACTGATCTTCCAAGCACTCCTGCAGCGGTCTCATGTGCAGCCGCGCATGTGGTGTCAGGAAGATGCAAGAGGCCATCGACCCCAGTAGAGAAGACACCGTCCTCACAGTCGTAGACGGAGTGTTCATGAGAGCCTGAGCCTTCCGAACGAGTGATAAACGTCGCTCTTCCGAAGGAGACACGCTTGCTGACAGCGTATTGATGGAGGCTCCCAAGTACTGGATGCACTGGACCGGAATCGGGACCGACTTGGACATGTTGATGTGCAACCCCAGCTTGTTCAAGAGAACGCACGTCTTCTGGAAGTGTGCTTGAGCTTCCGAGAAGGAGGAGGCCTTGATCAACCAATCGTCCAGGTACGGGTAGACAAACACCTTGTTCTTCCGCAGGTGTGCTGCCACCACTGCCATACATTTCGAGAACGTCCTGGGTGCAGACTTCAGCCCGAAGGGTAGCACCGTGTACTGATAGTGATTGGTGCCGACTTGAAAGCGCAGAAACTTCCTGTGTTTGCATGCAATGGGCACGTGGAAGTATGCGTCCTGTAGATCTATGGCACACATCCAATCCCCTCGTTGCAGCTGAGGGTAGATCTGATGCAACGACAGCATGCGAAACTTTTCTCTGCGAATCCACTTGTTTGCCTGTCGCAAATCCAGAATGGGCCTGAACTCGTTTTTGTCCTTCTTGCGGACAAGAAAGAACCGAGAGTAAAGACCTCTTCCTCTTTGAGACAGAGGTACGTCTTCGATCGCCCTTTTCCTCAGCAGAATGTCCGCCTCCGCCTGAAGCTCGCGCAGTTGATACTGCGAGCTGACGGGAGGAATCGATGGAGGAGGGCTGGTGAAACGTAGACTGTATCCATTGCAAACAATATTCAGCACCCACTTGTCCTGAGTAATTTTTCTCCACTCTGCCAGAAAAAATTGACCGCTTCCCCCCACCGGAGCGGGTAACGGACGAGGGGGAAGTAACCGCTCAGGGTCGAGACCCGGCCGGGCCCTTGGTCGCGGTAGAGGACTGTTGTCTACCTCTACCCCCTTGGCGTTTCTGGAAGGGCCGCCTGTACTGCTGCTGCTGCTGTTGATGTTGTCCAGCAGACTGTCCCCTTCCACGACCCTGCGACCCAAACCGACGTTGGAACTGTCGGAAGGGTTTCTTCTCCTTGGGCTTCTCCAAGCCCACCGCCGTTAGGGTCTCCGCCTCGGCCTTCATCCTGGCCATCTCGTCATCAGCGTGTTTTCCGAAGAGGGTATCTCCGGAAAACGGGAGATTCGCCACGCGTTGCTGTGCTTCCGGTTTCAGTGACGTCAACCTGAGCCAAGCATGGCGTCTCTGGTGAATCCCGTGGCAGTATCCGTGCGCTGACAGCAAGGAGATGTCCGCTGCGGCGCCGATGGCCTGGTTAGAGACCAGCATCCCCTCCTGGACGATCTCCATGAAGTCCTCCTTGCGGTCTCGAGGGACAAGGTCCGCAAACTGCTCCATCGAGTCCCACAATGCCCGGTCGTAACGCCCCAGCAACGCCGAGTCACTGGCGGCCTTCATCGAAGAGGCGGACGTCCCACACGCCTTACGACCAGCAGAGTCGATCCAGCGGCTCTCCTTGTCCGGAGGCACCGTGGACGCAGGGGAGGTGGCATGAAGCTTTCTGGCAGCTGTCACGATCACTGAATCCGGTACCGGGTCCTTCCTCAAGAAGGCTGGGTCCGAGTCGGGAGCCCTGTACTTTTTTAGGATCCTGGAAGGCGCAGACTTCACCACTGCCGGCGTCAGGAACAGCTGTTCAGCGGGCTCAAGGAGCCCTGGCACCAGAGGTAACAGAGGGCGAGACAAGTGCCTTTTGTGTAATGTCTCAAAAATCACAGAAGTAGAAGCTGTTGGCGCTTCAACCTTGATTCCCAACTTCGCCGCCCCACGCAGGAGAACCTCCTGAAACGTGCCAATATCGTCTATAGGAGACACCCTAGTCTCCGGCGAATCAGACAACGTGGGCGAGTAGGAACGGGTCCCAGAGGCAGAACGTGACCTGGACCGACGTCTCTTATGGTGATGCCTGGATCTTGAGGAAGATCCACGTCCACTCCTCGATCTGTCCCGTCTCCCCGAGCGAGACCTCGACCTCTTGGGTCTCGGACGTTCCTTCGGCCTCCCAGGGTCAGGAGTCCTAGGCTTCTTAGGAGTCTTCTTCGGTGGCGTCGGAAACTTGGGCATCGACACCGCCCTCGGTGGGACCGGGGGTGGAGGAGTAACCGGACGCGGGGTCTGCGGAGCCGGCATCGGAGGTGGGGTCGGGGCCTTCGGAGGCGGACCCTTCGGCAAAGTAGGCCGCGAAGGAGGTGCAGAGGGCTTCATCGGAGTATCCACCCCGGAATGCGCCGTTCCCGGCGAGCCACCATCCCGTCCGGAGCGTGGGGAGCCCCCCACAGTCCTGGGCCTGTCCTTAGGACCTCCAGACGTCGAAGATCGGTGCCCAGACGCCGACCGATGGTCCCTCGACGTCGAGCGGCCCTTCGGCGTCGACCGTTTCTCACTTCTCGACGTCGAACCGCGTCTGCGTCTCGACGTCGACCCCGACCAGATGGACGAACCCCGAAACCTCGACGACGGGCGATGGTGCCTCGACGGCGACGTCGACCTCTTCGCCTGCCTCGACGTCGACCTCTTGGATCGTCTCGACGTCGACCCTTTGGATCGTCTCGACGTCGACCTCTCGGACCTTCTCGACGTCGATCTCCTTGAGCGTCTCGACGTCGGTCTTTTCGAATGCTTCGACGTCGACCTCTTCGGCGCCGGAGACTTCTTCCGTCTCGACGGCGGCCTCGACGACGAGGATCCCCTCGACGACGATGTCCTCGACGGCGAACGGCGGTGTCGCCTCGACGGCGAGCGCCGACGCCGGGCCCTTCGATGTCGACCACTCGACGCCGACACCGACGACGAGGAGATCGACACCGGCTTCGACGGCGGCCGGAACACGTTCCTCGACGTCGACGGGCGACGTTTTCTCGACCCAGAGCCCTGGGGAGACCTGGAACTGGCCGTTGACCGTCCTCTCGACGTCGTGGTCAGCGCAACTGACCCAGACGGAGATCTTGGGCGAGGGCTGGTCTTCCTGCCCCTGGGGAGCCCCCCAGAGGCCTCAGCATGGGCAAAAGGAGCCCCTCCTGACCCACCTCGTGCCTTCAACCTTCTCTCTTCAAGTCCCTGAAGTCTGATCTTCTTCCTCTCCTTCAGGGTCCTTCCAGAGAAGCCTCTGCAGATCACACAGTCCTCAGGAATGTGGGAAGAGGGAAGGCAGAGAATACAGACCTCATGGGGGTCTGACTTGGCCTTCTTCCTTGAGCACTCCGGGCATTTGTCGAATAATGCAGGCATATGGACAAAAAAGAGTGCAGAAACTCAGAAAGAAAGTCACCAAAGTACTTTTAAAGCACCAAAAATCGAAATTAGTGTAAAACACCAACAAAACCCTTGAAAAGGGAGAGCTCAATGCTCCAGGGTCCTGCTTGCAGGAGCCGGAAAAAAGAACTGAGGCTAAGTTGGACCTGCTATGCATTCTGGGATACTGGGAGAAGGTTCTGGAAGGTTCCTTAAAGGCACAGTATCCTAATTAAGCCACATAATGGCAGCCTATGGGGCTTGTCTGTCCAGGTTCTTCTCTCTATCATTCCTGAGGGACTTTGCGGTTAAACAAAGGGAAATCTGTACAGGCTTTGCTGTTTTGTGGATTTTATGGTGGAATTTCTAGTTGAAGTACTGGACAGTGTAGCCTTTTTGGCTGCATTATCTGTCTTTAAATTCTCTCTTAAGTGTCTATGCATTTCTGCATTTTTTGACACTGTAAGAGATTATTTTTGATTGCTCCGGGGTCCACGCACATGGGCGGGACTATTCACTAGATTATGACTATACACAGAGATCCCCTACTACAGAACTCTGTAGCTCAAGTCAAATATGCACTACAGAACTCTGTGTAATTAGTTGTGAAATGGTTTGAATCATTGTAAAATATTGTGCCTGCTGCAGAGCAGTGTGGATAACCTGCAGCTCACGTCCCAATTCTAACAAGATAATGCACTGGGTTCCAGACATGTTTTTGTAACGCGGAGGTCACAAGCTCCTATCCTTCAAAAATGTCAGTGGGTCACACGCCTCCTGGAAATATCTGCATGTAACCAGCAAATAAGCAGAAGTAATCTATCAAATCTTCACTCGGATAAGGCTAGGTGAGATGAGCAATGCTGCGTTGCCAAGGGAGTAACACTTATTATTAAAGACTATAAATATAAAAAAAAAATTGTGTGGGCAATATAAATAACCAGTTGTGGCATATTTTTTCTGCCTGCCCACCTTGGCCTGTACAACCGTCTCAATTTGTAAGGAGAAATTATTTCCAAGTTCTCTAGCTAAGTGGAGAATTACACAGTAGTTGCTTCTTATTTCTCTATGGCACTTTTAACACGCGTCTTCCTTCCTAAATTACTAGTTGGTGTAAGGCCTGGATGAGGGAAAGAGCCCACTTCCTGCAATTTTGCACCATCCTGATGAAATCAATCAATCAATCATGGCATTTGTAAAGTGCACTACATACCTGTGAGGGTCTTAAGGCGCTAGGGGGGAGGGGAAGCTGCTACTGTTTGAAGAGCCAGGTCATGAGAAGGCCTCTTAAGGTCAGAAGGTCTTCGGTCTGCCGTAGGCGGATGGGGAGGGTGTTCCATGTCTTGGCGGCGAGGTGAGAGAATGATCTGCCGCCGGTGGTCACTCTTCGGATGCGGGGGACGGTGGCGAGGGCGCGGTCTGCGGAGAGGAGCTGGCGGGTGGGGGTGTAGAGGCTGAGTCGGCTGTTGAGGTAAGCTGGTCCGGTGATGTGGAGTGCCTTGTGTGCGTGGATGAGGAGTTTGAAGGTTTGAAATTGTCTCAATTTTTCTTTGGCCTCCCACAGACCATTATCTTAGAATGTCAAGGCAATATAACTCAGTTCAGTTCAGTTCAGTTTTGCTTTATTCGATTTTGGATTTAAAATCATAAAAGCATACAGTGAAAGAAAACAAAAATAAATCATACATACAATAACACAAAGTATCTACAAATTTAAAAGACATTGGTTTAAAAGACATTTACCCTCCAGTGGGGATACTTTCCTTAAAAATTACATATTTTCATACGATAGACATTCACAGTTCTGCCCTTACATCATGTTCACCCTTAATAGGAGTAAGTTTAATAAAGATTTCCATTTTTATATATGTTGTACACTGGTGCTAAGCGGTTAAGAGCGGAGGAGCTACAATTTTTCGAAGCATAGGATCTTCTACCCATCACGTAGTTATAGCTGTACCCTACCTCTGGTCTTAAGGAGGGTATGGTATGGCATGCTGGGGTAAAAATGATGTAAATCCCAGAGCGATATTGGGCCATCATCTTCTTGGGGCTGCCAGGTTCGTAGGTACGGGACAATATGTTTAAACCTAAATTTTACCAACACTAGATCACCGGGAATGTCTTTTGGGAAGGAGCCTAACCAGCCCACCCTTCTAACGCACATTATTGTTCCATCCAGGTCGGGTGGCAGAGGTCTGTTTTTTGATAGCCAAAAGGTAACCTTATTTAGTAAGTCGTGTTGCCTTTCGGGTTTTCCATGTGTGAGTGGAGGTACTCCAGAGAGAACACACACGAATGGGACGGCCTCAGGTGGTAGGTGTATAGAAGGTGCTTTATTATTCTCTACTCTATGCTGTGGTAGTACCGGTTTAGAAGCGATCTTAGAAGTTGTTTTATTGGGGGCTAGTTGTAGAGTTTTTAAATTGTTGCATAGTGTGGGTTGCTTTGGCACTATGGAGGCAACAGGGGATTGATAGCGATTAGTTATTTCAGTGATTTTAGCGGGGAATAAATTAATCTTGATCAGTTCCTCTATTTCCATCAGCTTATTCTCCAGGGTATTTATTTTCTCCAACAACGGCGATATAAGAGATTTGAGCAATGGTTCAATCAGAGATTTAGAGCCAGTTGGAGAGGGGGTACTAGACTATCTAATTCTTCTGCAGCCTCTGGAATTGAGGGGGAGTTAGTGACTGACAATGGAGGGCTTAAACACAATGTTTGTACCTTTGGGTCATTCCCGTTTTGTTGAACACTATCACATTTCCGTTTAACGGGTGGGATCTGCGTGGGCGCTGCGCTTGGGGTGTTAACTTTTGTATGTAATGGGGTGGATTCCTGCGCAGATTCCTTCTGGAGCAAAGTACTAAAGCTTTTAACCGTACAGGGAGAAGCACTATTTAGTTTAGTTCTCAAATCTACTGGCACATACTTGGTTTTACACAGATTATTTAGTTCCGCTAACAGTGAGTGGCTTTGCCGAATACCGGATGTTTCAGAGGGAGATTGTTCACTGGGGGTGCTAGCTATGGCCTGGGAAGAATCGATTCCATCTAAATCACTAGGAATAGGCCGTGGTATACTGATTAAGTGGGGGTCTTGTGCACCATTACGCAAACCCCTCTGGTTGACATATTTTTTGGGGACCCCCTTCCGAGTCATGGTTCCGTTCAATTGGGTAGGGATATTACGTAACATCAACACGAAGGCAATATTTTATTGTTTACAGCTACGTGTCCATTAAATGTCAGCAAGCATTTTGTAGTTCAACTCTCTTTACCTCCTCTGGTAGGGATTTCAAGGGGGGGTGGCACGTCCCGGCCTCCTCTGATGGCCGCAGATGGCCCCGCCCTTGTCCCGGGCTTCTCCCGGCGCGTCCCACGCGCGATCCCGCGACACGGTGTCTGGGCTCCAATTTCAAGCGCCTCCGGGCGCGGAAGTTACGTGGGCGGCATCCGCCGCAAAGCAAGCTGGGGAATGTGGTCCCTGTGGCCGCTCGGTGTCAGGCAGCGGCAAAGTTTTCCCCAGGTAGGGTGACCAGCGCTGCTGCGGCCAGGTAGCAGCTCACTTGCCCCTGAGCCCCTCTGCAACCCAAAAACAAGCGTCCCCGCTTCACCGTGTCTGGGCTCCCTTGATAGCAATATAGCACAGTATTTCTTGGCAGTTGCACAATTCCACAATTACAAGATAATCAGAGTGTGTCAGACAGTGTGTTTTCTTACTCCTTTCCCCTTCTGCATGAATACCTGCACAAACTTCAGTGAGTGTCTGCGCATTCCATATAAATATTTCAAAGGATAAAGGAAACTGTTCAGAGATTTATCTGTCCAGGGTTTTTTTGAAGGCTCAAAAAAAAAGTTTTACCGGAGTTCAGAGTCACAAACCAGCTTCAAACCGGTGATTAAATCAGCAGCTGCACCCTCTTTTGCTCCCTAGCCTCCCTCCACTCTCACCTGCCACGACTCTTCAGCTGCCAGGAGAACCAGGGATGCAGGGAAAAACTCGGGGTCGAGAGCGGGCATGTAGAACTTCCGCCTCACAGAGCAAAGACTCTTCACCGGGAAACTGCCTCCCTGACGCGGCTGCCGCCGCTGTAATCACGCCGCATATCGCAGCAAAAACGCGGCTGAAAAAAAACGACAAAAGTGCCTCAAATCGGCACTCGAACGCCAGCCAGATTGCACGCCATCCAGAACGCTGGCAGCAGCACCATCAGCAGCCGGCCATCAGTGGGGGGAGGAGCAAGGATCGCAGGTGATCACGGCTGTGGAGAGGAGCCCCGCAATATAACTCTATTACATGGAGTTCTGATCAATATTTATGAGGGTGCAGAAACTTGGGATGGAAGAATTTGCATACAACAGTGTTGGAACTTTAAAATCTTCCTTCCACATAAAAACATCCTAAAAGGCAGACTCCATCTCCTTGAACAGCCTGTTAATATATCAGGAAAAGCAGAAGCATTAGAAAACATTGCTTCTTTATTCCTCATGTGGTTTTAAATGGTATGCTCAGGTTCCTGTTTTGGCTCAGACTCACTCATGAGGTAGTTCCAGTAGACAAAACATTTTACACTACAAACATTAGGTATACAGTTGGTGGTCAGCAAAAGGCAAAATGGCACTCTAAGGTCTATCACAAGTACAAATCAGTTATGGCAGGTAATCTGGCACAGTGCATAAGGTAGGGAAAAAACACCAAATCCCCACGTGTGTGGCCAGCATACCACTCTACTATATATACAAATCCTCTGCACGTTTAAAAGTAAATACATAAAGTTTCATAAAATATCACAATGATGCTTGTCTTTGTATTTTCAGATGTCTTTAATTCAAGATCTTAAGCCTTCTTAGCCAAGAAAGTAGGTTTTTCGTCCATTCCCCATGTTAGACAACTTTCTCCAAAATCTGCCTCTGGTGACCCTGTCAAACGTGGATATAATTCCAAAAATGCCACATAAAAGGCATCTGCACTAATGAACTATAATTGTGCACAAAGTGAACAAATGGTTGAAAATCATACATGCCAACCCTCAAGATTCAGCTGGAAGACTACTGATCTCAAGGCTAGACTCCTGCCTCCTGATTCCTGCATGCAAACCCCCGATTTTCAGTGGGCTTCCAATGGCAAATACTGGTCTTATGTAACTCGGATTATGCACTGTCAGTAACCAGCTTCTGCAGGCCAGTGCACCACCTTTTTGTCACACTCTCTCTGCCTGCCATAGCTCTTTCTCCATGGTCCTGACACGTAAAGAAAAAACATATATTTGCATTTTTCATATCCGATCCTGCAGCTGTACACTTGCAAGTCCCATACATGCCAATCGACGTTATGCAGGCCGCATCAGAAGTAAATGGTAGAAATACATTCTCCCGATTATTTTTTTAAAAGTCTCCCACTTACCTCTTCCAAAATGTTGTCATGTTTGGGAATCTGTGTTGAATTACTTTCACTACTTCGATGCTTCAACCCTCTTTTCAACGGCACTGAAGATCATTTTAGAATATAATAGACAGTCAATGTCAATAAGACAAATAGGTCGGTATTATTTTAGGGGCCTTTTGTGTACACAGGAATTATAACACTATTTAGCCATGAGGATGGATAGTGCTGCGATACATATTTCTGTAAAAATAATGGCAAGCAGAGGCACCCTCTTTCCTACAGATATTCAAAAACCTGAGGCACAATCCTATTCCGTTCATGAGCCTTGCCCCTTTACTGATTCCTTTATTGCCTCCAGGAGGTTTACCTCTATGAAAAGTGGGGCAAACGGCTCTCTATCCACACAGGAAGCAGTCCGAGATTGTCCTTCTCTAGAACTCCAGAATGACCTTGCCACCTCTTCAACTTACTCTATTTTTGGTGACATGGGGCTAATAAATGTCCTCTAAAGTTAGGTAACCCACACTTCTTCAGCTATGCTAGATTTGAAACCAGTTTATGGGTCAAGAGCATTATAATTCGGTCGAGTAGATTATTTGCGTCACTAGTCCTGCAGGTCTAGTAAAACGTTTTGGATTTTTCGAGCCCAAATAGCCACTGGGCAGTTTTGTCCAGTACCACCCAGAGGCGTTTTAAGACTTGAACACAGTGGACAATTACCCAAGGCCCTTGTGAAAGTGAACTTTCTCTCTATTTGACCTCTGTCTAGTCTATTTTTCCATCTAAACATCTTTCACTCCGTATCCTACCTCCATTTCCGACTCTGGGCCCGATTTATATGTTGGCGGGTGATCCAGCGGGCTATAGAAAATATATCATAAACAACGCTACCCAACTTCATAATCTATAAACAAAATTCTATACTAAATTATGGACCCATTTATAAACCTGACATATTTTGGGCCTACTGAATCAGGTGGTCAGATTAAATCTATATACACATTATCTACAAACTATATACAATTTTATACATCTGCGGAAAAAATATTGTCATTAGAATAAATCCTAATTATTTAAACGACCACCATAGGCGACGTGATCTAGCTAATAGTAACCTGCACTTCTGAATAACCAAGACCAGCTTGTTTGTCAAAAGTAAGATTTTATTTACTAAATTATGGTATTTTAATTGATAGTTTTATAAAAGTAATTTATTAGCATTGAAGCAAGCATGATTGTAAAGAAATATGAGAAAAATACAATTTAAGCAAGTGAATCAAAGTTAAAGTGAGTGTTTAAAGTTTAGCATTTCTAAAACCTAAGTCCCTAACTGAGCTAAATAGATAGAAATTAAAGTAAAGTTCTTTGAGGATTCTTACGTGCTCCACGCAATGTCCGACAGCACTTCACCCTCATCGGAAAGTCAGAAAGCAGCAGCCAGCCCATCCCTAGGGGCATGACTTTTTATACCTTTCTACACTAACTAAACTACGCAAAGGAAAGTTTTCAGAAATCTTCGACGTCCCATTGGCTGAGAGTGACAAGTGACATGTCACCCATATTTCAAAAGTTCCATTAGGTCACTTTTCTTAAGGACCATTGTCTTTTCTGAATGCAACCAGGAGCTTCCTAGGTTTGCAACAAATGTACATTAATGTTCTCACTGCTTCCAATTGACTTCCGCGGATGCCAAGTTAAGGGCTGACAAAATGTTCTTTTTCGACCTTGGCCACGTCCGACAGATAGATGATAGCACGTCAGTTTTTGCTTTGTGAATGCAGCTTTTGACGAACACTTTATTTCAGAATGGGCGTCTCGTGACTTTTGCAGAAGTAAAATTCAGCCTTTTTGTAACTCGAGCAAACTAGGCCCAAAAGCAGACAACTTATGCTTTCTAGTATAAAACAAACACAAGAAAAGTATTAATGTAAGAAATAATGTAGATTCTGTATCCACCCCAGGATTTACTAATTAATTAACCCACCCGATTAATCTAATGTTACCTAGCAAATGCAAACAAATAAAGCAGCGTTTATATCTACCAGTCTTCATTAATCCATGAGACTTATATGCACCTAGAATAGTAGAAATGACATCACACAGACAAGGAAAAGCAAAACAAGCACATGCTTCTTTTAAGTTTGCAGCAGTTAGTAATGACAAAAACGAAAACAATAAATTATTTTATTATTTTGCACGAACAAAAAGATGCAACAATTATGCACGTTTATGAGCACACATGTTAGTCCCCCCATGTGTAAAGTTTAATCTAAGTTGTATTAGCACGACATATCACAAATCATTAATATTATTATTCATGTTATGGAAATGTGACTTCACGAGTTTAAACAAAATTTTGTTTTCTATCTCGCTCCATCAACTCCCTCATCTGGTGATTAACAAATCACCACACCAGCACTCAAAATTTTGGTAATTTAAATTTCCAAGAAATCGATTCAAATTCATTTGTATCAGTTATCCTAAAAGTCTGTTTCTGCATAATCTTTGGAATTAGCATAACGCTCTCTATGCAACTCCTGTAATTCGATCTCCCTTTCTTCTTCTTTTCTAAGTTTATAGATTCTTTTCTTTTCTTTCAACTGCTTCTTTCTTTTATGTAACAAACAACCTATTTTGGTCAAAATAAAAATGAATATTATTATAATCAAAGGTGCCAAAATCTTGCCAAGAATTGAACTTCCAATATCGTGAAACCAGTTTTTAATTGCTTGGAACCTTTTTGAAAGTTTCCCTGTAAAATCATCTTCTTCTAAAGGAATTATCTCTGAATGCATTTGTGTAATATTCTTGATGTACATTTCAATATTCTTACTTTCGTCAGGTATATATGTGCAACAATGTTGTACATGTAAAATGCCACAGACTTCTCCCTCTTTTGCTAGGAGTATGTCTAAAGCAAGGCGGTCTTGAATTACCATGGATCTAATTGCAATAACTTCAACATTCACTAATTGAAACCCATCAGCTGTGTCAGTTGATAATCTATCAACTATAGTGGATAATTTTCTGATTCTCCCTGCATTTAAGGTTATACCAACAAAAGGTATTACTGCTTGAAAAATATCTCCCAGAACTTCAGTAAAAGTTTCTCTTTTAACTCTATTTACATAATTATGAATTTTAAACAATCCTTCTGAATCTCTGTCAACATGAAACACTTTAGGAAAAACAATTCCCACATAACAAGTTCCATACCAGTGGTCTGGAAGGTTGTAGTAGGCTTTGTCACCACAAACAAAATAAATCCCAGGAAAGATTGGATCCTTTCCACCTTTGAATCCCCAACCTCCCAAAATCTGATAAGTATCATCACAGTTACTTGCACCTACAAAATAATTATCAAAAAGTGTGTTATCTCTCCTAATGCAAAGTTTTCCACTAACTGGTTTGTCTATGTGAATTGCAATATTTTCAAGCATTTTGCCATTTAACTTCTCATCCTCTTTCTGCCAGAAATTAGACTTAGTCTGCTTGACTAATTCATTCCTCTTATAAATTGCTCTTCTCTCCTCAACCATATTCAAAAATTTCTTTCCTTCAGCACTTAATTTGCAAGTTAGATTATTTTTATAAGCATACTCATAAGTAAGTTCGTTAGTAACAAGGAAAAATTCTCTCATTTGCTTTGCTTTCTTGTGCTTATTCAAAGCATTTTCAATCTTAATATTTGCAAAAATTTCATCATAATTTGAATAGTAATATTCTAAACGTCCAGTTTGATAAAATAAGCTAGTTAACACACTACATGTTACAGCATAAGTGAGAGGAAGCATATTATATGTTACTCCCTCAGAAACAGAAGCAGGTAACTTAACGCAGACGTAGCAGTCTTTTGCATCCATTACCTTAACATATTCACTCAATAGCTTTGTGAATGTATTACTTGAAAAATCACTAATTGATTTATCTTGATGAATATTAGGCTGATGATCAATAACTTTTGCGGACGCACTATGTTTAGTTTGGCTAACCAGAGCTTTGCTTGTTATGTTAACTTTTTGTAATTCTCTATTCATCTCCAAAGGGATAATCACAGCTAAAACCAACCAGAGCATAATTAAAATGAGCAGACACACCAGAGTCATCTTACAGCATCTCTTAAAAACAGAACACTTTGAAGTGCTCTCCTTAACATAAGGCATTTTTGGTTAGTTTAGCCTCAAAATAAAAATAAAACAAAATTTTAAAATTCTAAATTTATATTTACACCCCCCTTTTAAAATATTTTATTTTATTTATTTCTTTTTTTTTTTTAAACCCTAAACAAGATTTCTTCGACCTTATGTCATATATAAGTTTTTCTTCAACTAAACAGTTTTTCTTCGACCTTGTGTCAACTAACAAATTTTCTTCAGCCTTTTGCTAATTTAATGTTTCTGTACTTCAATCATTGTCACTAATTTCTTGGACTTCGTCTTCTTCTTCACTACTACCATATATGTCAATAACAGGTGGAATTACTAAATAAGTCCACTCAGGAGACTTGTATTTTTGGTTTGGTCTTACTATTCTTTTTCCTTTTCTCGACACTACTTCAATCTTCCTTCCAACTCCAACTTCTTTTCCAGGACTCTTTTGACTACTGATTTCTTCAACTTGTTCTTTTGGTTTCTTGATTAATCTGACTCTCAATCTTCCACCAGGCCAGTAGTCTGCTTTTCTCACGTACTTCTTCTTTGGTTCAGAATTATTTGATTCTGACTTCCAAGTCCTTTTCTTTCTGTTTTCACTTTCACCATCTACGTCACTTTCTTCAGTTTCGTAATCTGAAATTTCAATTGACTCAGGAACTTCTCTATTCGGCAATTTCACTCCTTCAGGAACTTCATTTTGTTTTCCATTACTGGTACTCGGTAATTCTTCTTCCTCCTCTTCTTCAATTACCCTTAACTTCCCAGATTTCGGATTTCTGTTCCTTACTTCAGAGTTTGTTCTCTGCCTTTCGATACTCTCCTGGTCTGAAACTTCTTTTTGTTCTGCTTCTTTGTCTTCGATAGAGACAACCGAATCCTCAGTTATCTTTCCTTTTAATAGATTCTCTTCACCTTCAGAATCTATTTCAATGATTTCCAAGTCTTTTCTTGTCAAATTTCCATTCACTGGCACAGTTTCCAGATGTCGACTTTCTTGTCGATCTTCAGAATCTGGATTTATTTCACCTTCTGTTTCGCCTTCTGCTTCAGAATCAGAATCATCTGTGGTATCACTTTCAACATCAGAACTCTCAGGAGTTGGTACTGGAATAGTATGACTAGGATGAATCCAGCGTTTCAATCCTCTGCACTTTACAGCATTAGTAGTGATCAAAATTATCTGCCTAGGCTTCTGCCATCTAGGAGCTAGACAATTCCTTCTCCGATGTACTTTCGTTCTGACCCAATCGCCAGGTCTCAGATCATGTGTCAAAACCTTTTCATTTGATTGTGCTTCAGTTCCCACCTGATTAGACACAGAAGTTACCATATCAGATAACCTTTTACAGTAATCCAAAATAGCACTGTCATTTATGCTCAACAGTTTACCTACAGGTACAAAAGCTTGCCTCATAACTCTTCCCATTAAAATTTCATGAGGACTCAAACCTGTCTTTTTATCTGGTGTACTTCTTAATGACATCAAAACAAGTGGAAGAGCATCAGTCCACTTTACACCTGTTTCAAGACACATTTTTCCAATTCTGTTTTTAATTGTTCCATTAATTTGTTCAACCACCCCTGATGCCTCTGGTCTGTATGCACAGTGTATTTTCTGCTCAAAGCTTCGCAAATTAACTTCATCAGTTTGTTATCAAAATGGCTTCCTCCATCACTCTCAATAGTGACTGGAAAACCGTACCTTGGGATGATTTCTCTGAGCATTAGTTTTGCTACTGTAATTGAATCACAATGTCGTGTAGGGAAAGCCTCTACCCATCTTGAAAACAAGCAAACAATTACAAGCACATATTTCAAACAATTGTGTAAGGGCATTTCAATGAAATCCATTTGTAATCTGGTAAAGGGACCACCCTCTCGACCAATTATTCCTGTCCCCACCACTGATTTTCTGTTTGGATTCATTTGTTGGCATGACAAACACCTTTGACAAAAAGATTCTGCAATAGTTCTAAACTTAGTATTGAACCATGTTTCTCTGAAAAGTCTAACCATAGAATCTCTTCCTAGATGTGCTGGACCATGATATAATCTGGCCATGTCAGCAATCAAGCAATTTGGTAAGACTACTCTGCCATCTTTGTAAACCCACACTCCATCTTCTTCACGTGGTCTACAATCTGATCTTAACCACAAGTCCTTTTCTTCATCTTCTGCTTCATTTTGTAAATCTCTAATCTCATGCCATGTTTCTACAACTGTTGTTAGCATTAATGAATTTGAATCAGTTTCTTTACTTCTCTCCCGATTGTATGCATAATTTTTCCTTGCGCAGTATTTAGCTGTTTCATCTGCGAAGGCATTTCCCTTGGAAATATAATCAATTCCTCTAGTGTGCGCTGCACACTTAACAATGGCGATTTCTTTCGGCAATTGTATTGCTTCAATTAATCTCCTAATGAAAACTGCATTTTTAATTGGTGATCCTGCTGATGTCATGTATCCTCTCTGTGACCAGAGTTGTCCATAATCATGCACAACTCCATACCCATACTGACTATCAGTAATGATGGTAACTCTTATATCTTTTGATATTTCACATGCACGAATCAAAGCAATTAATTCAGCCACTTGTGCTGAACGAACTCCTTCAAGACATGATGCTTCTTCGACATCTTTGACTGTATAAACTGAATATGAAGCTTTTAAGACACCTCCTTCGGATCTTAAGCATGACCCATCTACAAAGTAGACAAAATCCGATTCTGACAAAGGTCTGTCTTTGATGTCTTTTCTTGGTTTAGTGCAGAATTCCATGACATCTAAACATTCATGTTCTGTTTCAATGTCATCAACAATTTCAGAATCAGGCAGTAATGTAGAAGGATTCAGATTTAAACATCTTGAAATTGAAACATTATCTGCTCCTAGTATGATTTTCTCATACTTTGTCAATCTGCTACTTGTTAAATGCTGAGTCTTACCTCTTGTCAATAATATTTCTACTGAATGAGGTACAAAAACTTTCACAGGAAATCCCATAATGATCCCCTCACTTTGTTCGAGACTAATACTTGTAGCTGCAACTGCTTTTAAGCAACCTGGTAATGCTTTTGCAATTGGATCAAGAACTGCAGAGAAGTATGCAATAGGTTTCTTTAGATTTCCATGTCTCTGAATCAACACAGATAATGCACATCCTTCTCTCTCACTGCAATACAGTTCAAAATCTTTCTCATAATTTGGCATACCTAAAGCAGGAGCTTGACATAAGCTCTTTTTCAGGTTTTCAAAAGAATCCATCTCAGCATCATTGAGAATAATTGGATCTTTTACATCTGACTTTGTCAGTCTTTGTAGTGGTTTTGCAATTACTGAAAATCCACTTATCCATTGACGACAGTAACCAACCATTCCCAAGAACATTCTGACCTGTCTCTGTGTTCTTGGTGGTAACATTGCTTGAATCATTTTTATTCTCTCTATTGTTACTTGTCTTTTTCCCTTTGCAATTCTGTGACCAAGATATTTTACTTCTTGTTTGCAAAACTGTAGTTTTGCTGGGGACACTTTATGTCCTTCTACTGCAAGGCGATTTAACAGAATTATTGTGTCTGTCACACAATTTTCTCTTGTCTTTGCAGCTATCAACAGATCATCAATATACTGCACTAACGTTGACCTACCAGGTAAATCTAGGTCTTCTAATGATCTTTTTAACAATTCATTAAAGATTGAAGGACTTTCTGTATAGCCCTGAGGGATTCTTGACCATCCGAGGGTCTTACCTTGGAATCTGAAAGCAAAGATTTCGTAACTGTCTGGATGTAAGGGGACAGTAAAGAATGCATTGCAAAGGTCAATGACTGTATACCATACAGCATCATGTGGAATCTGGAATAGAATTACTGCTGGATTTGGAACCACAGGACAACATGGAACAACAATTTGATTAACCTTTCTCAAATCTTGTACGATTCTAAATGTTCCGTTAGACTTTTTAACTCCCATAATTGGTGAATTACAAGGACTACTCTCCATTTCTTTTAATACGCCTTGTTTGATTAATTTTTCAATTATAGGTGTAATACCTTCAATTGTTTCTGTTTTCATTTTATACTGTGGAATGTTAGGAAATTCTATTCCCTGTTTCAATGTAATTTTTACTGGATCTACATTTTTCATTAGACCCATCTCGTTCCCAGTAAAATCCCATATTTCAGATTTCACTGTTTCCTTGAGTTCTTCAGGTAAATCCTTTTCTTCAAATGCAGGAAACAATTTTGTTTCTTCTGCTTCCATCATCATCATTGTCATTCTGTATAAACCATCTTCCTCCATTGTTTGTAACTCAACTCCATCAGGAGAACAATATATTCTGCAATTCATTTTACATAGGATGTCTCTGCCCAATAGATTCACTGGACTACTATTACAAACCACAAATCTGTGTTTGTCTCTGTAATTTCCAATTTCAACTGGAACTGGATCAGTTAAGTCAGTTTTAATTTGCTGATTACTTACTCCGACAACTTGGATGGTATCCCCAGAGAGAGGTAGGTTTTCAATTTCCACTGATCTAACAGTAGAACGGGTAGCACCAGTGTCCACTAGAAAAGTGATGTCTACATCATTAACTTTCCCGTTTACAAAAGGACCAGACTGGTCAACCTCAAGAGTGGCTCCAACAACACACTCTTCCTCCTCTCTCGGGCACCGTCAGCAATAATCATCTGAATCGCTGTCTTGACTTTCTGCTAATAAAAATTGTTGTGAAGCATTTTGCATTTGGACTCTTTGTTGCTTTTGCTGTTTTTGTGGTTTTATTACCTGTTCACTTCCCTGAAATCCCACGTTTGGATTATATTTTTGGACTCCCCCACAATTCGGAAAAGGTGGTTGTGGCAATTGGTCTTGACGATTATTCACCTGTTGCTGTTGCTGTTGCTGCAACTGTCGCTGAATATTTAATTTGTTTAACCCCTGTTGCATCTGTAGCTGTCGCTGCAGGTCAACACCATTCTGCATCTGTGGATTCAATAAGGGATTCTTTAAGTTTTTAGGAGGATGAGGACACTCGTCTCTCCAATGTCCAATTTCGCCACAATTAAAACAAGGTAATCTTTGTTTCAACTCCTCAATCTTTGGGCTAAATTTCTTTGGGAAATTATTACTTTTAAACTTTCCTTGTATCTGGTTTGTATTTCCAGTTTGAACAAAATTAGTGTTCTTATTACCCATGCTGGCAATCTGTTGCTCAGCCACTTTTACCTGAGCCCACATGGCTTTCTCCTTGAGCTTTTTCTGTTTTACTTCTATTTCATCACTGCAATATTTAGCCTTTCTTAGAATATCATCTACAGATAGTGATTGCCATCCGACAATGCTATTTCTGATCATTTCTCCAATTTCAGGTTTTAGTCCATAAACGAATCTATAGACAAAATGGCTCATATCCTTTTCGTCTAGTTTTTCATAACCACTATATTGTTTAAAGATTAACAGTAGTCTTTCATAAAAAGAATGAACTGATTCTTTTGTTTCCTGTTCTGTCCTTTCTATTTTAACCCAATCGACTTCTTTGGGTGGAATTTTGTTTTTCATCCAAACAATCACTTTTTCATAAAAATCCATTACAAGTGGATTTGGAGCAACTGTTTCTTTGATTCGCTCAGGTTCTGTTTTTGGCCAACTAATTGATATTTTACATTCTGTCCAAAGATCTGATGGAACGACAATGTCAAAAAATCCATCTAAATCAATCCACAGAACTTTTGACACTTTGATAAATCTATCGACTTGCCTGTACCACTCAACTGGTTTTTCCCTCAATTTCGGAAAGTCATTTGTAAATAACAGAATGTCCTGTCTCGACCAAGGGACATGAACATATCCTCCACCTGCAATTTCTCTCATTGGAAATTGTTTTGACAATTTTTCCAATCTTTCATCTTCCTTCTTTTTCGTCCATTTTACTCTCCACTTATTCAGTTCTCCTAGCTTTTTGATATAAACAATCAAATCTTTTATATGTACTATTCTTCCCATTGAGTTCAAACTCTCAATGTCACTTTCTGAAAAGTCTAATCTGTAATGTTTCGCAAAATTCTTTTGTTTGCTCACATCGATTTCAAGTTCTGCTGCTAGATCCTCTAGTTGATCATATTTATTTTTTGTTTTCCACTGAATGCTTTTACAAATGAACAGTAGTTCATCATCTCGATAGTAATTTAAACTATCTGGACCGATTGTTCCGATTATTAATTCTTCGATATTCGCTTTTAATTTGGCCACATCAAGTTTTGGTGTGGTTACCCTGGCTTCAGGACTCCCTATATCTGATATAGCACCCATTGGTGTTTTTGGAGATAAATCCTCATTAAAGGTTAAATCAGGCATTCTCGATTTAGAAGAGTTTATTTCAGATAAGTCTGAATAAAATTTTTCAGCAACCTTTTGAATTTCTGCATTCAAAGGAATAGTTAATCCTGTCTTGTTTGTTTCTTTTTGGTCAAATACAGGCTGAACAGGACCAATCGTTACTGGAACTGTCACAGCTTCCATGCCTTTTGTCATTCTTTTTATTAATTCTTCTTTAGATCTTAAATATTCATTATAATCGACATCCTCAACATTTCTTGCCTCTCTTATATAATCTTTTGGAGCTTCTCTTGCCCTTGGAGCCATTGTAAAATGTCTACCTTCATTTCGAGCATTATCAAATTCTGGTCTTCTAGGTGTTTCAATGATTTCACAATTATTTGGATAAAGTTTAGGAGCTTCATTAATTGGAGGTGCACTCGGTGAAGTTTCAGTAGAAACCACCGGAGTAGACCATGATCTGGGAGGTCTCAAAGGTTGATTCTTTCTAGCTGTAGTATATATTTCTTCCATAACTGCATCCTCAGATTCACTTTCCATAGATTTCCCTGTAGGAGTACCCATTACCATTTCTTGTATTAAATACAATCCTTCACTCATGTTTCCCTGTCTCCACATTCGCAATCTATCTTCATGAGTTTCTCTTCTCCAAGGTGGATTTTTAGAAGGTCTTTTAATTCCACTAGCTTCTCTTTGTAACTGATACATCTCATCTTCCCACTCAACTAAAGCTTCAAATTGAGTTGGTCTCGGTTTCGGAACAAGAGCATTCATTTTCTCTCGTAAATTTCTCAAGACTTTTACATTAAATGAACCATCATCAGGCCAAGTTAAAACACCGTCGTTCTTAGTATAGCGTTTCCAACTATCGAACCATAAGACAGTATGATATCCATATTCACCTTCCATATACGCTGCAGGTGTTTTATATTTATGAAGTAGTTTACCACCTCGCGTTTCAATTTTCTTATCAGGTGAAAATAAATTCTTAAACTTCTGAAATAATGTTGGCTTTTTCTCAACATGTTTAAAATGATAACTAATTTTTAAGAGTTAAATCTAATTCACAAAATCGTTCGTAAAATATTTCCGGGATGTTCCGCAAAACAACCAATCCGTGCGCGAAACACACCAACAAGCCAATGACAGTTGAGCTATGTCACTTTTCTGCTCAACCAATAAAATTGGAGTTTTTCTGAAGGACCAATCAGCTTACAGGTCGTCAGAGACTCAAGAGCCAATCAGAATATAGCTTGTGACGTAGGTCACCCAATCCCAGCGCGGCTCTGTGACGTACACAGCAGCTGCGGTTTCTCGTTTCTCACTCCTGGCGCTTACCCCTCCTTCACAAAATCTTTTCACAGCGCCATTTTAAGAACACTTTTCAGTGTAAATTAATTCTTAACAATGACTATAAGGACATCATCTGTTCGTTTCACTATTTAGGATAGTTTACATACATTCAAGTATCCACACTTCGGAATAGACGGCGCTATTCACACTAAGGATAATATCCAATTGTCAGTAGAGTAACCCTTACTCCACCCTTCTAACACGTATAATTATGAACTCGCTTTGCTCTGAACGCACCGCGAAGTGACAGTTCTAAGAGTTCTACTTGAACATAAAATACAAATCAAATTCGCACTTTCACACGGAAAATTCCCTAATTTCAAACACACATGAAATCCGTACAGGACTCTCACCTGTTTATAGAAATCATGCACCGTTAGCAAAATAACGACGTTATCCGTACAGGGCTCTCACCTGTTTATAGATATGAAACATGTACCCGTACAGGACTCTAACCTGTTTATAGATAGTCATGCACCGACGCTACTTTACCCTTCATTCAAGCTCGGATATAACTAATACTCTTATCACAGTGAGTTTTATGGAAGGCGCTTTGTCCCTATTCTCATGCTGCTCTAATTTCTTAGAAAACCCTCACTATACAAGATTCACACCTAGCCCTAAAACTGTGCTGCTCGGCGACAACACTATGGTACACGGCGATACCTCTTGTGATACTCGGCGATATCACTACAAACAGAACAGATGGCTTGCGTGACTAATTTCTCGCCACACAATCTATACCGGTATAGCTTACAGATAGCACGAAAAACGAACTCAACATGTGTTAAAACGTCGATCCTATTTCCATACCATAACACTTTAGTAACCCTTAGCAACCAACATATTACCTTGGTTACCCTTAGCAACCATCAATTTCTGCTACCAGAGAATTGATCCAGCGGGCTATAGAAAATATATCATAAACAACGCTACCCAACTTCATAATCTATAAACAAAATTCTATACTAAATTATGGACCCATTTATAAACCTGACATATTTTGGGCCTACTGAATCAGGTGGTCAGATTAAATCTATATACACATTATCTACAAACTATATACAATTTTATACATCTGCGGAAAGAATATTGTCATTAGAATAAATCCTAATTATTTAAACGACCACCATAGGCGACGTGATCTAGCTAATAGTAACCTGCACTTCTGAATAACCAAGACCAGCTTGTTTGTCAAAAGTAAGATTTTATTTACTAAATTATGGTATTTTAATTGATAGTTTTATAAAAGTAATTTATTAGCATTGAAGCAAGCATGATTGTAAAGAAATATGAGAAAAATACAATTTAAGCAAGTGAATCAAAGTTAAAGTGAGTGTTTAAAGTTTAGCATTTCTAAAACCTAAGTCCCTAACTGAGCTAAATAGATAGAAATTAAAGTAAAGTTCTTTGAGGATTCTTACGTGCTCCACGCAATGTCCGACAGCACTTCACCCTCATCGGAAAGTCAGAAAGCAGCAGCCAGCCCATCCCTAGGGGCATGACTTTTTATACCTTTCTACACTAACTAAACTACGCAAAGGAAAGTTTTCAGAAATCTTCGACGTCCCATTGGCTGAGAGTGACAAGTGACATGTCACCCATATTTCAAAAGTTCCATTAGGTCACTTTTCTTAAGGACCATTGTCTTTTCTGAATGCAACCAGGAGCTTCCTAGGTTTGCAACAAATGTACATTAATGTTCTCACTGCTTCCAATTGACTTCCGCGGATGCCAAGTTAAGGGCTGACAAAATGTTCTTTTTCGACCTTGGCCACGTCCGACAGAAAGATGATAGCACGTCAGTTTTTGCTTTGTGAATGCAGCTTTTGACGAACACTTTATTTCAGAATGGGCGTCTCGTGACTTTTGCAGAAGTAAAATTCAGCCTTTTTGTAACTCGAGCAAACTAGGCCCAAAAGCAGACAACTTATGCTTTCTAGTATAAAACAAACACAAGAAAAGTATTAATGTAAGAAATAATGTAGATTCTGTATCCACCCCAGGATTTACTAATTAATTAACCCACCCGATTAATCTAATGTTACCTAGCAAATGCAAACAAATAAAGCAGCGTTTATATCTACCAGTCTTCATTAATCCATGAGACTTATATGCACCTAGAATAGTAGAAATGACATCACACAGACAAGGAAAAGCAAAACAAGCACATGCTTCTTTTAAGTTTGCAGCAGTTAGTAATGACAAAAACGAAAACAATAAATTATTTTATTATTTTGCACGAACAAAAAGATGCAACAATTATGCACGTTTATGAGCACACATGTTAGTCCCCCCATGTGTAAAGTTTAATCTAAGTTGTATTAGCACGACATATCACAAATCATTAATATTATTATTCATGTTATGGAAATGTGACTTCACGAGTTTAAACAAAATTTTGTTTTCTATCTCGCTCCATCACGGGCAGCTTGTTTCTCTGCCAGAGCAACAGAGCAAATTACTCCTTCATTCTGACAGAGGTGCTACCTGCCAAATTTTGAATTGTCCGCTGGCCTTGCGGACATTTCTAGCATTGACAGGAACCACCGTCACTTGGCTCCTGTCAATACATTGCAAGTTTGACGCAGCCATACGGCAAATTTAGAATGTTATTTTTTATATTCAAAACGAAAATCCCAAAGCGGGATTTTCACTATGAAAATAAAAAAAGAATACCTCCCTCACCATGGCAGGAACAGGTTTTCCATGCAGTACTAAGCATTAAAGAACAGCTGTATGTCTGTCCATCTAAATTAAGTGTGTGGACATACAGCCAAACCACCGACGGCTTTTACTCTGTCCATAATGTTGGCGGGGAGGGAACCCCATCATGGTTGCAACGGAGTTCCCTCTCTGCCAACATATAAATTGGGCCCTCTGCCATACTAAGCAGCGTCCCAGGCAAGACTTATTTCAACTGCTTTTTGTGACCCTGTTAAAGTTAAATACATAATACAGTATTGTTTGTCATCATGGAGTCTTGAACTAGCAGGAAATGTGTAATAAAATTCAAATTTATTCCAAACAGGGACCCCAAAATATTTCTTGCCCAGGGTCATCAAAGACCTTGAGATGACACTTAACACCCACTAAAGGCCGGGGTGAAAGACTTTGTTGTGTTGCCCCTGCTGAAAAGACGACTTTTAATTGTGTCTGGCACACAGTAGATACAAGGGCTCCATTTTGTATAGAGACATTCTGCACTTCAGAAACACTTAAAAGTGACAGGACATTTCTTTAAAATAAAAACATCGCAGGAATAACTAAAAATAATTCTCAGATTGTAAAATAACATTTTTCTAAAATGAGCATCAAAGTCAAGTCAGAGTCTAAGAATCTAAACCTCAAAGCCCAAAACAACGCCCAGATGTCATGGTGCCAAGAGGCATCAAGTGACCACCAGAACTTGAAAAAGCCCCTTCGGGCACAGGTCCTTCCTTGTTAACGTTAGACGAGGGCGTGTTTCTTTTAGCTGCTGTTTATTATCCACAAGCAGCGAGACACATGCACTGGTAGACCATGAAATAAACCACTTAAAACCTGCAGGCAAAAAAGACATAATGCACTCAAGAGAGGTCTATAAAAAAAACACAGACGCAGTAGGCACACAAACACGGAAAACTCAACGCCCCACAAAGTCAATAAAGTGAGGGAACGTACTGGAAAATACATTGGCCAACACTTGGACACACTCTTGAAAAAATAGCTTTTGTAAAGACCTCAAGCACACAACAGAACAACTGGGAGTAAAAGGTGTCAACGTTTTATATGCCAGGAATATAAAAAAATATAATCCTGAATGATCAATTTTGAAATAAAAGACACACAATCTCAAACCTCATCTCTCTGCTGTTGGATTCTTTACAGCAGGGCGTTAACCATAAGGAAGGGCCGAAGCCATGAGATTTGCAAAGCTGGGAAAACATGATTTTCCCCGTTTTAATACAGTGCTTGTTATACACAGCTCTGTTTTTGCCAGAAAAAGCAACATTGGCTCATTCATGCTCAGGAAATATCCGCCGCACCTCCAAGTCTGTCTCTGCAGATCTAAGAAGCTTGCCAGACTGACAATACACTAAGCCAACTGATACAGCACAGCTCTTAAATGTAGACCATCTTCTTTACAATTTTACAGATCCTAGGATACTTATCACGTGCCACCATTCTATGAGTTCCAGATTCATTCAGAATAGAACCTGTCCCGCTCGTGAAGCACATTGCCCCTTCTTTTCAATATATCCTTGTTAAACATGGTACGACATCGCCAACTTTTAGCCCGTTTGTCTAATATTGGAATCACCGGCTTGGTGTGGGATTGGATTAAATCTTTCTTGGAGAACAGAACACAGCAAGTGTGGCTGCCTCCCTTCTCTTCCACACCTAGAAATGTAACCACGGGCGTCCCCCAGAGCTCTAAACTGAGCACTCTTCTTTTTAATGTTTATGTGACGCCGCTTATCTATCTGGCAGAGGAGCTGGGTGCTAAGATCATAGTGTACGCTGATGATACCCAGCTTCTCTTCACGTGGAAGAAAAACGATCTATCCCCTGATTCAGCAAAACATTGTCTTGCTGAAGTCTTTAATTGGCTAGCGCATGCCCAACTTAAATGCAATGAGGATAAGTCCGAGGTTCTCCTCTATGGGTCTTTCCCGCCACATTCTAGGGATGCCATTTGGCCTGAGGGTTTCCCCTTGCCCGTCAGTTGGGTGCCATGTAAAAAACTTGGGGATATGATTCAGTGAGGACCTCAGCTTCCTACCACAGATTACAAAATTGGTTGAAGTGTGCTTCGGCACACTGAAACAACTCAAGAAATTTCTACCATTGCTGCCTAAGGCTGCTAAGGAAATGGTGCCCCGCGCTCTCATTCTTTCGCGATTGGGCTATGCCAATGCATTATACATTGGCCTCCCTGACTACCAGTTAAAAAAGCTTCAAACCATCCAGAATGCAACTGCCAGAGCACTCCTAGGCATTTCCGGAGGACTAGCACCAAGCAACTTCTTAGGGATCTGCACTGGCTCCTGGTGGGTCAGCAGGTTCTGTTCAAGGCTCTCACTATTGCTCACAGTGCCCTATATAAATCAGGGCCCATGTATCTTAGGAGATGCTTTGATTTCTATGTGCCTCTTAGACATCTTCGCTCCACTGGGCAATGCCTTGCTGTTATCCCCTCGCTACCGCCTTGCTAGAGCAGGAGGTAGCTCCCTTTCTGTCAAGGCAGCTAAGGGCTGGAATGCCCTGCCTTATGCTTCGGAACACCCATGATCTTAGGCTGTTTAAAAAGCAGTTAAAAACGTTACTTTGTGATTAACCATTCAACCTTGGCCCTCACCTCCTGTCTCCTGCAAACTGGCTTTCACGTCGGGACACTTTCGAGTATCCGTGCGCGCTATAAATGGAGGTTAACATAACATAACATAAACAATGTCATAGGCTCCAATCACACTTATAAAAACTCAGGGAAGAGGTAGCTGCAACAAGATAGGTTCAGGCCATGGGCCATTTTTTTGAGAAGGGTCAATTTGTGAAACTTATCGAAGGGTAGTTATCTTCTGTAGTATAGAGGCTCATTTTACACTTGGAGGGGTATTGTTTACTATTAAGGGCTAGGAGCATTGAACCTAGTTGTATTGCCAAAAACGTGAAGGTGAAGGTAAATACATTATTTAAGGAGTTTTGCGCAAACACAAGAATGGAAAATGAGTTATCCAAACCTTCTGTCTTGAACTACCGCAGTCTTTTATTTACAGGCGAACCCCTTTTGTATATATCTCTAGGTATGACAAGGTGGGAGTGTTCTTTTCTTCTACGATTTAGAGCAGGGTCAATTTATTGGTCCTTTTGTTTTAAAAATATTTTAGCCGCAGAAGGAAATACAGTATCTACCTGTCCCTGTGATAGTCATTCTGCACAATCACTTTTGGACTTTATGGTTTTTTGTAAATTGTACAGCTTAGCACGTATGCACTTTCTGATCCCTTTGTTATGCAAGTTAGGACTCCGGCGCTGTACAATAGCCCTGCTTCACTTACAATTTCTAAGTTCCCGGAAATCGTTTATTGGGTCTGCGCTTTTTTGAAAGCATCCATTAGGACCAGGAAAACTATGATAGATTAACTTTTTGAAATGTATGTGTGATATGGATTAGTAGGTGGAAACTGCTCTCTGCTTTTCTCCCTAATTTTCTTTAAACCCCGGCTAACTTCCATACGAGTGTATTGTTGCTTTAAAAAATTTAATTGCTATTTGTACTTTTTGTTCTTTTATAAGTACGCTATTTGATGTACTGTGGAAATCTTAAAGCTTTTTATGTACCTATATTTTTAACTGTTTTTAAACTAATGTAAGATTATTCTTCACTGTTTTATGAGATTATGGTTATGTGTAACACTTTTTATGTACTTTTATGGTCTAATTTTAATTAGACTGTATAAAGATACTGAATTGAATAGAATTGAATTGGCTTGGAGCCCGCCCATTGCTTACTATTCGTTGGCATCACTGTCACTCTTCCGTGCCACCTCCTAATTGGCCTGCGCATATCGAGCAACTCTTCATTTTCTGTGTGGAGCAAGGAAGGAGCACAGATGGATTAATCATCATTTGTGTCTGTCCGCGCTGTGATTAAGGTGCAAACCCCTCCACGCATTCCATAGTGCTTCTTCCGCCTCCCATCCCCGCCCTTTGAGAGAGTTGTCATAAAGCTCGACGATTTTCAACTTTGGAATATTTTGTGGTTTAAACCTCTGACAGGCTGTTCTGTTAGCCTCTTCTCATAACAAGGTGATTGTCAATCACCATCATTATCTCATCACTGAATACTGACCCTGTCTGCTTCTCCTGTTTAGAAAAGGCTATTAAAATGTGTAGCTCCACAACACTGCCACCATCTAGCTCTCTCTCCTTTATCCCCTAACCGGTATGATATATGTTGTTCCAGCCCTCTTGCCCCTCCCGGTCTAAAACGCATTTACCTGTAAACAAACTGATTCTCGAAGAAGCATTGTATATAGTAATAAGTTCCTGCATCGGAACAAAGGCCTCATGCATTTTGTTTACATAAATCGTAGGTCAAGATAATTCCATTTATATAACACAAGGCTCGAGGATGAGTGAGGTAGTGGCCTTGGACATCTTTAAGGTAATTGCCTTGGTCAGCTCCGCCTGGTTAGACATTTTCAATCAGACTGGCAGAAGTTGTGGGACAAAAGTTATTAGAGCATTGGAATGTTGGGAGCTCCATTGAAAACAATGGAGTGCTCTGGGCTTATAATGGCTGGTATAAGCATAGAGCTCCAACATTCCAATGTTGCTTTGTTCACAGCTCGACTGTGAACAAAGGCTTCAGGGAACCTGAGGGGATTCCAATCCCCTCACACTCCCAAAAGGCTTTGTTTTTTTTGTTAGAACATTCTGTCCTCTAGTGACAGAATGTTCTAATAGCCTTATAGCCCTTCGTAGATGGGCTATACCACTATTAAAGTCCCTCTCCCTTGTTAAAGGCCCTCGCCTTCGGCTCGGGGCCTTTAACGCTGGAGTGGGCCTTTAATAGCCGGTATAGCCCTACGGCGGGCTATAAGGCTATATTAAAGCACTCCAAAAGACACCTGGGTAAGAGAAACTGGGACACATAAGGACTTGAATTGCCTTTTCAGTCTCCTCCTTGGTTATCAGCACCTTCCAGCTTGACTGCTGAGGGGTGAAGGAGAGCTGCCCTCGTTAGATATTTCTTCCTATATCTAGTATCAGTGAGCTCCGTCCGATTAAGCTCACTAAAGACCTTTTAAACTTCTGAGGTTTCTCTATTTGTTCTCTATATCCAATCACATCGGATTTTGATAATTCTAAGATGAAGATGCATGCTTCCTTCACTCCTAGAACATTAGCTAGGAGTCTACCTGCCCTTCTGTCCCCTCCCAAAAAGTTTGCGTAAATGAGCAAGCAAATAGTGTGCATGATTTATATGCTTCTGATATACCCTCTCAGAGTAAGTATTGTCTGCAAATATCTTTATGATTGCTTGTGTTCATGCATTCTTTCTGCTTCAAACAATTCTCCAATTAATTTATGCTGCAGAGGTTTCCTCATGTTCTTCAGATGAGCATCCTTACTACTGCTTTCAGTGAATGCAATACCGTGGGTGTTCAAACTTCCCCATTGTCACTGGTGTTCTGACAATTCGACCCAACAACCATTCGTATCTAATCTACCCTTGCTTTCTCTCCATTCATTCACCTCTTTCTCAGTTGCCTCGGCTTGTATAGATTTCACGCTTTCAATGGTGTCCTCACACATTCCCACATCAGTAATCCATCTAGCGGGACCTACAACATACATCCGACTCATTGTGTTCCTTGCAGTCTCTTTCGCAACCTCGTCTGCAAATGCATTCCCGCGGCCAACATCATCCTGAATCTTTTTGTGTGCACTACATTTTATAATGGCAACTTGTAGTGGCAAGGTCAGTGACTGGAGAGCTCATTAACTAGCTGACCATGTTGTATCTTTGCACCATGTGACGTAAGAAACCCACGTTCACGCCACAATCTCCCAAAACTGTGAGCCACGCCAAAGGCGTATTGGCTGTCAGTGTACACATTCACTCGCTTTCCTTTTGCTAACACACATGCTCTGGTAAGCGCAATTAGCTCTGCAGCTTGTGCAGAATTATGGGAAATGCGCGCAGTCTCTATAATGGTGTGTAATGTCGTTACGGCATATGCTGCAGTCGTATCACCATTCGGCAGCTTGAAACATGAACCATCAACCCATAAAGTATCATTGCATTCAGGAAGGGGAGTGTCCTGTAAGTCTACTCTCCCTTTTGTCTCTTCTTCTGTCCTAAAGCAGCAGTCATGTTTGTCAATCTCGTCTGTTCCTGTCGGAATGGGTAATAACGTTGCGGGATTCAGTGTATCGCACCTCTTTATGTGGATGTGACTTGCTAGCAGCGTAAGTTCGTAACTGGATAGTCGAGCGCTAGTAAGGTGTTGTGTCTTCGTCCTGTTTAGTAAAATGTCTACTGCATGCGGAACCATAACGATCAGAGTATTATTCATGACTAATCCAGCGGACTGTCGGATACAGACAGCTGCTGCGGCGGTAGCCCTCAGACAACTTGGTAGGGCTTTAGCCACAGGGTCTAGAGTTGCCGAAAAATACGCGCATGGGCGCTGTCTGTCCCCAAAATGTTGTGTTAAAACTGATAATGCACAACCTTCCTTCTCGTGGACATATAATGTAAAAGGCTTACTGTAGTTGGGGTTTCCCAACACAGGAGCCGAACATAATGCATCACGCAACTTGTGAAAACTCGTCTGGCAATCTTCAGACCAAGGCATAGGATTTGGCGTGTCTTTACAGAGTAGTGCCAGCAAGGGTTTAGCTAGTAGTGAGAAATTCGGTATCCATTGTCTACAGTACGATGTAATGCCCAAGAAGGCTCGAACCTCTCTCTGTGTCCTTGGGGCACTTAGTTCTGCGATTGCCTGTATTCTTTCTGGTGTCAGTCTCCTTCCCTCCTTCGACAAGATGTGACCTAAGTAGGTTACCTCTTGTCGGCAAAATTGTAATTTGGAGAGAGAGACTTTGTGCCTCATGTCACATAAGTGATGCAATAATGATAACGTAGCTTTCTTGCAAATCTCTTCAGTGTCTGCAGCGATCAGTAGATCGTCTACATACTGAATCAGAGTTGAACCATTCGGTAGAACATTCGTGTCTAGTTGTGTTTTCAGGGCCTGACTGAATATTGATGGGCTTTCGCAGTAGCCTTGAGGAGCGCACTAGAAGCGGAAACTTCGTCCTCCTAAATTAAATCCGAAAATATCTCTACTCTCCTCAGCAATCGGGATACTGAAGAAAGCGTTCTTCAGGTCAATCACCGAGAACCAATTTGCTGAAGCTGGAACCATCGTCAACAACGCAGTAATGTCGGGGACAACTGGAAACTGTGGGATAACTATCTTGTTCACTTCTCTGAGGTCGATCACGAACCTATACACAGGGGGTTGTAAAGGATCAGTACGTTTTAAGACGGGCAAAACTGGACTGTTACAAACATTTCCTGTTGTTTTTTCGATGACGTCTTTATCAATCAGGTCATAAACAATCGTCAATAACGCCTTTTCACATTCGCTAGATATTTTGTATTGGGGAATACGTGGTAACCTAATGTTGGCTTTCAACGTTATGACATACGGTGCTATCTCCAAACGACCTACATCATTAGAACCGTTTGCCCAGAGTACATCAGGAAGACACGACAATTCAGTTGCAATATTTTCTTTTGACACATACATTGGAGAAACGATTTTCTTACCTAAAGTAAGTTGTACTCCTAATGGTGAACAGTACTAAGTCGCATATAACCTTTTTAGCAAATCCAATCCTAACAAATTTTCACCGCAACGTGTTGTAAGAATGAGGGGTGCCTCTAATTCGCATGGGCCAATAGAAAGAGATACAGGACTGGAGATCGGGTTTCTAACAGGGGCGCCAGAGAAACCTACTGAAACATCCATTTCGCCAGACAAAGGTGCGCCAGGAAGTTTCGAGTGCATGATAGAACTTTTTGTAGCACCAGTATTTAGCAGAAATGGCTCTGACACTCCTGAGGCTATTACCTCGACATAAGGTCCATTCTGATCTACTGGAACTGAAACAACTCCCTCTCTTTGTCCATGGCTGTCCTAGCAATCGTTACCCTCATATTCATGTTCGGTGTAATAGTCGTCAGCATAGTACTGAGCTGACCTGGTCGACGCATTATTCTGTTGGTCGAAGCTGTTCATCGAATGCTGAGGCGTAAAAGAAGTTCTATTCTGCGTGAAATTTCCACGGCCCCTACCTCTAGGGGCATGTTGAACACCTCTTCCCCTTACACCCGAAGCACCGCTCAAACGTCGCGCAAGAGCCGGGCAATTACTTTTAAAGTGACCCTCTTCCTTGCAGTATGCACATTGATTCGTGCCATAGGCAATACGCTGGTGGGAAAACTCGTTTCCTTGCGCGTTTCTCGAATACTGATGTTGCGGTTGATAACTGGGCTGACTAGCCGTACGAGGCGGATAAGCTTGCTGGAGAAGAACTTTAGTTTTTAAATCTTTTGTCTTTCCGTCTACTTTATCTAGCTCGTCTTTGCGCCTATTTTCATAGTACTGGGCTGTAGCTAAAATTTGAGCTGACGTAGAGACAGCCCAAGCACTCTCTGAATCTTTCAATTTATTACACAATTCAGGGAATAAATTATGTACGAACTTGTCTACAAACAATCTTTGGCCACCCTCGGTAGCCATATCCTGACCACTATGATCGGTGAACGTCTCCTCGAATCTTGTGAAAAAGTCAGACACATTCTCATCTTTCTTCTGCTTGCATGCAGATAGCTTGTCCCAGTTCACGCGAACTTCAGGCATTATTGTTTTCATGTACGCAATAATTCTACCGGGAAGTTCAGCTATTAACGGCTCAGGTTTAGAACCACCAATTTGTCTAGCATCTATAGCGGCAATGTTCGCCCATGAGTCACCTAGTTCTTGGGCATGGTTCGTATGGCGTATTTTGCTCCATAGAGGATGTGGGACAACGTTCCCAAACAGCATGTCTATGTCCGCTAAATTCATTATACATGAGCTTGCAGTTTGCGATAACTCCTTATAATACCCAGTCGGGTTTTTACGAGGATCAGGCAATGTCTGCTTGAGCGCCAAGACTTCGGATCGTTTCCAGGGGACATGTACCCATACACGCTGGAAATGAGGCAGAATTGGCGGTACTACATTTGCATCGCCTTCCCTCCAAACCGGAGGAACCTCTCTCATGGGGTACTGTCTCGCTCTTTTCCTATCTGATACGTCGTCTTCGTACAATGATCTAGAGACGTTTCCTTTACTCCTATAAGAGAGTAATAACTCTATCGCTTTCTCAACATCTCTGCCTGTAATCATGCCTTTGTGGAACTTAAAGCGTGTGCGCCATAGTTCGTTCATTGTGTATGTGGGATCATTTGTCTCCAAATCTTCGCCCAGATATACACACATTTCTTCGAATACGTATCTCTGAGTGGGTGCGTTCCATTGACGGAAAACTTCCATAACAGACTGAACATCATATCTAACAGTATCAGTAATCCATTTACGGGCTAGTTCATTTAGCACTTTTCTTTCCTCGTAATCAGGCAGTTGACTACGTAACTGTCTATCTTCTGTTTTAGGGGTCGTCTTAGGCGACCCGAAGAAAGGTGAAAGCAGACCAGTGACGGTACCTGTCACTCTTTGTCTAATAGAAGGAGAAGCTTGCGGAGGAGCAAGTGCATTGGAAAAAACAGGCTGAGGCAAAGAAGAAGTAGAGGCAATAGTAGAGGAAGTGGAAACAGTGACAGACGTAGTATCATAGGGAACAGTTGGAGCTGTAGGCAAAGTGGTAGAAGTAGATGGAGTATGTAGCAAAGATGGCGGCCCTTGAGAAGGCTGCGCCGGAGAAGTAGGAACCAGCTGAACAGTAGCTGGCGTGTGTGCAAAAGCTGTGTTTCGTGCGCCAGGCGTGGTATAGAAAAACGCTTTGGCGGTGTAGTAGCGTCTAACGCATACGGTGGAGGTGAGCTTAATAAGTGGGACATTAATGGATCTTTCCCGGATCTTTCCTCTTGACCTTGTCCCTTATTTGGTAACATCGGGTAGCATTTATCTACTGCTAGTTTCTTGCTCCTAAGTATTTGTTCGCTTTCTTGCTCTTCCTCGTTATCCCTGTATGCAACGGCAGCTTGCACCATCGACATACCTCTTTTATTCTTTTTCGCTAACTTTATTTCTTTCTGTTTGGCTTCTTTGCGCCATAAGCGAAAAGAGTCAAACATCGCCGGCCGGGCTTTTCTCTTAAATAATTTGACCTCTAGGTTATCTAATATTTCTGAGTCGAAACTACCATATTGAGGCCATTTTAAAACACCATCCTTGCGGGTGTATTTTATCCATACTTCATTATATGTGATAGGGCCTACGCCGTGCTTTACGTAGAGCTCATATGTTGGAGTTCCAATCGGAGGAACCGGACAGGAATCCTCTAATCGGGAGTCCTTACTATAACCAAGACAAAACAAGTTTCCAAGTCTGCTAAAACCAGGCATCTTTGCTCACTAGTCTAGCTTCAAACTTCAAAGGATTATCTGTTACGATATTTCTCGTGAATACACAAGTCCTTCGGCTTTGGGGCTTGCAAGTACCAAATCAAGGCGTATCTCGAGGATACCAAAATACTAAGGACAAACTAAGGACTGGGAGACGCTCCACTTATACTTAACTGAAGTATTTGAAGATCGGTGACGTCGCTAGAAGACTCGTCTATCGTTTCGCTCTACCAAGGATCACTGGGTCCAAAACAAGGCGATAGTCAGGGCAGCAGTCCTTCGTAGCCGTCGGGACGCGGGGAACCTCGCAGCAAAGACCTTCGGAACCACGTCGACTTACAGGGGTCGCTGAAGTGGCTGGCCGTCCTCCGGAATTTTCACACGAAGCTCCTCACAAACATCTGGCTTGGACCGTCGCCGCTTCATACCGCCCCGAGTTGGGCGCCAACTGAGGTAACGGGTTTTTAGGAACCCGTTTGGTGCCAGGGGATAACACACGAAGACCTCTGAGTTCTCCCTGTTCCGGACCACAGAAACACGGAGTCTTCTAGTCGAGTCAGAGATCGAGTTTTATTGATAGCTACCAAGTAACAGGTGTCCTAGAAGCACGACAAACACGGGTCATGTGTTCTCAGGAGACTGTTCGTTTTTACAGAACCAGCCTTCTCCTTATATACAGAAATAATAGCTGCGAGCGAGAATTCTTTGAGTTTATGATATGGCTATACACATATTTCTACAATAATACAAAAGAGCGAAGTCATGTAGGCAAGCCCGTATTTTAGATGTCCAATGCGTGATAGATTACTTAGCCAAGCCCGGAACTCCCATCAGATATCGGTGAAGCCCCAATAAAGGAAGGCACCTCCTAGTCATAAAACTGGCCATAAACCGGGAACAGGACAGGTGGGTGTTTGTAGAAAGCATGGTTTGTATGTAGTGAATGGTTTGAGGAATGTTATGTATCGATGCTATCGCATTTGGCCACTGGGCGAGGGGCTGCCCAGACAGGTTTGGCTAAAGGCGATGGAGTAAGTTGGGACAGGTCAGGGGGGAGTCAGGGAAGGTGGACGTGTCCTTTTAGATCAAGCTCGACCTTTAATTGACTTATCATGAGGGCAAGACACAAGATGGATACCGTTTACAAAATGGAGTCTGAGGGGTCGGGACGGAAACTACGATTCAGGGGTGTTAGCATGACTCGATCATGACGCAAATGCATAGGAATGATGTCCTAATCATTATCGGTGCGCTGACACCAAATTCGTCATGGTACGTTGATATTTTGTGACACGGGTATTGGACCTCGTTATCGGGATGACGACAGGGTCCAGATTTTCAGAACCACAGTAGTCCTTGATGATCTGCCTTATATTCCTCTGCAATGCCGGATCTTTGAGTATGGTATTATTTAACAGCCAGGATTTCCCACCTTTCGCTGACAGTTTCGAGTGTCAGTCAGGCAAGCAGGTGTCCAGGTCATGATCAGTACTCTGGAACAGAGGACTTTGGTCCACTACTCTAAATGTTGCCAATAGTCACTAATTTAGAAGAATATGATCTATTCCACCGTAATTTTTGCATCTCACTAGAGGGAAAAATCAATCTGCAACAGATAACCATTATGCCAATTGCAAAAAATGCCTGCATGTTGTAGCCAAGTGTTTTCCTAGCCCAAGATGGTGACAGTTCCCTTAATCAATTCTTTATTTTATTGTTCACCTCACTTATGACCAGGTTCAGTGAGCAGGAAGCCTAGGCTGTCAATATCTGCCATATCCTCCAGGAAGGCCTCCTGGCCTCGTTTGGATGGTACAGAGAGGGCAGGGGTAGAAGCTATCCCGGATACGTGTCTGGAATTGCCACTGAAGCCCCCTCTTTGTGGCGCTTGTGGGCCAGCCGGTGGCTTAATAAGTTTGCCACACCTGCTACTTTCTCGAGAGCTTAACACAAACACTGCATGGAGAAGTCTCAATAGGCGAGTCTTCTTCAGGGCTCAGACCTTGTACCACAACAGAGTAAACTCGCTCAAAATCCTTAAGCGTTTGGAAGGAGCATTCAGGAACTTGACGTTATAAGATGTGATCATAAACCCCATCTTGCACTAAGGAGGAATACAGAATACCCAATGCGGTTGTGGAAGTGCAACAGTGGTCCCAAGCTCTGGACTGCTGTTTCAGACGAACTCTGATAAAATCCTTTTTTTTTAGTTGTTGACTTCTGCCTCGAACCTTTGAACACAGTAATTTGTCAGGAGTGCACCTAAGGGTGGTTCCAACCATATAGTGCGTGATAGAAGTCCCTGACACACAATCTCTCCAGTGATATGACCTGAACTGCCACTAATTTTGATGAAATGACACCATTTAATATCTCTAATACCCATTTATATCTTCATGAGAAACCGGATGCAGCCCATGAAGAACCATTCCCCTAAAATATTATTTTCGTATCGGAGTCTTTTGAGTTGGAGACAGAGGTAAGCAGTCTGTCAGTGTGATTTGCATTAGGTGATTGATAAACTATAAGAAGGTGTAGTTGCTACACTAATTCATTAATTTGCTTTGACTAAAAGCAGGTTGAGTGTTTCAGGCAAAGCTACAAAAAGGGATGATTGTTAACTGAATACGTGCACTAAGACCAGAAACACTAATTACAGTCAAATTGCACCTGGTTTTCTAAGCATTCTATATAATAGCCTCGGTTATTTGAGAAATGTTCTCTACTCTGTGAATACAGAGGCCTACTCCAAAGTCCAAAGTGTCACAAACAAGAGGGCAGAAAGGCGAATATTTACTACTTCAACTAATGTACAATTTGTTGGACATAAGGTTCAAATCTTTGTCTTAGACAAACAGCACAAGGTAATACCAGAGACAAATACCTTCCATAAATGACCACCTACATGTAACAAAACAAAAGTTTCAATCAACAGCAAAACCAAAAGAGCATTTTAGCATATTACTTTCTCTTTTACAGCCTACCTATCCCTATAAGAGCATTAACCAAAGGGGGAAGCAAGATGGAAGAGACAGTCATAGGGCCAGATTGAACAGAACTAACTAAATCCTAAACTTACCACTTTTGGCATTCACAGAAGGCATTTAGTAGTAGTAAAGTTAGGATTTTGTCTTAAGTCTGTCTTAAGTCTGTCCTAAGTTTGTCTTAAGTCTGTCTTAAGTCTGTCTTAAGTATGCTCCACCTTTAGTCTCACCAGAAACCCTGCCAATGGTGTCAGGCCTTTTGACACCATCTCCTTTGAATCTCCAGGAGAGCAATCTTGCTGGATAAAGTCTAATAGGGTTTTGCCGGGAAGAAGAGGAATTCACAGCTCATCAATGTCACAGATTTCATATTGCTGGCCACTCTCAAAAACTGCTACTGACCTGCGGATTTCAAGGTGACACCCAGAACTGACTCCTCTACAGGAGCTCTGCTAAGGAGTCATCAGCAGTCTTCACCAACAGCGCACATTCTTGACTACTAGCCCCAACAGGCTTCCCATCACTAAACAAACAAAAGCAGCCAGGGACTCAAAAGCTGCACCACTTGAAGTAATCACTTTATCAAAGCACTCGAGTTGCCCAACTCTAATGGCCAGCTGCTTATTGACTATACATTTAACACATTTTTCACAGACAAATATCAAAGATATTAAAAAGGAGATGATGTCAAGAGGCCGGACAACATTGGCAAGTTTTCTGGTGAGACTAAAGGTGGAGCATAAACCTTAGTCATTCACTCCACCAGAGTCTCCCCAGTACCTGAAGGAGGGTGTCCTGTGCAGATTATTAAGGAATTCAAACTGAGAAGACTTTCTAATAAATATGGTTTAAAAGAGAATAGTCTCATTTAGAGTTTGGCGGGCCAGTGTTTTTTGACAATAAATTTGACAGATATCACGTCTAACGTAAAGTGCATTATAGTCACTAGCACTCTAAATACAGTGGATGGGACATCCACTACATTTTTATGTTATACCCTGTCTATATATGTACTATTCTTAACTGCATGTCCACATTTTGAGACTTACATTACGATGTAATGGTCAGACAGATGTAGTGGATGCAATGTTTTTGTCACGCGGAACATTACATGTAATATAGTGATGGGATACCCCTGTCACATCATGCTTCAGAGGCTCTCGGCTAGTTATTGGATCTTGGGCTGAGTCAGACCCAAACAGGAACTGACCACACTGAGTGGTTATGAGCTGCCCTCCGTCTACCGAGAGGGAACTTCGGTCTCCTTCAGATGTCCACTCTGCCTTCTGACATACGCGAGCAGCAGTGTGCGGCTACAGAACAATGCAGGTCATTGTCATAGAGCAAGTAATTCTAAAAAAAATAAAGCCCTAAAAGGGATGTCCGCATGAGCTCTCACTGAACACAAAACTTAAGGTCCTGAAGATAAGAGTAGGCATGCCACACATCTTCACACTTCACAGGGATCTTACAGCTTAGGAGCAGACAGTGCCTACTTGGTGACACGGGTAAAGGTGTTTCAATCACACCATGTACCACTTTGAGAGAGTCCACTCCATTAACACACGAGATTGGTAAGGAGATGAGTGGAAAAGGAATGAGGGTTTCATTTTCGGCACGCATGCTCCAGAGCACTTTGTGAGACGGGATAAAGCCTTCATGTAGACAGTTTGATCAATGAACAATGGATTCCTGTCATAGAAATTAAGGGATTTTTGACATCATTTTGCAATACATTGGTATAAGCCATCACCATGTTCTTTGGCCTAGTACATCCACAGCAGCATCGTTATGGACTCTGAGGACAATTTACACATCGATGGCAGCAGCATGGTATGCACTGTTCCAGTAACTGATGACTTAAGGAAAAGACCATCATCATACAGATGGGTGATACCTTTCCGGTGAGGGACAACTATCAAATTTCACCCATTAACGTATTGTAGTGGGGCAACCCTCCCAGAAGACACCTCCATAACCACTTAGGGGGGGGGGGGGTCCTTTCCCTGCGAATTCTCTGGAGCCACATCATTTATTCTCCCCACAAGTGTGACACAGAGGCTGTGCAACTTTTTTAGGGCTCACAATAAAAAAGTCAGGATAGGCCTATTCCAACAGTAGTTGTAAAGATTATCAATATCATTACAATAATTCCACATTTGAGGTGCACTATTGAGATCCTATTTTGGTACCCTTTTGTAGGAGAGTAGGATCTGCTTACTATGGTTACCCCCACTTGTTGCGGTGTTTCACTGGTTTATCGACTTTAGTCTGGCTGTGGCACTGCTAACCAGGACCCCAGCCTTGCTGTTCTCTCTCTAAATTGATTGCATGTACATTAGGTACACTCCAGATTGGTTACTGGGTTACACTTGTGAGTCCCTAGTATATGGTACCTTAGGTACCGAGGGCATAGGTACCCCAGAGGCCTACAAGGGGCTGAGGCATGTATTATGCCACCCCTGGGAAGCCTTCCAAAATGGCACCGCAGGTCTGCTACTACAGCCTGGGTAAGGTGGTACTTGTACCCCTTACTTAGATATAGTATACCTATATCTACCTATATATATATAGACATAAACCTATAAGTCACTCCTATGGCAGGCCTTGACAATCCTGAAGGCAGAGTGCTTAGTTTTGTGTGAGAGGGCGCCCAAGCATGAGCTGAGCCCCTCTACAGCTTTCGGAATCCTTCCCTTATAGCTGGTCTATGATACAGCCAGACCATATACTCTTAAGTGCATTATAACCTTGTGGTAAATGCTAACTTAGGAATGGCTGCATCAAAACATGTCGTGTTGTAATCCTACCCCCCCCCCCCCGCTCCCCCCCCTGCCAGTCCTGGCGGCGGGGGTAGAATTCCACCCTTCTAGAGGGAGAAGACATGTACACACTTACTTACTCGGTAATAGTTTTAAAGAGCCCCAGCATCACATAATGGATGCTGCTGCCTCAGACACGAGTCCGACCTCCTGCTGCTGGACGAAACTCCGGAAGGGGAGGCTTGGACAATAGGTTTTCTGTCTAGGGAGGTGCAAGCACCTCCTCAGACAGGCTTTAGTGTATTGGGGCAGGGTGGGTTGCATTTAGTGAATGCTTTCTAGACAGCGCCTGGGGCACACAAGGTATTCCCGTGCATTTCCCAGTTCAAACCGGTTGCTGGGGCACTCAGCCCCAGCTCTGGTGCGAAACTGGACAAAGGGGAAGGGGTGTAACCACCCCCTCCCCAGGTCCTCCCATAGGACCCTAGAGTTATTCCAACCCCTAAACTTAGTATAAGTATAGGAACCCAGTGCCTAGGACTTTAGATTACCCTGGACGAAACTCTGAAACATAAATCTTGGACCTTTGACATTCCATTTTGACTGGAAGATGGAAGAAATCTCCCTTGGGGTCAAGGAGTGACTCCCCTGTTCAAACAGGTACCAAAGAAGCATCTTGCCGGTCTGCAGTTTCAAGGCTCCCACAGGATCCCGGAGAATCTACGACACAAGACACAGACTTCCAGACATCTCCGAGGCCGACATTTGCTAGTGCATCGACTTCCCAAGCTTTCCCGAAGTTGTGCATTGGGCTACTTGTAGTCCAAGCCCTGAGCACCTTTGGCATCGAAGATTGTGGGCCTACACTCCACGAGTGTTCCGTTGGTCCACTTTTGGCATTTCTGCTCGAGGCTCCTTTGCGATCCCTAGTCCGTTGACTGGTGGGACCCCACAAAGGTAAATCCTTTGTTTCTGGGGTTTTCCTGGTTGCTCCAGACGTGCCCTGACTGCCCTCCAAAGGGTGAGTCCTTCAGACCTTGCTGGTCTGCACCAAAGCCAATCTTTCCATTCTGCGTGGGTTGCTGTTGCCAAGGCTTGTTGGGTAAAATCTGGATACCGACACTGCAGCACTCGACATCCGATGTGGGACACCTCAAATCTAGCTCCTGGTTGTCGTCGATGCCTCCTGGTCCTCGGGGCTGAAGAGTCAAGCTTCACCTACATCACCTGAAATCAGCACGACATCGGCTGGCATCTTCTTGTCGCCTTCCTGGTCACTGGCTAGTCACCCAGACTCTGTCCCCTCTGCTTTCTGCTTTCAGGTCTTCAGATCTCCGATCCACCCTTGGATCCATCCGGACACTTTTCATCTGGTCGCCTGCAGCACTTCTTTGCAGCTCTCCATTAGAAACGACGACAAAACCTGACACGAAAAGACACCTATGCACCCGGATTCCCTGGGTGAGGTAACACGAGTACTTCGGTGCTCCCGTGGGTCTTGAATCTCGAAGTGTCCAGTACTGAAGGGATTTTATCATAGTCCACTCCTAAGTGTCCTTATCCTTTAAATTTGTAACTTTAACTTTCTCCATAGAAGCCAATAGTGATTCGCGAATGTGTTTAGATACTGCACGCGTCCCCCGTGGGTCTCCTGCGTCCCTACCTTGGGTGGTTCCTGGTTGCCCCAGCGGTTCTACAGGCCTTAGGCCTTGCTCCTATCCCTCTTGTGGTTCTTATACCACTTTCTTAGTATATGGTTTGTGAGGCCCCTAGTGCAAAACGTATACTGTGCTAATTTACTGTGTGCTATTTAAGTAATTGTATTGTACTTTTGCCTCTAGCCTCATAACGAGACTAGAGGGGTGTGTTTAGAATAAATACATATATTTTATATATATACCAGGAGTGGTTCTCCTTTCCTTTGATCATTCATGAGATTATAGACTGGTAAAACAAGCTGCTTTACATTCCTTCCAAACTTAGCCTGAAGGCTGCTCTCCACAGCTACCACTAGGATAGCTTTCTATAAAGGTTGTCTTAAACCTACCATCAATAAGGGTCGTTTGGACTGATGCAAGGTGCCCACTAGAATAGTGGACAGCATATGCCAGGTCAACTTCTCACACCTTTCATTTTGTTTTCACATTCTAGCATCTATCAAAACCCCACAGAAGACACAACATTATTTGGACGAGTGGGAACTGCAAGCATCAACAGACTTGCTTGTGGATGTATAAGGATGTGTTACTGCTATGAATGAGAAATAAGTAAAGATGCTCTATAACTTGCCTTTGGTGCAGTTGAGTTTGTGACAATCTATTCAGTGACTCATCTGCTACCTTGCAGTCGTTGGAAGAGGCACTCCTTAACCTCAAGAAATTAATGATACTGGCTTCAAGCTATCAGACATGCTGTTTTCAGGCAAGAAAAGCATTCCTTGGGGGAGTCAGGCATTGGGCCGGGCATGATGTCCCCTGACTTTCCTTGTCTAGTGGCTAGTGGAGGACTTTCTGCTTGGGGTTTGCAGTACTGCCACAATCCACAGGCAGGAATGTCTTTGGGGAAAAATAGAAGGCTTCTTGTTTCCAACTGTTCCTCTGATGTCAGCATGGGAAGGTACTTGAATTGACACCACTCTGACATTATAAACGTACCTCTGGAGCCTAGTGGGCGTCAGTGACGGCTCCTCCGCTAAGGCGGGGGAGTGTCACCCCACTGCTGCAAAGCATCGAAAGAACAAATACAATGATAAAAACTCAAAGTTATTATCATTGTATTTGTTCCTGCTGCACAGCTTTGCAGGGCGGGTTAGGCTGCTCAGCTCTCACAGCAGAGGAGGAGTGGTTTGCCCACTCCTAAGTGCACATGACTGTCTGGCCGGCCCTCTCGCCCAGTCAAACAGTCATGTGCACTTCACATTTTCTCCATGCAGGCAGCATTACAGCCTGCATGGAGAATATGCCCAGGCTCCCATTCCCTGGCTGAGCGCCAAACCAAGGCGCTCAGACCAATTACACTGCTGCATTGCAGCATTGTGATTGGCTTAGGGGAGGGAACCTGGCTGCTTCCTGTTCCCCGGAGAGTTGAGACTAAGATGATGTAGAAGAGAGCGGGAGAACGGCGAGCAGGTACGTTTGTTTCTTTTTTTTACATTTCCGTAGGCCCCCCCCCCCCCCCCCCCTCGGCCTGCCCCGCCACTCAAGAGCTGTGCCGACCGCTACTGGTGGGCTTTAGCCATCTTTCATGAGGCATAGGAAGACAGATTAGGCACAACTTCAACTTCTGGAAGGAGGAGGTTTGACGAGGAGTGATAACAGTCATTTGTTGGTTGGTTTCACATCACTTTATTTTCCCTAGTGTCCAGTAGAAGATATCCTGCTTGAGAATGCAGCCAAGCCAGGATCCCTAAGAAGGAATCCCTCCTAGAAAGACATTGTAAATGTACCTTTGGAATTCGCATGCATGCACAGGGAGCTACGTAATCCCCTCTTGATTTGGCAACACTGTGAAGTTAAAAACATATGCCCTGTGCTTAGCAGACATTCACATTCCCCGGTAGGCAGATAAATGGTAACGCTCAACGGGGTGCCTTCAGCCATGTTATCGATTTTCCCAACCTGAAATCGCCGCCATTTCAATGCAACTCAATGGTGAGGAAAAAAACACCCAATTTTTTTTTTTTAAATCGCCTCTTTCTGATTTCCCAGTGTTGGCATAATATCCACAGCATTCACCTTCAAGTGCTGCAGCTCCTTCACTTCTACCGAGATTTCTGCTGTACATCCCTCTAGTGTTTTCACTCTGCTCTTGGCACTTTAACAAGTGCCAAGTTCTCTAACTTTTTTTCTGCAACTTTCACAGACTTTACAATTGTGGTAAACTGCATGTTCAAAATGTGCTTGTAGGATGTTAGGAGACTGCAGTCAATTTTACTCTTTCCACAGGTCTCTCAGCCTCATCCTTGCCAGCTTTTACTGCCGATGTTTCTGTTTTTAATATTGTTTATGAATCTTTATCATTTCAAGACGACTGGCATGTTGAAAGAAAAGTGCTGCCATCTTGGAATAGTGAAGAAAGACAAATAATGAGGAACAGGGATTTCAAGACAGTTTTTTGTGTGGACACACTAAGCAGCCATCTTTGAAAGCTTTTCTTCTCACCTATTGTAATTTTTTCATCAGCCCTCCCAAAGAAAAACAAGCATTAGAAATGCAATCGGGCTCGGATTTATTTGAGTTTGAGCTAATGGCATTGTAAATGCCAATGTCTTTTTGCCATGTGTTATGGAGTGTCTGCATGTGGTGTGCAGTGGAAGTATGTTTGTTGAATTGTAATTTTACCAATGGTGGCATGCTGTGCTTTATATGAATATGTTTAAAAGTAAAGTGTACCATACTGCGATTGCTTGGTGGAAAAGTGCACTGCCGGCTGGAGGTGTGTGTGCCTGGTGAAAGAAAAGTGCTGCCATCTTGGAATAGTGAAGAAAGACAAATAATGAGGAACAGGGATTTCAAGACAGTTTTTTGTGTGGACACACTAAGCAGCCATCTTTGAAAGCTTTTCTTCTCACCTATTGTAATTTTTTCATCAGCCCTCCCAAAGAAAAACAAGCATTAGAAATGCAATCGGGCTCGGATTTATTTGAGTTTGAGCTAATGGCATTGTAAATGCCAATGTCTTTTTGCCATGTGTTATGGAGTGTCTGCATGTGGTGTGTAGTGGAAGTATGTTTGTTGAATTGTAATTTTACCAATGGTGGCATGCTGTGCTTTATATGAATATGTTTAAAAGTAAAGTGTACCATACTGCGATTGCTTGGTGGAAAAGTGCACTGCCGGCTGGAGGTGTGTGTGCCTGGTGGAAGGGTGCACTGACGGCTGGTGGGTGTGTGCTTGGTAAAAGCGTGCACAGATGGATGATGGTTGTTGGTGTTTGTGCATGGTGAAAGCATTAATTGACGGCTGGGGGTGTGTTGTTGTGTGTGTTGTTTTCTGTGTGCTGGTGAGTGTGTGGTGGTGAGTCTGTGGGGGTGAGCCTGGGGAGTGAGTGTGGTGGTGAGTGTGTTGTGTTGAGTGGTGACAAGTGTGTGGTGTTGAGAGACTGAGGTGTGTGGTTTGTGTGTGCGTTATGTGTGTGTGGTGTATGTGTGTGTGGTGTTTTCTGCACACTCACACACTGCCCCGTAACATTCACACACTGCTCACCCGCACACTCCCAATGTCACCCTGCATAGTCACACACTGTTTACCCTGCACACTCATTCTGCACACTCACACAATGTGCACCCTGACACACTGTCTCCGCAGTCACTCTGCACTCACTGTCACTCTGCACTCACTGTCACTCTGCACTCACTGTCACTCTGCACTCACTGTCACTCTGCACTCACTGTCACTCTGCACTCACTGTCACTCTGCACTCACTGTCACTCTGCACTCACTGTCACTCTGCACTCACTGTCACTCTGCTGTCACTCTGCACTCTGCTGTCACTCTGCACTCTGCAGTCACTCTGCACTCTACAGTCACTCTGCACTCTACAGTCACTCTGCACTCTGCAGTCACTCTGCACTCTACAGTCACTCTGCACTCTACAGTCACTCTGCACTCTACAGTCACTCTGCACTCTACAGTCACTCTACAGTCACTCTGCACTCTACAGTCACTCTGCACTCTACAGTCACTCTGCACTCACTGTCACTCTACAGTCACTCTGCACTCACTGTCACTCTGCACTCACTGTCACTCTGCTGTCACTCTGCACTCACTGTCACTCTGCTGTCACTCTGCTGTCACTGTCACTCTGCTGTCACTCTGCACTCACTGTCACTCTGCTGTCACTCTGCACTCACTGTCACTCTGCTGTCACTCTGCACCGCCACTCTGCACTCTGCACCGCCACTCTGCACCGCCACTCTGCACTCTGCACCGCCACTCTGCACCGCCACTCTGCACCGCCACTCTGCACCGCCACTCTGCACTCTGCACCGCCACTCTGCACCGCCACTCTGCACCGCCACTCTGCACCGCCACTCTGCACCGCCACTCTGCACCGCCACTCTGCACCCCCACTCTGCACCGCCACTCTGCACCGCCACTCTGCACCGCCACTCTGCACCGCCACTCTGCACCGCCACTCTGCACCGCCACTCTGCACCGCCACTCTGCACCGCCGCACCGCCACTCCGGCCTGGGGGGGGGTCCTCCTGGTATTCCGGGCCATAGCACCGTGTGAGGAGCCGGCAGGAGACGGAAACAGTGTCAGAGAGCCATAGCACCGTGTGACCGTGTGAGGAGCCGGCAGGAGACAGACTCAGTGTCACGAGAGCCACAGCGCCGTGTGAGGAGCAGGCAGGAAACGGTCACAGAATTACGAAAGCCACAGCACCGTGTGAGGAGCCGGCAGGACACAGACACAGAATCACGAGAGTCACTGCACCGTGTGAGGAGCCAGTGAGAGACAGACACAGAGTCACAGCACCGTGTGAGGAACCGGCAGGAGACAGACCACAGAGTCAGGAGAGCCACAGCACCGTGTGAGGAGCAGGCAGGAGACAGACACAGTGTCACGAGAGCTACAGCACCGTGTGAGGAGCCAGTAGGAGACAGACAGTGTCACGAGAGCTACAGCACCGTGTGAGGAGCAGGCAGGAGACAGACACCGTGTCACGATAGCCACAGCACCGTGCGAGGAGCCGGCAGGAAACAGACACAGTGTCAGGAGAGCCACAGCACTGTGTGAGGAGCAGGCAGGAGCCAGACACAGAGTCACGAGAGCCACAGCACCGTGTGAGGAGGAGCCGACAGGAGACAGACACAGTGTCACAAGAGCCGGCACTCACACACCAGCTGCAGTTTCAGGCGTCCGATCATACTCCATACAGTCCACCACTATTATATTTATATATGTACAAAATTCTCTTTTCTAGATATTTCAACTTCACTATCGTCCACAAACAATGAACTACACAGTCACAACTAAATACATTGAATTAAGATGGTATTATATGCTGTGCACAGAAGCCGAAGGAAAAATCACAACGTCGGACAAATATTCTTTTAAACGAATCGAATCCCCACGCCGCTGTTGAGTGGCTCAGGACAGGGTTTCTCCAGAACGCGTTTGGTGCACTTCACGGGACGGATCTCTTACGAACTGTGTTCACCCGACCGTTTCCGCCATTCATATCGCAGCCAAGTTCGTATTTCTTTTAATCTTTGCGAATGAAGAACAGCGAAGTGTCCATCTCCACGTATGGACTGTGACACCTCCAGACATATGTGTGTCTAGTGTATGAAACCCTTCTGTCGCCATCCAAGGAGTTAGTGAAAGTCTTGTTCTCGGCTCCAAACTCTTCCTCTGAAGTAATTGCCGGCGCTCCTCTCACGGCTACTTTCTGTTCTTAGAGAAAGGGTCCAAGTGTCCGCTAATGATGGCCGCAGCTCTTACAACTACTTTTCGTGTGTCCGTGGGCTGGAATGAGGTTTCTCGCGCACACAGCTCACGTGCCGCAGGACTGAGCAATAAAAAATGATGTCATATTTGACACTGTGTGATTCCGGCTTGGAGCCCGCTCGAGTGCCAGAGTCTCAGGAACACTTTTTCACATTTCCGAGTGCGCTTCGAGCGGGGGAAGCCGAAGAAATGGTGAAAAAAACAAAAGGCGCTTTATTCGAAATACACATAAACATCTTTATGAGGCGTGAACCTTGCAGTGCATTGTTGCGTACCTGTAAAAAATGTATTGTATTAAAAATATATATGTACGTTTAACTTTATTGCAACACATTCTTTTTAGCGCTCTGTACCGTGCTCTGTTGCTCCAAAGCGGTGTCAATAAATTGGTAATAGATTTTCCGATCCCAAAAGGATGAAAGCGCAAGGATGTAGGCTTACGGCTAGAGCGGTCGCCCTCGAAGCTGGAGAACGGGGTTCGTGTCTCGGCAACGACGCTCAACATCCGTGATTCTGGACAAATCACTTAATCTCACCGTGCCTAACAAAACAAGGAAGCTGCGCGCTGAGCGCTGCAGAATTGTGAACGCGCCCGGCCATCTGGATTCACTAACGGAGGCACCCTGACAGCTCCTAATTATAATTTATGTACTTCTTTGCGCGAGCACGAACGAAATATGCCCAAAATGGCGGAACAAAACTACATTTACCCTATCACTTCAAGCCTATTAAAACGAAAACACAAGGAAGACGAATCACTGGCCAGATGACAGAAAACCCTAAGGAATGTGTGGAATTCCTCTCGCCAAGGCCCTAGGAGATACTTCTTTTTTTTCTTCATTAACATTAGGATCTCGAAACTCCTCCCCCACTTACAGTGGGGAGGAGTCCGAGCCCTAAAAATGACAATTAATAAAAGTGAAAGATCATGTATTTATTTTAAATGCCACATTAGCCAAAAGGATGACATTGAAGGGGACTACCATTATGCGGCTGTGCACAAACAAAACGTTGTCACTCACAGGATATCCAGTTGCTGAAGCAACTGACCTATTTCCCCATGCTGTATGAAGTGGTGGCCATACGCAAAATGTGAATAACAATTTACTCGACCACTGAATGAAGACTGCCGACCTACAGCCTCTACATGTATGTATATTATACATGATCTTAAAAATCAATAGTCTGGGGGCGTGGCTTAGCGGGCGACGATGGCGGTTGCAGCTTTCTAGAGCTCCCGCCGGCCCGATATTAATCCGACCAGTTATCCTGGCCCCCGAGCCCGAACTACGAACCACTTGTGGGGCAAGTGTGGCTGAAAGTGTCGGGAGTCCTCCGGTGCTGGCAGCGGCGCTCCTAGACAGATCGGTGAGGCTGGGTCGCCGAAAGGGACGTGAGGCCTAGTGCAGGGCGGTGAAGCCGGGGCCTCGATTTTGGAGCCTCCTGGCCGGGGGCTTCGAAGAGGGCCGGCCGAACTGCCAATTTCCCGGGGCCTTGGCCATACTGGAGACGGAGGAGCGGCAGGCGTCCCCCTGGTTGCCTCGCCGGTGGTGGCCGTGGTGATTGGGGCAGAGAAGCCGCCCGAAGGGAACAGCGGCCTACTTGATCCGGTGCAGCCAGGGCCTCGAGTTTCGTGGTTCCCGCCCAGTGGGAACGACATCGGATTTCGACCGCAGCTGGCATGCGGCGGGACCTGGGGAGCTGAGACCCTTGGTGTGTGGCCTTGCCCGGAGGGCTGGGCTTCCGCTACTGGACTTTCTCTGGCGGCAGACCACGGTGTGACTGACCGGACCTGCGGAGATCGGGCCTGTGCATGGCGCTGCCCGGAGGCGGACAATAAACAGTGAGTGACTCCCCTGGGGCCCCAAACTAGATATCATCGGTGGCTGGTCCTGGGAGGCAGGCCGCTGGGGCGAGTGGGTCCCGCAGCACCCGACACTGTGGTGCAGACCGGTCGGCAGCGAATTGACCACGAGGCTGCGGGACCACAAGGCCGCCGACGACGTGGGTGCTGATCCCGGGGCCTAATTCGGACTGGGGGGACGCCACAAACTCTCGATCCGATCACAGAGCCGTGCCAATACAGGTGGGGGCGCCTGCAACCAGAGGTGGAAGAAACGCTGAGTGGGACTATTCTGGACACTACTGACGGTGTAAAGAGTCTGTGTTGGTACAACCACCCATATCATAAGTGGCCCAAACGTAGACTGCTACCATGACCAGAGGAGGAGGTGGTCCCTCCAAACAGGGGACCATTGACAAATTTACTGGGCCCAGTGGGGGGCCCGGGCCCTCCGGAGGAGGGCATGGAACGGGACCGGATAATGCGGCGCTTATGGCAGCGATCACCCAGTCCAGGGACATGCTGGATGCCAAGATTGGTGCGGTGGGTGCAGACGTGACCCTGCTGCGTCAAGATCTACGGAACGCAGTGCCACAAATTACAGAGGCGTAATCCAGAATTTCGGTGGTGGAAGACGACGCCGGGTCCCTGAAAAAGAAAATGGCGGCGATGGAAAACATTCAGAGGGGCCTGGCACTCCGTGTGGAAGATGCCGAAGGGCGCGCGCGCAGAAATAACCTCCGCTTCATCGGCTTTCCGGAGAGAAGTGAGAAAGGGAACATGGAACAGTTTCTCTCCCAGTGGCTGGAGAGCTGGCTACCCCCGGGGGTTCTCTCCACCTGTTTTGACATAGAGCGTGCCCATCGAGCCCTGACACAGAGGCCACCAGAGGGTGAGCGGCCCAGACCAGTGATAGCTAGACTTTTGAATTACCATGATAGGGACGCCATCTTGCGGGAAGCGAGGACCAGAGATTCTATTTTGTTCGAGAATCAGAAGATTATGATCTTTCCTGATTACACCAGACTTGTGCAGCAACAGCGCCACTCCTTCATAGCCGCCAAGGCGAAACTGCGAGGACTGAAAATTCAATATTCCCTGCTGTACCCGGCCCGCCTGAGGGTGGTCTTCCAGTCGCGAACGCTCTTCTTCGACACCCCGGAAGATGTGTTTAAATGGACGGACGAAACGGTGAGGATCAGGCCGCATGCCCAGCCGGGACTGAACCCAGGCCCTTCGAGAGAATCGTCGCAGGAACGAGGAGACCAGCCGGCCCTGAGCAGGAGGAACCGGAGGTCCAGATCACGGAAGCGATCCGCTTCAGTCGGTGGGACACAAGATAGTGGGACAGTGGACTCTGATCATTCTGGAAAGGACCATTGAGGGTCTCTGAAGAACGCTGCCTCTCAGTTGCTGATACGGGCTCCTGCTAAAGGGAGTCGCATGGCCGGGTTCCATCGTTTGGATGCATAACCACTGCCTCTGTTGCTGATTGTGAATGATGTCTTGGACATGTGTGGGATTGTGGGGTGGGGTTCGGGTAGCTGCTTCTTAGGGGCTACCTACCTCCTACAAGAGTGGGAGTTGACTGGGGGGGGGATGTTTCCTCTGTTGTTCAAGGGTTTGGGATCCATTGGCATGGTTGGTCCTGGGTCCTCTGTTTTGGGCCCGTGGCTGCCCATGCCGCGACAGGTACTTCAGAGTTCCATGAGGTATAGGGGTGGGGGGCGCGGGGTGACTGGGGGGGAAGAGTTGGGGCTGGGTAGGGTCGGGGTGGACGGGGGGGCCTGTGGTCGAGGACGGGGGGAGGTAGTTGTTGTTGTTACAGGGCATAGGGGTGGACTGCACGTGAGTTTTTCTGATATATTGATGTTGGTGCTATGTGTGTGGGTGTGGCGCAGGGGGCCTACATGGTTCGTCCCACTTGACTATGGTTGAAGCGCCTCCAGGGCTCCCCAGTGAGTCCATGCGAGTGGTAACCTGGAATGTCAGGGGGATGCTCGATAAGATCAAACGAGGGGCGATATTGCGATGGGGGAAGAGGGAAGCTGCAGATGTGTTATTATTGCAAGAAACGCACATGCTGGGAACAAAAGTGCTCAGTTTACAGAGGTTTGGCTACCAACAAGTCTTTCATGCCGGGTTTGCTAGGGGGTCCAGACGGGTTGCTATCTTGGTGCATCGCAGGTTGGCCTACGTCCACGAGAGACAATGGGCAGATCCCCAGGGTCGCTACATTTTTGTCAAAGGTATGGTGGGTACTGAACCAGTGGTCTTTGGTAGTGTCTACGCCCCTCCCCCCCTGCAGTGGTCTTTGTCTGAGAGGCTGTTTGCGGTATGGGAGGAAATCCCGGAGTCCATGGCAGTGTTGGGGGGGCGATTGGAACGAAGTAATGGATGTGTGTATGGACCGCCAGCGACTGCGGGAGACGCTAGCGGCTGCCCCCCCTACCCGGTTGAATGCGATGGTGGAGGGGATGGGTTGGGTAGATGTGTGGCGACATATGCATCCCAAGGTACGAGAGTACACATATGTTTCGGCGGTGCATGGCTCCTTCTCGAGATTGGACTATGTGTTTATGCCCAGTGTATACCTGAACAGGGTGCGGGAGGCCGCGATTTTGCCGAGAGGGCTGTCCGACCACTCCCCAGTGGTGGTCAGGGTCGACCTACTTAAGAACCGACAGCCATTCCGGTGGAGGATGTCCTCGTGGCACCTTCAGCAACCTGACTACGTCCAGCATCTACGGGGTGCGATTGCCCATTACTGGCAGGAAAACCTAGTGGAAGACATAGACGCAGTCGTAGTTTGGGAGGCGATGAAGCCCGCCTTACGGGGTGTAGACATCGCGTGGTGTGCGGCGGCCCGTCGACGACGCCGGGAGGCTATCGCTGAGGCAGCTACGCTAGTGGAAACCTTGGAACTGCGGTGCCGAGGAGGGGGAGATGAGATAGCGGTGAGGTTGCTCTTGCAGGCGCAGCAGTCGTATGCATTTGTGTTGCTCGACGAGGCTAGACAAGCGTGGCTGGCCACACGGAGTAGGGTATACCAGTGGGGGGACAAGTCCTGTACCATGCTTCATAGACTGTGTCAGCGTACCTTCCAGCCGCTCACGCTACCCGGCCTCACTGCTGAGGACGGAGTGGCGATTACTGATCCCGGGGAGCTGGCAGCGAGTTTCGCCCATTATTTCAAGGCGCAATATGCTCCGCAGGATAGACTATTGGCGGATGAAGTCGCTAAGTTCATTGATGACTTACCGCCGAGGGCGGTCTCGGATGTGACCAAGACGGCACTGGACCTTCCCCTTACAGCGGAGGAGCTAGGAGACGCACTGGGACAGCTCAACACCAGGAAGGCACCTGGGCCAAGTGGCTTCCCGAGTGAATTTTATAGGAAATTCCTGCTCCAATTGGGGTCCCGTTACCGGAATGCACTAGAGGCGGCGCGAACACAGGGCAGGCTGCCGCCTGACTGGCGTCATGCCGAAGTTGTAGTCTTTCAGAAACCGGGCAGACCTCCGGACAGACATGACTCTTATCGTCCGATATCTCTCCTCAACATAGAGGCTAAAATACTGGCTAAGGCGTTGGCGAACCGGCTACTCCCATATGTGACGGATCTCGTCCACCCAGACCAGGCCGGCTTCATGCCCCATAGGGCGACGCGGCACAACATCCGACGAGCGCAGGTAGCGGTTGACACCATGGGAGCCACGGGGGAGCGGGCGGCTCTGCTGCTAGTGGACATTGATAGAGCTTTTGACTCCGTTAGTTGGACGTACCTATTTGCGCTCCTGCCCCGTCTCAATCTGGGCCCCGTGTTTATTTCCTACATCAAATTACTATATACAGATATCACCGCTTCGGTGCGTGTCTCTGGGGCGGTCTCGGAAAAGTTTCCGCTTGGCCGGGGGACCCGACAGGGGTGTCCACTCTCCCCGTACCTATTTGCGCTTGGCATGGAGCCTCTGGCCTCTTGGGTGCGCATTGACGCACAGATGCGGGGCTTTGAGTGGAGTGGGAACCTCTCGGATAGAATTGCATTATATGCAGATGACGTTCTCTTCTTTCTCACTGAACTACACAGATCGGGGCCCGAGTCTTGGAAATTATGCGTGTTTTTGGAGAAGTGTCGGGCCTTTGTCTGAACCCACGCAAGTCCACTCTGTGGGTGTTGGGTGGCGGGGCCGCAGCGGGTCCCTGGGCATCAGCGATGCAGGTGGCGGCCGGTGGCTTGAAGTATCTGGGGGTGTTCCTCTCAGAGTCTGTGGATATTGCTTGGGAGCGTAACATAGTGCCAGTGTGGGAGAGGGTCCAGACGGATGTGAAAACGTGGTCCCGGATGCCCCTAACTATTTTCGGTAGGTCCGCGATCTTCAAAATGGTTGCGCTCCCACGACTCTTATACCAGCTGCAAAACTACCCCCATCTAATTAACCCCCAGTGGTTTCGGCAGGTCAACTCGGTTTTGGGCCGTTTCTTGTGGGCTGGTGGTGCTGCCAGGGTGGCGCTGCGGACATGCTTCCTGTCCACGTATTGTGGTGGTTTGGCCACGTCGGACCTCTTATCATATTATCAGGCCTCCCAGTTACTGGTACTCAATGAATGGTGGTATGGAGACAGGGGAGAACCGGCATATGCCTTGGAGCGATTACTGATGGGGGATAACACCCTCCATACGGTCCTATACTCGGCTAGGCTGCGGCGGACATTGCCGTGTGCCACGCGAGTTGTCTTTGCTGTGTAGAGACAGGCACTGCGGCGCATGGGCTGGTGGGGTAGGTTAACGGCGGAGACTCCGTTGTGGAAAAACGGGCGACTACCCGCGCGGGCCACGTTGGCGGGCTTTGATGGCTGGGACGCGATTGGGATCTCGTCATTGGGTCATGTATTGACCGGGGTCACCCTCAAATCGTTCCAGGAGCTCAGCACCGAGTTCCACATGCCCAAGACCCAATTCTTTCGATATCTTCAGTTTCGCCATGCATTAGCACCTAGCCTCACTAATTTGGAGTCACTCCCGGAATTTAGCCCAGTTGAAGCGAAGGTGTTCATGGGAGATCTTGGTGATAAGAAGGTGTCTCGAATTTATCAAACACTAGTTACTCATTGCTCAACCACGCTACTTCCACTTAAGGAGGCATGGGAGGAAGATGTTGGTCCCCTGGATGAGGATGACTGGAGGGAGGCCCTGGAGTCCCCGCGGGGAGCTGCCATTGCCATACGACTTAGGCTAATTCAATTCAAGTACTTACACAGGGCATACTATACCCGAGAGCGGCTGTGGAAGGCGGGACTAATTGGGTCTCCGGAGTGTCTGCGCTGTGGGGCTGCAACAGGTACGCTGCTGCATACTGTGTGGTCGTGTGCTGGGTTGGTCAGATTCTGGAGAGGTGTTTGGAGTTGCCTGTCAGAGGTTTTGGGATGGGATCTTCCCCGCACCCCTCGATTAGGGTTGCTCCATGTCTTGGAGGGTGTAGGTGGCAATATATATAAACGTCACTTATTGTTGTTGGGGCTTGTGGTTGCCAAAAGAGACCTGGCCCGAGCGGGGAAGGGAGAGCGAGCCCCCCCCTGAGTGCATGGAAGGCTGGACTAGACTACTTTATGGGATTGGAGCGCCCGGTATATGAAGCGAGAGGATGCCCCCGCAAACATTTTAAGATCTGGAAGCGGTGGGCGGAATATAGGGGGTTGCTACTGGACCCCCCAGTGGAACAAGAGGAGGAAATACAGGTAGATGATGCGGTACAGGCCTAGGAAGTGCGTCATACCTAACACACCACGACCAAATACTGATTGTCTTGTATACTCACGTGCATGGGGTTAGGGAGGGATAAGGGGTGGGTAGCAGGGTAGTTGGGTGGTTGGGGTCGGTGGGTGGAGGAGGGGGGGCTCATGTTATTTGTCTACTTATTGAATAGACTTTGCACTAATGATAAACAATGTCATGATGCTTGGTGGTGATCTCCTGACTGTGGGGAGCCACGTATCTCGCTTTGCTTAACCACTCAATAAAATTTGTTGTGAGAAAAAAAAAAATCAATAGTCTGACGAGACAGCTACATTGGTATCAAAGGTCACACATACAAATGTGGGAAAAGGCTACTTTTCCCCTTCCAAATATGAAAAGAAAACAGCAAATTTAAGTAAATCAATATTATATCGATATAACAAAATATTTTACAGGCAATTAAACAACTGCAAATTATAATGAATACAAACAAAGCAGAATGACCATGTTATAAAAGGATACTGAAGATTTTAGACAAACATTATATTCATGTACCGGATAATGTGGACCAACCGCAATCACTAAACATAAGTATTGGCTGGTATATGTTATTCTTAATTATGACTTGTAGAGCGCCTAATACCTGCAGGTCTCTAAGCGCAGCAAGAGGATCAGCGGAAGGTCCAGGGGAGAGTTGTACCAGAGAAAGTGGAAACTATGGCTTGAGTTTAGATATAACCATTTCAACGAGCGCCATTGCATAGATAGTCAAATTATGCAAGCTGTTAACATCCTTTCCATTGGCCGTGTGCATTAACCCAGTAGAGGACATAGATGAATCTGCCTCCACCTTGAGCAGGGGCGACATCCTTGGAAAAATTAGGGTATCTATCATTCTGAACCTTATTAGAAATATGTCAAAAACAATGGGAGAGAGTTAAGGGATTTTATCCACCAACGTGGACGGAACAATACTCCTAGTCCCCTAGGTTAGGTATCTGAATTAACAAAAATAATAAGGAGTATCACCAGAAAAAAGGCTCAGAGAGCGATTTCTGCGGGATGATTCACTATCAAAGAGAAGAAAGTCCTTCTTTGCTTATTAGTAACCCCTCACTCACCGACCTGGTCGGTGACATGCTTCATCATCGGGGCCACCCTGATGGCCGAGTGCCATCAAGGTGTGCTTCGACACCTGAACTACAGTGGAGCTGGTATGTGAGTGATGAATGTGAAAAAAAGATGTAGGTGAATTAAAAATTGTCCTGGTATGACTTATATGAAAAAACTTTATTCTTAAAGCTACTGGACAATACTAAAATATAAGTGTTGATACAGTTAATGGTATAGTTATGACCAAAAGTATCTGGGAAAATGTGTGGTGGGTCTACATGTTTCAAACCGTAATGGGAATTACCGGTTTTTCTTCAGGACCAAAACAAGGAATAGGGTGGTCAGGGTACACTAACGCCCTGCCATGCCTGCAATTCCTTGTGCCTTAGCAGCAAAATTCGTGGTGCTAGACTCATTACAAACCCACTGCAAAAAATAACCTCTTAAGATTTGAGAGCTTTCATCCGCTGTAGTTCAGGTGTCGAAGCACACCTTGATGGCACTCGGCCATCAGGGTGGCCCCGATGATGAAGCATGTCACCGACCAGGTCGGTGAGTGAGGGGTTACTAATAAGCAAAGAAGGACTTTCTTCTCTTTGATAGTGAATCATCCCGCAGAAATCGCTCTCTGAGCCTTTTTTCTGGTGATACTCATTATTTTTGTTAATTCAGATACCTTATTAGAAATACCCATGAATTCCAATTTGCGCACAAGAGGGAATTTGAAATGGGACCTTACGCCCAAATCGAGATTATATACAGTGTGGAAAATCTGCATTTTTCCACATACGAACAGCACCAGGTAAAAAGTAGAAAATATCTCACATTCTGAGCTTTGCATCTCAGATCAGGGGATGGGGAGGGGATGTAGCATTACAAGGTTATCCTCCATTTTGAGGTGTTGAACTAAGAATGATATAGCAACAGAACACCTGGTAAATACCACACTCTACGGTTGCAGTATTTAAAATATGTGGTATTACCACTGTGAATCATAGGGTTCATGTAATAAAGCTTTCTGTCTTTGAGTATCTCAGGTATCGGTACAAAATGAATGAAAATCACTGATTCATCAACCTTTATTTCTAAAGATATGGTCTTAAAGATTTTTCACCAATATCTGCATACTTTCAACTAACATACATTGTTTTAAATGGACACATTTATTTGCATGAACCCACATCACACCTAACTCCTATTAATTTAATCTTCCACAAAGAACCTGGAGTAAATTTGTGGAATCTTGCTTTCTTGAGAGGCACAACTAATCTCAATAGCCAATAACCACTGGACTACCCAGTAACCTTGGGTTTAGGAGTAGCGTGCTACTTGCTATAAAGCGCTACAATGGCTCGTCAGGCGTAGTAAGCAGTTACGTTCCCACCAAATCGCCTGCTTGCCATTAAGCATTTAGGTCTGAAGGATAAATAGCACCACTTTAAAGGTGAAGCGCGGGTTATGACATGAGAAGACATGATTGTCAGTCGGAGCTCTAATTAAGAGCCAAGCCACAAATCAGAAGATTGAACTGAATCTGACGACTATAGGTTGCAAGAGCATACCGTGTGCCACACGTGTTATTTGTAGTCTTTCACTTGTCACTAACAAACGGTTATTTTGCACAATTTTCCTTAAGAAAGGTAGACATAAGTCTCTCTGGTAGGCAACACTAACTACCTTTAAATGGCTGAAACACGCGTTCAATGACGTCACACAGTTTACCTCAGAGTGCCTCAGGAAATAATTTGGTGCACTACAAACAATGCAACCATTGATTTTCTTCAAAATAAAAATCCTTAAAAGTGGTCTAATTGCAGTCAAAACTACTTTAACTATCACTACTGCCAGTGTAGAGCTTTGTCTACCGCTACACACTTTTCAGAGGCGAGTCCACGAAATGTAGGCTATTATGGAGAAATGAGTAGTTTGTTTTATACATTCAGATTATATCTTCTATTCCAGATTCTCAAATATCTTTTAAAATAAAAACCGGACACTTCTTGAAGTCACCTTAAAAAAAAACTTCTTCTACAACTCACTCGTTCTAAAGTTCTCATATAAATGCTTTTAGGCCACACACATGAGGTCGCCTGCAGACAAACCTTGCCGGTACTGCTATTAAGTAAAAATGTAATATGTCCCACAGGGACACTGATGCAGCAAGAACCTACTGAGGACATCAGTGACATCATCGACAAAGAAGCCACAGGTATTGTCATTTGTGATGGATGAAGTAAGTTTAGCCACCAATACATGTAATTTATTCTGCCCAACACCAAAGGTGAAAGCTTGCTTGCACGCACAAACACTATTTACTTAAAGAGAAACCCACAACTGTGCTACAGAACCTAACAGAAAAAGTTGCAATAGTTTATTCTGCAATTAAACTTGACTAGATCGAGAAAGTTCCTATTTGTTCAAAATCAACTGAAGAGCCATTTCACAAAGGAGTTGCCATCTCAAGACCCACCAAGCCAGTTTATCAGGCTTCACAAGGGTATTCGCTACTGCCACATCTTAACAGAAGCCTGTGCTAAAACAATGCCTTGCGGGCTGCGGTCAATTATCTGATTGGAATTTCCCTGGCTCAGGGGTCTCAATCCTACGGTTGTATGATAGAACAACGCATGCCTTAGAAAACGCGGTCTGAACCACAACCGCGTCTTTACCATGCATGCCTTTACCACGCATGCCTTTACAACGATTTTTGCTGTAGAGGCATGATTGGTAAACGGATATGCGTGATAAAGATCACACCCCAGACTCTCTGCCTTGAGCCCTAGAACCCGATATCCCAGCCCTCCATTCTACCCTGCCCCAGCCATAAAAACTACCTTGACCCTCCCACCCTGAGCCCTAAAACCTGGCCCGCTGCACAAAATCCTAACCCGACCCCAGCTCCCGCCCACCCTGAGCCCTAAAACCTGGCCGCTGCACAAAATACTAACCCGACCCCAGCTCCCGCCCACCCTGAGCCCTAAAACCTGGCCGCTGCACAAAATACTAACCCGACCCCAGCTCCTGCCCACCCTGAGCCCTAAAACTGACCGCCAGCCCTGAAAATGGCCCCTTTCCCCTGCCCTGAGCCCTAAAACCCAAATTACCCCAACCCCCCGGAACCCTAAAATCTGCTCGCCCCCCCTAAAACCCAGCCCCACTTACCAAGCCATGTTATGGTCCTTCCTCTCCTGATCCTTCCTGTTCCTCTCTCTGCCGATTCTTGCATCCATACAGCTGACCGCCTTAACCACGCTTTATGCCTTAACCATATGCATGGTTGAGGCATATGCGTGGTTAAGGCGTATGCGTGGTTACGCAAAGTGTTGTTCCTCTGGCATTGAAAAGGCACGCGTGGCTCAGCCCACATTGGCAATGCTGTTTACCCAATCTTACTGGCCTTTAAATATTTGAACAAGTTAGATGACATCTGCATAATGCTAAGCTCGAACATTTTCCCTGTTGTCGTTATCTGGGACTCTGGTTTGAAGAAAAAGGTGGGGATTTCCAACACCTGGCATCTTTAAAAAGTAAAAGTCTCGTGCTGAATATTGCCTTATCCACATCTTTAAAGGACTTTCACAGCCCTTGTTAGACTCTGTTCAAAATGTACTCAAAATTAACCCTTTGCAGAGCTATTATGTTCTAACGACTTTCGAAGTAAGTTGGCATGTTGAGCCTATTTATCATAATTTGTAAAGTAGTACTTACATATTTTAAATGTATTTACTTTTATTTAAAAGAGCATACTACGTTCAAATATTTGACAATTCAAACATATAATATCAATCCAAATCTCATAAAAAATCGAAATGTATCTAGAACTATAAATGTCAGCCACGAGTTAAGTCCAAAGACCAAAGTCTTCCTCCTCATACAATATTAGCATGATGCAGTACTTTTTGGATAATTGTTATAAGGGAATTTCATTCAGGGAAAACCATGTGCTACTAAAGGGAAACAGTAGGCTTACTTGCTGCTAGAAATGTGAATGCTGGAGGAAAGTCAGGAACATGTGTTTTACTCTATTCCACTATGCAAGCTGTTGAGGCTCTGTATTGGTTCTGCTCCCTTCTAATGACTTTAGAGGTTGGTATGTGAGCAGTGCCCTGCCTGGACACTTAAAGCAGCACCCACCGCCCATCCTTCCCTGAAGCATTCTTTCCACAACAGCAGCTTGACCCTATCATACGCCTCAAGGCTAGGGCTCGTATTATTGGCGACCTAGGCAAAGTGGGGCATTTAGACTAGTCCTAGCCTGACATTTACTGCATATCTGCTTTGGCGCCGCAGTGCCTGATTAGAAGGGGCAAATTTACAATTGCTGGCGCATCCCTGCATATCGGCAGGGATGCGCCAGCAATTGTGCGCCGCAGCTTCGCCACCCTTGATGCGCCGCATTTACAATGCGGCGCACCATGGGGCAAAAACGGCACAGATGCGTCACGCATCTGTGCCGTAAAAGCGGTGCATTGCTGGAGTTGCGTCGCAAGCGCGACGCAGCTCCAGCAATGATCAGGGGGCCCCTATGTGCACAATGCTGCGTCAATCCTTACGCCTGCTTCAAGCAGGCGCAGGGTTTTGACGCAGCATGGGCCCAAAAGTGACTGAGTGAAATCTTGTAGATTTCACTCAGCCACTTTTGGGAGGCGTTCCTACGCCGGAACGCCTTCCCCTGCGATGGTACGCCTTTTCTAGCGCAGGGCTTTACAACGTGACACATCTGGGAGATGCGTCACGTTGTAAATACCCTGCACCATGGTGCTTCTTTTGCGCCGCCGCTGCATCACAAAAGTGATGCAAATGTGGCGTAAAAGCGGCGCAGGGTGCTTGTAAATCTGCCCCGAAGTGTCTTGCTGTAATCACATCCTGTATACCTTAGTTCTAACCTGTAAGCAAATTCTGAACCTTCAAAACAGTTTGAACAGCTTCAAATAAACCCAAAATTCCTGTCATGTACAAATAGGTTATATAAATCCAGGTTCAGTTGTTAACAATTTTAAATCAGTTTTGATGTAATTTACATTGCTGTCTCGGGTACCCTGATGTAGCGTTGGCCTGTGCCAATTACATGTTCGACAATAAATAAGAGAAACTATTTTGCATACACTTAATTACAGATTTCACTTCTTCCTTTCTGCTCTTAGGTAATCCCCCCTCGCTCACGATCAAGCCACTGTGGCCCACCTGTCTCGGCCCTGCCCCCATACCAAAGGACAGAATCAAGAGCCTGGGTATTTGGCTGGATAAATCTCTTAACTTTAATTTCCAAGCCGCTAAACTGTCAGCTATCTGCTTCGGCCTACTCAGGCTTTTGCGTAAGATTCTTCCCCTACTGCCCTTCCAAGCCAGGCAGATTATGGTTCAGGGGCTTGTTCTATCCCGGTTGGATTTTGGGAATGCCTTGTATCTGGGGGCCCCACAAACCACTCTGAACAAGCTTCAGATCATACAAAATTGTGCGGCACGAACACTACTCCAAATTCCCCGCCGACTCTCTGTCAAAGCTGGTTTGAAGAGCCTTCACTCGCTCCCTGTCAGAGAAAGAATTGAATTTAAGACCCTTTGCATTACTCATCGAGCATAGTGGAAAACTGGTGCTGTCATCAATAATTCATTGATCACTTCCTACAACCCTACCAGACAGCTTAGATCGTCATCCTCCCTCCTGGTAACTGTACCCAGGATCAAGAGAGTCAGATGCGGAGGTCGGTCGTTCTCATATAACGCCTCATTACTCTGGAATTCCCTTCCTAATCATTTACAATCAGAGTCCAATTTACTCTCCTTTTGCAAACAATTAAAAACCCTGCTCTTTTAATAAAACCGATTAATATCTTATACTGCTTTCTGCCGGCAAAGTCTGCAGCGCAAGGACGCCTGAGGGTAGCTATCGCGCTTTATAAATGGTCTTAATTTCCTTTCAGGTTTTAGTCCTATATCAATACAGTAACATAATATAACAGAATAAATTGGGCTTCACTGTCCAGTCTTGTCCAACATTGTCCTGCCTTCCAAGGTGAGAGGCGGATCTTTGAAGAACCTGTCAGTGTTCCTGCTCCTATTACACTATATGGTAGCCTTGTGTGGTGTCTGTGTTCTGCAGTAATTATATTACGCCACTACCCACTTTAGCTCACAATTATAATTAGAGAGGGGAGTCAGAGAAGCTTATCGCTGCAAAGAGGCTATGCTTCTGGAGAGAGTAAACAGTAATTTATGGAATACCAGCTCAGGCCTTCCAAAACAGAACCCATGCTCATTTAAGTGTTTCATTTAGTGTTTTGATTGCATTCTGAGCACAGACCTCACTAGGAGATGCCTTAACTTTCCTCATAAGAGTGTGCTCCGTTAATTATATCCAACATGTTGTCTATGTACATATAATTGTTTCTGTTCTTACTTTCAGGTAAAGTCACAGCAAAAACATTCATTTCACCCTATCCTCAGGGTCATGAATGAAAGCAGGGGGCATGAGAAATAATTTGATGGACTTATCAGTTACTGGAAAATATTCTACGCCTAGTAGTGAGATGGAAGGAAGGACTGAATGAATGAATGAAGGGATTTGTAGAGCGCTCAGCTACTGTGAGAGTGTTCCAGCACTGCGCATGATGCTTGTGGGAGAATTGAGACCACCTTAGCTCTTGAACAGGTGAGTTTTCAGTTGTTTGCGGAAAAGCTTTTCATCCAGAACGCGTCTGAGGGGAAATGGGAACTCATTCCAATGTTTGGCTGCCAGCACCGAGCAGGCAGAGCAGCCCCATTTCTTTCGTTGGTGAAGGGGATGGTCAGCAGACAGGCCCGCAAGGATCTTTTAGGGCAGTATAGGTCAACCTGTCAAGTAGGTATTTCGAACCTGTCTTGTAGAAGGCTGAGTGTGCCCCACTGTCAGTGCTTTAGAGAAGATCCTTTTCTTCACTGGGAGCCAGTGTAACAGGCTGCGGAACCGGAGGATCGAGGAGTGTCTGGAAAGATTGAACATAAGGCAGACTGCCATGTTTTGTTCCTTTTGTAATCTCTAAATAAGATAATCTGGTATTCCTAGGTACCATATGTTGACCTAGTCCTGCCTAGATAGGATCAATGCCTGTACCACAGTTTTCTGGGCTTCCATGGCAGGAATTTGAGGAATTTCTTTAGCATCCTTAGAATCCAGCATGCAGTTTTTACCTCAGCTGAGATCTGAGGTTTAAAAGATAAATATGTGTCAACAAGAACCTATAGGTTTCTCGCCACCTCGGCCAGGAGGGAGGTGCAGTCTAACTGGCTGACCATGCCCCGACCAGCCAGGCGGGGGGTCACAGCAGGACCTATGTGTTTTTCAGGGTTGCATTGTATGGAGTTGGTTTTAAGCTATCCCATCACAACTGTAATACAGGCCGCAAATGTAACTTTGGCCCCTGCCTCATTGTTGTTATAGGTCAGCAGAAGTTGTGTATAATCTGTGTAGGAGACCACCTGGATATCAAAAGTTTTGATAAGTTATGCCAGTGGCGTCATATATATATTAAAAAAGTGTGGGGCTCAGGGCTGAGTCCTAAAGCACTTCATAGTTGAATGTTTTCGCTACCGAAAGAAAAGGCTTGAGCCATACTGCCTGTTTCCTGTCCTCTAGAAAATAACTCTGCCAGGCTAAGGCCCTCCACGCCAATGTAGGTGAGCCAGTGTAACAGGAACTCATAGAAGACCGTGTCAAATGCTGCTGAGAGGTCTAATAAAAAGAGTGTGGCATTATGGCTAGCGCCCAGCGTGAATATGATGGAGTCTGCAATTTCCACAAGTGCTGTCTCAATATTTTGAAGCATTAACTGGATACTAATGACATTTTCAATGATCTTTGAGATTCCGGGGAGCAGGAAGATGGGTCTAAAACTTGAGAGTAATTTAGGATCTGCATTCTTTTTTTTTTTTTAAAGGGAGATGAAGTTTGTCTTTTTCCAAGAGGAGGGTACTATCCCTGAACACAAGGAAGTAGTAAAAAAGATCATGGAGAACAGGGCACAGACTTTCCCCTATAAGGCTCATAACTTGTGGGGGAAAAGGATCCAAGGGTGAGCCCAATTAACATCAGTTTACCCTGAGCCAGGGGCATTAAATAACATACATCGCTCAAGTGCTCATTGTCTTGCATTTTTGCAAGGATGTCCTGGATTTCTAAAATGTTATCTTCAAAAAATGTGCTCAGTTGAGTACATAGGGCGGTGCTTGGTTCAAGGGAGGGTGTAGTACCTTTACAGTCTGTAAAATCAGATACAATTAAAAAAATGTTGCATTATTGTTTGCTTCCTCAATTAGATTAGAGTAAAACGTGTGACATGCTGGTTTCCGGTTAACTTTGTACCAACTTTTGCCGGCTTAATTGTATTGTTTTTCCCATACGCATTCAGCTTTTTACAATGCTTTATTTCTTCAGTTAGCTAACTTGTGAACCAAGGAGCGGACGGATTAAGTCTAAGGGTCTTGTCGCTTATCTCAGGGGTAGCTATAGAGGCGGCTTCCACGCACCAGTTGTTCACACTGACCTCGTCTAACACTATGCGTGCTTATGACAGAAAAGGAGGCGATTGTTAACAGCAACAACAACATAGCAGCGTTGGAGAAATCGAAAATACTTTCCATTAGCATAAGCTGAAGCCATCTTGTTTGTGGCGTCCATTTTGTTAGCTATGTAATTATTCCGTCTTCACTGTTGCTTGCCTTTCTATTCTGCTTGTGTCATCAACTTTAGTTAACTCCTTCTGTACTGAGTCAGAGCAATGTATGTGCTGAGAAAAGGCCTGTAGCTGCTGAAATGCACCTGGTTAAAGATGTAACTGACAGACATTTTGTGCTGCTGTAAACAGTTCTGTTCCCCCTCCCACTTTGCTGACTAAGTAATTACTCATCTGCCCATGTCTGGCTGTAACTATTTCTGTGTAGGCCTGTACCTTCTATTTGTATCTACATGCTTACTCTGCAACAAAGTCTGTACATAAGCACCATGGTCTGTGTATTCAATGTACTACCTCCTGGAACACTTGAGGGTGTTGTGTGGACGTAGTGCCACTCATGAGTGATTACACTTGTTCTTTGAATTCCAGCTTTGGTGCAACTCTCTATTTTGTTGGTCTATGGACCCGTGGACAAGATAAGGGTGAACCCTGCACCGGTGTGCTCCTTAAAAAGCACATTTCCAGGGTGTGGTAACCAAGGAAATGTGGAGTGAAGGTCTTGACTTGCTGGCGTAGAGGGAATCTATACGTGCTCATGGGGATAAACAAGAGAATTGACGTAGACGCATGCAGAACAGCAGTAGATACTCTAATAATGACGCCTACAGGAAGAGCGTCTCAACACTCCAAGGAATCACTGACGGGGCATTCCACCACGTCATCAGTGTCCGATCGGCTCGGTTGCTGAACAGACCTTCCCATGCCTGGAACAGACACACAAACGGAAGAGACTCTCTGGCATACAACGGTGCTGATGAGTAAAGCAGACGTGTGAAGACCAACACACATCCAGACCTTAATAGCAGGGAAGAACAAGGTGGTAACCACAAGGTTACTGTGACTCACAGTTTTAACCAGCACTGGCAAATCGGAAATTCAGTTGAAAGATGGAAGCTGGATAAAGTTGAACCGATCAGAGGATGTCCAGAGAAACTGCCACACAGTCCGATGCCAGTCCGATGCCAAGCAGCATGAGAAACAGCATAAGAAAGTAAACCACACGCCAATGCTGAGGACAATGATGGTGAACTTGAAGAAAAAGACAGCCAGATGTCCACAGCAGGAACCGGAACACAGCTAAGGATACTGCAACACATGTGGGTGGAGAGAGGAACAGACCAACTTGTCGCCAATTTTGTAGTGATCTGGAATGTAGTGTATTCTAAGGACTTCCTAAAGGCATAATAGCAACTCCTCCACCCGTCCTGCCTTATCAATCTAGGTGTAGGCATGCATAGAGTGGGGGGGGGGAGAGCCAGTTGAAAGTCAGTGGAGGAATACTCATTTAGCCATGTTTCAGTCATAAGGAGGACATCTAATCGTTCTTCCTCAATCAAATTGTAAATGTCTAAGGCATGTTTTGGTAGAGAGCGGACATTAATTAGAGCTGCTTTTATATTCCTATTGGTATCCAGCTGCTCCCCCTAGTCACTGACTCCTTGGCTTAGATGGTGGAGTAGCATCTTACAAGAGAGAGTGGACCCTTGCCGTCTGAGCCCAGGGTTATTACACTGCTTACTGCTGGGTCTCAGATTGAGAATCTCTGCAGAGGTGTAGGTGGTTAGGGATCTTACCTCTAAACTGCCGCCAGCATGGTGTCTGGCTGCAGTCGGAATGCGGAAGGGCTTGCCTTTGGCGCGTCAGTGGCGTGCCCGCACTGCAGACATGCTTTTATTCTAAAAACTACTCGGGCGCCTTAGACACTAGAGCATTTCCTTCCAGAATGTATCCTCTGTGTTGTGCCCCGCCCTCGATCAGATCTCATTGCGCCTTAGAGAATGTGTTGCAATATAGGATCAGAGTGCCGGTAGGAAGATTGAAAAGTTTGCGATTCTGTTCATTTTAAAAGCCGTAATGTTTTTTAAAATACAAAGACGACGAGGTAGCACAGGTAATTACTGTCATGCCTGCCGTGTGGGTAACATAGGACGTCAAGATTCGGTCCGCTAAGTCAAGATGTTTCTGGTGGTTGGCGTTGGTTGGCAAAAAGACGTAGTGAGGAGTGTGCGCATGCGCTAGAGATTAGCGTCGGGGTTATAAGCCCGCCTTCAACGCACAGGAAATTGCTTCGTGTTTAGCCAGATTGAGTTTGCCGTTCCGGGTTCACGTTGGCGTCCGAGGAGCTAGGGGATTCAGGCGTGCAGGTATTGTGGGGCGCCTTTATTGATTTACGAAGCGTCTTGCTTCTGAAGTCTTCGTTCTGCTTTCTGATTCGTTGTAGGATTTCATTTATCCGCGGTTAGCGGTGGCCTTCTTAGTTGATTCTGATTTTGTACCTCGAAGTATACAGAGGTTTCCTTTTGTTCGTCGCGTCCGGGTTCTTAAGTGTTCTTTCTTGAACTTGGACTTTTCATTGGAGTTTGTTACAGAGCGCCTGGTTGGTGCTCAGGGTGAGTGTGTCAATATATATAGAGATAGAAAGAGCATTATACACTGGAGATAAGAGTACCTAAATAGTGTTGTTTATATTTCAAGGGTGCAGACATTACGTATACAGTCAGCGCAGTACAGAGTTCCTGTTATTCCTTTATTTTGGATTCATAGTTCGTTGCCCTTCCACAAGGTACTATATAGAATCATTACATCACATTTAGGGAAGACACGGGGAGGGATTGGTTTTCACTATTGTTTATTTTGTATTTCTGCAGTGCCATAGCGGAAGATTCCATATACCCTGCGCTAAAGAAGACTGTGGTGTGTCTGTCTTATCTTCCCCCTCCTACCCTTGTTTTGTTCCCCTGTGTTCCCTGGGTTACGCTTTGGGCGTTAGTGTTTTGTCCTGACGCCCGGAGGGTGATCAGGGGAAGCAGGGTGTTTAGCATTGTGGATCCAGGACTCTTCTGAGACATAAGGTGCGTGCATGACAATTACTATTTCTATTGTAGTTTCTTTGACATTCAAATTCAAAACACTTATGTTGTGCAATTCAATTACCCCAGTTTCCCATAATAAGGGTGCTTACCCCCAAATGGAAGAATGCCTTGTGCTAATCCGTATATGTATAACTTTGCATAAATTCAACACAGTGTATCCGAGCCACCTGAATACAACACTGAGGGCCAGATGTAGGTAGCCTAATACCGGTCGGTAATGGCCGAAGTTACCGAATTTCGGCCGTTACCGACCGGTATTAGGCTTTTCAGATGTAGGAGGCCAAATTGAAGGATTCGGTAATTTACCAAATCGGTAATTTAAGGAATCGGTAAAATTACCGAATTCTTAAAATACAGATTTGGTAAATTACCGAATCCTTAATGTAGGGAGCACTCAAATGAGTGCTTTTCCCATTTCTGGATTCGTTATTTACCACCAACTACAAGCTGGTGGTAAATATCGAAAACCCTAAAAAAAGCAATTTTTTGCAATTTATAACAGTGCCATGTGGCAGACATACATGCCCTTAGGGCATGTATGTGTGCCACATGTGCAAGCATGCACTATTCAGGGGTGCAACAGGGTGTCAAAGTGACACCCTGCCACCCTTGAATGTGATCCCCCTTTTACCGAATCGGTATTTACCGATTCGGTAATTGACATTCATTCCTATGGGCCTCCTGGCCCATTGGAATGAATGGCATTCGGTAATTACCGAATCTTACCGATTCGGTAATTAAAAAAGAGAAATTACCTACATCCCATTTACCTACTCTTAAATACCGAATCGGTATCATTCGGTATTTAAGAGTAGGTAAACCGAGATTACCTACATCGGGCCCTGAATGTCTTCAGTTGTTTTAACATGGCCCCTCCACCAAAAATACATTTTGTTCTTTTTCATCCTAAAGAAGAAGAGGTGAATGTTCGGAACTCTATATCTCAATCATCGCCTCCATGTTCTCCTGCTACCATCACTAAATATGCCAAATCCCTGCATTCAATATTGATATGAACACTTTGTGATGATGACCAAACCTGCATCACCTCCTTTACAAAATCAAATCCAAGCTCCAACCCTCTGTGTGGCTCAACAGTACAGGCTCTGGCGCGAGCCCATTTGGATGGAGGAAACACTCCTCTTTGGGGTACCCAATGCTAAACTGAAAGCAAATCTGTGGTCTGCAATTCATCTAGACCCTGAAGCAAAGGAGTCAGAACAGAGCAGACCACAAGGATGTGAGGATGTAATAGCTGTGTTATCTGCAAGCACTTCCACAACTGTCCATGTATGGCCTACCAATGGTACCAATCAGAATCGAGATACAATCAACATGAGGGAGGTTCTTACACCACACACAATCCTATGTAAAGGAAGGCAGAAGAGGGCTGCAATTAACCTTCGTGCTTCCCATGGCCCAGTGACCAAGGCGTCAGTAACTGGAAGGCTGAGAATCATGGAAGAAATTTGCAACATCTCCGGTTTAACTGCCTTGTCCTGCAGCCAACTTTAAACAGAGAACGAGTGCTCAAAATAGGGGTGATAAACTGGTATGATGGTCTGGGACTCTAGAGAGATGTTGCTTTTAAGCTGCAATGAGTTGGAGCACTAGCCAGAAATTCAGCAACAGAGGGATTTTCAGACATAGTAGCGGAGGCTCCCAACATGGAGTAGGTTTGGAAGAACCGTGCAAACTTTAAGGGGAAAAAGAGCCATTCGATTGTTAGTGTTGAATATGGCTGCCGGGCCTGGAGGAGATTAAGGACAAGAGAAGCATGGTTGCAATGACACAGGTAAAGAAGCTGTAAACATGGGATAGAGACATTCCTGTGCAATGGAGTGTGAATGTTATGTGAGCATTTGGGTGTATTATTTGGTATGGTTGTGTGACTATCATGTAATATACTCGCAAAAACTGTCTTGGTTCCAGTAAGGCTCATTTGTAAAACCTTAAACTCAACCATGGGTAGCTATGGCTTTGGGGAGAATGGATTAAACAAAGGACCTAGTGTAACTCATTTACCCATACCAAACAACGAAATAAGAAAGCCACATGACACAAAAGAAATCCGGCACCAATTTATAAAATTAGATTATATTTTTATGAATTTTTAGAGTCCCAGATGAGCAAAATCCACCAGAGTTTCGAGATACGGATTTTTAAAGAAAACTTAAATCTCAGTTTAACCACAAGCAAGCATTGGTAACCGTAAAGTATGAAAACCTGGCAAAAGTTTGTAAAAGTTGCATTTGATTACTGTGGCCCGACATAGGTGACCAAATCTGGCAAGGGAAAGGTCTTGGGGGGCAATAAGTAGTATTTTCACAGTTACCTGGTGATCAAAGAATTTTTCTGTCAAGTTCCAAACTTTGCAGCATGACTGCCATAGACTTCCATGGAGTGGTCTAGATGCTACAGATGCGGGAGATGGAAGATGCTCAAGGAGTACCATATTTATGCCCAGAAATTGGTCGGGGGGATGATGCGGCCACTAGCCAATCGGCTACCAGGTCCCCTCCCTCTTGGTAAAATATTTTGGCTATGTGTAGTAACTAGCAATCCCAGAGTGCACGATTCTGCCCACTCTCAAGATGTCTGAACCCTTCCTCTGATGTTAGGAGCTTGGTAGCCCACCCTAGAGGTGCAGCACCTGTGGGCTACACGCCCATGGCAAAACTGTTTTGGGCGCCAGTCTCCCCTCTCTGTTCCAGCTGCAAACTTGAACAAAGGGCGGCCCCTCAAGAGTGTGTTTGCCATTTACCCACCAAAGGCAACTTGCATATGAAGCTCACCTTTTGGGCTAACAACCTGAGTAGCTTCCTGCGAAGGGGAGGTAACACCTCTCCCTGTAGCAGGCTACTTTTGTTTCTAAGCCTGGGAGTTGCTCACACTGCTTCCCAGGAGGGCAGAAAGCTGTCTGGTAGCTAGGGACCGTGTGAGGCCACTGGACCAACTGGGTGAACGAGTGGCACATTGAGTGCGGTTTTATGCCACGATTACTTTTATACCTTACAGCACCCATCTCAGTAGTCCCATTCAGAAGTTAGCCGGCTGAGTGGTCAGTCATTAAATCTGTGTTAGCCAAAAGGGTTACTGGCTGTCCAACAGCAAAATGACAATTTAGAAGTGTTACTGTCATGACATAAATATAAAATTCATTACCTACTGAATATTATACAGTTCCCTGCCTTAGGGCTCAGTAGTCCTTCCTTAGGGGAGACTTACATGTATCGTTAATGGAGGTGGGAACTTTGCCTTTGGTTTGAATGGCAAAGTCGAACTAGCAGTGTTACCCTTCCAGTATGCAGTGGCAGGCTGGGAGCCATTTTGGACTTTGTCACATACAGGGTGCCACAATGAGTGCTGCAGCCCTGTTAACTATATACAAGGGACTTATAAGTAAATCAGACTCTGCCAATTTGAGGTAGCCAATTCGACAAACACTTTATAAGGGTTTAGAACACTGGCACTGAGGTCTGGTTAGGAGGACTCACTGCACTCTCAGAGCCAAAAAATCAAATGGGGTAGTCCATATAGGGGCAAAAGGCGTGGATGGGACCTGCGAAAAGCCTATTTCCTAACAAAATAGAATAGAGAGAATTCAGTAAGTTACTGAAGAAGAGAGAGGAATGAACTAGGTTGAACACTAGCAGCCAAAGTGCATTTGAATATAAGGGGAGTTATTAGACTGGACAGTAGTGAAAGAGACAGGTGAGGTTGGTTCTACGTTTTGTGGGTAGTGATATCACCACTGTGAATGAAAGGCGTTTTGGGTAGATTCCAGATGAGAGGACTAATAACAATGTTTAGAGAGAGAAGTGAGGATCCTGAATGTGATAGTAAAATGTTTAGTACTTTGGGAGTAGACTTGGTTACTGGGGTCATACAAAGGATTTACAGATTTGATTGCATGGGATCTAATAATGTTGTTCTGGGCGCAAAAGAGGTAGTTTGAGTGGAGTAACATGGGGAGGGTGTAGGTTTGTGTTGGAGATGTAAGTGACAAAACAAGAGAAACGTGGTGTTTCTGATTGTGCTCATATTGCCAGAGCAAAAAGAAGCAGAGTCATTAGCCAAGAAGTTGAACTGATTTAAAATTGAGAAGGGAGCAAGAGTAATGTGTTGGTTTTGCATGGACTGAGAGAGAGAGAGAGACGGAGACAGAAAGAGAGAGAGCCTTTGTGGGCAAAACTGGACTGAAGTGATAAGCACCTGAGGTTATGTTTCATATAGGTACCCCAATATAGGCCCAGGTAGCAACCTAACCTTTCACCTATATTCTCCCCTACCATTACACTACATAACGGTTCTTGGGACTGACCTTTTATCTAGTTACAGTGCTGCTAACAAGACGTGGGGTTTTCCCTGAAAACTAGCCTCATTCAGTATGCATGAGGATTCTTGGAAACTCAGCAGGACTACCATCTCATGCATAATACCTATGTATAAGGGTCATTCCTTTTGTCATCCTAAGTCCGACATGATACAGCAAGGTAGATCCCCTGAGGGTACCACTTGGTTATATAAACACCATATCTTTTCTGATGCAGGGAGAGGAGAAAAAGGACTTCCATGCTGACGTAAGACGCTGAGGGTCCTGCATGTAGACACTCCATCTCGCAGTGGTCTGACATCCCTTGCAGGGGTGTCCATCTCGAGACCAAGACAGGGTCCCACAGTCTCCCACTTCAGGTAATGGGGTTGACTTTATCCTAGCAGGATTCTTGGCTTTACACCTACCTACATGCTAGGTACACTTAGGTACATCTAATTAGGGTCGCATTGTAGGAGTACGCATTTTATTGTCATGTATTTTTATACCTGCCTGTATTCATTGTTTTAGCACTATGGTATAAATCTACCACCCTTTTACTCTGTTGGTGCTTATAATCATTTATATCTGTTTCTGTCTTATGGTTGTTTCAGCACACTCATTTTACACTAGAATGACGCTGGTTCAATAAATACTTATTGAAAAACGTCCCCACCGTTTATTGTGTGTATCTCTCTGAGACACAGTGAGCAAGAGTGACTGAGCGAAAAGTACTGTACTGTTTCCACGATCCCTGATGGGACAGAGTTGTCATGTTCGATAGTTGCCAACAACTATTCTCTCCTTGGTAAGAGGGGTTTCTATTGGCACTGTGAGCTAGCTGGTATACGGGCTAACATACCCGGTGGGGGTGTCTAGAATCAGTCTGGACACCAATCCTACAGTCTATGTTGTCTAAACGCGCAGATCCAATATAGGTTTATAGGAACTACATGACACTGATAGTATGAAAGCTTGACATCCGGAAGGGCACATCTGAGGTCAGTAAGAGATTTATTGTGGATTGGCATGATGATCCCGCAGAATGAGATGCTCCCCTTTTGCAGAGACAGTGAGCATAGTGTACTTGAGGGATTGAATAGAGAGGTAAATTCGAAGTTAACTGTAAGGAGTTACAGAGGAAAAGGTGATACACACAAGAGTGAAATTTGAGGACACAGTAAAGGCAGTCATTGAGCAAATCAAAGGATCATGAGTTGGAAAGTAAAGCAAGGCCAAATCTGGTCAGTGTAGGCCGGTATGCTAATAGGTTGAATTTTGAATTTACACATGGCTGTCCTTTTTGTTGAAGTTGTGTTGATGATCGCGGTGGGAATTAGGGTGTAAAGGGAGCCAGAGGGATCACTGTCAGGTGCTGAATTTGTCAGTTCACAGGAAAGGAGGATAAGAGAGATAATCAAGAGAGTAAGTGAGGAAGATGTGAGTAATTGATACCAAGTAGTGATCAGAGGGTAATTAAGTAAACATTGTATTTTAATGGTGGCTATCTAAGTTGAACTTCTGATTACCAGAGATAATGAGTTGGGAGACAGCTGCTGGACAAAGATGACATCACGGTCTTCAAAGAATATGTAGGTTGTGCCAAGGATTGGTCTTTCCTAGTACCTGTGCTTTGGATAGTGTGAAATGCAGAATGCCCTCTTAAGAATGTCTAAACTCCCTGTTGAGTGCAAAATGCGGAGGTTCTTAAGACCTGCACTACCTGTATTGGGCCAAAAGAGCTTGGGTCTGATGGCTCAATGGACTAATGTACCCACTCCAGTAATCTGAGGTTGACCTTACTCCAAGATGTTTTGCTGGACCAACTCAGCCCTTCGTGCCCATGAAGTCAATAAAATGAATACCATTGAATTGGGTTTCCATAAACATTTGTTATTCAATGGCAAGATGCCCCAATTTTTGAGCATGTGCTTTACAAATACAGATTTTATGTTATGTTATTTTATGTACTGTACGGGAAGTACTGTAGTTCCTTCAAGATCCCAAACGTGAGTGCCAAAACCTTGCACCTGCGACTGCACATTTAATGGAAATGGGAATGGACCAACAAAAGAGGGAAAGTTGACAGGTACAAGGTGTGTAGAGATTGGCAGATTGGGAAACTAACAGCACATCATTTGTGCTGTTCCTGCTGGGGGCCCTCACCACTTTATATGGTAAGAAGGACCTGCACATGGAGATATTATAGGCAACATTATAACCTCACAGAGACAGCGGAGACTTATTTAGGGTCATATACTAAATTATAAACTTCAGTACCCCTATGAGATGCCACTGCAATTTCAAATGAGAGCTCACAAAAATAAACACAGACATGCTCCCTAAAGTAGATTCCTTGGAGTAAAAGAACTGCCATTAAATCACAGTGTTTTGGTGTCAGGACACTTTGGGTATTTTATTTAACAGCAGCCATGTCATCAACTTTGTCGATTTAGCATACCATAGGAGACTCAGTGTGACTGACCAAGATTAATTTCGTAATGAGCTTTGAGGAAACCAGGATCCTGTCTTCGAAATACAGAGGGTCAGCTTACAACCCTGCCCGTAAATCCACCTGTGACAAGTCATGGGTTAGGCACTCCAGATAAATATATGGAGGACCAAAAAACTTTCTTCACTTTTTAGCACAGTGTCAATGGCATGTTATGAATAGTATTAGGTTGGCAAGGGAAACTCAGAAATCAATAGGGACCTAGGGCATACATTTTTACTGTATTACATTAATGGGCCATGTGTTCTTGCTTTATTTATACACATACTGATCACAATTTATCACTTGTGTGTATGGCTTATAAGAGAGCACTGAGCACATTTCTGAACTAAACACCCACCACATCGCAGTTTTTAATGTTTCGTTCATTTTTTTGTGCTTTGATATAAATACCATTTGGAGATCGCTTTATGGATTATTTTTTATTAGAAACCACAGTCCTCCAGAATAAAATTAAATTTTATGAGTCACTCATCACTCTTTATACTGACACAGCCAAGATGTTGTCACCTTGTCTTATCTGACGAAGAACACTTTGATTTGGGCCACAACTTTGATGCTTAAACAAGATCCATGTCTTTTTTAATTCAAGGAGTTCTTGAATTGATTCCAAGCAGTGTTTCAGAGCCACCAAACAAAAGAGGAAGCTCATATAGCATTTCTAACTCTGAAACAAGGTTCATGAGAGATTGTGGCATATTTTTCGCCATTCAAGCAATCATTATTTAAAGTCTCTTGGACCAACAAAACAGTTGCAGCTGCTTTTTACCATGGTTTACATGAAGACATTAAGGAAACATTTATTATGACTGCCAATCGCCCCACCTCTACTGTGGAGTTAATTTACTTGACCCTGCACATCAATCATTAGTTAATGGGCTGGAAGAGATAACAGAAAATACATTCTGTGAGACCTCCTATGGTGCACAGACCTCCCACATTAACACACTCTAGCGGTTCAGCAATTGAAGAACTTGTGCAAATTGGCTCAGTTAGGAAAACATATATCTAATGAGGAGAGAGAATGAAGAACGAAGGCAAGCCTGTGCATGTAATGCACACAGCCTGGTCATTTCCGAAGAAATTCCCACAGCTATCAGGAAACTTTCCAGCTCATCCTTCATTAACAGGACTGTGTAAAGCTTGATCGCAGTAATTCCTGCAACAAGTAAAGCACATTTTATCTGGGACCGGATTATTTCATTATCAACAGGTCCACTGCCTATTGCAGCAGTAGTGGATTCTGCAGACTCTTGTTCCTTCATGGATTACTCTTTTACAATGAAAATAAATATATTATTGTTTATCAAAAGGGAAGATTCAATCAGGGCAACTGATGGAAAACCATTGATCTCTGGGATGTGACAAAGGAGACTATGCCTTTAATCAAGTTATCTTTAACTAGCCATCTGGAAGAGGTTTGTTTTGAAGTCATAGCAGCACCTACCTTTTCCATCACTATCGGAATTACCTGGTTACAAAAACACTAACTGGTCTCAAGAAACTATCTGCTTTGTCTCACAGCAGTGTCAAGACGCGTGCTTCATGACTCCACCCTGTGGAGTTATTATTACCAAGGAAACATTCATCAGTCTTAACAGCAGAAAACAAGGAGTTTGAAGATGTCGTTCCTGAAGAAGGTGCAAATCAATTACCTCCGCACAGAACATATGACTGTGCACTCGACTTAGTACCCAGAGCTACTATACCTCACAGCCGGATATACGCACTTACACAAAAAAAAAGAAAATTATTTTTAAAAGTATGTAGAAAAACCTACCCCAAGGCTTTATTCATCATTTTGATTCTCCAACATGAACTCTAATAATAATATTTGTGCCAAAACGACCTGGTGAGCTGAGACCATGCATTGACTATCGTAAAGTTAATCCCATCACCGTAAGAAACTGACATCCTTTGCCATGCATCTCTGTCCTATAACAAGTGTTCTCTACAGTAGACCATCTTAGGGCATGCAATCTACTTTGAATTTGCCAAGAAGATAAGTAGCTAGGAGATGAGTGGATGGCAGCATATAACAATAAGTATGTGCACTACGAACACTTAGTGATGCTAGTCTGCCTTTGTAATACCCCAGCTGCATTACAACGCATCTTCAATTATGTTTTAAGAGACCTATTAGATCAATATATAGTAGCCTTTGTAGATGGCATCTTGATCTTCTCCAACAATGTGAACATCTACAGAAAGCATGTCAGAAACAGTTTGCTAAATTTACCATGAAGCAGACTAAATGCGAAGGGATTTCATGTTCTATCAGGCCCCTTTCTAGATACACCATTTCCACTCAAGGAATCAGTATAGATCAAGCAAAGGTGGAAAAACTTCTACCATGGCTAATATTCGCTATATCAATCAAAGGTGCAAGCACATTTACAACGGCTAATATTCACAACTATTACAGAGATCCAAAGATTTGTTAGATTTGCTAACTCTTACCACCAGTTCATCCTTCTCTCTGTCAATTTCACACATTACCCGACTCACAAAGAAGGGGCTGACTTTCAATTGGAACCCTGAACAGAACAAGCCTTTTTTGCCCTGATATCTGCCTTTACCACTACACCCACTCCGAGATATACTAATATTTTTCATAGCTGAAATAGTTGCATCAGCAACAGTAATAGGAGCCATCTTGTCCTAGAGAGATGGAACTACTGAGGCATTACCTTTAGTAGCATGTTACTCTAGAACTTTATCGGAAACTGACAGATATTACACTATTTATGAGAGAGACTTACTGGCGATTAAAACCACATTTTTCCATGGGCTTCATTACAATCACAAAGTATTAGTATGGACAGATCATACAAATCTAGGGTTCCTAAAGGCTACGAGTTGTGAAAATCATGGCCATGCCCACTAGATGTTAATCTTTACGCATTTCAAATTCCAAAACCATTACCACCCTGGGAACTGGCATGGCAATGCAGTAGCATTATCGAGAAACAATACTACGGCTGAACACACTAAACCTCCAATTCTTTCAGTAATTCATATGGCTTCATCATCTAGCACTTTTCTGAATGACTTGACGATAACCACAGATCTGATTAAGACACAATAGATACAGAATTACCTACAAAGAGAAAGATACAGAATAGGCTGTTATATACTCAAGAAAGATTATGTGTACCTATAAATAAGCTATAGAATGCTTTATTACAATGGCATCATGACACTCCAATGTCTGGTCATCCCAGAATCCATTGAACAAACAAGTTGTTAACCAGCCCTTTTTGGAGGCCTCATCTCCATCAAACAGTTGATCAATAGGTATCTACTTGCAGCACATGTACATAAGCCAAAAGCAGGCACAATCAACCTTGAGGATTGTTATGACCCTTACCAGCAACCATGGAGCATCTTATAAATTAACATCATTGTTAATTTACCAACTTCAGAGTCATGCAGTTTTATGGTTAGTAGTGGATCTGTTCAGCAAATAAGGGCATTTTATTCCATTTTCTACATTCCCAACACCACAACACAGACAGTCCGTTTACATGGTCTGCCTAATACCATTGTCTCAGATCAGGTTTAATGTCATTTTGTGTATCAAAAGCAATGTCTCTAGCAATTACCATCCACAAACTGATGGACATAGAGAGAATTTATCAACCCACTGAACAATATTTAATCTGTTTTATCACTAAATATCAGCCTGATTGGTCAGTTGGATTTCGCAGGCTGAATTCATGTGCCAAAACTGTATACACAGTTCTTTGAAGACGTCCCCATTTCTTATACCTCAGATTCCATGTGAAAATGCATCCTTTACAATTGCCTAAATTATTAGCTCCCTCAGCTAATGCCTTAATCCAATCCATGTGACAGATACATACAGATACTCTAAAGTACCTCCAAAAAGCAAAGGTAACTTACAAGAAGTTTGCAGATGTACATCACGTGCCTGCTCCTTGCTATAAACAAGGAGATTCTGCATGGTTAGCCGCACGGAACCTCCACTAGCCTGGATATCATGGGAAGTTCAAACCTCATTTTCTAGGTTCTTTTCCCATCTCCAAGATAATTAACACAGAAACTGTACAGCTACAACAACCCTCCAGTTGGCATATACATCCTGTTTTTAATGTTTTCCTGATAAAAACCACTGCTGAGTTTTCATTATGCACAACTCATCTGCACCACTTGTAATACAAAGAGAAGATCCAAAATATGAGATGAAAGCAATAGCAGACTCCAGGATAAAACAAGGTCGACTTCAGAATCTGATTGACTGGAAGGGTTATGGACTAGCTGACTGTTCTTGGGAACCTGCACGCATATCTGGTCAAAAATGATATCATTAACTTTTCTCTAGCAAGCTTGGAGGAGTTTCTGGAATGGGGGTTACTGTCATGGGTGCAAGGAATCTCACTGTCTACATCGTCAAGAAACATTGTGTCACCCAAATACAGACAATACATTAAAAGAACCTGGAGGTTATAGAGACAAATAACACATCATAAGAGATGCTGTATAGTGCTAGAAGATCCTTCCCCTTCTATCGTGGATTCTGTGACTAACCTGGAGTATGTATCCTTTCCCAATCCAAGATGGTGGAGGGTAGTACTTCCAGGGTAAGCTGGGAAAGGACAGTATATAACCCTGTGCTTCCTAAAACCCTTTGACTGGCAAACATGTGTTTTGTTGAGGTTTTTGCCCATGTTGTACCAATTGACTGTCTGACTGACTGAATATTTATAAAGCACACTATTGCCGAGGCGTCTTGGCGCTGAGGTGTGTGCAATCCAGAAAATGCTAACAGATCTAAAGCTTGGCGAAGAGCCATGTTTTTATCATTTTTCTAAAGAGAGTCCTGCTAGACTGTAGTCGTATCTGTATGGGGAGCGAGTTCCAGATTTTAGCCGCTTTAAATGAGAAACCCTTTAGTGTGTTGCCTTTAGTGTGTGAAGTGTAGGTGTGAGTGTATTCAATCTTGTTTTTTACATCTGTATCTTCTAAATGTTGAGAGACAGTGTAAATAAAATGTTGGAGAATGTTTTTTTTTGTTTTTTTAATGGAGAGAGTATGGGCATTTCTTATGGTGTATATTGTTGTGCAGAATGTGTTCAAGAGTTTTGGGTGTCAGTTACTTTTGTGGTTGGAAGTGTGTTGAGAGTTTGAGGCTGCTTGTTGAGGGGCAGGGTATTTGAAATATGGTAATGAGTCGTGTAGGGTTTGTGGGGAGTTACGTTGAATGCAATTAAGATGGTGCAGAAATGTAAATCCATCGATTTGGACAACAGAATTGGTAGATCAGGTGAAAGTTGACTGAATGAGGGGCTTTAGGTGCTACACATTCTGTTAGGCAATAGAAGAGCATATTCGGAGATGAGGTGAATGTGTTAATGACAAAGGGAATTTGTGATAAGTAGCACATATTCCGTCTAGTTTCCTAATGCAGATCTAATAATCTATTATGTAACCATCAGAATAAGCTCATGACAAATGGTGGACGAGCAGGGAGGGTGAGCCATGTCTCTCTTATGGCAGTACCCCTACAGGTCTGAGTAGTGAGTTCTGCTGTGTCTGCTGTAGGTCCATGTGAGAAGCGGATACAGTATGATAGAAATGTTTGCTGTTGGGGATGTAATTGGTTGGATGGAGCGTATGTTACATGGAAAATCTGAATGAGGATGTGTGGTTCGGTGGTGCTTTTCTTGTGATATTGCTAATGAAGGTACAAATGGGGAAGAGAGTGAATAGGCATGGTCCTGAGAGCCAGGGACCACTATTAGCTGTTGGACAGTTTCTTGCCCTAAGCCCTTTTCTGTCTCAAAGAGATCCATATGGGAGTCATCAAAGAGAGCCACCCTTAATTATTTAGGTCCTGTACTTTGATATTAGAACTGGAGACCCTGGGAATATGGTACAAATGGAGGAGGAAGCAATGCGCAATAGTTCACTAACCAATCACCAGCAGGCTGTGCCAGGCATGAGATTACTGGTAGAACACTTTTTAGTCACAGAGGAAACAGAGACTAGTCATGCCCAGATGATCCTCTCATCATGCTGGCATTGTGCCGGGCTCTGGACCCCATGGATGGAGAAGATGAAGCCTTCTCAGGGAGGACAGATCATGATCTCTGATGAGTTTTTATGCCACCATGGCCACGAAGCGGAGTTCAGCTATTGAATCATGCGTAAATCATAAGTGTTATAAGAATTACATCACATGGCAGAAAGTAGAACAAATTCTGATGCAAAAAATGAGGATTGAAATAACATTAAAGGTCATGGAAAAATTGATGGGGGGGAGGGATTTGAAAATTGGAAATGATGATCTTTTAACAATATTGTTGGTTTGTGCTAGGCTGAGAATAGCACGAGACTGGATATCTCCAAAGGCCCCCACAGCTATGGATTGGTGGGTATTAGTCAGGCAAATCTATGATATGGAGAAAGCACTAGCTAAATCGAAAGGCGTTAAAGCGATGTGTAAATTTCACTCAATCTGGGGACCATTGCACTAAAATGCTAAACGTAAAATGGAATCTCCTTTTTTTTCTCTCTCTCTATGAATGTATAAATCGGATAAGTATCCTGCTCTTTGGGGTTGGAAAAATGTATGTAATTATATTGTTGATCGCTCATGCTTTAATTCTGATGTACAATGTTTAATCATTCTAATTGGGGTTAAGATTTGGTTTGTATAAATCTGCTTTATGCTTGCCTTTGTGTTGACAATAAAAAATTATTTTACTTTTTTTTTTTTAAAGAATTACATCACATGGTAGCACAAACTCCCCATAAAAGAGCACAAAATATAAATACCAACTGGGGGATCAATATTTTTAAATTATATGTTTCTACATGGGAGATATCTTATCACGATGGATGTTTGCTGAAGTTAAAACCACCTGAAAAATTAGGCTGTCTTGTCACTACAAGACATATATCTTACAATATCCCCCATTAACAAAAAATGGCGAAATCTAATATCATGCTGCCATGATTGCTTACTTCCTATATTTTTGTACAGAATTTTAGAAGAAAGGGAATGACCCTGTCTCTGTATCCTACCAAACAAAACATAATAAAAAGCATATTCTAAACAAAAAAACATTCTACGCTCTTAGATTTCTTTTAATGTCAAACAGAACTTTCCCACAATTCTCACCAGTCACCAGATATTAAAATCTACGAAAAATAAATCACAAACACCCGGTGGATGAAGCCTCAAAAGAAGGAAAAACGAGCTCTTAGAAACATGTGTCTGTGCTGAATGCAATGTGTTTGTCAGGACAAAAAAAAATTATTTCACAAAAACGCCCTGCTTATGCCAGAGTACATGAACTGTTGCCCAGGTTAAATATGAAATATTCAGCTTTCATATGTTCAATGTACAGTATGTAATTCCAACACTCGATTAACCAGCAAACACCATTGCTAGCGGCTGCTTGTGGCCCATCACCAACATGGTTTGGCCAGGGATACTCTCAGCCTTTATAGAAGATGAGGGCGCAATTCAGAAAGCTTTTTGAAGACGTAAGTCAGAGATACCTCTGGAAACAGTAGTTATGTATGCATGAACTCACACCACATGATTCTCAAAAACATGCGTTGGTTAATAATTTCCAAGTGACTGTGACAAAATGGACGCGCCCAAGGATTATAAGGTCCAGCCTACCCCACGCCCCTAATGGGCCTAACTCCTTAGCTTAACAAGGAAGCATTCACGGCATAACAAGGCACATGCGATGCATACCCACATGAAGCAGGTGTATGTAGTGTTGTATAAAGTGCAAAAATCCCTGCATTTTTTTACAACTATGTTTAGGAAGGCAATGCTTCTACAGGAAACATTTTTCATAGACATTAGCATGAACATATAGCACTATAGATGGCTAGCTGTGAACAATGGGGGTATTTTTCACCAAGGGGTTGTGAGTGGCACCAAATACACAACAAAAGCAACCTTGAGTCACCTATGATGTCATTCAGATCTCCAGTGTGAAAAACATAGATTTTCAGATGGATCCCTGTCAACACCAGGAAAACAGTGACTCAAGCCCTCGTCACCAGCTGAGTGGACTATTGAAATGTTCTCTACACCAAAACATCCTCTCATCTCCTCAAACGACTAAAGATTATACAGAACACCTCAGCCAGACTCATCCTCAACCTCCCCAAACTGACCAGCATCACCCCCCACCTCAGAAGCTTCCACTGGCTCCCTGTTCAGAAGAGATGCCAGTTCAAGCTCCTGACCTACCCCTACAAGGCCCTCCACCATACAATAAAAATACTGATCGATTGATTGATAGTCCAAATACATTTTGGTTGCTAATTATGGGCCAGGTGTGTGGAACTACTGCAATTGTGATATCCTCCAAAAGGTACAAAATAGATTCCTTTGCACATTATAAGCGGCTCCTGCTAGAAGGTCACCTATTTTTGTCATTCCAAGGTGGGTTTGACTCACTTGGAGGATCTAGTCGGGCTGGCCCCTCTTTTGCTATCAAAATTTGGCAAACCCCAGAGGTAGGGCTCCCCAAAACAATCCTAATAGATTTCCTGGCTCGGGATAACATGGTAAACATTTCCTGGTTAGATTATGCCAATGGCACTTTAGCAAGTCTGGGGGGTTTCAGAGTATTTCACCAACCCAGATTCAATAGGGGTTTCACACCATGGGCCCGCATTAGGCGCATTTTCTTTGACCAGCGTCACCCTGAGCAGTGAACAAAGGCTTTGCAACTACGTTCAATGGCAAATTATTTTGTATTAGCCTCCGAACAGGATTTTAAATTGTATCTAACCTATATACAAAACCCTCAGTACAAACTAGATTTAACTCATCTACGTCTTGGGTAATTACACTTCCTCTTAACTTTTCCTCAACAGGGAGAGTGGTTTAGAAACCTACGATTTTTCCCTTGTGATAGCCGTTCACAACAAAGTATAGTACATTTTATGCTTACATTTTATGCTCTTCTGTTCTTTGTACCAGTCCTTGCGTTCACGACTTTTAGTTCCAGTCTTACCTCCTCTGAATTTTAAATCGTACAAGAAAAGCATGGTTTCTCCCACAGCTAGGTTAGGCAGGTTTGTTGTCCTGTTATCAATTTTATTAGAGGCTTGCCAATTATGAGGAAAATATATTCCTAAACATATGACAGCATACTGTCTGTTATAATATCTATTTCTTGTATTTTATAGCTTAGTCTGCAAATTTGTAGGCCTGTTTTATTTGGCCTTTCATTTCTAAATCATTTTTTATTTTTTTATTTTAAAACATATAATGATAATTTTATTTAGCGGATTTTTTTGTCAAATGTATTGTGCGCTCGAAATACTGTGTGATGTACTTTTATGGCATTAGTGCCGAATAAAGTTTGATGGGTTAGAACTTTATAACTTTTGGTCTTTGCCTTTGTGACTACGCCCACGGTCCCTGCAAGGAAGAGAGCAGAACTTTGAGGCCTAATGCTGAAAGCTCTATAATAATAATAATAATAATAATAAAGGGGTTTGTAAAGCGCCTGGTGAAGCCATCCCGGCGTATCCCCGCGCTATATGTGAGTATGTCTTACTCCTCTACATTTGGGAGTACGTCGTGCATTTGGGAGTAAAACATACCTACTCAGAGACACCCCTTTGTGAGTTGAATATAAAGGAAGGTAGAGGATTGTGCCCTCACAATTGTCAACAAAGGTTCATAAGAAAATTCATAAGAAAATTCAGGCGTTATTTGAAAGTTTAACATGCTTATGTTTTATTTCATGTTTCATCTGTATAGAAGGACAGCCGACACGTGTTTCGCCCAAGGGGCCTATTTAGGCCGTGGGCTTTTTCAAGGCAAAATCGAATGTTCAGTCCGATAAGATTCGTGATTCAAATGAAGGCCGTAGTCAAAGTCTCTGCGGTCCGGGAGCAATGGAGTTTTAGAAGACTCAAAATGTAATTGAGCTTTTCTCCAAAAAACACGAAAATAACTTCCCTAAGAAAGGTCAATTAAAATTAAATCAAATATATAAATCACACAGCTGCCAAATACGGCGCCGCAGCGCTAGAAGCAGACTACTAGGCACAATAATAGCGTGATGTTAAAGACTGAACAACTACGTTTTAAGCTGGTATCTAAACTGGCTTTCTTTAGCCATTTAATCAATAGTGTGTTTGATTTATTTGAACAGCTATATTACTCTAAGACAAAACAAATGGGGAGACAGAGAAAAACGATGGCACGAGTGTAAGGCTAGTCGGTTTGTGGCCAGCCACAGCTGAAGGAACTGCTCCCCGACCACAGTCAGCTCAGTTTTGACAGAATAACGTACAACTCAGTCTGGTACTTATTTTGTAAGCATCCGTAGACCAATAAACACGGAAGACCAAAAAACGTTGTCCAAAGTACATTTTTCATTTAACGTAAATAAATGGTGGTTGGCTTATTAATTAGAAACACTAAGGAATTCGCCGCGGGAGCCAGGCTAATCCGATCGGGTGCGGATGCTGCCAAAATAAATGTGGTACCTTCCTTAAGTTAGCACTGGGGATCAAATGAATGAAAAAAAAACCTTCCATCTCCCAAGCCGTCACTTACTGCTGGAAAACAAAAAAAACCCGATCCTGTGCTGGAAATGAATCAGAGGGGCAGCCCGTCGTTCGGTAGCCAGCGTATGATTCAGCAAAGCTTTCTTTAAAGAGTCCCAAAGCTATTAAAAGCCGGTGCTCGGCGAGACCTGCTCTGTCCAAAGCATCTGCGAACGCCGGCAGCCGGCTCCCGCTGATTCCGTCAGCAGCGCAGCTTCCAGTCTCAGTGAGTGACAGTCACGCGGGAAGCGACCGGCGCGTCCCAGAGCATCTTCAGTCCCTGAAAGGTAGGACGCTAGCGTGCTCGTGGAGAAGTGGCGGCATTCATGCAGAAGGTAAACGTATTGAGATGCTGACTGGCAGGTTCAAGACACCTGTGACTACATTTAAAGAATGTTTTTTTATTTTATTTCAACAAACATATTTGGAAAAATAACACAAGGGAATTCTGATCAGAAAAAGGCCGAACATCTCAGCACACAAGCATCTTTCATTATGATGTATTTTGGCTCTTGGGGTTAGTTACTGTGGAAGATATATATATATATATATATATATATATATATATATATATATATATATATATATATATATGTGTGTATATATATATATATACACACACATATATACATGTATTTATATATGTGTGTATATATATATATATATATACACACACACACATGTATACATGTGTGTATATGTATATATATATATATATATATATATATATATATATATATATATATATAGAGAGAGAGAGAGAGATTACGTTTTTGTGGTATAATAGTCTGTTTTATCTGGATTTAGAGCAGATGTGTATGAAACTGCAATACTTTGCGCCTGTATATATTTAATTTTTTTCCTTAAATATGTGAACTTCACAAGATTTGCACCCTTTAAAAGGAGTGTGGCAATAAAGTTGCGCAAAGCAGGATTTGCAAAAGAATTTTAGAAAAAAATACTTGTAGTGGGAGAATTTTCCAGCAAAAAAAAAACATTTTTGTAGGCGAGTTCTTCTATAATCTTTTTTTCCCTGAAATTGCTCCTGCCAGGAAAGCTTTGAGCAGTTCCAAACTTCCCAACTTCATCAAGTGAAAAACTTGTGAACAAAGATTTTTATCAAGCTAGAAAGATACACAAAGGCAGCAATGAATACCAGCTCCACAGTTCTGCTTCCAATTACATCGGAGACCTAGTGCGAGGCTCCTTATGTAACAAACTAAATGTACTGGCTAAAAAAACATAGCAAAGGCAAGAGGGAGCAGGAGGAAGGGAAGGAAGGCACTTCACCAATGAATGTCACGAGGAGGGTTCAGGACCTTTGGTTGGTTTATATGGGATTTATTTATTGAAATGCTTTAATGATGTATTGTATTCTGGTAGATACATTAGTGAAAGACCAATGAAGTAGGGAGTAAGTGTCGAACTTGAGGAAATAAGGTTACCACAATTGAGAGGGTAGTTCACACCTTTGGACTTACTCCCTGACCCATAAATTAGGAACAGTTTGCGGTTAAAATGTGGATTATAGCGAGGACTTTCCTTAATTTGAGGTAGTTAAGCTGATCTCTTAAAATAGGCAATTTTTTTTACCAAAGTTGGGGGCCCAAGATTTTGAGGCATCTTCTGTGTTTAATTTGTTTGGATTTACATTGGCAGAGATTGGATGCATTCGTGGACCTCAGGATCCTCTGAAGTCGGTATCATGAAACAAAGTCAATAGGTCTTGGTTTAATATAATACCGCATGCAAACAAAGGCCAGCAGAAACTATGTTCCTGTGTCATAACACATGAAAGTCAGACCTATTGGCTTTGCCTCTGCCCAGCTGTGGTGGTGGTGTTGGTGGTGTGGTAGTAGTGCTGGTGTAATATTGGTGGTGTTGTGTTGGTACTCTAGGGGTGGCACTGGTGGAATCTGTAGTGGTGGTGGTATGGTATTGCTGTGATATTGGCAGCAGTGTTACTGGAGCTGGTCGTAGCATTAGGGTTATTTATGGTGGTATTGGTGGTGGTTGTGGCCGCAGCAGTGGTGGTGATGTACTGGTAGTGGTACAGGCGATGGTGATATTGCAGGTGGTATCAATTACGTTGCTGGTATTGAGCTGGTATTGGGCATGGTTGTCTTTGTAGTGATCATGGTACTGTTGTTACTGATAGTTTAAAAAAGAAGTCAAATGCCTGCTCATAAACAGCCACCGGAGACAATAGTTCTGTAACTTCTACACCTTTGGAATGACCCTTCATCCTTGTCCTCTCATACCTTGATGCAATTCACTTTCTGTTTAATATGCGCATGTTCATATCCATTTGCCTTTTAAGCTTTTAAAGTTTTTGCACAGTTTTCTATGGTTTTCTGCCTGCTAAAGTTCAACCAGCAGACGTCATAGTACATTGCTCTGGTACCGACCGGGTCAGTAATCTTAGGCTCGTTCATGAATAGACTGGTGAGTCAATAGCTTTGTAGCATCACTCACATTTTTAAATGCTGCTCACATCTCATGTTCTACCTGTCCTTCGTTGCAAGCTACCTTTTGCGCAACATACTGATGATGATCTACCTTTGTCTGTAATCTGCTTTTACTGTTGTTACGTTGATTTCGATTATACATTCCCACTCTACCCTAAACTAGCGGGTGACGTTGTGCAGTGCTCTGATATCCTGTCGGGCCATGTTTGTGCTTTATAAAACTTTTCAAATAAATAATAAATAAATAAATAATAGTAGTGTGCTATTGTTGGTGGTGTGATACTGTGGTGGTATTGGTTCTGCTGTAGACTTATTGGCATTGTTGTTGGTGAATGTAGTAGTGTGGTACTGGTGTTGTGTGATACTAGTGACGGTGTTATTGGAGGTGGTGGTAATAGCGTTATTTGAGGTGGTATTTGTTGTGATTCTAGCGATGGAGGTTTAGGTGGTGGTAATGTTGGTGTCTAATGCTGATGGAACTGGTGGTTCTTGTATTGGTGGTGGTACTGGTGGTGGTGGTAGTGCTCAAGTTGGTGGTACTGGTGGTGGTAATGGTTGTATTGGTTGTGTAATTAGTGTTGGCATTATTAGTGGCAACTATGCAATTGGTGCTATTTGTATTGGTGTTAGTGTGATATTGGTGGTGTGATATGAAGGTATTGGTTCTGTGATGGTGGTATTGGTGTCATTGGTGGTGGTGGTATTGGTGTCATTGGTGGTGTTGATAGAGTGCTTCTGGTGTTGTAAGATATAGGTGACAGTGTCATTGAAGGTGGTGGAATAAATAACACTGCTACTTTGGTGGGACTGGTGATACTGGTATTATTGTTGGTGGTGGCGGTGGAGGTGGTGTCTAGTGCTGATAGTATTGGAGGTAGTACTGGTTTTTGTGATGTGGTGGTGGCATTGGTGCTAGTGATAATGATAGTGGTATTGCTACTGATAGTATTATTAACAATGGTGTAGGTCATTGGTGGTGGCTTTGGTATAGTATTAGTGGCGTGGCGTTGTCGTGCTAGTGGTATTGGTAATGTGTGCTATTGATGGCTGTGTCATAGTGGAGTGCTGTAAAAACACGGGTTAACCCAAAAAGTCACTGGGACCTGGGTGGATAGTTGATACAAACAATGTGGTCCCAGATAGTAAAACAAATGAATCAAACATAAAATCACTTAAATAAATACAAGAAAAATTATAACAACATTGTTTTTAATCACAACGTGTCTCGTAAAAAATCATTCATAAAATAGATACACAGTAAATCACATATAATGCCCCTACAGGGTAGGACAGGGAAGGGTAGTGATGGGATAGTGAAGGTATAGGAATTGTAACACTGGTCATTAAGACCTAAATACACCAAAGATAATAATAAATTAACATAATAGAAAAACCAATTCATCAATTGATTCAGCAATCATGCCCCAAATAAAGCAGAATCACAAATGATAAGTCAGGGAAGAGGCTGAACACGGGAGGAAGTGTCGACGTTTCGACCCAAGTAGATGCAGGCGTAGTGTAAACCTTGCTGGAGGGTCTTTATCAGGACAAAGGGACGTGAAGGGAGGGGCAATGACTTCCGTTCCATTGAATCCAATTATTAGCTCTTGACTACGTCCCGTACAGACCCTGCTGTTGGATGCGGCTACTGAACCACGATCCCTGAGTAATTCTTTTCTTTTTACCACAACGGCGCCTAACCTCTGCCGTCTACAGTAATTACATCAGAACCCCCGTTCAAGCATGTGTTTCTCCTGACAACAGAGATTTTAATGATACGCATGACGCTCTCACCGTAACAGCGTACACAGCATCGGTCCAAGACACTGCATTCCGGGTTCTCTATACGGCTCATGACCTACAACCTACATACGTTGTCTACAACACACCGGTATATGCAAATCAGACGCAGCCCTAGTGTAGTATTGCTGAGAGCCATTGCAACCGAACCCCACGTGCTGTATTTCCTTAATAACTAAAGGACTTTGATCTATGGGCGGTACCTTTTTCAATACCTGATCAGAAGTCTTCCAGACCAGATTCATTGCCCCTCCCTTCACGTCCCTTTGTCCTGATAAAGACCCTCTAGCAAGGTTTACACTACGCCTGCATCTACTTGGGTCGAAACGTCGACACTTCCTCCTGTGTTCAGCCTCTTCCCTGACTTATCATTTGTGATTCTGCTTTATTTGGGGCATGATTGCTGAATCAATTGATGAATTGGTTTTTCTATTATGTTAATTTATTATTATCTTTGGTGTATTTAGGTCTTAATGACGAGTGTTACAATTCCTATACCTTCACTATCCCATCACTACCCTTCCCTGTCCTACCCTGTAGGGGCATTATATGTGATTTACTGTGTATCTATTTTATGAATGATTTTTTACGAGACACGTTGTGATTAAAAACAATGTTGTTATAATTTTTCTTGTATTTATTTAAGTGATTTTATGTTTGATTCATTTGTTTTACTATCTGGGACCACATTGTTTGTATCATGTGTCATAGTGGAGGCAGGAAATATATTGGTGGTGATTTGGTATAGATGTTAGTTTGTTAAAAAATAAGCAATTAGGAGGCTGTGTTAGGCTCACACTGAAGTCTTGACAAAAGCATTGAAAATGCCTGCTGCAGTCACTAAAATGGTAGTTTTCTGTTTGTATACAATGAATGAGATACAGAATGGAATGTGGGGAAAATGTGATGGTAAAATGTACTTATTAGGTTTAAAATAGTCTCTAATGCAGCACACTGCAAGTACTCCAGAGGAGGCAGAACGATCCACCAAACAGACGGTCGAAGGGAGCTGATCCAAAGGCAACTTTATTGTAAACAAAAGGCCATGCACACAGCAGTGCTGTTAACCCAAACCTTTCGAAGATGAAAATATAACTAGTGGTTGTACGCTAAAATACTCATATGAGAGGGAACCATTTTTCAGGGTGTCATGGTGCTCTGGTGTAAGATGTCAAAAATACCATTCTGCAAAGAATCTGTCACAAATCAACTCTATGTGCCTTAGAAGATTTGCAACTCTATTTTGGGAGGCGGTTGTTATATTTTTAAATCACAAAAGACATTTTTTGTGAGATAGAAGAATTCTGGGTGTTGCAGTCTTATTTTGTTTCCACTGGACTAATTATACTAACACACCTGAAATCAATAATTTGTAGGTGAAAATCCCTGGACTGGAGACACTGATCTTAATTGACCTGAAGGGAGGTGGCCATACTCCTTCGTACGCCTAAATCTGTATCATCCTTCGGTTCGATGCAGCCGCGGTCGGTAGTAGGAGTTCATGCAGGGCGGTGACGTGATGAGGGGGAGGGGCAGGGTGGGGGGTAGTAATGTATGGATTACAGAGTTTAACAGGTAAGTAAATATATAAATAAATAAAACGAATTTCGTTGCGCGCACTGCATCGCATTTGGTGACCGCGGCTGGTTCGATGTATGAGTAGATTGGATAGCCTTTTAAAAATGTGCACCAAAATTTGCACCAAAAGAACCCTTGTAATGAAGCATTCCTTCCGCTCCTGATGCCAGGTGCTACATTAAACATCGACCCATCACCCAAAGCCATGCTCCTGCTGAGGGCACAAAGTCAACAATGTGCATCTCGTCCACCGAAATCTTTAATAAGGCAAGTGTTTACCAATTTGAATTAGTTCCCAATTTCTGTGTGCATAAGCACTGTAGAAAAACCTATGTGATCACTAATGGTTATTATAATTTTAATTGTTTTATATAGCGTGCACTGCATAACTTAATTGCGTCTAGGCACAGGGCAGATATAAGATCCGTGATGGGGATTAAACATGGAGAACAGGCTCGTATGGTGGTTGTGGAATGTCTTCCAGTATTATTAGAAGTGGGTTTTCATTTTTTTTGTAAATGTAAGGAGGTTATGTTTCATATTTCATCGGCGTAGCCAGATTTACAGCAGCAGTACTGGCTAGAGAGCTAAAGTAAACAGAAAGTAACGTTTTCTTGGACGCCATGTTTCTAAACATACACTTAGGTAGTTTCTATTTTTTTCCAAATGCAAGTTCACTTTCAAGGTGTTATGTATTTAGCACTTCATATCACAGCCTTAGTCCTGCCGTTTCCAAGCATTGAAAATTAAAGATGCAACTATTATAGGGTTAATTGTACTAAATTTACTGACCACAGAAGGGTAGAAAAGTAAGTCTGCCTTTCCAGGATTCGAACGCGTTACCTGTGGATTGCCACAGTGAGCCTCAATTCACTGATCCATTTTTGGTGAACTGAAAGAGTGCACTTTTTATATTTTTGCTTTTACTTTGCACTTGGAAAATATAAAAAGTAATACTTTAAAAAAGATACTCTAAAGGGGTGGTGATTACTGAGATTGGATTGCCACTGTATTATAACCTTTTCACTTCTAGTTACAAAGTGAAGACTCTCAGCCCTTGCTGATGATCCCCTGAACTTGTTTGTGAAAGAGTTTGTTGGCCTTATCCAAACTTCTCGTCACTGAGTGATGCAAGCCTATGCATTGGTAAGCAGTTACTCAGAAGACACACTTTTAAACATCACAGGAAAGCGCTTGTTTCCATTTTAGGTGCTTATTTCACTTTTTAGGTCTGACTGAGAGACATTTTAGATGTCTCACCATCTTTGTGCTTTCAAAAATAACCCTAATAAAAATGCATAATATATACAGGGGATTTTAGTCAAACCTCCTCCGCCACTAGTCTGCTCAAGTAACATTCAATTTTTCTTCCTTCCACCAAACCATGCAGCAGTGACAGTAGGTCAGCTCACTTCATTCATTGGTTGTCTTGCACTGTGAGTGACTGCATTTTTCTAGATCGCATATACACAGCCTCCTGAAAAGGAGCGCACTTCAGTGCCAGGGCTGGTGTGCGTGTGCTAGTGCGCCACTCTTATTTTGATACTTTTGTCCAAGTTTGTATTGCCGGTTGCAGAAGTTTGCAAATAGGAAAACTGGGCAAGGGCAGACCTATTGGCTTTTGCCAATGCTTTTTTGATTTGTAAGACTACAGCCAGTATATATGAGGCTATTGCTTTCTGATAAGGAATCTCTTTTATCAGTCCTTTCAAGGAGCGGCCCACACAAATGGTGGACTTCATTTGAGAACCGTTGCAGGTCTTACTCAGTAAATGAAAAGTGGCCCGCAGTTCTTGAAGGAAAGGAGAGCATCACTAAACAACTCCCCAGTCCAGTGTCTCCACCCCAGAAGCCCATACCCCTCTGCACTAGAAGCTCCATCTCAATTTAGACCCCACAAAAAATGAGGCCACCAGAATACCATCCTATAGTTCTTCTTCTCCACCTCATCCAGTTTTTTACATAGGGCTGGCCATTATGTGTTCCTTCCCACTCAAACTCTGAATGGGTTGGGGAAGGTCTGTCTGCTCCTTATACATTCCCTTGTCCTGTGCGATTGGTTATCAGGAGCAATCCCAATATAAATGTGAATCCCATCCTTCTGGGCTGTTTGGTATTAGAGATGACAGGAAGTTGGTGCTTTGCTACGACAGCCCACGTGTAATGCTTCCCTGCCCCCAGTGTCATCTGGCATCTATGGGGAGTGGTGGTGCGGGCAGATGGGTGGTGGGTAAACATAAAAAATAAACACTTCCCAGAGACACGTCCGACTACGACCCCTTCCTTGCTGCACGTCTTTCTCCTGCAGAGCAAGCCCTTGAGAAGTGCCTTAACCAATCTTGGCACTGTTGTCATGCTGTGAGAGCAGTGCCCTGATTAGAGGGAGCTGCCTCACTCGCCACTCCCAAGGACACTGGAGCCCTGCACTTACTTAAACCCAGCTGTGATAAGACAGAGGTTTCAAAGAGCGCATGTCTAGCTGGCCGTAGCAAGACTAGGAAGGAAAACAACGGCTCCTGTGGGATAATACTAAAAATCCTATGATAAAAATAATGCACAATGGCAATATGGGGGGGTGGTGTGGATGTCAGAAAGAGAAGCTGTCTACACACACATATCAGGTTTGGTATTTCATTGCATTATTTCTTCATACAATATATATTCAAAAATAAACAGTTGTGACTGTACAAAAGTTTAACAGGTGTTAAGTGTCCCAGTGAAAATATCATAGAACCTACGCTACTCTAGTGTTAGGACACGGATCAGTGCTTTCCACCTAACTGCGCTGTTCTCGCCGTATCCGGACTACAAACCCCACAATCACACCGGTGGGAACTACAACTCCCGTCATGCTGCGCGCTGCGCATGCGCGAACCAAACACACGGAAGAAACTGTTTAAAACGGACCGGGAGAAGGAGGAGGCTGTCGGATATTTTCGCGTCCACCGAGGAGTCCGCGATTTTCGTTCCAGGTGAGCGGTCCCTCTGGAGAGGTAACTCTCATCTCTTGTACCACGCGCCAGAAGCGCCAGCACGCCCCAGTCCCCGCTCGAGGGTTTGAGCAAAACTCAACGCGCATTGAAGCGCCACCACGCCCCAGTCCCCGCTCGAGGGTTCGAGCAAAACTCAACGCGCATTGAAGCGACAGCACGCCCCAGTCCCCGCTCGAGGGTTCGAGCTGAACGCTAAGCACATTGAAGCGCCAGCACGCCCCAGTCCCCGCTCGAGGGTTCGAGCTGAACTCAAAGCGCATTGAAGCGCCGGCACGCCCCAGTCCCCGCTCGAGGGTTCGAGCGGTGTAGAACGCTTTCCAGCGCCTAAACACTCATTCCCCTTCACTGTCGTTTCGAGTGCCAGTAACTCGAGTACGCAGAGCGGCCGTCCCCGTTCGAGAGTATTCGAACAGTGGGGCTCTACCTTTTGTTTTCCTTTCATCCTTCTTTTGCCCTCTGTTGGGAGGTGTCGGGACCGGCATCTATGCAGAGGACGAATTAGAGAGTGCTCATTCCCAAAACCCCTATTCCTCAGTTCGAGTGGCATTGTCGGCCATTTCTTAGCACGGTGTCCTCTGTTGGGTGACTGTCGGGACCGGCAGTCGTGCAGAGGACGGTTGGACGCCCATATCATCGGCTACACCCCACGTCTTTGGCCCTTCGGCTTTTGTGGTGCTCGTTTGTTCTTTGGTGCTATTAAACCTACCGAGTATCAACCCATTTGCGTTGTTGCTGTTTTCTCAACCCCGGGGTACTCAGGGGGTTACATCTAGTGACATTAGAGTGGCATATAAAAGAAGGTTTCAATTTTTTTAATTGTTTAAACAAAAAGAGGCGACCATGTAATGTTTATACAATTGATCATCAACAATTTAGACAATAGAAAACTGTTGTTTGTGTTCTGCCTCTTTGAACTGTTGACGGTGTTTCAACCCTTTGAGGATATAGGGTCTCCTCAGGACTGAACAGTGTAGGGACACCTGAAGCGGGCCTGCGCAACTAGTGAGAGAAGCGGTGGCACCGTGATAAATTAGTGAAATAAGAAAAACTCACAGGGGTCCCAGCCGGAAGCCCATGTGAGGGTGAATTTAGCAGACACGTATGATGATGTCGCTGGTCCAGGAGCTCTGTTGTTGCAATCCAAATGTCGGTCAGAAGATGCGGGGGACAACAAGCGTGCAATGGCGCTCTGAGTACGTGGGAGCTTTCAGCGATGTGGCACGGTGATCCCTTTGCCTTTAGGGAAAACCCTTTAGAGGATGTTGCATACGCTGTGATAAACGTAGTTGCGGCGCCGGGCTCCCTACGTGTTCTGTCTCTGGTACGTCCTCTCCTGAAGGTGCAATGACCGTAACAAGACGGCTGGCAAAAAGACATGCACACTTTGAAAAGTACCGAGGCAGCCCACCCTCCTCTCTGCTGCTGTTACTCAGTAGCAGACCCGCCCCCTTCCTGTTGCGAGCATCAGGACGGGGTTATATTGAAAAATAAAATGGTAATAAACCAACTTTATTGCCATTTTATTTTTCAATTCTGGGGCATTTTAACCAGTGGGGCGACGCTCCTCTTCTCAAACGGATGAGCTGCCACTGCGGCTCCCCTCTTCGTTCATCTGGGACCACCAGCCGCTAACATTCCACCGGGTCGATAAAGGCAGGCAGACCCACCACAAAGGCAATCTGGCCCAGCCTGCGACTGCTGACAAGATAAGGTCAGCTCCCCTGGATGCCAACCGTGCATCAAAGAAGCGTTCTGGCCATGCTAAAGGAAGAGGCATCCCATCATGCCAACCCCAGACTCATTTGACCTATGCCTCTTTTGAGACTGTAAAGTATATGAAAACTGGTAAAGGCTAATACTACCATCTCCTTCGGAAGATATGGTTTCCTGAATCTCTAAAGTAAACAAGCATTTGCAATGCAATAGGTCTCGCATTAGGAAAAGTTTGAGCTTTTAGTATTGTAAATGGCATTGGCTATTTTTTTTTGCAGTAGTTACGTTTTGTTTTTATAACGCTGGATGTTGTTTCCTGCTGTTAATGTCTATTGTGATAGCAACTGGGTAAAATAATTAGCAATATTTGCCTGCTATTAACAGGGGAGGCATCTTTCTAGAAAACAAAATAGAGATCAGGGATGTCCTAACCACAGTGGCGATGTGGGACTTCACCTGTGGGCTGCTACAGTGCGATCTTCAGAGTTGCTGCGGGTCCGCCGTTTTACTGGAAACTGACAATAGCACATGAGAGAAGTGTCAGGTAGTGTGGGATGAGAACATATCTAGACTAAGTTGGGTAGAGACACCTACAGCTCTTCAAGCAAGTAGAAAACCCATTCTTTTCTCTTCGTATTTCATGGCAAATGGAACGGTCCCGGTGGTATACAACATCAATTGCAATGTTACAAGATGTAATGCTGACATAGTGGGGCACCTCCAGCCTAATGTGTTATTATTTGAATTGTGGTGAGTGGTTGTATACGCGACTTCCTTCAGGTTGGAGAGGTCTCTGTTCTTTGGTCACTGTGCACACCCCCTCCATGCTGATTCCTGGAGTGGACATCTCTCATCTACATGACCATTCAATGAGCCGTCCAATGACCTTGCTGTACCATCATTGAAGGAAGAGAGCTGTAAAGTATTTCGGTACTACAGCCTGGGACGCTGTCTCACAAGATCACAGGCTGTTGAATGATGCACAAATCTTCTTTGGCAGCATCCTTCCATTCGTTCAAGCAAAAGCGACTGCACTTTGGCTTCAGATTACTCGCTGGGAGTTGATGAAAGCCATCAACGCCACTGCGGGTGGCTTCAACTTGGTTAAAGAAGAGTTGCAAGCTATGAGAGTAATGATTAAGCAGCATTGATATGTGTTAGTCTTAATGGCTGTCATGAGGGGGGGGGGGGTATGTTCCAAGATTCAAACTGCTTACTGCACGTATATTACAGCCAGTAATGCAGATAATGGAACTCCGATAGAGTCCATACAAACTTTGCATACCTTGCAAAAGAAGATGGTGGTCAAGGGGGGTGCCCCTGACAAAAGGTTTTCAAGGTGGTTCACTTGGATATCATCCTGGATGTCAGGACTATTTAAGGCCTTGTTACCTGTTCTTGTACTATTGCTATTGATGTTTTGTGTCTTCCAGATAGTTATATAATGTTGCAAAAGAGTTGGGCAGAATTTGGGAGGGATGTTCATTATTAGAAAGGTGAAGGATGTTGAGGAGAATGTATACACATTAGTGACTCCAAGCAAAAAGAAAGGTGAGGAAATAGTTAAAATTTCAACTAAAGGGGAGAATGTGTAATGAATGTAGAAAGTGAAGAAGGCCTGCTCATGTCAATGCAAGCATCAGCAGAAAGACGTGTACAGATGTACGCGTTAAAGGAAAAATACAGACTAAGCTGTCTTCAATAGCAGAATAAAAAAGCAGCACAAATGGAGCCAGGACCTGGGGGGAAGTAGACACGAGCTTTTGTAGAACAGGAAAAAATAATTAGACATAGCAGACACAGAAAATGGAAAGTCACTGGCCCGCATTGCAAAAACACATCTCTGAGAAACTATGCAGCTATAGCATCACCAGGGCCGGCTTTAGGGCAGTGCGACTTGTGCGGCCGCACTGGGTGCTAACCTGTGGATGGGGCGCTGACATGGGGGATGAGGGTGCACTGTGTTTAGCAATAATTTATTATTGGAAAGATGAGGTGCACGATAGCCCAGTGGTGTAAGAGAATCCGAGGAGGTGGTTGTGGGCGCCAAAATGGTTGTTGCACAGGGAGTCACCAGCGCTAAAGCTGGCCCTGAGCATCACAGAGGCACAGGATAAGTGGGAGGGTAGGCTTTGCAGAGCAGTATACGTGTATGGAGTAGAGTATTGCTAGGCTTCAAAGCACAAGACAAGCCAAGAAACGAGTAGCACCGCAGTGGTATGAAAATGTAACAATAACACGTGCACGAGTCGCATTCCATAAACGGGTGGTTAGATGTTTTTGCAGAAAGTATTACCTTTTGATATAAAAAAATACTGTTGTGCTAGAGCAAACTCCAATTTAATATGCAAATGAATGATATATTTGCAGTTTCAAAGGTAAAAGAGAAACTGTCCGCCACCTTGAAGTTGAAGTTCAGATTCCAGTTCCACGGAGCTGACTGACCTTCTGCGTGCTTTTTATAAACTCTATACTATATTGCCAACAGAAGTTGTGTCTGCTTTTTTTTGTCTGGCAACATAGTTGTGTTGTTGCCATCATTGGCAGCATGGCGGGTGCAATGTGTGGTGCAAGCTGCAAGTGACCTCCTGATGAGAACCCTGGCACTTATTTTTGTCCAAATTAAGCACTGATCCTCACCATACTAGACTGAAAGCATCTGTACACAGCTATTTTCTAGAGAATATATTTATTTACACCCCAAACTCCCCCCACCCCCAAGCTAGGCCCTGAACTTAGCTGCCATCAACAAACTAAATAAATGGTTTCTGCGCAGCAGGAGGAGCCACTTGTGCAGAATCACAGGACAGGATGTGCCAGTCTCATACCTGAAGGGCAGGCTGTGCCAGTCTAGCAGGGCCTCACATCCCCAAGGCCAGGCGGTACAGGCAGCTTTGGGGACCTAAGGATCCCCTCCTGGGCAGCACATCCCGGCAGCAGGTGACAGGCCATAGAAACGGGCACTGCCAGCGCCAGGCTTGGTTCCAGCGCAGAGAGGGCTGCCAGGCACCTTATTTTCAAAGCAGTGGGCAAGGGTTCTGTAGGGGACCTTAAGGATTGGTGCACGCGAGACTCCTTAGATTGGGAGTCACGTGGCATGAAGAATACAAGGACCTCCAGCGAATCCCCCTAAATCCCCAGCTGTGGAAAGGTTTGCCCCAACAGGGGGTCTTCACATCTGCAGAGAAGGGAGATGTCTGACCAGAGAAGAGTCTGTCAGGAGGGAGGTGGGCGTCTGCACATCTGTGGAGGAGAGAACATTCTGTAGCATGCTGAAGGATGACACCTGTCCAGCCAATCAGAAGTCTACATATATATAGGGGAGAGGTGTGCCCTGTGTTTAGGGGGAGAAGTGTGGGCGTTTGTAGGTGTGAGAGGTCGGTAAGAAGGTAACTGGGGCAGATGTTTGCACATCTGTAGGTGAGAGTCGTGCGCCGAGCTGTAGGGGAGACAGCGGTATGCACTTCTGCAGGGAGAGATGCACAATCCGTGGTATACGGAGGGGAGTGCACACGTCTATCAGGGAAGGGGGTGCGCATCTGCGGGCAGATGTGTGCATCTGCAGGGGAGGGAGCAGAGAACTATGCACACCTGGAATAACGTGATTTATTTGAAATATGGCCGTTCATGTCGCACGTCTGTGCTGCACACAACTGTTAATACTATTACACAAGGCGACTGAGCTCGGCTCAACGCCCTCGCAAGCATGGAAGGCCGAGTTGCTAACTGCAGGCCACAGCAGACGTCAGCGGTGAGCGTTACACCGGTGAGCCATCCTACCTCCTAGGAGGAAAGACGCCTCAGCTCACTAAGAAAATGCTTGTTATCATTGTAATTATAGGCTCCAAAATTCCAGAAAAAAAACCTGCTATTTAATAAAAAAGTCGAGTCTGCTAAAAGTTGTCACACATAACAAAAACTCACTTGACAGTGATGAGGAGAACATGTATGCATGAGAGAAAGTGTGAGTGTATGTATGATAGAGCCAATAACTAAAATGTGACTAAGTGTGTGAGTGGGAGGGAGAGGCGGTGACTGCTTGCATGCCTGATTTTGTGATGTATGAATGTGTGTTACCTAAAAGGTACTGGTGCGTGTGTGCATTATTTTAGTTACTTTATGGGTGACTGCTATTGGGTTTTTGCACCTCTGTATGCCTTTTGGGTGTTTGTGTGCGTTTGGTGTCTGATATTGGGCTAGTGGGCTGTGAGTATGGGTATGTGTAATTGAGAAAATTGAGTCGTGCAAGAACGTAAGCAGAGGTATGTGTGTGAATGTCTGTTTGTGGGAAAGATAAAAAAGGAACTTTATGGTGGTGTATGCCATATGAGTGTGTCGGATTTGAGAGCAATGACGTGACAGAGTGCATGTGATATAGAGGGGGTGTGGTTATGAGTGTGGAACTGTGCGCATGTGTATGAGGTTGCATGTGCGTGTCTGTTTGGGTGATATGACAGAGATGTAACAGATATGTGTAAGGCGTGGCAGTGCTTTCATTTTGCTGAAACCATGTGAGACTGTTTGTTTGAATATAAAGTGTACTTTGTACGGACTGTGATTTTACCTGATGTAGTCGGTAACATGACGCCTGTATTGAATTGTGGTCCCAAATTATCTGGCACACAGGAGAAGCGTGTGTACGCTAGGCAGAGATTAGGCTAGATAAGGGGATGTCCTATCTTAGTTCCGGTATTTACAAAACAATGTGTATGCCGCATCGATCATCCACGCAGTACTACATATCCCGGCATGCCTAGCCAGACGCATGCGCATTGTTGCAGTTACGCTTGTGAATGTTTGTAATACTCCACGTGAGACACGCTAATACATTTCGTAGCTGGCCTCAATCTCTTTGGATTTGTTGCTACATCAAAACAGCGATGTTTTTGGATATTTATTTTGTTTTAACATTGATTTCCTCTGATTTGTTAGCGCATGCGTTGTGTAGCAGTATTCCTTCACCAGTGCATGCTTAGTTTCCCTTCGAGTGAGTTTCTTCTACCAGCGCATGTGCAGCCTATCTTCAAGCAGGATCCCCACACCTGCTGCTCATTAATCGTGGGTATTATAAACAATCGCACTGCGCCTCGCGCTGGCAGCAGGGGGGGACAACTAAAAAGATAATTATGTCTGTTTCTTTAGAGTGAGTCTGGCGGCTCCTCCGGAGGAGCCTCGCCCCACTGCTTTTTAGCAGTGACATAAAGGAACAACGAAGCCTCTCGATGGGCTCATAGCCAATAAAAAAAAACGGAAGTCAGGCACTTTTGCCTGAGACGGGGGCGGGGCCTGCAATCCGGCAGGAAGTCCCGCCCGCCGCCGCCGCCGAGGAAGAAGTGGAGCCGGCCGACTGATGGCCTCTCCGCAGCCCGGTGCTCCCAAGTGCTGGAGGGAGCCCCGGAAGTGAAGTCCTGCCCCCTGGTACCAGCGCTGCCGTAGATTAGACCCTGAACACGCCGAAAGAGCCCGGTAAGTGGTGGGGGTGGGGGTCGCGCGTGTGTCTGTGTGTGTGTGTGCGTGTGTCTGTGTGTGTGCGTGTGTCTGTGTGTGTGCGCGTGGGCTTGCGTGTGTGTATGCAGTGTGTGTGTGTGTATGCCTGTGTATGTGCGCATGCGTGAGTGTAGAGTGTTTGCGCAAGGGAATGAGGCAGGAGAGGGGCGCAGTGCGGGCTGCGCTCACGAGGTAAAAACTGAGCAGCTCTGCGCTCGTGCACCCTCTCCTGTCCACATTCCCAGAAATGGGTAGCAATAGATGTCGAAGCAGACTCTGCTATCAATGCTTCGCATTGAAGCAGAGGTCGTGCTTCGACCTAAAAAAGTAGGGCTGTAATTTGGCAAATACATGAAATATCCATGTAAAACAGGCAATATGTACATGGTGCCACAAAGGGTAGGTACAATAGTTCCAAGTCCCCACTACACTACTTCCTCTATAGTGCACAGACATAATCTGACAAAAATCATCTGAAAATGTTAAAAAAAAATCGTTATACACCAAATAACATTCATGAGCTTAGTAGTACTGCCAAAGCAAATTACGCACCGTTCATAGTATTGCCAACTAAATAAGCACAAGAGGGAATGGGAAGGAGAAGACTACAACCAAATTATCAAAATGCAAGGTGTACTTATGCTTTTGGTATGATTATACCTGTGAAAATTGCTGTAAATATGCATTGTGCTTCCTGCATCAAAGGTAAAAGCAGGTTACTTACAGCACTATGGCTGCTATCAAATAGTAACTTTTGTAGCAGCAAGCTGGCTTTAAGCAAATTGCAAGGGCCACAAACCATGAAAAATGTAAGAATGCATTCCTTAGTCCTAAACTAATGAACCAGCAATATACCAAGCATTGGCAAAAACATAAATCTTGCTATGTTGAGTTTTGAGGATGCTTTTTGCAGAAGCTGCACAACATTGGCAAAAAAAAAGATGGCAACCACGTTATTCTGCAGGCAGGCTCCTAAATCACCATTAACGTGCATGCCTACAGATTGATGTGGGTGCAATTTTTATGTTATTTTTTGTATACCAGTCCAAGGTGGCGGATATCACTTAGAGTGCTAAACAGAACAAAACAAATTGCGTGCGTGAAAGTGTTTTTTAGTCAGAGGAGTGGCACAGTAGTAAATGCCAGCTGTCGAGCAATCCTAAAAAATTTCAAATAAAGTTTTCATTTGAAGGACTATGAGTGCATAAGCAACAGAGGAGCAGGTACGGGAAAGGTTGGGGAAAATAATAAGCAGGGTTTGGTGAGGATGGAGCCACATGAAGTGCTTGGAGTTGAGGTGATGTTGAAAAGAAGAAACAGCACACAATGGAAAGAACAAGTGAGGTAAAGAGGGAGCAACATGTAGCACTATTGCAGGGCGGGTATTTGAAGAAGGGGAAGCCCACGAAAATGAGCGAGAAAACACATACACTCTCATGGAGTGCTGAAGGAAGAAGAGAAAAGTAGTTGGCTAAATGTGAACAGTGGAAGGATACAAGTCAGTCACCCAAAAGGACGGCACAGAGGCTATTCTCCAGGGGAGGGACAAACACAAGAAGAGGAAGGTAAGGCATCAAATAAGAAGCAAGCAAATGAGAATGACAATAAAGCCAACCAATGGTAAGCAATTTGTGGTCTTTAAGCACACTGTAGGTTTTTGGCATGATTCACAAAAAGTCTTTTGCAAACAGACAGCTAAAAGATGTCTTTAGGAGGAACCTAATGACCAGTGGGCCACCTTGAGAGCACTGCAGGGTACTTAAAGGATCTACAGTGGTATAGCAGGGTCAAGTACTAACCAGCATTTACTGGGAAGCTAAAATACTCATTTGTAGAACACTAGTTAGAAATCTGATTGAAATACGAGTGGGATCTGGCCCAATCCACAGCAGAGCAGTTTAGGGGACTGATAGCTGCTGCTGGCTTGTGTAGGAAGTGCCACACTTCGAAGGGCTGGGATTGTGAGCAGCAGGTGTACTTTAAGCTAGGAGAGTACAGTTTTGGTCCTTGGGGGTTGAAATCGAGGCAGGTTTCCCATATGCATATTCTGTAAATGTAAATCATTCCCTTGTGCAAAATGTAGCAGTAGTAGTACTAAATTCCCGTGTACAAAATTTGAATATAAGGTTTAGAACTACCCCTTGAGATAGGAGCGGTGTGAGTATATTCAGTGCAGTCAACAAAAAAGTGTTCTCAATCCTGGAGCACTCCCATGCAAAAAAGAGCAGCTTACTGCCATTTTTGCTCTTATTTGGTGCCGCCATTTGGTGCGCACTACGGTTAAATTGCATTATCAAAACAACAGCCCTAACTTGATTATCAACATTGGGCCACCCTGCTTGAAGTAATGATTTTAGGTAATCATACAATAAAGTATATTCATTCATTCATTGAAGTAATCTGGGAACATTGCCAAGCATCACTATGGTGAACCTTTAACTGAGGAACACGGAAGGTAAAATATACACTAGTGCCTTTTCTGCTTACAATAACAAAACATGCACCAACAAATATCTATTCACCATCAATGTAAATTTATTCTACGCCATGGGTGATTGTTCCCCAAAATGAAGCAAGGTCCACAAGCAATCCCACGTTGAAAGGTCAGAAAAGAAGCATTCACTAGTCCTTGCTGACTTACCCCAGGCACTGTAAACCTTTCCACCATGCCGCAATAGAAGATTAAAGTCAACAAACAAGTGAGATGGTAGGTGTGTTGGGCAACCTGTGGAAAGGCTTAACCATAAAAGCACCAATATGACGTTTAAGCAAACTATTGTTCACTCGCAAAGTATTCTCGCCACAAACAAACAAATCTAATTAGTACAAATAAAATGGTTGCCACAGCTATAGCAGAGGAACTACTATCCGAGAAGATGACACAGTCCAAAATGACATTCAGGTGAGGCCAAGCTGTTCGCCGGAGGCAATATGCTCTGACTGCTGAATCAGTGCCATCTTAATGCATGGGCACGCTGGGGAGTTTCCCGCAGTGGCGTAGCTAGGGGGGGAATCCGCCTGGGGTGGCACAAGTTTTGGGGGCGGCGGCCGTCTCGGGGCGGCAACAGCCCCCCTCGCTCCTCAATGTGACTGCTGCGGGACGCAAACAGAGAGACCGCCACAGGTGCCCATAGGGCTAGCTATGCCACTGGTTGCCCGGCAGCCCCACGAGCATAGGGGCCCCATGCTAATATATGCACCAAACAGAATTTAATTTTGTTGGAGGTACCAATAAATATAAGTTTATTTTAGCCATAATTTACGGTATTATTCCTCTTAGTGGTTGTGTAGCCAGGGCCCAGCGCACTGCTTTGCCCAGGGGCCTATGATGCTGTTAAGACGGCCCTGCAAAGTATGTGATGGTCACTCAGCTAGCCTTGCACGGGAATAATGCCGGGTGCCTCTGGGTTTGGAATCCCGACATTTTGCAAAATAACAGCGCTGAAATCTGTATTATTTTAAGGCATACTTGTCAGTCTGTGTCTCCTCTATAAGTGAACATCCAGCTGGTAGGCAACAGACGTGATGTTTTCTATGTAAACCAAAACAACCCCAAAGATCATAAAAAGCACAAGGATGCGAGTCTGGCTCTCAACAGGCGCAGGATGGGGCCTATTTAAAAGAAAAAAGCAAGAAATACTAGTAGATTTCGTACACTATAGAGAAATCCAGACCAAATAATTTACTTGTGGTCGTATCACTGATATCAGAGACATCCACAGTAAAAACAACCCACCCCAAAAAAACAAAAAACAGCCCACATATTGACCTGTCAGAACAGCCCTTTGGGCATTGCCATGTTGCCCTATAGGGTAGTCCGAGCCAGGGTAGGAATTAAAGGTCTTTGTTCCACATGCATCAAAGGGTTTTGCCTATTCTGTCTATGGGAAAATGTGTTCATGCATATGGTCCCTAGTCTTCCTGCGAATGTTCTAACAGGGCTTGTCAACCCATGGAAGAACATGCAGGAACCTAACCAGGTCATTCAGAGTTTGACATTCTTTTTAAAACCAACCACATTTTGTATTCGTGCAAAAAAAAAAAAAAGAAAAGTCCGCCAGATTTCACCTGTAAGATGTCGCAAAGTGGAACAGGCTCTAATTCCGTTTTCTGCAGCTAGAGAGGATGGACCACATTCAGTGTCACCCTGCAGCAGAACCGAAACTGCCTGTTATCCCTCATTCTGATCTATGTAACTATGAATGCGGAGGCAATAGTGTCCTGTGGAAACATTTCAAGGCGAAAAATAATGGCTCTTGTGCTGGATAATTTGACCCTCCAGTCTTCCTGCGGGCCATGAAGTGATGCATTGACCTAACTTTACTAAACAACAGTTGGATTCCTCACAGATATTCTATGGACAGGGCTTAATTTTTGCAGGTGTTGGACACACGGACATATTTGACTTATTGGTTCTCAGCAGACTTTGACCCAGTGCAAGAGAAAAAGGCTAAAAAAGAAGAAAAGAGAAGGAAGAGCGAAAACAGTGACAAAGATAGAAAGAAGGGATGAAAAAGAAAGTGCAAGAGTGAGATACCTTAACTGGAAGTGTAGGGTGGGGGTATTGGCATTCTCTAAAGCAGCCCATTCAGCAATGCCAGAGGCGGAACCGAAGTTAAACTTTGGGACCCTACTCTTTTTTTTTCTACCAGAAATTAAGTACTGTTTTAGGGATATTTAAGGTTTGGTGCTAGTGTGGAGAGTGGTTTTCACCAAAGGCACTTCCACCAGCAACTTTTAGGAAAACTGCAATGTAGTAAGTCCAAGCCACCATGTCATGGAATCTTTTTTTTTTTCAGAAACAAATATCGAAAGTGGAAGCTTATTTTTTTAAAGATAAAAAAAAGAGTTTTTATCCCAGCACACGGAGAACACGTTTTTGCACATGTTCGTGTCCACCAAGCCTTGCAAGGCAATTGCACACTGGACAAAACAACATAAAAAACCAACCATGAGTATGCTGGTGAGGTGGCAGGCCTGCAGCAGTTTGTCTACTAGTGCGGTGTTTCTGATGGTGAAACCAGCTGATATTTCTCCGATATCGAAAAAGCTGTTCCAACCACCTCTTCCTCAACCAAGAGTTTGGCGGGCAAGTAGTCCGGCAACCAAGAGTTTGGCGGGCAAGTAGTCCGGCAACCAAGAGTTTGGCGGGCAAGTAGTCCGGCAATTTTTGGCACAGGCCCTGTTAAAACATACCTTTAATAGCCCCACTACTTGATTTATGAAGTTGGAGTAATGTGTACACTCCAGCAAAGAAAAAAAATGGTGGCTTTTCCAGCATAGACAGAGAACCTAGTTTATATATACTGATAGAGGGGCATCCGATAATCTGGGAAAATAGTCAATTTATTTAATGGTTGACCTGACTAGAATGTTAAAAATCTTAAGGTACTTTTGATTGACTGCTGATTGAATGCGGCAATCATCTTCAATAATGCACTTTGGGCCTGGCTCACAAAATATTTTAAGGTTGGACATTTTCACTGAGGCCTTTAAAAAGTGAGATTTCTCAAATCCTGTTGCAGAGAATCGGGATAGATTAAAAAAAAAGCAAACTTAGATTTCATTGCCTACCAGGCAAAACTTTCTGATATGACATATTTTGCTCTGTTAGGCATATAACGAGGGTGGGTTCATAAGTGTTCCCAGGGGACTAACACTGGTGGCAAGAGGCAATTCGGGGACATTCCCATCTGTTGTAAACTGAGGATGGTGATTGTGGACAAGAGTTCAAGCAGCACATTAATATTAATTTGATGTATTGATGAAGTCGATGATGCGTTGTCCCGTGGCATGTCAAAAGTGCCTCCTTAGCTACTGGAAAACTCACTGGAAGTTACAGATCTCCAGGAAGCCAAAAGAGAAAAAAATGAAGGAAAACCAGAGAAATAAAATAAAAGAAGGTAGGAGAGAAAAATAGGAGGCAGGAGATGAGAGAAAGAAGCCATGTGATAAGTAGAGACTTGTGAAGAAGGCGGTAATGAGGTGATTCCATCCTGATTTTCTATAGAATATCTGAAATAATAGAACGGTTAGTAGTGGATCTGTAATTGCAGCAGATTGAAAACCTAGGAGACCCAAGTAGCCTCTTACAAAATAACTCTCTTTAACGAGATTTCCTGGGGTGTGTTTGAGACAGGCAGAGATAATTCTCACTTTTACTGGTTCATAAAGTTAGTGATGGGTGACATTTGATATGTTTTCTCGTTCATTATACGGATGAGGGCATTGGGTGAGGCACAGTCTTGGGCCTATCTGAGTGTAGCATGGGGCACTTCTTAGTTTGAGGGACAACACTGTAAAAATCACCCTGCTTGCTTGCATTAATCTGCTAGTGTTTTGTAGTGCTTAGTTTTAGCTGTTGTTGAGGATTTTCTAATGAATGACTTAGCTGATCTACTTTCATGTTTATTGTGCAAGATTGAACCAGACTATTTGTTTTTTAGCAAATGGCTGCCTTCTGTAGATTAAACAACTATCAGTATTTTTTGTATAATGTGAGGTGAGTTTTTGTTAGAGATAATGGGGCTGTCTGATGGAAACTAGCAAATGTAAGCCTTTTAACTACCTATTTTAGTATGTGGTCGACAGCGGTATTTGCTGGACTTTGTAATGGGAACTTTTTGGACAGTCCATGCCAGAAATGTAGTGTTTGGACAGTGTTGTGATCCTTGCACGTCTCTATTTAGATTTGTCAGCCTACTTTCTGACAGTACTTCAACATGTAGAGAGAACACAGTGAAAGCAGCAGCCTGACAGAAATTAAACATATATCCCAACCGTGCTGAAAGATTCGTTGTTTGGCAATGGATCAATAGTTCAATTTAACGCATTTTTATGATGCAAAAAGTGCTTTAAATGCAAGAAGTGCTTAAAGTATTTCTTTTGCATTTGTGCCAAAAGTCTATAATCAAATATAGGTAGGATTATCATGGACGTCATTTAGCTTGCCCCTTGCTACCTCTGGCACTGCCTTTGTGACCGCTGGCCGCAGAGGTGGTACAATCAGTACAAAGAACACAGGGGTGTCTGCATTATCAGAGTCAGGCTCTAACCTCGTTTTCTGCTCATTTTTTAAATTACATTAATAGTAAATAATAGTTTAATATTCACTATTAGTGTAATAAAAAAGTGGAGCAGAAACATCTGGACCTTCACTGACATCTTAGATAAGAAAAATAAAATGCTTTTAATGTATGTTGTGTGCATGCATGTGGGTGAGAGAGCGTGTAAATGTGATAACATGTATGTTCTATATGGGATTGTGGATGTGTGTGTCTAAATGAGTGAATAAGTATAAGTGAGTCCGAGTAAGAGTGAGTGAGAGAGTGCGAATGAGTGTTTCAGGGTGAGAGTGAGTGCACAAGAATAGATGAAAATGAATGAGTGCAAGTCAGTGCTAACGATAGAATGAGTGTGAATAAGTAGATGTGAGTGAGCATGTGTTTTTATGCTTGCAGATCTGCTGCTGGACCTGGCATGCTTCTTGGCTTCCAGAGCCCCATTGACAAAATGTTGGCTCTGGAATACTGGAGGCAATACTTGCATATGGGATACCCTCTGCAAAATGCTACTGCTGGAACTCTGTAGGTACGTTTTGGCATGAAGCACCCATGAATAAAATGCCAGCGCTGGTCTCCTGGAGGAAATTCTTGGTACAGTTGACACCCGTGGCAAATTGCTTGTGATGGCACATCTTGGCATATAGGAAGACAACTGTGGCAAGGTCATAAGGCCATCCATGTCAAAATGTGGTCCTTAACATATTAGACATGACATAAAGGACCTCCATAGTGCAAGAAAAGCCTTATTAGGGAAATTCTGGCACTGGCATATTGTATGCAATGTTTGGGCAAAAGAGCCACCATGGCAAAATGCTGGTCCTAACAATGGAGGTATTTTTTTTACATAAGGGGCACCCATAGGCTATTTTAAAAATATAACTGGGTGAACTCATGTGGACTTTCAGATTTCAGAAGCTTGGCACAACATGAAAGGACTTTAATATTTAGTGAGTGTTTTTTTAGAGCCTATGGCTTTTTAGTGAATTCATGGGAAAATTGTGCATTCAAATGCACTAGTAAAGCCCATTTTTCTCAAAAGTTTTTCAGGGAAGAGAAACCCCCACCCTTTGTTCTCCCGTAGAAGAATATATAATATTAAATATGCAATTATGTAACTCCGGCAATGTTAATTATTGTGAAGTCATCAGGATTAAGGTTATGTGACAACACTTCTTGTGACGAGGCAGGGTCAAAGGTCATATGATGACTCTTCCGCTACCCCTGGCATTTTGGTGAATTGACGTCCATGGATGTTTTCATGTTCTAAAAACCCTCTTTGGAGCAATGATGATGTTCACAGAAATTACATCCTACAGCCAACCCATGGATCATACTGTAGAATATTATTTTACATGCTTCTGGAGATGAATCAGAGGAAAGATCCATGCACCTTTAGACCAAGATGGTGCAATAAAATCTATTCCTTTTCACCTCTCTGTTATCGTATTTGTAAGCGCAGTATCACCCACGAGGATATCCTGCACTGAGCATGTGTGTGTGCCTATCCCTGCGTGTGGGAGGTTGATTAATTGAAAAGCCGGTTCTATAGCTTTTTGCAGAGTTCAAGAAGTGAGGAGGAGGCTCTGATGTGGAGTGGAAGATCAATCCACACTTTAGGAGTGATGTAAGAGAACGCCCGTCCTCCTGTTCTGGTGCTTTGAACGCGTGAGATGTGTGCAAGTTGGAGTCCTGTGGGGCGTAGTTGTCAAGGTGGTTGGTGGAAGGAGATGCGACTGTTAAGGTAGGTGGGCCCTGGTTGTGTAGTGCCTTGAATGTTTGTGTGAAGAGTTTGAATTGACAGCGTTTGTGCATCAGGGGACAGTATAGTTCCCTGAAGTATGGTGTTAAATTAAACTTAGGCAGGTTCTGAATATCAGAAATGAGAACAATGGGGTTATGTGAGTTCTGTGTGGGAAGCTGAGGATGACTTCAGTGTATGTAGGGGTAATTGGTCCCAATCCCTTACTTGCCGTATTTAGTTGAGCAAGATATGTTGACAGTACTTGTCCATGACAGGGAGAGACCCCTATCCCCCTGGAAACAAAAGAATTCTGGAAAAAGGTCAGGACAAGTAGAGATCGTCATTTCACACGGAAAAATTCTAGTACACAGTATGCATGGTGGTAATGTTTATGTGTTCCGACTCTTTTTCAAGGTTCAGAGTCGGGTCAAAAGAAGAGCATAAACAGCCAACACGTGTTTCGCCCCCTTTACATGGTCATCCGGCATGGGGCTTCCTTAGGGCCTGGTTAATTTCTTTCAGGACTGAAGTGGTCCTGGGAAGTCTGCTCGTTGGGTTGGAATCTCTATTTATACGGGCATAATGCCCCGTGTCGGTGGATCATATCAGTCGGCAACAGCCGGATGGCCATGTAAAGGGGGCGAAACACGTGTTGGCTGTTTATGCTCTTCTTTTGACCTGACTCTGAACCTTGAAAAAGTGTCAGAACACATAAACATTACCACCCTGCATACTGTGTACTGGAATCTTTCCATATGAAACGACAATCTCTACTTGTCCTGACCTCTTCCAGGAGGTTGAGGTGAGGATGAGTCTGACTGCAGAGTTCTGGATGGTTTGTAGTCTTCTAGTGAGTTGCTTGGTGAAACCGGAGTAGAGGGTGTCCCCATATTCCAACTTACTGGTACGTGACTAGGATGTGAGTGACTATGACACTTCTATTTTCTTTCCCTTTCCTTCCCTCTTTTTTTTACATCAATCTCCTTATTACTTTCTTGAACTTCCATGGACCCCTCGTTCCACACCCCTCCACCTCCCTTACTTTCTTCCCTGTATCTTTTCGGCTTTCTCCTCCTTTGACTCCTGCTCGCTCCACAGTCTAATCGTCCTTCCTCCTATTATCAGGGTTCTTATAATCTTTTTTTCTCCACTTTTTATCTCTTCTCAATTTCCAGTAAGGGTCGGACTGAGACATAAAATCGGCTCGGGCACCAATTTAAAAGTGGCCCCTACTAGTGAATTGGATGGCTAAAAAGTAGCCAATGTTTGCAAACTGGGGCAGTACTGAATTTGTAAAGAAACTCTCTTACATGCTGACAGACCCAATTCAGGTGGGAGACTCACAATTTTTAAGTAAAAAATGGCTTTACTTTAGCAGTCTCCTACCTAAAATTGCCATTACTTCAATGAAAGTCAATGAGGAAAATGAAGTTCCCCTATTTTCTTTTTAAAACTCCCTCTTTGTATTGCAAAAACATTGGTTTGTATGCACTCTGCATAAGTGTTTTGTAAAGTATGGAAGACTGCATGGACTTGTGCTTGCTGCAAGCTATATGTGTTTTAATATCAGGGAATTCAACAGTAAAAACTATTGGCAAAGCTAATATGTTTCGCCTATGCCAGATCTACTGGTTTGTCAATGGTTTTTAGACATGTTGCACAGCAGAGCGGGCTTCTGTGTAACATGGCTGAAAGTAAAGTAAAAAGCAGTATGGGGCGTATTGGCTCAAGCAGTTGGCCAGGTCATACCGTGTTTTTTTCTTTAACTAGGCTGCTGTGCAACATGTCTATTTGTTTTGCCTTTAGGCTATTCACAATAATGACTTCTTTAGTGTTAGAAAATGACGAAACTCGTGAAATAAAAAAACATGACTCCTCCACACCAGGGGCAAAGCTATTGTCAGTGCAGCGGTGCAGTTGCAGCAGGGGAGGACCACTGCATCCCAACTACGGCTTTATTTCAGTACCTAGCTAGAGGACAGGGGCACATTTTCCTGGCTTTCATTTGGGCCCATTATACTTTTAAATGGTCACTTAGGCCCAGGCAAGAACACCACCATTTTATATGCTCACATTTAAAGTTGACATCTTCTTAAACATTGACACTAGATACGCATTTGCATGAATGCCTGTATGGGATAATACTCTCTGAAATGGATTTGCTTACATTTACAGTTCTTCATAGGTATATTATCAGAGCCTTGAGCATTCTGTACGAGGGCTAAGTTCACTGCACAAAATGTTGATGTTTGTTATTGTCCTTTGTTTTTACTGCCGACCGTTTGTGAGGGTCGAGGTCTCTGTTGGACCCCTTATTTTCTGCCACTGCTTGCGGAACCCGCTCCGCGGGTCCCGCTGCGCACCGGAGCCACAGGGGAGCCTGTCTGTGCAGCGTGGGTAGGTCCAGGGCTGCGAGCGTGCGGGGCAGGACTTCGTTGACCAGAAGCCTCTGCTGACCGCGCCTCCCGTCACCTGGCTGCTCTCCCTGGCCACCACGCCCCACCTGCAATCCTACGGACAACTCATTTAAGGGAAGGCCATTACCCGCTAAGCGGGAGCGTGCGGGAGCGTCCCGGGAGAAGCCCGGGACAAGGGCGGGACCGTCTGTGGCCAAAGGAGGCCGGGCTGGGCCAGGTTATTTTCATCTTGTTCTGGCGCTCTGTGTCTCTGATCATTTTATTGTATTCTTTCTTTTTCTTTTTTTGTTCCACCAGTAGAATATTAAGCTTGTACTATTGGGTTGTGAAAGTCTAACCGGTCAGATTTAGTCATGAGTCATTCTGCCCCCCCAGGTGTAGGCACCTCTGTGCTTGGTCCATTAGATAAATTTTTTAAAAAATCTACTAAAGAGGTAGATATGGACCTACTCCTAGCAGAGAGAAGAGCAGAGCGTCGACGATCAATTGAGCAGTTTAAGAAAATCTCATTGCCATCACAGACAGTTTTAAATTCTACCCATGATTTGGCTGCTCAAGGGTTGAGCTCTATTGAGGCCGATGCTACTGACACTAACCAAACCCCTAGAATATTTAGGTTCCCAATAATCTCCCCGCCCTGTGTCAGTGCTACCAGCGGTGATCACTTAGTTTGCCCGCCGGTTGGTCACTCTAGTTTTGTGGAAACAAACATCCCCTCTATCAATATTATTGATTCGGATCCTTGTCCCATGTTGCCAAACCTTTCATTGGTTTGTATAGATCCAGGCGAGTGTATACCGCCAAAGAGTATATGTAATAGTAGATCTAAGCCTGATGAGGCCAAAAGGGTTGTGCATTCCCCACCGAGGAAAAGAAGGAGGAAGGGTGGGGTAAAAAGGAAAGGTCACAGTGGCCAGCCACCTTCACCAACTCTATCTAAACCCAACACTGAGTCGGTGTTTTCACCCAATGTAGCGCCACTGTTTCCAGATATACAGGTTTTTGTAACCCCTGAGTTAGCTAGCGAAGGGGTCAATGAGGTGTCCTTTGCTAACATAGAGAAGCTTATTAAATCATATATGCTACCTGTGCTGGAGCGTGTTAGGATAATGGGTGAAAAATTGGATCGCCTGTTGGCGATCATTGAGCCTACACACTCCTCTAGCTTGGACAAAGCCAAGGGTCCACCTAACAAACCTTCCGGATTATCCCAGGGTGTTGGCAATATAACCAGTTCTATTAGCAAACAAACTAAAAGTGTAGCCAACACTGACACTGTCACCACAACAATTAAAGCTTTGGCCCTGGCTGCTAAACCCCTTACAGCGGCCAGTACTGCCAAAGCAAATCCTAGGGTGGTAGCCAATAAACCGCCTGCAAAGGGAGTAGTGCCACAGACAAGGAAGGGGATGGGTAAAATCGTTAACTCCACTGGCAAAATCAACAGACCCCTTCCCCATAAGAAAAATGTAGATTTGCCTCCAGACTCTACGAATTATGTTATTGTTATGACGGGTGTGCCACCAGTTGCGGAAGGGGATAGGGAAAATAACGAAAGTTTAAAACACAAAGTCATCTTTTGGCTGAAAACAAATAGACCCCTTCCCTCTCATCTTAATGGGGATATTGTTACAGTCAGAAGATGTCGGTGGGTAGGGGTTCGTCCCAAGGATATAGAGGGGGATATAGTAATTATTAACTTTAGGGACCATAAAGTAGTATCCCATATTTCTGATTGGTATGTGGGAAGTAATGAGGGAGGGATCTCTACGAGGAATCTCACCTATTTTTACCCTGAGACCCTGATCAATCCATCAGATCAACCTCCTGCTAATAACAATAAAAACTCCAAAAGCCTCCTTAAATGGACTAATTTTACTCCTAATTTTTATGGATACCAATTTAATCCTGAGGCGCAGTATTGTTCCTACATTCAATCTAACTACAATTGTCCTGTACAGTCGCCGGGTTGGGCTAAGACTAATTCCAAGCCCAGAGGTCCCCCAGTCATACGGGATCTACCACTCCCCAATAAGTCCCTGTATCCACCGGTTCCTACAACACCTGCCTTTACACAGATACAACAGCCCCCAAGTCTCTTCCCAGCACACCTTTATTCCAATAGGTTTACCCAGCCTAATGAGTTTTGGAATATTCCTCTGAGAAATCTTTATGATCCTCTATCATGGTTGTCGACTAATGATTGACCAGCACTTTCGACAAGGGCTGATGAACCTAACTCTGAGTGTTTGAGGGGGGAGATGACGTGGGTATCCTTTCAAATGTTGCCGAAAGTTCGGAAGACCAATTTCATCAAGTTGAGGAGGGCTGTATTGTTTATAGAGGAGAGCCAGATATGCCAGCTTTGGTACCCACCCCCCTGTCTTCCAATGAAATTATCAGTGTAGGCGCAAGCTCTGGGTCAATTACCCAGGCTGGGTCAATGTGTCTGCTAATGGAAGGTCTGGTTACAGATGCATTGGGGCATGTAGTATCCTCTCCTCAGCCTAATGAACCCTACCCAATTGCTGTAACAAAAATGTGTGATCAAGCATGTGAAAAGGGCACCACCATGGGATGTTGGAACGTCGCAGGAATTGACTCTTGTATATGTATTCCTGATTGGGCTGATTTCATTCGACAAGGGGATGTCTGGTCGTTTCAGGAGACCTGGGCGACCCAATCAGTTTATTTTCCAGGTTTCCTGAACTTTAACAAACTAGCAGTTAGAGGCCAAAGAGGTAGGGCCATGGGTGGTCTCACTATTTGGGTTCGCCAGGTTGCAGGTGTTTCTGTTAAGGAAATCTCTATTGACTGTCCCGACATATTGATACTTAGTATGAAAACAAATAGTGGGCTGAACATACTGCTGATCAATGTATATGCAAGAGGTATTGCGGGTGGTAGAGTGTCGCCCACCCTCTCTTGCTTGGATGATTTCCTGGGCTCCACTCAATTAACTGGTCATGTGGTTGTTATGGGTGACTTCAATACCTGTTTTGAACCCTTAGGTAATGAGGATGGGTTATTAACCGAGGCAGAGGATCTGACCTGGGGGATTCCTCAACTCGAGCTACCCCCGATTACTAAGTGGTCTCAAGCAGCCACATTTATTAAAGGTCTCTGCCTAAACTGGGGGCTGCGTGCCCTAAACGGACGCGTAATCTCTGACAGGATGGGTAACTACACTTTTTTCAATGGCAGACATAGTAGTCGCATTGATTATATCCTAGTTGACATTAAAATGTGGCAATTAGTTCTGGACATGATAGTGAAGCCACGACCAGAAAGCGACCATGAACCACTCATAGCGGAATTGAAGGATTATAGTTTTGTAGGGCTGATTGTACGTCAGCCTAATCCTGTACAAGAGGCCGTGGCACTAACTAATGATATGAGAAGGGTGCGCTGGCCAAAGGTTTCTGTAGACGTGGAAGCACGTGTAAAGATCAGAACCCTGGTATCAAACTCCTTAATGGAAATTGATAAGTGTGAAAACCAGGAAATGACGATCTCAAAAATCACAGACATTCACGCTACCTTGTTTCTATCCCTAAAAACTCTGTTTGTTAAATTTGTTGTTAACAAGGGTAGGGGGAAGGTTAAGAAACCTGCAAACTGGTTCAACGAAGCTTGTCGAGAGTCCCATTCGTCTTTGTTTAAGGCCTTAAAATTAAAGAACTTAGCCCTAATTAAAACTAGTAGGAAGGCGTATAACGTAGCTAAACGTCGGGCTAAAGCTGCATGGGACGACGAGCGCTGGAGCTTATTAGCCGAGGCCTGTGGCTCCAGGAACCTACAACAGTTCTGGCACCTCCTTAGGTGGGGTCAGTCTCAGGACGACCGCCCAAGTCCCGCATCCATTGAACAACATAAATGGGTGTCTTACTTTGAGGAACAATTTAGCTGTCATGGCATTACGCAAGATTCCATTAGTTGGCCCATAACTACTGATAGACTTGTGTTCTCGGCCAAAGAAGTGGAATCAGTCCTGAATGCCATCCCCAGGGGCAAAGCGCCCGGTCCGGACTGTATCCCAGCGGACCTATTTCAACAAGATCAAGATTTATGGGTACCGTACCTAGTGCACTTGGTAAATGCGCTGGTTATGGGCGCCAGGGTTCCTGACTCTTGGGCAGGCGCCGAAATACTTCCTATTTTTAAGAAGGGTGATCGGTCGGTTCCTTCGAACTACCGGCCGATCAGTCTAATTGACGCAGTCCAGAAGATCATAACCCGTATTGTCCTGTCAAGGGTCCAGGCTTGGATAGAGGAATATAACATTCTTACTCCTCTCCAAGCTGGGTTCAGACCCCATGTGAGTACCCTGGATCAGGCGTTTCGTTTCATGCTCCTGTATTGGAAGTTGGTCACCCTGGGCAAAGGCAACCTATATGCGGCCTTCGTGGACCTTCGGTCTGCGTTCGACCTTGTCCCGAGGGCCGGGCTTTGGAATTGCCTATTAGATATGGGCATGCCTCCCATCTTGGTGCGTCTTATAGCGAACCTTCACGCACAGACATTTGCATTTGTGCGATGGGGTAAACCGGGTGAGGTGACAGAGAATTTTCCAGTGGCCAAAGGTGTCAGGCAAGGTTGTGTTTTGGCACCCACCTTGTTTTCTCTTTATATTAATAGAGTCACCAAGTACTATGACAACTTTCCCACGGATGCCCCAAGTTTGGCTGGCATGAGAATCCCCCTGCTCATGTTCGCTGATGATACTCTCCTGATCTCACGAACCAGACAGGGTCTGCAGAACGCACTGTCAAGGTTCGAGAGTTTCTGCAGCGATCATGAGCTGGAGGTGAACGTCTCCAAAACCAAATTTATGGTTTTTAGGGGGTGTAAACAAATAAATGCCAGGGTTTCCATGGGGGATACCCCCCTGGAACAAACTAAGCATTTCACCTACCTAGGTGTCACTTTCAGCGACACCTTGAGTTGGACCCACCAGATTGAGCTCATGACCATGAAACATCAACAGCTGGGCGGAGCTCTGATTAAAGAACATAAAGGGTCATTTACGAGGCCAATGTCTCCGCTTATTAAGATCTATGGTGGTAAGGTTCTTTCAGCAATTCTGTATGGTGCGGAACTATGGGGTGGTAGTAATTTGGATCCACTAAAACATGCCCAAAACAAGTTTCTAAGATTGTCCACAGGTCTGCCACAGTCGACTCCAATAACCCCCCTTCTTTACGACCTAGGGTGTCACTCGGTGGTGGACCAAGCAAGACTCCGTCCTCTAACATTCTGGCGCCGTCTGTGGACGACGCCAGAACTCCATCATTATGCAGAAGCATGCTTGGAGGTTAAGAACAGCTCTGGTGCTTCAAATATTGGATGGTTTAGAGACCTTAAGACTAATTTATTAGCTTTGGGTTATGGCGATCTGTGGTCCTCGCCTGAGTCAGCCAATTTCCCCTCCAAAAAGGATCTTAAAAAATGTTATTGGGATAGGGTGACCCACAATATGTATATGGAAACGAACTTGAGCAGTCTCACTGGACTGTTCATTGTACATAAGGACACACCCAAGTTAGAGGGGTACTGGGACACTATAACTAAACCCTTGGACCGCAAACTATTTTTCCAATTTAGATGCGGTTCACTTCCCATAGGGGAGTTCACTATAAAATGGGGATCAGAAAGGTCGGGTTTTTGTCCTAATTGCCAAGGTATTGGGGAAAGCCTGAATCATTTTTTGTATGTGTGCCCTTTATACTCTGCCCCCAGAGCCAGATGGCTAATACCAGTATGTAGGCAGTTGGGAACCAGATTGGCTATGGAAGCAACTAGATTGCTAAAAACCAACCTGGATCCCATAATTGTTGTGGGGGTTGTTAAATTCCTCGGGTGGGCCTGGGTGCTTAGAAGCAGGTTCATCAAAAATAACCAAATGGTGACTGCCTAGTTTCCAGTAACCAGTTGATGTATGGTTGTACACGAGTCCCTATGTAAAGTTTTGTATATTTGTACAAGAAGCTGATTAGCTTGTCAATGATTTAATACTTGTTTTAACTTTTTTATATGTACATTGTATTTTATGTCTTTTATGATGAACTAATCGAATAAAGACTTCTTGAACTTGTTATTGTCCGCTCTGTGACAACCCTGTAAAGATAGAATCAATAATGGTGGACTGACTGGGGCTTCGGCATGGTAACATGGGTGAAGTTTATTATATAAACAACATCACTCCTTTGTTTAGACAGAGAAGCATTTTGCTGACACTGTTGAGGTCGCCCCATGTCAGAGTTCCAGCGCAGCTGAATCCTGTTTACCTCTTGAGAAGGATAGTGCCCAGCTCTACACCATGACAGGACCCCAATACAAAATTCCGACAGATAACTGGGGAGTTAGATCACCCTCAGGGATTCTGGCAGATTGACCCACCCAAGGCACACTGGGTTAGGAAGCGCTAGGTAGGTGTGCAGATATGATTAAAAAACATATGCTTATAATCAATGTCCATCACCACCTTTGGTTTTGCTTTGTTCGCCATAAGTTGGCAGGGTATGCTCAGACGTAAGTCCCTTGCTCACTTTGCCACTGGATTCAAGCTAGCGTGGCTGAAGACGGCCCGTCCATCACCACCTTTGGTTTTGCTATAATCAATGTAACAGCACAATGGTTGAATTGTTCATCTTCTTTACGATTTTAGTAAGGCTGATTACTTTTTTCTGTTTCCTTCTATTGATCATTCCAGCACGTGTATTCTACACAAAAATCCTAATGCTTCAATAAATAACTGAAATGCAAATTCGAGAAATTCTTGTATCTCCTTTTGGGCATGCATGAGTTACAAACGAAAGGGACTGATCTGTGTTCACGATTTCCTTGAGTAGTCAGGGTTGCCATGTTCTGAAGTCGCATATGCCCTCCGGTACCTTGTAAGGTTTAGAAGTGCAGAGTGAGCAGTGTGAGCTAGCCAGGAGTAAGGGCAACATATCCTGATGGAATGCGCGGATTCAATCTCGCACACTTTTGAAGTTTATGTTGTGCAACACAGAGTTTCACTGATACAGTATGAACTGATTTACAATACCCTTGCTACGCCTGTTGCACAAATTGCTTCCTTTTAATCAATATTTGGTCACACAGGTTTCCAACCTGGTATTCAGTGACTCACTTGTGCATCGTTGTGTACACTTTCCAAACCAGGCTTTAGCTCAGAGTGAAATGCTTCTAACATTCCACCTCTCAGAGAATCCATGGAGCTTGTCTTGTTATGGTAAGACCACACAGAGAACTAGGATTTGTGCAAGGAAATGCCCTGTGCCTCGCGCCAAGTAATTTGCACCGCACAAACAAAAGCAGCAGAGCAGGGAGATATGCAGTGTAGGATTCAAGAAAAAAAACCTGAGAATTCTAATGGGACGATTTAGTGACTTTCAGACTAGTATTGAAAAATGAGTTATTTGTGGTCATCGCTGGAGTAAAGCCACTGAATACTTCAGTGGCTATTTGTTCTAAAACCAGACCAGTGCGCTCTCGATCACATATAGCTGGTAATCATTGCAGCATGTGTTCTAGGACGCATGTTGATAAAAAAAGAGTAATACATTCAGAACGTATGCCCAAAAGAAACGCACCGCAGACATGGCGACTTATGTGGTTCCCAGAAGAAGTAAAGTCGTTACCTAGTTGTTGATTTTTATACATTAACCCGTTGGCTGCTTCCGCTTTTTTGCGGCAGTGCGGCCGTTTTTAAAAAAGGGTTAAGAGACTAAGCTGTATATTTTGCCACTGCCAATAAGAGTGCTCGGTGGAGCAACGTTTCTGCAGTTGCGATTTGTTTGCAACCTGGTTCTAATCGTGGGAGTTCTGATTCGGTTTGGAGGTTACTCTGTTATTCTGAGCAAGACGGCCACAACTTAAATCCCAGTGCTCCCTACTTTACCACACATGGGTCATTCTGGGCAAACTAATCCACCTCCCTGAGCGTCAGTGCTCCTTGTTTTGTTAAAAATTGTACTGAGCTTGACAGTAAAGAAAGGCCTGACTGAGTGGCCTTCTGGAAGACAGTAAGTGATATTATGCGCATTAAATCTTTGTAAAAAAGATAATCTGACATATTTCTTATGAACATGTATCTTTTGTGTTTTTATTTTTTTGATAAAATATCACTCTATTGCATTTGTCAGGTAGAGGACCCTTGTATGAAGTAAGCAACATGAGGGAGGAGGGTAGGGAACAAAGGATGAACAGCAGGAGGAGGGAGTGGGCGGGGATAACACAATGAGCGGGAGGAGGAAACAAGAGACAGCAGGGAGGAGGGCGGTGGAGGGGTATCAAAGCAACAGACAGAAGGTAGAATGGTGCAGTGAGGGGTATCGAAGCAATGGACAGCAGCAAGGAGGGCGGGGGAGCGGTATCAAAACAATGAACAGCAGGGAGGAGGAGGAGTATCGTAACAACAAACAGCTGCAAAAATGGTGGAAGGAGGGTTACAGAAACAATGGGCTACAGGGAAGAGAGGTGATTGAAATAATGAACAGAAGGGAGGAAGGCGGGGGGTAATTGAAACAACAGACAGCAGGGAGGAGGGCGGGGGAAAGCAACACAAGGAAGCAATAGCACTAGGAGGGCAGGGTGAGGGAGAGAGATTGCAGACACATGCACTCTACAGGAGTACATATGCAAACATAAAAGAAAGAGTGTCGCCGGCCAGTGGAATGACACTGGCCACAGGAAACTGTACTCGGTCCATGCTCCACGGCACTAATGAACACGGAAGCCAGGAGAAAGCCGGAGGCAGGAGGAGGCGCTGACCAATGGTAATTAAACAAATGAGAGTGAGGTGGGAGCCAACAAATGACAAGTAAAGGAAAGTAATGGGCAGGCTCTAAGCCCCTTTTAAGATTTCTTTTCAGGAAACTATAGCTTTCGTGGACAGCGCATCCACGCTTTAGGTGAAACCTAAACAACCAGCTCAGCAGACCATAAAACAGGCCCACATACAGCCAACAATCGGCCAGCACACTGACCTACCCAATTTCCCTGTATGCCAGTGTGACCCAGCTACCTGTCTCCTTACCTCTTCCGTCCCTCTATCCTGATTTCTTTCTCTTAATCCCTTGGTCCTTCCTTCTCTTTTCCTGACCTATCTATTCCACTCTCTTGCTACTTCACTCTTTCTTACCTCTTCACAGTACCACAGTACCACCAGTCCTGCCCTTTACATTGACAGGGTTTCTCCCTTCCTACCACTCCCCTAATCTTACACTAACTGCATTTTAGCCAGCTCTTCCCATCAACAGGTGTAATAAATGGGTTTGATCAGTGGTGAACATCAAATTTAATTACACACTTCAACTGTACTTGAGTTGAGGCTGAGCGAGCCTGTCTATGTGACGCAAAATTGAGAGACAGTAGAATCACTAACAACTGATACCCTACAGTCTACATCGGTAGAGATGGCAAGTGTGCTTTTGCCTGTTTGTTCACACAAGCTCCCCCAGCTCCAAACCTCATCCTACTGCGCCAAATGGCTTAAAGAACCCCAACCCAGGACTCTTGTGCTTGGGTTTCTCATGTGCCATGCCTCCTGTACTCCAGCTCTGTGCCAGCCTTCATGCAGCTCTTTCCTATTTTTAAACCACTGTTGAGTTGAGTGATTCAGAGCATTCTCGTTAAGGTTTTGTTTACTTCTACTCTGCGTGTTCGGCCATATTTACTCCTCACAACCAGCTCATATGTTGGTTTTGCCATCAAATCTGAAAAACACTTTCGGACCTATTAAAGAATTTTTTCAGTTGTAGCTCCTCTATTATTGTATGGTCTTTATGATCTGGATCTCTTCCATGGGGAGTAACAACATGTAGGCCCAGTCAGCTAATTTGACAACTACTCTTGTGTAAACCAGCTTTACTAGCAAGTATAGGTTTTCAGCATTCAGACCTAAACAGTAGTCATCACCTAGACCGCTAATAAAAGGTGTAGGCTAACCTTCACAGAAATGTAACTGGGAACAGACCTCAATTTACACCTACAACAAAGATCTATGTTTACCTTGAGGGTCACCATTTTGCATCCTGCTTACTCATTCTTTCATACTTTGAAGGCTGATATTTTCGAGTCCTTGGCTGACGCAGAAGAGTAGACATACCGTTCTACAGAAAAAAGCATACTACTATGAGGAGTAAAAGCATTATAAAGTTTAATCGTCCTAGTAAGGTCTGTGTTTTTTCTTCTTCTAGTAAAATGAACGATTTGATACGAGTAAGCTATCTATAACCAGTAGTAGTGACAGGCACTAGCTTATTACCGACTGCTACTGGCATCCTAATGTTATTACTGGGCTAGTGTTTTGTTGCATGCTCGCCCATTTTATTTCATTGGACAGGCCATTTGGCTCTTAACTCCTCTTCCTCTAGTGAGCTGCTGAGGCCTGACTAGTATTTACAGCATGTGTAACATGTGAACATGGATGGCAAATACAGGGAGCCCAGCAAGGCTCGAACATAGGAGCGCCAAGAAAATAGAAGCCAGTGTCACACTTCCGGTCACGTGGCTGACTGTGTTTCTTTCTTCGCTGACCGAGGAAGGTGGTCATGGCTCCAGAGAATTTGGCAGGAGAAGAGGCTTTGGATGAGAAAACACATAAGTGCAACACCCTCGAGCCCCACCCGGAATAAGGAATACAATATCATCAAGTGTACATACAAAGGATACAGCAAGCGGTCTGGATGTCCCTGGTCCTACAGAAATTTCTGGATTTATGCCTTTATTCGATCACATAACTCCATGGCGACTTACAACATCCATTCTAAGCAACTCTATGCAATTGGACGCAGTAGAAAAAGGAGTCGTGAGATCAATGTCCTTTTCCTTCTGCTGTTACTCTTCTTGGTGTGATGGAGACAATGGGGCATATTACCAACAAGTAGCGATAATTATCGCTAAATAGGCTTAGCGACGATTTTTTTTATCGCTGCCTATCGCTGGATATGTTAGCGGAGAAAACATGCTTTTAGCAACGTTTTTCTCCATTGTGCTAAAATATTCAGCGATAGCGGCAAAATGCGTGAATATCACTGAGAATACAGCGATATTAACGCATTAGCGACGAAATGCTCTAAGCCATGTTATCCACCTCCCATTGGATAACATGGCTAAGAACTGGTCTGAGCAGGCGTTGGTTTTTGGCGATAGCGGGAATATTTCCATCGCTAAGCCTGCCTTGCTAATAGGCGATAGCGAAGTTAGCGACTGCTTTCATTCGCTAACAGGTTGGGTATGCCCACTTTGAATGTCATTAGCGATAAATATCGCTGACATGCAAAGCGGACCCCAAACCGCTCGCTATCACCTAAAAGCTGTCGCTAACATCAGTTAGCGACAGCTTGCTAATAGAGCGATAGAATTATCGCCGCTTAGTGGCCGAAAACGGCCGCTAAACAGGCGATAATTGCCTATCGCCACCCTTGGTAATATGCCCCAATGATTTTAGAGTGATTTGGATGCCAGTCCTGGTCTACAATAGACACTACAGCCTACTCACTCAGTACTGAAGAGTCAGTGTACATCTCATGGGTGTTTGTCGCACAGGAAATTTAAGAAGATTTTTGAGTTTCGAAAAATAATATCCCTTCAAAGAACGTAATTTCTGTGGCAGGAATGATGAAAAGAAAAAAGCCATTTAAGCTACACCTGAACCATTACCCATAATCACAGAAGTATAATACATATACTTTCTTTCAAGTGCTAGCATTATGGTAAATTTTCTGTTGAGAAAGGTGGTACAGGAATTTTACTATGAAACGCACATTCATTATCTAATGTGCTATGTTGTAAAAGTGTGCACATTACACGATAAACTTTTTAATCACACACTGCTCATGGGACACATGGTTAGTTCTGGGATAAAGATAAATAATTATAGAGCCCTTGATAACCAAAATGTCTGCCACACGGCCATATGTTTCAAAGCATTGTCAGAAAAAAGAACTGCATGTATTTGCCCAAGCAAGGGGTCAGTCGCTGTTGACATTTTTACTTAACCTAAACATATATTTTTTTCTTATTTTTGTGCTATACACCTACTTGCAATAGGCGGTTGAGGAAACAGGTGAAACTTACATGGAAGCTCACAAAAAGCTAAACTCAACAATGCTAAAAAATGGACAGAATTCTGAATTCAGTAACATGTTTTTATCTAGACTGCTCAAAGATTACCTGAACAAGTGTATTCTAGAAATCAAAATATAGTCAATGCAAATGAAGAAAAAAGATAAATGAGCAACAATGTTTTGTAGAAGTGTTTGCTTAGAAGGCGATCCATAAACATAATATACCATTTGATACTGGGCTCATTTGTACCACACCTGTGAGAAATTGGGTTATTATTGGGAGGAAGTGGAAGCCCCACTCAAATAATAAACACAATCCATGTCAGGGTGAGACAAAAGTCACAAAATTAACCTGTGCTTAACCCTTTTGTAGCATGGAACAAAAGCAGTCAGCTTCACTTAGAGGCAATTTGTAGAGCATTTATGCAGTGCTTAAAAAGTAATTGAGTGTGAACACAACCCAAGAAAAATTCCAAAGGAATTTAGAAAATTTTGAGTAAACTTTAGTACATAAAATGATAACAGAATGACAAAAACCAAATCAGTAGACCCAGAGATATTGAACTTTACATTTGTAAGTGAAAATAGTACCAGGAAGCAGAAAGCGCCACACGCAGTTATGTGGTCGCGGTAGACCGGGGGAATGTCACAAGTTCAGGCTGACAGCAATGGAACAAATGTTAGTCTCACTGAAAAGTAACCTCCTCTAGTCTGGCATGAATGGTTCCGTTTGCGTTGGAGGGGGCAGAGAAGAGGAGACATTTGGCATGAAAAAGCAGGTCATGTGTCGCAGACAGTCATTGTTTCACATGATGACAGTCGTCGTTGGAGATTTTCATTGGTTGATCCACACGGCCCGTCAATGTCGATCCCGAAGTGCAAGTCTTGTGCTGCCGGTTGTCACGGACGGTCACTGTCAGCGTGAATAGTATCACCTGCTGGAGCTTTGCATTAGCAATCATCTTGGGTGGTCTAATTTAGGTGCAAGAAGGTCACTTCATGGTTGCAAGGAGCCCAAACTTCAAGATTTTCTTCCAAAGCTCTCACTGATACCAGCCAAGGGTCCAGGACCAGGGGGCACCTCTTGAATATCAGGTCTCACTCTAACAGAGGGCAGCAGCAGGGCTCAGGCAGATCCATGCAGGTCCAGCTGAGCAGTTGTAGGGAGGTTCCTGCAAGCTTGTTATATCCCTGTAGCTTACACAGGAGAACAGCCAACTGGCCCTTGGAGTGCCTCTAGGTAGCCTTGGATCAAAGCAAGCAGGTCCAATCTTGCTTCTTTAGATAGCAAGACAGTCCTTACAGTAGTAGAGCCATACGTCTGGGAGCAGGGCAGTCCGTCTTCTGAATCTTCCACAGGTCCAAGAGTGTTCTGATGAGCGGTTCCGAAGTCCCACTTCTATACCTGGTGCCAGTCTTTGTGTGGGGAATTCCATGATCTACCTCAAAAATTAGTTCTGGTCAGTTCTTCCCCTTTCCCTGGCTGCAAACTCTATAGGGAGACAAAGGCAATGGCACACCTTATGCTAAGTTCCTTAGTGTGTACTGCAGGCAGGGCCTTCTCAAATGTGACCAGGGCACAGTACATCTTCTCCCCAGCTATCCTGTCAGGAAGATATTCTCCCCACACACCTAGGATTCTTTTGTCTCACTGTACGGATGCAATACACAACCCAAAAGAGCATTGCCATTCATAGTCCTGTGGCCCAGGACACTGTCAGAAAGGTACACATGGGCCAATATTTATTAAGATTTTTCGTCGCCCTTGAGTCATGCAAGGTCACACAAGGGTGACGCAATCCCTAAGTGAGCTTCCTCAAGCCACAAAGACCACCCTGCGAAGCTTCGCATGGTTTGATAAATCTAGAGTAACACAAGGCAGCGCACATCGCTGACTTGCGTTACTCTGCACAGAGAGGCACTCCATATGTGAAGCGTGGGTGTCCCCATGCATCTACCCCTGGATTTTGGCGCATTCCCAGCCAGACTAACCACAAGTGTAAATATGGGAGTGCATCGAAATGCTACACCTCCACAGGTGAGGCATAACTAGGAGAAATATCTTTATTTCGCCTTGTTTTGCCCCTTTCTAAGTGTGTTGCATTATACAGCACACTTAGAAAGAGGAAACTGTTTCTTAGGATTGTTTTTGTGCAGGAAGGTGTCCCTTCCTGCACAAGAACAATCCTGTCTACAACGCAGGCACCCTTGCAACATGACACAAGGGTGTCTGCATTGGCAGTAGGCAGCCAAAAATGCGACAGTGCTAGGAAAGGACAAGAATTTGTCCTATAATGTTGAAAACAGCAAACAGCATAGCTATAATACCTCCCAATCTGAAGCTAGCACTTATTAAGTGTAATAAGGCAGGCTAATGTTAGTCTATGGGAGAGATAGCCTTACAAACAGTAGAAAATAACTTTAGGAGTTTTTTACTGTCAGGACATGTAAAGCTTAAAGACACATATGCTACTTTTTAAATACAATGCACCCTGCCCTTTGAGCCTTTAGGACCTACCTTAGGAATGACCTACACGTATGAATAAAAAGGAATGTTTAGGCTTGGCAAAACGTGTATTTAGCCAAGTCAAAATTGCAGTTTAAAACTGCACAACAGGCTGCAGTGGCAGTCCTAAGACATGTTTTAAAAAGCTACTTTAGTGGGTGGCACAATGGGTGCTGCTGCCCACTAGTGGCACTTAATTTACAGGCACCTGGGTACCTTTTAGTACCTTTCAGTACCATTTACTAGAGAAGTACAAGTAAATTATATGCACCATTCAAGTGTAAGCCACGTGTACCATGTTTCCAAGGGAGAGTACAAGCATGTTACCTTTGGTTGACAGGGGAGAAACTACACAGAGTCTTAAAAGCCAACAAAAACGAGTTGAGCAAATGAAGACAGAGAAAGGCAAAGGCACAACAATGCAGAAATATGTATTTTCCATAATGTCAAGTTATCCTGAGGATGCTTTTTCAAAAAGTTTTTTTTTGGACAGGAAGCCAAAAACGGAGACATTTAATACATAATAGGAAACATCCTACAATCCAGAGTTCCCATGCCTTTCCTCATTGAAACAGGTCCCAGATGTATGGGTGGGCCTGCCACCCTAGTCAAGAAAGATGGTTGCAATCCGCTGGTGTTTGGGATGTGGGTAGCTAGACTATTTGAGTCCAGGGTAAGCTGGCACCTACAGAAACCTAGCACTCCCTAAACATTTCTAAAACATATTCACCCAGGGGAGTCCCGGGTTGTGTGGCTTAAGTGATGCCACCACATATCTTATCCAGAATGCCCTGCAAAGGTCAAACTTTAGTTTAAAAAACGTACATTTCTCATACTACTGTGACGGAAAATTGTGTAATTTATGGGGCACAGCAAAAGTCCCACCCCATGTGCCCACACTTCTACTGATAAAAACAGTACCTCACATGTGTGGCCTTTAGTAATACACAGAAACTGTTAAAAACTGTGATGTGTGAAGTGTATATACCATCAATGTGGGGTTCAAAGGGTCAAGGTTTTGGACGGTTCCTGTCCCATGTAATATGCCCATCCACACATGTGTTGGTACTGTTTCTATAGGGAGAAGAGTGGGAATGTTGGATAGTGTAACTTTTGTCATCTTCTGAAAGTTCTGAAGTTGTCTTGTCACACAAAACTGGAAACAATTGTGCTGTGAGGGCACATACCATGACAATAGTGATTCTGCCACAATCACTGATTTGTGCTAATATTGCATTATTGATTTACAGACCACACCCCCAGGAGAATAACAACTATTTGGTATGTCAATACTAGCTTGATGTTCTATGATTTATGTTTGTCCATTTGAGACAAACATAAATATAAATCACATTTATTTCAAATTTCCACGTTAATCAAATCTTTAGAATGCACTGATATGTTAATGCAGAGGTTGCACCAAACATATCCCTACATGTCTAGAAAAAGCATATAGGGGCAGATTTATAATAAGTGATGCATCCCTGCATATCAGCAGGGATGCGCCACTTATTGTGCGCCGCAGCTCCGCCACCATTGGTGCTCCGCATTTACAATGCAGCGCACCATGGGGCAAAAACGGCACAGATGCGTCACGCATCTGTGCCGTAAAGGCGGCGCATTGTTGGAGTTGCGTCGCAAGCGCGACGCAGCTCCAGCAATGCTCTGGGGGACCCTATCTGTCCAATGCTACGTCATTCCTTACGCCTGCTTCAAGCAGGCGCAGGGTTTTGACGCAGCATGGGCACAAAAGTTACTGAGTGAAATCTTGTAGATTTCACTCAGCCACTTTTAGGAGGCGTTCCTGCGCCGGAACGCCCGCCCCTGCGCAGGAACGCCTATTTGTGGCGCAGGGCATTACAACGTGACGCATCTCCCAGATGCGTCACGTTGTAAGTAGCCCGCACCATGGCGCAGGATTTGCGCTGCCGCTGCGTCACAATAGTGACGCAACGGCAGCGTAAATGAGGCGCAAGGGGCTTGTAAATCTGCCCAATAGTTCTCCACATAAGCACCTTGAGGACCTCACACCTACACACCTGCCCAAGGGCCTGGATACCCTCTAACACGACACACATGGCCAAAATCAGGAGCGCCGTGACCCGTGCTACTGGGTTTGATGGAAGAGGCGGCACTGGGAGAGAAAACTGCAAAGTATTCAGAGAGGTAACCGAGTGGGCGCCGCACCAGTCAAGCGACCGCGAGAGAAGCAGGTTCGCATCCATTTTGTCCCATGATAACAAATCTGAGAGCAATTCCTCTGTGACTTAAAAATGAAAGAAATAACAGTGCTATGATCAGAAAACATGATTGCATCAGTGCACTTTGAATTCCCATTTGCATGCAAGTGGCTTGTTAAGTAAAAGCTGAAAAAATCAGCTTTGAGTTCAGAGGGTGGCAGAGTGGGCTAAAGAACGGTGATGGATTAAACCCAGATCTTTTGACTGGGTGTGAGTGTTTGATTGGTTCAGATGCTCCGTCCATCACCACCTCCTTTTGTATTGAGTTCAGACGGAGCACGCATTGGAAAAGAAGCCTGGGCATTTTGAAGACATCGGAACGACTCTAAAGTTAAGGGAAGAAATGTTTGCTGGATGCTTCAAAGTTAAAAGGTCAATGCACAGGTTTGTAATAAACACTGACAAACCCCATAATAGGCCGAGCGTGCGCGCTCATTTATGACCTACAGACAGTTAAACCCAAACCCATCAATTCTGAGAGTATATCGTTTTTATTGTAATATTCATTCTATCCGTATCACTCGGGTTTTCTTCGCCAATGCCACTTAACAGCCAGCCTTCGGTACCACGGAGGTAGGGTCCACAGACAGAAACAAGATTCTGAACTGTGTAAATCGTTGTTGTTCATCTCTGCGCTGCATCTGATCATTGATATACAATCAGAACAATGTAGACCAATCCAAACGTTAAATGAACAAAGGAAATCACGTTACCATTTTTCAATACAAAATCAGCGCTAAGTATAAGAAGCAGCTGAACCGCAAAGGGGCTTTCTGGCTACTTTGTGGGAAGGGTCTGGCCCCATAAAAGCACCAGACAAAGTACAAGAGGCTCAGAGGCACTGCCCTAGTCAGGGTCCCTGGTTCTACGTTAGTGTCAGAGGGGCCAGGCGCCAGTGTTGTCATGGCACCAATGCACGCCACTTGTGGCTGTTTTACTACCAAGGGGGATGCAGGAGCCATTTTGCTTGTTTCATTAGGGTCCATGGCATCCTTAAAAACACTAATGCAAGGTGGGCCAGAGTTCTAAGACATGGAGGGTACAGGGCCCAACAGTTTTAAGGAATTAAATGCTGGGTGGAGGGAGGCTTGGGTGCCATTATCATTAATGCGGCTGGTGTGGCGGTAAATAAGTCAAGGAGTGTAACAGGCCCAACCGACCCCACTGAAGCTAGCCTTTTGCTAACCCATGACACCCTTGATGTGCCATTGACCTCCTCAAATGCAGGCATTAACGGTGCAATGTTCAAGACAGAAGCCAGAGGAAGATGCCGAACTTAGAGGTGCCGGCGCATACTAGCTGATGGAGTGAACTTTGCCTCCCGTGGCCGGATGTGCTGAATGAACACAAAGCCCTTCATGGCCCAACTTCAGTATACACAATACCCAACTCCCCCCGTCTGTCCCTCCAATTAGCAACAACCTATACCCCCTTCCTAATAACAGTGTAATGGAAAAGAGGCGCTTAGTGGACAAGTAGGACAGCAAACCACAAAAAATGCTTGTCCATAAGTAATCAATCTATGTGTAATTCCTCCCAACCTCAGAATTGACTGAACGAGAAACCCCCATCATCACGTCTATCCACATCAGTGTCTCAAAAAATAGATCATCCATCACCTCTCTCTCTCTCACTCGATTTACCAACCCAGCTTGTCTCACCTCTAGAAAGTTCAATGCCACACTCACTTGTGTGAAGACTTCTGATTTGACTCCTGAGTTTCGGAACCGCCACAGGAATTACACCATTTTGAAAATCAGATTATGTGTTCCCTTCTTTTTTCTGCTCTGCAATTGTTGGCTTTCACTTCACTGACCCATGGAAGAATAAATATCACGTCAGGTTAGCATACAATCTATGTGCCTGAACAAACGTTTGGGTGTACGTGTACCGGTCAAAATGGAAAGTTCTTGGATTGCAGAGTCACCTTTGCAAAGGGTAGCACTGCCTTTATGATATACGATAAACATGGTGCTAAAAAACTAAATTACTGTGTCATGGCAGACGAAATAGAGTGAGACAAGCCTGCAACAATCGCTAAAGTATTCTTTGATCTGCTTCATGATCAACATTATTTGAAAAGCAGGAAAACAATGCATGATGAAAAGAAATAAGAAAATGCAGAGCATCAAGTGAACCAGCATCACTTACCCTGAGCCAAAATAATGACTATGGGGCAGCCGCAGCTTGTGGGCCTAGGACAGATTGGAGGCTGAAATTCTTTACCAAAGGCTTGAGGTCCTAGAATGCCGCCAGCTGCACCAAGAAAGTGCAAGCGGTGCACGCTTCCAGTAGCATCTGCAACCAATTCGAGCCTCCTCTGGGTTCTAGTTTAGGCTTAAGAGTGACCCCCATCCCCCACAGATTTGTAGAACCAAATCCAGCCTGAGTCTAGACCAGCAACACCGAGTCGAACAGAATAGTCATTCATGAATCTCTGTCTCCTCTTGGCTCCACCAGGGCAGGCCAGGCAGGCTGAGGCTCACAGGCGCGCCCGCAACACACTTCGCTGGGAGTGGGATGGGACCAGTACATTGAGTGGGACGTGGGACTGAGTGACTCACTCTGGACTCTGTGCACTGCCTTAGGCTGCTGCGCACTTGCGCAACTTTATTAAACATAACTGATTAGGGCTACCAGTCCCTGTCTCACCTGGTGTAGCTGTTACCAGTGCTGGCTGCTACTTAAGGCTCAACGCCAATGTCCGCCGGGTCGCGCTCAAACTTGAAGACAGTGAACGGCCGTTAAATCACGATGACTCTGTGGTCGGATGCAGCCGTGCTGGGGCGTGGCAACGAGGCAAATGCGTGCGCAATCATCAATCTGAAAAAATCTGCACACGCTGCCTGCTGCCGCGCACAGCCCCAACCCCTGCAGGGAACCAAAATCAGCCCAACTCAATGTCCCGCCCACTGGGCCGGAAACACTAAACTAAGGGCTGCCAGTGCCACTGCATCAACTTATCAACATAGAGATCATTGAGAAGAAGTCAGACAGACTTACTCATGACTCAGAACTTGGGTCAGGAGACGGACGACGTCGACGAGCAGCATTAGACAGTACTGCAGAGTCTGTGAACGAGAAGTAGTTGAACACAAGTTCAACAGTAACACTCTGTGCCACTGCCAACTTGCCACGTCTCGTAGCGAAGACCCGGCCCTGCTAATTAGGTGCTGGTGCTAAGCACCGGAAAGCACCAGCGCAAATTAAGCACTAGAAATGCCACAGTGCCGAAGTAGGCAGTTAGACAACAGAGCTTTTCACCTCATATCCAGGGCCAGACCTTTCACATGTACAGATAAAAATGCTTATCATACTTTCCCAGTAAACAGCAGATACATGGTGGCAGATTCTTGGTTTCAAGGAATGTGCACTGTCATTTTAGATCTTCTGGGAGCAAGCGGCGATTTTCAAAGCTTGTGTAATGTGGTCGGATTTGTTTTAAGACCACAACACATTCTGACAGCTTGATTTTGTATTCTTTGACATTTTAAAAGCCCCTTTTTTTTACATGCGCCTATGCAGACTATGGGCCCTATTAAGATGTTGGGCAGAGTTTCCTCCGCCCAACATCGCCTCGGTCATGACACCGACGAACACCCGGTCGGCGGTCCCGACTGACTAATTAGGATGCGAAGGAACATTGTTCGTCACATTCCTATACTTTACAATGGGAGCATATATTCCAGCTGGAATGCATGCTCCCATTGTAAAAAAGGAAGTGCAGTTCATCCCTGCACCCCGTGGTAGGCACCTTGAGGAGACTGTCACGGGGTGTAGGGATCAACAGGGGGACACCATGGGTGCACCCCAAGGAGGCCCTGCGGGGGGCCCCCAAAATCGAGTTTCGACAGCCTTTCTGTGTCGGAAAGGCCGGCATGGAAAGGCTGCCGAAACCCAACATTGTAATCCCACAGGCGGTAACAGCTGCCCTTGGGATTACTGGCAGCATTCCGACTGGCGAACAGGAAGTCAGTCGGAATGATCGTTCGGATTCCTTTCTGACTAACCACATTGTAATGAGGAGGTCGGAAAGGAAGCCGACCAACATATTACAATGCGGTCGGAAAGGCTCCAACCAATTGTCAGAGCCGTTTAGGACCGTATCGTAATAGGGCCCTATGTTATAGAAGTTGAACAAGGACAGAACCAGAGCCCTGGTTAGTTCAGTCTGGTAATTCACACAAAAGAGAAAGGGTGAGGGTAACGGACTCACCTACTCCAGACCCCCTGACTATACTTTCATACACCTGGAGAAGTAGGGAGATCTGAAAGATCTTTTGGTGCACATGAGACCAACCACAACCACACCACAGCAGAGAAGGACCACAATACCAGGGGGACTACCTCCAGTACAAGGGCATTCACGATGTGGATCGTGCAGTGTGTGTCACCTCACCGAAAACACAAAAACAATAGACGTGGGACTGACCTACCCATGGGAGCAGAGATCACAGACTAACTGCAACTCTGATTTCGGGATCTACCTTATTACTTGGCCTTGCCACAAGCAATATGTGGGCATGACCAGCAGGAAGGTTAAGACACAGATTATGGAGTATCGCAGCACAATAAGGTGTTTGAAATCTAACACAAAGTTCACAGCACACTATCTGGAAAAACACCATACCACGGAGGATCTTTCCTGGACGGCAATTGAAACAAGCATCTGCAATGCAATAGGTTTCGCATTTACACAAGTTTGAGCTATTGGCATTGTAAGTGACAATGCCTTTTATTTATATTTTGGTTTTTAAAACATTAATAATACATTTACAATGCCAATAGCATAAACTCTTGCAAAAGCGAGGCCTATTGCATTCCAAATGCTTGTTTAAATGTGTGTGTGTGGGGAGGGGGGGAGTTGAAAACAGAAGGTAGCAGAAGGAACACAGAAAGGAAGGGTGTGGGGAAGCAAAACTGTGGGCGTGGGAAGCAAAAATTATGGAATGGTTGGGGAAGGGGCACAGAGGGCATAGGGAAGCAAACGATTGCAATGTGACGGGCAGGGGGAGAAAAGCAAATGAGCGAGAGCAGCGTTAAGCTGGAGATGAAAGCACACCCTTTACAGGTAATCTGAGCCAAGGAGCAAAGCGCAGCGAGCTGCCAATTTGGAACTGGAGAACTGCTCAGTAAAGCACTCCAATACCTTCTGGTCGGGTTCGCACTTGCGGTTGCGGGAGAGTGTGTCCAAAGAGACATTTGCAGGCAAAGACTATCTTGCTTTTTTTGATCCATCTCACAGAGGATAAAATTGAGAGAAGAGGGTAAGAGCCCTTTGTTAAAGTCATGGTTTTTAGCATGTAAACGGAGGAGCATACGTAAAGCATATTCATGTTTAACATAGATGTTGGTTCAGAAAATAGACGCCAGATCTAGTGGAATTTACATCCCGCACCTTTGACCTCCCTAAAGACATCGCTGAGTTGCCCCCTTCTGTCTCCTATGGCCCCTGAAGAGCGCCCGTTTGTTACGAGTTAAACATACCGTTGGTCACAACTGCGCATGAGAGACCCTCCTGCAGTAAGAGAAACTCATTAAAGAAAATAGTGCTTACAGACTAAAGAAAACGTACCGTGTAACAACTGAAGTAAAAGGGCCAGTCCTCATGAGAGGTACAAATGAAGACAAGGCGGTACTAAGGAGGGACTAACAAGCCTAATAACGAATTAGAAGCCAGCCTTTACGAAGGACAATGACACATGACAGTGAAAAATGTGGGCGGGGTTTCAAACACATACTCCAAGTACATACTCCATACATATGCGCAGCCTAGGCTTGACCTAAAAAGTGATGTATGGAATTCTTGAATAATGCAGCCTGAGTAATTACCAGTGGCTGATTGTTGCCGAAGCCACTAACCTGTGGTGTATCTCCCAGCTCAATCCACAGGAGCGAAGAGAATTTCCCCACACTCCTAAAGTCCGTCCCTGGATGAGAATGTTCAGAATACTCGCACCCCTAGACTGGCTCCAGAAGATGTGGAGACCAGAAACCAGGACAATGCACTTCAAATCCCCCAACTGATTCCCTCAGAATGACCAGAGAAGAGGAGAGGTGAACCTACAGGGGAAACAATGAACATAACATTAGGACCTTATTTCCCCTCCCCAGTAATAATAATGGTCATGTATGGACTCGGTGCTGGCCCTATAGAAATCACACTGCCCCATACCAGCTGAACATCTGATGTCCCAAAGGAAATTGTACTGTGACCAGCAGTGCAGAAAATACGTCTTCCAGCTTCCAAGTCAGGCAGAAGAACAAGGCACAAATGAGGAAGCCTAAACAGGCTATAATCCAGTAATAAAAAAAATAATGACTAAAGACAGTTCTGTGAGACTTTTTTAACCTTGTCAAAAAGAAGGTGCTTTGCCTCACACCAGAGGGAAACATTTTAATTGTCCTTCCTAGAACCGGTAGTCAGTAACACCTCACCGGTGCATAAACTTAACTTTTCTTTCAGACGCGAATAGCGCGGTACAGGAATTCAGTGTTATCTGCCGGTCAGCTTAAGGAAAAGGGAAACGCGCTCCCCGCGTATAAAAACAATAGTAGCTGTCAACCTGCTCAGCGTTTTGAATGGATACAAAGTATCTGCAAAGATATTGTTCAGGAAAGTTAAACGCGGTCGCGTCAATTTCAGACAACAGGGCGCGGGCGCAATTGAGGGCAATGACAACACCAGCGGTAGAAAAAGAAATGAGCGTCAGCTGTACTCACAGTACTCACAAAACGTGGGCTAACTCACGGCAGTGTAGATGCGTGCAGACTAGAAACGTGGAATGTCCAAAAAATGCGATAATGGAGTTCGTACGGGGAACAGGGAAATACAGGTCTCAGGAATAGGGAGAGAGAGCACTCGTAGAACACGGAGAGGGTGCGAGGAGTCAGATTCAGAACAAGGCGGGCGGGAGGGCATTGTTTCGAAATTACGAAGAAATGTTTCGAAATTACGTAGATTAAATGTGGGATTACGAGTGATCCAGGGATGCCCTCACGGCGGCCATTACTGTTGCGGACCTGCTGTGCAGCAACTTCTTCCAGCGGCGGTTGGGGAAATGGAAACCCAAAGCGCCTAATGACTAAAGACAGTTCTGTGAGACTTTTTTAACTGTGTTAAAAATAAGGCGCTTTGCCTCACACCAGAGGGAAACATTTTAATAGTCCTTCCCAGAACCGGTAGTCAGTAACGCCTCACCGGTGTATAAACTTAACTTTTCTTTCAGACGCGAATAGCGCGGTACAGGAATTCAGTGTTATCTGCCGGTCAGCTTAAGGAAAAGGGAAACGCGCTCCCCGCGTATAAAAACAATAGTAGCTGTCAACCTGCTCAGCGTTTTGAATGGATACAAAGTATCTGCAAAGATATTGTTCAGGAAAGGTAAACGCGGTCGCGTCAATTTCAGACAACAGGGCGCGGGCGCAATTGAGGGCAATGACAACACCAGCGGTAGAAAGAGAAATGAGCGTCAGCTGTACTCACAGTACTCACAAAACGTGGGCTAACTCACGGCAGTGTAGATGCGTGCAGACTAGAAACGTGGAATGTCCAAAAAATGAGATAATGGAGTTCGTACGGTGAACTGGGAAATACAGGTCTCAGGAATAGGGAGAGAGAGCACTCGTAGAACACGGAGAGGGTGCGAGGAGTCAGATTCAGAACAAGGCGGGCGGGAGGGTATTGTTTCGAAATTACGTAGATTAAATGTGGGATTACGAGTGATCCAGGGATGCCCTCACGGTGGCCATTACTGTTGCGGACCTGCTGTGCAGCAACTTCTTCGGCGGCGGTCGGGGGAAATGAAAACCCAAAGCGCCGGCAAAAAAAAAACAAGTCAGGTCCCGGGCCGCGCTGTGATTGGCTGACGTCACGGGGGTGTCCCGGGCCGGCAGCCAATCACAGCGCGGCCCGGAAATGACGTCACGGGGGTGTCCCGGGCCGGCAGCCAATCGCAGCGCGGCCCGGGACAAAGGGGCGGGGCTTAAAAAAAGCACCAGAAACGCCCCCGAATCGCGTTTGAGAGAAAGCGCGATTGACAGCCTCTGCCTCCCAATGGCTAGCCTCCATTTATGGAGCTAGCCAATTGGAAACAGAGGCTGTCCTAACCTCACTATTAAAAACAACAGATTTCGATCTGGGAGGGGCTTCGCCCCTCGCCAGGTTACGAAACCTAAAAACCGCTCTGAATTTTGCCACTGTAGAAAGGACTAAGGCCCTCCCCCTGAGAGAGCAGAAATGGGTATATCATCTGAAAAGCCACCTAGTGGGTCTTAATGATGACATTCCTTGGCATGCCCTGAGTAGGTAGGGGCCCACCCCACTAATAGGCCCTTGGGACAACCTGTTGCATTAATAATAACAATAAGAGATATCCTCTTGGCTTATATATGGGTAGTGCACAAGTATTCTACCATTTGAATTTCTCACGTGAACGAGATTACAAGATAGGTGGTGAAATACATCCTTTCATATATAGGGGCTGATTAGGATGGCGGGGGGACTTTAGTCCGCCCGCCATCCCAGTGGAAACAGGACCAGCCACCAGCCATGCGGTGGTCCAGCAGCCCTGATTAGGATGCAACCGCCACCCTGGCGGTCACATCCTGCATATTTGACATTGCAACGGGTACTGCATACAGTAGCAGTGCCTGCCACCTTGTGTATGCAATTAGAGGGGGGGTACCATGGGCACCCCCCAAGTGGACCGCCCCCCGGGGCCCACATAGGGCCCCCAAAGAACATCCCTGCCAGCCTTTCCATGGTGACAAAGTCACTTTGTCTTGTACTTTCCACAACATAGGGTATCCACGTGATCCTAGGTGTCTCCTTTTTCTACACCCATTCATATTTGTTTTTGTTTTATGCGCCACATTGTGGCTTCTTTTGTTTTATTTTATGCTTTGTGTCCTTCCCAGCCCTGAAGAGTCACAATTGTACCACGTTGTGACGAAACACGTGTCGGCTAGTTTTTCTTTCTGTATTGATCTGGATTGATATAAAAATCCCCATAAGATACTCCTGATGTCGACCTTCATAATTTCTGCAAGAAAAGTTCTTTAATTTTGGTTTTCACACTAAAACCATCACCCCTATACGTGTGCACAGGACTTGGTTCTATATTTACTGTGTGGGTCTTGACCTAGACACTCGCAGGGGTTGTTTTGTTTGGGTTTGTTCCCTCTGACCTGTCAGCACCGTGCTCATTCGTCCGCACCCTAGACTCCTTTGCGTACTTGCTAGAGCGCCATTTCTTCCTGTCTTTAATCTAGACCCTCCTTCGATACAGTAACCAACAGGATGTGCCGCTATCATTATCATTAACAACAACTATGTTATTCTTTGTTTTCCCAACTTCTTCTTCCCCTAGAGTGTGACTACAGGGGACTCTCCTTGCCTCGCGCCATTTTTAGCATTGGTTAGTGGTAAACTCTGTAAGTCAAGACACACTAGAGACCTCATGTTCAAATGTGCAACATCATACTTTGGTGCATTATGTCGCTTTGATCTACACCTACTCCTTGGGTAGGATAAAACGTATTGTTAATTACAAGCAACTGGCTTGACTCCTAAATGAGGAGTACAACTTCATTGTGTGGTGGAGCATATGTGTCTACTATGTCTTTGTTAACTTAGAACCACGAAGGGGAACCTAATTTATATTGACCCAACCATTTTTTCTGTTTGGTTGTCTCCTGTCCTCTTGTCCCCATTTAGTACACCAACAGAGTACAGTCGAGGGGATAACTTGGAGCCAGAACGAGTGGTTCTGACACCCTTCTACCTCAGCATACGAGGTGAAAGATACATACACATATACTCTGGGACCGGCAGAGTCCTGAGGAAGGCCGGCGCATAAACACGGCCGAAACATATCAACGATTTGGCAGTAAGGAGGGTTGCAAGGAGCACATTACATCTCCCAATCACCACCATCCTTCACGTTATTAATCCTGGCTGGAGGGTCCAGGAATAAAGTATAAGCACAGTGACACCTCCGAGCTAGTTTTAATCTACACTGCACTTTCACTTCCGATGATCCCAGTAACTTTAGACTTTATTGTTTTTCTTTTATGTTGTGTTTGTCTACCCCTACCCTATTGCTCCACCCCAGGCGTTGGCTGCGCAGGGGTGTTTGGTAGCAGCCCGATGATAAAGCATGTCACACAACTGTGTGAGTGAGGGCAGTATTAAGACACACAGCATGTGCCACCACAAAGAATAGAGACACTATTGTTATCACTCCCTACTCCTCCAGGTGTATGATAGTTCAGTCTGGTGTCTTCATTTTAGAAGAGTGGCAATTCATTTGAACATCATGAGGTGGTGGTTAGTGTTTTCGATAACAGTTGCAAGTTGGGGCTTTAAGAAGAGGTCCTTGTCAAACAAGATCTCAACCTTTCTCACATCTTGAGTTAGATGTGGGGCCTCACCTAGTTTCCTGTGGCCATCCAAATGAGAGGCAGCCTGTTGTAGTTTCGACAATTATAGGAATTCTGGTTTCAGAATTGTTTACGTGCAGGTAGCTGTCCTTCCTCCTAAGTTTGAGGTGAATTTGTATGTGTGTGCATCCGGTATTAAAGTTGGTAGAGGGAGAGGATTTGTGTTACGAGTCTCCTATAGATGTAAAATAGTAATGGGGAAAGGGAAGAACCACGTGAAACCTGACAGCTGATGGGTTTTGTGGTCGAGGAGAAGGAGTCCAATATGATTTGCAGGTATCAATTTGAAAAGAATAAGTCACACCACTGAAATTCTGTTCCATTTCTTCCAGTTAAGTTTTCTAGTCGATTAGGCATGATTGTATGGTCTACTGAGTTGTTTATCCCAGATAAGCCAAGCAGGATGAGATTTTCAGAATCTCCCGCAAAAGGAGGACAAGAGATTTTCCCTTACATCAGAGATTACAAATGCTGTACCCCTCACGAGTCTGAATCCCAATTGTTTGGGATGGAACATGTTGTGGAATTTGATGAAATGTTGAAGGTGCTTAGTGCCCTCCATTTCTGGGATTTTGCTAATGAAGGGGAGACTGTAGTGTGATAGCTCTGGCAGGTTTGCATTTGTATTCTTTAGTGTGTTTTTTTACAGCTTCATTTACTTAGGTGGATATACACTTTCTTGTTGAAGACAAACATTTATAATTTGTGTAATGTGGTGGCCAAGTGTGATCATATTTTCTTTGATGGTTGCTCTTGATCACGGTTTTGCTGAGGGGTTGGAGGCCTTTTATTTGCTTGCTGTTTTGAGCACTTAACTGAGGTTCATGGTTGAGGAGGCTGAGCAGTGTGACTGCCAACATATAGTCTTGGTGGTGGTGAAAAGAAAAGGTAAGGTTCCTAATTCTCTTGGTTGCTTACTGGGAAAATAGAGATTTTGTTATCAAGAAAGGTAAGCAGGTCTATAATTAGTTGGTTGGATTTAGAGGGGGGCTTCTTCAATGCCTGCATGTCAGATATTTCCTGATGAAGTATGAAGTTCTTTTGTGCGGTTAACAAATTGGTTGATTCGATTTGCACATTATGATATCTTTGTTTTCTAGGTTGATATGTGTGGACCACTTGTTGAAAGATTTGATAGATATAAATATATATATATATATATATTCACTGAAAAAACCATAGGTTATAGACCATATATAGTTAGGAATTAGCATTTAGAAAACCTTATTTTACTCACACAAAACCATTGAAATTCCATATATAGTTAGTTGCACTAACTATATATCGCGCACCCGCAATCCACTGCTGATGATGTCACATATTACATCATTCATGACATGGTCAGTGACATCACTGATGACATCACTGATGACATCTCAAATGACATCACTGATGACATCACTGATGACATCTCGAATGACATCACTGATGACATCACTGATGACATCATCCAGTGACTGTGTGTTTCTGTAAAGTTTAAATATGTTTGATATATTGAAGAATGAGTGGATGTATAAGTGTCTGGATGAAGGATTTAGTAGGTGCGTGACTGACTGTATGAGTGAGTGAATAAATGTGTCGTACTAAATGCATGGGTTAGTGACTAAACTGTCTGAATGTGTGCTTCAGTATGTCTGTTGTTCTGTAAACTGCTGTATGTGTGGATCATTAGCTATACGAGAGGCTACATATGTTATTGATTGGTTGCCCAAGTATTTGTATGGGAGATTGAGTTTGTGTGGGGGTGGCTGGGAGGTGTGTGACTCTGTGCATAGATGTGTGAGCAGTTGATTCACTAGGTGTATGAGTTCAAGAGTGCATGTGGAAACAGCTACATGGGCGGTTGACTGTGTGCATGAGTGTATTGATGAGTGAATGGATATCTCAATGCTACATGTCATAGTAAGTACATATGTAAAACACAGTACATGTGAGAGTTGGCATATATAAATAACTGTGCATGAGAGCCACTGAATGTGTGAGTGGCTGTATGGATCATTGTGAACTTGTATCAGGGATTGTATAAGAGAGTAAATATGTGTTAGTATATGTTTGAATAAGTAAGGTGTGTATAACTGTATAGTTGAGGAAATGGAGGTGTGATTGATTCTTTGCAAGACTGACTAGGTGTGTGAGTAACTCCATGGATGAGTGACAGTGTGTGAGTGTCTGTATACACTGAGTGTATCTAAGGTTATATTAGAGTCTGAAGAGGTTTATCGTATTAGCACAAGAATGATGTCAAATGAGATGTCATCAGTGATGTCATCAGTGATGTCATTTGAGATGTCATCAGTGATGTCATCAGTGATGTCACTGACCATGTCATGAATGATGTAATATGTGACATCATCAGCAGTGGATTGCGGGTGCGCGATATATAGTTAGTGCAACTAACTATATATGGAATTTCAATGGTTTTGTGTGAGTAAAATAAGGTTTTCTAAATGCTAATTCCTAACTATATATGGTCTATAACCTATGGTTTTTTCAGTGAATTTTCAAGGTTTTGTAAATGCTAATTCCTAACTATATATGGTCTATAACCTATGGTTTTTTCTGTGAATTTCATTGGTTTTTTAACAGCTAATATCTGTAGCTGTAAAATGTATTCTTCTTTAAATCCAAAAATATATTTTATATGTTTATGAATAATTTTTTTTTTAAATATTTTTTTTTCTTCGTTCCCGCTTCGCGAATCGGGAAGCTTCCCGTTAGCTGACCTTGATGCCGCGAAATAGACCGCGAGCCGGTAAACGTTTCTTTACCGCAAGTGCCGCGTTAGAAAACAACATCGTGACGCCTCCCGTCCGCATGACGTTTCACGTTGTCGCGTGATACGTCATATGACGTGCTACGTTAGCGAACTGGTACGCGAAGCGAGTCGCAAAGCGCAGGTTTCTGGAAGCAAACCGGGAGGCCCTGCAAAGCGCTTAACGTAAACACAGCAAGTCATGTGACTTGGTAATAACACTTTTCATTGGTTCATTTCACTTTTGGTTTCCTAATGATGTAAGACTAGGTCATATAATCTAAAATGAACACTTTTGATTGGTTGAGAACTCTTGTTTTTCCCAAATGATGAAAATCCCTCCTTCTTTCCTCACTCTGACTTTCATCATTGTGAGAGAAAGACCCTTTGTGATCACTGAGCAATGGCTTCTTTAGTAGCTTCAGCTGGTGCTTCCCCACCACCTCCACCACATCCAAGGAAGAGTGGACCACCTGCTCAAGTTGTAATTCAACAAGAAGAAGAAGAAGAGGAACAGGAGGACGAGCACGAAGAGAGGCAGTTTTTGCCTGAGCAGCCCAGGACGTCTCACCGGAAAGAAAACTTCATTTGGCAATTTTTTAAAATTCCCAAAGGTCAGAAAAAAGTAAATGCAAGATACGTAACTTGCCTTATATGTCAAGATAGACTGTCCAGAGGGACCGACAAAAAATACAGTTTCGGAAACTACACAATGCATCGCCATATGACTAGGTGGCATCCTAACAACTACAGTGCTGCACAGTTTCGGAACGACCTAGATAATCTCCCTATTATGGCCAGAAGATCTGTTGTACCGGAAGTAACGGGACCAGAGGGCAGGGAGATGGTGCCAAATATACAAATGAGATTTGGTGATGTAAAACACATCTGCGCATTTTGCGATGGATTCATTTCCTACGGAGAAAAAAGCATCACTCTGATCAACAGAGCTATTGACTATCATATGCAAGTTTGTCCGAAACGCCCAAAATAATAAATACTTCTTTTTTTTGTTTTGTTGCTCCTGTTGAGCCCTTTACAATGAATCGTTTTCATTGCCCCCTCCAAGAAAAACCCCCAAAAATATAAAACTGTTCCGAAAAATTCAAAAACAGTAAAAAAATGTTCAGAAAAAAAAAAAAAAAGTTCTTTTCAGAACTACCTCCCCGTTATTAAAAAATTGGTACAATATTTGGAACTGTGCCAACCTCTATTTCTCTTAGTTCGCTTCCTAGTTCGCTCGCTGGTACGCGAACCGGAAGCGAACCAAAAACAGTAAGTATAAGGGAAGGAAACAGACACTTATGTTAAAAGAAACACAGCTATAAGGGAGTAAACTAGAGATACCATTACCCGTAATCCACTGCTGATGATGTCACATATTACATCATTCATGACATGCTCAGTGACATCATCAGCAGAGGATTGCGGGTTTTTTGGCAACATGCCTTATCCACGGTTTAATAACGCTGCCTTTTGCTTTATATAAGTTTTCAAATTGTATGAAATATATACCAATAGGTCGTTATGAACCTTTAGGTAGTGCTTTTCTTCATGAGGTCTGGTCGCTTCCATACACATACAGATGTTTCAAAGATGATCAAGAAGTTTATCTGAATGGAGAGGAATGCACTGAGACGCCAGATCATTCACTAATGTGTAGGCACATACAGTTACACGGTTCATGCAACAAACACCGACCAAATATGGCTTGCGTGTTGCAAGGCACGCCAGTTCCTGCTATCATCCCCACGTTCAAGTTGTTGGAAAATGGTAGTTATTTGATGCTCAATAATGAAGATTGTTCTGAGTTAATTAAAAGTATTCCTTTTATCGTAACAGTAAGTGAACAGGTTATTTGCTGCAGAAATGTTCTATTTCCTCCCACACATGAACATAGGGAGTTTTCAATCTGGCCACAAATACCAACCTTGGGACACGTTTCAACGGCATGGCAAGAATAAGAGCTCTTTTGTCTCAGAGAGAGGTGGCCTTGAGTTCGGCCCGTGAAACTTTCGTACTTCACATAGCGAACACCCATACAGAGGTGCACACCCTTTTCAATTAAGATTTGCCTTTCAATTTCAGCAACATGTTTCCGACTATCTTTAACGCATCCTCCACAAAGTCCCTGGCACACTTTTTTAAAGTTGTTACCAGTGGTCTCGTGACTTCATTTGAGAAAATCTTTGGAGTCATCCCTGCTTCCTTTCATTGTATTTTCTGCACTCTGGTTCGTAGATTGGCATTTTTACTTGCATTACCAGCGGACGCTCTTGTGCTTTTTTACATTTTTAAATATGGATGTCCCTCCTATGCAACCTCCGACCCTGCAGCTGCTGACACTGTTCCGCAATCGCATGCTAGAATATTATGGCACAATGCCGTTGGCGATATTAAGCACGGCATATGGATTATCTTTTCGGTTCTCCTACTTCACCTGTGTCCAGCCTGTATTTCACTGCCTGACCTGTGATTTCGATTGGGCCATTGATTTGTGTCTCTGCGGACCGGTTTCTCCTGACGTCGACTTTAATCAGCTGATGACTCCTATCATTACTCACGAGTTGGTTTGTCCTGGCGAAAGGATTATGGCTGTGGCATTGATGCATGGACTACTTGGTCCCTGGAATTTACTGGCGGCAGCACAGTCTTTCTTGGAACAGAGCTTTCTTGAAAACCCACCGAGCTGTCCTCTGATGGTGATAGAGGATCCGGTGCTGGGAGAGCACGTATGTTCTTTTCCGCTTTTAAATTGGATGGCTGAACTGTTTTCGGATGAAGACGGTGACTTCCTATTGGAGGCTGTTGCAGCTTATTTTGCATACACAGTTATGTCATAGACCTTTTTCATGTTTGATATGCTGAGTACTAGCATTTCATTGACAATTCATTGACTTATTTGTCAAGTTTTTATTATTTACCTTGCCTATTGGCTTAAGACTCGATAAAGTACTTGGCTGTTTTATTTTTCTTTAGCATTAAATTTTCCTAGTTTTTAATGCTTTACCTTGCGGACCGTCCACATATAAACTTGCAATCTGCTCTCATGAGATGGCACTTCTATTATCTTATTCAGTTCGTTTCCGGATCATGAGGAGGTGTCATCTAGGTCCTGGATATCTTTACACCGTGTTAAGTTAGCATGGGCTCATTACCGGTTTAAACGCCATTTTTCCTTTTTTGCAACTTCTGCACACGACACTTAGTTGTTGCTTTAGCTTTCCACCTAGTAGTTCATCGTGGTTTACATGAGAATAATATGTTATTGGTCTACTATCTGCTTTACTTGTTAAACTATATCTGTACAGCGAGTGCTAAAGTTTCAAGAACAACACGATACAGAATTGTTATGAGGTCTGATCTCCACGACTTCATACTCATAACATAAGTGCAACTTCTGCCAATTCTGGGCATGAGGCGGGTTTTATATTGCTTTGCCGAACACACATACACAACAGTTGATGCGGTTCACATGAAGAGAGAGCTGGTGTATGCTGATGTGATTCCTTCAAATCTAAGACACTAAAGTATGGGCACGCCCTAAACCAACACAAAGAGACCTTCTTAGCAAATAATATAATATGTGTATTAGGGAGGGTGAGATATAAGCAGCCGCAGGCCGTGGAGGGAGTTACGATGGGGCAGGGAGGCGGGGAGGGGGAGAAGCAGGGTGGAGCCCTCTCTACCTTGCCCCTCCCCCTCCCCGCCTCCCTGCCCCACCGTAACTCCCTCCACGGCCCGCGGCTGCTTATAAGTGTTGCTAACTCTTATTCATTTACAGCATGTTAACATACTGTCACCATTCGCTTTTTATGTACTAGTAACTATGCTGGTAATTTTGCTACTGATAATATGTGTACTTGTATTCTCCACCCTGCTTCTCCCCCTCCCCGCCTCCCTGCCTCACCGTAACTCCCTCCACGGCCCGCAGCTGCTTATAAGTGTTGCTAACTCTTATTCATTTACAGCATGTTAACATACTATCACCATTCACTTTTTATGTACTAGTAACTATGCTGGTAATTTTGCTACTGATAATATGTGTACTTTTATTATCTAAGGTACTACGCCTGAGAAGACGGCATTAGTAAATAAACATTTCAAATACACATCTGTTCTTCTTAACTCCATGTTCTGGTTTCTAAGAAATCTATAACGACCGACTGTTCATGAGTTCCACGTATCCTGAGGTACTATAAGTTCATATTCTGGATTGTCTAAACATTGAGAGTTTGTTATATCCAATGTGACACTGTACCTAGCTTGCTAAGGAGTTTTTGATTACTAACGTGAGTTTTGGGACACCCTAATTCGCCGAGGTTCCAATCCTCTGTCCACAGTTCTGTGTGAGAACAGAAACCCTGCGACAGGGGCACCCCCGACCCTTGCTGGAGCTTCATCACACTTGCGATACAACTCCAGCAATGCGCCACCTTTACGGCACAGATACATCACGCATCTGTGCTGTTTTTGCCCCATGATGCGCCGCATTGTAAATGCAGCACACCATAGGTGACGGAACAGCGGCACAAAATGACTAACACATCCCTGGTGATGCGCCAGTCATCATAAATGTATCCCTATGCTTCTTATCTTGTTAGAGAGATGAACCGCCATATGTATCATCAAAGTTATTTGCATTTCCTAAATAGCGAACTTTAAGGAATAAATAGCGATTCTTTACCATTCCTAGTTTGCGATGAGCTATTTGCTAATTAGCCGAATGTAGCCCAATGAAGCCCAATGTAGCCCAAAGATGGCCGCCAGACACACAAAAAAACAAATGTAGCCCAAATATCAGCCAGATGTAGCCCAACTATAGCCCAGTGACAGAATGACCAATCAGCTTCGCAAACCTCCGTTACGCGAAGCGGAGCGCTGTTACAGATATATATCTTTTTTTGAACGTTAATTTCTCAAAATCCACTGGAGCACATATATTGAGACCTAGCAAAGGCACATCGGGCTACCAGTCCCTAATATTTTACCAAGTTTCGTGCAAATCCATTCAGCCGTTCAATTATTATTATTATTATTTTTTTTTGCCCCGCGGGGCCCTTTTAAAACCTCCACATCAAACCTAGGGGGTCAGCGAGGATCTACTATGCCCCCTTATAGTTATTTCCCCCTTTGTTTTGACCTCCTCTTGTCTCTCGATCCTACCGAGAGACAAGATGGCGGCCGCTACGGACTGTTTGGAATGTTGACAGACGCCGGAGAACCAATCAGCTTCGCTTCACAAAGCTCCGTTGCGCGAAAAGTCCGCGAACCAGTGCGCTGCCCGGTCCGCTGTTACAGATATATATCTTTTTTTAAACGTTAATTTCTCAAAATCCACTGGAGCACATATATTGAGACCTACAAAAGGCACATCGGGCTACCAGTCCCTACAATTTTGCCAAGTTTCGTGCAAATCCATTCAGCCGTTCGGGCTAAAAGTGAGGCCAACCGCCCTATGGAAAACTCAATGTTAAAAACACGTTTTGGGACCCCCCTTTTTTCTCGGCCCCCACTGGACGAACCCCCCCCAAATTTTCAAGGGCTGCTCAGAAACAAAATGTGCCATTTTCCTGAAAATTTCAGCCAATTCCGTCCACAAACGCCAAAGTTATTAGACATAGAATTTTCAAAAAACCCATAGAGAAAAAATCCTAACTATATATACCTACTGGCGACCGCCAGTAGGTAATATATACATATATATATTCACTGAAAAAACCATAGGTTATAGACCATATATAGTTAGGAATTAGCATTTAAAAAACCTTATTTTACTCACACAAAACCATTGAAATTCCATATATAGTTAGTTGCACTAACTATATATCGCGCACCTGCAATCCACTGCTGATGATGTCACATATTACATCATTCATGACATGGTCAGTGACATCACTGATGACATCACTGATGACATCTCAAATGACATCACTGATGACATCACTGATGACATCTCATTTGACATCAATGACCACATCACTGATGATATCATTCATGTGACAATACAATGCATCTCCTCACATTTTAATATAACCTCTGTTTCACCCAGTGTTAAATACAGAATATAATTTTTGAAACCATTGACACACCAATACTAGTTACTACATACGCACTCACTGATTCCTACGTCTACACACACCTTCACTCATTCACCCATACTATCATTCATACATACAATCACTCATCTTTACAACACTATCATATGCACTCATACACCTATACAGACACTCACAGTCTGCCACTCATCCATGGAGTTACTCACACACCTAGTCAGTCCTGTAAAGAATCAATGACACTTCCATTTTCTTGTCTATACAGTTAAACATAGAGCACCTTACATTTTCAAACATATACTAACACATACTTACCTTGTTATACAATCATTGATACAAGTACACATTGATCTGCACAGAGTCACACACCTCCCAGCCAGCCACACACACACTCAGTCTCCCATACAAATACTTGGACAATCAATCAGTAACCCATATAGTTAATCATATAGCTACTGATCAAAACATGCAGCAGTTTACAGAACAACAGACATAATGATGCACAAATTAAGACACTTTAGTCACTAACCCATGCACTCAGTGAGACACATTTAATCACTCACTCATGCATTCAGTCATGCACCTACTAAATCCTTTGTCCAGACACTTATACTTCCACTCATTCTTCAATATGTAAGACACATTTTAACTTTACAGAAACATACAGTCACTGGATGTTGTCATCAGTGATGTCATCAGTGATGTCATTTGAGATGTCATCAGTGATGTCATCAGTGATGTCACTGACCATGTCATGAATGATGTAATATGTGACATCATCAGCAGTGGATTGCAGGTGCGCGATATATAGTTAGTGCAACTAACTATATATGGAATTTCAATGGTTTTGTGTGAGTAAAATAAGGTTTTTTAAATGCTAATTCCTAACTATATATGGTCTATAACCTATGGTTTTTTCAGTGAATTTTCAAGGTTTTGTAAATGCTAATTCCTAACTATATATGGTCTATAACCTATGGTTTTTTCAGTGAATTTCAATGGTTTTTTAATAGCAAATATCATAAGCTGTCGAATGTCAAGTACGTGGTAAGTGAAAACATTTTCGTGTTTATGCACACTGATCTGCTTTGAATGGTGCCCCCCCCCCTCATTTCTATTAGGAGTACTCTCTCTTTGCAGATAGTGAAAGGTAGTTAACGCAGGTCTTTGCCCCCATTGTAATCCGTCGTGCCTGCTTCTCTCTCCATTTGATTCATTGTTATCCAAGTATTTACTGTTTTAGAATTAGTTCTCTTTGGTTCATTCTCTATTTACAAACAAACACAGAGTCGCAATACTCTGTTTAGTCTTTGCAGATAACGAAAAATCGTGTAAAAAAAAAGAAAAGGAATCGAGCAAAATCAGTAGGCCACTAATGGGATCTCTTTTTGACCTCGCTAAAATAGAAACATTAGGAACAACCCCTCATGACAAATACAAAACTAGTGAGATGAACTGAACTCCACACAATGATGGCTGCAAAACAGCTCTGCTCCGCCACCCACCCCGCCCAAAATAACGATAAAGAACGGCTGCCATGATTGGTTGCGGAATGACCACGACGGAGCTACGAAATGGTGCTGCTCTCATGCTAACCCCAGCTTCAGTCTGAAACATCCAGAAACACTGTAGACTACCAATTCGATCAGTTCCGGTAGCGCCCCAATGTAACCCGGTAGAGAAGAACTAGCCCTCCCCTCTTTGACTGATGGTTCTTGTTGCCTGTCCCTTCTGTTGTCATTTAACAGAACTATTTAGCCTGCTGAAAGGGGTTGTGTTCCGACCGCTGGTTGGTGGAGACATTTTGACTATATTCTGTACCTGCGTTGTCGCGTAATGCGTCATATGACGCGCCGCGTTAGCGCATCCGGAAGTCATCCGGGGCGCGCAGCGCGTAACGTAAGCATAACAAGTCATGTGACTTGTTAATAAAACTTTTCATTGGTTCATTTTACTTTTCTTATTGTAATGATGAAAGGCTTGGTCATATGACCTAAAAAGTACGCTTTTCATTACTTCCGAACATTATTTTTTCTTAAATATATGTTATAATGTTCCAGGCTAATGTACTTTCCCGGAAATTTTACAACTGTCCTGCAAGTAAAATATATTCTTTTTTCGAGAAAAAGAGCGTTTCTTCGTCCCATGACGGAGCCGTTGAGCAAAAGAGGGTCGACCTGCTGTCTTAGTCGCCGATACGCCTGAATATGAGATTCTTATCGATCACTTTATGTTGCAGGAATAGAAAACACAACAGCCCTTGACCATTTATCTTTACTGCGTTCCTTCGTATTATACCTTTTACCCTTCATGTAATTGGTCTGCTTTATTTCACTTGCCTTTTAATGATTCTAAAACAGTGACTATTATTAAAAACTTTACCAATGTATATACTACTACCATGTTTTCTTTTAAAAACCTTTATTGTGAAAATTTCATTATACAAATACGAGCCTATAACCACGTGGGCCGGCCACGGAGCAAACTGTAATCGTATATGATGAATAGACATTTACACTGTAGAGGAACGTAACGGGCGGGCCATTAGGTTGCAAGAACTAAGGTGTCTAACAGTTACGGAATCGGTGGACGTACATTTTATAATTAAAATACGACAGGGCCAGTTACAATAAAATTATCTAGATATACATTTGCGGGCAAGTACCATGGGTGACGTTAATTCGAACTTTCAACAGTACAGTAATCAATAACACATCAGAACTTAATATCAATAGGGATGTCGAAATATTCAATCAATTCTCGTCCCCGCCCGCCATGTGCTTCAAAACTGCATACGTATCTCGTGATTTCAAGGTTCTGCAACCAGTACACAACAAGGAGTTACGAGTCCCATTTATTCTGGCGCCATTTTGGGCGAGGACGGGCAGGTCCAGGATATAGTCAAAATGTCTCTACCAACCATCGACTATGATGATGTTCATATGCTGTATTTATTAGAGTAACACTCAGATGTCCACATGAAATAAATTTGCCACAATCTAAACATGTCATTTTAATCTTTCCAAAGTTCTTCTAAATATTTGGGACCGTTTCCCTTGCCTCTGAAGCTCTCAGTGCCACTTCTTTGATGAATGTACTAGCAGGTCAGGGGTTCTCCTCCAAATCTCTCTTTTATGCAGCACTATAATTAATTGGTGCCACCTCTCCATATGACGATGCATGGTATAGTTACCACAACTATATTTTTTTTCGGTTCCTCTAGAGAGTTCATCGTGGCAGATGAAGCGTGTAACGTACCGGGCATTTACCTTTTTTTGCATGTACAGGAAAGGAAAAAAAAATCGAGCGTCCGAGTTCTAAGGTGTCCCAGGGCCATTTTAGTGGACCAGGCCCAAATCCAAAGAACAGGCCGCCATTTTGAGAGTCCTGTTGCAGCCGCCTGTCGCTGTAGCATCAAGAGCAGCCGAAACTCAGCTGAATGGCAACTGAAACGGTAAAGGGGCGCCCCACTACAGCAGACGAGCCAGGCCCAAATCCAAAGAACTGCTATCTCACAGGCTAATGGGGCGACCCACGCCGAGTTTCAGCATTGTAGGATGACCACACAAGTACAGCAACTTGCTAGACATCACCTCGGTGCCATCCGGATCTCGGCGCCCCACTGCAGATGAAGTGCCTCTCAACTATGAAACCACCACGGTGACATCCGGATCTTGGCGCGTTGTGCTGCCTTCGGCCTATTCGCACATCGGTCCGCTACTGACGCCATCTCACAGGCTAATGGGGCGACCCACGCCGAGTTTCAGCATTGTAGGATGACCACACCAGTACAGCAACTTGCTAGACATCACCTCGGTGCCATCCGGATCTCGGCGCCCCACTGCAGATGAAGTGCCTCTCAACTATGAAACCACCACGGTGACATCCGGATCTTGGCGCGTTGTGCTGCCTTCGGCCTATTCGCACATCGGTCCGCTACTGACGCCATCTCACAGGCTAATGGGGCGACCCACGCCGAGTTTCAGCATTGTAGGATGACCACACCAGTACAGCAACTTGCTAGACATCACCTCGGTGCCATCCGGATCTCGGCGCCCCACTGCAGATGAAGTGCCTCTCAACTATGAAACCACCACGGTGACATCCGGATCTTGGCGCGTTGTGCTGCCTTCGGCCTATTCGCACATCGGTCCGCTACTGACGCCATCTCACAGGCTAATGGGGTGACCCACGCCGAGTTTCAGCATTGTAGGATGACCACACCAACTTGCTAGACATCACCTCAGTGCCATCCGAATCTTGGCATCTCAACGCCTAGTGGTATCTTCCATACAAAAAATATTGTTACGCTGCCTTTGGCCCCATTCGCACATCAGTCCGCAACTTAGACATCACCTCGGTGCCATCCGGATCTTGGCATCTCAGCGCCTTGTGGTGTCAGTCAGAAAATATTGTTGTGCTGCCTTCGGCCTATTCGCACATCGGTCCGCTACTGACGCCATCTCACAGGCCAACGGGGCGCCCCACGCCGACTTTCAGCATTGTAGGATGGCCACACCAGTGCGGCAACTTGCTACACACCACCTCGGTGCCATCCGGATCTTGGCATCTCAGCGCCTTGTGGTCTCTTCTACACCGGAAATATAGTAGAAAATATTGTTGCGCTGCCTTTGGCCCCATTCACACATCAGTCCGCTACTGACACCATCTCACAGGCCAACGGGGCGCCCCACGCCGACTTTCAACATTGTAGGATGGCCACAGAAGTGCGACAACTTACTAGACACCACCTCGGTGCCATCCGGATCTTGGCGCGTTGTGCTGCCTTCGGCCTATTCGCACATCGGTCCGCTACTGACGCAAACTCACAGGCCAACGGGGCGCCCCACGCCGACTTTCAGCATTGTAGGATGGCCACACCAGTGCGGCAACTTCCTACACACCACCTCGGTGCCATCCGGATCTTGGCGCGTAGTGAAGCTGCAGCAGCTGCAAATAAGCTTCAGACAGTGTTACAACCGCTGCTCAGAACTCTCAACTATGACACCACCTCGATGCCATCCGGATCTTGGCGCGTTGTATTGCCTTCGGCCTATTCGCACATCGGTCCGCTACTGACGCCGCCTCACGTGCCAACGTATTTTCTCCGCATTTTATACCCTATGCCGCATAACAGGTCATGTGACTTGTTTATAAAACTTTTCATTGGTTCATTTTACTTTTGGTTTCCTAATGATGGAAGGCTTGATCATATGACCTAAAAACAACACTTTTCATTGGATGAAAACTTTTTTTTTCCCCCAAACGATGAAAGCCCCACCTTGTTTCTGGATGTTTCAGACTGAAGCTGGCGTCACCATGAGAGCACCACCATCTCGTAGCTCCGTCGTGGTCATTCCGCGAGCAATCATGGCAGCCGCTCCCCACCAGAAGCCTGCAGGAGTCGGGGCCCCCAAAACTTTTGATGAATTCTCAAGGCGGAGGGGACGCTTTCGAGAATGGGGTCCAAGACCTAGCAGACAAGCGTCCGATTTCCAAGGTGTCCCAGGGCCATTTCAGTGGACCAGGCCCAAAAAGGAAACAGCCTGCCGCCATTTTGAGAGTCCTGTGACAGCCGCCTATCGCTGCACCGCAAGAGTGGGCGCAACTCAGCTGAATGGCGGATTTTGACACAGTGGACCAAAAGCGGACGGAATGGCAACTGAAACGGTAAAGGGGCGCCCCACTACAACAGACGAGACTCCACCTGGAGAGGCCCGTTCACGCCGCCTCCCCCGGGGCGCTCCACGCCGTTATTCGGAGCAGCATTGTAGGATACCAAAACCAGTGCGGCAACTTACTGGACATCACCTTGGTGCCATCGTTCTGCTGCCTTGGAACTATTCGCACAACAGTTTGCTACTGATGACCCACCCCCCGCGACGCCCCACGCCGTTATTTGCTGGGTGGCAACTTACTAGACATCACTTTTGTGTCATCTAGATTTCGGCGCGTTCTGCTGCCTTGGAACTATTCGCACAACAGTTTGCTACTGATCACCCACCCCCCGCGACGCCCCACGCCGGAAATCTGGACGTTGTGCTGCGTTGGGACTATTCGCACAGCCGACCGCTACTTCGTTGTTTTTCTCTAAAAATGTTTATATGTTATTACTATTTTTGTTTTCTTGTATATATTTATAAATTATTAAAGTTTTATAATCTTACTACTTTGTCGGAGTGCTATATATTTTTAATGTGACACATAATTGTAAAAACTTTGATGTACAAAGAGTCATCCCTGGAATCTTCCGCTTCACGCTCGGTCCCCTCCCCAATCACAATACAGAATGGTTTTCAGATAATAGCAACGCTTCTGCTGTGACGGATCTCATCGAGTGTGGGCCTTGATCTACTATAACTCCTTTGAAGACGGGTGATTCTTTACAGCTGTGGCCATAAACTACATCTGCAGGGCTAGCTGATAGCCTAGGACCGGCCTGGACAATCGGACACAGAGGAAAAGGAGTGTCAGAGGGTGCGGTAGTGAATAGGGCGAAAGGGAGGTGTCGGGCGGGCACAGGGTGTGATTCTCAGGGAAGAACAGCGCAGATGGGGGGAGGTTTATTACCCATGCATAAAACAGAGAGCGGGGGTGACCACTGCCTGGGGGAGATGCTTGCGAGGGTGGGGAGCCATGCTAAGGATCGACAGCGTTCACAGAGTGGATCTGGTCAAGGCATCTAAAATGGCTGCCGTGCACGACAAAAGTGTGGCATTTGAAAAAAGACAAGATGGCGCACACAATGTTTTTCAACAATTCCTGATTTCCTTCGAATCGAACGTTAACAGACGTTGGGGCATATTACCAAAGTTAAGCGATATTTATCCCTAACGATGCATTGCAAAGATTTTTTTACCGTCAGAAATTATCGCAGATAAACCTTGCTATTATCAAGGTTTATCGCAAATACGATAAAAAACGAGCGCAATGCATTAATGTCGCTGAAAACTCCGCGATATTCATGCATTACCGAGCTAATGCTCTTAGCCATGTTATCCACCTCCCATTGGATAACATGGCTAAGAACTGCTCAGGGCAGCTGTTACTTTTTGGAGATATTCGCGCTTATCTCGAATATTTCCAAAAGTTGATAATAGGAGATAGCGATGTTAGCGACTGTTTCCAGTCGCTAACATCTTGGCATGCCCACTTTGCATGTCATTAGTGATAAATATCACTCACATGCAAAGTGGGACCCAAGATGGTCGCTATCTCCTACTAGCCGTCGCTAACTGGTGTTAGCAACAGCTAGGTAATACACATATAATTTTATCTCCGCGAAGCGGAGCGCTGTTACAGATATATATCTTGTTTTTGAACGTTAATTTCTCAAAATGCACTGAAGCACATATATTGAGACATAGCAAAGGCACATCGGGCTACCAGTCCCTAATATTTTACCAAGTTTCGTGCAAATCCATTCAGCCGTTCGATTATTATTATTATTATTTTTTTTTGCCCCGCGGGGCCCTTTTAAAACCTCCACATCAAACCTAGGGGGTCAGCGAGGATCTACTATGCCCCCTTATGGTCATCAGCCGTTCGATTATTATTATTATTTTTTTTTTTGCCCCGCGGGGCCCTTTTAAAACCTCCACATCAAACCTAGGGGGTCAGCGAGGATCTACTATGCCCCCTTATGGTCATTTGCCCCTTCGCTTTGGCCTCCTCTTGTCTCTCGATCCTACCGAGAGACAAGATGGCGGCCGCTACGTACTGTTTGGAATGTTTACAGACACCGGAGAGCCAATCAGCTTCGCTTCGCAAAGCTCCGTAACGCGAAAAGTACGCGAAGCGGTGCGCTGTTACAGATATATATCTTTTTTTGAACGTTAATTTCTCAAAATCCACTGAAGCACATATATTGAGACCTAGCAAAGGCACATCGGGCTACCAGTCCCTACAATTTTGCCAAGTTTCGTGCAAATCCATTCAGCCGTTCGATTATTATTATTATTATTTTTTTTTGCCCCGCGGGGCCCTTTTAAAACCTCCACATCAAACCTAGGGGGTCAGCGAGGATCTACTATGCCCCCTTATAGTTATTTCCCCCTTTGTTTTGACCTCCTCTTGTCTCTCGATCCTACCGAGAGACAAGATGGCGGCCGCTACGGACTGTTTGGAATGTTGACAGACGCCGGAGAACCAATCAGCTTCGCTTCACAAAGCTCCGTTGCGCGAAAAGTCCGCGAACCAGAGCGCTAACCGGTCCGCTGTTACAGATATATATCTTTTTTTAAACGTTAATTTCTCAAAATCCACTGGAGCACATATATTGAGACCTACAAAAGGCACATCGGGCTACCAGTCCCTACAATTTTGCCAAGTTTCGTGCAAATCCATTCAGCCGTTCGGGCTAAAAGTGAGGCCAACCGCCCTATGGAAAACTCAATGTTAAAAACACGTTTTGGGACCCCCCTTTTTTCTCGGCCCCCACTGGACGAACCCCCCCCAAATTTTCAAGGGCTGCTCAGAAACAAAATGTGCCATTTTCCTGAAAATTTCAGCCGATTCCGTCCACAAACGCCAAAGTTATTAGACATAGAATTTTCAAAAAACCCATAGAGAAAAAATCCTAACTATATATACCTACTGGCGACCGCCAGTAGGTAATATATATATATATATATATATATATATGTTTAAAGGTTTGCCATTTGCTTGGAAGCGCACACGAGGAACAACCCAGGACACCGTTACTTTCAAGAGCGTCCCTTATTCCCTTGTGAAAATCGGTATTCTGCTTCCACAATATTCATTGCGGGTCCTACGCGTTTCGAGGCTCCTGCCTCTTGATCACGGACCACAGTGCTTAATGGCAGCAACATCTTTGGAAGTCCCGCGTTGGATATTCAGTACCTGCCCCCAGGTGGGCTGGCTCCGGTGTCAGGCTGCAGGCATGCTGGGACTTGTAGGATTAGGTTTTCCCCTCCAATTCACAAAGAACGGCTGTCAAGAGACTGTTGTTTTACTTGATGGTTTCGCTCTCCAGTGAGCGATTGTGAAAGGGAATCCAATTTTCTCTTTTAAGCGGGTGTTGTCCTCCCGCACCTCGAGATTCTGGTACCTCGCAGCAGTCCACTTAATTTTTGTGGCGGTGTGCATTCCACGACCGTGGCCGGCCGTAATTATGTTTAAAGGTTTGCCATTTGCTTGGAAGCGCACACGAGGAACAACCCAGGACACCGTTACTTTCAAGAGCGTCCTTTATTCCCTTGTGAAAATCGGCATTCTGCTTCCACAATGTGCTTAATGGCAGCAACGTCTTTGGAAGTCCCTCGTGTGCGCTTCCAAGCAAATGGCAAACCTTTAAACACAATCGCTCACTGGAGAGCGAAACCAGGGCGCTAAGAAAATCTCACGTGGAAAAAACATGACTGTATATAGTGATTCTGGCATTTATTTATTTATTTAAAATGACTAGAAAAAATTGTTTAGAATTACAAATGAAATGAATTTTAAACTATATCGCCTTTGGTAATGTTTTGGAATGAATTATAATCAAACTGTAATAGACAATGTGAAGTTTACCGCTCACGGGGTAAAAACGGTAGTCCACTTTCTATGTACATGCCTAGTATGACGAAATGGTTTTAAGCTTGCCTCCTTCCGTGTCAATGGTAGACACTGATGAAGGAAAACCGAAACGCGTTTGTCTGCTGAGTGTTTTAAATTAAATAACGGAACTTAACACTTCTCCTGTGAGTGCCGGATTTTCTTTCCTTTGAATGGGAGACGATCGGAGCGAGAATTTGTGACGTGGGGCGCCACCACGAGAGGCACCCGTCTGCGAGTGCCCCGGTCTTTTTGGTGCAACGGAGCGGCGAACTATACAACGGGGCACCGCACTCACCAAACAAAGCCACACCGAAGACCACGCAGAGAGGAGCAACCCGAGAGAGTGAGGCTTCACCACAGGGTAAGCTCTAGTGCGTGTAGGTGTGTTGAATGCGAGTGTGAGAAGCAAGACGAAGGAGAAGTGATAGTATAAAAAAGCACCAACAAATTAAAAATCAAAAATGGATGATGACATGTTTGGTGATAAGGCACGCAAGGAGGCAGCACTGGGCATGTTTCAAAAACGTCAAAAAGAGACAGGAGGGGTGAAATCAAATGAAAGCACTGATGGCAAGGATTCGCTGGGCAATCTCTTCATTCAATTGGAGAGACTGCGTGAAAGGGAGATAAGGAAGTGGTGGGAAGCCACTTCCTTGCAGAATTACGTTGATGTTGACAGAGTGCCGAGGGGACTCAGGATATACACTGTCCCGGCATATGAGAACCCAGATCCTCGGCTGTTAGAATTATGGGCGGAACACACAGCCCTATCCAGCCGAGGAATGCTTAATCTGCTGATACAGTTCGCCTGGAGCGATAGAGAGAAGGCAATTAATGAAATCAAATCATTGGAGTAAGAAATCAATAAGGAAGCAAATGCATCAAAAAAGGATGAATTAAGATCTGAAATGAAGAAACGATTGAAAAATATGAACTGAATATTCGCCAAAGGAAGCAGAAAAAATACGAAATGGATGAAAGAGACTATTCTCAGGGGAGAATTTTAACATTTGCAAAAAAATGTGATGCCCTCCGAAAATAAATGAATAAAAAGAAAGTCTCTCCTACAACTTTGCAAAGAGTAGAGACATCTGAATCGGACATAACTGAGAATGAACAATCCGGAGATGAAACGGCGAGTACATCGAAAGAGAAGGCCCAAAAAAAACCTTTTCATATCGAGTTTAACCTAATTCGGGCATCATGGCTCCGGGGGGGGGGGGAAAGCAAACCCCTAGAAGCCACAGGAGGACTCGAAGAGGGGGCTGGAAGGGGAAGAGGCAGAGGACAGAGCAATACAACTCCCAGGATTACGAGGAGCAAACGAGGAGCAAGATGGTAGGAGGTCAGGACAATTTAACAATTATAAATTTGACCAGCAGAGCACTCTCACCACTGGAAGAAAAGACTCTCAAACTAGGCTTGTCCTTCTGCCCCAATGAAAGACTCGAATTTACGCAAACGAGGATTGACTTATTTACTTTTGTCCGGAAAATGAAACTACACAAATTTTTCAAATTAAAACCTACAATGAAAGGAAATAGACAATTGAAATCACAGGAAACAGACATTTTAACCACTGATGATCTCACAACTTGGGAGATCCTGGAAGAACTAAGGACAGATGAAAAGGGATGTGGAGAGGGGACAGACTCCATCACACAAAGAACTAGAAGGGTAGGAGTCGAACAAGAAGCACCAACTACACAGTTTAAACCCCCCTCACAGTTCATACCCACAATGCCAATCGATGCAACCGATGCCTTCTCAGAGGCTGTGACTAAAGATTTGGTAAAATTCCGAACGCAACAGAAGAAAATGAAAAAAGAAAATACCAAACATGACAAAGGAACAAAGAGAAATCTTAAAAGCTCTAGACAATGACCAGGATATAATCTGTAAGCCATCAGATAAAGGTGGCAACATTGTGGTGATGTCAAGAGATCAGTATTGCCAAGAAGTATACAGACAATTGGATGACAGGACATCCTATGAGAAGACAACTAGAATGATATATGATGAAAGCATTGTGAAATACCAAACACTGTTGAATAAATGGCATAGCAACAACATGCTAAATACTGAGGAGTATTTCTTTTTGAAAAACAACAATCCGACAGTGCCTACCTTTTACCAGTTACCTAAGATACACAAGGACAGTAAAAATCCGCCAGGAAGACCGATTGTTTCTTCCATAGGAAGTGTATCCGAGAACATGTCCATTTATATTGACCATTTTCTTTTTCAGAGTGTCTTACAATTGCAATCTTATATTAGGGACACTAAAGACTTGGTCAATAAAGTAGAAAATGTGGTCTGCAAATCATCTTACATACTAATAACTATGGACATTACCAGCCTCTATACGAGTATAGATCACCATCAGGGACTATTTGCTATCAAATATTTCCTTGACAAAAGGCCTATGAAATTTGCCAAAAACACAGTAGAATGCTCTTAGAGTTCATTGAATACTGTTTATTTAACAATATCTTCCTATTCCAGGGACAGATGTATAGGCAGGTCACTGGGACGGCGATGGGGACCTGCTTCGCCCCCAGCTACGCAAACTTGTTCGTGGGCTGGTGGGAGGAGCAGGTCACCCGGAGCCCTGACTTTGCTAAATGGGCTGAAAACCTAAAACTATGGTACCGGTATATTGATGACCTCTTCCCTCTTAGGGAGGGGTCGGTAACTTTGGCAGAAGAATTTGTGGCACAGTTGAATAAGAATGAGGTCAATCTTAAATTCACAGCTGATATCAACGTATCAACAGTTAATTATCTGGATTTGAAAGTTAACTTAAAGGGTGCAAAAATTGAAACAGAACTATTTAGAAAAGCAACAGCCGGGAATTCGGTATTACATGCCGATAGTAGTCATCCCCCGACCCTGGTAAGAAGCATTCCATATGGAGAACTTCTTAAAATTAAGAGGAATTGCTCAAGGGACACTGACTTTGCAAGAGCAGCATGAGACAGTATAAGCAGGTTTCAAGCCAGAGGATATAATAAAGTCCTCTTGGATAGCACTCTAAAAAGAGTAGAGAGAATTCCCCGAGAACAGCTACTTAAAGAGAAGAATGAGGAAACCAAAAAGGCTGCAAAACAGGGAGGGAAGTTTAGATTAGTTACTACTTTCTCAGAAGATTCAAACTATCTGAGAAATATATTGAAAAGGAGCTGGCATATCCTAAAGACTGATCAAATTATAGGGAAAGATGTTCCAGCGTTTCCCCTAATCACTTTTAGGAAAGGAAGATCTATCAAAGATAAAATTGTACACAGCCATTTGGCTGATAAAGTAGAAACAACAGGAAGAATTAAAGACATGGCAGGTTTTTAGGGCTCGGCCTACGTCACCACTTCGTCAGAAGTGGGGCGGAGCTCCGAGCCGTATTGTTAAGGGGCTCAGAATCGTGAAGTAAAAATTCCTCAGTGCGCGAGAATTTTTCGTGGTGTTGTGTGCCATCTGCATGGTCATTTGTCCTCTGACGGCTGTGTTTTTGTAAGTGTTCACGCAATAGGCCCTAGGAATTTTTCTCTATTGACTTCCTGCATTTTCCGTACTTATACGCACATGAGAATGCCATAAATTCCCAATTAACATGCCGATTCTTACTAAAGTACATGTCAAAGGCTAAGAAAAGTAGGTTATTGCAGTGAACTATATTAATAATGGCAAACCCTTGGTTACAGGACATAAGGATTATTATAGTGTGAGTGCCGAGTGGTGAGTGCCGAGTGGTGAGTGCAGAGTAGTGAGTGCAGAGTAGTGAGTGCAGAGTAGTGAGTGTGCAGAGTGCAGAGTAGTGAGAGCAGAGTGAGTGTGCAGAGTGCAAAGTAGTGAGTGCAGAGTAGGTAGTGCAGAGTAGTGAGTGCAGATTAGTGAGTAGTGAGTGCAGAATAGTGAGTAGTGAGTGCAGAGTAGTGAGTAGTGAGTGCAGAGTAGTGAGTGCAGAGTAGTGAGTAGTGAGTAGTGAGTGCAGAGTAGTGAGTGCAGAGTAGTGAGTAGTGAGTGCAGAGTAGTGAGTAGTGAGTGCAGAGTAGTGAGTAGTGAGTGCAGAGTAGTGAGTGCAGAGTAGTGAGTAGTGAGTGCAGAGTAGTGAGTGCAGAGTAGTGAGTAGTAAGTAGTGAGTGCAGAGTAGTGAGTGCAGAGTAGTGAGTAGTGAGTGCAGAGCAGTGAGTGCAGAGTAGTGAGTAGTGAGTGCAGAGTAGTGAGTGCAGAGTAGTGAGTAGTGCGTGCAGAGTAGTGAGTGCAGAGTAGTGAGTAGTGCGTGCAGAGTAGTGAGTAGTGAGTGCAGAGTAGTGAGTAGTGAGTATTGAGTGCAGAGTGGTGAGTGCAGAGTGGTGAGTAGTGAGTGATGAGTAGTGAGTGCAGAGTAGTGAGTGCAGAGTAGTGAGTGCAGAGTAGTGAGTGCAGAGTAGTGAGTAGTGAGTGCAGAGTAGTGAGTAGTGAGTACAGAGTAGTGAGTAGTAAGTGCAGAGTAGTGAGTGCAGAGTAGTGAGTAGTGAGTACAGATTAGTGAGTAGTGAGTGTAGAGTAGTGAGTGCAGAGTAGTGAGTAGTGAGTGCAGAGTAGTGAGTAGTGCGTGCAGAGTAGTGAGTGCAGAGTAGTGAGTGCAGAGTAGTGAGTGCAGAGTAGTGAGTAGTAAGTAGTGAGTGCAGAGTAGTGAGTAGTAAGTAGTGAGTGCAGAGTAGTGAGTAGTGAGTGCAGAGTAGTGAGTGCAGAGCAGTGAGTGCAGAGTAGTGAGTGCAGAGTAGTGAGTAGTAAGTAGTGAGTGCAGAGTAGTGAGTAGTAAGTAGTGAGTGCAGAGTAGTGAGTAGTAAGTAGTGAGTGCAGAGTAGTGAGTAGTGAGTGCAGAGTAGTGAGTAGTGAGTGCAGAGTAGTGAGTGCAGAGTAGTGAGTAGTGAGTGCAGAGTAGTGAGTGCAGAGTAGTGAGTGCAGAGTAGTGAGTGCAGAGTAGTGAGTAGTGAGTGCAGAGTAGTGAGTGCAGAGTAGTGAGTAGTGAGTGCAGAGTAGTGAGTGCAGAGTAGTGAGTAGTGAGTGCAGAGTAGTGAGTGCAGAGTAGTGAGTAGTGAGTGCAGAGTAGTGAGTAGTGAGTGCAGAGTAGTGAGTGCAGAGTAGTGAGTGCAGAGCAGTGAGTGCAGAGTAGTGAGTGCAGAGTAGTGAGTAGTAAGTAGTGAGTGCAGAGTAGTGAGTGCAGAGTAGTGAGTGCAGAGTAGTGAGTAGTGAGTGCAGAGTAGTAAATGTAAATGTAAATGTATTTCGATTTATATAGCGCACGAATCACCCAGGGGTCTCAAGGCGCTTGCTTAGGGAACCCGTCCTGGTATTCCCCTGTGAGATACCCCGGCAGGGTATTCACAAGGTGAAAGCCAGGCATCCCGCCGCGAGGGGCCGTAGTGGAGATTAAGCAAGCTATTGCCCAGAGTCGCAGAGTGTGACCCCGTGAGTCGAGTAGGCACCGGAGCGAGAATTGTCGAGTCCGTGGAATTTTTGAGCCCGAGACCCGCCGAGGCGGGGAATCGAACCCTGGTCCACGGCTGATCTCAGCTTCCGGGTCTGCCGCCTCTAACCACTGAGCCACGCTTCTCCACTAGTGAGTAGTGAGTGCAGAGTAGTGAGTGCAGAGTAGTGAGTGCAGAGTCGTGAGTAGTGAGTAGTGAGTGCAGAGTAGTAGTGAGTAGTGAGTGCAGAGTAGTGAGTAGTGAGTGCAGAGTAGTGAGTAGTGAGTGCAGAGTAGTGAGTGCAGAGTAGTGAGTAGTGAGTGCAGAGTAGTGAGTGCAGAGTAGTGAGTGCAGAGTAGTGAGTGCAGAGTAGTGAGTGCAGAGTAGTGAGTAGTGAGTGCAGAGTAGTGAGTAGTGAGTGCAGAGTAGTGAGTAGTGAGTGCAGAGTAGTGAGTGCAGAGTAGTGAGTAGTGAGTGCAGAGTAGTGAGTAGTGAGTACAGAGTAGTGAGTAGAGAGTAGTGAGTGCAGAGTAGTGAGTAGTGAGTGCAGAGTAGTGAGTGCAGAGTAGTGAGTGCAGAGTAGTGAGTGCAGAGTAGTGAGTAGTAAGTAGTGAGTAGTGAGTAGTGAGTAGTAAGTAGTGAATGCAGAGTAGTGAGTAGTGAGTGCAGAGTAGTGAGTGCAGAGTAGTGAGTGCAGAGTAGTGAGTAGTAAGTAGTGAGTGCAGAGTAGTAGTGAGTAGTGAGTGCAGAGTAGTGAGTAGTGAGTGCAGAGTAGTGAGTAGTGAGTGCAGAGTAGTGAGTGCAGAGTAGTGAGTAGTGAGTGCAGAGTAGTGAGTGCAGAGTAGTGAGTGCAGAGTAGTGAGTGCAGAGTAGTGAGTGCAGAGTAGTGAGTGCAGAGTAGTGAGTAGTGAGTGCAGAGTAGTGAGTGCAGAGTAGTGAGTAGTGAGTGCAGAGTAGTGAGTGCAGAGTAGTGAGTAGTGAGTGCAGAGTAGTGAGTAGTGAGTACAGAGTAGTGAGTAGTGAGTACAGAGTAGTGAGTAGTGAGTGCAGAGTAGTGAGTAGTGAGTGCAGAGTAGTGAGTGCAGAGTAGTGAGTGCAGAGTAGTGAGTGCAGAGTAGTGAGTAGTAAGTAGTGAGTAGTGAGTAGTGAGTAGTAAGTAGTGAATGCAGAGTAGTGAGTAGTGAGTGCAGAGTAGTGAGTGCAGAGTAGTGAGTGCAGAGTAGTGAGTAGTAAGTAGTGAGTAGTGAGTAGTAAGTAGTGAGTGCAGAGTAGTGAGTAGTGAGTGCAAAGTAGTGAGTAGTGAGTGCAGAGTAGTGAGTGCAGAGTAGTGAGTGCAGAGTAGTGAGTGCAGAGTGGTGAGTAGTGAGTGCAGAGTAGTGAGTGCAGAGTAGTGAGTAGTGAGTGCAGAGTAGTGAGTGCAGAGTAGTGAGTAGTGCGTGCAGAGTAGTGAGTGCAGAGTAGTGAGTGCAGAGTAGTGAGTGCAGAGTAGTGAGTGCAGAGTGGTGAGTGCAGAGTGGTGAGTGCAGAGTGGTGAGTGCAGAGTGGTGAGTAGTGAGTGCAGAGTGGTGAGTAGTGAGTGCAGAGTGGTGAGTAGTGAGTGCAGAGTAGTGAGTGCAGAGTAGTGAGTAGTGAGTGCAGAGTAGTGAGTGCAGAGTAGTGAGTGCAGAGTGCAGAGTGTAGAGTGCAGAGTGTAGAGTGCAGAGTGCAGAGTGTAGAGTGCAGAGTAGTGAGTGCAGAGTAGTGAGTGCAGAGTAGTGAGTGCAGAGTAGTGAGTGCAGAGTAGTGAGTGCAGAGTAGTGAGTAGTGAGTAGTGAGTGCAGAGGAGTGCCGAGGAGTGAGTGCCGAGTAGTGAGTGCCGAGTAGTGAGTGCCGAGTAGTGAGTGCCGAGTAGTGAGTGCCGAGTAGTGAGTGCAGAGTAGTGAGTGCAGAGTAGTGAGTGCAGAGTAGTGAGTGCGCAGAGTGAGTGCGCAGAGTGAGTGCGCAGAGTGAGTGCGCAGAGTGAGTGCGCAGAGTGAGTGCGCAGAGTGAGCGTGCAGGGTGAACAGTGTGTGAGCATGCAGGGTGAACAGTGTGTGAGCGTGCAGGGTGAGCAGTGTGTGAGCGTGCAGGGTGAGCAGTGTGTGAGAGTGCAGGGTGAGCAGTGTGTGAGCGTGCAGAGTGAACAGTGTGTGAGCGTGCAGGGTGAACAGTGTGTGAGCGTGCAGGGTGAACAGTGTGTGAGCGTGCAAGGTGAACAGTGTGTGAGCGTGCAAGGTGAACAGTTTGTGAGCGTGCAGGGTGAACAATTCCAATCCAAACCACATCATTCCATTACACACCACATGCATACACTCCATAACACATGGCTAAAAGACATTGCCATTTACAATGCCATTAGCTCTAACTCAAATAAATCCGAGACCTATTGCATTTCCAATGCTTGTTTCCCTTGTGGCAAATGCAAGGCGTGTGAAAGGAGCAAGAGAATAACCACATTTGAGATACCAGGGACAGAGAGAAAAAAGAGAATATCAAAGTTCCTTACATGCAATACTACCCATGCCGTATACTGCCTTATATGTCCATGTGGACTGAAATACATAGGGAGCACGGTAAAAAATGTAAAGTTACGAATACTGGAACATCAACGTGCGATCATGAACAAAGATTTCAACTATCCTGTAGCGAAACACTTTACCATGAAGCACAATAGCAAAAGAGAACTGTTGCAATATTTTGCATTAGATCACGTACCTGTAGACCCAAGGGGTGGAGACAGATTGCGGAAGCTGAGGAGGTTAGAGACCCGCTACATAATAGACTACAAACGAAGGCTCCCTTGGGATTAAACAGGAATGAGGAATTATCATCTCATTTAGGAAAAACATAGAATATGAAAAGATAAACCCCTGTCCAAACCATACCATACCCTGTGAGAAATGCCGATCCACGGCTTAATAACTCATGTAACACTAACAAGGGCGATCTGAAATAGTAGCGCTGGATGCACTGTCACCAGGGCGCTAAGAAAATCTCACGTGGAAAAAACATGACTGTATATAGTGATTCTGGCATTTATTTATTTATTTAAAATGACTAAAAAAAATTGTTTAGAATTACAAATGAAATGAATTTTAAACTATATCGCCTTTGGTAATGTTTTGCAATGAATTATAATCAAACTGTAATAGACAATGTGAAGTTTACCGCTCACGGGGTAAAAACGGTAGTCCACTTTCTATGTACATGCCTAGTATGACAAAATGGTTTTAAGCTTCCCTCCTTCCGTGTCAATGGTAGACACTGATGAAGGAAAACCGAAACGCGTTTGTCTGCTGAGTGTTTTAAATTAAATAACGGAACTTAAAACGTCTCCTGTGAGTGCCGGATTTTCTTTCCTTTGAATGGGAGACGATCGGAGCGAGAATATATATATATATATATATATATTTTTTAATTGCAGCGGTGCTACAGAATTAAGTATCTTGAAGATGTTAAAGTCGAGGGAATGAGGAAGGGTTTCCAGATCAATGTTAGGTGGTGACGTTGGGGGTGTTGGTTGGGAGGGTATTCTCTGTGAAGGCTTCTGTTCATGTAAACCTTCCTCTTAAATTTGCAAAGGGAGATTGGATCTCCTTTGTGTGCTGGGTCTTTAGTGTATGCAATCCCGTTCGATATTTAAGGTAACCAAGTGATGAATTAAAGAGGAGGTTAGCATAACTTCGGGATCTAGGTGGTAAGTTTGTGAGAAAAAACTAGGCCGGGGTGTGCTAGAGCTGGGTGAATCCTAGCTGGACTAGGTTTTCCACAACCTTGCTAGCTTGGTTATTAATTTCTTTTTCTACCCAAAGATGAAAATCTTTTAATGTCAGTATTTTCTTCAAATAGCTTGGATGGATTGGATAAAATCTTGGGCTTTGTTGATGAATGTTGGAGAGTATCCTGGCTTTTGGTACATTAGGGTCCTGCTTAAGGGCGACTTGGGACAGGACAAAAAGTGTGATGTTAAGTGTTCAAAGTAGGGGCAGTTAAGCTTTTTATCCATTTGGCACAAAATTTGTTTCTGGAGAGTGATGACTAGTCATCTATCTCTACCACATGGTCTATTTTTTTTTTAAAAGATCTTGCAACTGGCTTGAAGCAGGTCATCAGAAGTGAACCATACTTCTGTGGCTCTTAGGATGGCACATTTTTTGTCTGAAGTCAGACTCAAATTCCTGGTGAGTGTTTATGAGTCCAATTCTAAATGGAATACATCTGAAAGTAAAGTTTATGGGTAGCTCAGTGTCAGGTGAAGCCAGTTCTGAGATAGGCCATGATTTGGGTAGAGAGTTGTGGGTCTGGCGAGGTTGCAAGATCATCTGAAGTTTAGAAGTGTGAATGGTTTATGTGTCCTTTGAAGGTAGGCATCCACAGCATCGGAGTGCATCCAGCTGAGGTTGGATAGCTGAACCATAAAAGGTGGGAGTCTATTGGAGAGATCAGGGCCGGACTGGCCGTTGCGGGCACCGGGCAATTCCCCGGTGCGCCGCAAGGGTGGGGGGCGGTTTTGGGCCCCTGGGGGCCGTTTTTGTTTTCGGGTCGTTTTTGCAGCTACGGTGCAAAATCGGCCCTGCAACAAAATCGGCCGAAAACCGGCCCCGGCAAAGAGCTCGGCGGCACCCCCAACCCCCCGAGGGGGGGCCAGTCGAGCACTTTGCCGGGCCGGTTTTGGTTCCCAGTCCGGACCTGGGAGAGATTGGACAGGTGAACCATAAAAGTTGTGATTGCTTTTTGATGTCGTAAGGGTGCCCGGGTTTAGAGCGTCATGGCCTGGTCTGAAAGATATGATGAGTTTTCTTTTTAATTTACAGCTGTAATATTTCTAAAGATAGTAGTATGAATCACATAATCAGAGGTGCCTGTGATCAGTTTGACTGATGATGGTACCTGTATCATAAAGACTGATGGTGAGTGTCCATTTGGAGGTATCATTTTCAGCTGACTTTAATCATATACTCTTGGGTGTGCTCTGAGTTTCGATTATTTTTCTGGATGATTTTTAAGGAGTTACAAAATGTTCATTTCCAGCACTGTGTGTTCATTGTATGGGGCAGTTCTATGGTTCCTTACACTATGATGATAGGAGTGACTGATCAAAACTACTTTTAGATAGGTGGGCATTAGGGATTTCTTGAATTTGTGTTTGGCAGGGACTGAGGTGAGTTTTTAGGGCATGACATCTCCCAGGAATTTTGTCCAGGTTTGTTCAGTGTGTCTTTTTGCTGAATTTGTGGTCACTCTCCCATGAAATGTAAATATTTGTGTGCTTCAATAGAGTTGTACTGGGAGGAGCTGATTGCTGTTGAGGATATGGCATAGATGTCTATCGGTATTCTGAAAGTCAGCGGTCAAAGTCAGTGGTACATTTCCAGGCTTAGATTTAAAACAGATTTTTGTTAGCTCTCTCCTGACATTCAATTTATGATGGCAGGCAGAGTTAGAAGAATAGGTGTCCAATTCCGACATTTTGGGGTTCGGAGTGATAGAGTTATTCTGATTATCGGCTTAAGTTGGTCTTCTGGGTAAAACTGACATTGTACTCTAAAGGTACAGAACTCTAATGTACATACAGTTACTCATGACTAAGATGGCTCAGTGAGTTAATGCACTCCACTGAAATGAGTAGTAATAAAAAGGACATAAGTCTGGATCCTGGTAGGTAAATTCCGCTTTTCCTTCTTGAGCAGTCACTAAATTAAACAGACAGCCAATAGCATGAGGTGAGGAGGAGGAGCAAAAGCCCTGTCTCAGTATATTCTAAAGTAAGGTAAATGGTCTGGCAGACACCTGTGCTATCAAGCCAGGCATAACATTAAGGTATAATTATTATTATAAAAAAATGTATGATTTCCAGTATGAAAGACACCCACCGCTACCACCCACGCAAAGTATCTCAGGATCATTCTCGAAAGCAAACTCGACATCACTGCCCAAGTCAATGCCGTCATGTTTTTATACCCTGAAGAAGCTGAGAAAGATTTTCAAATGGCTCCCAATCAGTACCCAGAAAACTGTCACACGTGCTCTGGTCACAAGCAAGCTGGACGACGGGAACCCCCTCTATACTACGATCAACAAAAAACTAACCAGAAGTTTGCAGACCATTCAGAACTTAATGGCCAGAATCTCAACCTCCCACGCTATACTCACATCACACCACACTTGAAGGAGCTCCACTGACTCCCCATCCACAAACAAGCACAATTCAAACTCCCATCCTACACTTTCAAGGCACTGTATATGTTCACTGGTCGAGCATACATCATCAATCGCATCTGCTTTCACAACACCTCCACTCGTCCAGACTCCTACTTAAACAAAAATCAGATCTGGCGGTCAAGCTTTCTCCTACATCGCTCCCTAAGCATGGAAAGACCTGCCACTATCCATAGAGCCTTCCCATAACTTCTTGAATTCCACAAGAAGGGGAGTACCTGGCTTTTATAAGTAGTCCTCCGAGGCCGTAGGTACCCCTAAACTCACAACTGCTCAGCTCCACAATTCCATCCCAGGTGATAGTGCGCTCTACTAATCTGCATAACATAACAAATACATTCGTTCACAAATTTAAATGTTGTTTAATGTATTGTCTTCCTTGCGAATGTAATATCCATTTTCAGACTTTCTCTGTTGCTTTACAAAACGTTTGTTCTCATTTGGTCAATACATGTTACTATTCTGCAAAATTATCATCTTATGTCATCACTCAACCACTATACTCCCACTTCACACTCTTGTCCACTTAATGTTTAGATTACTCCAATATTCCATCTTGGCTGAGCTTCCATGTTGTTGCTATACAAGAAGACCCGCTTGTGTGTGTGCTTCACAATTTGCTTCTCTGTTTTGCAAACCACACCTATTCAAATTCACGCTACACTCCTCCAAGTTGCACTGAAATTTATTTTCTGGCATGAAACTGTATTCAATGACTGTCTTCTTTTCATCAAAAACGTCTTCCATGCAATCAATACTCTCCAAGTCCTCTCACTACTTTGAACGTTTCACATATTTGTATTGTAGTGACCCCATTATGTGAATCTTTGAGTAAATTACGTTCAATCCAAATTTTTACTCCTGTTTATTCTAGTATTTCCTATATAGAGGCCGCTATATTGATGCCTTTGAAAATGACTCTGTTTCTGCAGAAACATCTAGGAATAACATACAACAGGTCCCCAACCAGGCTTCAAACTAAAGTTACTTCAAATTCGACCCCAACAATGTTGTAATACTAATCCTGAAGTAAAGTAAATTAAAACCTCCAAAAAACAGTTACAATGTTAAGTTCCCGGCCAAAGAAAAAGATGTTCAAGTCTAAAACATGAGGAAAATCCAGGTTAAATGACTTCAAATTTAGCACAAAAACTTGAAATATCGCCCATAACTACTTGAAGTGCAATGATAATAATGTTGCAAAGCGGGCAATAAAAGCCCAAAATTCAAATCAGAAGTGTTAATGTGCACAAAAATACCAAATATATATGGCTCCAAAAAATGGCCTTTAAAATGCTGCTTTTTAGAACTGGCCAAAAATGGTGTAATACAATTTCCAAAAGGGTATAAGCTGGCCTAAAATACACTTTTTTTTACATTCACAAAAGGGAAGAGATTTCAACGAGACCCCTCCCTTTTACCAAAGGGTTGCCATAATATTTGCGATGTGGCTAAAATATCAATGTTTTGCAACCTTATTTCCTTTGTAAAATATTTATACTTTAGATACTGAAACAATATTGAAAGGGACGACTACAAAAAGTCCCTTCCAGATATTGATGCAGCATAGATTCAGAATGCCATTTTTAGGAGTCTGAAAAAATTCTCTGTCTCCAAAAATCGGATTAGTAAATAAGAAAAAGCATTTTAACAGTCGCAAATGCCGAATCTGAGCATTAGCGACGGTTAAAATGCTTAGTATATCTTGCCCTATGTCTTCTGCTTTCCTTCTCAGCGAAGGAGTTCCTTATGTAAACTTGTATCTTTACAATCTACACTACTGCCCACCAGTCTACATCAAACAACAATTTATTTGGTCTTTTACATTCTTTTTCAAATGCCTTATCTTTTTAATCCCCAGTTTTTTTTCTTGCATGCCTTCTGTAGGTAACAGTGAACTTTGTTTTCAATTTCAGGACATTCTTTACCAATAAATCCACACACCCAAATCTCCCTGTCTCACTATCTTCATCCAACTAACGCCCAAGTTCTCTACGTTGCTTCTCTCTCGGGCTCTTTTTACTCCTCCATTTACTGGTGTGCCACAAGATATCTGCTTTTATTCTTGCATGACCCAAGAATATGGAATCCTTTCCAGCTTGAATTTATATTTTTTATTATTTAAATGAGTTTGATCCTTGTCTTTAAATTCATTTAAGTTTAGATTTTTATCTTAAAGCCTGATTTAGAGTGTGTTTGGATGTGTACTCCGTCACAAACATGACAGATATTGCCTCTGTATTATTACAAGTACATTGGAACATACAATGCACTTGTAATAAGGCGAACCGGTTGTCCGTCATGTTTGTGTCGGAACAGCCATCTGCCAAACTCTAAATCAGGCACCTAGGGCCAGATTACGACTTTGGCGGGGTGGGAGCGGGCCTTCAGGCCCCCGTCCCACTCCCACACCGCCACAGTCATCTGCTCACCACCCACCAGATTAGGAGTTTCCTCCTGGTCTGGTGGCGGTGCTTTGGGGGTCCCACTGCGGTGCCCTGCTAAGGCTTATTATATCTGAGCCTTAGCAAGGCAGCGCCATAGGAGCGCCAAAGCCTGTTCCTGCATGGCATGAAATGTTGCAGTCCATGCCGTGCAGGAACTGGTGTGCATGCACACAGGTGGGCACAACATGTCCCTCCAGCATTCACCCAATTATCCTGAGGCAACTGGGGGCCCTGTAGGGCCTTCTTAGGTTCCCCATCACCATATTTTTCATGACGGACCAACCGCCATGAAAACTGGTTGTGAGGAAACTCAGAATATGCTTGGCGGTGCTGCAGCGGCACAACCAGGATATTGCTGAGCAAGACTGCTGAACCACCGCGAGGGATCACAGATCCCTGTCGGTTGTAGCGGCCCAGTAGCAGTGGGACCACCGCACTCGCAATACAGCGGTCAGACCTCCAGTGCGGCAGTTCCTGCCACGCCACTGTGAGTTTGGCAGTCCAAACGACCGCCAAACTTGTAATCAGCCATTTAGTCTTTTAGCTTTTAATGCCTACTATTACGCTACATATTGCATTTAACATAACTTTTTTAATGTGCTTAGGGCACAATGCCTTTTAAAATTTTCAAAGAAATTGCAATATATATCAATTTGGTACAGTTATCGATTGTTCAGTTCTCAGAGCTGTGCTATTTCATATCTAAGCATTCAATCTTTGGTTCGTGTCATGTATACACGGGAGGAGTAAATGTAGCAAAGGGCTTTTGGCTAACTTGGGTTCGTGTCATGCTGATTTCTAATGTGGAGGGTTGTGTGTGAGCTTTTTATGTTCATCTGATTAGAGGGTTGGGCGAAGTTTATTTAATTTGATGTAGCACACTGTTTCTTGTGTTAAAATGTAGGGTTTGTGTTTTTAGATATTTGTTGACGTGGCCTTTTCTAAATTTATTACAGTACCCCTGACGAAGAACTAATGAACAGTTCGAAATGCATTGGGTTTTATTGTGGCGTGGTCGAAGGAATGTTGAACGCACGTGTTTATGTTTAAGCTTTTTGCAACATTAGACATTTGAAAATGCACATTAAAACATTTCCTACATCATTTTGCCGTCTCTGGAGTGAATAACATAGAAGTTGAAAAATATGGAGTACACAAATGGATTAAACATGGATCACTTGGGATAAATTTGAAAATCTGGAGAATTCACGAAGAGTTTCTTCTCCTTTCAGCAGTGCATCAGCCAGGGACGCATACCGTGCTCCCTTTGTCGTATCTATTTCATATCTACACATGAATTCTTATGAAATAAATAACAAAATTAAAAGATTGTCTTGCCAAGCTAGAAATGTCCTTAGTTAACTCTACTAAGTGTATTAAGAAATAAACTGAGGGCCTAATTGACAAAAGTATTTATGCATTTCAGTTGAACTTAAGTGTACAAACACCTTCACTTACGGCTTTGGTTCACGATTATTACTCACAAAATGCAAATTTACACGAGCATATTTACTTACTCAAAAATGAACTAAAATTGCACCGGTATGCTGTAATTGTACAAGTGAGCAAATCTGTGGGCTTTCCAGAGCAGGGATGCCTACCTACATAGTTGAACACCCACAAATATGAAGATTTATGGGTATTCAGAACCTTTTGCTAGGCACATTAACACCCTTGGCATGGTTCCCGTACCCAAATTAGTAGGGATGTATGAATGAATTTCTCCACAGGGAAAAAACATTTTCCCATAATTAAAATACAGAAATGCTAGCAGGTGCAATTATACTTGTATGTTACATTTATGCATACGTAAAATTACACCTGTAACATTTATTCCTTTCACTATGCCTGTGAGTTCTAATAGAAAGCTATAACAACTGCAGCTTTCCAGAAGTACTTTTGGAATTTCTTTTGAATTCTAAAACATTTACATTTTTCTCCAGACATGACGTAAGTTTCCAACTTTTCTAGTGAACTAGGAACTAAACACAGCTCTATGTTAACCTCTATAGTATTATGTCATCAATGATGTCATTTAACATGCCATGAGTGATGTAATATGCAAGGTCATAAGTAGTACATGACAAGGGCGTAATTAATAGCTAGTTCAGTAAACTTGTGAATCTCCATGTTTTGTTGGCTTTTAAAAGTCTTATCTCATTTCAATACCTAACTATAACGTTACCTTTGCTTTTTTCAGTAAATTTCTGTTTTTTTTACGTAAGCTAATCTTTTATTACCATTTGTAACTATAACATCACTTGAACTTTTTTTTTATGTAAATGTCTGTTTTTTTAATGTTTTTTTAATCTTATCATATTCTAATTTCAACGCACGCCGAAGAAATCTGGCCAACATGCACCCAACCCCTGGGAGAGACCTGACCCTGCTGAGTACGGCCTTCAGTGAGGCCCTGCATCTAACCACCAGGAGCAACCAACTCATGCCGCGGACGTCCTTCAGCCATATAGATACAGGCCAGGCACGCAACACCCATTAGACTCACAGGGCTTCAGCCTCCCCTCCCCCCCCCCTTACCCCATCGGTGTGGCAGCACAGGATGAAACAGCTTCCCGGGCACACACACAGCCGCACCCGAGCACTTTACAGGTCTTTAACCTATTCCATGCGTCATGAGTCACGGTGAGCGTGTGCTGATGATGGCCGGGAGCCGTCATGACCACGCCCGCGATCGGAATGTTCAGCACTGCGGCGGAATTCGCGCCACAGTGATGAGGCTAAAAGACCATTTGCATGTTAATGAGGTATTGTTGTTGTTTTACCCCTTCTAAGAGCCCCTGCAGCTCCACTCTGCCCATTGCTTAAAGATTCAGCCTCCCCCCCGAAATTTTTTCTTAGCCCACCCCGAAATGTGGCTCTAGTTGTGCCTCTGATACAGGCAACTGTAGCTAGAGACTCATATCCTAACCCAAAGAACCTAAATGCTAGAGTCAGCGATCAGACTCCCCCACCATCCGATATAATGCATGTTTTTAAACGGTTGGATTTCCACTTCATCGCCAACCAGAACCAGATTTATGTCTGGAAATTTATATTTTAGACTTACACCTTAATTTGCCCACGGGTAACAGTCCATCAATAAATGAAACTAGACATAAAACAAACTTTTATTTCATGTTTTCTTTAGAGGAGGCATTTTGCAAATGGAGTCACTTGCTAAACGTGTCTAGAATGGGACTCATTGTTGCTGAGAAGTGCACTGTAATAGCGGTTGAGAAATATTTCCTGAATCCATATTCTGTTTCTGTTCAGATTTCCCAGTAGTCAATGTAATGTTCTGAGCGATGTGGAATGCAGACTGCAGTCTGCTTCCAGAGTTTGGAAGCATATATTGTTTAACAGCTGCCAGTTGTCAGAAATGAGTGAAGAAAGGAGGAAACCTTTATAACGTGCCATGTACTGCATTCTTTTCTGCTAGATATCTTAACTAAAATGAGAGCTGTCACAGACAATTCGAAAGATCTTTAAACCCACCTACTGTGCAGCCCCCTTACCATCTTGCCAAGCACTCTGTACTAGCCTAAACATTTTTTTTCACTACCTACGCCCTAGAAATACAGGAAGGCAAAACTGATAAACTTACCAATCATCCAAATTCCCTCGCCCCGAGTCAAGTTTAAAGTTTATTATAAAGGACATCTCAAAGCAAAGATCGCATAAAAAAAACTAAGAAATCTTTATCTTTAAAAATTCACTGGAATCTTGGGAAACAAAGGAAGGCATTATTAGCTAGGGTGGAGGTATAGAATCAACAAAGAGAAGGAATAAGCATTGGTAAATGGAACAGTTCTGTGTTGAATGTGCTAACGTATACAGATTTAGCACATCAGAGTGAAAAATATGAGAGGGAGCCAACAGGAGTAGACAGAGAGGACTATAGTTGTGAGGCAGTCCCTCATGCAGTTCAGTGCAAGCACTGGAGTAGAGGTGGAAGGATACAGTGAAACAGCCAATAGCATTAGATGAGAGATGAATACTGCACTAGGCGGAGCCACCATGTGATTCCTAAGGTCTGAAGTCCATGCATGAAATAGGGTGGTCAAAGAAAGTCAATGGTTGAAAGAGGTGGACCCCAAAGCCCACTTAAAGTACATTGTTAGCAGTAGGTTTTGTTCACAGCTGTGCTGCCAAAACCCAGAACAAAAAAGTTTCATACTATGACTTCTACTGAAAATTCAGCCTCAAGTCTTACAATTTGTTCAGTATGCCCTTCATATTAGAGCCTAGAGCTTATTATCAGGAAAGGAGACAAACTGAAGGACCAGCAAGGAAGTCTAAAAGTTACTACTGCTAAATGAATATGCCATGAGTCGGATTGGAACTGCTGCGGTTCTAGGTTGTAGCTCTGCTGGACTCATACATGTATTTCCTCATCCCCGACAGCCTGGGTGGCAGGTGTGCCTGGCCCAGACTGGTGGCAGTTCCATGGTGAGTAGCGGCTCCAGCCTAGTGGTGGGGCGGACTACACGTCTGAACACACGTATACGATTTTGGCTGAATAATGTTTAATGGCAGACTGCCGTTGCTTAGATTTTTAACTTAACATCAGCATATTATAACACAACGAACCGAAAGAGCTTATGTATTGTCCCTGTTGTTATGTAAAGTAATCTGACACCCATTTGAGTCTGGTTCATGCTATGATCTCATACACGCTATGACCATAATAAGACCAAGGTGATTCCTGCCATGTTGGCTAAAGAACGCGTCAGTATCCAGGCTACCCTGATGATCAGCAGCAGCCTTTCACACTCACAGGCTTCATCTTACAACATGTAAGTAGTTGGACTTTGGTAGTTTTACGTGTTACTCCAATACTATAGCATCAGATCCACAATTCTCCCAAATCCCTACCGTTTAAGGTAGTTGCCAACCATGAAACAGCTCAAGACTTAGTAAAATTCTAATAAGGCGTAGGAAGAACAGCCTTCCCTCAGTTGAGACCACAGTCTTTGTATGGACTAGTCCTGCTGATCCTTCAAAACTAATCCCACTTTCAATTTAGGCCACCACCATGCATGAATCAAAAATGTGCGGTGGCCCACCTGCGCTTGCTCTGAGTAATAAAATGGTGCAGGCCATTCCTGAGTGACTTCGTAATGCTTGTCTGAGAGCACCATTTTGCACCTAAGAAATCTGTGAGATTATTTTCTTTGCACACAAGTCCTACTTGAAAGGTACCAAAGTGCAGACAGGATAGACCAAGTGCTGCACTGCCTTTCCAGAACCGGGGGCTTGCACACATTTATTGGTATATCTAAGGTGCAAATTCACCATAACATTTTTCTCCAACTGGAAAAAAAATTCCAGATGGAGAAACCCGATTTCTTACACCTAAGTGAAATATGAGGGTGTTTCATATTCTTTTGCCGGTATGAAGCACACTAACTCTTGTCTTTTGTGGGGTGAGAATAGCTCAGAATAATATTTGTGAATACTCAGAAATGTGTGACTTTGATGATGCTGACACACCCCGAGCCTGTGCCTGTCCTTAACTCACCCCTAGCCTAACTTACTCCTGCAGAACATTTCATCAAGATAGGTGGTATTTTCTCCACGAGAAAGTAAATTTCCACATAGAAATGTATTCACATCCTAAATCTGTGCATTAGTATTGTGTTTTTTTTAAGTGTACATCTTGGTTAGCAGGGGAAAGTTTAAACTAACACCTGACAAAGATATTCCGAACTGTGTCCCTTCTCAAAATTGTAAGGTGTGGTGATTTGATTGTTACCGGTGTACGAGCACTCGAAAAACATAGAAACACGTGGTATTGGTGTGTCTGCGCATGTAACCATTCTCCATATTTTGGGTAAAATTGCAATAACTAATTACTGAGATGTGGTAATTCAGCATTGCAATACAGAAATGACACAAAGGGTTATTTCCAGAAAAAACTGGTTGGACCTTAGTCCACATCAAAACAGAAATCTTGCAGTAGTATTGTAACAGGAAGTGAATAGGCTTAACTGAATCCTAAATCTAGAGGCAAATGTGCAGTCCTAGTTGCAGAAATATTATTAACATATTTGGTACCACTACTGGAATTACCGTGGAGAGGAAATTGGCTATTCCAACTTTCATCCTCATCACCCAGGAGCACATTTCTCATTCATGCCACAAACAATCCTGGGACGAATTAAAATATGTGGCTTGTATAATGGCTTGAACATTTTTGCCTCACCCACTGGGGAAACCAGATCTAAGAAATAGTGAAAGTTGTGTGTCATGGTTAGAGGATAATAGGACAGGACCCACCATGGAACAGTCCACATATGAGTTGTCTGAACAAAATGACGAGCTGAACTAAAATGGTGACACTGATTAGGGGCCGTATTACACAAAGTGCCCTGGAGGCATAAAGGGTGTGTGCACCCGGATGTATGTCGTTTCAACGCATGCTTTTACCACGCATGCCTTTACAATGCGGGGATTACAACGCAAGTCGTTACAACGACTTGCGTTGGGGGGCGCTGGATAGTGGAATCGTTTAATTTTGTATTCCAACTCCAGTCCCTGTGGATAGTAGGGAAGGTGTTGGATAGAAAATTAAACTATTTCCTATCCAACAGTGCCCTCCAGCGAAAATCGTTGTAATTCCTGCATTGTAATGGTAGTGCGGGGTAAAAGTTTCGTTGTAAACGATGTTCCCCGTGCGCCCACTTACTGCACTTACTGCACCCTCCAGACACTTGTGTGGCCCTTTCTGTACGACTGATAGCGCTGGAACACATTTAGCACTAGTGCTATCTAAAGAGGAAACGCTCTCATTACAATGGGGACATGCAACTCACTTTACCCGCACAATATTATGGACATGGGCTCAAAGGCATAGAAGCTGCTTGGAGGGGCATCAAAAAAAGGCTGGGCACTGTCAGTGAGCCCCCTGAAGGCAGCCCTCTGTAGGAAACAAAGGGGCACCCATCGACCCACGAGATATCCCCCGATAGGCAGGTGCAGTCAGTCACTGCATCTGCCTGCACCGGGATCTCTGTCCCCTCACTATAGTACAGGCAGATTGCGACCTGCACTATGAAACACAGAGCAACTTTAAAGCAGCCGCTCCATATTTGACTGACTATGCTTGCCCGCAGGGCAGCACAAGTTCGTGGCTGCCCTGGGGGCAACAGATTCATTGTAATCTTGTGCCTTGTTTATGTTTGCGCCCGGCGCACCTGTTTAACGGTGCGCTGGGCGTAAACATGAACAGTGAGGTCGATACATGATAATACTCCAGGGGGCAGATTTACAAGACCCCTGCGCCACTTTTGCGTCATTTTTAACAAGGAAAAAATGACGCAAAAGTGGCGCAAGGGGCTTGTAAATCTGTCCCCAGGTATTCAAAACTTGCATTAAAAAAAATAACAAAATAGGATAAAATAAGATAAAATAAAATTAAATTTAAAAAAAGTTACTTTCTCCTCGATTATTAATTGAGGAGAAAGTAACTATGTTTAGGTAGGAGCGATCAATGCGCATACAATTTTTGCAGTCAGGGGGTAAAGTGAGGGCAGTCGGGGGTAAAGTGAGCAGGCCCATTACCCTTATGCTGTTAGGAAGCAATATGTGCCTTTCCGGGCAGCATTTGCTTTGCTCCCCTATCTGAGACATCAGTTGAGGGGGCCATTGATTAAGCCCCCAATACGCTGTGCACCCCCCTGTGGAGCCCGATGTGTCTGCCATCCCCACTTCGAATGCGGCTGTTCTTACTTTCCTTGTACCAGAACTGAAGGAGGAGCAGGGAATACTAAAATCATGGGTTTCCTCTCTGACAACTACTGTGAACAGTCACCAGCCTCCAGCAGGCTCTCCGCAGAAATGTCTTCCCAACCTCTGTCTACACCTTCCCCAGGCTCCTGGTTGTTCTACCTCCATCACAGGTGGCCCCCACAAACTCGGGACCATCGCCCCTGGTAAGACACGAGATCCTTCTCCTTATGCCCATGGTATTGAGGACTGCCCCCCTTGAACACTGCCTCAAAGGTCAGCCTAAAAAATGGAAGAACAAGGCACCTGTCTTGATATTTCACATTTATGTAGTGGGGCGATGGTAGTGCAACTGCTTCATAAATAAGGACTTGCTCATTGTCTGTGTACAAAGATGTTAAGCCCTTCTTCATTCACTTTTGTGTCTATGTTTTTAAATCCTCAGCATAGCATCCCACATTTCGGATAATGACAGAAAGAATATAATGCTTAGATCCCATGTATAATATATTTAAAATGAACCTTAAGAAATGCATTGTGATTTCTCATTTTATAAACGGACCACCATACCATTCTTGGGCTGGGCCATTTACTGTGGCAGCTGTCTTGGGCACCTACCTTCATGACACATTTTTCTGTATTCTTTCAAGTTAGTTTCCTCTAATACTCAATTTCACGATCCCTTGGAATTCTAGTTACTGTAGTTCAAATAACTAAGCAGGCTTCCACCGTCCCAGTTTCATTCTTGTCACTCTGGATCGTCGACCACTAGGCCAGCTCCCAGATGTCAGCTTAGAGCCCCATTAGATCAAGGTGTTTGCCAAGGATTTAATTTGTACCGGTGGTTGCTGTAATTTGAGCTGGTGGTTGCCGGTGGAGGCCACTGGCATTCATTTCTTGGGTACCAGCAATTATTTTTCCGCATAAAATGTCTACTCAGACAAGAAAGAGAAAAACGCACAAGGACGGAGAAAGAGAAAAACTTGAACGCCGTTTCAAGGGGAGCAAAAATGAACCTGCTAGAGTGAGGTAAAGAGTATCAGACTACAGGAGGTAGCCCATAAACCACAGGGAGACTGGGGCAATAATCTATAACAAACAACAGTGTCTCAAACCAGGGTATTATTTTGCGTACAAGTACAAGTAGCACAATTAATTACAATGGATTAAATCCAAAGGAGGAGAAAGCCAGGGAGACATTTTCTTGTGAAGGTAAATTGTATTTCAAACGATGAACATGTTGGACATATTAGCAGATGCCGCTTGCACAATTTGATCCTCGGCTGCCTAAATAACCCAAGCAGCACGTCCGAATTCCTTCGCGATTGAATTACCCCTTGCTGACCCCTATGCTCATTTACCTGTTACCAAGGGACATCCCGTGTCCTCCTGCACGAAGCCCGCTCTTGATTTCGGACACTGCCATTTAAATATTAAGTAACCTGGTCCTGGTGATGGCCTAACACATCTACAGGCCGAAACACCGTATACTTCCACAGCGGACCACTTGGCGCCTCCATCTAACGGATACCCTACCTAATTTTTGTATTCATGTACCATTAATTACCTGGGTTTCTCGAATATGTAAAGAATTTTATTTTCCCTTACCCTTTGTTGCGCCCACCACAAACGCTGTATATAGCACGTCATGTGTAACTTGCGCCGTCACAAAAACTTCACGAGCACTTGTGCACAGTATTTTATTGGTTAGATGTCATTTAATGTAATGCAGTGGTACCGCCTCATGTGCTTGTATATATGAAGTTTGATATGTCCAACATGTTCATCGATTGAAATACAATTTACCTTCACAAGAAAATGTCTCCCTGGCTTTCTCCTCCTTTGGATTTATTCCATTGTAATTAATTGTGATACGTGTACTTGTATGCAAAATAATACCCTTGTTTGAGACACTGTTGTTTGTTACAGAGTGAGGTAAAGAGGAAAGGGGTGTCTCGTGGTGGATTAAAGAGGCAAGATGTGGATTCAAGAACTTGCAACATGGTATTAGGCCCAGCAACATTTAAATGCACCAGCCGCTGGCTTCTGAACAGAGTTTTGAGGACCGGCACTCGTCTCGAACAAAGTAAGCAATGGGCATACTCGGGTAAAGCCTCCACTCTCATTATGTACCTGACCCATCATGGGCTACATCAATTACAACCTACGGCAATTCTTGAAAACTGGACATTCAGGAGTCCGTTGAGGGGAACCATTTTTTTGGTATATGTGTAAATTAGGAAATCAATATTATAAAATAAAAAAGCTGATCAAATGGGTCCGGAAGTGATCGTAGTTCGGGACCTTAATTGTGTGTTATATGGTGCACTTGATCGTGATCCCCCTAGTGTAGATACAAAGCTAGTTATGTCCGGGGCGCTTCGTGAGATTATGTAAGGGCTTGGTCTCTGGGACGTCTTGAGTAAGCGCAATCCACAGAGGCACACCAATTCCTGTTACACACCCGAGATGGGGATGTCTAGCCAGGGAGACTATTGCTTGATGTCTGGCACCCTGGCTCAAGATGCAGTTTTTATCTCCTATCTGGTGCACTGCCTATCTGATCATTCCCCACTGCTGTTCTCCCATAGAACCAGAAGGAGAGCCCCGAGGGTCCCACTTTGGAGGATGAGGGAGGAAGCCCTAAAGGGTCCCACATTTGCTCAAACTGTTTTTGAGGTTTTGGATCACCACTGTGAGGAAAACTGGGAGGGTGCTGCCACTTGGGCTATGGAGTGGGATGCCTTGAAGGTGGTTCTGAGGGGAGAGTGAATGAAGTTGACATATGGTGTGAAAATGCGGCTTACACACTTTTTAAATATGCAGGAGAAAAGGCTGGGGTGCTGGAGGAGGAGCTTGCTGCAAACAACAAAAGCTGGGAGAATGGAAAGATAGTAAGTGGGAACTGTTAGAAACGTGGGACAGGCTAGATACATTTGTGCATAACAGTTACAGGCAGCAGCTTTATGCAGAAGGTTATAAGACTGGTAGTATGTTGGCCATGATGCTCCATACTGAAACCCAGAAGGCCCCCGTGGTGTTGGTGCTGGACGCTTAGGGTGGGGAGGTGAGATCCCAGCAGGGCATTACGGACGTTTTTGTGGAACGCCTGCAGAGAGTGTATGCACAACCGGGCAATGCCACTCAGGATAGTGTGGCAGAGTACTTGGCAGATCTACAGATAGCTTTTCTGACTGAGGAAGGCAGAATACAATTGGATGCGCCGTCACTAAGGAAAAAATAGCTGGCAACCCGTGTATTTAAAACCTAAAGCCCCAGGGGGGATGGCCCACCAGTCAAGTTTTACTAAAGAAAGGCTAACTATTTGGCGGGTCGTTTGCAGTGGTGTATCAGGAGTCCTTTTAGAGGGGGCTTCTTACCTGATTCGATGAGGGAGGCGCTTATAGTTATGATACCCAAGCCCGATAAGGACATCCAAGAGGTCCCCTCATACCGCCCCTCTCCATGCTCAACATGGATGTAAAAGTACTCAGCAAGCTTCTGGAAAATAGGCTACTTGGTCACATACCTGCATTGGTATATGTAGACCAATGTGGCTTTATCCCCGCAGAAATACTTTGTGCAACTTAAGAATGTTGCCTGTGGTACTGCACATGCCAGCAATGTGGGATGACTCCTATGCCCTAGCCCTGCTTGATACTGAGCACAAATTCAACACCCTATTGTGTGAGCACCTGTGGCAAATTTGAAATGGGAGAGACATTTATCAAATGGGTACAGCTGCTCTGCAGGGACTTAATGGCGAGGGTCCATATTGGCAGGACTGTGTTACATTGATTTCCCCTTCAAAGGGGACTAAACAGGGATGCCTATTGTCACCAATATTATTTGCGTTAGCTATGGAACCATTTGCAAACGGGTTGCGCTCGGTGGTGCCCGCTTGGGGAGTGACAATAGGAAAGACCACACATGTGGTCTCTCTGTCTGCAGATAGTAAAGTAAAGTAAAGTAAGTATACTTGTAAAGCGCACTGTTACCCCATCTCGGGGTGTCCTGGCGCTGTATACCACTGGGGAACCCGTCCTGGCTTTCCCTGTGAGATGGTCCCTGCTGGGCACCCCCAAGGTGAAGCCAGGCATCCCCGGCGCTAAAGGGGCCATTGTGGAGATTAAGCAAGCTATTGCCCAGAGTTGCATAGTGGGACCCATGGTTAGCGTAGGCAACTAGGCGAGAATTCTCGAGTCCGTGGACATTGACCCAAGACCCTGCCGCGTCGGGAATTGAACCCTGGTCCCGGGCCGACCTCTGCTTCAGGGTCTGCCACTTCTAACCAGTGAGCAACACTTCTCCACAATGATGATGCACTGGTTTATTTGAGACAGCCAGAGTATTCTGTAATTCTGCTGGCGACCCTTGTGGAGTTTGGAGAGGTCTCAGGACTTCATGTCAACCCAACCAAATCGAAATAGTTTCCCATAGGTGTTCAGGAAAGACCCAGCAACATCAACTCCTGCCCCTAGACCTCCCCTGGGAGCCTGCTGGCGTGCGATATCTTGGAATACGGATCGCTAGAAAGTAGGGGACATTTGAATCTTTGAATATTGAAAAGGTCCTGGAATGCATTAGACCATCAGCCAAAATTTGGAACAAGCTCCACTTATCATTGATGGGTAATGTGGGAAACAGCCTTCCTTTACAACAAGGTTTTTACCTCGTTGTGCCTTAAGCACCCATTTTTGTGCACATGTTTTTACCGTGAATATGTATTTAAAACGCATGCCTATACCACACATTTAAGGTAAGCTGGGAGGGGTGTGGGGCCTCCCCCACAAATACATTGTTTTTAAATCTAAAAGCAATGCGTGGCATTGGCATGCGTTTTAAATACATATTTGCAGTAAAAACATGCGTGCAAAAAAATGTGTGTCAAAGGCATACAAAGTAATTGCATGCAATGTACCGTCGTACAACCGGATAATGTGGCCCTACCCTGATCTAATGTCTTTACCTTTTTTAGGGTGCCTTGTTTGATATACCGAGAAAATATTTTCTCAAACTGGACAAGATCATTGTCAAACTACTCTGGGTGGCTGGGAGGAAAAGAGTGAGTCTGGCAACTTCAAAACGGCCCTGGAGCCGAAGGAGGGGTGTAATTGCCTAATCTAGATCTCTATTACCTTGCCTCGCAGCTACAGCATGCAGTGCATTGGTTGGACGAGGGGGAAAACCCTCACTCCACAGCACCTATGGCGACATGCCCCTTTCCTTAACTCCTGATGTTGGGGGCGAGAGTCCCCAGCTCTGCCCCCCTACGTGGTACGACGGGTGAGGCAATTTCGCTCATACCTCGTCTGGTTCACTGTCCTCCTTCGCTCTGATTAATCTTCCTGGATTTGTTTTCTTACTTAATTCTACCAAATCCTGCTCTCCCCTAGATCCTGTCCCTCCTGCCTAATTGAGCAACCTGTGCCCCCAATTTTTTTATATTGTAATCAATCTTTTAAATTCTTTATTATCAGAAAGTATGTTCCTACTATCTGGAAACAAGCGATGGTAGGTGCACTCTTTTGAAAAAACCTAACCTGGATCCTCTTAAGTTTTTTTTTTTTTTTTTTTTTAAATCTCTTTATTCGCATCAGATTGGTCCGTACAAGCATACAAGCACATAGGAAACCAAGTACAGTGAAAACTGTGGCAGTCATCATACAAAATAAGCAGCTGGATGACGTGACCAATAGTATTACAAGCGGTGCAACACATTCTAGAAGTCTTATTTTCCGTTTTCTAGTTCTACAGTGTAATCGCACATGTGGAAGGATAACGTAAAGAGATATACATGCTTTCAAACATAACGAAAATGAATATGCCATCGTGAGAGAGAGAGCAACCAGCAACACAACAATCATTATTAAGGAGGTAACAGCATTAGTATAGGCAGACGAGGGTCGAGAAAATGACATATGAGGAGATGTCAGTTGTGCAACATCATCAAATAGGGGCCGAGTAGGCAAAGACACAGAGAAGAGGATCCCCCTTTCTCAAACATCACTAACCATGGAATCGGCAGTTCCCGCCCACCCCGTCCCAGTAGTGTGTTAATGACAAGACCTTCATAACGCAACAGGCAAAGCTCAACTTTCATGCTAGCGATACCTATCCCACCCCTTCCGGAACAATCGAACTGGCACCTTGGGATTGAGTAGCCTGTGTTCATTTGCTAACGTATCGTCGGTATGGGCCCCAGATATCAGCTGGGCGTGAAGCCGTTGGAACCTGCGTGGAATATTCCACACTATTGATGTTACATTGGGCAAGACTGCGTAACCATGCCTTGGAGTTGGGGATTCTTCTGGACCCCCATAATAAAGCAATTTCCCTTTTTGCTAGCAAGAAGCCTATGGCAGCCAGCCTCCGCGTGGCACGGGGGAACTCAACCACAAAACCAAGCAGTGCAATCTCTGGTATGGGCTGCAGCTCACATTCCAGAATGTCGCCCAAGATGTGGTGTACTTGCAGCCAGTAGTCATGCAGTGTAGGACAAGTCCATGTAAGGTGTGCAAAATCGGCATGCGGGGCCTTGCATTTGGGGCAGCAATGAGGCCTGGTCGGGTCAAGTTTGTGGGCCAGGTCCGGTGTGAAGTACAACCGCTTCAAAAACTTGAAATGTATCAATTTATGCCTACTATTAATGGAGACGTCTTTAGTAGCTCGGCAACAAGCGGCCCATTGGTCATCTGAGATAGTTCTACCTAAATCGGTTTCCCATGCCGCACGGACCCTCGCGTCCGAAGCAGGAAGGGCCGCCACACAGAGTCCGTACAGCTTAGAAACCATATGTGCGCCTGTATGGGACTGGAGTAAGAAAGTTAGGGCAGCCATGTCATCTGGGGGTAGTGGGAACGAGGGGAACTGCGCTCGTAGCATGGATCGCACTCTGGTCAATACAAACGAATCCATAAACGTCTGGTCGGTGAAACGCTGATCCTCTGACACTGAAAAGACATGTCCGTCTGGGAACAGGTCCCCTATTGTGGTGAGCTGATATTTGGACAGTGTGTTGCAAACCACTTTTTCAGCGGTGATAGGGAACCAGTGTGGGTTCGGTAGTGGAAGAGCCGGAGAATACAACACGTGTAACTGGAGTAGTCTACGCAGTTGCATCCAAGCCCATGACGTAGCGGAAACAGTCTGTATGTCTTGCGGGTCTCGGGGTAAGCCTTTTGGTAGTACCATGTTGAGGGCTAGCGGCAATACCAAGTCCGCCTCCGGCCGCAGATATGGAATCCGAGCGTCTGGGTGGAACCAGGGATGTGCATAAGCGCATTGCGCGACCAGGTAGTAAAGATAAAAATCGGGCACTCCAAAGCCACCTCTTTCATAAGGCAGTGTCAGGATTCGCCAGGAAACTCGCGGGTTCTTGTCTCCCCACACCAACCGCAGCAACAACGAGCGTAGTTGGGTGAAGAAGATTTTAGTGAGTGGGATCGGAATGTTGTTAAAGAGATATAAAAAACGGGGGAGCACAATCATTTTAATTATGGCAATACGGCCAGCCATCGATAGAGGAAGGCGAAGACAACGTGCCAGTTTGTCTTCCAGGAACTCCAACGCCCGGCCATAGTTCAGACGAATCATAGACACCGTGTCTAAATGAATGTGGATACCCAGATATTTCACCGAATCAGCATTCCATTCAAGCGGGAACGGGCAGTCCCAGCGTTCAGTGGAGGGGGTGAGTGGAAAGATGTTGGATTTGTGCCAGTTAATACGAAGGCCGGAGTATTCCCCAAAGCGGGTGATCTCCAGAAGCAGGGGCGCCAGATTCGTCTCCGGGGTTCTGACATATAAAATGGTATCGTCCGCGTATAGAGAAATAAGAAGCGGACCCGTTCGAAACTGGAGCCCACGGTGCAAGTGGTGTTCTTGAAAGTGCCGCACCAAAGGGTCCATGGCCAGGATGTATAGCAGCGGGGACAGGGGGCATCCTTGCCGGGTTCCCCGAGAGAGAGGGAAGCTATCAGAAATAGTGCCATTAAGGCGCAGCCGCGCCCTAGGGGCGGTATAAAGCAGTTCGACCGTGGAGACGAACAGCGGCGGCATGCCCATCCGTCTCATGACAGACAGAAAAAAGGGCCATTCTAAAGAGTCAAACGCCTTTTCGGCATCCAAAAACACTGCAGCCGCTGGTGTATCTGGGTCTATTCTGTGGAGCACCGAAAACAACGTTCTGAGATTAAAGGAGGTGGATCTGTGGGGGACAAAGCCAGACTGAGCTGGCGAGATAATAGACTCCATCAGTAAAGACAGTCGGGTTGCGAGGACTTTGGCTAAAATCTTGTAGTCTAGGTTAAGTAGGGAAAGGGGCCAGTAAGAGCCACACCTCGCGGGGTCTCGACCCGGCTTAGGGAGTAGAATGATAACTGCTTCTCGGAGCGTGGGCGGCAAAACCCCTGTTTCGAGTGCCTCCGCATACATCTCTATCAAGCGTGGTACTAGCTCCTCTTTGTATTCTTTATAAAAGTCGGCCGAAAAGCCATCAAGCCCCGGTGCCGAGGAGCCCCTCAATGCATCTATAGCCTCAATGACGCAGTCCGGATCGAAAGGCATATCCAGGAAATCCTGCATATACTTCTCCAGGAACACCATGGAGATCTCGTTGATATAGGGGCCTGGATCACGATGATTCCCTGTCAGAGTGGAGGTGTACAATGTTTTGTAGTAGGATAAGAAGGCTTCGCAGATGGCAGGGGTGGTCTGATGTCGAACGCCCAAGTCATCCACCACTTCAGAGATGCATGAGGCCTGTCGGGGAGGGCGGAGCAAATGAGCCAAGAGCCTGCCAGGTCTGTCTCCTTCTCCGTATTGTCTAGCTGAGTGTTGCGCGCCTAGATATTTCAATTCCCTATCTGCAGTATCCCTGAACTCCTGCAGTAGCTCTAACCTCTTCGCCTCTCTCTTACCGTCGGTGTCCGTGAGGGTGTCTTTGTCCAGTTTGGTTATTTCTGTCTCGATACGAGTCATGGCGGCCCGGATCTCGAGCAAGGCCCCCACGTGTTTAGTGATGCAAACCCCTCTAATAGTGGCTTTGAATCCCTCCCACAGCGTGGCCCAAGTGTCTACTGTGCCCGTGTTGTGCTCAAAATACTCCTCTATCGCTGTACGAATGTCTTCTTTGAAGACCGGGTCAGATAACGTCTTGCCGGGGAAACGCCATTGTCTCTCGTATCCCCCCAATCTGGGAACCAGTAGGGTCAGTACAATAGGAGAGTGATCCGACAGCGTGCGTGGGAGTGTCGAATGGTCCTTCACCCAACCGGCCACCCCTGGGGAAAGGAGCCAGTAGTCGATCCTGGTGCTAGTGTTGTGATATCCAGAGTGATGGGTATAAGTGGGCGTGTTAGAGTGTAAACGGGCCTCAATATCAATGAGCGGGTAGTGTGTGCACATGTCTGTCAGCACCGCCCGTGAGCGGGGTTTGCAGTCTGGGGAAGAAGACGTGCTATCCCTGGTAGGGTCCATCAACAAGTTAAAGTCTCCACCTATCACCAACATATCGGTGTCCAGGCGCAGCAAAGCATCATGGAGACTTTGGAATAAGGCGGGGGAGTCTGAGTTGGGACCATATACTCCAGCAAAGGTGATCTTGAAGCCAAGAAGTACCCCTGTAACAATGACATATCTGCCTCCATCGTCAATTACACTGTCTGAGTGCACAAAGGGGACCCGCCTATGTATCATTATCGCCACACCCCTCGCATATCTGCTGTCGCCGGAGAAGAACCTGTATGCGCCCCACCCCCTGGCAAATGAGGAGGAGTCATTCCGCACTAAGTGTGTCTCCTGTAGAAACAATACATCAACCCCATGTCGCGCTGTGTAGTTTAGGACCTGACGTCGTTTTCTCGTGTTATTTAAACCTCGGACGTTCCATGAGATCAGGGTAAGCCTGGAAGGCCCAGGTTGCTGTCCTACCTTAGCCATTCAAAACCGAAGGAATCACAATCAAACAAGTGTGTGCATAGCAGCCGCCTCCCTCCCGCAAAATAGGCATCATTCATGAATAAAAACAGTGCAATGTCATTAACATTAGAACCGAAGAATGAAACAATCCCCCCCACCCTCCCACCACCCAGCCTCTCCTTAAGCCCCAGGAGGCATCTCCCATCCCAAATAAGAACACCAATATCATCAGACAAATGCAATGGTCCAGTAATATAACCGGAAAGAAAAGGCCAACTAAGAGAAAAGCACAATACGGCTTGTGCCATGTGGGGGGTGGCAACGCTCAGCCACGCGGGTACCCCGGCCGGGGCGACATTCATTTCTCAACAAGTATAGAAACACTGCAAAAATAATATCATCGTTAGGTGCATAATACTGAAAGGAACAGCCATTCCAAAAAGAAGGGGTACAATTCAGCCTTGTCCGCTCTCCGCAAAAAGGTCAGTACTAGCCTGCGAGTCTGTGTGTGGCGGAGATTTTTGTGCTTCGCCTGAGGTCCTAGGCGACCCTCTGTTTTTGTAAGCTTGACAAAATTCCTGTGCCTCAGCGGGGAAATCAAAAATGCGAAACCTGCCATCCACGTCTACTCTAAGCCTGGCAGGGTACAGCATTCCGTAGCGCAACCCCAACTTGCGCAAAGCGGCTTTGACACCAGTGTATTTTCGGCGCGCGTCTTGGACCATTAATGTGAAGTCTGGGTAAAAGGATAGCACTTCGCCTTGCCACTTCACCTCGCCAGCCTCCCTGGCAGCTTTTAGTGCCGCGTCCCGGTCTCTGAAGTTCATGATTCTGGCTATGATGGGCCGGGGTGGCAACCCCGAATTAGGGCAAGGCCCCAACGATCTGTGTGCGCGCTCCACTATGAAGCCAGCCGTGAATGTGTCCCTACCGAATAGTTCGATCAAGAGATTTTCCACAAATGTGTCAAAGCGTCCGGTCGCCGTCGTCTCCGCCACACCAATTATGCGAATGTTATTGCGCCTACTGCGCGCTTCTAAATCCTCGTTCTTAATAGCAACATCCTTAAGGATCTTCTCCACGCGTTCCAATCTTTTCAGCGTCGACGCAGCTCCATCTTCTAAGTCGGAAACTCTGGATTCAGCTACATCCAGGCGCCTATCCTGCGATTGAATCTTCGCGCCCATGTCGCCATTTTTTTTTCGAGGGTGTCAAAGCGGGAGTCCAAGGCCTTAAATCCAGCACGCATTTCGCCCAACATTTCGGCGACCATACCAGCGGTGTCTCCCGTTGTCACTGGGCCTTCAGCGTCCGCAGCATGTGAGGGTGGGTCTTCAACTGTACGGAGGGCAGCTGCTTCGAAGGTAAGTTTCCTCTGGTTAAGATCTCGTTTACCCATGATGGAAATGGCGGTGGACAAGCACCAGTGCGTCAAGACACAGCGACAAGTGCGACCAGCAAGAACGTTGGGCACAGTTACAGGGCACCTTGCAAGCGAGGTGTACAGACCGGGACAAATGGATCAGGGGTCTTAAACACCACTCCGTTTTAGGCGCAATCCGCACCGCAGAGGTCGCAGGGACGCCAAGGCAGAACCGCGCAGTCCAGGGGGTTCCTATGCCGGGGTGACACGTCAGCCTGGAGCCAATCTGGAGGCCGAGCCCCTGCAGTAGGTAGGGCCAGTGGAGGGTCGTGGTGGCAACACTGAACCAGCAGGCAAGTCTATACCTTCACTTAGCAAGGCAGCAAATGGCAGCGTAGCAGGAAGACCAAGCATCTAGGTCAACGAGGCACAGTCAAGTAATTATGGCAGAGTCACAAAGGCCATACAGACTTCTTGCAGTATTCCAGCATGCTCACAGGCGTGTAACGTGGGTGGCCAGTTGCTGCATTTGAGAGCTGGAGAGTGCGCTGTTCGCGGGTGTGTTGGGGGACAGGCGCGAGTCGGGGAAGCGTGTTGGTGGTGGGGGCGAAGATGTGGAACCCCCACCAAATGCAGAAATGCGGGGCCGCCTGGAGATTGCCCTAGAGCCCCCCGGTCGCACCCCACGTCACCCCCAATCACAAGCAGGGCCCGCCGCCCGCCTCCCCCGCCCGCCGCCACGCAGCCCAGGCAGCCACCAAAATCGAGGCCCCGGCTCCCAAGGCCGGACTAGGCCGCAAGGGCCGGTCCCGTACCGAGGGTCCGCTCCTCCACCACTGGAGACCACCGGGGGCAAGCAGCGGGCCCGGGAGAGCCCGACAGCAACCCCAATGCCATGGGGGGAAACAAAGGGGCCACCCAGAGGACTCACCAAGCGCTCCGGCGCAGCAGGGTCACGTCCGGCGAGGCCCGAAAGGCCTCACCACCCCTCCGCAGCTGCACCCGTTCTCGCCGTCCCCCGGCCTCCAATCCTGGCCAGTTCCATCAGGCGGTGTTAGGGGTCGGCATCACGCAGTTTCCGACCCTCGTGCAGTGTCGGATCTCCTGGAAACTGCCCCGTTCGCAGCCCGCTCGGCGGAGCTCTACGTTCAGGCGGCCATTCCGCTCGCCCGCGTAGCCACGCCCCCCTGGATCCTCTTAAGCTAGCCAACTATCGTCCGATCTTCTTTCTGCATTTATTTTACAAATATTGGAAAAACATGTAAATCAACAATTGTCTGCTGTTGCAGAAGCCAACAGTCTTCTCCACCCCTCTCAATCGGGTTTCAGAGCAGGTGATAGCATGGAAGGAACATCTTAGGCTTCAACTTCACAAGGGTGGCAGGGCGGCACTGATATTTTTAGACCGTAGTGCAGCATTTGATACGGTCTCACATATGATACTCCTTCAGAGAACATGGGCATCCCTAGTTTAGCTTTGGCCTGGTTAAGTTCTTTTCTACAAGGTTGTTCCTTCCAGATTTTCACAAAAGTTTATTCTAATTCCTTCCATTTGTCGCTGCAGTTTCACAGAAATCACCGTTGAGTTTGACCCTATTCAACATTTACATACGCCCCTTGGCTGATTCAGTGGAAAGTTGTGGTCTCAAATTGCATTCATATGTGGATGATACTTAGATAAGTGTCTCTCTGTTCCCCAAGAAGAACAGTAACTCTGATGCCCTCAAATCTTGTCTCACAACGGTGGCGATTACGATTGATAATAACTCTCTTAAACTGAAGGGGAACACATTTGAAATGTAGCTAGTGGGGCATCAACCTCAGCTCTGTGGCCCCCAGTACGGAGTGGATATCCTGGGAGCTGCTCCCTCTCCTATCCTGGTGGTAAAAAATCTTGGTTTCTGGTTAGATTACAAACTTCTGATGAATCACAAAATCATCAAGGTAGCTTCTACTTGTCCTGGTGTTCTTAAGTGGTTAAAAAAAATATTTCAGTTGCTCCCAGTCTCAGTCGAAAGGACTGTAATTCAGTCGTTAGTCATCTCCAGGCTGGACTAAGGGAATATTTTGCCTTTAGGCCCCTCTAGGGCTTCTTTTAGATGCCTTCAAATATTTCAGAATGCGGAGCTCGATTGCTATTGCTATTCCACCTCCCTAAACATTTTCCTGGCTCAAATCTTCTGAGTGACCTCCAATGGCTTCCCATTGAGAAGTGAGTTCAATTCAAAGGCCTCTGCTTCACGCACAATGCTATGTCAAATGATGGCCTACTCTATATAAGATCCTTGGTGTCTCCCTACTGCCCCAGCTGACCTCTTCACTCCAGTCATCGGAACTGTTTTAGAGTTCCCAGATTCAGGAGGGTCAAACTAGGAGGAATGTCTTTCTCCTACATGGGTCCCAAATTCTGGAATTCTTTACCAGACTCTCTGAGAGCATGAAAATCTTTCTGGGGCTTTTGCAAACTTTTAAAAACCTGGCTCTTTTCAATCTGGATTTGGCCTTAGTGTTTTCCTAGTGACGGGAACCCCCGCAGGGGTAGCAATGGGCTCTATAATAATATTATCTAACATGAAAGCTAAGACCTATCATGTGGCTCTCACATGCTTCCTTAAGATGTACTGGTACAGACGCCTTTTTCGTTTTTGAACTTTTACATAGAAACAACAACCAATTCAATTTGCCTTACAATGATCTGCCAAGAATGCAGAACACTAAACAACAGCCCTGTGGTGCAGCAAAGACCTTAGTGCAAGCAAGGAAACTGGGCCCCTCCTTTCATAGCGACCCGGCCAGCTTATATTATTGAATTCAAAGATAGACTGGAAACTCCAAAGTAGACAGTCCCACTCAGAACGTATTGAGACTATCATTAAAAAAAAAACTGAAAAAACAGATAAGTACCAAATCTTCTCCAAATTTATGAGGGCTATTGGAAGTGTGTGTACTGCTCAGATGGTTCACATGGATAACCAAAGAAAACCCTACTAATAGCTGTATGAATAATGGATGGATTCAGCAGTAGATTCAGCATCTGCAGTGTAAGGAACAAAATATACATGAAGGCAAGTGTTTAAATTCCTTATTCTTCCTTCCAGAGAAGCAACCTTGCAGGAATAGCCTCAACAAGATCCGCCTGAGTTCTCCCTCAACAATCAATCCCTCAGCTTATATGTGCATATACTGAACATTCTACAACTCAATAATAAACATCGAACTGGGCGAGGCCCCCACCACACGCACCCTCCTGGCCACGGTGTACCTGGTGGCCAAGAGGGACCGGCCCGGCATTGGAGGGCCGAATCTACACCACCATTCCACGAGTGGGCAAGGGGCATCCATTACTGTGTGACAATGGAGAAACTGGTCTACAAAGCGGGTGGTGTCCCCGGCATATGTGAGTGCATCTGGCTGCCCTGGAAGAGTAGTGCTGTCATCTTTGACTGAACGCTCCCTGGGGACACTGGGAGGTCACTCCACCCATGGTCCGCCACTGATTAATTGCTCCCCTCCTTCCACTCACTTTCTTACATCCATCTGGAAGAGCCGTTGTGTACCAATGTAGATCTGATTTGATGTTGCCTCCGTGAAGCGCTGTGAATGTTCTACTACATGCTTTCTACACGCCATTCTGTGTATTGTTGCAGAGCCTCTGAGGCTGCATATGTGACTGCGTTGTTGGTCTTTGTTTTTGTTTATATGTGGAAAAACAAGGAAAATGAACAAAAAAAGAAGCTATTATCCCTCCCTCCTCAATGGACTAGCACTGTGGCTAGTAGGACTTCAATGAACTGCCTATGGGTACCTAACACTCTGTAGTACTTGAAAAAGAGCTACTAGTGTGGAACAAGGACCAGATGTGCACTTCAATCTTTGCGTGCAGGTCCTCAGCTGATCCCGATGTGTTTTTTGATAGGTGTGTTGAAACCAATTACCGTTGCAGTACCACCACCTAAAACTAAAATTGCAGTAAACAGAGAATTACACCATTGCCAATCGCTCCTACCCATGATTGAAGAGGGCAGCAGACAATCTATTAGTGAAGTGTGCACTTTGGGGGTCAGACCAGTAAAACTGGAGGACCCTGAGTGGGCTTTAATTATGTTCAAACTCAGCGGGGAAAAAAGCCACTGGCAGAGCAACAGGGCCCTCCAGAGCCATGCCAATTATTTTTGATCCCAACAGAAGCTATGAAGTACCGGCACTTCAATGTCTTTTAATTTGAAGATGCTTTACACCTTCTTCCTTTATACCCATATTCCTCTACCTTTGGGTATTGTTAAGATTTTTTATTTATACATTTGCTGATTTAGAACTATAGTTTTATTGACAAGGTGGGCCAGATACAGAGCAGAAAGGAAATTCGATATTTACTTCTGTAGTGTTTCACCTACATTTTGAGACATTGTTTTTAGGAATTCACAAAGAATTTGAGGAGTGCTCTGATGAATCTGTCAAAGATTCCCATGAACACCCTCATGCCTAGCTATTTTCGAATATGGAAATATAACAAGTGTAAATTCTGCATTAGAAATGTGACATACATTTGTGTTCAGTGTGTACTGCCATGTTACATTTCTGTACAATGATGCTTCACATCCACCACTAAAACACCACCTATGGGCTGCAGAAAGTTACAGAAATCTAAAAATAATCTCTTTTTGGGATCTGTGAGACGTTTTGCTGATCATTTTGTAACTATTTTTGGGTGGTTAATTGCCCTGGGACTGTGGAGGTTTTAAATGCAACGTCTGATCTGAAAACTGCAGAATATCTTTGAACCTGTCACTATGTCTGCTGAAAGCGTACATTATTAGATATTATATTCATTTTATTAATGTATAGAATAACAACATACCAAATGCAACCTGGCATTAACTGAAGATGAACATGTATACATTCTTGTCGCCCATCTGCATTCACTTTCTTGCCCTGGCACAGACAATCAACCCAGAGGGAACTCTGTTCTGTCAGTGATTGTTATTCTGCATATTTAAGGAGATTTCTATTAGTAGAGTAAGTTGCTGTGGTTAGAATTACTTCATTTTTCTTGAAATAAAGAAGCATAGTTTGTTATCCATCCCAGCCATCCTCCTGTTTTATTGGGCTTAGGATGCGAACACAGTTAAGAATCCATGTTTCAAAGTAGATTTCAAGAAACAGGAGCTACAGCACTTTGAGCTGCCAAATAACATTTAAAATTGAATAGAGCTTAGTTGATTTTCTTGTTAAAAATGAGTGAGCTGTCAGATAATTTCAGATGATAGTGCTAGTACTGTGACAAGAAAAGCCAGAACAAAACTGCTGCTTGCAGCAGGCAGCAATAAATGCAGTCCAGACGACTCAGCAAGCCCTGTTTGAGAGTTCACATTGCTCACCAGAAGTGGGACACAGTGCAAATATACAGGAAGTTCACCGGACAAATAAAATATGTCATTTATCTAAGAGACTGAGGAACCTTTTAGATCATGTTAACAAATGTGGGACTGGTCTGGTGCTCCTGAGCTCTGTTTGTCCCAACATTAACTTCAGAAATGTTATAACCACATTGTTAAAGTAAGTGTCAACTGAAAAATATATTATTTTAAAAGATCACACGGGCAGTGACTATATGCATGTGAAGGCAGCCGACCCCACAAGTCATAAAAAAAGCTTCAAAATGAGCGTGGGGAAAATGTAGCAATATGTCTTCCAGTTGTCTTAACCTGTCACAGTGCTGTAACAAATATCGCCTAGAACAGAAAAACCTCCAGGTCTTTCTCAAATGTAGTGTTTTAGCCATATACATACTGTAATCACCTGTTGGTCAGCATTACGCTACAACGTTTTTTTAGGGTATAGGGATGTCGGCATGAAACTGCAAAAATTATTTTGTCACCAATACTTATTTTTTTTGCAAAAGGTAAAATATTATTAACTGTATGCAGCCAGTCCCTAGGCACATAATATTGGCTCACTTATCGGTTGGTATGCCTACTTGCAGTAGATGGTTTCTAGATGGGCCATCATAGTGCAAACATCACCAAATGGTGTGGCTATTGTTCTCTGGGGAGCAACAACATACCTATGGCAATATCAAGTGGAAGATCAAGCGACCTGTGATGCCCAGATGAAACACCCTTTTCATGTCACACAGCCGGAAAGAACCAATATTCACAAGACGTGATGGCAGAAGCCATGCTGCAAGCATGAATAAACCAAATTAGATAATGTTTAGGGATGTATGAAAAGGCCTGAAAATGTATCCACCCTGTTGGGGATTTTCCACATTTAATTGCCAAGATATGCCCATGAACCGTGCCGAAGATGATGAGAATGATTAACTGTAGAATTAGAAGGAGACTTGTTTTGACTTGCTAAGAGTGTGCAGAGTAAGGCATGGTGTGAGATCCTGCCCACCTGATTTTTTGAGGCCAGCACTCATGCGAAGTCTTCGTGCTGTGCCTTGTAACTGTGGAAATCAGGAGGACGGAGTAAATAAGAAAGAATAAGAAACAACTCCTTAAAGCTGGGATACTACATAAACAACAGTGTTCTCAATGTGAATGATTTTATAAAGGCTGCTTCAACTTTCAAGCCCTTGAGGGAACTAATTTTGCCATTCTACATTCAATGAGAGGAGAAAAAAGGAAACAGAAAGGGCCGGCAAAGCTAGAGCACTCCGCACTGATTTATTATGCTAAGATTTTGAATAGTCATCTATCACAGTATACAAAAAATTAAATGGTGGCTAGTGAGAATCAATAGGGTAGACAATGTAGTGGAATAGTGAATAACTGCAAAAGAGGAACAGAATCTGCCCTCCTGCCATCTGCGATGACCTTAAGAACACAGTTGACCGGAATGGGGTTGCTCAACTACTTCTCGTGGACCTCTCAGCTGCTTTTAATAAGGCTGACCATGACACTCTAATACAAAGACTCTACAAAGCCGGCTGAGAGGGGACTGCTCTTGAATGGATCACATCCTACCTTCACAACAGAACTAATGTCATCCATACCCCACCTTTCTCTCCCAAACCGTACTTCACAAAAGCAGGGGTCCCTCAAGGCTCTATCATCTCACCCATGCTTTTCAATATCTACATGAAGTCATTACCGCCACTGATCAAACTAATTCACCTCACACGCTATAACTATGCAGATGGCACACAAATACTCCTTAAACTGGAAAGCCCCAAAGACATTGCACACTCACAAATGTTCATTTGTCTCAGAGCCATGGAGCAGTGGATGACATGAAGCCATCCAAAATGGAAATACACAAGTGTGGCGATTGGAAAAACTATGACCCACTCGCCGCCTGGCCTGATGACCTGGGAACAATGCCTAAAGTATCAAAATAAGTAAGAAGCCTCGAAATTACCATGATCTCCAAGATATCAATGAATGACCAAAAGGACAAACTAGCAAGATCATGTTTCGTACTATAAAAACTCTGAGACGCATCTTTCCCCACCTGGGATTTCCACACCATGTCCAGGCTACTATCTCTCTCGTTCTGTCTAAACTCAATTACGCCAACAGCTTCTACCACAGATCATCTTTAACAACTATGAAAAGACTACAAACGATTCAGAACTTTGCTGCCAGACTACTCTTACATAAAAAGCCACAAGCCCACATCTCCCCTGCCTTGAAAGCCCTACATTGCTTACTGGTTGTCAGATGATCCACATTCAAGCTGCTTTGTATCACCCACAAAGCACTTCTTGGAATAGAACCGCTCTTCATCAGGAATAAAATCATCAAATACATCCAACAAAGGAATTTCCGCTCTAGATTGGCACCTTGCCTCAAAATCCCAACTTACAAGAAGAAACCAAAAGTGGCACATCCTTCTGTGTTCAAGCAGCCAAAATATGGAACTCTTTACCTCCAAACATGAGATCCAAGGACGACTACCCTATCTTCAGCAGACTACTTAAGAGTTGGCACTTCCCCACATAACCACCGTCCTCAAACGTAATTATACAGGATATCCCTCTATATATACAAATTTATATGGACAATAGATGTGTACCTACATATGTGTATTGCTTTGTATAAACATGTATAATAAATATGTTTTTAAATATTTAGATATTCGTTAGTTCTGATTTACAAATATATCATATAACTTATGGTTATATATTATTATCTGTTTAAAATATATATAGGTGATTGCATAAATAAATACATCTTTTATCATATCGAACAAGTTACTTACCTTCGGTAACAATATATCTGTAAGAGACATATATTAGTTATGGATTCCTTACCTAAGAATTACCCCCAGGTGTCAGACTGGATCCGGATAATTTTTCTTCAGCAGTACCCGTGTGTGTCGGTAGGTAGTGTCGGTCGACTCCGCGTTCTTCTTTGGCGTTGTGATCTCCGGAATGATGTCGCAGTATCTACTTAAGAGGCCGCCTCTGCGCACTGACATCAGTTCTTTACACGACATTCCATGCCAGAAGTGCAGAGGCATGCTAGACACTGACCACTGGTGCATAAAACTAGGGCCCTGAAAGGGAGTCCCTTACCCTAGAAGTCAGTTCGCAGAATGGGGAGGATGGATGGGGCAGAAAGGAATCCATAACCAATATATGTCTCTTACAGATGTATCATTACCGAAGGTAAGTAACTTGTTCATCTGAAAGAGACTATTAGTTATGGAGTCCTTCCCTTAGAATAGATACCCCATCAATACTAACCCCAGAGGTGGGTCTGCGAACAAAGTTCACACCAGGAAGTCCTGAAGAACGGAGCGGCCAAAGAAGCTGTCTCTCCGGAACTTGGCCGTCCAGGCAGTAATGTTAAGTGAACGTGTGCAATGATGCCCACGTGGCTGCCTGGCAGATGTCATGATGGGGGATTCCACTTCCCGAGGCAGTAGTGGCTGCCGTCGCCCTGGTGGAATGGGCGTGCAACTCTACTGGAGGTTCCTTTTTCGACAATGAATACCAAACTTTAATGCAAAGAACTACCCATCCAGAGATGGTTAGTTTTTGCACGGCCCGACCGTTCTTGGCACCCACATAGTCAACAAAGAGCTGATCATCCACCTGGAATTGTTTTTTGCGATCTAGATAAAAGGAGAGCACATGTTTGGATCCAGATGGCGGAAGCTTTACTCCTCTTTAGAAGGATGCGGGAAGAAGGTGGGCAAAGTGATGGTCTGTCCTATGTGGAAAGAGGTAACCACTTTGGGAAGAAAAGAAGGTATAGTTCGAAGGACAACCTTGTCCAGATGAACAGCAAGGAAAGGAGGCTTAGAAGAAAGAGCCTGAAGCTCACTCACCCTACGTGCAAAGGTGATGACAACCAGAAAAGCAGTCTTTAAGGTCGAGAGTCTGAGAGGACAATTATGTAGCAGCTCGAAGGGAGCGCACATAAGGTAAGTCTGAACAAGGTTAAAGTCCCACTGGGGCATTACAAAAGGAATAGAAGGAAACAGGTGAGTAATGCCCTTAAGGAAACTATTTACAATAGGGGACTTGAAAAGAGAATGCTGATCAGGAAGGCAAAGAAAGGCCAAAATGGCTGAAAGATATACCTCGAGGGTGCCCAGAGCAGAGCCCTGCTCGGCCAAAGAAAGCAAGAAAAGGAGAACCTCAAAAAGAGGGCCAGAAAGGGGATCCACAGCTTTGCCGCGCACCATGCCACAAATTTCCATCTACAGGCGTATACTGTTTTAGTAGGGGGACGCCTGGCTGCCAAGATAACATTACAGACTTCAGAAGGAAGGTCGAAGGCTGTCAACTGTCTCCGCTCAATCTCTACGCAAGGAGGTGGAGGACTTGACAGGTTCTGGTGGAGGACCGTCCCCTGCTGCTGTGACAGAAGATCCTCCCGAAGGGTATGTCTGATCTGAGGATCGATGGCCATTTCAAGAGTTCGGGATACCAGATTCTTGTTGCCCTCTCCGGAGCCATAAGAATTACTTGGGCCCGGTCATGCTTGATCTTCTTCAGCACTCTGGGCAGAAGTGATATAGGTGGAAAGACGTATAGAAGACAGCAACCCAACTCGCGCCGCCTAGCGAGTGCCGCCTTGGAAATTCCAAATTGCAGAACTGCTGACATTGGGCGTTCTCTTTGTCCGCTCTGGGGTTCAGGTGTTGAACCACCAGGGACATGCCCTGATGTTCTGGCCACTTCCAAAGACGAAGGGCCACCTGACAGATGGTCCACGACCCCACTCCACCCTGTTTGTTGAAATACCACATGGCGGAAGTGTTGTCTGTGAACACTCTTCCTTTGACAGAAGGAAGGAATGCTTACAGTGCTAGACGAATCACCCAGAGCTCCAGAAGGTTGATGTGGAGCCCGGTCTCCGCCGGAGACCAGAGACCTGTGATCTGCACCTCTCCCATGTGGCCGCGGCCGCCACATCCCATGAGTGACGTATCTGTCACCACTGAGAAATCTGGTTGGGGAAAGGAGAGGGATCTGCCGTTGACCCAATCCTGGGTCATGAGACACCACGGAAACTGATGTGTAGTCCCCGCCGAGATCTGGACTGCATCGGACAGATTCCCCTGATGCTGCACCCACTGGAACTTCAGATCCTACTGTAGAGCCCGCATATGCCACCTGGCATGATCCACCAGCAGGATGCAGGAGGCCATAAGGCCCAGCAGCCTCAGGGTCATTCTCACTGAAATCTGGGATAGAGGCTGGAACATAGGTATCATAGCCCAAATATCCCGGACTCGCTGTTTGGGAGGTTAGGCCCGAAACTGCTCTGTGTCCAGAACCACTCCGATGAAAAGAGCTTCTGAGAAGGGTGCAAGTGCGACTTAGGCACATTAATAGTGAACCCCAGTGAATGCAGGAGCTCGGCCGTAGTCTGGAGGTAGGCGACATCAGCCTGGGGCGAGCTCGTCTCAACAACCAGTCGTCGAGATAGTGGAAAGCTGGAACCCCTGATCTGCACAGATGAGCTGCGACCACCACCATCACTTTTGTGTACACCCGTGGGATGCTGGTAAGGCCAAAGGGGAGCATGGTAAACTGAAAATGCTTATGGCTTACCATGAACCGTAGGTAACGCCTGTTGGCCGGCAGGACGGGGATGTGGAAATAAGCATCCTGCAAGTCCAACGCTAGCATCCAGTCTCCAGGGTTGAGGGCAGACAGGACCTGAGCCAATGTCAACATTTTTTACTTCAACTCCCGGAGGAAGCGGTTCACGTCCCTGAGGTCTAAGATAAGATGCAGGCCTTTGTTCTTCTTGGGCACCAGAAAGTAGTGAGAGTAGAAGCCATAACCTACTTCTGGCACAGGGACTCGCTCGAAGGCTCTCTTGGCCAAGAGAACGGCAACTTCCTGGCGGAGAACGGCCAGGTGATCCTCCGACATGCAATGGAATGCAGGTGGCATGGAGGGAAGGCAGTATCCCCTTCTGACTATCTGCAAAACCCACCTGTCCGACGTGATGTTGTGCCAGTGAGGGAGGTGATGAGGATCTTGCCGCTCACTGGCAACTGGTGGCCCTGAAAGGTCTGACTAGGAAGGATTGGAGGCTGCTGCAGAGAGGACACTGGTGGGCTTGCCCGCCCTCTGGCCCCCAGGCCCACTGCAGTGTGTCCCACGTCCCGGCCCCGCAGAGGCTGGACAGCCTGTGCAGGCCTGTGGCTCTGGGCAGAACATGGTGAGGCACCCCTTCCGTAGCCACAAAATAGGGCAAAAAGCAAACAGCGCGGGTGAGAAGTGGTAGAGAGGCCCAAGGATCTGGCCATAGCCCTAGAGTCCTTGAAGCGCTCGAGCGCATTGTCTGCCTTGTTGCCAAACAAGCGACAGCCATCAAAGGGTATGTCCAAAAGGGTCGATTGGACATCGCCCGAGAAGCCAGTGGACCTTAGCCAGGCGTAGCGTCTCATGACTACCAACGTTGAAATTGTCCTGCCTAGCAAATCAGCGATGTCTAGCCCACAGCAAATGGCAAACTTTGCTGCATCCCTTCCACCAGCGACCGCACGGGAGAGTACAGCCTGGTCCTCCTCCAGGCACTGGGCCCGATTCACAGAACTAACTTAAGACAAAATCGTAAACTTACTACCATTTTGGTATTCACAGAAGGCCCTTAGTCATTTCGGTATTCACAGAAGGCACTTACTCATTTCGGTATTCACAGAAGTTAGGAGTCCTAACTTTAGGACTTCTAACTTTAGGATTTCTAAATGCCTTCTGTGAATACCGAAAGTCTTAAAGTTAGGATTTTTCTCAGTTTAGGAGTAGTAAAGTTAGGACTCCTAATTTTAAGTCTCCTAAATGCCTTCTGTGAACACCGAAAATCTTAAGGTTACGTTTTTTCTCAGTTTAGGAGTGGTAAAGTTAGGACTCCTAACGCTACTACTCGTAAACTGAGAAAAAGTCTAACTTTAAGACTTTCTGTATTCACAGAAGGCATTTAGGAGTCCTAAAGTTAGGACTCCTAACTTCTGTGAATACCAAAATGAGTAAGTGCCTTCTGTGAATACCAAAATGAGTAAGTGCCTTCTGTGAATACCAAAATGATAGTAAGTTTAGGATTTTGTCTTAAGTTAGTTCTGTAAATCGGGCCCTATGGCAACACCTGCGCAACCGTGTCCCACACAGTGTGTGTGTAATGGCCCAAGAGACATGCGGTGTTCACCGACTGCAGTCCTAAACTGGCGGAAGAAAACATCTTCTTCCCAAGATGATCCAGCTTCTTGGATTCCCTATTGGGGGGAGCAGTAGGGAACGCGCCTTTGGATGTTCAGGCTTGGACCACCAAGCTCTCAGGGGTAGGGTGTTAGGAGAGGAAAATAGGGTCGCCCGGGGCCGGGCAGTGGCGTCGGGCAATCATGCTATCCACAGGAGCCCCTGTGCTGGGCTTGGACCAGGTGCCCAGAAGGATGTCTGTGAGGACCTCATTGAACGGTTGAAACACCTCAGTCAGGAGGTTAGTCCTGACTGCCACCGTAGATAACTAGAGGCCCAAGGCCTCAGCTGCCCTACGCAACACCACAGTGTAGGAGTCTCCCTCCTCCGTAGCCATGGGAGGGGGAGAAAGAATACCATGGTCTGGGGATGTATCCAGGCCACTGGCCTCACCCAGTTCCTCTCTCCAGTCCGGCTCTTCCATCTGGTCTGCTAGAGGGTTAATAGTCCCCTCCCAGTTCTGCTCACCTTCCTCCGGCAGCCACTCAGGTCGATAGGGAACGCCAGGATAGAGCAGAGGTACAAAAGTACCGGTCAGTGCCGGTACCGGCATCGGTCAACTTCGGTCCGTGTCCATGTCAAGGGGGAGACCGGGGTCGACGCCGGCTGGGGACACAACCGGCGTCGGAGGGGACGGAGGTGTAGTCAATGGATTCGGCGCCAGAGGAGGTGTCGTAAGGTCCACCAGCTCTGATCCGGATCCAGGCCTGGATCCCTGGGTGTCCTGCGGGCCCATAGCCGAAGCCACTGGCATCAAAGGCCTAGAACCCCCAGCCGAGTGCGTGGGGCCGAAGGCGCGCTGGCAGAGTCGGACTGCTCAAAGATGGAGTGGAGGGCTTGATAAAAGCTACGAAGTTGGGCAGGGGTCACCCTGGCTCCCGGAAAGGGAGGGAAGCTCGGAGGCCGACGCAATAGGCTAAGCGGGCGGAGCTGGACGACTACCTTGCGCATCCCACGTCGTGTCGGCTGATGGACGGGGAGAAGGCGAAGAGGGACGGTGCTTCTTCGCCTTCTTCTTGTGCTTTGACTTACCCAAAGACGAAGACTTAGAAGAGGAGTGATGGTGGTGACTCCGCAACCGGTCCCGCGACCTCCTTCTCGATAGGGACCTCGAGCGGGGCAGAGATGACTGCCAGGCCTCGAGAAGCTTTTGGGACCGCTCTCACAAAGACTTCGGGTTCATGGCCCAGCAGTCAGAGTATGACTTCGGGTCGTGGTCGCACTCCAGGCACCAGAGGCACACAATATGTGGGTCCGTGACCAACATCAACTTGTGATAGGAGTCACAAGGTTTGAAGCTGGTCCGTCGATGTGACATCCCTTGCACCAGGAGTTAAATGACTCGAAAAAAGAAGTTGACAAAAAGTTGAAAAAATCTCTAGTCAAAAAAGACCAATGGTACGGATCTGCGTTGGCTGGCGCGAAAAAAGAAAAAACTGACATCAGCGCACAGGGGCGGCGTCTAAGTAGATATTGCAACATAATTCCGGCGATCCCAACACCATTGACGAACCCGGAGTCGGACGACGCCACCTACCAATCCGCAGGGCTACTGCTAAAGAAAAATTCTCCGGATCCAGTCTGACGCCTGGGGGTAATTCTAAGGTGAAAAATCCATAACTAATAGTCTCTTTCAGATATAACTATGTATCTACAATTGCTTCACTATTGAATTATAACAAAAATAATTAAATAAAAACAATTAAATTACATTTAAATACGGCAACATTTGAAAGGCTTAGTTTATTAAATACAAATCTACATATATTTCCTTCTTTATATATATATATATATACCTTTCATGGACTTATGTATCTTTACATTTATTATTCTACTTCTTATTCAGCATCTCCAATGCATTACCCTATATCTCACCCCATACCTCTCGCAATATATCCTCTACCTCCACTCTGACTCATCTCAAACCTCATTCTACTACTCTCTCTCCAATGCACTACCGTATTTCTCACCCTACACCTCTCTCAATATATCCTCTACCTCCACTCTCTGACACATCTCAAACCTTATTTTACTATGCGTTCCAATGCACTACCCTATTTCTCATCCCATAGCTCTCTCAATGTAGCCTCTATCTCCACTCTCTCACTCATCCCAAAGCCCATTCTACTACAATGAGCCCCAAATTAACCCTTTCTAGACTCTCACCTATTTCTCACCCTATACCTCTTTCAATATATACTCTACCTCCATTCTCTCACTCATCTCAAACCACATTCTACTACTACGATCCCTAAAATAAATGTTTCTAGACTCTTCCCTCCTCTACCCCTCCCTGCATCATCTCATATCTCTTTTACTATTCAGATCTCCAAAACAAGCCTTTCTAAAACCTTCCCTCTGACTCTTCCCCCTCCCCTTTACTCATTCCAAAAAGAAACAAAACAAAACTAATTCTAAATCCGTTGCACTTCTATCCCTCCACTATCTTTTTCAATCCAAAGAACAGACTAACATGTCCACCACTTAAATCGTTTTCTTATTTCTATATACTAATTCCCCAATTATCCTGTTTGGGTTCCGGAGGAACATGCTACCCACCAAAAAGCGCTTCAACACCTTATCAATTTTAGCGAGCGCTATATAAATGCAAACCCTTCCCTCTTCTATCCCTCTGCTATCCTTTTTCAATCCAAAAATAGACTAACATGTCCAACGCTCAAATTAATTTCATATTTCTCTATACTAATTCCCCACTTTTTTGGGGTTCTAGAGTAGATTGCTACTCGCGGAAACACACTAATCCTGTTTGGGTTCTGGAGTACTGTGCTACCAGCCAAAAAGCGTTTCAACACCTCATCAGGGGTAGCAAGCGTTATATAAATGCAAACCCTTCCCTCCTCTATCCCTTCATTATCCTTTTCAATCCAAATAACAGTCTAATATGTCCACTGCTCAGATTAATTTCATATTTCCCTATACTTATTCACCACTAATTCTTTTTGTGTTTCGGAGTAGTGTGCATCTCGCCGAAAAAGCGCTTTGATGGGGTTGTAACCGCTATATAAATGCGATTACAATTACAAAGGGGAATAGGTGTATGTGAAATTTAAAACAACAGTGCACGTATGTTGATAATCAACAGCCAACTAACAGTTCTAGCTGTAAACAAATGGCAAGGTGTATAGGATAGGTACAATTAAAATTAAGCTTGTTTAGTTCGTTTATGTTTTGACTTCATGAGAAATTGGACAATGTAATTTACAGGATGGAAGGTTGATGTTACAACCTAATGTAGCCACCACTCAGGTAAATGTAAACAGGACTCAACAATACTAACAAATACCTTCAGAATGTATGCAAATTAAATGAAATTATTTAAAATAGGTAAAAATATAAATATATTTAGGATGGTTCATATCCCTAACTCATCTCAGTCATTAGGCTCACTTGGAGTATGCTTAGCCGTACTTAATTTTATAAAATTAGGGTTCCACATTAGGAGGGGTTATGAATCTTAAAAGCTGTTCCTTGCCATTATGTTTGAATCTTTTATACATCTGGCAATGTTTTTAAATCTCATGAAATGCAATGAACTGAACTGAACATTTTTTGATTTTAATTGGATAAGTGAAATGTGTTATACCTATTATTTGCGTAATTTTTTAATTTGTGGTCTCGTTTTATGTGCTTTTATGGCCTCTGGCTAAATAAAGTTTACCTTGACTTTGAAATACATTTATATTAATGTAAAAATATATTCAAACACCACATATTTATTAAATAAAATACAATTTTACTATTTAATTTTTTTTCAAATTATTATTATTTTTTTTGTTTTATATAGCACTAACTAGACCCATGAAATCGGGTATCAGAGCGCTTTACATGAGCACCAGTTTAGTTACAGATGGATACATTCATTTTTGTTAGGTACAGGGAGATTAAGTGACTTGCCCTGAATCACATGACTTGCCCTGAATCACAGGATGTTGAGCGTCGTAGCCGAGACTCGAACCCGGTTCCCCAGCTCCGAAGTCGACTGCTCTAGCCGTAAGGCTACATATTCTTCCCTATTTAACACCTTAGCCGCGGCCGTTATTTTGCAGCAGTGCGGCGGTTCCGCGGAGTGGGCGGGCCGCGTCGGCCATTGGACTTTCGCAGCACCAGCGAGGTAGTGCTCGTGACGGGCGACGGCCAACGGCAGAAGGGAAGGGGTTAATATTATTTAACACGATTTAATGTTTATTTATATTTTTAACTATTTAAAATAATGAAATTTAATTTAACATTATTTCCCATAGGGTTTTATTTTAAGTCCATACATCCATTATTTTCTATGGGAGGATAAAGCAGTACCAGTGGTTGGCCATGTGTAGTACTGGACTTACTACAAAAATGTAAGTTACTACAAAAGTTCGAATTACTACAAAAGAGCAGTTTGTGAAAACTGAAAAGTAGTAAAGTTACTCAAAAGTGCAGTTCGTAAATCAAACCCGCAGACTGCATGCACTACTCGCACTTCACAGTACTGTCACACTGAAAATCATAACAGAAACCCGGCTACATAAAAAAAACAGCACTAATTTCACAAAATGAGTCTAAACTGTTTTGTTTTAAATATGTCAAAAAGTGCTGCAATTTGAGAATGAAAGCTTTGAATTATGGGTTCCCTGGATATTCCTCCGTGTGTACTGTATTTATTTTAAATGCCTTGAAGTGATGAGTCGACAGTCTTGGCTTCCCTGCTGAAGTAATTACAGAAAATATATTATAGTTAATGTGGGAAAACGTGTCAACAAGAAGTTTCGCATTTTAATCTGGTTAAGGGATTTCTGTCTACAGACTGAAAATCCCCAATAAAATAAAATGTATGGCGGATAAATCAGGACTATGAACTAATCGATATAAATTGCAGTTTCCATTCCCTTAATGAAAGATAATACAACAAAGGGATAACCAAAATAGAAAGAGAGTTTTTAATGCCATCAAAATAAAATAAAAAGAACAGCAGAATTAATTTGCGTTTATAAAAATGTACTGCCCAGGGGCTCAACCAGTCTTACTCAGACATCGCTATAGTGTAATCTGCTGGTAGTAACCACCGACCCTATGTGGCGTCGTGAAATTCAATTAAATACATTTGCAACTCCTGTGATTTATTCATTCAGGCTACTGTTGTATCTAAAAACAAAACAATCTGTTCTGGACAGTTTTAATAGCTGCATGTCTGTGCTTAATATCACTTTAGAATGATTGACTGCATTTGCGGGTAACAACTGCTGTTAACTGCCTGCTGGTGTACTTTTGCCTCTGAGCTTGTTGCTTGATCCCACAAAGACAAAACAGTAATGTACAAATGCTACAGACCACCTGGACGAGCAAGAGGATTACATAATCAGCTGCTCCATGCACACTGCATTCAACCAACTGAGCCTCCCAAACACTGTTACATCCATGTTGACCTGTAGAGTTCAAAAAACAACAGTTGATGGACAGAATGCAGAACAATGTCATACATTCCCCCCAGTACAGAGATCTGGGCCTAAATCCATTGTTTTTTTGCACTCCACACCACCCCAGTTCAGACATGGCCATATGCAAATCAGCCTTGACCCTGTGCCTCATGGGAACAGTCCAGCCCGAACTGCCAAGCCATGTCTTTCCTGAACTCTTTATTAGCCATCCACACTCCGAATAGAGAACAGAGGGCTCCGGCATTCTAAGGTAGACTCCCAAGGGAGAGACCACTGTGGAACAAGGACATGGGTGGAAGGGACATACCAATGTACAGGAAAAGAGATTACAACAATACCCCTACACCCCGCACTTTGGTGCAACTTTCACCCTATCATCATCACTAGCAAACACTGTTGCTCTTCTCCTGTCTCAGAAGATGAGCCAGAGCTGAACAATAGACAGGAAGTGTTGCAGGTATTTCTTTTTTTTTAAATTTATTTTAATTCCACACTTCCAGACACATGATAAACATTTCAAAGAAATTACTCTTGCAATAGAGCTCTAGGGATCAATAACAAAGTAGAAGGGTTAAATTAAATACAAAATGACATAGCAAGAGAGTTAAAGCATAGCAAGGAAAATTAAAATAAGAATATAAGCATCTTCTATATAACATATATATTTAGATAATCCAAATAACCCCGGGTCGATACATGCTAGCAGTTGCCTTCGATCACACTTCAGGAACCCCAATAATGTGTATTATCATTTAAGTCCGCCATATAACTTGTGAAACAGATCGTACATCCATACATATTTACATAATAATGCCCTCAATTGTTCATATGAGCCAAAAAAAGGTCCCAAATCATAAGTTGCAGGTATTTCCTCTGTGCCTCTGTCTAGTCTTTCATTTCAGGACTTCTTTAATGCTGTTCTTGAAGGAGCCCGACAATCATCCCTTAAGCCCCTTCTCTTCCCGTTGATGAAATCCACTCAAGGTCCCCACCCGATCCTGCCAATCTACTCAAGATATTTGCATCAGTGACCTCCCTCCTTTGGAACTTTTTACAAGCGGATCAGACCTTGCTTCTTAGTTACAGTTACTATGCAAAACGCATCTACATCCTTGTGTCCATGCACTATATAAAACTGTTAGAGAAACAAAATATGATTTTGGTAAAATTGTATAATTGGTGCCACAGTCTCAGCCACCCACCATGTTCTAAGATCTGCATCTACAAAACAATCTGATTTGATGGCTCTGCAGTCTACTCCTTCATGCTTACATCGTACACTCCAGTGCTAATGCCACTCTGAGCAAGTTAGATAACATTATTTTGTACATTACCTGCTCAGGTCACTAAAAAATCTCAATTTGTGCAAACCCTATTTTTATCAATAAGCACTCAATAAAATCTACTTACAAATCTTACATTGTAAATATTTTTCCCTGGTAGTGGCAATGACAATGTTTTTCTGCAGAAATACATGCATACTTAAATAAGTGGTTCTGACAAATGTTTCTCATCAGGCCTTTATTAATATGTTTTTTTTAGTAGCGGCTTTCTCCAGTTTGACGAAACCAACCTAGGGAAAGCCATTTTTGAATAAATATTTGTCTTTTCCTTTCTTCTTGTTTATTGGGGGTGTCACTTCCCTTAACCTCTCCCTTTTTAAGGGGTTTTATCCCTTAGCACCCCCTTGCATCCAATTCCCTTTCTTTAATTCCCATACAACTTCTACCTTTTCTAGGTCGCAGCCTACCAGATAGCACAGTTGTTTGGTTTGCTAAAGACATCTTTGGGACTATCAGAAAGTTGACCTAAGAATACATTCTTCCCATTGATTACCATTGGCTTTGTGGTTTGTAACTCACAATTTCTGACTATTTGCTGGCTTTATTTGTTTTAGGCTCTCCAGGTTCAGTTTGAACCTCCCGTTGCCTAAAGCATGTTTACTGTATTCTTGCATTAACTCCCTTTCTGTAAACAGGCCTTTAAATCTTGTTCGCATCATTCCACATTTGCTGTGCTTTCAAAGAGCAAAGTCAAATGTCAGGCACTGTCTTTTGAGGGTGCTTGTTTACTTTTCTTTCTCTGACTTTAAAGTGAGAGGATTTATGAGACAATCTTGCTGGGTACTGGGAGTAAGAAAGAGGTTTTTTCTAACACCTAACAACATTTAAATAAACTGTGTAAGCATTTCAGAATTAGGAATACAAATGAAGAACCTTTTTTGTTACCTCTGAAGTGTGTTGGAAACACATACTTTAATATGATCAAAACAAATCATTACACTAGGTGAAGCAATATCCACACATTTTTGTTTGTGCACTACATAGTTTTATTAGTAAAACTGTATGTCTATATTTCTGTGTAAATGTAATGGTCATTTGAATTGAGAATATGTTGTCTGTAATGGCAGTGTGCTACTATACACCACTCCATGCCAGGCCACACCAATATACTCCACACAACTCCACCCTACGCCACTCTGCAACACTGCACTCTATGCCAATACACTCTACGCCAATGCACTTTACTCTGTAACACTCAACACTGTACACCTGCACTCTACGCCAATCCACTGTACGCCCCTCTAATCTACTGTGCACCCTTGCACTCTATGCCTCTGCACTCTACACCATTTTACTCTACGCTGTTACACTCTATGCCACTCTACGCAACTGCACAACACCCTGCACCACACCACGCCACTCAGGGCCGGATTGGCCGTAGCAGGCACTGGGTGTTTTCCCGGTGGGCCAGAAGAGTGGGGGATGGTTTTTGAGTGGTGTGGGTAATTTGTGTTATTGGGGGCCATTTTTGCAGCAGTGCAGCAATATCAGCCCCCTATAGGAAAAGGACCCCCCCGGACAGTTCAACTGAATTGCCAGGGCTGGTTTTTGTTCCCAGTCCAGCCCTGATGCCACTTCACTCTGCTCTCAAACAATCCACTCTACGCCACTGCACTCTACACCACTCTGCGCCGCTCCACGCCACTGCACTGTACACTTAACCACTGCACTCTATGCCACTGCACTTTGCTCTTTATCACTGTACCCTATGCCACTGCTCTCTACACCACTCTACTCCAATGCACTGACAGTCAACTCCGCAACACTGCACTCTCCACCACTGACCTATACGCCACTTTACTCTGCACTTCTACATTCTACGCCACTGCACTCTATGCCACTCAGCACTACTCTGGACTCTATGCCACTGCACCCTAAGCCGCTCAACTCAACTCAATGCCACTGCCCTCAGCATTCAACTTTCACGCCACTCCACTCTGCACCACTGTATGCCACTCTAATTTACAGCACACTACTCTGCACCACTCCACTCTAGGCCACTGCACTCTACTGTACACCAGTCTAATCTACACCACTGCTTCTACTGTGCTGCATTGTATGCCGCTGAATTCAATGCCACTGCACTCTCCACCACTATACTCTGCAACCCTCTACGCCAATGCACTCTACACCAGCCCACTCTTCTTTATGCCACTCCAGTGTATGCCACTTTACGGGACTCCACACTATGCCACCCCAATACACAACACTCTCTGCCACTCCACAACAATAAACTCCATTCTTCGCCATCCCACTCTATGACACTCCACGCAACTCTCCTCTATGCCAATAACTTTTAACCATTCTGAACAGCAGCCATGCCAGTGTACAACCTGGCTAAAACAGATTGGCAAAGCAATAGCTCTTGCCTACGCAAGACCTATAGACTTTACCAATGCTTGTTTAATTTAAATACTTGCCCCTACACCATCTACGCTTCCCCATCCTACACTCCCTCCCACTTATACCTTTCCCTCATTTACTTACCCTTTTTTCTTTAATTTCCATACTTCATGTATCCTCCCGCTTTATTCCTTTTTGTTTTACAACTACTTTGTCCTGCCCTATTTACTTTTTCCCCATCCATCCATCCATCCATCCATCCTTTTACCATTCCCCTTTCACTCCTTTCTAGTCTTTTAGCATGCCATACATCTCTCCTCTGTTACCTTCTTACTTTTCTCTTGATGACACGTGTTGTTTCCTTGAAAACATCCTTCCTCCAGAAACAGAGTTAAGATCAACCAGAGGGAGACCAAGAGTGAATTTCATTAATGGGAGGCTCACAAAAACATGACTTTGTACACAAATATATGAAACAATCCACCGGGCACAAAGTGACCTTAGATCTGGATACTAGACACAGACAATGGATAAAAAAGACTGACTCTGCGCATTCTAACATATGCCAAACAAAGGTGAGAATTTCCTATTGGTACTCAAATGAATTAAAAAGCCTTAGCACCACTTTCACTAGGTGTCAGGCCACACTAAATTTAGACTTAGTCCCAAGTGCCAACGAGGCTAGCTGTTTCGAGGTGACAGTCGCACAACTGTCTTCCTCTCTCAGTCTACATGTATGCATATGTGTCTATGCTAGTGAAACCTATATGCTCCCGGTCTACAGGAAGCTCACCTTCTCCTAAAGGGTAGGCACTGGAGGTTGCAGCTCACAGCCGATTTTTGAAGCATTATAATGAGTGAGACTCCATTAGGGAGTCTCACACCACAGCAGAGGTTAAAAAATGAGAGGCCCAAAAGTTTTAAAAAAAAGAAAAACCTGGGGGTTGACAAGTAAAACTCATCTACTTCCACACATTAACATCAAGACGTGCGCTGCACTCCTCATAGGCAGAAGGGTTCGCTCTTTCCTATATTTATTGTTTTTCCATACACTCTTCTTGAAAACCCCAACAATATGCCCATTCTTTTGGGCTCTCTGAGCTCACAGCTTAAAGGAGTTTAATGAGTTGGTCTTGGTTCGTATCCAGGGGCGGGCAAATATTGGAAAGGAACAGGGACATGCTTTTGTGGCCACAATATGTCAGACGCAGCTAAATTGGAATATGCTTCCTCCTTCACTGGTTGCCATGCAAACCTCGTTCGTCTTTGGAACTTCAGCTCAGATTTCTGCATGATGTGGGACCTGTTCACTGGACAATGGGAACTGTCTATAAGCTGTTATTCCCCAGCTATACATTTGCAATCACTGGGTGCCAGGCTGACTATCATAGGTCAGTTTTCCCATAAACAACTGGGTGGAAAAGCATTGCTAGTCTTTGACGCCAAACTTTGAAATGAGCTTCACCTTGATATCAGACTCATCCTCCGCTATGAGCAAGTCAACTCCAGCCTGACGACCCCTCTCTATCTAAGAGCTTACTTTAAAAATGAAGGCTGTGTAAAGCACTTGTATACCGTTGAGTTTTAGTCACTATGAATGCGTACATCATGGTATGGTGTGGTGTGGCGTGATGTGGCATGGAAATGGTATTGTGTGGTATATTAGATAGGGTATGGTAAGCTATTGTAGATGAACTCAAGATAATGGTTGTATGTGAAGTTAAGATAAGTTGTCAAAATGCAATCATCATCGCTGGGTATGGAGTATTATGTATATCAAAAGTGGTGTTTTTCCCAGGGAACATATAATACACATAAGTGGAGCTACTTTATTGGAAGCAAGATACAGCTCCTATTTTAAAATGCTGCATCAATAATGACCACAGGACTGACCAGAGGAGAGACTGCTCTTTGATTTGCTTTCGCTTTGGGTTATTGTTCCATTGTTAATTTTGGTGCAGCACATCTAATGGGAGGCACTGGGCCACTACTGTCCCACAAGGGTTCAACGCCCTTTAGAGCAGTGGAGCTTTCCAGGGTGCTGAACGTATTTATCAGTGAAGTTTATGAAGGCATGGTGAATAGGAGACATTGGAATACAAGTCAAAAGCTTTGTCTGCTGGAATCCTTCTTGCCTCTTCCAAACATATCTGCTGCTTTATAGATCTTTGATTGGGAAATAAGCAAAAGTTAAACAAAACCAAATCACAGCTAATGAGCACAACACCAATAAATGTGGTCCCCCCGATACTGGTCTCAGCACAAAATTCCACCTCTCTAAAGTTACTAGCATTCTGTTCTAGCAAGCTAATAGTTTCAGGTAATATAAGCACATTAAAAGCATTGCACTTTTTAAACTCATATTAAAAGTTGAAAATGGTTCTGGACAGGAGAACCCTGACCATCTCTTGGTAAAGGTTGGGCATTTCCTGTAGATAGGAAAAGTAAGGCTCAGGTCCTGTGGGTGTTAAACCACAAGGTTAATGGCCTCGGGTTCTGCAGGACCCCTTTGTGAAAATTGTATTGTCAAGACTGGTTCCAAACCCATGAAAAAAAATTATTAACATTAGCCAGCATGGACATAAAGTGTACATAATTGCGTCAAGGTCCCAGGCAGTGAGCGCTGCTAAATGGACAGAAGGGACAGTTTCATAATGGGCCTCTGCACAGTCAGGGAGCAAGGGCAGGCATCAAGTGTTTCTCAGGGACATTGTTTTTTAACTCAGGCCCAAGGCTGGTGAGATACTGTGCTAATGCCACACAAGTGTCTCATCAGGAGATAAAGTAAGGTTACAAAGCATGGGGGAGATGATGTCAAAGCATCACTCTGTGGTATATTGCAGCATGTTTACCAGGTACAGTCCCTACTCCACAGAGCCATCTCACCTCCACCTACTGGTTTTTGCTTCAGTAGTCCAATGTCCTGTGAAGCGGCCTCTGGATGGGCTCATAAAAGACTGGGCAGATTCTTAGGAGACTTCGGTGAGTGAAGAACTCTTCTTGGAATGCACCACCAGAAAGGTGTCAAACAGCATGGACGTGGGTAATCGGCAAACATTCTAACTGGGCCCCAACCTTGAGGGCAAAAGGCAGGGCACCGCACTGGTCAATGCAGCAGCAGCAGCAGATCTTCACAGGTCTATTCAGTTGATAAGTGTAGCTCTTAAAATTGCAGTAAGAGAGCTAGACTCCATATTATCTGTTTGTAGCAGCTGGACATGTTTTTACTGTCAATCAGGTAGGCTCAAGTATTTGAGATCTGACACCAGCCAATCAGGCTTCCTGCTTCTTTGCAGTTTTAAGCCACTCATAGAGGGTCGAATGTGGATTTTCAATTGAAGTTACCAACATTTGATATAGTATTTTCTTTGTATGAAGAACGAGGCAAGTTCTGGTTTTAGCAAACCATGTGAGCTTCCTCAGGTTCTTTTGCTGGGCAGAATGCAAGGGTTCTCTTTGGGGAGACTGGTTAGAGACAGTACTCTACATGTACAAAAAATAAGGGCAGTGGGCAACAATTGTGCTCAGAAGCCAGCAGCTGGTGGTATTGCATGTCAGCATGCCAAATACCAAACCTAAGTAGTCTTAATTTCACTACATGCATCTTTAATCCACCACCAGACACTTGCTGCCCTTCATCTAATTCTTGGAGGTCCCGCTTTCTCTTTTTGCCATGCTTTTTCTGCCTTACTAAACCTTCTTCTTCCCCCATGTGTGTTTTCTCTCTCTTGCGCTGGATCAAAATAAGTGCCGCTCCCCAAAAATGAGCGCTGGTTGGCCCCATTTGCAAACACCGGCTCAAAGTAAGCACTTGTTAGAGAACCTCCCTGAAAGAAATTGGGTTACTAATTGCGGGGGTGAAACTCTACTCAAGCAGCCACCACAATTCCTGTCAAGGTGAAACAAAAGCAAACTCCAGATTACCCTGCGCTTAACTCTCTGATAGTTGGCACAAAAGCAGTCAGGCTTAACTTAGAGGCAATGTGCAAAGTATTGATTCAGCTCACAAACAATAATTCTTTAGATACCACACTCGACATTCTTACCTGCTCCCAATTGAAAAGTATTAATAATTAAAATATAATAATGTCACCCAATTTTATCCTATGGGAGAGTTAGGCCTCACAGTAGTATTACAAAAAACTTAAGAGTCTTTCAGCACCAGGAAATGTAATAATCACATGTACATATCCAGCGTTTTAAATGCACTGAACCCTGCCCTATGGGCTGTTTAGGGCCTACCCTAAGGGTGACGTATATGTATTAAAAAGGGATGTTTAGGCTTGCCAAAAGGTCTATTTTGTCAGGCCGAAATGGCAGGTTAAAGCTGCACACACAGGCTGTATTGGAAGGCCTAAGACAGGTTTACAGGGCTACTTAAGTGGATAGCACAATTAGTACTGCAGGCCCACTAGCAGCATTGCATATACATACCCTGAGTATATGTAGTATCATTTTTAGGTAAGAACTACAAGTAAATCAAATGTGCTAATTGAGTGTAAGCCAATTTCACCATGTTTAAAGGAGAGAGCACAAGCACTCTAGCACTGGTTATCAGTGGTAAAGTGTGCAGGGACCAAGGGCCAACAAAAACAAAAACAGCAAAAACTGTAGGAGTAGGGCAAACAGTTTGTGGGAAGACTATACTAAGGCTGACAGATCTTACACCTCCCTTGAGAGGAGAGCGGGAAAAAGAAGCAGGAAAGTGGACTCGTACTAGAGGATACGACGTGAGGTCTCTGGGCGCAGTAACGGAGAGTTTAACGTGATTTAACGCATATACTGAAGAGGGAACGTCGCGATATTGGACCTTGTTATTTATATTTTCCCCACGCCGGAGGACCGTGTGGGTTGGAATTATCACCATACGATAATAAGTCTAATTGAAGACAGTGAAGCCTTGAAAAAGTTGCATTTATATATAAACTGAGGCGACGAAACACGTGTTGGCTGTCGATCTGACTTACAAAACTGCATATGAAGATTCTGCGAATAAGAATAAAAGAATGAAGATACAACTATGATCTGTGTATATATTTGCGCCGACATACTATTGCTATTACTGTCATTTTCATTGTAAATTTAATTTTACTTGTGCTAGGGAGTTAAAGGAATGATGACTTAACTGTTGAACTGGTAGGCACTCACCACCCTTTTGCCATATGTAGCCTGTTCCAGAAATCATTCTCAAATTCACATTGACATTGCCCCACACAATAGAGTAAGTGGAAAGAGCCTCCTTTATAAGGGTCTAATGTATTTTACAGCAAAGGGCAATCAGTAGACTTCACACCTGAAGTACACTTGTAGACATCACATTTGGAAAAATAATAATTAGTTCAATGCTGCCAACAGGAAACTTCACTGAGGGGAGATGCGCATTTCATAACATATTGCAGAAGGGGCTTTTATAGGGTTCCCTTTAGCTGATAAGCAGGAATACTATGGTTTTTCGATCGAGCACTATAGTTACTGTCCGGTTGGGCACTGGGCCTATGGGCTGCCTGGATACACCTGCAATAAATAGTGGCATAGGCAATGAAAACGTAATAATAACCAGATGGGAGACTTTTACATGATATAATCCTGATCTGCTGGCTACTGCAAGGAAATTGGTAATCACTACCATGCTTTATCTGAGAACAAAGCACCAGTGCACATCATATGTAGTCACTTTTATCCTCTGTGCAGTTTTTATCCTTCAATGTTCTTTATCGGAATAGACTTTATCATTTCCAGTAGCCATGTTGTGTTGACAGTTCAAATTTTATTTCTTAAACGACAATGATCCACAGCCGATGCGAGTTTCGCCCTATTCGGGCCTCCTCAAGGCTTTTTTCCTGACGTATTACACACTATTCTTTTGTAAGCGCCGCTTCTATAAAATCAATTGTTTATCAATATAAGATTCAGCTACTATGTAATTCCCAATGTTCCAAAGAGTGAGACGTCCATATATTGATCCTCCACAAAGTGATTATTCAGGGAGCCATGATAATTTCCATCTGTCCTCTTTAGTCTCCGTTGCTAGCGCGCGCATCGCCCACCATCTTCCAGAAGCTTCCTTTCATGTCGGACTATCCCAGGATGCACCCTGGGATATTCCGACATGAAAGGACTTTCTGCTGCAATCTCTGTGGGCAGGAGGTCTGTGTGGATGCTCTAGGTGAATGTGCATCAAACACCAAAGTTGCACTCAATATTGAATGTTTTGAACTTGATTTGTGGTTGAAGTGGACTTGATAAGAGAACGAAAATTGATGTGCAGATCATTGTATAGCAAATCCACCCTCCTTTGTATTACCATGCTTTATCTGCATCGTATTGGCTGCAGTGCCTTCTATCTGCAATCAGGAACCATCTGTTGCCACACAAATACAATGCAATAAAAGGATAAGTATAACAATAAAAATAAAAATGGCAATGAGGTGATGCAGCTGTGTGAGTGAGGGGACGGGTTAGATCTCGATTTGCTTAATTTACGTTTTCTGATGGAGGAGAGTTACATAGTAAGTCTGTAATTCACCTTTATTCTCTACAAATCGTGCTCTATGTTTCACCCAAGGCAGAAAACCAATTAGCCAGCTAATGAATCGATGGCTACAGAAAGCATTTGAATGGTGGCCAATCTTGTCAAGGTTTGCTAAACTGTAGACAGTAAAGGTATGCGATCCCTAATTCGGTTATGCAAAGCACAGGAAACTAAAAGCAAATCCTTTGCAGCTGTCCAAATTTAAATTCCAGAAACAAGTAAAATAATCCTGACCTACACACTACATTTTTCTACTTAAACTGACCACCAATTATCATCATTTGAACATTTTCTTGTTTTAATTATGCCGAAAAAGGATTGCCAAATTCAGTATCATGCTCTCATGAAATTGATCTCACAGAGCAAGCATAACAAACTGGAGAAGCACTGAGCGAGCTCACAGTAAGCGTAATTGGCTTACTTGCTGTAATAAAAATACACATGTACAAAAACTGGCCGTTCTAACAAGTAGACTGGAACCTTTCCACATTGTGGTTACCTTGATGCATAAATAGGACATTCATGAGGCGCTGTGAATGCTACAATAGATGTTTTCAGTTTGGGGAATTGGTAAAGACGTACCATTGAATGCCACAAATTAGGAGGAAATCAAAAAGTCTAGGCTGCAGCAGACAGAAGCCTGCTCAGCCAATCAAGCTGGAGAGCCAAGGTCATCGGGCAGAGCAAGCTAGAACAGGCTGAGAACTATGGTAACACAGTCATCAAACAACGTACCATCATTCATACCGATGCCAACTTCCACCGTAGACACAGACTCACCCAAGCCAGGCGTTAACACACTAGACTGAAATACCGGCCAAGTAAGGAAATAAGGAAATGGATTGAATGTAGTCTGAAGTGCAATAATTCAGTGTGGAGATGCTTCATTGGAAGAGAAGTACATGATTTTGCAGTGATGTTATGTACCCGTGCTTTCACCGGAAACATCATATATTATTTTTCATACCTAGGAGACATATCACTTTTGTTATACAATTCAACACGCAGTAGTGTTATGTGCCCGGGTTAGGCCCTTGTAGCGAAGCTGCTCGTTTCGTACATTAACCTCGTTTTCACAATAACATTTCTGCCATAACCTTTTGCTCATATTCGCGTGCATAACAATGTTGGATTAATATCTCTGAAACTTCTTCTGTTTATAAATCTGGCTTCGCATAACATTATTACAATGCCTCACACACCATTTAAAAAGGCCTCTATGCACGAATGTACAAAATGTCATTTTATATTCATCCATGGGGCCACAGGGCTACCTATATATCCATAACATTTGTAATCTGAACATACATTGCAAGGATGCTTTTTACTATAAATAATTAGCATTTCATAGGATTAATAAAGGAGGCACTTCAGCTGACACCGAGGGTCGCTGCATGCTGAGACGTCACAACGCAGTGGTCTTACATCTCCATGAGGGGTGTCCATTTTGTAACAAAGACGGGGTCCTACATTCTCTACTGCCAGGTAATGGGGTTGGATCGTCCCTTTGGGTTATTCTTGGCTTTACACATACACACATTCTAGGTACACTCAGAGCTCGGGTTTTCATAGTAGGAGTACGCCTGATTACTGCCTTGTTTTATATGCCAAAGAAACAATTGATGGACGGAATGCTGGAAAATGCAAACATTCACCCCCAGTCACAAGGATCTGGGTTAAATCCATCATTCTTTTGCTCACTACACCACCGCAGTTTGGACCCAGCCATATGCAAATCAGTCTTGACCCTGTACAGTCCAGCCCAAAATGACACGCCAGGTCCTCCCTGGAACGGAAACAAGCATTATGGGACCGGTTTCAGGGCATCACCCTTCATCAGCCAGGATAGCTTGAATCCAGTGGTGTAGTGAGCATGGGACACACGTCTGGGCGTACCCTTTCCTGTCTTGCTGAAAATTACCCCGCACAGATTACGCAGCACTCCTTTTGGCTTCACAAAGATGTTTATTTCAAATGCCAACTCCTACGCGTTTCAAACTCTGTTCTTGTTCACAGTAGCTTAAACTGGAAGTCCTTTCACAGTGTTTTATATATACATACGCATGCTGGTTGCCATAATGATGCATGTTGGGTCCTGTAGTTTTTTGCACTACATTTGTGAACTTTATTGTTAACTTTGTCGGTTTGTTCCCGTCTACACTGGGCCTGATTGCAACGCTCAGATGAGGTAATAGTTACATGGAGAGATGCGCGTTATGGGTATAAACGCGCATTGTGTGTGTTACTGCGTGCAACACAATAATGATCAACCCTGCTTGGGTGATCGTATACCATGTAGTTGGTGGACTAAGTGTCCTAATTTGATTATGGCTGAGTGCCCATATTTGAACGTTGCAAGCTTGCCTCCGGCGGCAGGGTAGCGCAACCCACAAAGTTATAGTGCACTGAAAGAAAGGGGATGAATGAAATTATAAATCCATACTTAATATAAAAAAGGAAAGGGTAGGGGGGAGTGGAATGGAGGGGAGCGGGGTGGATGAGGAATATGGGATGTGTCTAATCAGATAGCAAAGTCCAAATTGGCTTATTATTTAATGTCCATCAAAAGTAGTTTATGATGTTACTTCTCCTACTCTACATCATCCACAGTTTCAACCTTTTCAAAGGTGTACATAAAGTTCTTCATCTCCGTTCAGGCCTATCGGCTGTTTGGTTTTAAACCTTATGATTAGCCTCGATTCCAGATGTCTGAGTTTTTGTGTTCTGTTTCCTCCACGTTCATGTGGAGGAATCATCGCAAGTCCGGAATATTTGATGTCCTGCCAGGTTTTCCCTACATGGATGCCGATATGTTTAGCCATAGCATAAGTATGGTCATGATTTTGTATGGCTCCCGTGTGTTCCAATATGCATTTGTTAAGGGAGCAGGTGGTGCTTCCTATGTATCTTTTACCGCAGCAACATTCTAATATGTATACTACGTAAGTTGATTCGCATGTGATGGTTTCTCTGATTTGGAATGTTTTTCCACTTGGGTCTTTCAAGGTTTTCAAGTTTTTACCAATCTTGCAGGTCATACATTTTGTAAAGCCTTTAGATTTCTGTTGTAGCCAAGTTTCAGTTTTTTTCTCTACAAAGTGGCTATTCACCAGTAAGTTGGATAAACTGGGCGCTTTTCTGTATGTCACCAATGGACGATCACCGATAAGGTTACCAATGTCTTGATCCTTTTTCAACACGTTCCAATATTTAGAGAGTGTTTTTTGGATCTTGAAGCTCTCGTTGCTGTACGTTAGGATTAAATGGGGTTGGTCGTCATCTCCTATGTTTCTTTTCTTCTCTTTTTCTTGGAAGTTATCTGTTTTTTTCCCTCTTTGTTCATTGAGATTTCTGCTCTAGTTTTATTCTTCGCTTTTTCTTCTCCCCGTTTGATGTCTGTATTCCTATAGCCCCTCTCCAGAAAGCGAGTTTTAGTTTCACCAAATTTCCTTTCCATCTCCTGCGGTTCCGAACAGTTCCTCTTCATCCGAAGAAATTCACCGTACGGTATGCTCTTTTTGAGCGATTGCGGATGGAAACTCAGTCCATGCAGTAGACTATTTGTAGCTGTTTTCTTCCTATGAACAGTTGTATGCAGCTGGTTGTTTTTAACATAAATTTTGGTATCAAGAAATTCGATCTCTTCCGGATTCAGGTTGTGGGTGAATCTTAAACCCACTTCATTTGTGTTAAGAACCGTTAGGTAGTCCAGAAATTCTTTTTTAGTTCCCTTCCACAACAGGAATAAGTCGTCTATGAAATGCAGCCACAGGGCTACGTTCATAGTGTGATGATCGTTTTCTTCTCTCCAAGCTATGCTCCTCTCCCACCACCCCATCGTGAGGTTTGCATAGCTTGGAGAGAAGGAAACTCCCATCGCAGTACTGCAGCATTGTGAATAAAACTTTTTATTGAAGATGAAGATGTTATTGTGAAGACACATTTTGATCATCTCAACTAGCATCTGTGTGTGTCGTAGCTCACTTAATGGTCTTTGATATTGGAAGTATTAAACTGCATTGATGCCCTTGTCGTGATCTATTGAGGTATACAACGACACCACGTCAATTGTTACCAACAGATAGTTCGTGTGTGTCCATTAATATACAGAGGAAATCCCCAGTGTCTTTGATGTATGAGCTTAGTGTGGGGGCAATGGGCGCCAGGAAGGAATCTATATATGTTGAAATGTTTTCGTATAAACTCCCGCAACTGGATATTATCGGACGCCTGGTTTGTTCAAAGTCTTATGTACTTTCGGAAGAAAGTACACTGTTGGGACAATCGGATTTTCCACCATTAGAAAGTTCTTTTCATCATGGGTAATTAAGCCTTCACTGTGCCATGTATCCAATTTCTTCCTTAGATCCATCATGAGTTAATTGATTAGGTTTTTTCTTAAAGCTTTGTAATTCTTTTCTTCGTTAAGTTGTCGATTTGCTTTGTCAATATAGTGCTGCTTTTCCATTATGACGATGTTTCCGCCTTTATCAGCAGGTTTTATTTCAATTTGGCTATTGTTTCCCAATGTTTCAATTGCTGCTCGCTCTTCTCTCGTTAGATTTTCTCTGTATTTGTTGGTTGAGTCATTCTGCATTCTGTCCAAATCTCCTGTTACTAAGTCATAGAAGATATCAATTTATTGCCAGGATTAAGTGCTGGACAAAAGTTGGATTTGTTTTTTAAATTGGTGGGTGCTCGTTTACTGGTAGGTACACCCATCTCTTCCAGTATTTGGGTGTCTGTAGTTTGAGAATTGTCGATCTCATTTGCCAAATCATATGCAACTCGTAAATGCGGCATTTCCGCAATAGAGTATGTACCTGATTCCGTTTGTTTTGTCGTTTGATTTGGTATCTTCTTCCCGGGTGGCATTTTAGCGAAGAATTTTTTCAATTTTAACCTCCTGATGTATTTATACACATCTATCATAGTCTCTATTGGGTCTTGATATTTTTCAGGGCAGAATGATAGTCCCTTGTTAAGGAGACTGTTTTCTGCTTCAGTCAGGTTATATCGGGATAGGTTTATGACCAAATTTGTGCTTCTAACTTCCTTTGTTGTTACTTTCTCATTACCGTGCGGTTTCTCAGATTGTATCTTCCATTTTTTCCGGGCACATCTTCTTGTCTTTCTTCCTGTTCTCTTGATGGAAAGAATCCTTTTCCCCTCGCTCTCCTTCTTCCAAAACCTCACCCTCGCGGTTTGCTTCTTGGTGTTTGTTGCTCCTGATAGAGCAACTTCATTTCCTCTAAAAAAGAAAATGTACGTATTCCTGAGGCTCTTTGTTCGCCCTCGCTGAAGTCTGATTCAGATTCGCTAGTTGTTTGGATGTTAGCTTCCCCCATTTGTGGTAGGACTACCGGCATACCTGTGTGACACCACTCACTTTCTGACAGCTATAGATGGTATTTACTGGGAGGATGATTATACACTGATAACTATGGACGTGCAAAGCTTATATACCTGTATAGAACATGAGAAGGGTGTACAGGCAGTGCGACATTTTTTGAAATCACGTTCATTATCACTGTTATGTCATTCCGAAATGCTTGCTGACATGATTTCTTTTTGTTTAACGAACAATTTTTTCCTTTTCAATGATTCTCTTTACAAACAGTCATAGGGCACTGCGAAGGGCACCTGCTTTGCCCCCAGTTATGCAAATTTATTCGTAGGCTGGTGGGAGGAGCAGGTGTCCACCGCTCTTGAGGAATTTGATAGCTCAGTGGTCCTGTAGCTGAGATTCATTGATGATGTTTTTTGCATCTGGAAGGGTGATACTATTTCTGCCAAAAACTTTGTTTCAAAATTAAACAGCAATGAACTAAACCTGAGATTTACTGCGAATATAAATGGCACCAGGGCAGAATTTCTTGATGTAGTAGTAGAAGTAGAAGAAGGGAAATTATCTACCAAATTGTACAGAAAGAGCACCGCAGGGAATAGCCTTTTGAATGCAAGGAGTGCCCATCCATCTCAATTGATTTATAGTATCCCCTATGGGGAGTTGCTACGGGCTAAGCACAATTGTAGTACATATGATTCCTATGAAGCAGAGGAAAGCATCATGTGCAAACGTTTTGCAGAGAGGGGGTATAGCAACAAGATCATACAGCAGGCAAAAGAAAGGGTTAAATCCAAAACCAGAACAGAACTATTACATGCACAGAAAGTGAAAGAGAACGATAATAATGTAAGATGTGTCACTCAGTTCTCTGCACAAGCCAGTGATGTTAGATAAATATTCAAAAGACACTGGCATGTGCTAAGAACAGATGAAACATTGATGAAACATCTGAATGACAATCCGCAGATAACCTTTAGGAAATGCAAGTCCTTAAGGGATAATTTGAGCAACAATATGATAACTGATACTGAGAAACCGAGAGGAACTGGTTGTAAAGGCTTCTATTGTTGTAGGAACTGCAAAGCGTGCAGCAATAGCACTGATTGTAGCTCGTTCCACGTACCCAATTCTAAAAGAATTTTCAACAATCATAAACATCTGAATTGTAACACGACTCATTGCGTGTATGCCCTCATGTGTCCTTGTGACAGAATGTACATAGGGAGCACTATTCATCAGGCAAAAAAACGAGTGTTGGAACACGTAAGGGCTATCAGGAACAATGACAGGCATTACCCCGTGGCACGCCACTTCTTTGAGAGTCATTTTCAAAATGAAAGATTGTTGAGAATGATGGTCATAGATTCTGTAACTATGAATAGGAGAGGTGGAAATCGTGACTTGGTCCTGCGCAAGCTAGAATCGAGATATATAATAGATTTTGAGACCATGGGGCAGGCTGGCCTCAATTCTAGCGAAGAATTATCCATCCATTTGTATACATAATGTGATCTATGTATAATTGATTAGTTGAGCAGTCTTTCCGTTGAGCTTGTTTTCTTTTGTTTTAAAATTTTTGTCAATATAATCTTTTTTAACTTCTTTACAGATGCAGGGACTGTTTTTGGCTACTAGAGAGCAACTGGAATAAAAAAGAACCTATGCCCACTGGGGCAGGATTGTTGTTACATCGTAATGTAGTTACAATGGCTGTTTGATTGATTTGTGCATATACTTATGCCCACTTGGGCTTGATTACATTGGGCAGATCGTAGTCATGGATTCAGTCAGAAGCGGTTTTGAATGTGCTTTATTGACAAAAAGCAGCTTCTGTGCACACAAAAAATGCCATTAAACGCTATGGAGATTCGTGTGATCATAGCGAATGAGACGTAAATAGGAGGCGGTACCATGAGGCATTAGTTATATGATTCTAAACAACACGATCTCGAGAACTATTGATGTACATTGTATACATTTTATAATCATTGCTTGGGATTAATGTAGCTCAACAATTTATATTGGTTGCGATTGTAGTTCTGATAAAATTACATGTATATTATATTTTACAAAGAATTCCTTTGTTTGCATGTGCATTGGATTCTATGAACTTCTACAACCTCATTTGAACATGTAAGATGGCCGCCATGGTAGAGTACTATACAATGAACATTCACGAAAACCAGTCCTCTTTTTGTGTTTATGCACTGTATTTTAACCTTGCACAATTTGAATGAATTCTATGCTGTGATGAAGGAGTAATCCGAAACGCGTAGTTGTTTGCCATTAAACTGAAACACTTTTGCAGCATTCTGGGTGTCTGTTTCTCTTCTTGGATACAGGAGGAATTTGGTGTTGATAGAATTGGGTTTGCCGGGAACCCGCAACAGACCGCCCGATTTGACAGCTCCGACCATACCAGAACTGGTGTGTTGGAATATATCTATATATCTATCTGACACACACTACAAAATCCAGAAAGCATTGCGCACATAAAGGACGCTAAACAAGGTATTTAAGTGTGGGTGTGTCAGCACGAACTCATTTGTCGAGCCTCTGATGAGAACAAGAAGTTCAGAAACGCGTCAGGCTAAAATCTATGACTTGAGAGCTGGAAACATATCGGACTGTGGTGTTCGTTCTTACCCGTGATCTTGCTGTTCAGTGCATCCTTGCCTGTGGGTAATTTGGAGCGAGATGTTTACGCGGCAGCCCAGCCGCGAAGGTTGCACGACCCTGGGATCACTGGGGGTCACGGTGCCCGGAAATTCTGCCGAGCCCAAGGAGTGAAACAGATGACAATATGGGATTTATGAGTGGCACGCAGTCTGAGGCCCATCCGAGGGCTTTGAATGAAGGCAGCTGGTAATTACGTGCATCCATCTGTGGATTAATGATGACACACACTACAAAATCCAGAAAGCATTGTGCACATAAAGGACGCTAAACAAGGTATTTAAGTGTGGGTGTCAGCACGAACTCATTTGTCGAGCCTCTGATGAGAACAAGAAGTTCAGAAACGCGTCAGGCTAAAATCTATGACTTGAGAGCTGGAAACATATCGGACTGTGGTGTTCGCTCTTACCCGTGATCTTGCAGTTCAATGCATCCTTGCCTGTGGGTAATTTGGAGCAAGATGTTTACGCGGCAGCTCAGCCGCGAAGGTTGCACGACCCCGGGATCACTGGGGGTCACGGTGCCCGGAAATTCTGCCGAGCCCAAGGAGTGAAACAGCTGACAATATGGGATTTATGAGTGGCACGCAGACTGAGGCCCATCCGAGGGCTTTGAATGAAGGCAGCTGGTAATTACGTGCATCCATCTGTGGATTAATGATGACACACACTACAAAATCCAGAAAGCATTGCACACATAAAGGACGCTAAACAAGGTATTTAAGTGTGGGTGTGTCAGCACAAACTCATTTGTCGAGCCTCTGATGAGAACAAGAAGTTCAGAAACGCGTCAGGCTAAAATCTATGACTTGAGAGCTGGAAACATATCGGACTGTGGTGTTCGCTCTTACCCGTGATCTTGCTGTTCAGTGCATCCTTGCCTGTGGGTAATTTGGAGCGAGATGTTTACACGGCAGCCCAGCCGCGAAGGTTGCACGACCCCGGGATCACTGGGGGTCACGGTGCCCGGAAATTCTGCCGAGCCCAAGGAGTGAAACAGCTGACAACATGGGATTTATGAGTGGCATGCAGTCTGAGGCCCATCCGAGGGCTTTGAATGAAGGCAGCTGGTAATTACGTGCATCCATCTGTGGATTAATGATGACACACACTACAAAATCCAGAAAGCATTGCGCACATAAAGGAAGCTAAACAAGGTATTTAAGTGTGGGTGTGTCAGCACGAACTCATTTGTCGAGCCTCTGATGAGAACAAGAAGTTCAGAAACGCGTCAGGCTAAAATCTATGACTTGAGAGCTGGAAACATATCGGACTGTGGTGTTCGCTCTTACCCGTGATCTTGCTGTTCAGTGCATCCTTGCCTGTGGGTAATTTGGAGCGAGATGTTTACGCGGCAGCCCAGCCGCGAAGGTTGCACGACCCCGGGATCACTGGGGGTCAAGGTGCCCGGAAATTCTGCCGAGCCCAAGGAGTGAAACAGCTGACAATATGGGATTTATGAGTGGCACGCAGTCTGAGGCCCATCCGAGGGCTTTGAATGAAGGCAGCTGGTAATTACGTGCATCCATCTGTGGATTAATGATGACACACACTACAAAATCCAGAAAGCATTGCGCACATAAAGGACGCTAAACAAGGTATTTAAGTGTGGGTGTGTCAGCACGAACTCATTTGTCGAGCATCTGATGAGAACAAGAAGTTCAGAAACGCGTCAGGCTAAAATCTATGCCTTGAGAGCTGGAAACATATCGGACTGTGGTGTTCGCTCTTACCCGTGATCTTGCTGTTCAGTGCATCCTTGCCTGTGGGTAATTTGGAGCGAGATCTATCTATATCTATCTATCTATCTATCTATCTATCTATCTATATATATATATATATATATACACACCAAGGTATATTGAAGAATGAGTGGGTGTATGAGTGTCTGAATGGATAATTTAGTGGGTGCGTGACTGACTGTATAAGTGAGTGATTAAACATGTCTTAGTGAATGCATGGGTGAATGATTAATCTGTGTGAATGTCTGTATCAGTCTGTCAGTTGGTGTGTAAGTGACTGCATGGGTTGGTGAGTAGCTACATCAGTGTCTATATGGGTTAATGATTGGTTGTCTGAGTACCTGTATGGGTGCCTGAGTGTCTGTGTGGGTGGGTGGGGGGGTGTGTGACTCCCTGTATGGATGTGAGACTGGGTGATTCACTGGGTGTATGGGTTTATAAGTGGGTGTGTTAGGGACTGTATGGGTGAGTGAGTGTACATATAGCTGAGTTGGTGAGTAAATGGATGTCTCAGTCGTATATGTGAAAGTAACTACATTTGTGAAAGGAAGTATGTGTGGGTTGGAGTATATAAGTGAGTATATGTGACAGAGAGTGATTGTGACAGTGGCTGCATGGATAAGTGTGTGCTTTTGTCAGTAATTGTTGAAGAGAGTACGTATATGATACTATCTGTATGAATAAGTGAGGTGGTGTGTATGTATAACTGTATAGGTGAGTAAATGGCAGTGTAATTAATTCTTTGGGTGACTGACTAGGTGTTTGAGTAACTCTTTGGGTGAGTGGCAGTGTGTGCGTGTCTATATGGGTGTATGAGTGGATATATAAGTGGCTGTATCGATGAATGACTGTGTGTATGAGTGATCCACTGAGAAGGTCTGTCCTAACTGCTATTGGTCTATCTATGGTTTCAATATTGGAAGTATGTATTTTAGAGCAGGTGTATCAAAGGTTTTATTAGGGTGTGAGGAGGTGCATCAGATGATCACATGGATGATGTCATCAGTGATGTCATTTGAGATGTCATCAGTGATGTCACTGACCATGTCAAGTGTGATGTAATATGTGACGTCATCAGCAGTGCATTGCAGGGGTGCGAGTTATAATTAGCTCAACTAACTATAAAGGACAAATTTCTCTGGTTTTGTACGAGTGAACTGTCCAACTATCTATAACGTCCCTGAAACCTGTGTTTTCTTCTGTGAATTTCAGAGGTTTTTTTAATGCTAATTTCTAACTATAACATCCCTGAAACCTATGATTTCTTTCAGTGAATTTGTAGGGTTTTTTAAATGAAAATTTCTAACTATAACATCAGTGCAACCTATGTTTTGTTCAGTGAATTTCAAAGGTTTTTTTTAAATGAAAAATTCTAACTAAGCCTACATAGGTAGGATAGGTGCAGAAAGAGGAAGAAAGGTGCAGAAAAAAAGCAAGAGAAGTGCAGAAAGAGGCAAGAGAGAAGCAAAAAGAGGAAGAAAGGTGCAAAAAGAAACAAGAGGAATGCAGAAAGAGGCAACAGAAGTCCAGAAAGAGGAAGAAAGGTGCAGAAAGAAGCAAGAGGTGTGCAGAAAGAACCAACAGAGGTGCAGAAAGATGCATACTTTGACTATACCTTACAACAGACTCATGAAAAGTAGCCTAATCACTAATCTGTCTCCCAAGATATCTTAACCCTCACTTTTCTCTTGAAGGTTCAATATTCATTGACTGCTCAGAATGTTAGGCCTACCAAATATAAAACAGCAATCCTAAGCATGTCACTGTTGTAAGTCTGACAAGTTTGTGAAGGTATGCATGTGTATGTCTCTGCTTTTACCTAGTGACAATTATATAAAAATAAACATACAAATACTTGAATACCTGTGCTCCAAACAGCATACTCTGTAAATGTGTGTACAAAAAGGTAGAAGCAACAGATGTGCAGAAAGAGGCAAGAGAGCTGCAGAAAGAGGCAAGAGAGGTGCAGAAAGAGGCAAGAGGGGAGCAGAAAGAAGCAAGTGAGGGGCAGAAAGAGGCAACAGGGTGCAAAAAGAGGCAAATGATGTGCAGAAAGAGGGAAGAGAGGTGCAGAAAATGGCAAGAGAACTGCAGAAAGAGGCAAGAGGGATGCAAAAAAGGAAAGAAGGATGCAGAAAGAGGGAAGACAAGTGCAGAAAGAGACAACAGGGTGCAGAAAGAAGCAACAGAGGTGCAGAAAGAGGCAAGAGGTGTACAGAAAGAGGAGAGGGAAGTGCAGAAAGAAGCAAAAGAGGCAAGAAGGGTACAGAAAGAGGCGAAAGCAGTGCAGAAAGAACCAATAGATGTGCACAAAGAGGCAAGAGAGGTGCGGAAAGAGGCAAGAGATGTGCAGATAAAGGGTGCAGAAAGAAGCAAGAGAAGTGCAGAAAGAGGCAGCAGAGGTGCAGAGGGAGGCAAGAGAACTGCAGAAAGAGGCAAGAGAGTTGCAGAAACAGGCAAAAAGGGTACAGAAAGAGGGAACAGGTGTGGGCGTGGACTCAGACCACCTCTAAGCAATCCCGCAGTGTGGGGCTTACTGGAGGTACCTGGGGGGCTAGTTGGCCCCTAAGGACCGTTAGGATTCAAGGGAAATTAAACCCCCAATCCAGAACGTGCCAGGAGGCATAGTGGGGTAGGGAGGGGGCGGAGCTGGTGAGATACAGGCTTCTGGTTTTTTTTATTAGAAGGGTGGCTGTGTGGCCCTCTTCTCTTAATATTTTGTGGGCCCTGGGGACCCCATACCCCAGGGCCTGACCCATAAAAAAAGTTAATACAGAAAGTGGGCCGCGCGATCCCTTCCCTGGGCCTCTTTTGGCCTCGGGGATCCTCGGGGACCCCATCCCCCGAGGCCTGCTCTGCTTTTTTTTTTCTTTTTACTAGTTTTGGAGGGGGCTGCGTGCCCCCCCTCCTATGGCCAATTTTGGCCCCGGGACCCCAGCCCTATTTAAAAATAAATAAATAAATAAAACAAGGAGGGGCCCAAGTGCACCCCCTCCTGGACCACTTCTGGCCCAGGGGACCCAATCCCCGGTGCCTGGCCAGCCTTTTTTTGTTATTTGGAGGGGGCCGCGTGTCCCAGTTGGCTCCCTGCATCCACAGTGGAATGGTGTACAGTCGAGTGCTGTGTTGTACAGTGCAGTGACATGTCCTACAGTGGAGTTGCATAGAGTGTCGTACAGTGGCATGGTATGCAGAAGAGTTGAGCGGCGTGTCTTGAGGTGGAGTGGCATATAAAATGGAATGGGTGGCGTAGAGTGGAGTAGTGTGTTGCACAGGAGAGAGGGATAGAGTAGAATAGTGCTGTGTAGTGGTGTAGAGCATATTGGTGTGTTGTACAGCGGAGTGGTGTGTCATACAGTGTCTTAGAGTGAGGGGCGTACACTGGAGTGGGGTAGAGTGAAGTGGAAGGTTGTAGAGTGCAGTGGCATAGAGTGGAGGGGCATGTTATAGAGTGAAGCGGCTTGTGGTAGATTGGAGTGGAATGTCATAGAGTGGACTGGAGTGCCATAGAGTGGAGTGATGTGTCAGAGTGGAGTGGAGTGTCTTATAGTGGAGTGGTGTGTCTTAAAGTGGCATAGAGAGGAGGGGCATAGAGTGGAGTAGACATTTCTGTAGTGGAGTAGAGTGTTGTGTAGTGGCATAGAGTGTAGTGGTGTGTCATACAGAAGAGTGGCATGGTATAGAGTGGAGTGGAGTGTCAGTGTGGAGTGGAGTGGCCTGTTGTAGACCATCGGAGAGTGGCGTACAGTGAAGGGGTATAGAGAGAAATAGAGTGCTGTGTGTAGCGGTGTGTCATACAGTAAAGAGGGGTGTCATAGAGTGGCATACCGTGCAGTGTCTAAAAGTGGAGGGGCATACATTGGAATGGGATAGATAGTAGTGGGGTGTTGTAGAGTGCAGTGGCATAGAGTGGAGTGGAGTATCAGAATCGAGTGGCATGGAGTTTCGTACACTAGAGTGGACTATCATAGGTTGAAGTGGAGTTTTGTACAGTGAAGTGGCATAGAGTAGAGTGGTATGTTATGTCGTGCAGTGGCACTTGTGTCGGAGTGTATTTTAAAAAGACACAGCTGGAAAAGGGCTGAGTGGATGTAGATGAAATTTGGAATAGAGATTACAGGGTGGTAGTGATCCTTTTTGGTGTCATTTGGTTGAGTACCTTGGAAAATATATGGCACATAAACTTAGTGATATATCCAGCAGTGGTATACTACAGTATTTTTACGTTATACTACTGTACATGCCGATGACAAATGAGTATGTGATTGGCTAATGACTGCTTTTACAAAAGAAAAAGGCAGCCATGTTATTTAGACCATACAATGTTGCTTCTTTATGTTTATATACTTAATTCATTTTAATGTATTCATTTATTGTTTCATTTTGTAACAGTTGCAAACTTCATGAGTAATCCCCCCGGACCTCAAGGGGTCCTCAAACCACACATTAAGAACCATTGCTCTACTCCACTCAACAATACGACACTCCACCCTATGCCACTCTACTTTACACTAGTCCCACTCTACGACACTTCACACTACGACCCTAAATTCTAACACACTCTGTGATACGCCACTCCTCTCTACGGCATGCCTCTCCACTTGGTGGGAGCATTTTTTAATCTCCTGCCAAGCGGGAGCAAACACATAGTCTGCTCCCAGTGGGGGGTAGCTTTGAAAATGCTCCTGCCACCTGGGAGAAGACGTTTGATCTGTTTCTCTGCCCACACTGATGGAGGCAGGTCAAAAGATCAAAATATTGCTCCCACCTGCAGGAAGCAGCGCCGGGACCGGGCCTAGGGCCAAAACCCCTGGCCGGCCTTTGACCCAACACAACCTAGTCTACTCCCGTATTTCTCTGATGGAACTCCGACCATTGCCTGCTCCCGGTTGTATAAGGTTTGACCCTACACTTGCATTAAATGAAGTAACTATGTTCTGTCCACACTGTAACAACGCGATACCAACAAATAATTTTAAGGCTCATGCGAAGCCACAAACTAACCTTAATGAAGATACCATTGTTATGGCTCTTATTAATGCGCGCTCATTGTGCAAGCACAGTCAGGATATAGCGGACCTTATCATCGATTACAACTTAGATATTCTCTTTATCACGGAAACATGGACCGATGACTCGTCGGACCCAGATCTAGTGATCGCTGCACCTAACGGATATAAAGTCCATCGACAGGACAGAGTACGGAAAAGAGGAGGGGGGCTGGCCATTATAGCTAGAGAACGGTTCGCAGTCAGAACGTCACCCATTCCAACCACCTCATGCGAAGCGCTGCAGTTTGGAATTAAGCTCAGTGCCCTTTGCAATTTCAAGGGGGTACTTCTCTACCGATCCCCAGGAACAAGGACAGGTTTCCTTGCTAATCTAAGTACCATACTGGAATCACAGCCACAGTGCTGGGCGACATGAATTTTTATTTAGAACAAAACAACCATAGGGACACTTCAGCCCTTATCACAGATATGAATACATTGGGGCTAAGACAATTGGTTGCCTCTGCCACCCATTCGGCGGGGCATACCTTAGATGGTATATTTTCCAACGTTGAGGGTCTGCATATATCAGATATTCTACCTATGCCTTGGACCGATCATTATGCTATATTTAGCAAAATGACAATTAAAGCACACTCGAGCAAGAAAGTTATTCCCACCGGCCTAGGCTCCTTTAAAGACTGGAAGAACATAAACCAGTTAGATCTAAAAACACAGTTGGACAGTACATGGCCATTGGTGTCCACCGATCCTAACATGGCATCACGACAATTCCAGGATTGGCTTGGCCATGCGACCAATCTTCTAGTTCCCATTAAGTCCTTATCTAGGAACAGGTCTACACCTACTGCTCCATGGTTTACTGAGGAATTAAGACTACAAAAACAAAGCAACAGGAACAGGGAAAGGCATTGGAGGAAAATGTATGATACAGCGAGTAAGATCCGTTACAAAGAATCATTGGCAGCCTATAAAGCAATGATTGTAAAGGCAAAAAATCATTCTATTCAGAACAAATTGACAAAGCAAAAAACTCAAGCAAGCAATTATATGAGATTACAAAAACATTGTCAGGTAATGTTCCCGATCTTAATCCCCCTCCATCACAAGTATTGTGTGACGCCTTGGCCAACTTCTTTTTCTCCAAAGTGGACGATATATACCAAGCCTTTACTTCTAAATCCACCACGATGAACGCCCCTTCTTCCAGTACACACCCGGTAAATGCCTTCACCAGGTTTAAAGTACTTACAACCGATCATGTAAGGTCCATTGTCGCCACAATTAAAACAGGATCCGCCCTCGACCCCTGTCCTTTTTCAGTCCTACCACAAGTGATGGACTCCATTATTCCGGTCATCACACAAGTTTGTAACTCCATACTGAGCTCTGGGATATATCCTAACCCTCTAAAAAACACTTTGCTGAAACCTCTATTGAAGAAACCAAGCCTGGACAAAAACGAATTAAAAAACTACAGGCCCATAGCAAGCCTCCCTTGTATAGCCAAAGTGGCCGAAAAGGCCATGAATCTACAATTATCGGAGCACATTGAGAAACATCGACTGCTGGACGATACACAATTCGGTTTCCGAAAGTATCACGGGACCGAAACTGCCCTGATTAAAGCCGCAGACGATGTCAGAGCAATTCGGTACCATGGCAGGACAGCAGTTTTGGTACTGCTTGATCTATCAGCTGCCTTCGACACAGTCGACCACAAGATCTTGGTCGACCGTGTCGGAAAGATGGGTATCTGCCATACCGCTAGAGATTTGCTGGCATCTTTTCTGGCAGATAGAACACAGGCTGTCACCCTGGGACCTTACCAATCTGCAAAGCTCTCGCTGCCGTGCGGGGTTCCTCAAGGCTCATCCCTCAGTCCGACCCTATTTAATATCTATGTGTCAGACCTTGCTAATGTTATCAAAGCACATGGGATGAGCCTAACCTCCTACGCGGACGATACGCAATTGGTACTGGCCATCAAAGGTGACGGAGGCGAGGTGGCACAACGCCTCCAAAATGGAATGCTGGAAATTGGAGAGTGGATGGCAACAAACTGCCTCAAACTCAACTCTGAAAAAACAGAGGTAGTTATTTTTGGACCCCTCTCACCAGTTTGGTCATCATCCTGGTGGCCACCAGCCTTTGGAGCACCCCCGAGTCCGGCAGCTAAGGTCAGGAACTTGGGAGTCATTTTTGATGAGGGTCTCAACTTTATGGATCACGCAAACAAAGTAGCATCCACAGCCCACCACAAACTAAGAATGATTAGGAAAATCAGCCCGTTCTTGCCTGAGGCAGCTACTAAAACATTGGTTAGCTCTTTGGTCTTATCGTCCCTTGAATACTGCAACGGCCTATTCCTAAATGCTCAGGTTAGGGTCACAACGAAGCTACAGGCAATACAGAATGCCGCAGTACGTCTGCTCTCCGGAACACCTAAATTCGCGGCCATATCAGACACCATTAAAAAATATCACTGGTTGACGATCCGGAACAGGATTAAGTTTAAATCACTGTGTATAGTGTACAAGGCACTCAACGATCAAGGACCGCACTTTCTCAAGGACCAGCTGATACCCTACAAACCTTGTAGACAGCTCCGCTCCACCACTCTTAACCAGCTAGTGATCCCACGTTCCGAAACAGTGTCCTGGGGCGACCGCCGCTTTTTAGTTGCGGCACCCAAACTATGGAACACCTTGCCACAAAACATCAGGCTAAGCCCCTCACTTTTCCAGTTCCACAAGAGTTTAAAGACATGGCTTTTTAATCAATAACATCCACCTAAAACCATTGGAGCATTTAATATCGAGCTGAAGTTAAGCGAATTGTTTAACGCCGAGACGCCTGCGGGTATTCGTTCGCGCTTTAAAATGGCAATAAATAAATAAATAAATAAGTAGCTTCTCCCTCTGGGTGGGACCAATGCAGGGCCCTGCTGCATGTGGGGAGGCATCTAGGGCCGCCGTGCCTTGTGGCTCCCCCGGCAGTCCCCAAAAAATGTATGGTGGGTGCCTTGGGTAGAAAAACAAATGAAGGAGTACCACCAGCAAGAATTCACAGGTTGCTATAGGGGTGGAAGGTTTAGACAAAGTGGAGAGAGTCTCCTTTTGTTAGAAACCCCTCACTCATCACCTAGTGATGACATGCTTCATCATCGGGGTCCACCCTAATGACCTAGCGTCATCAGGGTGTGCTACAACACCTGATTACAGTGGAGCAGGTTGTGAGTGATGGTGCGTGAGAAAAAGAAAAGGTAAGTGTGTTAAAAATTGTCCTGGTTTGAACTTGAGGAAAATACAATTTTTATTAGCAAGCAACTGGACAATGTTAAAATCGTGGCGAGATAAAGTGAGGGCAGTGATGAGCCCGTGTATCTCTCTATGTGTTAGGTCTACATGTTTCAACCTTAGAGGTTATGATGAACCAGGTTTTCTTCAGGACCTTAAAACCAAGTTGGTGGACGGTCTGCGTCCCCTAAAAGACGCACCCTATCCTACCAAATGGGACCACTGAGTGGCAAAAGTGTGCCCGTGGTATCGGCTCGCACCACAGTGGGTGAGCTCTAAAAATCAAAAAGCCTGTAAAAGAAAATGCGGACAATTGTCACATAAGGAGCGTATTTACAAGCCTGTAACGTAGTGCAGTGCTTCGACGTTGTGCCTGCATGCTGTCTATCCCCATAAGGTGGTGAACTCAATGGTAGCATCAAACTTTTAGCGTTACCGGTATAAAGCTCTACTCCAACATACTTCTATGGGAGGAAGGATGTGAATGTGCACAATGTGGGGCGGTGAAAATTAACCGCAACTGGCACACTGAATAACCTAGGTGCTGTGATTGTTTTTGTATATTCACAACTTTCACGCAATTCAGTAGTTACCGCCGCGCGGTGCTGACTCGCATACTGACTAGTTGGTGCGAGGCTATATCTATTTGATAATACATGCACTGTCATGCTAATTTGTAAAACACAGAACAACACAAACACGCCAAAAGTACAAGACAGACAAAAAAACAACCAAGGCTCACTCTCGATGGAGTGTTCGAGGACTTCATAGGGCAGGGGAGGTTACCCTCGTATACAAACGTATTCTGAAAGAGAGTGATTTTCAAAATGGGGCGTTAATGCGAGGGAGACCGGCTTCCGGAGGTCAGAGCCGTGTCCTGTGTACGCGTTATGGCGCTAGGTGCGTAGGAACTGCCCTAGGGGAAAGGGCAGGGTAAGGAGGAATCTTACTTACAGTTTGCCGGCGAGGACTCTGGCTGGTAACCTACTACCTACACCGCCCCGTTAGTAATGGGCTGGGCGTCGGCGAAGGTAAATATCATTGAGGCGCTTCCGTGATAGAGTGAAGCGAGGGGCAGGAACTGACAACCAAAACACATTTCAAACCCACAGCCAAGAACAATCTACTACTGGCTGCGGGGTATTTCATTTTATTTCATAATTTTAACTTTGTAGTGGAATAATTAATTTGTTTCCACAATCTGAACAACTAACTTTTGATTCATTTAATACGAATCTCGTTTCATCCAGTACTGCCAGCAGCCTAGCATGTCCGGGGATCGAACACACGAGAGTCATGGTTTCTCATGACCCCGTGCAGCCACCATCCCGGCGCCCTCCCCGGTTGCCTAGTTACCGCGCACGTGATCGCGGTCTAACCACGCCCATCACGGAAGCGCCTCAATGATATTTACCTTCGCCGACGCCCAGCCCATTACTAACGGGGCGGTGTAGGTAGTAGGTTACCAGCCAGAGTCCTCGCCGGCAAACTGTAAGTAAGATTCCTCCTTACCCTGCCCTTTCCCCTAGGGCAGTTCCTACGCACCTAGAGCCATAACGCGTACACAGGACACGGCTCTGACCTCCGGAAGCCGGTCTCCCTCGCATTAACGCCCCATTTTGAAAATCACTCTCTTTCAGAATACGTTTGTACACGAGGGTAACCTCCCCTGCCCTATGAAGTCCTCGAACACTCCATCGAGAGTGAGCCTTGGTTGTTTTTTTGTCTGTCTTGTACTTTTGACGTGTTTGTGTTGTTCTGTGTTTTACAAATTAGCATGACAGTGCATGTATTATCAAATAGATATAGCCTCGCACCAACTAGTCAGTATGCGAGTCAGCACCGCGCGGCGGTAACTACTGAATTGCGTGAAAGTTGTGAATATACAAAAACAATCACAGCACCTAGGTTATTCAGTGTGCCAGTTGCGGTTAATTTTCACCGCCCCACATTGTGCACATTCACATCCTTCCTCCCATAGAAGTATGTTGGAGTAGAGCTTTATACCGGTAACGCTAAAAGTTTGATGCTACCATTGAGTTCACCACCTTATGGGGATAGACAGCATGCAGGCACAACGTCGAAGCACTGCACTACGTTACAGGCTTGTAAATACGCTCCTTATGTGACAATTGTCCGCATTTTCTTTTACAGGCTTTTTGATTTTTAGAGCTCACCCACTGTGGTGCGAGCCGATACCACGGGCACACTTTTGCCACTCAGTGGTCCCATTTGGTAGGATAGGGTGCGTCTTTTAGGGGACGCAGACCGTCCACCAACTTGGTTTTAAGGTCCTGAAGAAAACCTGGTTCATCATAACCTCTAAGGTTGAAACATGTAGACCTAACACATAGAGAGATACACGGGCTCATAACTGCCCTCACTTTATCTCGCCACGATTTTAACATTGTCCAGTTGCTTGCTAATAAAAATTTTATTTTCCTCAAGTTCAAACCAGGACAATTTTTAACACACTTACCTTTTCTTTTTCTCACGCACCATCACTCACAACCTGCTCCACTGTAATCAGGTGTTGTAGCACACCCTGATGACGCTAGGTCATTAGGGTGGACCCCGATGATGAAGCATGTCATCACTAGGTGATGAGTGAGGGGTTTCTAACAAAAGGAGACTCTCTCCACTTTGTCTAAACCTTCCACCCCTATAGCAACCTGTGAATTCTTGCTGGTGGTACTCCTTCATTTGTTTTTCTGCAGTTATACCCAGGGGTACAGGAGTACTCCCCGTTCACCTTGGTGAACATAACCCTTGCTCTCCTTCTTGTTCTCCTATGGGTGCCTTGGGTAGGCATCAGGGCACCCATCTCTAATGATGCAGGCCCCGGGGGATGGGATCCCAGGGCTGGAAAGGCTTGGGAAGTGGGGACATGCAGCCCCCTCCCCTTTAACTAAAAACATCAGCTCTTGGGTGTGGGGTCACCAGGGACTAATAAGGCTTGGGGAGGGGGGCCTTGTGCCCTCCCCTCCCTTTTGATAAAAAAGGTCATGGGAGATGGGGTCCGGAGGGGGGCACGCAGTCCCCCTTCTCCTTTAACAAAAAAAGGCCCTGGGTGGTGGGTTCCCAGTGGCCTAATGAGTCTTAGGTAGGAGGGCACGTAATACGTCTCCCCTTAAATAAAAAGGCCCTGGGTGATGGGACCCCCAGGGACTAAAGAGACTCGGAGAGGGGGGCCAGTAGGCTCACGTTTTTTTGCTCACCAAGCCATTCCATTTTGGACCCAGCCATATGCAAATCAGTCTGGACCCTGCTGGGCCTGGTATGTCCAGACTTGGCTACTGTGCTCGCCATACCACTGGATTAAAGCTATCCTGGCCGATGAGGGGTGATACCCCGAAACCGGTCCTAGGATTCTTGTTTATCGTCCACGGAGGACCTGGCCTCGCAGTTCGGGTTGGACTGTTCTCATGGGGAGCAGGGTCAAGACTGATTCGCAAACGGCTGGGTCCAAACTGCAATGGCGTGGAGAACAAAAAATTATGGATTTAGGCCAAGATCTCTGACTGGGGATGAATGTTTGGCATTGTTCAGCATTCCATCCATCAATTGTTCTTTTTGCATGTGACTCCTCAAGTCAGATGGGTATGCCCAGATGTGGGTTCCGTGATTGCCATGTCACTAGATTCAAGCTATTACTGGATGATTAGGGGATATACCCCGAAGCTGGCCCTAGGATGTTTGATTCTGGTCTAGCGAGGACCTGGCCAAGCATTTGGGGCTGGACTGCTCTCATGGGGAGCAGGGTCAAGACTGATTTTCATACGACTGGGTCCAAACTGGAATGGGGTGGTGAGCATAAGACCAATGAATTTAGGCCCAAGTCTCTGACTGGGGGTGAGTGTTAAGACATTGTTCAGCATTCCGGCCATAAATTGTTCTTTTTGCATTTGTCACCCCAAGTGAGACTGGTGAGCCCAGATGTGGGTCCCGTGCTCGCCACGCTACTAGATTCAAGGCTATTGAGGGATGATACTCCAAACCCAGTCCTAGGGTGTTTGTATCCGGTTGAGGGAGGACCTGGCCTGGCAGTTCAGGCTGGACTGTTGAGGAGAAGGGTCAAGACTGATCTGCATATGACTGGGTATGAACTGAAATGGCGTGCAGAGCAAAACAACAATGGATTTAGGGGGGAGGAGCTACGCTACGAAGCAAGATGGCCGCATAAGCTCCCGGCTCTGCCGACTTCCGCCGGCAGCTCGTATATCCTGTCTATTATCCTTCAATTGTGCCGGACTCCCATGCGCATGAAGTCTTTCTGACTCCTAAGGTGCAAGTCCGGTTTTTCTAACTTACCGGGGGACGAAGTTACGTCGAGCTCTATCCTCGAACCTGCTCCAGGGCTTCCGCCGGGACCTCGATTTCTGGCCCATTCGGGCTGGAAGTGAACAACAGCGGCTGTGGGACCAGGGGTGCATCCGGTCTCCCGATCTCGGATCACTTTTCCGCTTCCGGCTGATAATAAAGCAACCACCTTCTAGAAGGACATGGTACGGTGACGCAAGTAATATCGGTGGCCGCGGTCGGGGGTCCGACGCCCGGAGACCCTTCTGGGAGGCCGGGGTTGACGGGCTGGCCCCCGCGGGTGGCAAAGGTGCCGTCTCTGCCTGCTGTGAAAGCGCCCGCTGTTATTGCCAGCTCAGTGTGTGCCTGTGCCTCGATGGTGTTCCGTGACCCGAGTCCTGCTTCGTCTCGGGGGACGGAGAAGGAGGGGACGGACGGCGCGCCATCGTTGAGGTCCGTAATGGCCGCCATTGGGGCGCTCCACTCTCACTTTGTTGTCACGTACCAACGGATGCCTGTAACGCTGGATACTGTTTGCTTGAGACCGGACGACGATGTTCCGACCAGTTATCAGCGAGCTATGGTTCCCGAGGAATATCCTGCATGTCCTTCCGAGGTCCTCGAGCGGAAACCTGCTTTATCCCAATTTTATGACTCTGGCCTCGTAGATGGCGCACCCACGAACGTTGTTGGCTTTCCATACCGGACTCCTGTTTGGCGAAACATCGTCGCTAACGGCTGTGAGCGACATGGACAGTTTTTCAGTGACTTTCGGAGAGAATCGCCCTTCCCTTTCATCATCCTTTGTTGTCATATTTTCGGATGTCGCCATTTTGTTTCCTATCTTCAACCCGATTCTGCGGCCCCAAATTGTTCTGGACGCTTCGACTACATGATGTCACCGTGACTCGGGCCACTTGGGCGTTTGTAAAGAACCGTACTGGTCAGGGTTGATTTTTGACTTTTTGGGAGTTAGCCGTGCTTTGTGATTTATGCCGGAAATGTACCTTTTATTCTAATGGGAGTCGGGCCGTTTTTTGATGATGTCCTCCCCTTGTATGGGGTCAATACTTGCTCTTAATAGTGGATAATATGTCCTGGGGAAGTCGCTAATGGCGGGGGGTTAAGGAGACCGGGAGTGTGTTTTATTGTTCTCCTCTCTTTCTTTATCTTTTATTTTCCTTTCTTTAGGGTAATTCTGGGGCGAAAAGCACGCTGTTAGTGGGGTAGGCCATAGCCATTACGGTGATGTAGGGTGGCGGGCGTTGTTTTTTTTTTGTTATTTTAGTTTGTTTTGTTCTATGGTCCCCTTCTCTCTTCCTTTCTTAGTAGGGTTGGCTGTATCTCCTTCTTTCATCCTTTTCTCTGTCGGGCATCTGCACTTGCCTCTACTTTATTGTTTCGGATGATGCTTTCGCTAAATTGCTTGCCATTGTTTGACCTTTACTCCTGGCCTGCCTTCGGCGGGCGTAGTGTGTTTTAGGCCGTATTGCTCATCACCGATTCCCGATTGCGTGGAGGGATACGCCCCTCCCGTCTCTTCTTGTTTATCGTGTAGTGTGATGCCTTCGATGATATAGCCACAGCTACTTCTTCAAAACTATAAAAAATGAAACCTCTTCCATCCTTGTGCTTCGTGTTGCCTACAACCATGTATTATGATTACACCGTGATTACTCCTTGAGCCGTAAACATGTGCAATGCTTCTGCTTATATTTCCTGAGTTTGCGGCCGGTCCCTGTGGTTGTAGGCCTGCGCTTGTACTGCTTTGATCGAATCAATAAAGGTTTTCAAAAAAACAAAAAAAACAATGGATTTAGGTCCACATCTCTGAGGGGTGAGTGTTTGACATTGTTCAGCACTCTGTCCATCAATTGTTCTTTTTACCTAATATTTAACAAGCACTAGGCCGCCACTCTCAGCTGACCTTAAAGATTGGTGCTGTATTTTCCCCAAAAGGTTTTGTCATTGTTTTTGTGACAAATTCTACTACAAATTCTACTACAGGTAATGCTAGATATCCTGCTGAACTCGAATACTATTCCCTTGAACATCATTTACCCTAAAAGGTCAGGATTCTGCAGATAGGTTGATTCTTTTCTGCACATTTCCTATGCCCTGGCTCATTGTTATATGATCCGTTGAGATCCCAACCCTGCTTCCTATAGTGGAATGTTTGGGTGCCTGGCACTTTTTTAAGCGCTGTCCAAGTCCTTAAACATAATTGTAGGAGCACATAGCGGAACCAGCATCGAGGTTTTTGTCCTCCTCTCTTCCCTTCGTACTTGAGCGTATAACCCATTCAGCCACTGTGTACTGGTCACTGGCCGCGGGGCGCGCATCCCCCAACGATATTGGCATTAGCTGTATACTGCTCTGAAATGCTTTGCATAAACTGGCGTGGCAATTGCATAATTATTCTCATTTCTGTGTGCGATTTTTAGACTATGCCCTATTAACCTGGCAACCACTATTTATGCGGATATGTCACTAAGCACTTTATCGTAAGGTCCATCTCCCTTCTTTTTTTGTCTACTATTGCACTTTACTCCTGTAATAAGTTCCTTTTGATCACTGTGATATCTATTGACTCATGTCTGCCACCAAACTTGTGTTCTGTATTTATCCTGTACTTTTATGGCCTTCAGCCGAAATAAACTTTTACTACTACTATTACAGCGTATCTGGATTTTGGAAGATTCTGTTGTCCTTAGAATGTGCAGTCAGCACGGAATTCCACCCCTACATTGCAACACAAAAAGCTAAGTCAAGTGGCCTCAGTTAAGAAATCATGGGAGGTGCTAGATGTAACTAGCTGAGATAAGAGCGCCCGCTTCTGAAATTGATGTAGAGTGCAGGAATCCACCAAGGTCACACATAGGACAGTGATCTTTTTTTGGCAAACGTTATTAAAAATTTGAGGCCGCAGCATGCTCACAAACTGTCTTGACCATAGGTACAAATCAGCAAATAATCCTATACAGAGATCGGACATGCTAACTTTGCAGAAAATAGTCCTTAGGTAAGTTTTGTCACTATGGATCTAAGTAATACAAGGGGCTCAAGAAGTAACAAAGGGGGTTAGCAGCTATCTGTAACACACTCACCATTAAATTACACCAAGAGGGTGTGATATTTATTTATTTTATTTATTTATTTTATGCGTTTTTATATAGCGCGGACTTTACCTGAAGCTGTCAGAGCGCTTCATAATAGGAACAGTAATGATACATGAGGAGAAAATTACAAGTGAACAAATTACAAAAGCAAACGTTAAGTTACATGAGACAAAAGTGACAATTGTGAGCAAACAAAATACAAGAGGTAGCAAACGGTACATTACAGGAGGAAAAAAGTGACATGTGTGCAAGTTACAAAGGCATACAAAGTACAAGTAGAGGTATAATAATTCAATAAATGGTAGACACTCAAACACAAGAACAAACGTTACGTAGGCAAAGGTGGCACTTGTGCAAGTATCTAAAGCAAACAAAATGTAAGAGGTAGCAAACAGTGTGTTACAAGAGAAAAGTGACGTGTGCATGTTACAAAAGAGTACCAAACACAGGTAGAAGGATAATACTGCAATAAATGGCAGACACCACACTGGGAAGGCACTTCCATAGTCATGGAAAATAGAATTTTCTATAATGGAAGGTCTTCCTTCAGATAATAGAGAGGGCATGAATTCAATTTGGAAGTGACTTTGAAGGAGGAGAACTTTGAGGTCAGTTTTGAAGGCCTGGGAGGAGGTGGTGGTCCGGAGCTGAGGCGGAAGTGAGTTCCAGATTCTCACCACGTTGCCTGAAAAGGATTGGGCCATCGATCTTTCCTTCTTAAAAGTGGGAGGTTCAAGCAGTAAATTTTCCGCATTATGTGATGGTCTAGAGTCTCCAGAGAGTTTCAGATTATTCGCCAGGTAGGGAGGAGAGGAGGAATGCAAGGCTTTGTGGGTGATACAGACAGTCTTGTAGATAGATCTTGCCTGGATGGGAAGCCAGCGGAGGGTGGATAACATGGGCTTAGGGAAGGGCAAGTCAATGATGGTCTAAATTTACAAAGAAGCTAATTCCAAAGCAGGCTTATTTATTTACAGAACGAACGCTCCTGTTTTTCTTGAAAGTTAAGAACCCCCATTTCAACCTCTGATAAGCACAAAATTATATATACATAAAAGTGAAGGCGCAATTGAGGTTTTTGATTAGTTTCTTCCATAATAGGAGGTTCCCCCTATTTTATTAACGTAATTGAATGAGTACATGAAAACTTAAAACTTTATTAAATTTTGCACTTGATCACGAATTTTGCACTTGATCACGAGTAACTGACCCGCTCAAGTCTTGAGTTCAAAATGCTCTTTTTTTCTGTGAATTACAAATATTTACATGAGCAGTTTACATCATGAATAAAGTACACATTAGTGAATGAAATGTAGTCGAATTAGCAAAAATCTGTAAATTATGATATATTTTACTCTGTTAGCATCATATGCATAGCGCCTATTTTGCCACTAATAAGACTTCGCATCCCTATACACATAGGTTTACGTGAGTAGAAATTCCCTCAACCTATCAAAATCAGCTTTGCAGAATTTAGGATTTAAATTATTAGTTGCCGTAGGGCTATATCCTCCATATACAGGACAAAAATTAACAACCTCCCGGAATGGGAAGCCACCCTGATGCACCCAAGGGAATGGCCATCAGAGTAAGGTTACGTCTCATCCAATTTAAGGTCCTGCATAGAACATACTTGGACAGGGCCAAACTGTATAAAATTAGGGAAATCCCAAACATCCTCGTGTCTGTGATAGATTAATGTGGAATGCTCCTTCTATTACACATTCTTGGACTGTCCCAGGATCCAAATTTACTGGGGCATAATCCTGAAAGAGCTGAGTGATGTCTTAGATAGAGAGATCCATCCTAACGCTCAGTTTGTGCTCCTGGGAGTCCTGGATGAGATAGAACTTCCACGCAATAAAGTCTTTTTTATCAGCTGGGTTAGTGGTAGCAAATATAGATATTGCGTAACGGTAGAGATCCCTGCCACAGCAAATGAAGGAGAAGTGGCTTGCATGGATGGATGTATACATGGGTACCGAACAAGTGGTATGCCCTGACAAGTTTGATAAAGTCTGGTGGTGACCAAATGAATTCTAGGTCAGGACCGGAGGCAAGGATTATGCTTTACACTTTCTTCACTTTTATTACAGCAGCCATTTCATTGTATCTCCAACAAACCACATTTCCCATGAAACACTCGGAATTGGGAAAAACCAACAACGGACAATGCAGTCCAATCAGTCAACAACTGGCCAATCTCGAGGCAGCAGCCCGATCTTAGTCCTTAACCTTTGTCCTTAGTGCCTCTCTTTCTTCGTTGCTCGCAGCCAGATAAGTCGCTCTCTTTTCTTGCTCCTGTTATTCAGAATAATGTTGTGCCTTTCAAACTCTGAGAATGTTCTATGCTAAGGTTGCGGGCCCATTTTCCCTCCTATGGGACTATATGATCTTATCCCTGGTTAAAGAGTGTGGAGGGGTCATCCCTCCTCTAGAGGGCACTGTTGTAGCGCTATTTCTCAATGGTTGGCATTGCGTCGTTTTGGAATTCCTGTCAGACAGGAGCCAAAATCCAGCACCACCGGCAATAGCCTCTTCTGACCTTGAAGGGTGACACCACTTATGTAGGGGACTGTACAGGCATAGTCTGAAGGAATGGTTATTATGACACACTTTGATTGCAATGGTTGGTACTGACTGGATTTCCCTGTAATGCTCTAAAGGGTCTGTATTTGTACTTTAGGCTGAGGCGACAACAACCTTGCAGGGACATGCTCCCAAGAAGCTATTTTCACCCACCTTTGTACAAGAAATTCCAGGGGCGCTGTCCCCGGGGAACAGATCTGTGACTTTGCCCATTATGAATTTGCTGGACCCCAGCACCAAAAACTGCTGCACTTTAAGCTGATCCTGGTCCTAAGTACTTTCCAGTGGTGCTACATATGACTGCCTTCCCACTTTAATTTCTTGGAATTGTCTGTGTCTCCCGACCAGTGACATGGAAGAGGACAGTGATGTCCAGTATGATAGGGATCCCTTGGCTGCCCTCCAATGGGACGAGGATGTTTATGATGCAATAGATGCATCAGTATACCGGGCAGTGTAGAAAGTCATGATACAGATAAAGCAGCACTTGTCGTAGCTAATTGCACGCACATGCGCAAAACTGTCCAAACTCCAGGGCCACAGTGTACCTCATCCCCTCCCACCAGCCCAACCTGTAGATACTGATCCGGACCCGGACAAACGTCCCCATGAGGCGGGTTGACCACATATTTGCGCACCATAGGGTGGTCTTTCTGGCTCAAAATCAGCCTTCTCCTATGCCTGGGGATTCCCTGCATCCGCCCAAAGCGTCTACTGACCCGGCATCTTCCCCCCACCCCAGATGATGAAGCCCACAGGTACACGGATGATGATCCATGCCCTTCCCAGCCTTGGCACCCCTCTCCCCCCTGCCCGTGGCATAGTGCCCCGGATGACAGGTCAGACATGCTTGACCCAGAGGATCTCCTCCACCCCGTTCATCCAAGTAGGCTTCCTTCACCAAGGTGGCAAATTATGTGGTGGGAAGAATTAGAGCCCTGTTGGGGAAGGAAGCCTGTAATTGCCTTGAGGTTGAGTGACCTTCCCCATCATTGGATAGGTAGGTAGCCCTTATCCCTGAGCTGGATCCCAGAATGGCCACCTTCTTAGCCAAATTAATTAAAGACCCCAAAAAGGACATCAATAGGTCCTGGTCCGCATGCCAGGATAAACTCCTGGACGCCCTTGGTCCATTGACCAAGATACTAGATATGGTCGAGGATGTCAAGGTTTCAGGATCCTCATCTCTCTAGAGGTTCTCTCGGGTATCGTGTTCAATTGCTTTCATTAGCAACACTAATAGCGCGCGCGATAGTCCTTTCTCATAAAAGTAGACCTGAAATTTGGACACCTGGCAGACTTCAAAGCGTGAGCAGTGGCGCAAGGAGAACTATTTGGTGAGCCCTTTATAAAGGAGTGTGGAAAGTTTGTTATTACATTTACGTCACTAGACAAAGCCCAGTCCTCTATAAAAAGGGTCTTCTCCTCTAGGGTTTTCCATTGGGCCGGCCGAGGCAGGGGCCGCTTGGCCGCCCAGTCCTACTCCCAGTATCCTCCTAGAGAGCAAGGCTCCAGGCACAGCCAATACCAAGATCAAGCCTGTTTTGGAAACTTCTATCCAACCCACTGCCGGCACTTAAGAGGAAGAGGACATAAGGAATTTGAGGCTGCCTCCACTTCTGGTGAGTGTTCACTCTTCTTCCCTCATAAAAGTAGGGGCTGTCTGGTGAACTTTTTCCAAGTTTGGATGACAATCACAAGAGATGCTTGGGTCCTGCAGATGGTTCAAGGGCTCGATATAGAAGTCTATGGGTCACCGCAGCAGGTTTCATGCCCCAGACCACTTCAGTTCTCACTTCACGAGGTGGACTTGGTGGTTGCAGAGGTTACCTCTCTGCTAAAAAAATGAGTTATTTGCCCCACTACCCCCCATCCGCATGGCTTCATTAGTAATCTTTTCCTTGTAGATAAGGCAGATGGTGGACGGACACTGGTAATAAACGTACGTAAGTTCAACGAGTGGCTGGTGTACCACCACATAAAAATGGAGGGGATCCACCTCCTTCACTATGTCTTACACCCCACAGACAGGATGGTCCGCCTGGTCCTGAAGGATGCGTATTTGTCCTTTACAAAGGCCTGGTCTGCTGGCACCATCAAGCTATACCGGTCTTCTTGGATGAGATGGTGTCGTTGGTGTGTGTGGCGGGGTTGTGATCACGTGGGCACAGAGTTGATCAGGTTCTGAATTCTGTTGCTAATCCAGCCCAGAAAGGGATGGCGTACCGCTCAATCTACTCCGTACACCAAAATCAAAACGATCATCCTAGATCATCTTGGGTTTGATGCCGAGGCATACCGAGTACAATTCCGCAAGGAAAAAAGCACACCAAGAGAGAACCCCAAGACCCTCTTCTTTCACCTAAGGCCGTGGCAGACAAGTGGTTAAAGCCCCTAGAACATACCAAAGAAGAGATATTGGACATGATTTATCTCGAGCAATTTCTGGAGGCCCTTCCATTTAACACCCAGCGGTGGCTACGACAGCATAAGCACCTCGCCACCACTGAAGTAGTAGAAATGGCTGCAACCTTCTTCCGTGCTCAGCCTCGAGGGTATACAGGGGGGGTACAAAGAGCCCACCATCCTGTATCAGGAACCAGGAGAAAAGGATACCATCAAAACCTATCCATGAACTTCAGCGGTTCAGACCTCACAAAGTAGACGTTCCAATGCAGAAGGGTCCTCAATGCTTCGATTCTGGGGAGTGGGGACACCGCTCATTTATGTCCCCACAAAAAGCTCCAGGAGGAACCCATGGACGTCGGGTATACACCAAAGACAGTCTTCTAACACTGCCGAGCTGTGGAGTGTCTTTTACATGAGAGTACAACTAAACGGACAATGGGTTAAGGCACTCTTAGACTCGGGATGTCGACACTCGGTAGTACAGGCATGTCTGGTTGATAAGAAGCAAATAGAAACGGACTCTGTTGTGCACATTCGGTGTGTACATGGAGACATTAAACCATATCCGGTGGCACTAGTAACCCTCCAGACTGAGCAAGGACCCCCATACAGGGCGAGGGTGGGAGTATTGGGTGACCTACCTGAGGACGTTATAAAAGGGCCAGACAATCGTGTGTTTTTCGAACTCTTTGTCGCCACTATACAATCCCCCAAAATAGGAAGAGAGGAGAATAATCTCAGAAAAGTTACATACCAAGCCCTTGTCACTCCAACCCCCTGGCTCCTAGATAAGAACTTCAAATACTCTCAGTGTAATGACCCCACCCTACAGAATGCTTGGCAAGCAGCCCAGACCTTGGATCCCACCAAACCACCAACATTTCCTCTGTTCCATATAACAAACGGCCTCTTGTATCGAGAAGAGACATCAGATGCTGACCCTCAGTTACTAGTACCCCTAACCTTTAGGGATCAAATACTCTTCTTTGCCCACTTCCACCTTACTGCCAGTCACACGAGGATGGAGAAAACAACCCAGAGTATCCCAAGACATTTTTATTGGCCCGGGATATATTAATCATCAAAACCTACAGTCAGCATTGTGAGGCCTGTCAGAGGAGAAATCCCTACCGACCTCCTGCTATTCCCCTTTAGCCCCTCCCGGTAATAGGACACCCGTTTGAGAGAATTGGGATGGATTTAATAGATCCCCTACCGAAAACAAGGAAAGGACACCTCTACACCCTAGTTGTGCTAGATTATTCCACCCACTACCCTGAAGCCTTCCCCTTAAGAGCACCCACAACTAAGAACATCACAGAAAAACTCATTGAGCTCTTTTCCAGAGTAGGCTTTCCCAGAGAAATCCTAACGGACCAAGGCACCCCATTTGTCTCTCGCCTGATGAAGGAAGTATGCCGAACCCTGAATACAGAACATATCAGGACATCGGTCTATCACCCCAAACCGATGGGCTCGTTGAGAGATACAATGGGACTTTGAAGCTGACCCTGAAAAAGATGCTCAAGAGTGAGGGAAAGGACTGGAACCAACTTCTTCCCCTCGCCCTCTACATCGTCCGTAGCCAAGTTCAGAGCAGCCTGGGTTGCTCATTCTTTGAGCTGCTTTATGGGAGACAACCCAGATCGTTCCTTTAAATGACAAAGGAGACGTGGGAGAAGGAGGAGGAGTGTACGACCAGTGGTTTTCTCGAATACACGCATAGTCTCAGGTCCAGAATAGGCAAATTGCGAGATCTCGCTTATTTCAATCTAGAAAAACAACCAAGAAAACAGAAGTATCACTATGACAAAGGGAAAAAGTGGTGAACACTGAATAACGATGTCTGGATTTAGTTTTACTTCCCTCCTCCACAACTAAGTTAAAAGCAGAGTGGATGGGTCCTTACAAGGTTGGGGGGGGGTAGGGAAAACCACCTATAAGATAAAGATCAAACCCTCCATGATACAAACCTACCACATCAACATTTAAAAGAAATGGTTAGGCCCCATCCCAAAACAGGCCCACACAGTAATGTCAACAGGAGTGGGGGTCACATGTACACTATCTCAGCTGGTAGTGAATAAGTCCCTAATCCCCCAACAACAATCCCTGAGGAACACCCTTCAACCTTTTCCTCTATTTTTTCTGACGAACCAGGGAAGACATCCCTGATTGAACATGTCGTCGAGACGGTCCCTGGCAGGGTCATTAAATAACGACCATACCGTATAATGGCTGCCAGGAGACAAGTCGTCAAAAAAAGAGGTCCAGACAATGTTAGACATGGGTGTTATACGTCCCTCTAGGAGCGAATGGGCCTCCCCATCATCCTTGTACCTAAACCTGACGGCACAATCAGGTTTTGCATCGATTTTAGAGCCGTCAACGCCATCTCTAAGTTCGACTCATACCCACTACCGTGAATAGGCCCCTATTCTGAAGAGGAAGTGAGCAAGGTCATGCGGGAGATTAAATCAGGCTCCCCTTTGGATCCATGCCCACATCATATTTTTTCACAACTAACCCCTGTAATCTGCCCGGCAGTGACACAAGCACTAAATCATTCACTTGACCAAGCAGAATTTCCAACATACTGGAAAAATGCAGTGGTTACCCCACTATTAAAAAAAGCCGGGCGGACATAAACAACCCTGCGAACTACCAAGCTATTTCACAGTTACCATATTTATCAAAAGTCCTGGAAAAACTGGTAAACAAACAGTTGTCAAATTACCTGGAAACCAATAACCTGCTGGACGTTTTCCAGACAGGCTTTAGGGCCAATAACAGCACTGAGACAACCCTCCTAGCAGTGCTTGACGACATCAGAATACAGGTAGATCAGGGTAAAACGGTCGCCTTGATATTATTGGACTTATCGGCGGCGTTTGACACCGTGTCACATAACTCCCTATTAAAAAATCTTGCCTCGAAGGGCATACAGGCAAAAGCTCTACGCTGGCTCGAATCTTTCCTACTAGATAGATCGCAATCGGTACGCTTAGGCAATTTTTCATCTACCCCTCGGATAATCAAATGCGGGGTCCCACAGGGGGCTTCACTGAGCCCGACATTATTCAATGTCTATATGTCATCTCTGGCAGCCATTGGCAAAAAGTGGGGCATCAACATCTGCTCCTACGCAGATGATACTCAACTAATGGTAGCCCTAAATGGCAAGGATGATTCTAAAAACAGGCTGCTCCACTGCCTAACCGACTTGGCCAACGGATGCATAGTCACTGTTTAAAGCTAAACGCTGACAAGTCGGAAATCCTCCTGTTTGGTGGATCCCAACAGCTCTGGGACAATACCTGGTGGCCAGCCGCCTTAGGCATACCCCCTATTCCAACACAGACGGCTAGGAACCTAGGAGTCCATATTGACAATGCCCTTTCCATGAAAAAACCACGTCACAATCTTATGCGGCAAAAGTTTTGCATTACTTAAAATGCTAAGACGAGTCTTCCCATGGATTCCCGTAGAATGTAGAAAAATACTAGTCCAGTCACTGCTGATAAGCAAACTTGACTACGGGAACTCCCTATTTGTTGGCATGGCAGACTACCTGTTCACAAAACTGCAGCTGGTTCAGAACGCGGCAGCAAAGGCAGTCGGCAACAGGAAAAAGTACGACTCAGCTAAAAGTTGTATGAGAGCCCTACATTGGCTCCCAATGAGGCAAAGAGCCTCCTTTAAAATGCTATGCATCACACATAGGGCATTACACAACACGGGCCCAAATATCCTAAAAAACAGGATCAAGTTTTATGCACCCAATCGGAATCTTCGCTCACAATACACTGCAAGAGCTTCCACCTCACGGGTAAAGAGAACCAGGATGGGCGGTCGGTCCTTCTCCCACCTGGCCGCGAACATCTGGAACGACTTGCCCACAGAGCTCAGGCTTACAGACTGCCACCTCACTTTCAGGAAAAAACTGAAAATCTTACTTTTTCCCACATCCGACAAACCCTTCTAAACTCCTGGAACAGCTCGCCGCAGACCCCAGCAATCTTAGCGCTGTGATATCCATCTAGGATGAATGATGCGCTTTATAATTACAAATACAAATACAAATAGATGAGTTGATAGAAAAACTCGGGGACGCCCTGTATATAACAACCCTTGATTTAACCAAAGGATACTGGCAGGTCCCCCTAAGAGAACGGGATAGAGAAACACCCCTGATGGACTCTATGAGTTTACGGTTCTCCCATTTGGTCTTCACGGAGCACCTGTCACCTTGCAAGAGTTAATGAACACTGTGCTCCGTGAACACCAGAGCTATTCGTCTTCTTACCTCAACGACATTGTCATCTTCATCTCCACATGCGAGGAGCATTTAGTACATTGCCAGAAAATTTTCCAGGCCTTATACCAAGCAGGGCTACACATTAACTTTAAAAAAAACAAAGATGGCCTTCAATAAGTCAAGTACCTGGGCTATGTCCTAGGGAATGGGCTAACAGAGCTGCAAGCTGAAAAGGTCAAAGTAATCCTGGATACACCCTTCCCTTCTACCAAACGTGAAGTCCGAGCTCTTTTAGGATTGCTAGGATACCACAGAAGATTCATCCCCCAATATTCAAGCATAGCAGGACCTCTCACAGATCTCCTAAAGAAGGAAGCTAAAAAACAGACCTCTTAAATCCCAAAGAGACGGTCAAAAGGGCCTTCCTCAAACAAGCAATAATATCCAGTCCAGTCCTAGCCTCACCAGACTTCTCCAAACCCTTTATTCTGCACACTGATGCCTCGGACAGTGGGGTGGGAGCGGTCCTTTCCCAACTCTCCCAGGAGGGTGTTGAACATCCGATACTCTTTATTAGCAGAAAATTATTTCCCAGGAAAAAACGGTACCCTGCTATCGAGAAGGAGTGTCTCGCCATAAAGTGGGCGGTCGGGAAGCTCCAATATTACTTGGAGGGTAGCTGTTTAACACTTTATACCAATCATGCGCCTCTCCTCTGGATGAGTCGGAATATGGGCAATAATCCTCACATCTTCAGATGGTTCCTTTCTTTACAACCATATGCCTTTGAGGTGCGACACCGAAAGAGGTCAGAGAATGGGAGCGCTGATTTCCTTTCTTGTATGTTTCCTCTCCCTGATCGGGAAAGGTCTAGGGGAGGGGTGTGTCACGGGGACCCATTCCTTCTGTGAGGGTAAAAGAGCGGTAACATGTTCCTGGCAATGGGGGTCCTCTCCTCTTTTCACAGCCAGGAGACTCCTCGGATTGGGTTACCGAGCCAAATCCAAGCCAGGATATACACACGCCAGTCTTCGGCCAGGGCCCCATTAAATGGGAACAGCATTTGGAGGATCCCACCTCCAAGTTTTACGTCATCAGCCCCGCTCCCAATGAAAAGAGAGAGGCTGTAGCAGAGACGTCGGACTCCGGAAGACGGAAGGAAAACCCAAACGCTGAAAACGGAACCCCCGCGCTGGAGAACCGAGGAGGAAGAGAAGACGCCAGGGTCTTCGTGCTGACCACCGAGGACGAGCAGGCAGAATCCCTGGAGAAGCCAGGAGGCTGACATCCCTACGCTTCGTCCAGCCAAGCTCCAGGAGGATCGTGGCTCTCACAGGTGTGTGCAAGGTTTGCGGGGTGGGTTGGGAGGTGGGGAAAAGTCTCTGAACCCCTACTGAAGCCTCTCCACGTCCCTTATCCTCTAGACCGCTCTCCGCATTCACGTGCACTTCCCTAAGACAACCTTTTCGTTTTCCTTTCATGTGTGGTTTTAAAGACACCGGGTGTCTACTCACTCCCTTTCCCTTGTGGTAACGGTGAGAGAAACCAGACCCCTTTACTAATTGGGTATTCTTTTTTTTCTCTTTATTCTTTGAGGGGACCCGGAAGCTTCAGATTCCAGCTCGAGGAGTCCACATCCCAGCAGAACCAGAAGTGAAGAACGCATGTCTGCAGGGATAAGACATATTATTCCCTTGTGAAACCTGATTATATAAGTCTTGCACAACTAATAAATAAAAGACACTCCTCACAAAAACCAGTGGTTGTAGACCTCTCTTTATTGTCCCGCTTACACCCATCCATGGATTGTTCATCCGGGAGACCCTCCCCATAAGGAGTAAGTAACTAAGTTATGCTTTATTGGCATGATGATTGTGAATCAAGGAAGACAGTCACACACACACTCATCACCAGCAGACTGGATTACGGAAACGCCCGATATGCCGGCATAAACAAGTCCCTACTCCGCAAACTCCAGACGATACAGAACACCGCCACCAGACTTGTCCTCGGCATCCCCCGGCACGAACACATCAGCCAACACCTACAAAGGCTCCACGGGCTTCCAGTGGAGAAAAGAGTCACCTTCAAAATCGTCACCCACGCCTACAAATGCCTGTACAACAACGGCCCCAAATACCTCATTGACAGAATAAACTTCCACATACCCAGAAGGAACCTCAGATCTGCCAACCTCGCACTGGCCAAAACCCCACGCATCCACAGAGCTAGACCAGGCGGAAGATCCTTCTCCTACATTACGTCCAAAACCTGAAACGAGCTCCCGGCAGACATCAGATGCGCCCCCTCCCTGAACACCTTCAGGAGGACTTTCAAGACCTGGCTCTTTGGCTAAACAGATCTGCTAAAACCCTCCCCCCCCCCCCGCCCATCCTCAGCGCCTTGAGACCCTCACGGGTGAGTAGCGCACTTACAATACCTGATTGATTGATTGATTGGATTACTACTGATTCAGTAAATGTATATGGTATCTTCTGGTTTGTATAGCATTCTCTGTGGGTTTCTATTGGTAACTCCAGTTCTTCTTCCAGGAACGGAGACTGAGAAACAGAAGTCATGAGAAAAGGGCCATGGCGTGACTCGTATGATGAAAGAGGCAGGCACTAGGGACAGAGACAAAGGACTATGGTGGGGATTGGGCAGTTTTGGACTGATTGGACTGCATTGTCTGCTGTTGTTTGTACCAATTCCCTGTGTTTCATGGGAAATGGGGTTTGTTGGAGATGCAATTAAAAGGCTGCTGTAATATAAGTGAAGAAAGCGTAAAGCATAATCCTCGCCTCCGATCCTTAACAGAATTGAAACTTTTCTTTACAATGGTTAGGAATTTTTCATTCTATAGACTACAAACTGACGGAGCCAATACCCCCATTCATCATACAATGGACAAGGAGTAGCTATGAGCAAAATACCCAAATACAAATGTAGCCCACAGACACCAGTAAACTGACTATGCTCCACTGGACTGAACCCGAGTTGTTAATAATTAACCCGTTGGCTGCTTACGCTTTTTTGCGGCGGTTTTAAAAAACGGGCGCGGCCGCGTCGTCCATTGGCTGATGGCAGCGCCAGCGAGGTAGTGCTGCCGTCGGCCAATGGCCGACGGCAGCATGGAAGGGGTTAATATATGATTGGTGCGCAGGGTGCTCTTGAAGAACCACCTGACCAGCAGTATTGTGCAAAGTACTCTTTAGTCAAAATGCCTGTCTGTAATTTATGAATACGTAATGCATCCATTACTATGCTCACTATTCGATATTCTTAATAGAAGAAAACTTCTAAATAAAAACAGTTAATAAAAAGAATGTATTCTTATTTACCTTTAAAAATGTCAACAGAGGTACTCATAACATTCAAGAAAGGGTTAAAGCGATTATATTTTTGTAAATCTTAAGCACCTTTAAAAGGTAACAGGATAAATAAATATACAGTTATAAGGAAGGAATTGCAAAATCAATAATTATGTCCAACCAGCGCTGGCAAAGGTCTGAAGGTTATGCTGAGATTCCATTCAAAACATGTTTACAGAGAATATGTAAGTAACTAAAAATCATTACATTTCCTCTCAAAACGTTGCTGCCAAATGTTTTACGATAACAGTGCCAGGAAAACCTATTATACGTTCCACTCAAGTAACTGGAAAAATAACTTGCAAGACATGGCGCAGGATAAATTAATTCAATTTGGACATATTTAAATACTTCAAGTTTGTTCTTTAAACCAAACAGCAGCCTACAAGTTGTGGAAAAAATATACTCAATGCTAAGTGGATTTCTGAGAAATTATCTGGCACATTGTATGGAAATGTGTATTTTTGTAATGTTTCCTGCATTTTCTGTCTCTGGACATCTGCAGGGACCTTATGAGCTAGTAGGTATTAACATTAGCTTCTGGTAATAGCTATGGCTTTCAGGAAAAGCACGTGTAAAAGTTACAAGAACACCGAAATTCGAAGTTAGCACAAGCGATTCGTGAGCATGCAGTTTCAGCACACTGTAATAGCATTTGGCTTGAGCTTCAAAGCATAAACCACCAGGCAGAATTTTCAGGCGTTAATTCCACTGAATAACAATTATGAAAGACAACAACACAACACGAGAATTAGGCTTGAAAGTCTCTTGCATTCTAAAGTGGGCATGGCATGAGTAAGTACATTAAATACATCATAACTGTAAAAAACAAAATTGCTACCAGGTATTTTTCAGTGCCTATACAACCAGTCCTCACTACCACTCATACTATCAACCTGGAGGTAGGTGTTGCGAGTTTGCGACTCATTTCCCAGGCAATACGCCACATCCCTTTACTTGTGTATCATACTCTACTTTTTGATGATTGACCAGGTTGTGGAATGCCACCGGGCAATACACGTTTTTAGAAGTAAGTGACAACCCAAGATTGAAAGGACAAAGCTCAATCCTGTTAACAAGATACATAGATCAGTTACAGGTTTTATATCATCTCAATATGAAGACCATACATCACATCATGTCTGCCACTGGTGAGGCATCAGAGACCAACATAGGTGTATACTTCCATATCACCACAAATAAAATTATTTCATTTCCATGCCACAAGTTAATTCCAACTGCAGTGGCCCAACTATCTTCTCAAAAAAACCTCTGCGGTTATGGACGTACTACTGAATATGGTGGACGAGCAAATGATATTCCCAATGGTTTTGCATACAAAGCAGGCATGGTATAATATTATGCCACTGCTGAGCTCCCAAATGTAACAGGATCTACTAATGTGCAGACACAGTTCCACCAAACACTAGAGAGCAAGTAGACAGTAACCGCAAAATGCAACATATAGCCTAAATGTCCAGTTGTGATGACGACCTCTGCTTCACCTATTGATGTGCTACATTTCCTTGCTCAGGTCATCATGCCATATTCCTGCAAAACACCTGTTTAGGACCAGTATCCTTGGTACGTATGGTAATACCAGTTTTAAGGGTCTATGGGGCATCAAGGTAGGATTTTGCGAGTCCCTAATTGCGATTATTAAGGAATCACAATTAAGGACTCGCAAAAGCCTATGCATGTAGGAATCGCTATAAAAATAGCGATTCCTAAACAATCTTTAATTGTGACTCGGAATTTGTGAGTCACAATTAATGAATGGCTCCCCATTCATTCCTTTGGGTCTATAGACCCATAGGAATGAATGGGAGATTGCATGCACAATTTGCGAGTACCAATTTGTACTCGCAAATTGTGCATGCAATTTCAAGGGTACAAGGGTGTCAAAAGGACACCCTGAAATTGTGATGTGCACCCATGTTGTGCACACACATGCCTCAAGGGCATGTGTGTGCGCAACATGAATCTTTGAAAAATGCAATTTAATGCATTTTTTTGCGTTTTTGCAAATTACCGACCAGTTTAATTGCTTGGTAATTTGCGACCCCAAATAGCAGATTTCTATTTGAAAGTGGTTCTTGCATTGCCTTTAAGGAATCGCAAATTTTGATTCCTTAAATGCAATCACAATTTAAGAAATCGCAATAAATTGCGATTTCTTAAATTGCGAGTGCCTAACACCTTCATGCATCGCAAAAGCCCTTTTTGCGGGAGCAAACGGACGATTTTTGCGAATCACACCGTTTGCGCTCGCAAAAAAGGTTGATGCATGTGCCTGTATGTCTCTCCCTCTCCCTCCCTTAATGGTATGAGTCAAGTGCAATTGTTAAGGTTTCTGTTAAAACCAATTCCAACCAATGAAACCCTACCAAAGTAAATATATGCTTTCATTGGAAACCGAAAAGCACTGAATTTTGCTGCAATTATACTGCTCTGACATACCTTGTTCTCAAAATAATAAAAGTGCAGCCATTACCTCGAAGCACTTTTCTATGATAATGCTTTCAACATGGTCCACTTGGAAGTGAAGGTAAGTCACCTACTAAACCCTGAGGTTCCTGGGTCCATGCAAGATGGAAATGCATCAGACCTGTGCATGTGTGAAAACTGCTGAACAGAACACAAAGTTAAAGTGGCCTGTTTCCAGTGTATGCACCAGACTGGAGGTGCTCCTATGTATCTAGCAGGCTTCATATCATTTCAGTGAGGCATTGGTTACTAATGAATAATGAGAAGGATGCAGATCATAAATACGGTGATGATGATGCAGCTTATTTCCACCAAACTAATCTCAGATGACTAAAGTATGCAGGAAGATCTAATAAAGTTGAAGATCTTTACCTTTGGAATGGCCTCCACCCAACTTTACAAAACGAGCCTAATTACCTCAAATTAAAAACAATTAACACTTAAAGACCTATATGCTTACCTTTTCAGAAAATCCATCAGCATACCAACACCTACGTGGGACCATGCCTATCATCTAGAGACAGGCCCCGGGACTTAACTGGATCTGTTCTAGAGCGAATACCCGGGCTAAAATTGAAATGAATGTTTGGGATGATCTACCTTTCCGCAGCTCTTGATCCACTGAGTCTTTGTAACTTATACGCCACCATCATTCAGACGTGGCTGCAAAGGGACAAGGGCAGCAACATACAAAACTCCTAAAGTAAATGATGCTCCTGTCATTATTTCCTGTTAAAGTTTGCAAGCCAAATAAGGTATTAAGCACTCATCCAATGTCTCAATGGCGAAATGACCAACTAGTACCTAGAATATCAGTGGTGAATAGGACAAAACTTGCTGCCTAATAAACACGAAAAGCTTCTTTAGGACAATCAAGGGAGACAAAAAGACCCAAGTCACAAAAGGTATCAGTGATGCACTAAACACCTTGAAATGCACCCATGAACATCTCTACAACAGTGTTAAGACTATACAGAGTTCTTCGAATCCAAAACCCCAAAATACTCAACTTTATCTCCAGTGAACCGGGCTTGTTTCCAAAACCTTTCTCCTTCCTGCCCTTTCAACTACAAGGATCCATCTCTTTCAAACCCCTAGAGGTTGATGAAATGCTGAGCCTGACAGAAAACATAAAAGCATCCAGTTCATTTGTGGATCCTTGCTCAGTTATAAGCTGATCCAACCCTCTCTTGCACTAGAAACTATTAATATGATAAATGCCTTCCTCTAGTCAGGAGTCGTGCATGCCCCTCTAATTGATGCTATTATTAATCCTCTTCAGGAGTAGTAGTGGTTGTAGTAGTAGCAGTAGTTGATAATAAGTTTATTTACACAATTGTTCATAAAACCAATACAGATTGATTACTATTCAATCCCACTCATAATTATCATAATTTCTCGCAGATCGTAAACAACTTCCCAGTCCAACTGCAACATCTAAAAATTTGCATATATGATAAAAGGTCAATCTCAGTAAGTTGCATTAAAACTCCATACTTTCAGAACAAAAGTTTTGAACATTTTCTATGCATATTTAAAAATACAGGACAACCAATTAAAACATGAACAACACTACAACTCATTTTTAAAGTGCATATGCAAAGACCTCCCCTTTCCCCGATTTATGTTTCCCTGCTTGGAAACCACATTTAAGGGTTCCATCCTAGCCTATATTTTATGATTTCATGGCGGAGTGAAAAGTTCAGATAATAAAAAGATATGGAAACATATCTGAGTTTCCCAGAGTTGACAAGGTCATCTTAAACATAGGTTTTTGGGATAAATATAGAATATCCTTTTGATGAGACAAGGTCAGTGCACCCTCTTGAAGTTTTTTTGTTTTTTGTACAGGGAAATGGATCTCAACTAAAGGAAACACTGTTGTTTAATATTTTTTATGTGCCTCTAGAGAGCCTGTGGCCATTTTAATTCACTATGTAGTACTTGAAACCCAAAAATCTGAGCAATTCTATTTAGGCTACCAGCCAGTGAAAGTCTGTTTCACTCGCTGGTATCCTGACCAATCACATGTGATACTTTACTTTTTCAAAGTTGTGGTTATTGGAGAGTTTGCAAGTGGGATATTGTAAATCTCACGGATATCATTTAGTGATTCGTCCACTTTCGACTGGTCAGTTAACAAGTTGGAATCCTCCATTATGGTCTTAAAATTGTATTATTTTCCCAAAAGCTGTCAAATTTGACTTTATCTGCTTGTTGAGATATATATTTACCAAAATTAAAATTAGTAAGTTCTGGGTTCCAGGAAGCATCATAGACTACCCTCATTCTCATGGTGTATTTGATGTAATTCAGACGCCGTCGGTGAAAAACATCCGCATAATTCATTGTTACCCATCTAAAATTCTATATATAATAGTCGACTGTTGGCGCACCCAGTCACCAGTTATAAAGAAATGACGTAGCTGCCCAACTGCAATAACTTTTTTTTTTTTTTTTTTTGAAAATCTGTTTATTAGTAAAGTATGTGAAGCAGTTACACACATTTCAATTCCAGTACATCAATATAAACCATGGAGATATCCGCTCAAAACAAATCTGTAGCTTTGTCATTTTGATTTCACATTTTACATTTTACGGCGATCAGAACTGTCGCAGTTAAACAAACCCCCATCTTTAGAAACCCTCCCACCACCCTCGAACAACCCACCCGACACTCTCTTTGCAGTTATCAAATGAAGTGAATAGAACGAACATTTATCTGGGTCACCCTTATTAGTACAACATGTAGTCTCTTTTTCAGTACACTTAGTCGGTGCGAGGCAGCAAGCCAGTGATTGGACGGGCCTCAACCCATAACCTTGCAACACAGCCGGTGACAGTGTAAGATGAAATTCCGGCTTCGGACATTTTATTCCATATTCGGTGTGTCACTATTATCTCCTTCCTCCCCATCATCCTCCGTTTCAAAGTCCCCCAGCATGGCAAACCAGTCTAGTGAGATCGGCCTTTTCCGCAACCCTCTGTATTCTTCGCGTTGCAGCGCTTCTCCCTCCGCCCTGCTCCAGCGCACTACCTCTGCCTTCCATAATTCAGGGTTGGGTGGGTTAGGTGACTTCCATCTCATTGTGATAGCTCGCTTCGCCAATAATAAGGCCAGATCCGCAAAGCGTGACGCCACTGTCCTACTGCGCTGGGAGGGTCTCAGCCCTAATAACGTGCCTTCTAATGTAGGAGATCGGGACAGGGCTCCTGCGCTCTCAAGTGATGCATGGACCGTGGTCCAGTAGTATCCTAACTTGGGGCATTGCCACATCATGTGTATCAGTGATGCATCTTCGGTGTCGCAGCGGGGGCAATTGCTTTTAGCATCAGGAAACATCGTATGTAAGCGGTGCGGGGTCAGGTAGGCCCTATGTAACAGCATTAATTGTATAAATTTGAACTTGGGGTTCCTGGCTACTTTCCTGGGAAACTGCAGTATTCGGTCCCATTCCTTGTCTCTCAGGGGTCTACCAATATCCTCCTCCCATTTCTCCTTGAGAAACGAGAGAGGGAATGTCCTCCCTTCTCTGATGCCCGCAGCAAGCCATCTCGTCAGATGTGCACCCGGTCCCATTAGATAGTGCATCTTAGTGAGGGGGTTTGTGTCAGGTTCCTGTCCCTCAGGTGCCCATGTATGTGTGATATAATTGCGAAGACCGGCGTACAGAAGGAATGATCCCCCGGGTATGCCTTGTGTGATTCTGAAGTCTTCAAAGGACAACAAGTGGCCGTCAGTAAACAGGTCACCTACATGCGATACTCCCACGTCATGCCATGTGGTTAGTGCGGTCATCGTGAGAGCTCCTGTGCCCAATGGGATGCCCAGAAGTGGAATAGTGGGGGCATAGGAAGACTTAGGCGAAGTGTATTTCAGAGCCTTCCTCCAGTAAAGGATCGCTAGTCTAAGTAGTGGCGGGGTATCCCTCGGTATGTTCAAATTAGGTAGGAGTAGTGTGTGCAAGTTCCCTCCACCGTAGCCCTCCACCGACATGTCGATCTCTTGGAGATTACGGCCAGCCACCCAGTAAGCCAGCCATTGAAGCTGACATGCGTAGTTGTAAGCCCTAAAGTCCGGCAGGCCCATACCTCCCGCGCCAGAGGGGAGTTGCAACTTAGACAAGCTTATACGTCTGCGGCCGTGCCCCCATATGAGCTCAGTAAGGAGAGTGTCCAGGGTCTTAAATGTCGCAGCTGGGATCAGGTAGGGTAAGTTGGTGAAATAATAGATAAGACGGGGAAGCATCACCATCTTTGATATCGCTATTCTGCCGGGTATGGAAAGTGGGAGTGTCAACCAGAATTGAATCTGTGATTTCAGTGCTCTGATGGCCCTCCCAAGGTTTCCATCAATCATCAGGTCGGACTCCCTATATATTTGCATCCCCAAGTATCTAAAGGTGGTTTCCGCCATCTGGAATGCATGAGGGGCGAAGGGTAAGGGTGTAGTCAAGCCCGTTGCCGCAAATGTGTAGCCATAGGACTTAGATTCGCTTATGGTCAGACCAGAGATCGCCCTAAAGTCCTCGAAGACCTGGGAAACAGAGCTCAGATCTCCCCTCAGGTCTCGGAAATACAATATAATATCATCTGCGTAAGCAGATACAATATGCGCAGTCCCGTGTCTGCGTATTCCATATTGGGGAGCCATCAATCGAAGCCGACAAAGCATGGGCTCAAGGGCAAGGACAAAAAGGAGGGGGGATAGCGGGCAGCCCTGCCTGGTGCCCCTTGCTATGGCTATAGGAGCCGATATAAGTCCAGAGGTGCGCACTCTCGCTGTGGGGACGGTATAGAGCAATCTGACCCAGTCAAGGAATTCAGAGGGTATCCCGAATTTGGACAGGGTGGCGAACATAAAGTCCCACCTAAGGGAGTCAAACGCTTGTTTCAAGTCCAGAGATATGCAGCCCTCTGAGTGTACGTCTCCACCGCCTCCGAGCATCAGTTGTGCTAAACGTCTAAGGTTCATGGCCGTGCTACGACCCGGAATAAAACCGCATTGATCCGGGTGGATCAGTTGCGGCACGTATTGCACTAGTCTCGCTGCCAGTACCTTGCTCAATATCTTGGAGTCAGTATTGAGGAGGGAAAGTGGCCTATAATCCGCCATTTGCAGCCCTTCCTTGGCAGGCTTTAATATAGATGTGATCAACGCCTGCATTGACGACTGTGGAAGGGACGACGACCGTAAGGCCTCAATATAAATAGTATGCAGGCGCCGTGCCAGGAGGTCTACGAATGTTGCATAAAAGTCGGCCGGTAGGCCATCCGTACCAGGGGTTTTGCCCTTGGGGAGAGCTCTTATCGCCTGCTTAATTTCAGCGATCGTAATGGTGCGTTTCAGGTCTTTGGCCTGACTCTCAGTGAGTTGAGGTAGAGTCAGGTCCCTCATGAAGGTCTCGAATGCATCTTCGGGTAGGGGCTGCGGAGGGCTGTAAAGTGTTATATAGTAGTCCTTGAACGCCGTATTAATCCCGAGTTGGGTGTTAGTTGGGGTGCCCGCCTGATCCAGAATATTCAGGATGGGATGATGAATTGGGGAGTCACGGAGAATGCGAGCTAGCAGGGGGCCGGCCCTATCCGCCTGTGTATGCTGCCTGTTCGTGTACTCTTTGTAGTCTAGGAGCCTCAGGTCTTCCAGTAGTTCCGCTTGCCTAATGCGAGCCTCCTGTAGTGGCGTGAAGGGTGCATTGGTGCCAGCTGCCTCATTTTCTAAGGGCGCAAGTGAGTTCTCCACTTCCGTCAATTGGGCAATTACTGCACGTTTCCTACCCGTCCCAGCAGCCATTGCCTCCCCCCTCAGGCAAACTTTAAAGGCGTCCCACTCCACTAGTCGGGAGCTGGCCGTGTTAGTATTTGTGGAAAAGTATGAAACTATAGTGTCAGACAGGGAGGCCCGAAATACAGAGTCCTCAAGTAGATCTGGAGATAGTCTCCAAGTTGGGATGGGGGTCAAACGCCTACCCCACTGCCAGGTGAGTTCTACAGGACTGTGGTCAGACAGAGTTTTCCCCATGTGTTGGGTTCGGACTATGGAAGCCGCTAGGGAACGGGAACAGAAAACGTGGTCGATTCTGGTATGGAGCTGGTGGGGTGGTGAAAAAAAGGTATATTCCCTGTCTCGTGGATGTACACTACACCACGCGTCTGTCAGATCCCATCCCTCGGACCATCTCGCTAAAACCTCTGCCTGTTTTTTGCTCTCAGCCGCCTGCAAAGGGGGATGTGACCTATCCAAAGCAACATCAAGCACAGCATTAAAGTCCCCTCCAATCAACAATCGATGATCCGCCCAGTCTGCAAGTACCCCGTTCACTGTCAACAAGAACTCCGCCTGATTCGAGTTCGGCGAGTACACACACCCAAACACAATAGCCTCCCCATCCAGCAGCCCCCGCACAAATACATAGCGCCCCTCAGTATCGATTCTGTGCTCCAGTAACTGGAAAGGGACAGAGCCGCGGAACCAGATCGCCGCCCCCCTGGAGAACGCAGAATAGGAGGTAGCAAAGAGCTGTCCCCTCCATTTCTTCCGGAGTTTCATGTTCTCAGCAGCGTTCAAATGCGTCTCTTGGAGGCAAGCAATCTGTGTCCCCCTGCGGTTAAGTTGGGCTAATATCCTATGGCGTTTATGAACCGCCCCCATGCCACGCACGTTCCAAGTGCACATTTGGTATTTATTAAGCGGCCCCATTTCCATCTATGAGACTCAGCCGGATGATAAACCCGGGTACCCATGGTAGTCCGGTTCCGTGAAAGGATGAGAGTGTCTTACAACCCTGGATTCCCTGAACAAAAGGGTTCCCAGGCAAACGTGCCCGAGATCCAAACCATGGTGCCCAACGTGGGCACAAGTCAGTTAAGTTTGTATGCATCTCGGGGGTGACAGGCCTCTGTCAGTAGTCTCTCTCTCTACGGCCTGTATTAGTTCAACAGCCCACCCAGAAATAGGCCCCTCATGCAACCCACCGCCTACCATACAAGTGGGGGGGAGACAGTCATACGTTACCACCCGGAGGGGAGCATACTTGCAGCAGTTCAGAACTCCTCCGCCATCTGGGCTGTGACCTTCGGGAAGAGCGGCAAGCTGTCGACCGAACCAGACACCTCAGTACGGGTGCCAGTGGAGATGGTGTGTCTGTCTGCAGCTGCTACCGCGTCGTGCGCTGCCAAGGCCTCCTCCGTTAGCCGTTGTCGCTGTAATGAAGATGGGTGTCTGCCTGTGAGGGCACCGGAATGGTGCGGCTGCGCTGGTACACCCTGGGAAGAGTGTTGTCCCGGGCTGGGGCCTTTGTCCTGTCGAGTCGGAGGGTTTCCACGGTTTTCGCCCTGGCGATCTTCAAACGGGTCCTGTGAGGCCGGCGGAGAGAGGGTGACTTCCATCCATTCTTCTGCCTCTTCTGGCGAATCAAAGAAGTGGGATCTGTTTGCGTGCAGAATTTTGAGCCGCGCAGGGAACAGGAGCGCATATTTCAAGTTTCTGTCTCTTAGTTTGCGTTTTACATTCATGAAGGTGGACCTGGCACGCTGTACTGTAGGAGTGAAATCAGGGTAGACCGAGATGTTCTTGTCCTCAAAACGTATCGGCGCCTTCTCCCTGGCTGCCCGCAGGACAGCGTCACGATCCTTGTAGTGAAGGAGGCGTGCGATAAGAGGACGAGGGGGTGCTCCAGGTTTGGGGGGCCGCGGCGGCATCCTGTGTGCCCGTTCCACACTATAGAGGGCAGTGAGATCTTCTTGGCCCACCAACTGCCGCAGCCAGTCTTCCACAAATTGGGTAGGGTTCCTCCCCTCGCTTCTTTCCGGAATACCTAGGATGCGGACGTTATTGCGGCGGGCCCGCCCTTCGGCATCGTCCACCCTATCCCACAGTTGTTTAAGTTGTTTCTCCACACCTTCCAACTTAGTGGAGTGTTCCGTCTGTTGCGGGACAAGGTCATTCAGTGTGATCTTTTGTTCCGCTACCCGTTCTGCCAGTTTGTTATGATCAGCCCTTAATAATGATAGTCCCGTCGCCATAGTATCTATACGTGATTCCAAGGCTTCGCGCGTCGCGTGTATCTCGTTTAGGATGAGGTCCAATTTTGCATCTTGGGAGCCCTTTCCGGTCGGCGGGATGATGTCCGCATTGGAAGAGGCCAGTGGGTCTTCAGAGCCCGTGGATTGCACGTCCATCGCGGCTCCCTGGCCATGGGCCCTGCCCCTGGGCTTGCCCATGGATCTCGTGTGCAGGGTGACGCAGCAGTGGATACCTCTGGACGCCGCTGCCTGCTCCGGAGACCAACCAATACGCAGTCCACGGCCACCGGGGATACAGGATGTAGTGGTCAAAGAGGGCAGAGCGTATATATGGTCTATGTGCGCTGCACTGTAGTTGGGGTGCTGGTAAGTCTACCGGGGGCAGCAGACAGTCGTCTCCCCTGCTTCCAGGGAGTAGAAGAATAGGGACCGTGTGGTCCTAGGTGTTGTTAGGCACGACTCGAAATCCTGAACAGGAGCGTGATGAGCAGCTATGCTGGGAGTATATGGCCCGGCGGTATTGCCCACGTCGCACCTCCACGCAACGAGCCGGCGCGGGTCCTCCGGCCCTCAGTGGTGTGTCCTACCTTGTAAAATGTCCGGTCCGAGGGGAGCAACACCTCGGTTCAAGGCCCCGTCTCACCTTCAGGGCGCCGAGGGTACTGCCCGGCTGTGCTGGCAAAATGGCGCCGGAGGCAGTCAATATACCACAGCCCCGGTGTACTCAGAAAGGCCAGTCAGGGTCGGGCACTCCGGTCCGCTGGCCCAGGGAGCGGCAGCACTGTATCTGCAGGCTCAACCAGAGTTGCCGAGGGCAGACGCCGCAAGGACGAAGGGCGAGCCGGCAAACCAATCCGGTGAGGTTCCCGCGCGTCCCGCAGGTCTCACAGCAGGGAAGCTGGAAGGTGCGCAGTGTTGGAAGGCAGGCAGCAGGGCCACGGACATGTGAGGGTGTCCGTGCGTGCTCCGGAGCCTCCGCTGAAGTCCACAGTCACTTCCGATCAGGGGCCCCGTCTGGACCGCGCTGTGCGAGTCGGGCAGGCCACCCAATTGAGCCCGGGGCTCCGCCTCGTCCCGAAGGCCGCTGCAAGGGCCGGTGACGCAGCGTTCTCGCGCTGCCGGCCGAGTGTAATAACACCTCACCGCTGCTTTCAGCACCCCCCCGGGGGCTTCCGGAGTAGAAATCAGATGGGCTGCCGTACGGGGCTGCAGGATATATCGCTAGTATTTTTGGGCTGTGGACGGAGCTCTGGAACTACGCGTCCACCATCTTCGGCTCCAGGCCACGCCCCCCTCCCAACTGCAATAACTTATTGCAGTTGAGTTCTGATACAACAATGCCTGCTGCCACATCCTGCAGCCAAAGTGGAAGGCAGGTCATGAAGCATAATTAAAGCAACTGTTGCGGGAAGGAGATATTTATGGCAGCATTTTTCTTTTTTGCACTCCTTAGGTATTTACAGAAAAGGTAGAATCTTTCTGCATGTTTCTACATATTCAGAGCTACTGTGCCCTATTATAAAAACCTGGCTTGTATTAAACTGTCTCTTTCTAATTTCTTTTTGCAACAAATATCAAACAGCTTTTATGCAGTGTTTAACTTTTTTACTAGAGATTCTATTTGTATTCTTCATATTTGCAAACAAGCTCTCTCATTAATATGAAAGAGCTATGCACCAAAGATTTAAGTGGCTTGTGGAAAAGGTGAAGGAGTGACCATGTACTGCGAAGAATAAAGTACCCTCTGCCATTTTATGATAAGAATATTGTAAGTTACCTTGGAGTTATTTCGGCCTCGACCCTCTACATTGTCATGGAACTCCTCTGTGACTTCTATTATCCTTGTAATGTACAGAGGGAGTACTTTATCCCATAAATAAACCTCCTACAAAATATGCCAAGTTACTGGCATAATATATGTGTGCCTCCACATAAGCCAAAGTACAGCCCTTCTAAGTATTTATTCAAATGTCTTTTATAAATGTATTGTATTTTAATGGTATTGTGCTTTTTAAGATATTTTATATCGAAATAAAGCTTTGTATGAGTAATACAGCCCTTCTAAAGTACAGTAAAGATGGTATAATGCCCTGGAAGATTTACAACCACAGTATTTTAGCCTCATATGCCCATGTACAACATCCTATGACCAGGAACAAATGTGTATGACAGCATCACTCTACTTATAGATACAGCTATCAAAGGTCAGCAACAGAATCATATGCGTATGTGTAATCAGGGCGTTCTTATATAATTAGATGTATCCATCATACGTCCATATGGGGAGTAGAGCTCGACAGGTCAATATACTGCCATCATTGTGCCAGGTACACTCGAATATGCCCACATATGACAGACACATCCACAGCCAAAATGTGTCCAAGTTCATTTTAATGTAATGCAACAATCCTCATACTCCTGGTGGAGTCTCATATATCAGGGTGCATACGCCCTGTGGTGATAATACCCTATTGTGCTCAAGTATTTCCTCTGTAAAATTGGAATAACATCAGAGATAGAGGTAAGTGTAAGTTATTGACAGTGGCAGTCATCCCATGTCCAGGCACATCCATCACATGCAAGGTGCAATCTCAAAAGCTTCCATGGGTTTCAAGGAGTAACCTCATAAGCCCGCCTACAAGTCATGGCGAAACGCAGCCACACAAGTTCATGTATACCATCATATGCTCAGATACAGTCAACATAGAGTGGCAAAAGAAATGTGTACCTGTGTGAGGCTGTCGTATGTTTGGTGCAGCCTAGCATGTCCAGGACTATCATCAGATGTCTGTGCAGCATCATGTGAAGGGTTAAAGCACATATACCGTGTTCAGACAGCAACCATATGGAAGATGTTGCAACAGCATGTCCTGTGCATAGCATGTGTAATGTCTCAGTTGCTTGCCAAAGATCTACCATCATATACTCAGTTGTATCTTGTGTGACATAGTATGACATGGTATAACCGGCATACATTAGAAGGATCCACCCATGTACTGTTATAATATGCCAGGTTCAGAACCTCCCCGTATCCCGTTGGGGGAGTAACCAAGGCAGGAGGGCCTAAGAAACAATTAAATGTAAAATTCAATTACATTAAAAAATTATTTTAAAAAATCTAGACTTGTCTAAATGCAAAAAGTAAATGAGTTTATTACCTTGAAAGGGAAGGAACCGCCTCACTTTCATAGTTCAGTGGCTTAGAAAAGGGATGGATAAAAAGACAATATGCTCCTGAAAGTAAACGACCACAAATATCTATATAGACCAAAATGCTGCCATTACTAATTTGGTGGCTTGTTGAGATAAAAAGCTCTGATCCAAAGCGCTACAAAAAATGCTTCTGTAGAATATGCCCGCAAAGCAGTTTTGATTGCAAAGTGTGCAGAAGAATGTTAGCAGTGGTGGATTTCCACAATCTTGAAAAAAAACGAATTATTCAGTGTAGATTTCCATCACTGCCTCTCTTCACTGTTAGACACAGCACAGTTCTGAGGGACATCGGCAAACAGTCATTCAAATGAGTCCTCATCACTCTCCCTAGCTGAAGCCGAATCACTCAGTATGTACCTTCGTGTGCACTGTGCTCTATCTCCCATCTTGGAGTCACAGTTCCTTGCTTCAGACAAGGCTGCTTAGGAGGCAGACTTTCCGGTGCTGGCTCCAAAACTATGGAACCAGCTGCCCTCGCTGCCTCAGAAATCACATCTCGAACTGCAGAGCTCTGAAACTTGTTTTTTCTGCTAACAGATTTCTCTTTCATTCGGCTGTTTGGAGTCCTAGCGTCTCCGGTCATGCGTGCACTCAAAAATATTTAATTCATTCATTCATCACTCATTGAACACCACAGAATAATCCTTAACATACCTGGTACCTGGCTGCCCCCGCTCACTCTGATCCTGATCGTGACTATATTAATTATAAACTGATAAAATATTCAGAAATTGATTAATTCACAAACACGCCTGACAGATTGATGCCCGCGGTCATCCGGCTGCTACCTGGGATTGAGAGTGGTGAAAACACTAATAGTTCACATTCCCTTGGGGACTCTAATGGTGCTCCAAACTTCTAAGGGTGTTCCAAACTCCTAATGGTGTTCAAAACTTCTAATGGTGTTCAAAACTTCTAATGGTGCTCAAAACTTCTAATGGTGCTCCAAACTTCTAATGGTGCTCCAAACTTCTAATGGTGCTCCAAACTTCTAATGGTGCTCCAAACTTCTAATGGTGCTCAAAACTTCTAATGGTGCTCCAAACTTCTAATGGTGCTCCAAACTTCTAATGGTGCTCCAAACTTCTAATGGTGCTCCAAACTTCTAATGGTGCTCCAAACTTCTAATGGTGCTCCAAACTTCTAATGGTGCTCAAAACTTCTAATGGTGCTCAAAACTCCTAATGGTGCTCCAAACTTAGCTTGACAAGCCTACTTGTCTTTGTTTTAATATTCTGCTCTGTGGTGCAACACTGCATTTTGCTCCTTGTATGCCTCCTCACATGTCTGTAGTTTTTTTGCACTTTTTACATTTGGCATCTATTGAATGGTACCGTTCTGATTTCTTTTTGTTATTTTCAGAATCACAGAATAACGGCGACCAATAAAACCAGGTCTTCTTGTAAATCTTTCAGGCCTCCATCCATATCATTTAATGATATGCGTACTGGTGTTTTCTCACAGTAAATAATTGATTAATATAAGCAAATGACTCCACTGGGAAACCTGTCTTATTGTTTATGTTTGATACCAACTTCCTATATATGGAATTCTGAGTTTCCTACGTCCTCTATTTCCCATTAGCAAACAGCCTCCAAATGGCATACAGTTCTCATTGCAGACGCCTTGTGGTTTCTGAAAACTCCCTTTAAAAGAAAATGCAAGGTGTCTGTTACCCCAAGATCCATAGCTAAATTCATCTTACTTTGAAGGAATTCTTAAATCATACCGTCAATCCCATCTCGTCGAGGCAGAGCCCGGACCATCTTCAGTGTAGAAAGGCTTTGAAAACTGTTCTGTTCTAGACTTGCTCCCTTGTGACAGCTTCTTATGTGGGTCCTCTAGCGCTGAGATACCCCTTCGGGGGTGATCTGTGCTATACAAATCCATAAAATACATTTTTTTAATTAAAAAATCTCCACTAGTCACCTGATCCTCTACTACTCTAGATGACACATACGCATAAACTAACAGAGTTTCAGGTTGCCAGAGCAACTGGATGTATCATTAGTAGCACTGTGATTTAGAGTACTATTAAACTGAAGAGTGGAAGACAAAGTATATATAGTCATCTAAAGTTCATCCACCTGCCTGCAGACAACACAAAATGAAACATACGCCTTCCTGATTGCTGTCTCATATTCCAAAGGAGCTATACCCCACAACTGTAAATCCTTTAGGATAAGTACGAGCATGGGTCCTCCTCTGCATGAGGGACAATCCCACCATGCCATAAATGCCTGGAAACATTGGGTTCTTTTAGCTCTTATGAGTTCAGATCAGTACAAACTTCGCATGGAGACTGCTTTGAATGCAACCTGGGTTTTCTTGACTGACATGCCCACTGGGGATGCAGTTCTCCCACAACATCTTCTCAGAATGACTTCTAGGTGTCCATACTTTTCAGAGGAAACTCAGGGGCTCCGCTAGCCTTCACATACACTCCTGGGACTAGGGGCTAGGTAGCAACCACAGTCCTTTTAGGTCAGTTTGCAGCCCAAATTCAAGGGTGGTCCCGTTCCATCCACTCAGAGTCACTGAATGTTTTTTCAAGGAGCCAAGAGTGGAACCCAAAATGGTTTCTGCATATCAATATGAGACAACTACCATAGGTCCTGCAGAACAGAGCGTATAGATGTCTGCATGTGACCAATGACTTTGGCCAAGCGGTGTCATAACAAGAACGTGGTTTACGAAACGGTACCCACACTCCCAGCCAGCAAAGGCTGCCCGTTGCATCCTGACAAGGTTACCACAGACACCAGGGAGTTTCAGGGTGGATCCTTAAATTGAAGCGCTCGCATGGATCAGACAATAAGGATTCTGTAGCCATTAGGACCTTTCTAAACCTGGTGTTTAACAGTGGAATGGAAAGGCGGATGGGTTCATTCCTTCGGTACTCACAGGACTCAATCTTGAATTCAACTTTGCTTTAGGAGGAGGCAACTAGGATGGAAAGAGAACAGGGAGCTGAGCATTTTAGATGACCCCACTTGGTTGCCATGTTTTGTTTGCTCATAGTCAACAAATTCCATAGCCTGGTAAGATAACAGTTCAGATTCCATGATGGCTTTGAAAGCTGAATGTCTCATTACTTGCCAATATGATTGTAGTTTCCAGGGTCTTTACGGCCAAATGATGGTAATGTGAAGATGATGTTTTGAGGTACTCGTATCAGTCAACCAAGCACCTAAATAACTATAAGCAGTGGTGGTGCCCTCCAACCATAACCCCCTGCACAAATTAAGCACTCAATTCTTATTGGTTTGTGAAGGTGATATTTCCCCCTTTTGTTACTACAGTCTTTTTGACAACCTTCCAGCACATGTGCTGGTATGTGTAGAAGGAGAGCTCTACTGTAACATTTTCAGGAACTATGCCACATCCTGGGGCAGAAATCCCTCCCTCAAACGTGGCGCAAACCCATCACTTAGGTAAAATCTGCATTTAACCTTGTTTTAAACTATGTTTTTTCTAGCTGTGCCTAAAGACTGTGAGGTAAACCAAGGTACCACTCAGGAGAAAATGTAATACACTTTTTTAAGTGTTACAACATAATTTGGCAAGCACAGAGTGCTACAACTAAACTGCCACCACCTCATACATCACAAAGTGAAATTCTTACCTGAACTAACATGCCTGCGTAAGATACTTTTCCAATGTAATTAGTGCTTCATGCCTGCTAGGGAGGAGCTTAAGCTCTGGCCAACTTATCCCACAAACTGTATATATACACTTCACGGTGAGAGTTTAATAACAACCTCTCCATGACACCGGCTGTAACAGCAACTGGATGCCGCCACTGGCTTGGAACTCACAAATGCGGGTAAGCTTCTGCTGGGATGTGGTTTGGTTTATTTTCCCAATTTATTTATGAAACCGCGGTTCACTTGATACAGGGATAGGCATAAAAAGTCGATTTCCGATATCATTCACCAATAGAGAGACAGTACAAATAATTCTTGCATAGTTGTTTTCAAGACAATTTTTAAGACCTTAATGTTATGGAAAAGCAAATGAGCCCTGGATAAATTCGTTTAAGGAAGTGCGTTTGAATTACGGACTGCAAAATGCTCCTGCATGAGTTATTTGTCAGAAACCAGTAATTTTAAAAATATATTTCAATTTTAATAAGCACATCTAAGGAGGCAACTGAATTCGGTCGTCCGCGACTGCTCGTAGAAATGATATCGCAGAAATCAAGGGTCAATTATTTAGGAAAGCATTTCACTTTTGCATGGCGCGACAACCTCACAAAAAAAACCTTCACAAAGTAAACCGATGTATCAAGTTCAGCATAGTAAAAATAAAGATAGTCAAAAAACATGAAGAAAAGGAAAGCGGTTGCTTGAATTTTCTCTGAACGGTTAACACTTGCATTGTTAAGAAACTACACAGAACAGTGCGGTGTCTAATGGCGCGTGGACACGAATGAACAAAATAATACTTGGATAAATTAATTGAATTATCGACAGGCCGAAATAGTAAATTTAGAGATGCGTTGATAGCTGAATTGGACGAAATTACCTTTTGTCTACAAACATTAACTAATGCAAAAAAAAAATGTTTTCTTCAACTTTTTTTTTAGAAATTAATAAGGACTATGCAGCTGCAAACGCTCTTCCTGCTGCTGCTATGGCCGTACCGGAGCCACTCTGCCGGCTACTACGTGGAAAGATACTCGAAGCAGTCGAGCGTGAAGGGGCCGCCGCCATACCTGCCGCTCAACAACGTGAAGAGCCAAGGTAAGCGCCGTCCTCGCGACTTCGCGCCAAAACCTATACTTTGAGCCGCGCAACAAACACTGATTATTTCAATAACTGTAATTGGTCCCGCAGGGCCGGCACTGTAATCACTTTCACAATCTTAGTAGCGACACGTCTTCCATGCGTATACTATCCTTCTTAAAGGTCTAATCTAAAATGTGCTTAACTGATTCAGAGCCTAGGCTGTCACTGGTGCCCCAACGGCAGCCATCAGTCACCGAGGACATTTTGCTGGCTTTGCACCAGTGAGTGCTACGCTCTGTGCGGCAGATATTAGAAATGAATACTTAGGGGCAGATTTACAAGCCCCATACGCCACATTTGAGCAGCCGTTGCGTCAGCGGCGCAAAGCCAGCGCCATGCTGCGGGGTATTTACAACGTGATGCATCTAGGGAGATGCGTCACATTGTAAAGCCCTGCGTCACATGTGGGCGTTCCGGCGCAGGGGGGGCGTTCCGGCGCAGGAACCCCTTGGAAAAGTGGCTGAGTGAAATCTACAAGATTTCACTCAGTCACTTTTACGGCCATGCTGTGTCAAAACCCTGCGCCTGCTTGAAGCAGGCGTAAGGATTGACGCAGCATGTTAGGCATAGAGGCACCCCGAACCTTGCTGGCGCTGTGTCGTGCTTGCGACGCGACTCCAGCAATTCGCTGCCTTTTCCGCTGCGGGGGTGCGACACGCATCTGCCCATCCGTGCGCCACGGTGCGCCGCATTGTAAATGCGGCACATCAGTGGTGGCGCACGGGTAGTTTGGCGTGTCGCTACTGTTCTGGCGCATCCCTGCTGATTAGCAGGGATGCGCCAGAAGTTGTAAATCTGCCCCTTACACTTTAAGACTGCAAGCACTTCTGCCCTCCACATAGGGGTAGTAAACGCTGTATAATCTACTACCACTATTTTGCGAAGTGTTTCGTAAATGCTGGATTACAATACAGAGACTACATTTTAAGTTAGGAATATGTTTTTACGTGGAGCAACAGAAGAGGTGTTCAAATGCAAAGCAGTGAGGGCACAAGGGTTCAGCTTACATATGTTGCACGTGTGCAAATGCAATTATGTTTCAATGTATGTCATCTACAAAGGTATGTGGAAAGTTACCCCAACTTCAGTTCTGCTGATGACCTCAGCATTATATTTTGTCAAATGCAGAAAGTAGCTTTTTTAACAATGACCAGAATCTTGCAGAGGAATCTAGGTTCAGAGGCATTTCTTCATTCATTTGTTCAGAGACAGTTCCTCAATAGGATATGTAGTCTATGATCTTCATGCTGTGACAAACAGGAGTTAAGTCCAGTTTGCCTCTAGTCTCTTTGCCTTTCAAAACAAAGGGCACTGTAGGAAAGTCCAAAGGCTGTAGATCCCTCAGTGGCTTCTTTAATGCTGGGCACAGAACTCATCTGCGGGGCACGCTGGTTTTAGTGGTTATCATAGTCTACAATGGAAAAATATTTCGATTGTAGCTGGGAATATTGAATACTGAATTTCGACGGGACAGAATTGTTGTAATCATATTCTTTCCCGTCGATTTCAGGATTCCATATTCCCAGCCTACACCATGCCAGATATATGCCCAAACCGTAACTCAACTAACTGCATTTGCAAAATGCCTACAGTTTTTTGTTTTACAACACCTGCCCCTTATGATGCAGTAGCTGCAACCCCCCCCCTCCCCCCCCCAAAAAACAGCATTCTGTGAATGGCATTGTAAGAACATCCAGTTGTTCCCCTGGACTATTGCCTTCTTCCCAGTGCTAACAGCCCTCGTTCACACAGCAGTATCTGTATGTCACAGACAGCTTCCACCTTCAAAATGGATACCACACCCTTCAGGTGTTGCTCTGCACAATCAATAGTCTGCAACCACAATTGCAGTTGCAAAACACTGACATCTGGAAGGAGGAAGGGCAAGTCATGCTCTGTCTGCATTCCAATACATAATGAGTTGAAAGTGCACATGTGACCTGAATAATTTTTTTACTAGCATTGTACCTTTAGTATATTGCAATTGTAAAAATACATTGGGCCCTAAATCCCAAGATGGAACAGTCGGATACCACAATCGAAGGTAGATTATATAATGAAAGGGCTGTACAGAATGGCAATCCATGTAGGTTAGGCACCACTGCTACGTTTGGAAAATATCCTCTAGAGAAGATTAGGATTTAGGTGCATAAAAAGTTTGTAACCTGACACATACTGTAAATGCCAATGTTGTTGCATGCAATATTTGCAAAACTAATATAACATTCTTTTTAGGTCTGGGTTGAGAATGCAGCTTCTAGACCATATGTGTTTAACAGAAAAAGATCTTACAGAACTATTAATGAGACAGGAGCTTTGACTCCGCCCACATGGTGATCATCTTGAGTACTGCATTTGATTTGGCAGAAGTTGTCTGCTGCTCTGAAAAAGAGTGCTTGTAAAGCACTTTTTGCTTTGTGGCAAGGGTTATGCTCAATACAACAGGACTGAGTTTGTTATGGTGATGAGCTAATGATTAAGGCTTTAGGCCTGATCTGATTTTTTTTTACTTAAAGCTTCAACCTAGCCAGCAGGTCTATGTATTTATTATGAAATGTATGTGTTAAAACCATTGGCCATTTAAGGGACATTGCTATTTCACTGAGTTGAAACTCACAGATTAATGTAGTAGGCAAGTGTTGATTATCACCCCTGACTAACTCTTAAGGTACAAGATTTTCACTGAGATAACATGTTTAACTGCTCTTCGAAGGTGCTGAATATTGTTTTGCCAAATGCAGTTTTTTACACATTTTTTATTTACTGACTGTATGCCTGATGGTTGGGTTGCCTTGTGGGTCAGCTTAGGCTCAATACAATATGCCTTATTTGGTTACGGTGAAAATACATTGAAAAAGGCTATAGGCCTTATTGAGTCATTAGGAAATGTTACATCAGATAGCCTGGGTTTGATCTGTTTATTATAAAAGTCCTGCCAAAGGCATTTGGCCTGACTTCAGGGTATAACGTAAGGAGACGCATACTGCCCCCCCTTTCCTCACAGTGGACACCATGAGACGCTACCACACCCAACGGGACCCACCACTCATATGATCTTCCTTCTCCTCCTCCCCCACCGCCAGCGTGCAATTGCATCTTCACATATACCGCACTGCTCACATGTCCACCATGCCTTGATCGCCACTCGCTGCGAACCTGCCTGACCCGCACTGGCGAGTATGTTGCCCCTCCCGCGTCCACGCCCCCACACGTCCAACCTTCACTTGGGGTTCTGCCACCGGTAGCCACACGACAAATACTGTCTTGCCATACCCACCACACCCCCAAGACGGTGACCCCCCCTTAAACACTTGGCATGCAGGCGAGCCACCCGCCATGGTCTCTTGCCTACTCGCCCGCTAGACCACTACCGCCGCATTGTCGCCGCACTTCCCTTCTTACACCCATGGCACTCTTTACCTCCATTCCCTTCCCCTCTAGTATATATTTTTCATGTTACTGTTCTACAGTTTATTGATACACTGGTCCCGTTCCCCTTTGGACCAGACCTTTCCAAGCTGGATATTATACATGCAACACCATGGGGCCTTTGAGAGTGACAGCCATGGCTGAAATGACCCTTTCTGATTACAAGTACAAGCACCAAACACCCTCAACAGAGTGGATAAACTGTATAGATGTTCGCTCGCCGACACACTTAGGTTGCTGACTGGCCTCATCCCTCACTGATACTACCCCACGTCCCCTTGGGAGGCGTGCTCCTCTGATACTCCTCATACCACGCGCGTATCGAACCGGCCTCAATTCACTTGCAGACATCGATGAGTGCTAGCATGGCCCTATACCCACGGGTTCACACATACTACGCACGAAAAAGTAAAAAAAAAAACTCTACAGACCCACCTCTTCACATCACCAACTGAATGTATAATTATATAATGTTCGAATCGACCGCTAACGCCGCCGAACCTCAGGGTTGTCGGCCTTGAGGCTGTGTTCACTAAACACTTACGGAACAACCCAATGTGCATGCGGCTGGCCCAAATGGGTTGTAAGCGAAACGCTGTGTGATGCTCCTGTTGATCAATAAAGGTCTTAAAATATAAAAATAAAAAAAAAAGGCATTTGGCCTGACTTACCTATTGTGAAAAGCATTAGTTAAAGTTGACAGGATTTAATGGGTGGATTATTATTACACTTTGTTAAAGGCTGTAGAATAGATTTTTGAATAAACATTGTTTATCGCGAAAACGTTTCCCGCAGGAAATTACAACGTGGTCATTACAACGACCGCATTGTAACCACGCATACCATTACTCCGCAAGGCGGAACAACGACTTGTGGAGGAGGCTGGATGGGCGGTGGTCGGCATTCTGGTCACTGAATGGATAGCGGGATAGTGGCGACTGCATAGCCCATCCAGTCCTCTGTGGCTTAATTACCAAAACCAACCCGTAACTGGGGTTACATTACTCCTACCATTGAACAGTTGTATCGCTTCTACCATGAACTAGGTCCGAGTCACGCATGGAATACCCATCAGCCATTCCGCACTGCTCCGTTACCTGCTCTTGATGCAAGTTAATGAGAGGCAAAATGTTTTCAGGCACAATATTTTAAAAGTCCTGATGATGATCCTATAGTTATGTTAAGGATTGAAACGCCGTCAACACAGTTGTCAACCTTATACACTGTGATTTATGTGCTACTTTATAAGTAAAGGTGACCTTCCCCATTTGTTGTCTGTTCCATTGTAATGATCCCATACAGACAACCACAAGCTGCCTGAGCCTTCTGTTGTTTTCCTTGTTATGTGAGTTTATGGACACAGGCTTGTGTCCCACTGTTATTAATTCACATGTTTTGTATATTCTATATAATTGCATATTAAACCGCCTTTTTTCCGGCTGGATTAAAGGCTCAAATATAGTACTGATTGAGGCTATATTTATTTGATGTCTAATCATTGTTTTTCTCAGGGACCACTATCTCTCGAAATATGATTACATATCTGGCTTGATGTCAAAAAGTGATCATGCATCTTAATGGGACTCGTTAACTGGTTGGTTAAATAGTGGAAAAGTGGCCACCCCAAATGTGTTGAATTGGGGTGTTAAGTAGTGCGTTGCCCTCCATTACAATTGCTTTTTTCCCCTTATACCACCAGAGGCATCTGCAATTTTCCAAACTTCTTGATATATCCGTCCTGTGGTCCCTGCATTCGCCCGGGGTCCTGGCAAAACCCAGACAGGACCATCACCTCTATCGGTGCCTTGGTGTAATCATTGGAATACCTGGCCAACTCCAAGGTCTGTACACCACATCAAGAAATCAGTCCATATATTAGTGGGGCACTGGAAAAAGATATGTACATCATTAGCTTCCACACTACCACACCTTTTACACTGCGGGGAGGCAGGGGGACAAACAGCAATTTTAAATTGTGTCCAATAAAGCTGATTGATTGTGAAGAAATGGTTCCTCTTTAAATTGGCTGGTTTAAAAACCCCTCCATTACAATTGTGACATGGAATATAGCTGGTTGTTTGAATAACCTAGGAGGGAATCCAGAATTTGGATGTATTCAGTTCTGTGGTAATCTGTTTACAAGAAACATGGGCACCTGTCGCTTTTGAGGTTGAACATTTCTTTGTGATTAGCTGTCCCGCTGTTAAGTTAAGAGAGGCCATGTTAATGGTGGTATAGCCATACTACTTGTTCACAAACGTCATTTGGACATGCAGGTGTTTTGTCCTCAATCAAATCTATTACATTGTATTGTATACCCAGAGCAGACTTCAGGTCACTACTCTGTTCTTCCTTTTATTTTGGTAAATTTTTATATTTTACCAAGAAAATAACCATTTGTTAAGTGAGTGCTTGTATTAACAGTGTCATGTGTAAAGTAGGTATTTTGTAAGGTCCTAACTATGTGAGGTCTTAATGCTATGGTTTCCAAACATTCACTAGATCTATTTGCAGGATATAGAACAGGAAGAGGATGTTAATATACCTGCCACTATATTCCCTCCCTGCTCCTCTTGGAGGCGTAAAGGGAACATGATTTATTTGTCCTCTATGGGAGATTACTGAGGGAAATTTCAGCTAATTTCACTCATGTTCCAGCAATATCAACTATGATAATTGACAAAGTTATACGTTTGTAATTGGTTTTCCCTAGTTATTGGATTTAAAGGTGATAAATAATATTTGGAGTGACCACAATATTCTCCTTCTTACCAGCAATGGGAAACCTGATGATATACATTAATGGCAGATGCCTGATAGTGGTGATGTGTTATTTAGCGCTGTGAATAGGAACATTTTATGGACTAAGAAAGATAAGCACTCACAATCAGTAGAATTAAGGAAAATTACTGAAAACCATACCCCATTAGGTTGGCTTCCTGCTGACATATTTGAGGAGCATATAGAAATATTTGTGAGAGAAACCCCAAATGCAAAAAATCCATAAGGGAATCCAATAATTTTGATAAATTGTTTGTTTTTAACAAGCTTATTAACCATTTGCAAAGAAGGCAATACACCTTTTACTCTAAGGAACGTAATAAGTGGAGCTCTCATTTGAAAAGAAGAAGAGATAGGTGGGTAAGAATACAAAAAAGACGTATCTCTGATAACATCTTGGTAAAAATAACAGAAGCAGTAAACTGTAAAAATCAAAAAACCTTTTGAAATATTATAGGGAAAAATGGCAGCTCTTTTTCTAAACCCAAGATAAATAATATTATTAGCATGGAATGGCAAGAATACATAACCTCTCCCTATGCTTTGAATTTACAGATGCCCAGCAACAGTGATACAGAGTCCCTAGATGAGGTATCAGTCAGGAGATGATCTGCCCCTTTCCCTCCTTCTAGACAGGAGGTGTTGCATTATCTTAAGGCTGCTAGGAATACATGCAAGAGGTGCAGACCAACTACCTATCACTATCATAAAATTGGATCTGGACTTATCGGCCTCCTACTCAATGGCACTTTTCCTCTACTATTATTATACCGCGGTGGTCCCTAGTTCATGGAGCGGTAGTGTTATCTTGCTGTTACATAAAGAAGGCCCTTAACACATACCTAGCAATTATAGGCAGATTACTTTGTTGGACGCCAAAGGAAAGATTTTTCTAAATGTGTCTTATCTAATCTACTAGAATGAGTGGAGGAAAACAATATTATACCATTAGAGCAGGCAGGGTTTAAAGCCGGTCACTAAACACTGGATAATATAATTGTAATTCATCTTATATTGGAGAAGTATGTGAAACGGAGGGGAATGTCTATCTATGCGCCTATATTGATTTTTCAACTGCCTGTGATCTCATAGACGGGCAGACCCTTTGGAGAAAGTTGAGTGCCATGGGAATGCCAGGGGGTCTCCTAAAACGTATCATTGCTCTTCACACCGCTACCTGAAGTCATGTTATGTTAGGAGGTAGGCGAGGTATGACTCAGAAAATCCCTACCAGAAATGGCTTGAAAAAAGGATGCCTGTTGGCGCCCCGCATTTTATCACTGTATATGGCAGGTCTGCCCACTGTGTTGAGTGAAGTTACTGGAGATGCCCCAAAATTAGGCTCCCGTTCTTTAGGTACACTCCTTTATGCAAATAATATTATCTTGCTAGGCCGGACTCCTAAAGGCCTTCAGAGATGTCTCAATGCCTTGTCCTCTTTCTCAGATGCTTAGTTCCTGAAGGTTAAAATAAATAAAACTAAAGTCATGAGGTTTTATCCAAAGGAGTGTCGGATTAACACTAAGGGAAGATTCTTCGCACTATTTGCAGTTTAAATTCCATGGTTTCAATAGAAGCCCCACGGCTAGAATTAGGATTGGTGAGCACTTTTATAAGAGGACTAGCTACTATTTTGTAATGGTATAATTGCATACTACATGCCAACGAAAAGTCTTGAAGGAGTCTTATAGCTTTGGAATGTTTTGTTTCTATTGTAAAGGCTGGATCGTTTTTAACTAACATTTTAACAGCACTTCATCACTTTTCTTTGTCTAGATTAGATATCCAGAGCATGAGCTATGCTCACCTTAAAAATTATTTAAAGCACACAATGAAAAATTGCTTCAAGGAAAATGATATAGAAATATGTAGAGCGAAATCCAGTTTCCATTGTATTATTCAATCATGTCAGGGAGCAGTCCCCCAAGCTAATTTGAATTGGGACCTTGAACATAGGTTGCAAAGGTGTATAATGCTATGTAGGTCTGAAATGTTTACCGCTAAAAACTGTGATGGATGCATGGCAGAATGCAGTTTGGGCTGAGAGAATATGGGCCTTCTGTTATTAGGTTGTACAGACCATTGAACATGTTCTATTAGTCTGTCCCGTTTTAAAAGTTTACCAACAGAGATTTTTAAAACCACTTGAAAAAAATATGGTATTACAACAACTAAAGCTGCAATTGAGGTGATCAATTATCCATGTAATGAATTAATGTGTTGTCAAATTTCTTAATTTATTAGTTCCTTATTAAAGTTGTATTAATCAATGTAATTTTGTGTATTGTATATCTCATTGTAAGATCTCTCTAATAAAGCCTTGAACCTCGAATGCCCTCTTCCAACAAAACCTCAAATAATATTCCCACACAAGGCAATAACCAGAATTATATTCACAGTAAATGCTTTTGTATGCCACTTTAAATGACCTGGAATAATTCATGAGAAACAAAGGAAATAACAGAAATCCCTTTTCGAAAACTTCTGCTGCACATCAAGGGATAATTAGCTGGCGCTGAATAAACTTATATAGTTTCATTGCTACGTGGAGTAATCTTGTAAAAGTAGTCAAAAATTTGGTCCAAATCACAGTACACACAGAGCTTCTTTTGCTGTGTGTTTGGCACCAGGGAAGGAAAGCTTAGAGATAGGAACGTCTTTGATGTCAAATTCTGTTTTTCCATGCTCGAGTTTCAAAAATATTGCTGCACTTGCATTTTTCAAATGATTAGCATACTCACATCTACAATTAGAATGCGATTTCTTACAAAGCCAATAGAAAAGAAAAAAAGACTAACACCAAAGCTGCAATCCAAGAAATATACTGACAAAGGAAAACATGTTTTTGATTTATCAAAATCTTCAATGTAGTCTAACATCTTTTAAAATGTAATTCAATTTGGAATCAAATGAAATTTAGTTAAGAAATGTAATTAGGCATGCTGATAAATCAGCTGGTTGAAGGATAAGATCACTATTGGTACAAATGGGCGTTGAATTTAATAAACTATCCACTTGTCCTGTAACAAAATCTACTGGTTCCTTTGGTGCCATGCAGCACAGCGACACATTATGGCAACAAACATTATATAAGAGCTCTGATAATAGCCTCCCCGATTACGCCAAGGCTCATATAATAGTAGGGTTTGAATACTAGCAGTTCTCTTCTTTTGACACCTTTCCGCAGATCTACATACTGGCCTGGAGGTAGCAATAAGCAATAGTACCAGAGGTGGAATGCCATTTTGAGTACAGGCGAAGATACTAACTTGCATGTTTTAGGGGTTTTCACTAGCTCTTCTTTAATCTTATCCCATACTTAGAAAGGTTGGAAATGTACTCCTGACAAGGGCAGAGTTAACACTTCTTCTTCAGTGTTCGGAAAAAAGTGGTTGGAGGGAAAGTGAACTTTTATACGCTGAACAGGTTTTCGCATGAGCAAATCTGCATATGCATATTTGCATGTTCTAAAATGCAGTTCAAAAATATTTTCCAGGAGTACGATATTCAGGCCTACTTCTGTAAATTCTTGTGAATTCATGAAAGCCCTAAATCTGCACTAATGCATGGACATATACCATGGGTGCAATTTTGTTAATTCTTAAAGAATTGTGCCCCCATTAGGCTTAGTATCAAGTAAAAATGTGCCTGCAAGGGATTTTATTTGGACAGAGTGATTCTTTTTTTTTTTTTGTAATAAAATATTTTTTTATATAAAAAATATTTTATATAAAATAATAAAATAAAATAAAAAAAAATTAATAAAACAACAAATTTCACCCTTATTATTTATCCTATGCCTTGAGCCTTTCCTGGAACGCATTCGCAATAATAACATGATTACTGGTTTTAAATTCTCCTCTACTCATGCAAAAATTTCTGCTTATGCGGATGATATCTTAGTTTACATGTCTAACCCTGTTGATTCCTTGCCTCATTTTATGACTGAAGTCCAACTTTACTCCTCCATCTCTGGATATAAACTTAATGTATCTAAAACCGAAGTTCTACCCTTAAACTCTGATTGCTCCCGATTCATGTTTAGTGATACTGAATTTACTTGGTGTCCTTCCAAAATTAAATATTTGGGTATATGGTTTTTTTCCACCCATACTGATACTATCAAATTTACCTTTAATAATTTGATTCAGAAACTACAAGCTCTTCTCCTCCTGTGGTCCCCGCTTTTTCTCTCCTGGTGGGGCAGACTAGATACTATAAAAATGATGATTACCCCGCATGTGTTGTATACTATCTCTATGCTGCCCAACAAAATTCCCAATGTTTATTTTTCCCGTATAAACTCTATATGTACAAAATTTCTTTGGAATAATAAACGCCCTCGTATTGCCTTGCTTAAACTTACACGTCCTAAAAATGAAGGTGGTGTTCGTTTTCCTTTGTTTAAAGCCTACCATACCGCTTTTCTTCTTAAACAATCATTTTCCTTAGCTTATGATTTTCAAACCATGCCAGTCCCCAAATGGGTTATTTTTGAACGTTTACTTTTGAAGGATTTTCCTTTTAAACATGTTGCTTTTATGTCCAACTGTTCCTTTATCTCTCAATATCCCATTTTAAAATATTCACAAACTCTTATCTCTGCTACCTTTTCTAAAGATGTACACCCTTTGCACTGTTTTTTATCTTCCATTATTTGGTATAATACATTTCTCAAATATAAGGGTAAATCTTTTTACTACAAATATTGGAAGGAGAAGAATGTCTCTTTTGTATATCAATTCCTTCATCAATTCAATAATATTCCCTTCCACGATTTACAACTTAGTTACGACCTTCCTGATGCTCTTTTTGGTGAATACACTATTATTGCCACTGCTATTCAATCCCACTTAGCTACCTTCTCACTTCCAACTGAATTTCCTGTTGTTACTCCTCCATCTCCTTTATATCCTTTATTTTCTACCCACACTCCTAAGGCTGCTCTTGTTTATAACATATTACTATCTGCTTCTCACCTCCATTCTAAATCAACTGTTGAAGTTATTTGGGAAAATGATTTATCTGTATCCTTCTCTATTAATATGTGGGAGAAAATTTGGTCCAAGTTGTTTAAAGTTTCTGCTGCTGCACGTGTGACTCAATCCCTTTATTTTGTATACTGTAGAGCGGTTATTACTCCCGTTAGTATTTGTAAATTTTCCCCTGATTCCTCTCCCTTATGTTGGTCTTGTTCTAATGCTTCAGGAACATTAATCCATTTATTATATGAATGTGCTACGGTTTCCTCCTTTTGTAACTCAGTTTGGAAGGTTTGCATGTCGATTTTTAAGTTTAATACTGCTATAACTTTTAAGCATGTTTTTCCAGGTTCCCTTTCGCCTGATATAGATTTAGCCTCATATGAATCTAGACTGTTAGACCTTTTTATTGCTCTAGCCCTTAAAGTCATTCTATCATCATGGAAAGATAATTCTAAAATATCTTTCTCCATGTGGTGGAATTTTCTTTGTGATGAACATAGAATTTCTACTGTCTCCTCTTCCTCCATTTCTCAAAAAATAAAATCTGATCTTCTCTGGCTCCCCTTTGTCTCCTATCTTTCCTCTACTACTCTAGCCCACTGAGTTTTCTCCGATTTTTCCTTTTCTTTTCTCTCTTCTTTCTCTTATCTTCTTTCTTTTCTTTCTTTCCTTTTCTCTTATCCTTCCTCTTCTCCTGCATACCCCTTTTTGTTATTTCCTGATATGCTTGATTTCATAATGTTCTGCCTGATTATATTTCCCTATTCTTGTTCATATATTGCAATTGTTTGGTATGCACTTTGTTTTATCTGCAAAATCTTTCAATAAAAATTTCTTAAACATAAAAAAAAGTGTGATTCTTTTTCAAAATTCTTCAGATTCAATATCTATAAGTTTCGAACCTATGTGTATTTATTCAAAAATACAGGCAGTTAATGCATAATTCATTATGCATTACCTGCCTGTATTTTTTAATAAATACACATAGGTTAAAAACTTATAGATATTGAATCTGAAGAATTTTGGAAAAAGAATCAATCTGTCCGAATAAAATCCCTTGCAGGCACATTTTTACTTGATACTGTTAACTTCGCCCAAGCCTCCAAGGGTATATTGGGTTCCCCCACGTTTTTACCTAATTAGGCTCGGCGTTAACCAAGACCTTTTGTTTTTGTCAAAGAGTCGCAGCATTCTTCTCTTTCACAAAGACCATTTGGCACACAAAGTAGTTTTGTTCAGTGCCAGGAACTACTGCGGCAATGTGTGCTTTTTAAAACCAAATAATATTTGTGCTTGCTGCCAATGTTTGTTATAATGGTGAGTGCACAGAAGCTCCCACAACAGTAAAGTTTTACCAAAATGATGTCAAAATAAGAGATGCATTGACAAAACCAAAAGGCTGACCACCAATGTCAGACATATTGGCTTTGCGAAATATTGTTTATTTTCATGTTCCCAATATTTTTATTGAAATGGCTATACTGATCTTCCATTATGAATATGTTTGGGAAATACTAGCAAGCTTCAACACATTTTACTAAATTATGCTTTAAAGAAATAGTACCTGAAATTTCGCAGTAGTTTAGCAAAACATTTTTTCCTAGTTGTATTTTTCGTGAACATTTTACTTTGAAAGCAAAGAATCATCTATCTTGCTTTCAAGCTTCTGCAAATATTTGCATCTAATCAGAGAGCATTCTGGGAGCATTATATGTAGCCTCATATTGTTAAACTTTGCAAACATGTGTACACAAATTTTATACTGAGACCACTGTCAGTAGTGCATTCAGAGTTTTCACTCTAACCACTTTTTTCCAAACGCTGGAAGAAGAAGTGTTACTTCTATCCTTGTCAGGAGTAACTTTGCAGCATTTCTCAGTATGGGAAAAGATTAGAGAGGAGCTAGTGAAAACCCCTACAACATGCAAGTTAGTAGCTTTGCATATACTCAAAAGGGCATTCCAACCCTAGAACTATTGCTTATCGCTACCTCCAGCCCAGTATGTAGATCTGCGGAAAGGTGGCAAAATAAGAGAACTGCTAGTATTCAAAGTCTACTATATTATGAGCCCCGGCATAATCAGAGAGGCTATTATCAGAGGGATTATATAATGCTTGTTGCCATAATATGTCGCTGCGCTACATAGCATCAAAGGGACATGCGGATTTTGTTACAGGACAAGTAGATTTAAGAAGCAAACTGTCCCATAGGCATGTAGATATTTTATTAAATTCCACACCCCTTCCAGCCCTTATTTAGAGTTTAATATATAGATAATATTGTGAAAATATAAATAACAAATACAGTAAACAACCAGGCTTCAACAATATTTGCGTGTTTAGCCATGCCAATAAGGCATTATAGCATTGCAATGTAACCCAGAAATGCCGCTAAGGTATAAAACAGCAACTACCAACAAGCTTGCACTACTACCATTAGTGCAATGCAGTTTTGATTCAAGGCTGTAAGCCATCACTTAGTAAAGCAATGTGGTAATGCACCCTTGAAAGTCAGCAATATTGATAGGCAGAACTCAAGCTAGTATGTACGGCATTTCTGTAATCCAAGAATATGGAAGAATGCCACCTAGAAGCAACCTGTTGTAGTGCACCATTGTAATTCAGCATTCAGCAGGGGTGTCAAGCCACAAACACCACCTAGCAGCGGCTTGTGGTACTGCATCCAGTGATGGAAATCCTGTTGAGTGAAAACTGGTTTACAATCTATTATGCTTTTGTTGGGCTTAAAGTAATTTTTAAATATCTCACAAGTGATCACATGCAAAAAAGGATTTTCGAGGCACAAACTTGCTGAGCGCCTTTGGGCCAGAACTGCCAGAGCATATGCTATTTGCTAAGTAATGCTTTGGGCACACTAATTACACCTACACATAAATAAACAAGTGTTTTATAAACAAGTGAACTATCTTATCTTCAGTCGATCACTAAAGATTCTACTATTCTACAAGCATACCTCCCTTTCTAATGCATTCCGGCATTTCAGATTTTAAAAAAGGGCAGGTGTCCTTAAGAAGGTTACTGTAGCGTGCAGCACTAGACAAAAATAATATTATTTCTAACAATAATGTTACTAAATAGAACTGCATTAACTTTAGCAGTTATCATTTTAAAAACATTTCTCCTGATCTTTTGCGCGATTATAATAGTAACAAATAAAACTGTGAATACAAAAATATAGTAAGATGTAAAAAAATGCAATCACTACAGAACTAAAACGTCACTCTTTCCCTTAACTGAGCTACAGAATAGCCCTTGACACAATTTTATTAAGACAGGGGATTCGGGGGCAGCCAACCAAAGGGAGGTCTGCCCCCCGATGGTATTTTGGACGGCTGCTCAGGGTTTGGACGGGCTTTGGGATACTTAGATAGCCCAAGGGATATATATATATATGACCCTTCTAAGCTACCTTCTACCATTTTGTCTAGTGACACTGTGGCTGGTACCTGGTAGTTGGGATTTTTTGAGGTTTGTCAGGTAGTGTTATTATATTGTAATATCTGTGCCCCGGTCGGTGAAGGGCAGTTTAGCACTCCTCCCCAATCTTTCAGTCTCCTTACTTGTGGGTATGTCGGTGCCGGCGTGTCCAGTGAGGGTGGGTTGGCCCAGGCTAGGAAGCTGCTTGTGGTGCATCGACTCATTGGTGGGGGACTCCGCAGCATGGCAGTTGCCACATAAAGAAAGTGGCAGGGGTTGCAGAGGTGGGGTGGGGCCTATTTACCGCTGAGCCAGCACCCAGGAACTTCAGCAATCCAGGTAGGAGGGTAGGCTATTCCTGCACTCAATGAGTGGCCCCCGCGGAGTCTGCGGTGGACTGTGGGACTGTGCTGCGTCTCAGTATGCCTGTGGCTCCAGTAATCGGGTGGAGCTGGTGCTCGTCTGCGCACCATCATCTCATAACAACTTGGCTTAGCACGAGGCCTCTCAGTAAGCAGTAGAGGCCTCGCAGCTGCAGAATGTAGGTGGGGCCGAGGGCTGGACTAGGCATGTGCAAAGCCTCTCCGTTATTGGTAAAGGCCTTGCAGATTGCATAAGTTGGCGGGCCACTGCAGAGGCGTGCATGGTCCTGGGAAAAAAGAAGGAAAAGGGGTGAGCGCTACAGGGAGACCCTTTTCTGGCTGGTAAAGAAGTGTCTGAAAGGAGGGAGAAAAAGGGGGCATTGGTTTGAGCTTTGTAGAGAATGATTTTTTCCATCAGATGTGGGGCACCAGGCATTTAGTTGTACAGATGGGTGTATGTAACTAGGGGTATATATAGCATTTAATAGGACAGTGATAGCTAGCTTGTAGGCGTGCCAGTATGAATCAGGGCCCCTGGTGTACAGGCAGTGAGCAGGAGAGGAAGGACAGCTTTGAAGGGGTTTTTCTTTGGGGGAGCGTGAAAGCTTAAGCAAGAGGGACAGGTAGGGGTTGGGCAGAGGGGTGTGCGTGGTAATACAAGGGATTTGGTGTAGAAGGCCCACGCATTAAGGCTAACCGTAGGGCAGTGTTTCCGGAAGTATGTTAGGCGGTGGGAGGAGTCTTGCTTATTAATTGTGCATGTTGTCAACTTTTGTTTCTGTTCCAAGTTCTGTTCCCGGGTCTCAGGCTGCAGGTTTACAGATATTTATTATGGATCACCCCTTCGTTCAGTAGGCAGAGCGATACGCAAGATCCAGCAGCCATTGGCCAAATTTAGGTTTTAATGTTACAGTTTTCCACCAGTTGGTATGATAAAAGAGGTTTGGGTTGGAGAGAGCTTTTCCACTGAATGAATAGGCTTTTAATAGGGGTTAAGCGTTTTGACATAAGCCTGATACTCTTAGGAGAGAATGACTTAGTGGTGCAGAAAGGATTAACATTGATAAAATGCATGAAAACAGATTTGAGGGAGATCCCCAAGTTGTGGGCTGGCAGCCACGTGATAGGGACTGAGTTTTGTAACACGAAGGGCTTGGCAGAGGGCAGTCTTGCCAGCTGCTATAGAGAGGGCCAGTTTGGGTGGTGTTGTACATTCGGCTCTTCGGTGTGACGACGTGGAATTCTTCAGCGGGGATGGGGTACATTTGTCATACATAGGCATGGAACCCTATTTGTTATAGATAAAACTGGTGTTGGCTAAGGTGCTTAATATTAGCAAATCGGGATGGTTGTAACCCTAGGGAAACAGTGGAGGGGTTGGGGATGACAGAAGAAATGTGGGGGGCACTTATGCCCCACCTTACTTTTCCTTGGTGGAGGATGGCAGAGAAGTTACCATGGTTTACTGAAGCTTATTGGTTTTTTTTTTTTTTGGTTTTTTTTTGAATGACAAAAAAATATTTTATTGAACATAAACTGCAAAACCTTACAACACAGTGACAAACAATAAAAGATGAACAAATATTCGGTGAGTTCCTTTCAAAATAAATCTCTCCACAGGAATGCAGATAGGCCTACCTAGCCTTTGCTCCTGCTACAGAGACGATTGCGTGTCAAGGTCATGTTAGTTAACATCCACTGGCAAATGGCATGGTTTGGATAAAGTGCCAAACACTTAGAACTTCTCTTTTTTTTTTTACTTTTTCAATGTTTTTTAAACAATGTCATAGCAAACACACGGAAACAATAGTTCCAGTTAAATAATTGCATTAGGGCTCTGTCTGCAGAGCATGTCCCATGATGAGGAAAGTGAATTTGTCAAGGAAATCAGTTGCAGATTTTTTCATGGAGGTGAGTTTTTAGAATAAACTTAAAGCCCAGAGACGCAACAAGGACACATGCACATGAAAACGCATCACTCATCATGGCAGCGCTTTTGATTTTTTTCTTTAATGCCAATGCGTGCACTGATACCCCAGGGATTGAAACAGAGATTAAAGATTCTCATTTGTAATGCCTGTTTACTATTCAGCAACCGTGTCCTCTACCATTTTCCCCAGTTAAATGCCCTCTTGGCATCTCCCCGTTTATGTCAATTTGGTTGATAAATTTCTTATGATCTTTTCAATCGGTGAGTGCAGGATTTTGTTGCAATGTGGTGGCATACTTGAAACTTAAGGCATGTTGCTCAAACCCTAAACATTTTTAACCCACTTGGAAATTGATGTACTCATTTGTAATTGTGGCTGGCTTCATTGGCATTAAATAGAAAAGACATGAAGAATGATGAGATTCCACATTTAGAAGTATAACAATAATGGTCCTCTTTCAACTCAATCTTTGCAGTCACCGGTGTTAAAAAACACAGAAGGACTGCATACCCTGCAATCTCCTAGCTGGTCTGTGTCTTCGAGGTCAGGTTTACTCAGTGTTCCACTTCGTGTAAAAGGAGTTTTCGATCTGAGACTCTGCTGTGGTACTTTTCAAACAGAAAAAGCTACAGCTGCTTCGATACCTTCTAAAGGACTATTAGGACATTGTAATGCTGGAAGCGCCATTGAAGACAATGGAGTGTTCCGGGGGTTCAAATGGCTCCAACATTCCAATGTTTGTTGTTCACAGCTCGGGCTCACTGAGGCCTTTGTTTTGATTTGTTAGAACATTCTGCCCTCTAGTGGCGGAATAGTCTAATCACCTTATAGCCCGCTCTAGCTGGGCCACACCGGCCATCAAAGGCCTGATCCATTTTTAAAGGCCCTCGTTACCGCTGGAGTGGGCCTTTAATGGCCAGCACAGTCCGCCACAAGGCTATAGTGATCACTGATGATCACCTTTGATGATTTTCCACAGACCAGTAAGGGATCTTCATTTTTTTCTTTTTTTTTGAAAACCTTTATTGAAAAAGACAAAGAATTACATGCGCAGGCCCACAACCACCCGGCCGGCCGCAAACATAGCAGGTACAAGATCAGGAGTATTGCACATCAGGATGGTAATCAGGATCTTCGACGAAATATCAAACGTGGTTGTGGTAGTCGCGATGCAGAGGATAAAAGAAGGTTTCATTTTTAACTTATAAGAAAGAGTGGTGGCTGCGTCATCGATGGCGTCACACCTTACAGGAGTAATACAATAGGAGACGGGGGGGGACGTACCCCAATTACAACGGAAGTCAGGTGAGGACCTTAGCAAGTATTAAATCTGGCCAGCCGCCGAGGCAGAGCCGGGCAAATGGCCATAAAACAGTATGCGACATTGCTGAGTACCATCCCATATAACCCACCCCCAAAAGACAGGGAGTAAAAGGCACGTTAAGACGCCAACGAGAAAAGAGGTGTAGAGAAAGAAAACAGCCAACCCTACGAAAGGGGAAAGCACCCTCCCAGAGACGGAAAGGAGCAATAGGGACCATAGAACAAAACAAACTAAAATAACAAACCCCCCCCCACACCCGCCACCCTGCACCCCTGTAATGGCTACGGCCTAACCCACTAACAGCGTGCCTGTCGCCCCGGAAGTGCCCCACAGAAGGGAAAGAAATATAATGGAAGAGGAGAGAAACAAACACACTCCCGGACTCATATAACCCCCCGCCAGTGGCAACCCCCCCAAGGCATGTACGTCACCAATAAAAGCAAATATCGATCATCGACATGAGGAGGCAACACCCAAAATACCCCCCCACCCTGTACTCTGTGAATCACCCGGTGCAATCCCGGAAGAAATCAACTTAACAATCCCAAAAACTAAAATCAGCTCTGGAAGGTTCGGTGTCCTACTGAAACACATATCGCCAAAGTCAAAACAATTACATGCAGGAGAAGCATCTCAGGCAGTCCGAAGCAGTGGAGAGGATAAAATCAGCCCTGTCCGGTGCGAATCATCCAAAGGGGGCCGAAGCGTTCATGCCAGTTTAAGTCCACGAAGACGAAACAAAGACCTGGCACTAAATGGCGGCATCCACATAGCCGACAGGGAAGGATGAAGACAAAGGGCCGTTTTCTCCAACAGTACCTTGAGAAGTGCCCTTGGCGATCAGCAGCTCCAGCGACGATATACCACCGAGCAGGGATCACAGAGGGAGAGCGAACCACAGTTGTAGGTGTAGGATGAATGAGGCCAGGATCTTCCAAACAGGCGAAATCAGGCTGCCGCTCGGGGACCCCGAAATGGCGGGCCAAACCGATCACCGGGACCATAGAGGGCTGTCCATACAGCGCGGCATCAGCGTCTGGCCGCGAGCAAATGTCATCCAGTTTTGCGGCCATTCGGTCATATGTGACGGAGAATTGAGAGCGGAGCGCCTCAATGGCGGCCATTACTGACCTCAACGACAGTGCGCCGTCCGCCCCCTCCATCCCGGCGGGCAAAGGACGGAGGAGGAAACAAGCCCCAGGGACTCCCGAGGCTCTAGGCGCACACTCGGACGATGACAACAGCAGGCGCGCCCCAAGCTGGCAACACCGACATCGTCGCCGCACGCGGGGGCCAGCCCTTCAACCCGGGCTCCTCAGCAGGGTTTTGGGCGTGCAGCCCCCTACCGCGGCTCCGGACACTCTCAGTACGTCACAACGCCATATCTTAGGCACTCACTGGGAACTGGAGCAGAAATCGGTTAGCAGAAAAGTTCAAGTCCGGAGGACCGGACCAAGCCTCGGTCCCACAGCGGTTGTTGTTCGATTCCAACCCGGATGGGTCAGAAATCGAGGTCCCGGCGGCAGCCCTGGAGCAGCCCAAAGATGGAACTCGACATAACTCCGTCACCGAATCGGGTAGAAAATCCGGGATTGCACCAGCGGCATCAGGCGATCTTCACACACACAGGCATCGGGCACGGGAAAAGGATATTTAACAGGATAAACGGGCTGCCGGCGGAGGTCAGCGGAGCCGGGAGCTTACGTGGCCATCTTGGTTCGTGGCGTGGCTCCTCCCTGAAGCTTATTGTTGTTGTCAGCTGCAGTTCAGGCTGAAAGGGAACAGGTAGGCAAGTTCACACCTGGATGAGCCAGGTAGTTTAAGGTTCTGTAGGAAGTTTAATGGGTTAAGAGGTTAATAGATGTAGGAAAGAGAGAAGGGATTTTAGAAGTCTCAGTTGCAGTTAACCAGTCCTGGAGCATATACAATACTGGTGTATTAAATGGTTACGAAGGGGGATTGATATTTTAGTGGTTGGGGGTAGCTTAACATAGGTGTGAAACTTGTACAGTGATATTGTAGTTTTGTAAGGCAAAGGCCAAGGTTGATTTCTGTGATGTGCACCTGTTTCATTAAAACAGCCACATCCACACAAACCTGGTGTCAGTGGTCTGTGCTGCTTCCCTCTTCCTCCAAAGTGAGGTTTATGTTAAAAGAATGTTGCAATCACAGCACTTTAGCTGAAAAGATGTAATGTTATGGCGATACCGGCCAAAACCTGATGTTAGTGCAGCTGGTCATTGGAAGATGAAAATAACAAAACAATAGCAGATAAAAGATTCCTACTGGAGGCACATATCACAATGTACACTAGACTTTGCTGTCCTCTCTAATATAACATAGTATGTGAGTGAATATATAAGGAGGGTAACTCAACCATGAGCTAATATCTACTTCAGGCTATCTCGGATTCGTAATGCAAAGCCTTATTCAGGCATGACCTGCATCCATAATTCAAAATATGTTTGGGGTGCCTGACCTGCCAAGCCTTGACATTTTGTGCTGAACAGGGTGTGGTGTTATGATTAGGCTCACAGTTTTTTGATTTTGAAACCTCTATTTTCATGTGTCTGTTTATTTTTTTCTTAAAAAAGGAAAATGTAAAAACGTGACTTCTGTTGAAAATCTCAATGCAGTCAATTTGACCAACTAATTTCCAAATTGACAGTTATGGGAGTTAAAACAAAATGGTACAAGATTTCCCAATGACGATCAAATAGCTGCAGTTAGGCATGTTTCTACTACAATGCTAATGTTTTAACATGAGTATTATCACCTTCGGTGCTCATGACGAGCTTCAGTGCTGGGCGTTCCATTGTCTGGGCGGAGTCATGACGAGCCTAGCTCGTCACAAGCACCGCGGCGCAGCGCACGACCCCCCTCCCCCCCCCCCCCGAGTCGCGGAGAAATTAGCCCCGCGGCGAAGGGGTTAAGTGGCTGCTTATAGTGCTAAAACCCATCACATGTCCAAGGGCCAAATGTACAAACCTTAAGAATAGCGATTGCCAAATAGGCATTTTTTCCGAATTGCACTTTAGTAATTACTATTCTAATATGAATATTTTATTATTAAATTAGCGATTCAAAGTGGATCGCAAATTGACCTACCTCATGAACATTAATGAGGTAGGTTGCAATTTGCGAACCATTAGGAGTGATAGCAATCACAGGGATGTGGCCTGCTAAGGTCAGCAGACCACCATGTCTGAGATTCCTTTTAAATAAAGAAATATATATATTTTTTAAATGTAACCTGTTTGCATTTAAGGAAAACAGGATGCATTTAAAACAAAAATGAAAAGTGAAAGTTTAATTTTTTAAGAATAGGCAGTGGTCCTTTGGTCCACTGCCTACTTTTAAATAATATTTTGTCAACATTCACAAAGAAGAAGGGGTTTGGGATTACCACCTCTTTTGAGGAACTGGTAAAATATTAATGTTTTTCAAACATAATTTGGCCGCAAAACATTAATGCATACCACCATTGGATTAATGGGAAAGATGTAATTCACTGTGTACTATTAGATTAACTCCAGCTCAGCCTCAGATTATATCTACGCGCGTTCGCCTTTTGATGGCGGAGTTATTAAAATGAGCTGAGAGCGGGCACCTGCCACCGTGAATAATGAATGCACCTTCTGGGCGTTTCCATCAGCGCTGCTTCTCTCCCTCCCACTACCTCTGTGTCCCTCCCCTCCAATCCGCCCACTCTTCTCTCTCCTTCCACCCGCGCTGCTTCTCTCTGCTTCCACCCGCGCTGCTTCTCTCTCCTTCCACCCGCGCTGATTCTCTCTCCTTCCACCCGCGCTGATTCTCTCTCCTTCCACCTGCGCTGCTTCTCTCTCCTTCCAACCGCACTGCTTCTCTCCCCTTCCACCTGCGCTACTTCTCTCGCCTTCCACCTGCGCTGCTTCTCTCTCCTTCCACCCGCGCTGCTTCTCTCTCCTTTCACCTGCGCTGCTTCTCTCTCCTTCCACCCGCACTGCTTCTCTCTTCCACCCGTGCTGGTTCTCTCCCTCCCACTACATCTGTGTCCCTCTCCTCCCACCCTCGCTGCTTCTCTCTCCTTCTACCCTTGTTTTACTAGGACCTAGGCGTTTTGGTGCTTGTGACATGCACGGAGCCTTGCTCCCTTTCTTTCTCTAGCCACTTCAATGTTAGTTTCGGCATTTACACCAGCAAAAACGATTTTGTAGGGCATTTTCTTTCTAGTTGAAGAAACTGTGTTGAGTCTGTGTAAAAAACCTAATTTTTTATGTCATTGAAATGAGTATAAGTATGCAAACACGCTCTGCATTTATTTCAATTCCCCAGTCATTTCACCGATTTACACAAATGAGTTCCTAGTTGTTGCAAACGAAATAAACCTCCCGTCACTATATCAGCATGCATTTTTGAGCATTGCCTGTTTTCTATTGTCTTGTTGATACCGGAAGGCAGTGGGTAGACCTTCAGACGGGCACTGTCAGCTTCTTATATTGACAACTGTGAGGGGGACGGCAAAATTGTTCCCTCTTTGCACCTGCTTCTTAGAACTTTTGGCGTTGAGCACCAGCAGGACCTGGCCTACTTAAAGCCCTTGCTGACGTGATATGTCAGTGATAGATATCCGATAACCGTGCACGGGACATAAAGCAGAGGGAATTATCTTATGTATAGTGGCCTGGATAACAGAAAACGCTATCACTAGAAATAAACGATATGGCTTAAATGAGTGAGGCACAGTGCAAAGAATTGTAATAACACTTGCAGTCCATATTAGAACATCTTTGTGGCTATCCACAATACCTCGTTAACTTCTTTGTAAAGGTGTAATCAAAATCGGTGCTCAAATGGAACTCTCGCAGTCATTCAGTACCTATTACCTGATGTTGATAAGTGCCAGGAATCAGGGCTTTAAGTGGCCCAGGTCTTGCCTGTGCACAATTAATGACCCGTGAGGTATTGCGGACTAAAAGATTGAAATAACAAAAACCTTCTCATATTTGGGTGTCATGTTCCACCAAGAAGACACATGGGCACAGGCAATAAGATCTAAAAAACTCTGTTTTATTAACACTATATCTGCACTCACCCAGTTGTCGAAAAGATTAGGGAAAAGACCACTGGTGGAACTTTTACAAATGTATCGGGCTAAAAGTATTTCCACTGTAACCTATGGTTCTGGGGTCTGGGGCATTGCAAATACAAATTCTCTATAAGTAGTGGAAAATAAATTCCTAAGATATCTATTGTCGGTACCCAGAACAACATTTGCTCACGTCTGTCATGCCGAATTGGGTTTAACGTATTTGTCTGACATTATTAAACTTGAGCCAGTCTTATTGTGGCATCGAGTATGGACCAAAGAAGAACCCACATTAAATAGGGATATTTTAAAGGATATTTTAAAATTGGAAAAAGTACTAAGAATCCCATGGATTTATTATGTTTATAATATTATGCAGAATCTGGGTCATCCGGAGTATTTTACTGATCCCGAGTCCCTGCAATCAATAAGCAGGAAGGAATTATAAAAAGAAGGTATTACAATGTTGGAAATGACAAGGTTGACAACTGAAATTTTTAAGCCCACGGTATTAGAACATCAAATGATCTTAAGTGTTTTTAAAATACAGCCTTATTTAGCTATAGTTCCAGTTGGGCACAATAGGTTTTTATTAACAGGATTTAGACTCTGTATATTTCATGGACTTACTAGCTTCCCTAACATGAATAACTGGAGCCGTACTATGATAGCCTGTCCTTGTGATGATTGCTCATGTCAATCCACCATCCATCTTATCTTTTTTTGTGGGTTTTATTCTGATATGAGGAAAGTGTGGATACAACCAATGTTAAAAATGATTGGGCTTAGGACTTGCCGACCTGCGTATATTTCACTGCAAACCTTGGACAACGCAGATATGATCTGGAAAGTTGCTGTGTTTTTAAAAAGGGTGGTTGCTTATAGGAAGAGTATAGTGTTTTAATGTTTTGTGGATTATATTTTTGTTATCCCGGATTATGTCCATGTTTTGAATTTTTATGTATGACTGATGTTAATGTCGTTATTTAATTTTATACATTGTTATTTTAAATATTCTGGTGTATGTACTGCTTTTATGATTGCACTATTTTACAATCAAATAAAGCTTTATTTGATTTGATTTGACCCATGACAGAGGAAAGACAGATGGCGGGTGCACGCGAGCGTAACCACAAGCTTGAGGCCACCAAAAGCCTGTGGTAGCACTTTCAAAACCCGCTTACTAGATGTCTTGTAGCGCATGCGCTGGCTCAGGCGAGACCTAAAAATGATTGTGTCCTCATGTAATGCAACTGGTGCTATGTAAAGCGCTCTGATACCCAATTCCGGTCAAGTGCGCGCTATATAAAACTCTGAAAAACTAAAAAAAAAAATTACAAATCTTGTAACAGCATTAATGGGCCACCTGTCAGTAAAACAATATAATTTAAAGGTAAAATACTACAAGAAAGTGAGGCGAAAACTATTAAAAATTACACAAATATACAACTTAAAGGTAGTATATACAAAAAGAAATGAAAAAATGCATGGGTTAGGGATGGGAAATGGAAGAATTTAGGTTTCGTTTTGGTCTATATTTATGGTCAGAGTAATGTATGGTGTGAGTAATAATGAAATGATAGGTTAAGGTTTCGGGTGGGCTACGGTTAGATTAAGTTTAGGGGTTGGGTTAGGGTCAGAGTAGTGCAAGGTCTCAGTGACTGTGTAAGGGGTGAAGTAGTAGGTGCAGGTGAAGGGTGGCACTGGATATAGGATACATTATGGTGTAAGAAGTAAAAAAGGGTTTGGGTTTAGGGAAAGTTTTAGTGTGGTTGTCTGTGTGGAGACGCAGTAGTAAAATGTGACTTATTTCCCTCTTCATTTTTGTAATTTCCTTACAAATAGACATGCATGTCTCTACCATTACATTAGCATGCCTACCTTTTTAACTATTTTTTAGCCTACCTTTATGTATGCTATCTTTTACATACAGTTAATGAGCCCATGGCAGCTGTACAAAAGAAGAAAAGTATTTAATTGCAATAAGGACAGAGCTGTTTCCCTCCTCACGAAAACCTACCACATAAGTGAATAAGCTTGTGTGAACTGAAATGCTCCCTAAAAGAGACTAAAGCAAGAACTAAAATTTTAGAGACAATAGCGAGGGAACATTATTTGGTTAAAAGGAGGCTTGACATAATGCAGCATCGGTCTACACATGAAGAAATAATGTTGCCCTTTACAATCATACAATCTTGAACCAAGACAAATATGTAGTCTTTCCTGTTTCATTCAGTGTCCTTTCTCAGAGCTGCCATCTTTGTGCGGTGCTAGCATTAAAGGACACAGATCTGCAAATGTCTCGGAGTTGCTCCAATGGCCATATTTGGGTAGGGTATCCTTTATCTGCATCAGGATCGGCAACTTCCCTGTCCTAACAGAGTTTGTAGAATGGTTGACGACACCCTGATCATGAAACCTGCAGATTAGGGTGTGTGTGAAGAAATGTCTCAAGGACTGACCACTTCCAAACTTAGGGGCCGATTATGATGGCGGATTTCCCGCATCCACCGGGCCGGCGGAAGCCACCGCCGGCCCGGAGGATGCGGGAAATCCGCCGGGGAGCCCTGCAAGACCCACCGCCATATTAGGATGGCTGGTGGGTCTTCCTATCTGTCCGCCGCCGGCGGATTGCACCCGCGGCGGAAAAGCATTAACATGGCTGGCGGTGTCTATGAGACACCGCCAGCCATATTAGGATGACAGCGGAAAGATGCCTTTACACGGCGGCATTTCCGCCGTGTAAAGGCATACGGATTTGTGTTTGGGGGCCCGTTGCGGGCCCCCAGGGGTGAAGGGGGGTGGGGGGTGCACATGGGGGGTACCTATGGTACCCCCCTGCATTTGCCTGCACAAAGCGGCAGGCACCGCGAGGTGCCTGCCGCTTTGTGCATGCAAATGCACAACTTACTTTTTTAACATTGCGGCGGGTGCTGCTTCAAGGAGGACACGTCGCAATGATAAAAATACAGGATGTGACCGCCAGGGTGGCGGTCACATCCTAATTAGCACGGAGGGACCGCCGCTGCCCCTGCGGACGGTCCCTCCTCCTCTAGGGTGGCGGACGGACGCAAGTCCGTCCGCCATCCTAATGAGCCCCCTAGTATGGTACCAAAGGTGGGGAAAACACCATGACACTACCTATACAATATGGAAACCTAGGACCCTAGTACTACCTCTTGATTGATTGGACACAGATGGGGCAACCATACCATAGTATTTGACAAGTGACAAGTTTCAAAACGTAACTTGTATGGAGTATATATTTAGCTGCCCTTATTAGTTAGGCCATATGGCTATTTTCAGACTTGCATTAGCAGAATGAAACAACCTCCTGACAAAACCCCCCTGTAACTCCCTGTTGCTGAACACCGCGGGGCGTATTAGTGAGACACTTGCAAAACTTAATTGTGCAAATGGACACACATTATTCTTCACAGTAGACGTTAGTGCAAGCATAGTCAGATGTGCATTTTTACATAATACCAACTTCCAGTCTGAGTATGTGGACTTGGCAGTGGCAGCTGACACATGATTCCCCACAGGATGCACAGAAGCAGTCCAACCAGGGTCCCATGTACCTGTGCTTCTTTAATTTCATACTAGTATTGTGTGTAGGGTTAGCTACATGCTCCTCCCGTCTGTCACTGGAGAGGTGTTTATGTGAATTATGACTATATCTGCATTGAAATTATGTATTAGTTTTAAAGGAAGAACTCTGTAGACACTCTCTCCCTCACATAGGTAAATCAGGAGGATTAACAAGGGAGAGGGACTTTAATAGCCGGTATAGCCCAGCTACGAAGGGCTATAAGGCTATTAGAACATTCTGCCACTAGAGGGCAGAATGTTCTAACAAAAAAAAACAAAGCCTTATGGGAGCGCGAGGGGATTGGAATCCCCTCAGGCTCTCTGAAGCCTTTGTTCACAGCCAGATCTGTAAACATTGGAATCTTGGAGCCACGGGCCTATACCAGCCATTATAAGCCCGGAGCTCTCCATTGTTTTCAATGGAGCTCCCAACATTCCAATGTTCTAACACATATTGTTAACAGTGAGTTTTGGTCCTTGGATTTATTTTAGTAGGTATGATACTTCATTGTAGCAATCTTAACCAACTTGAGACCTTTGGAGCAGCCTCACATTCCAATTTATTTTTTTGTAGAATCACAGCAAAAGAGGGACACCGGTTATCTAGGTATAGAGCTGCTTGTTAAGGACCACCTTTTGGGATATAAAACATGCTTTGCAAAAGAAAACAATTTCTGAACTCAAGCAAATGGCTGTGGGAATGCAGATAGTGGTACACATGTACTTATATTTGAGGGGCATTAGAATACTCCCACTGTTGAGTAGGTTACGACTATGGCGTAACACTACAAGGTGTGCTTTCGCACCTACGGGTGATACGGGTGAACCTGTTTCAATGCACTAGCGATGAATGTGAACAACAGGTTATTGTAGCCCACAAAACAATATTCTATGTGTAATTAACATAGATGTATTGCTTTTGGGTTACTAACAATCCCATAAAGGCATCAGGGGCATTGTGGTAACAGTAACAAACCTTATAGTACATCATTCGCATGTAATGAGGCAGATGGGATAACTGTCACATTTGTGACAGAGTAACCCATCTACAAAAATCTAAATCAGGCCCTAAAAGTTTTATGTATGGTGGCTTCAAAAGGAATTCTTTACTGAGAATACCATTTTGAAAACAGGTTCTTCACTGCTCATACGTCAGAGCAGTGACAAAACAAGTTTCGTTCAGTGTTGTCTTAAAAATGTTTGGGGCCCCGTACAAGGTATATTGTGGAGGCCCCTTTACATTTTGGTAGCCGTTTTCAAGCTTGCGTGCTGCCAAACCAACTTTCAGAAATGTGAGTCACTCAAAAATAGTAGAAATATTCCTTTTTAAGGGCCCCAAAATCATGAAGATGTCACTGGGCAAAGAGGAGCAGTTTTTGACACAAGCCCTCTATTTACTCTGCATTCCCTCATGAACTCTGCACACATCAGCCATGCTCAGTTATCCGCTCCATGGCCTTATTGCTCTCCACGCATGCAACCACAGTGCACGCTCTCACCCCATATTTTACAGCTTCTGCCAAGTACTGCACACAATAAACTATCTTATGAACACGCTCAACACCATGCATGTTCAACTGCACTCTGCATATTTTCACTATTATACTCCACATCTACACCAGGGTCTGAGCACCCTCAGCCATACTCTGCACACTTTTTAGGTCGCAGCCTACCAGACATTGCTAAAGACATCCTAGGACTTTCTTAAAGTTGACCTAGAATAAAACATTCCCTCTGTTGATTACCATTGGCTTTTTAGTTTGTAACTCAGAATTACTAGCTTTCGATTTGCAGGCTTTATTTGCTTTAAGCTCTCTTTCTTAAAGTTGACCTAGGAAATCATTCCCTTTGTTGATTACCATAGGCTTCTGTGGTTTGTAACTCATAATTTCTAGCTTTCTATTTGCTGGCTTTATTTGCTTTAGCTCTCCAGGTTCAGTTAGTGCCTCCCGTTGCCTAAAGAGCATTTACTGTTTTCTTCTATGAGCTCCCTTTCTGTAAATAGGCCTTTAAATCTTGTTCTTATCTTGTCACATTTGCTGTGCATTCAAAGACTGATGTAATTAGGAACACAAAAGAAGAACATTTTTTGTTATTTCTCAAGTGAGTTGGAAACTAATACTTTAATATGATCAAAACAAATTATTACACTAGCGGATGCAATTTCCACACATTTCCGTTTGTGTACTGTATAGTTTTATTTCTAAAACTTTGTCTGTGCAAATGTGTTGGTCATTTCAATTAACATTTGTGTTGTATGTAATGGCAGTGTGCTACCATACCATGCATACTCCACTCTACAGCACTCCACTGTACTCTGCACCACTCCACACCACTGCACTTTACTCACACCAGTCCATTTTACACCTCTCCACTCCACTGCACTCTGCACTATTCCACTCTACGTCACTGCACTCTATGTAACTTCATGCTACGCTTCTCTGCTCTACCCTGTTCTACTCTACTCTTTGCCACTCTACTCTTTGCCACTGCACTTTACACTACTCCAGTCTAGGCCACACCAATCTACTCTGTTTCAACTCCACACGACGCCACTGTACCCTACACCACTCTGCAACACTGCACTGTATGCCAGTACAGTCCACGCGAATGCACTTTACGTTGTAACACTCAACTGTACGTTCTTGCACTTTACCCCAATCCACTGTATGCCACTCTTATACTACTGTGCACCACTGCACTCTATGCCACTGAAAAGCACATTTTAGGACCACCTGCATGGGTGTCCTATCGTAATCGCGCAGGTGGAACCACTGACACGTTATCTAACGGACACCTGCTCGAAAAGATGGTCATCAGACAGCCATCGTAATCAGTCTCATTGGCTTCAATAGCTCTTGCGTAGGTGAATCCTATTGGCTGTGCCAATGATTGTTAACTACCTTGGTGCACTCAACAATGCTCCACCTATACTTAAACACACATCAGCACTCTGCTGACTCTCACAGAGCACACCTTTATCCCACCACTGCACATCGTCCTATATACTCTCTACAAATCCTCGGTCAGTCTGCACACTTTCAGTGCTCTGCGCAGCCAAACTCTGCACACTTGCATCCACAATATACCACATTTTTGCCACATTCTGCAAAACTGTATCCAGCTTTGCCCACCACCAGCAGGGCTCAGCACACCTTCAGCCATGGTCATCTCTGCTACAAGCGTGTAGAGGAGGTGAAGATTCTGCAATAGAAGAGGGCTGGACATGGAAAGACAGTGGACACAAAGAAGACCCTGGGAGAAGATAAGGGTTTTGGTGGAGCTGTTCAGATAGTGACAAAGAAAAAACAAGCCAATACGGCTCAGCTTTAAATAGACGAGCTATTGGCTTGGATAATGCCTGTTTTCACCAGCATGCAAACACAAATGTCAAGACACATGGGCAAGCATGCCTGGCAATCTTAGAATAGGTTTTCTCTTAAAGGAAATACAGTCCAAGTGGGCCATCATGTGTGTTGCAAGATGCATGCATGTGTCATGGTGGGTTTGTGCACGTGCTTCATGATGCAGCTGCCATTTTCTATTTTATTCACCTTTCTGAGATGGCAGACACCCATCTTAAAGCAGTAAACTAAAAAATAGCCGAAGAGCTATTTAATATTTCAAATATATAAATGAAAAAAATGTAAACCATGAGAAGAGCAACACAGGCAGCAAGGTACGAGCCAGGGGTTTGGGGGATGTGAGCAAGAAAGAAACAGCACACGTGGGTGGGCGCACGAAAACAACACATGGGGAGAGATCAGAAAAACACATGTACTTCCCTGGAATGCCAAAAATAAAAGAAAAAGTAGTTCCAGTAATGACTGCAGCATCTCACGCTTAAGAACTAGTACTAATTTTGAACCTTGAGAGGTATCTCTTCTCCTCTCCTGTCCTGTCCTTGAGACTAGTGTGGCATCCGAGAACCATCTGTTTTTGTCTGGAGAACCCAAAATACACTGATAAATATTGCTCAAATACCGGTTTGACAAATACAGTTACAGCACTGATAGCTTTAGCAAACAACTGTGATTTGTGGAGGTGCTGGGTGCAAAAGTATGTGACATGTATGTATGTTCTTATTTTCATGCCATAATCATATTATGCGGTAAAATGCATAAAAGAATTGCAGTGCAGGTAACAAATCGCAGGTATAAAATAGGCCTGGGCGGTGAACTCCGCTCTGTTTGCAGAGTTTTCTGCACTTTGCACTCCGCGGAGCTTGCGGAGTGCAGAAAACTCCGCTCCACGTAGCGCAGCTGAGTTTTTTCCCAGCTCGCGCCAATGCTCAGGCAGAATTTCTACCGGAGTGGCACTCCGCCACTTGCGGAACCCCGCGGAGTTTTTATGTCACTTCAAGGAACTGGTAAAAAATAGAGATGGATAAAAACATTGCATTCTATCTTTAATTTCAGTGTCCACAGTCATTAAAATTGGCATGGTCCACTTGATCATCACTGAGTGGGTAATTTTAGAGTTTGGGAGATGACGGACATCAACCAAGCCTATATAGAGTGTATAGCTCAGAATACAGCCTATGTAGGGCGGATGGCTCATCCACCAGTTTTTAGTAGATGACTCGGATGTATGACATTACAACGCATACTTTTACCACGCATACCTTTACAACGCGGTTTTTACATCGCATACCATTACAACGCATAGCGCTCTTGGGTGTTGGATAGTTAATAGTTTAATTTACTATTCCAACTCCAGTCCCCGTGGACACTAGGGAAGGTTATTGGATAGTAAATTAACCTATTCCCTATCCTAGAGCGCCCCCCAGCGCAATGCGTTGTAATGGTTTGCGTTGTAATGACTGCGTTGTAATGGTAGTGCGTTGTAAAAGTTTCGTTGTAAAGGTTGTTTACCGATGACTCACATCTACCACTCTCTCAATAACCCCCTTTGGTCTTTAGTTTCATGCAGGCCAGACGTAAGATTTTGACTTACTCTTATTCACTTCAAAGTGTGTAATAACTTTATTCTATATAATAGGACTATCGATGCAGCATGACCTTTTTTTTACAAACAGGAAAATAAAAATACTTAAATCATATCGTTCAATCTGAAACTGAACTGCAAAGTTTAAAGAACTTGTAAAATACATAGCATGAAAACTAAATCTTTTTAATTTCCTTTCAGGTTTACAAGGTATGGGAGAACAGGGCCCCCCTGGCCCACCAGGTCCATCAGGCCCAAGGGGTCAGCCAGGTCCACCTGGAAAGCCTGGCTATGGAAGTCCAGGCCCACAAGGACCTCAAGGTTTACCTGGACCACAAGGATTTTCAGCTGTTGGAAAGCCAGGAATTCCAGGTATCCCGGGAAAGCAAGGAGAGCGCGGATACGGTGGTGAAAAAGGAGACATTGGACCTCATGGGCCACCAGGACAGAGAGGTCCACCTGGGCCTCCCGGGATTCCAGGTCCTACTGGTCTTTCTGTGTCTGGCAAGCCAGGACTTCAGGGACTAACTGGACCCCCTGGGCTAAGGGGCACCCCTGGAGTGAAGGGTGAACCAGGCATTCCCGGCCAGAACGGAGGTAAAGGGGAAAATGGATATGGTGCTCCTGGTCGGCAAGGAGAAAGAGGGCTTCCCGGTGTACAAGGACTACCAGGGCCCCAGGGCCCTATTGGAATAGGGAAGCCTGGTGACACTGGATTTCCAGGGCAACCTGGTAAAACAGGTGACAGAGGCTTACCTGGTGAACCAGGAAAACCTGGGTTACCAGGACCACAAGGGGCTCCTGGAAATCAGGGACCTGCGGGAATAGGAAAACACGGAGCAAATGGCCTACCGGGATCACCAGGAATCCCAGGACATAAAGGATTAACTGGGCTTCCAGGTGCTCCTGGCCCACAGGGATTACAGGGGCTTGGGAAACCAGGTATGCCAGGGATCAAAGGCCATCAAGGTCTTACCGGCCTCCCTGGAGCTCCTGGAATTAAAGGGGAACGAGGCCAATCTGGTACTCAAGGGGTACCTGGTGTTTCAGGATTACCTGGAAATGGGGGCAACCCAGGACCCAGAGGTATACCAGGAGAACCCGGACTACCAGGAGATAAAGGTGATGTTGGGCCAAAAGGACATGTCGGGTACCCTGGAACAAAGGGCGAAAGAGGTCTATCTGGCCTCCCGGGAAACCCAGGCTATCCTGGAGAGATGGGTATGGCTGGCCCCAAAGGGCACCCAGGTGCAGTAGGCCCAAAAGGTGACAAAGGGTATGTAGGACCTCCAGGAATACCGGGGCCAGTAGGGGCAACAGGGCCAAAAGGAATTCCAGGTTATAATGGTGAGCCTGGCCCCAGGGGAAACCCTGGAATACCAGGCATGAAAGGCCCAGTGGGACCCCCAGGAATTCCGGGCCTCCCGGGGCCCAAAGGAGAATCGGGAATTCCAGGATTGCCAGGAGCCGCTGGTATTGCTACAAAAGGCTTGAATGGACCAATGGGACCTCCTGGATTTCCTGGTCCAAGAGGTTTGGATGGGGAACCAGGTATTCCAGGGCCGCCAGGCCCTCCTGGTCAACCAGGACAAGTCTTACTTCCACACCAAATGCCAGATGGCTATATGAAATCAGGACAGGTTCAAAGTTTTGGGCGAATGCCTACATCAGCTTTCACAGCTATTCTTTCCAAAGCTTTTCCACTGACCGGCTTCCCAATCAAATTTGACAAAATCTTGTACAACAAACAACAACATTATGACCCCAGAACTGGAATATTTACATGCCGGATACCAGGACTTTATTATTTTTCCTACCATGTTCACGTGAAAGGAACACATGTCTGGGTAGCGCTGTACAAAAACGGCACACCCATAATGTACACATACGATGAATACAAGAAAGGATACCTCGATCAAGCTTCGGGGAGTGCTGTTGTCGAACTGATGGAAAGTGATCAAGTATGGTTGCAGATGCCTAATGCTGAATCCAATGGCTTATATTCCTCAGACTATGTGCATTCCTCTTTATCGGGTTTCCTCTTTGGGCCTACATGATTGGTGCCTTCTCTTACTTAATGCTCTCTTTTGACGAACTCCATTTTGTTAAATGGTTTCAATCATCAGGATTGCAGTATATCACAGAAACTCATGGTACATCCAAATCTTAATATTCAAATCTACAACCGGCAGCGTAGACATGCTTTTCTTAGCTGCCTGCTCCAGTAACTCTTTCCGACAATGGCTTATTGTTCTAGGGGGACTATTATGCAACAGCACTCTGATGGGTGTTTTGCACTCTAAAGGGATGAAAATAAAACCTAGAGAAAATATGCTATCCATGAATCCATTTACAATTTTTGTAATAATCCTTACATGGTCTTCCTCTCACCTTTTTCCAACTATCATCTCGAACGGTGCTATCTAAACAATATGTACCTCATGTGGTTTGCTTGTCACTAGTGTTTGATTAGCAAAAAAAAAAAAAAAGCACACAGGCCCAACATTTTTCTTAGCAGTCCACCACTGGTGGAGAAGCGTGGCTCAATGGTTAGAGCGGCAGACCCTTATGCAGAGGTCTGGCCCTGGACCAGGGTTCAATTCCCGCCTCGGTGGCTCTTGGACTCAATTTTCCCGGACCTGATCATTCTCGCCTCAGTGCCCAGACTAATCATGGGTCCCACTCTGTGACTCTGGGCAATAGCTTGTTTAATCTCCACAACGGCCCCAGCAGCGCTTGGATGCCTGGCTTCACCTTGGGGGTGCCCAGGACATTTCACAGGAAAGCCAGGATGGGTTCCACAGCGGTATGAATACAGCGCTACGATACCTCTGGGTAGAAGTGCGCTATATAAATATAAATACAAATACATTTACATTTACATTTACTGGTGCCTCTGAATGCCAGGACTGCCAGACACCAGGGCTACTTAGTACTGATTCCACCTCATGCCTCTTTCTTCAACTACCTTACAATTTATGTCTTTTTACCTCACTCTTGTAGGTTCTTTTTCATCCCTGCTTTCTCCCTTTTTTACACTGTTTTTCATTATTTTTTGTCTTCCTGCTGTCTCTCTTTTTTACATTTCCCTGTTTTGCTCTGTGCCAAAGCCTGATGATGAAAATAAGTCTTGACTGCAACCACCGCACAAATTTAGAACTACTTCTGATATTGTAACCCTGCTGAAGGATACCAAAATAAACTGAAGCAATAACGTAATGTAGAGGAATCAGTGTGGCTACCGCAGACAGAAACATTTAGGTTCAAGGAGAGATCTAAAAAATTAAAATATCATCACTGGCCAACTTCTTACAATGTCCATTCTACCAGCCAACAAACACAGCCGACCAATTGTCAATAGGGCTACAACAGCCGGAGAAACAGCGAGGTGCATGTTTCACTTGGCAGACAGGTCTGTGTACATCTTCTACATCTGGATGAAAAGAAAACTATGTGCAGGCTTTGTACTTTGATATAAAAACACACACAAGCCAATTATGCAGCAACCATTTGCAGAAAATGTAGTTTTCAAGAAAACTGTGTGACCGAATTTTCTGTGCAGTACAGATCTATAGAAGAACAAAATAAGACTAAACCGAGGGGAAGGGAAAAGAGATCAAGTGAAAAATGTTGGCAGAAGTGCTACTTTTGACTTAAGGCCTTACTTAGAGTTTGGAAGATTGGACTCTCAGTCAAAAAAATTGCAGATGTCTTGTCCACCGTGTTACAAGTGCATTATATTTCGCCTATGGAACTTGTATATATGGTAAGGAGGAGGTAATTTCAACCACTGGTTAAGTCAAGTGCCAGTACGGAATTCAATGAATAATGTACATTTGAATCTATCCATATAAAACATGCCACACAAAACCATATGATCAGAAAAACACGGTGGTTCAAATCCTAGAGCACACAGCTTCAACACAGGTCTTGATTTAGAGTTCAGCGGAGCGATTATTCTCGCACAAGCATGACAGATATTCCTTCTGCCTTATTACAAATGAATACATGCTATGGCACTTGTAATATGGCTGACGGGATATCCGCACCTATGTGATAGAATACGCATACACCAAACACTAAATCTGACCCATTGTTTTCCTGCCAATCCTACACTGGAGATAAGAAACACAGTGTAGCCAGGTGACGCAAAGGCAATAAACAATGCTTCAGGCATACTTTTCAAAAGCCAACAGGTTGGGTTAGGAAGTGATTCAGGACAACAAACGGTAAGAGGGTTCAATACATTGTCACATGATATTAACCATCCTCAACCGCTGGCTTAAGTTAACATTGTGGCTGGTTTCCAGATGATCCTAGCATTTGATTAAGCTAGGAATCTGACTTCCTTGAGTTATGAACTCACACTACGGTTTATATCTACAATCCCTAGCCAGCAGCTCTCTACACCCTCTTCTTGGCTATGATATGACTCTGGCCATTGATTGGAGAGGGACACAATATTATTACAATTTTTGTAGTCCACTCACTGTGCCAAAGGACAACTGAGATGATGCAGAAATAGGATCTACACTTTTGTGTGACAGAACTTTAGATAGTTTTAAGGTAGGTCGCCTGTCTGCCTCATCTGCTTGCTTACCAGTAGGCACAACATGTTAATCCACCACAGCAGTGTAAAAGTGGCCCTTCACATAAGTTTAGGAAGGAAAGATAAAGACAGCTCAATGTGAACCAGGAACAGGGAACCAATGAGATGTTTCAATTAAAAACAAATTGAAAAAAAAACAATGATAAAGTTGACAATAATTACAGTGATAACAATTCTCTAAATACCTATAATTGAAGATAATTATGAAAGGAAAAATATAATAGTAAACGGTACAATTACACAACAAACACTCAATTATACATTTCAGTGGCTTAAACTACCTCAAAGAAAGACTGTGAAAGTATAGTAATTCAAATGTAAAGTGTTGACATTGTAATTGTAAACTCAAACACTAAAACCTTGATGGTGACTTTTTATGACCTGTGCAACAAAATAACAGTGCAAAAGGTAGAATTTCGTGCGGAATAACAAGGCCTCCATGTATAAAGAGATCTTGGATTTCACCCGGTGATGGACAATTTCTCCCCTCGTAGATAGAAGGGAGTAACAAGAATGGGGATGATTCACAAAGATTTTGCCAAGAGTAGGAGTGTCATACTTTTGAAGTGTTCTTTGCTTACTATTGAATTCCAGGAAAAGTCAGGGGTGCTCCTGATTTACTTCATGCTTGCTCCTGGTATTTAGGACTAAGTCGTGGTGACAACAAGAGTAAGCCATAGCAAGATTATTGTGAATCACACCATTTTTTTCTGTACAGCCTCACATGCCACCTTACCACCAGGCATTATGGAACCCAAAACTCTTCCGGGGCTGACCAATGATTGACTGTGAGTGGATGTAAGGAAAGTAGCAAGGATGAAATTGGGTGGAAATAATGAAGTTAAAAAAAAACACTCTAAGCATGGAAGGAAACAAAATGCCTCTCGATACGTCAAGATCAAAAGTCAAGGGAAGGGAAGAGACTGTCCACATTTTAGTGTTTTTTCTGGGATCATTAACAATTTTTCATGTTTTCATCATCATATACATCAATGTGGAAAATATTTACTTCCTATGTCCTAAGAAAGGTACAATGTTAAAATATGTTCTGCCATTTGTTCTATGCGGTTTACACAGGTCTTAAACGTATATGCGAGTCCTGATTAATAAGCTCATATGCATCAGCAAAACGCTAGTCTAGGTAAGCACTGTTCAGGGCAGTGGTCATGTTGGTGCAGTGAATTATTCAGGAAGTGTTTAAGGTAAATGGATGGAACCATTCACCTGAAATACCTACTCAAAAGTGTACTGCACCAACATGGCCACCGATTACAATTTTAAGCAGAGGGGACTTGCAGTGCTAAACTAGACTAGAACTTATCACTGAAGTTTCTCCTTCACATATTGGATAACAAACTGTCCTTTAGTAATTGGTGTGGGATGTAAAATGCCACAGTATGTAAGTAAAATGCAGTGACTGACTTGATTTGGTGTAAATTGCAAATAGGCATTTTAAGTCTCTGTAGTAAGTCTGTGGTCAGTGCAGAGTGCAGGGGTATTGGTTGACTGTCAAGCATTGGGTGTGCCTGACTGCTGGTGACTTTTCCCTGTTTTTTGTAGTGGCATGATTAATAAAATGACAATAAGAAAATGCATATTGAAAGCATTGGCACGCAGGCAGTATTAGAAGTTTCAACAGTTTATGTGTGCATCTCTCAATGTCCAGTTAAAATAAAAGTAAGCAAAAATCTCTGTATGAACCGAAAAATTGCACTCGACGAGTGAGAGAAAAATGAATAAAGACATTGTTACATAAAAGTATAATTGAGTTTGTCTTTTTTCTTCTTCTGTATGTTTATAAAGTGTAAAAATTATAATTTCACTTTCACAAATACACCATGAAAAATACCAATAAAAAAAAAAAACATCATGTTCTTCCAATAAAACAGGATCCCCAAGGTATAAACTGGCAGGGTCTTCAAACAACAGTGTGCCGCCACCATTAAAAAGAGGCAACAGACAGAGAAAATAAAATTACATATGTGAGGGTTAACAGCAGTTTATAGGCACAATTACTAACGTTAGCAGCCAAATAATTAACAAAGTCCTATTAAGCAGGCTGTGATGGAAAGGGCCAAGCCTTATATATAATTATAACATTGCACTTAATAAAGCAGAAGCACTATTTCAATTCCCTAAAGAGGTCAAATGTCATTTGCATGTCAGTCCCTACCATTCTGGCTCAAAAGACCATGGCCTTGGTACAAAGCCGTCAGCACATACGATTGTGTGTGCCTCTATGAAGCTAAACTAGATCTATTGTGTAATGTAATGTATGTGAATAATGAAAACTAAGGGTGTCGAGAGGAGGTTCAGGACAGCTGGGTAATACATTGGTACAAAAACTATATGTAAATGGCTTCCATTCAGGACACAGATGATGAGTTCCATTCAGAATAAGTATATATATATCCATATCCTACTGGCGGTTGCCAGTAGGTGGTTATATCTAGGTCTGCTTTTCCATAGACTGAGCTTTTTTTGCTTTGTTAATAACTTTGACCCAGTTTGACAAATCTCCAATAAACTTTCCAAAAAGAAGTTTATCTACATCAGCTCCTTCATGAATTTTTTCCAGGTAATCAGTCAAGCGGGTTTGGCAGGAAGCTAGATCTTGGTACACAGACTGTGTTTTTTGTGATTTGGTTTAAATCTGTTTATATTTTTTGAGAAATTAAGGGTCACAATTAATTGTATATTCCAGAAGTTGGGCTCGTGAGTGTGCAAAATAAAAATGGGGGCCTCTGGTTGGACAAGAAGGCAGTTTTTCCCATGAGCCTTCACGTTCTTATGGGAGCAAAAGGCTCCTGTGAGTCCCGCAAGAGTGAGTGCTCTAATTGGCTAGCTGTTATGAATGAAATGGCCGCCATTACTGTTTACAGTGGAAAAAGTGGCTGTGTTGTGAAAATTAAGTTAAAAAAAACTATATTTAACGGGGCAGCAGAAAGGCATGCTGTCCTAATTTTAGAGGTGAGGTGTCGAAAAGAAAAAAATACTGTAAAGAAAATAAATGTAATTGTTTTTAACACATTTTCAATATCTCGCGGGATTGTGTATAGTAAACAGGAGTAAATGAGTTCTCAATGCACTCTATTAGTAGGAATGCATATTGTGGTCCTTGTTTTAAGAGGAAGTGTGTATGAGACAGGTACTGTGATGATTAGAAGGTTAATTGTTTTTTTAAATGTTACACTCTTGCGAAACTCAACTAGATCGTTAAAAGTAGGAAGGAGTAGATGACGATTGAATACACTTAGCTATGCATGCTTGTTACTGTATGAAGGAGTCTTACTGAAGATAGTGTTTATCAGACTCTACTATTTATGCTCATTGGTTTGAGAAGAGTTGTGAGCAGAGTTAAGGCTCAACCAAACACCCTACTACTCCCAATCGTCATCTGAGAGAAAGGTCTGAAAGGAGAGGGCAGTCCCCCCCCGCCCTACTATGCACACCCGTCATCTAAGAGAGGTCTGAAAGGAGAGGCCAGTACCCCCACACTCTACTACAGACACCTATTATTACAGAGAGAGGTCTCAGCAAAGAGGCCAGTCCCTCCAAACATCCTACTATGCACATCCGTAATCTAAGAAATAGGTCTGAAAGGAAAGGCCAGTCCCTCTCCACCCCCTACTACACACACCCGTCATCTGAGAGAGAAGTCTGAAAAGAGAGGCCAGTTTCTCTCCACAAGCTACTATGCACACCTATCGTTACAGAGAGAGGACCCACCAGAGAGGCCTGTCACTCCGTACCCCCTACTACACTCACTCATCATCCAAGAGAGGAGTGTCAGCGGAGGGGCCAGTCCTTTTACACACCCTATTATGGTCACCCAACATCTGAGAGCGAAGTGTCAGGAATCAGGCCAGTCCCTTTTACACACTGCTATGTATACTGGTCACCATGAGGAGAGGCCAGTCTCTCCATACACACTACTCTACACTTCTGTTATAATCTGGAAAGCTCTGAGTGGAGACACCTCTTTCTCCCCACATGCTAGTAGTGGGAGCTATAACATATTAGTACTGTAATGAAAGAAAATGTAAAATCTATTCCCCCAAACATTTGTGATCTTACAAGACTCTTGCAGGATCGTAAAACAGTAGGGAGGGGTAGAGAAAATATGTCAGAAGAGAGAAGTCTCAGCAGAGAGGCTTATGTATTTGCACACTCTAATACCCACATCCAAGAATACAGGGCTGTTATCCATGAGACATATGCTAAGTGTTTGAGTTTGTGATACTCTTGCGAGATTCGGAGAAATATAAGGGCTGACGCAGGCATTTGTGTGTTCCCACTCTTGCGAGAGTCCGGGGGGAGTCATTTACAAGCTTATGCAGGTAAAGCTTGCTATGTCGGCTTCGTACGATCCTGCAAACCTCACACGAGCGTAATGACACCTCAAAAAAAGATTGCTGGTGGCATGTCTCGATATCAGAGTTACAAAAACTGAGCAAATAAACAATTTCTAATGAATATTTATTGGTTAAATACATACACATTTTACAAAGACTTAGCAAACTGTAAACCATTTCCTGTTTCGTTACAATAAAAAAAAATATTATTTGACTAAAATAGTGTCTGAATACAACATATATAAACTCATTCTACTGTACATAAACTCACAAAAATAATTAATTTTCTTTAAAAAAATCTAGAAATTCACTGAAAAAAACAAAGGGTAAAGTAACTTTATAGTTAGGTGTAATAAAAATATATGTTTTCGTTTAAGAAAAAACGTAGAATTTCAATGGAAAAAAACAAAGGTACATAGGTTAGTACCTGGTACAAACAGTCTTCTATGTTAAGTAGAAATTGTTAGTATGTACTATGTACAATATTACTCTTGTATACAAAGATGTATAATGTGATCAATACGTCTTCCTCTACACCCCTGTGCTGAACCAGTCCTGGCGAGTGTTCAGAGACATTCTGTACAATAAAGTATCAACATACTTCTTTTTGCCTCGTATCCTCACGGGTGCACTAGCTTAATAAAGTAAGGTGCAGCCCCAGTGGCCTTTGTAACAAAATTATAAATGCGTGTCTGCTGTCTGGATTTGTATTAACAAATCGTGCCTTTGATCACGAAAACATTCAGTAACATGTGCAGGCCTGGAATTTGATCACAGCGTGATACAGCCTCGTATCAGTCTCATATAAGATGCCAGTGTTCTCGAGTGTTCAGCGAAATTTGTGACAAAAAAGTATCAACGTGCTGCTTTATCACATCATGCCGTCACGGGTAGTTGAAAGTTTATTGTACAGAATGTCGCTGAGCACTCGCCAGCACTGGTTCGTGATTAGAAATGTGCACGAGGCTGCATCAATTATTTTTTTGGTTTAATTTCAGGTCTGCACATGCAACCAAATATTATTTAGATCATGGGCATGATATTAATATGATTTATTGTTATGAACATTAATGAAATGACTAAAGTAACAAGTGTAGTCTGTTTTCTAGTTCCTTGTAACCAATGGTTGCCATTGTATCTGTCTTCACTTTCCACTGAGAGGGGGTGTGTCACTAAAAAATGTATAAACACTTTGAATTTTTGTTGCACTCGTACTCGTGAACAAGGAGGTTTCCTCTGAAAGGCGTCGGGTGACTTGGCCGAAATAAGGAAATAAAACACGCTGTTAAAGGATTTGTGGCATCAGTTCTTGGTTAGAGATATCGAACGATTGTTGTGGAGATTTGGGGTTCACGACCCCGCCAAGGCCCACCGCTGCAAGGGGTTCGGTGTCCTTGCGGAAACAAGTTGATATATATGTGTGTGTATGTGTGTATATGTGTATATATATATATATATATATATATATATATGTGTGTTGGACAACGATGACATCAACTTTATCCCAAGATGAGTAGTCCTAGCTGACAGTGTACAGGGAAAATCTCAATATTGTGACACAATGCTGAAAAAAAAGGCCGGCTGTAGGACCTATTACCATGAGAATTTCACCGGCATGCGCAACATGCTGGTTTCCTGCGGTGACTCGGGCTTGGTATATCGAAGACAGAATATCAGCGGATAACACAATTGTGACTAGAATATCGAGGGACATAAAATATTGAAAGGTACGTTTCCAAGATTCTCTATCCATAACTCCACATCTACATACCGTGGCGATATATATCCATACTTATATCTGTTCTACAATTGTGTCCTTCCTGAGGTGAAATCCCAATACAAATATTTTTTAACAAAGGCTTTCTACCTCTTGCCATTGTGCCTTTTATTTCATTTTGCTGCATTTCTGAGAAACTGGGCAGGGTGGAGCGGACCGGACCAGGGCCATAGCTATAGGGTGGCCTCACAGGCCCCAGTCACTCAATGCTCATGGCTTGTTTGGAAGGTCAAGTTATTCTGTATTTAGAACAGGCGCAGCCAGCACAGATTAGAGCGGGGAGGCTGGGGCAGGTGGGGGGAAGTCGACAGACGATGGGATAGGCAAAATTAAATAAATAAATAAAAAACACTTACCTTGCGTTCACCCCATTGTTGAGTCTGCAATGCGGCGAGCGCAAAGTAATTGGTGTTAATTTTTTCATTTAATTTTACCTATCCAGTCATCTGTCGACTCCCATACGGCGCCCCATCCCCGCCCCACCACTCTTACCTGTGCCGGCTGCGCCTGACTTAGAAGAATTGACCAGGGCATGGTCAATTGTAATTCACCTCGAAAACAGTACAGCATGAAGCCCGAATGCAAGACTTGATCTCTAATGCGGAACATTTCTGAAACTAAAAACTTTCGTTTTCATTTGAGTATTACTAAAGGGTCAGTAAAAATGATTCTGTTCGGCCACCTACAGAAATGATGGGGGGTGGGAGCATCACATCGTAGTAAATGTGGCGTAAATCAGTGCAATGTATGCCTCAGTGAATTGTACGCATGTGAGAGAGCGCAAATTAAGAAAAACTGTAGAAGTGCACTATATTTACAAGCACGTTGTAGTAGTTTAGTAAACATTATATAAGAGTGTCGAAATTATAGAGTGAAAGTACATAATAGTGTTCAATTAGAATAGAATACTTATATAGAGTGTGAAAAGCTAAATGTAGATGTGTTCAGAGATGTTAGAATGATGTTGAAATCTCATGTTATGTGGCTGTTGTAAGGGAAAATGTAATTCTGCTAAACGTGGAAATGTGTAGGCCACATGGCAGTTCGGAAAGAGTACAAGAAACTGATGTATTTCCACATGATCTGGATTTTAATGTTATTATGATTCAAGTATTTCTGAACCTAGGACTAATATAGGTGTTTTATAGACGTTTCATATAATCACTGTGTGTAATAAGTTAGAATATTGTTTAAACTAAAGAAATTAAATGTTTGGTAGAAGTGCATAGGTCCGTTTCATGGAATCCTAACAGGCCTGAATAGATAAAGTCATTTCTTTTGATCTGCATGTGCTCGTTAGAGAAAGGTCGTGTTAGGCACAGGACGCAGAGCCTGTTACATGGTTTACGACTTAAAGATATGGTGGAGGCCGGAATTTGGGGCCCACAGCGAAAGTGTCTCTTGCAGGTGCGAGGGGGTTTAATCAGGAAAGTGATGAATAGACTTTTGTTCAAGAGAGCCTGGTACAGGCCTGGAGGAGTCTTCAGGAATTTCCTGGGGGTACCGTCTTGCCGGAGAGGAGCCTGGGAAGCAAGGTCAACGCTAACAATGGGCCTAGAAGGAGTACCAGCATGGAGCACCAACACCACGTGAGGGGCGTCTCTGGGGGCGTTTCTAATGTAAATGTGATTTTGTATTAGGGACAGCACCCCTGGGTGGAGGCAAGGCAGACGATCTGAGGGACCTAAGAGAGCGGATGGGTAGGCAGATAGGGAACTGCGAGACATCATTTTGGAACAAAGACTAAGGGAAGTGCGTGATCTTCTTTGGAAATCACCACTGCTGACACCTTTTTAGGTTAAGATCTTGCTAAGTAGGGATGTCACTTAGTCTAGTGTAGGGACAGTCTAACCTGATTTCTTTCCTTTCTGTAAATGACTCATAAGCTACAGCTTGTGTCTATTCTCGTAACTTTGATAATTCTAGAGTTTGTTTTGGTGATATTCTTCTGCCGACTAAGAGCATTTAGAAAATTCATGTTTGTATTGATACCCGTATATCTTTTGAATCTTATTTTGAGATGTTTGTATCTCCAGTTAAGTTTGGCTTTGTAATAAACTTTTAAAACTTTTAAGCTTAAGTGATTCTTTAGAGTGGAGTAAGTCTTTAACTGATTAACCTGGTAGTGGATTGCCTTTTACTCAATGACAGGTACCAACGGTTCAGTCGACCTGAGTTGGGATCTAGATCTATAACGATAGACCAGAAATCCCGCGTTAACAGTTGGTAGCAGAGTGAGGATGGTTACCTTCTTGAGGAAGGTGATCTAGACTAGGTTAAGTTTACCCCAAGGTCCCTAGATCGGGAGGTGGCCTGCCGAAGACGGTGCTGATGGCGCGAGAGAAAAGCAGCAGAATCGGACGAGAGTGAGTATAACAAGGGTCATGCGTAGACAGATTGCGGTGTTTTGTGTTGTATTTGTATTGTAATGTCATGCGGAGTTGAATGCCTGTAGTGTGATTGTGAGAAGGTTGTGAGCACGCGCAACCTGGTAAATCTTAAGTTCGGGGTAGAGCTTAAGTGGTTCGGGTGTATCGAACATCCAGAGTAGTTGTCGACCAGAGTAAGGGGGTCATGAGGTACCATTGATCGCCCGCAGGACCGAGATAGGGGGAATGCAAGAGTGAGTGTGTGGGTAACGGACGCAGGTCGAAAGTTACCGTGTGCAAGTAACCTATCAGAGAAGGCGATTGTCTGGACGTACACGGAAAGACATTTCGTCAATTAAGGTGACAATTACAGTTAGACTGTGGATGTACAGTCAGAGAAAGGTGATCGCTTGGTCGGAAGTAATCATTTTTCAGAGTATGAATGGGACGCATGCATGACCGGGAGACGAGCGGAAAAAGGAGGGGAACTGCTGCAAAGGGGGACGAGTGACGTCAGCGAGAGCCGCGCTGAGATAGGCCGGTTGGTCTGAAGCCGCGCTGCGATAGGGCGGTTGGTGTGAAGCCGCGCTGTGATAGGGCGGTTGGTGTGACGTCAGCAAAGAGCCGCGCAGTGATAGGCCAGTTAGCGAAAACCGCGCTGAGATTGGTGGATTGTCATCAGGAAGTAAACGAACGCGGAGAAAATAGAAATTCGTAGAGATTGAACATGAAGTGTTTTAAATGTTTGAGAGGGATTTTTAAGAGAAAAAGAAGAGAATCCTATTCCGGGGAAGAGGCACCGCCGGAGGGTACACCAGCTCACTATATGGCAACGAATGTTGGGTTGCATACTATACTGTGGCTTGGGACTTGGAGTAAGATTACAGAAGGGAATGAGGAATTGACCTTTCCGAAATACGGAACGTTTAGACTAGAGGTGTTGCATCAGTTAAAAGCAGTCATGTCCTCACTGAGACCTTTGCCTAGACCAACACAGTTTGAGGCCCTTAATGCGTGGATTAGGGCGGCGCACGACAGGAGTCAGAACAGACGCCAAGAAAGGGTAAGGCGATCAGTAAGGGCAGTGCAAGATGCTAAATGGGATGAAGAAGCCAAGAAGTGGAGGGTACAGGTGATTGAGGTAGATAAGTTGTGAGGTTACAGGTGGAAAGAAACCCATGGAAGAGGATGATGAGAGCGAGTCGGAGGACGGCCTCATAAATAGGTTGTTGATAGATAGACCACCTCCGGACAATAGGGAGACAGAAGGTACGGGGCTCCCAAAAGAAGACAGGGTTGGCATAGAAGGGTATAGGCCACTCCCTTTAGCGGATTGGGTACCTACCAAAGATGAAGGGACACTTCAACATAGTCCTGTACAGAGAGTAGTAGGAAGGTTTGTGGTGCAGAAAACGCCAGCAACAGAGAGGGCTGAGTCTCGTGGATTGCCAGAGGCTCTTCAAGTACCTGTTACCATAGGTCCTATACGGTCGATTTATAGCCCAGAGAAAGCGAGAGAGGAAAACCAGGTACAGCTGGACAGGGAAAGAGTTGAGATAGAAGGAAGGAATAACACGACCAATGCCTGGAGGCAATTGCCAGGACCAATAACGTGGAGCACCCCATTGGATTCAGCAGTGGGCCCCGTAACAGAGCAAGGGGGTCAGAGAGGACCGATGGATCTGAGGGGACCACGGCCGAAATCCTACAAAGAGCTGAGGGCTGACTTGAGAGAATGGGATGCGTCGACAGAAGCACAGAGCAACAGGTCAAGAGCAGAAGCAGAATGGGGAAGTCGAGGCAATGGAACATTATCTCATTGCGGGGCTAGCGAAGGCAGTCAGGAGTGGGATGGTAAAAGTCAGGAGAGTAGAGGAGTTATACGTCATACAGACAGAGGAAATGAGCAGGAGCAAAGAGGCAGAAGTACGGAGTGTGGGGAGACATCTCGTTTCACTCAAAATGAGGGAGGACATAGGACCCAAGAGTACAGGGATAGGTTTAGGTGCACTCACCATGCACCCAGTGATAATGTACAGCACTGGAGTCGTGGGAGCATAGGGAACAGTGAAGGATCTTGTCAGGTGCCGACTGATCAGAGACCACCGGCAAATGGTGAAGAGATGGGGAATAACGGAATGTCTTACCATGCACCTAGAGAAACCAGGCAAAATGGGAAATGTGGAACTATGGGGAATAGGGGAGTGTTTCACTACCCACCTAGAGAGGATGGAACTGCATGGGACCTGGAGAGATGGGAGCATTGGAGGACTCCCCATAACACACCTGAGCCCAGACGTAGGACTCAGAGCTGTGATGGGAGAGATACAATTGGACTCTCTAGAGATGGCATACTGAAAGCTGTGATAAAAGCCAAAAGACTCGATGTGACCAGCTTAAGATCTGATCTGAACGATATAATAGACGGTACATTGTCTTTAGAAAGGATCGACATGTACGAACAAGATGAGCTACTGTTTATAGCAAAGGACATCACTCGAAAAGCCAGAGCAACTCATGAGAAACTGTCTGAATTGGCAGACAAGTATATGGTAGATTTGTCCAGAACCAAGGCATTACAGGGTAATCACAGGTTGCAGTATTCAGATCAGGACTTAGATGAGAGGAGGACAACTGGATTAAAAACACACATAAGGGAACTGATCACAGGAATAAGAGCATGGAGAGATCTGGACAAATGGGAAGAGAGGTGGTCCAAGAAGGGAACAGTCAGACGGAGTGCGAATGTGATGTCTCCAGAGGGAAGGCTAATGCAGATGGAGGCTTTCCCTTTGCGGGAAATATCGAATGGGAATTATGTACATGTGCCCTGGAGTAGGGGGGATTTGACTGCCTTTACCAACTCATTTCCGAAGTTAAGGGAGAATCCTGTAGAGTGGTACAAGCAGGTAGAGAGGTTTGTAAAGATTTCAAAGGTGTTGTGGATTGATTTGAACACCTTGTTTGATATTGTGGTTCCAGGAGACTTGTGGATAGCATGCAAGGTTAGTGTCGATTGGTCAACTGTAGAACCAGAGAGGGATCCTCGTACTAATGGACCGTCAGAAAGTGTAATGTTAAAATATGAAAGGGTGATTACATGGTTGAAGGATAAAGTGCCGCCACAAGACATAGACTGGGTAAAAATAGACCGAACAAGACAGGAACCAAAGGAGACAGTTCATGAGTATTATGAGAGATTGCTGAAAGCATTCAAACAATACAGTGGACTAGATGTAATGGACCCCAAAGATATAGGACAGTTTGTATCAAAGTTTGTTTTGGGGTTGAGACCCGATATTTGTCTGATGATTCAGCAGCATTTAATTTGTTGGCAAAACAAACCATTGGATGAGATTTTGAGATACGCGAGATACTGTAGTGATGAGATAGAGTCCAAAGCAAAGAAATTAAAGGAAAAATTGATGGTGGTGCAGATGCAGTCAGCTGCAAAGGGAGGACAGCAGCAACAGGGAACAGGGACCATGGGACGGAAATCAAACAATCAGAATAGGGATAACGAGGAAAACCCTAGACCTAGGATAGATCTTGCTACATTGAAAAAAACGACAAAGTGCCACCAGTGTCACCAGGTGGGACATTGGAGACGCGAGTGTCGCTACAACCCTGAAAATGGAGAAATAGAAGTAGAGGAGGAAGTTCAGGAAGTTCCAGTGCAAAGGGTGACAGTGTCAAGAAGTAATGTGGCCAAAGGGGGGACTTCGGCTCCACAAGCTCAGTTCCCTCAGCCACCAAAGATTACAACAGGAGGAAAGGTCTATAGACAGATGCCTTTGTTCACAGGTAAAGAAGAGTGTTACTACGTTGATCCATTGACGAGACGACGTGTAAGTAGAGAGGAGGACTGTACCCTCGGGGCAGTCCTAGAAGTGGATCAACGAGGACCGTTTGTTGAGGCAGAAGTGGCAGGGTGTCCTACAACATTCTTGGTGGATCCTGGAGCTACTCGATCAACTCTGAGATCGGCAGTGGTTCCAGATCTACCAATGTCGGGGGAAACGATTCAGGTGGTAGGAGTTGCAAATAAGAGAATGAATAGCCCTTTGACGGAACCAGTGTCAGTGAAAATAGGAAACTACACGGATGAACATCAGTTTGTGGTATGTGATTCTAGTCCTGTGTGTCTGTTAGGAAGGGACTTATTGTGCAAACTGAACTGCACGATATACTGCACACCTCAGGGAGTAGAGGTACAGACTACAGACGATGACGCTACCTTCAAAGTTGTAAATTCGAGAACATGCATAGAGCTGTATCCTACCCTGACAGTGGAGGAGCTCCCATGGGATTTACGAGAGGCAGTGTCATCAGAGGTATGGGACTTCACTGGGGAAGAGATAGGACTGATCAAAGGAGTGGAACCAGTGAAGATTATGGTTAAACCAAATGCTGAATATCCAAGAACGCCCCAATACAAACTGACCCCGGAGACGATTGCAGGAATAAAACCCGTAATCGACTCTATGATTCAACAGGGAATATTGAAGGAAATCGTGGGAAGTCCATGCAACTCCCCGATTATGGGTTTGCAGAAACCTAGTGGGAAATTTAGAATAGTGCAAGATCTTCGGAAAATTAACAACATAGTTGTTTCATGTTGTCCAGTGGTACCGAATCCATCAGTGATATTGTTTCAGATACCATTCCAAGCTGAGTGGTTCACAGTGATAGATCTTTGTCAGGCTTTCTTTTCAATCCCATTGGATGAAGAGAGCCAGTACCTTTTCGCTTTTAAAATGGAGAATCGCGTTTTAACATGGTGTCGTATCCCCCAAGGGTATACAGATAGCCCATCAATTTTCAACCAGCTGTTGAAGAAAAATCTTGAAAGCCTGGTACTGCCCCAGAATTCGGTTCTGGTCCAGTACATAGACGACCTACTTGTTGCGTCAGAAACAGAAGAGGCTTGTAAGACAGATACCATTGCCTTGCTGAACCATTTAGTTGAAAATGGAAACAAGGTATCTCCGAGCAAATTGCAGTACTGTCTGACAGAAGTACAGTACTTAGGTCACCGGATAGAAAAAGGAAAGCGCAAAGTGTCACCCGATAGGATAGAGGCGATAATGAAAATGAACGCGCCTACGACACAGAGAGAAGTCTGGATGTTCCTAGGAATGGTTGGTTATTGCCGACAGTGGATAGCTAACTTTTCACTGAAAGCAAAACCCTTACAAAAATTGACGCACAAGGAGGTGAGTGATCCGGTACCATGGGACAATGATTGTTTGATGGCGTTCCTCCAGCTGAGAGAAGACTTGTGTCGTGCTCCGGCTTTGGGAATGCCAGATTATGAGAAACCATTTGCACTTTTCTGCTGTGAGAGGGAAGGCTGTGCTTTGTCAGTTTTAGTGCAAATTCATGGAAATGCCCGTAGACCAGTTGCTTACTTTTCGGCTACCTTAGATCCAGTAGCCGCAGCGTTGCCCGGATGTCTCAAATCCGTAGCTGCAACAGGTGTCAGCATTGAGCAGTGTGAAAATATTGTAATGGGACACCAGTTAGTGGTGTATGTACCGCATTCTGTAGAATTGTTGATGACCAGGACCAAGACACAGCACATGACCAACAGTAGGCTCACGCGCTACGAGCAAGTTATACTTGCTGCGGAGAACGTGACCCTTAAGAGGTGCTCTGTTTTGAATCCTGCTACATTGATGCCACTTCCTAATGATATTGAAGGCGAAGAATGTGAAGATCACGATTGCCTTGATGTGACTGAACTATGCACGAAACCAAGACCAGATATCGTGGATGAGCCGTTGATCGACCCTGATGAAATTTTCTTTGTTGATGGCTCATGTTTAAGAGACGATACTGGTCGGTTGAGAGCAGCTTATGCTGTTTGCACCATTACTGGAGTTGTGGAAGCCGCTTGCTTGGAAGGAGTACACTCCGCTCAGGTAGCAGAAATCATTGCACTGACACGTGCCTGTATAGCAGGAAACAAAATTAGAGTCACCATCTATACGGATAGCCGATATGGTTTCGGTGTAGTTCATGATTTTGGGCAGTTGTGGTCTCAGAGAGGTTACATGACCTCCTCTGGTTCGCCTATTCGAAATGGAGAATTTGTGCGATTACTGTTAGAAGCATTACAAGGTCCAGCTGAAATCGCAATCGTCAAGTGTGTAGCCCACACCAAAAATACTGATTTTGTGTCACAAGGTAATAGATATGCAGATGAAGTTGCCCGCTATTGTGCGGAGCAAGGATATTCTTTCACGGAGGTGGAAGTAGGTGGGGCTCAGGAAAAGACCGAATAAAACATGATGTTAGAAACAGTAGATACTTGGGAGGATTTGAAAAACATGCAAGAAAATGCACCTGATTCTGAGAAAAAGGCATGGGAAACAGCAGGTTGTGTGAGAAGTGAAATGGATTTCTGGGTTTCAGCAGATGGAAGAGCAGTGTTACCTGAGGAATTAGTGAGTCCAATGGCACGACAGATACATGGTCCAGTACACTTAGGAAGAGATGCCATGCTGAGGGTATTCAGGCAGACTTGGTATTGCCCTAAGTTTAGGATTGCAGCAGAAGCAGTGTGTAGGAGATGTGTCACATGTCAGCAACTAAACGTAGGGAAAAGAACACCAGTTACAATGAGTCACACTGGGAGGTCTGGGGGGCCTTTCAACAGAATGCAATTAGATTTTATTGAAATGCCAAAAAGCAACCACCTCAGGTATGTTCTGATGGTTGTATGCATATTTTCCAGATGGGTCGAAGCATACCCTACACGCAGGTGCGATACACTCACGGTAGCAAAGTTGTTGCTTAGAGAGTTGATCCCGCGCTACGGGGTGCCAAACTCCATGGAATCAGATCGAGGAACTCATTTTAACAGTGAAGTTGTGAAAATGCTTTGCTCTGCATTGAACATTGATCAGAAGTTGCACTGTAGCTATCGACCAGAGGCTTCAGGTATCGTGGAGCAGATCAACGGCACGTTGAAGTCCCGAATAGCCAAAGTATGTTCATCGACTTCCTTAAGTTGGCCTGATGCTCTGCCCTTGGTGCTCATGAGTATGCGTAGCACACCAGACAGGAGGACAGGCCTCTCTCCGCATGAGATCCTGATGGGGAGGGCAATGAGACTTCCAACTGTCCCAACCACTGCTTTGTTGAACATTACAGATGACCTAATCCTGGATTACTGCAAGGGACTGTCTGACGCCATTCATTCTGTGTCCTTCCAGGTGCAGGCTGCTGAGGTTCCATCTTCCAGAGACTTGTGTCATGATCTGTGCCCAGGGGATTGGGTTTTACTGAAAAAACATGTCCGGAAGAACTGCCTAGACGTGCGCTGGAAGGGGCCCTACCAGGTCATCCTTACCACGAATACCGCTGTGAAGTGCGGAGGGTTGCCGAATTGGATCCATGCTTCCCATACTCGGAGAGTTCCAGCACCCCTAGAAGAAACAGCTCCTCTCGCCGATGAAGATTCAGTTGTGGACGGTGAGCCACTAGAGGGGGTCAGTCAAGCTGTGGGGGTGTCTGAAGAAGTTGGGAGTGCTACAGATCCAGAAGAAGAAAGACAGAACGGCAGTGAAACTGAAGTTGCCACTGAAGGAGAAAGCTGCTGTGAAAACAACTCAGACACAGATCGAGTCCAGAGTGATCCAGAACAGAGTGAAAGGACAAGAAATAGGAGGACAAGGCGTGGAGCAGCTACTTGGCCTGAAAGAAAAAAGAGGCCAAGCTTGAAGCCAGCTCGAGAGGAAACTCTTGCTCCTATATCCGAAGACTCGGATCTGGACGAAGGTGTACAAGAGCAGGAACAGGAAGGTCCAAGGAGATCAAGGAGGGTGCGAGTGCCTTGCAGAAGATACTCTACTCCTGAGTGGACCTACCTCGCTGCAGATGTCAGAAGCACGCAGAACTGGGAGGGTGAGGCAAGTGACCCTGACCAGAATTGACCCCATCATAACAGTGGAAATAGAGTTGCTGATACCAGGAGTGGAGGTCGAAGGATTGCGGACTCTCAATATTGTCTATCCTCCTCTCCTGAGTGGAATAAGAGACTTGGTCTTAAATACAGTAGAATTTCTGGTTTGTTGTTCAAGGAGTCCAATACTCGAGGAGCTCCTTCTTCGTTTAGAAATATTAGAAGGTGTGATGAGAGTCGTTGGAACACGTATAATTCCAGATTGCTAAAGACTTTGTAGATAAATTAATGAAGAGATAACCTAGCGCCAAGTGGAAGAAGAAACTAGGGACTTCCATTTAGTGGACGGAGAAGGGCTAGGGTTGTCTGTTGCTATAGGGACAAAGACTGATCTTGCGGAGAAGATTATCAGCTTCCAGGTGTGGTTCGACTAGAGACATTGTGCTGAGAAAAGAAATCTGGAACTACACTGTTTGAGGTCATGGAGGCTGGCAACCCGAATCGCAGGGCCAAATGTATAATAGGCACACTTTTAGTGGGAGTGATTTTTCTTATAGCTTTAGTTGTTACAATATCATATGTAGTGGGACATGAAAACGAAGAGAAAGCAACAACAAAACCAAAGATTACATCGACACAGAAACCTACTATTGCTGGTAAAAAGGGGGACAATACAGGGAAAGACAAAGCTTTACTAGCAGCTGAGACTCGTAGGTTACATGTAGATGAATCACAGGGGAACTTTAAATCGAATGCATATGCTAAATTGCTATACGAATATGTTGATGCTATGGAGGCTAAAAATTGTTATGTCTGCATGAAACTGCCAGCCTCTGTAGACGAAGGTATCAGATACCATCATCTTCCATTGACTTATGGAATCACATGTAGTTTGCTGCTGAGCATATTTTATGAAAGGGATGGGTTCGAGTACTATTTCTCAAACTTTGATTCCGTGTTACCAGAGGTTCCAAATTATAAACATTTGAATAAATGGGATTATTATAAGAGTGAAGACAGATTACAGAAATTTTTCCTTCCTTGGAAAACATTAGATACTTCACATGCCCGAAGAAATAATTTGACTTGTAAAGTGTCAGAAATTGAGAAAAAGTTTACAGGACAGGTGGATGATAGATACAGGAGACAAAAGATTTTAAAATCGTCAGGTCAATGGAAAACAGATTGGACCGAGGAAGAAAGGGCACACCAAAGAAAGAGTAGCAAGGGTCCAATAGCTCTAGATAGAGGGAAAAGGGGGAAACTGTGTATACACAGAAGTGAAGCTTATTACGAGAATGTGTTTGTGGGAAAAGTAAGTTGTGAACATGCTTTCCAATTAGAGTACTATTCTAAAGATTTCTTGAAGGAAATGCAGGTGATCCCAAATGTATATTTTGTCTGTGGAAGAAATGCATACGTGAAACTACCAGATAATTGGTGTGGATCGTGTTATTTGGCAATTGTCTTCCCCAAAATATACCATGCTAAGGATTTAGAAATCATAGAGGGGAAAACACAAGCTAGAGGAAGAAGGGATGTAAGCGCTGAGGAGGTAGTTGGAGACGTATTTGGTGCTATGTTTCCTATTCTAGGGATAGCACTAAATGATGTGTGAAGTGCTGTTCATTACATCTTCTAGACTCTGTGCTTCAGGACACCCAGAGATATCACTTACATGGGGTTAGGGAAAGAGGCTAACAGCCTTGAACCCGATCCAAAAATTCCAGCATACTGCCAGATGTGCAGTGTTAGCCTCGCATGAATGTAAATTGGCCTCTAATGCTCCCCGGGTGAATTTAGTGGTAAAGAAATAAATGTCATGATTAAACCTCACAGATCAAGCAACACTGCGAAAAGATCCAAGTCAGCCATGTTTTTGTTACAGGAACCTTCATTAGTTTGCAAAACGGTCATTTAGAGTTATTTCTTAAATTATAGGAAAAGGAAACATTTGACAGCAGCAGTTATTAGAGAAGCGTGCTGACATGATGCCAGGAGGAAACAATGAAAAACTCAAATAAATGTGTGATCCCAAGTAGTCAGGCGAAAGTGATACCCTGATCCATTTCATGTTCACAGTGGACATGTGGAATAAGTTAGTGGCTCCTGGACATGCCTTGTAGTACTAGAGTTCGGGCAAGAACCCTTTTCAAAATATCTGCAGCATGGCCTGTGGCGGCTAAATTAAAAGCGCAGATCACAATCCACGTCACAGTGGCTTCTTTTTCATAAATTCGAGAGACGTTTCACCACAAACTATGAGCACCATGAAGAAATTCCCCTTACAAAGCAAATCATAACCACAACAGAGTGCCTACCTTTCACTTGGAGAACTCCCAATCGAGCACCCAAGACTAACGCAAAGAAAAAAAATTAAAAGGGAAAAACATACAAATGTTCAGAGAATCCCAATCTCCTGTGCTATGGAAATTATCAATGCTCTAGAGAACTCATATTGCCAGCATACCAGATTCGCACTTAGACAGAGGAAGTTTGTGCATTTAGGTCTGGCCGCTGAGACAGTTTAGATGTCTCGCCAGACTATTCTTTTCCAAAAGATTCATATACAATATACATACAAAGAGGTGAATTTGGTTCATCCAGTGGACTATTGAATTGTGATTCATCTGTTGCTCCCACCCACCACAGCTTACAACATGCAGCAAGGGGATAGGCCAATTTACTCATTGGCTTCATTCACTCAAGAGTGATAGGACAAAGCTAGCACAGATTTTTCAAATTCTAGGGATAGCACTAAATGATGTCAAGATTAGAAGATTGCCAACAGTTGTAGATAGGTTGTCCGCCAGTACTGCTAGATCACTAATGCTGGTGGAAGGAGAAATGCAATCGATAAGGGCAATGGTTCTTCAGAACCGACTTGCTCTAGATGTTCTGTTAGCCAAAGAGGGAGGAGTCTGTAAGGCTTTGAAGGTCCAGGAATGTTGCACTTACATTCCAGACAATTCAAAACCGTTAGAGAAGTACATTCGAAACATTACTGAAATACATCATGAGATAGAGGATTTGACAAAGGTAACAGTGTGGGAAAAAGTAGGTCAAGGAATGGGTAAAGTTGGAGGTTGGTTTGCCAACCTAGGAAAGAATATCATTTGGTACATACTGAAACCTATTATCATAATAGTGATTTGTATAATCACTTTGTGGGGATTGGTGCGGCTGTATCAATGGTATAGATCAAACAAGTTGCAAAGAACCATGAGGAGGCAAGAGAGGAGATTGACTGCGATGCAGAATAATCAGTACAGGAGTCTAAAGGCTCTAGAGACGATGAAACGAGGGGGTACTGAAACGACTTCAGTTTGACTCAGTCCATACCTCAGGGATGGTGTTTTGAGGGTGATGACTACTGAAAGTCATCAAAGGGGGGATTGAGAGAGCGCAAATTAAGAAAAACTGTAGAAGTGCACTATATTTACAAGCATGTTGTAGTAGTTTAGTAAACATTATATAAGAGTGTCGAAATTATAGAGTGAAAGTATATAATAGTGTTCAATTAGAATAGAATACTTATATAGAGTGTGAAAAGCTAAATGTAGATGTGTTCAGAGATGTTAGAATGATGTTGAAATCTCATGTTATGTGGCTGTTGTAAGGGAAAATGTAATTCTGCTAAACGTGGAAATGTGTAGGCCACATGGCAGTTCGGAAAGAGTACAAGAAACTGATGTATTTCCACATGATCTGGATTTTAATGTTATTATGATTCAAGTATTTCTGAACCTAGGACTAATATAGGTGTTTTATAGACGTTTCATATAATCACTGTGTGTAATAAGTTAGAATATTGTTTAAACTAAAGAAATTAAATGTTTGGTAGAAGTGCATAGGCCCGTTTCATGGAATCCTAACAGGCCTGAATAGATAAAGTCATTTCTTTTGATCTGCATGTGCTCGTTAGAGAAAGGTCGTGTTAGGCACAGGACGCAGAGCCTGTTACATGGTTTACGACTTAAAGATATGGTGGAGGCCGGAATTTGGGGCCCACAGCGAAAGTGTCTCTTGCAGGTGCGAGGGGGTTTAATCAGGAAAGTGATGAATAGACTTTTGTTCAAGAGAGCCTGGTACAGGCCTGGAGGAGTCTTCAGGAATTTCCTGGGGGTACCGTCTTGCCGGAGAGGAGCCTGGGAAGCAAGGTCAACGCTAATGATGGGCCTAGAAGGAGTACCAGCATGGAGCACCAACACCACGTGAGGGGCGTCTCTGGGGGCGTTTCTAATGTAAATGTGATTTTGTATTAGGGACAGCACCCCTGGGTGGAGGCAAGGCAGACGATCTGAGGGACCTAAGAGAGCGGATGGGTAGGCAGATAGGGAACTGCGAGACATCATTTTGGAACAAAGACTAAGGGAAGTGCGTGATCTTCTTTGGAAATAACCACTGCTGACACCTTTTTAGGTTAAGATCGTGCTAAGTAGGGATGTCACTTAGTCTAGTGTAGGGACAGTCTAACCTGATTTCTTTCCTTTCTGTAAATGACTCATAAGCTACAGCTTGTGTCTATTCTCGTAACTTTGATAATTCTAGAGTTTGTTTTGGTGATATTCTTCTGCCGACTAAGAGCATTTAGAAAATTCATGTTTGTATTGATACCCGTATATCTTTTGAATCTTATTTTGAGATGTTTGTATCTCCAGTTAAGTTTGGCTTTGTAATAAACTTTTAAAACTTTTAAGCTTAAGTGATTCTTTAGAGTGGAGTAAGTCTTTAACTGATTAACCTGGTAGTGGATTGCCTTTTACTCAATGACAGGTACCAACGGTTCAGTCGACCTGAGTTGGGATCTAGATCTACAACGATAGACCAGATATCCCGCGTTAACACATGGACCTTCGGAACTCTCCTTTTTTTGTAAATAAGGCACCCTCTTCTTTCACAAAAATATTTATTTTACAACTCTTTTCACTTTATTCATCCTAGTGAACACCTCACCCCTGATCCAGTAGCCATGGAGTCTTTTCTATTTTAGGGGCACACAGATTATTTACGCAGTCTACAAATTGGGAGTGGTCATTGCTGAGTTAGACATTAATTTTAGCCCGGTGGTGTTGGTGAAGGCCTGTAACCCTGATTTCAGTTCCTGTACACTGATGGGGACCCCCACATACCTCCTCCATCATCAACTCTTATGGATTTTTCATCCATTTCTGGACAGAACATTCATGTTTTTTGCTCGTTAATACTAACACTAAACAGGCAAACGTGCAAAGAAGAATTAGGAACTAATACTGTCTGATTGATTCGAGGCCCTATCAACAGTACCTAATGTAGCATTATCTCACATGCAAATATTGATGTTTCTTTATAGAGTTTTGCATCCTCAGAGTAGCTGCCATCTCAAAAGCCTACTCAATGTTCCTAAAACCCTGCAAGAAAATGGTGACCTTGACTTCAAGCTTTCAATTGTGGCCTCTTCTTTCTTTGAATGACACTCTCATTACTTTCCATCCTCTGCATGCCTCTTCTCCCTGAATACAGACTATTTTCAGTCATGTGCATGCATAGCTTAATATCTATTATTGTATTTCTACATATTGTCCACACTTCATCTCAAAGTATACAGCCTGTCCTTCTTTGAAAATCATGCCCTGCTTCCTAGCAATGTCTAATATCCTCCAGCTCATCTACTAATCCCACCTACCTTCTGTTTGAACTCACATTCCCTTTTCCCACTAATGATCACAACTAACTGCTGTTAATTTTAATGCACCTTAAAGACACAGGAGTACCTTCCTGGAATTGTCTCCTTGAGAGCACAAGAGTAAATGCAATATCAACATTCGCAAATAACCACTGGATTAAACACCAACATTAGGTTCTGGAGCAGTTTGCTGCCCGGAGTTTAGTGTTACAGAGCTTTGTTGGGGGGAGGGGAGTAACGCTATATAAATAAAATTAAAATACAGTTGAATGCAATACCGGGGCACTAACTGAAGACAATAGCACTGAAAATCTAACACGAGGAAAGTGACAGTGAAGCATTAACACCTGGACACAAAGACACTGAAAATTGCATGGGTAACAGACACTGCCACTCTGACGAAGCCATGATTCACTATTAGAGCTACTGACACAGGAGCAGTGCTGAAACAATGAAGCAGAAATTCACACAGGGGCACTGAAAGTGGAGTAAGCCACACTGATAAAGAAGCAAGGATTTGGCTACACTTCCGCTTGGGCACTGTCACGGGTGCGCAAGCAGCACAACAGGGACATTAGCAGTGACACAGTGATCCTAACATGGCAATGCTGTGACAATAACATGTACACTGTGACACTGGTATAGTGGGCAACTGTATCGAAGACACTGAAACGGATATGAGGACATTGACATCCACAGTGGGACACCGATATAATGATACAGACTCTGGGACACTAAAGTAGGAACACCAAGAAGCTCACAAGGGGAGCGACTTTGAGAAACTGAAAATGAGACACGGACGTTCTGTTAGACCTGACATCTTTAGGGTGGTCTTTCCCCAAACATTTTGCCTTCCGCCTCCATTTTTGCTGATCTCATTTTTGCTGGCCGGAAGAAAAATTTGAAAAAGTCCCCAGCACGACTGTAAATTCAACACATCTTTCAGGAAAAGTCACTACATAGACTTGATTCTAGTTGTGTCTTGCTCCATACCCATCAAAATACAAGCCACTGGAAATGATATGTATCTTATTGCTCTGGAGGCCATCAATATATTTTTCAAAATATATATCAATATATTTAATTTGTTTTTTATCACAATTAAAGAAACCACATAGATTTTTTAAGTACACCAGGATATGAGAGACAGGAATCCCAATATTCCCACCTACTATGTATATCTCACTGAGGGTAGCTTGGCTGCCCAGAAAAGCCGTGCCAGTCTGTACTTTGTGGCAGATTGTGCTTAATCCGCAAAGCAGAAACATAAGATCCACCAGTTAGTAATTTAAAACCAGACTACTGTGGAAGCCGCAAAGAAATACGATATGGGACAACACAGTCAAAACAAAGACTTCGAGCAGGTACAGTCAGGAATTGACAGTGCAAATCAAAAATGAAACGCACCCTCAGGACAAACCTCCACCTATGAATCTAAACCTGTGTAGAGTAAGGCCCACACAATGATAACACATGTGAAGAAGACCTCTGTTACATCTGTTATGTGTTCAATAACATATTGTGTACGATACAACATTTTATTTTTGTATTGGTGATTCACCCTCTTTTTCCCTATGTAAAACCTGTCCTAGCTGTCCCGTGAAATGGTCTACCCCCACGGAATGTTGGTGGTTGAAGTGATAAAGGGAGTAACGGTATTGGCACCAGTTTATGTATGGATGTGTTCACAGATTGTACTCAATAAAAGCTTGATTCCCGAATTGCTTTGTGATGTATCATGCACAAATTGGCAACGAGGATGTGATGTAAATCCACACCGTCCAATTCTACAGGTTCTTTTGGCGGTTGTGAGCTGTGCCGCCATCTGTGCTGAGAGTCGATGCGCATCGCTCAATCAATGTACTGAGCCGCCCTCAGATCTTGGCTACCTGGTGAGTGAGATCAGTGAAAGCGGTTGCTGCAGTCTCCTTGAGATTCTCCGTCACATCGGCCGATGTGACCGGTGGGCAGCATCACTCCCATATGGTACCTGTGTCACGCTGATGTACATTTCCACCCCCTCCTCTGTGATTAACCTGCTGCTTGCAGTCTGCCGGGTGGTGCCTGAGCATAGAGGTGCTACGGCATTCACTCAAGCCTGCCACAGTAGCTTTTTAGGAAAACCCCTCTGAAAGTCTAGGCCTGCAGTTTCTTCAAGGTCTTGTCTGGCACTTCCAATATGTGTTGGGACATGGTGTCAAATGCTCTGCTGAACTTTCCAAGCAAAATTCACACATCTTTCACAGATAAACCTTGGTAGGTTTACTTTTCTTTTTCTATGCTTTAGGACCCTAAACTGTAATGCCCACAAGATGACCATTCAGCGGAAGAAGAGAATTCTATTATATTGTTTGGGGTCTGATGGCCAAGACATCTTCCGCACTTTACCCAAAGTTGAAACACCAGTTGATGAAGACCAGTATGAGGATCGTGAAGAGGCATTGATGAGACTAGAGAAAAGGTTTACAGCCACTATATGCATCACATTGGAACCAGTGCTTAGTTTGTAAAAACATAAGTGCTGGGGCCCTCTTCAGGAGGCACTGAAACTTAAACCACCCATTGCCCCTGCCAACGTTGGTAATAACATCACCAGCACAACTACTTGCCATCAAGCTCCTACCAGTCTGACAATTCAGACCATCCCAGGCCCCCAAACCTTTAAGAAGGGCTCAGTTGGTAGATATTCATTGTTTTTAATGTATATGGGATTAACATATACAACTGTTGTTGTGCTCATCTCTACAATTGACAAACAACACCACCATGTGCAGACTGTTATAAGTGTTGGTGTTGCCAATTAAGTGCCAGAGCCACGCACCGGAAACCACTGCCTCAAATTAAGCACTAACTGGAATGCTATCATTTTTATACCAGGAAACAAAAGGAGGGAGAGTCATCTGACGAATTCATCACAGCATTGAGAGGGTGGTCCACAACATGTGACTGTGGTGAATCTGCAGATGAGATGATTCCTGATCAGCTCATGGTCAACACCAATAGCAAATGTAATCAGGAGAAATTGTGGTTGATGGGCGACCCAACTCTAGATGAAGTTATTGAATCAGCTAAAGCTATTGATCTGTATCTTCGGCGTAAGAAGTGAATGATGAAAAAGCACTAACAAGAATAATGAGATCTGCAGTGTGATGAGCAAACCTGGAAAAAAGAAGGGAACAAGCCTAAAAGAGGTAATGGAAAACTGTCATGTTTCAGGTGCGGCACACATCTAGCCTTGTTCAGGAATTGCCCCGCCCTAAGAAAGGAGAACCATATTTGCAGGAGTACAGGACATTTTGGCAAAGAATGCAGGGAGGACAAACAATCATCATCAACACCAACGGGTGGCTCAAATTTCAAATGAGATACATTGTGTGGACAATTAAACAATGGAGTCTGAAACTAAACTCACATACAGGATGAGTCTAATAGTCAGAAGTGTCAACACTCTGAAGAAGACAAAGATAGGTCGCCAATGTGCACAATAGGTGTTCTAAACAATGTGTTGGACATTATAGCCGATTCAGGATCTCCCTTTACTATAATGAACAAAATGATGTTTTCAAAGAAGTTTGACCCATTAGTAGGCCCTATCTCCACACAACTAATGTTAAAGTAGTTATCTTTCATGGAAGATGAATTGAATTCATTGGTTATTTTTCCACTCTTACTGAGTTCAAAGAAAGAAGCATGTGTATCAAAATGTATGCGACAAAGAGACGTGTATGCATTCTGGGTTGGAAAGACCAGAGACTTTTGCAGATTGTGTTAAATGTGGTTGATAAGGTACTGTGCAAGGTGAAAGAAGTAGCTGACGAACTGAGTGTAACTAATAATAATCTGTTTAGAAAGGACAAGTGTGTACCACCTGAGGCTATAAGAGAGGTTATTTTGAAAGCTAGTCACCAAGGACACTGGGCATGTCGTATTTGAAAAATACATTGAGAATTCAATTCTGGTGTCCAGGTATGGATCAGGAAGCCATACATTTTGTAAGAAACTGTGAAGGGTGTGCCAACTGTGACAAAATCCTTTAATGTGTTACCCCCATGCACCATGTAGCTTGGTCCCAATCACAATGACGAAAATTTGCTCTTGATATATCCAGATCTTTTAAAGGATTACCAGCCCACTTGCAGCATGCCATCGTAATGGTCGAGTACTTCTCTAAATGGCCTGAAGTTAAGTTTGTTGAGAGTGTGTCTACCAAGGAGGTGTTGAATTTCATGAGGGAGGTGTTCAGTAGAGAAGGTTTTCCTAAATTTGTTGTCACCGACAATGGTATCTAGTTTACATCCACTTCCATGTTGCACTAATTGAATTCTCATAACATAAAACGTAGCCAAACAGATTTTTATGACCCACAAACCAACAGCCTGGTGAAACTGTTCAACCGTTACCTCAAGGACAGTGTTCACATAGTTCTGCAAGATAAGATTCCTGTTTACAATCTGGTAAGGGAGAGGATGTCCTCGCCGCCGCTTGAAATATCAGTAATTGCAGGACTTATTTTCTCCTTGCACGGGCCCAGACATCTAAGAATAGCTTCAGTGCTGCAGGACTTTTTATGCCTTTATACTGTAATTCATTAATCATCTTCGTTGGTCCTGAACTCTGAACTTTTTTCATTTGGAAGTCTATCCAGGACTTGATCTATGCTGGAATATTTGTGCTCCCCAATTTTGACTGCCTTCTTGAATTGGGGAATAATTTCATCATACATGCGCTCCACTCGTATTTAAAACACTATCTAACTTGGACTCGGGCTCCTCGAATATATTTGTCTTTGTGTTGGGTGGCCTCTGCCACAACTATCGTATGACATCCAGAGCCCTGATGAAGGTGTCCTTATCAGTCTGAGCTTTTTGTTCACCGAAACACGCGTTGGTGCATTTCTGATCTTGTTATATGATTGTTTATGATCTAATGTTGATGACATTGATATGTGTATAGGGTATATATACTGAATTACATTAATGTAAATCATCTATGTGATACATGTCAATGGACGAATAGATGTATATTATAATGTTAGTTTGGATTTTGAACAATGTTTCTAATGTGTGGATTGGACGTCTTTTTGAATGATTGTGTATAAGTAGTATTATGTATAAATTTGGTGTTTGAAATGGATCATGAAGATGGGAAGTCCGAAATTGCATTATAAAAATGAATATGTATTAAATAATAAATTATGTTTTTATTAAGTCTGTCTTATGATATTATTTTTTGAGTTATAAAAGAATTGGAAAAAGCTGTTTTTCTTTCTGATATAGTGTTGTTTTCCTGTTGTTGTTTTCTCCTCATATCAGTTTTCAGGGGCCCTCTTCTGTATAGAGGGAGAGGGCATGGGCATACCACATAAGTTCTTGTTCAACCACTGGTTCAGTCATTTTAAGTTATTAAGGGGTAGAACCCCATCCTCTGATGTCTGTCCATGGTGGTTGCTCAAAAATGCCCCGAGGGCCAAGATGGTGCCAAATAGGTTGACTACGGTATTTTCAGAAGCAGAATTGAAAGAAAGCAGTGGAGGTCTTAGCAGAGGTAAGATGCATCGCACAGAGCTGAGTGTCAAGATATGCGTGTGGGAGGCATTGTGCGCATCAAATTACCAGTGAGTAGAAAAAGGCCTACGTTTTCGAAACCGCTAAACATAAAGTTGAATAAAAGGAGTGTTATCACATGGAACAGTAGAGGTTGGAGGGTGAAGAGAGTTGGCAAATGTCCAGAAGGGTCACAGCACACAGACGTGGGAGGGGAGGTGAAAGATGATGTCAGGTATGCATATTATGACCCTGAATGTGTGACCCCTCTTCTTCTGACGTTGTTGCTCCTAACACTGGCAATGACCAAGGTGTTCAGGTACACCCTGGTGGAGATTAAAGGATTTTTGTGAGTACCATTCTGAGGAATCCTGTGTTAGAGAAAGCTCCTTAGCTGATAATTAAAACATCATCAAGGTCAAGAACCCTCACATGGAAGGCACTGCAGGAATAACTTCTGTAAGGGGAAGAATGTGTTACATCTGTTAAATGTTTAATAACATATTGTGTACTATACATGTTATTATTGTACAGGTGAGTCCCTCCCTCTTTTGCCTCTGTACACACCGCCCCCGCTGTCCCACAAAATGGTCTATCCCTTGCACCTTTGGTGGCTGAAGTGATATACAGCGAGTAATGGTACCAGTGCCATTTTATTTATGGATGAGCTAATAGAACTTACTCGATAAAAGCTTGATTCTCCAATTGCTGAGATCCCCAATCACAGATTTCCAAACAAAGGTCAAAACATGTTGGTATGGATTTAGGAGAACACCAAAAAGATACATTGTATCGCAGTCGCCTTAATGTTCTTTTGTAATTGTGTATTCAGGCTACACAACCTTTTGGAGTGAATGACTTTGTTTTACATTATTCGGTAAATTAATCCTACTTCATTTAACACTTTCTGCCTGAACTTCAAGTGCCTTCTCTATTTGACTCTGGCAGGCCTGCCGAACAACATTTACTGCGACTTCCCTGTTCACATAGTTACGTAGTATGTACTAATTCTTACGGTCACAAAAACTCCGTCCATTTTGCGAGGTAAGAGTTGTTACTTCCATAATTTGCACCAATTTTGCTCATTTCATGTCTTCCTTCAAGCCTTAAAGACAAACCTATTTGATACCTGCAGGTCTATACAGTGTGAAGTGCTGTTCATTACATCTTCTAGACTCTGTGCTTCAGGACACCCAGAGATATCACTTACATGGGGTTAGGGAAAGAGGCTAACAGCCTTGAACCCGATCCAAAAATTCCAGCATACTGCCAGATGTGCAGTGTTAGCCTCGCATGAATGTAAATTGGCCTCTAATGCTCCCCGGGTGAATTTAGTGGTAAAGAAATAAATGTCATGATTAAACCTCACAGATCAAGCAACACTGCGAAAAGATCCAAGTCAGCCATGTTTTTGTTACAGGAACCTTCATTAGTTTGCAAAACGGTCATTTAGAGTTATTTCTTAAATTATAGGAAAAGGAAACATTTGACAGCAGCAGTTATTAGAGAAGCGTGCTGACATGATGCCAGGAGGAAACAATGAAAAACTCAAATAAATGTGTGATCCCAAGTAGTCAGGCGAAAGTGATATCCTGATCCATTTCATGTTCACAGTGGACATGTGGAATAAGTTAGTGGCTCCTGGACATGCCTTGTAGTACTAGAGTTCGGGCAAGAACCCTTTTCAAAATATCTGCAGCATGGCCTGTGGCGGCTAAATTAAAAGCGCAGATCACAATCCACGTCACAGTGGCTTCTTTTTCATAAATTCGAGAGACGTTTCACCACAAACTATGAGCACCATGAAGAAATTCCCCTTACAAAGCAAATCATAACCACAACAGAGTGCCTACCTTTCACTTGGAGAACTCCCAATCGAGCACCCAAGACTAACGCAAAGAAAAAAAATTAAAAGGGAAAAACATACAAATGTTCAGAGAATCCCAATCTCCTGTGCTATGGAAATTATCAATGCTCTAGAGAACTCATATTGCCAGCATACCAGATTCGCACTTAGACAGAGGAAGTTTGTGCATTTAGGTCTGGCCGCTGAGACAGTTTAGATGTCTCGCCAGACTATTCTTTTCCAAAAGATTCATATACAATATACATACAAAGAGGTGAATTTGGTTCATCCAGTGGACTATTGAATTGTGATTCATCTGTTGCTCCCACCCACCACAGCTTACAACATGCAGCAAGGGGATAGGCCAATTTACTCATTGGCTTCATTCACTCAAGAGTGATAGGACAAAGCTAGCACAGATTTTTCAAATCCACTTAAAAGTAGTTATTTTCTCTTCAGTCATAAAGCGCTTCTAATGTGTGCGTTATCGATTTTACTTTTTTCTATTATCCTTAAAAACATCTATTTATTTTACTTGCGCTTTGGATGCCTAGTTGGATGGTGACTCATTTCCTGCTGCCTTTTAAGTTGCTGTTATACAGTGTTTTTATGTGACATTGTAACAATACAGCCTTTTGCAGGTTGAGTGCTTTGTTGGGTAATGATTTCCTTTTGCCACCTTCATAAAAAGTAATTGTAAAATGCATAGCTCAACTGAATTAAAATAAAAAAATCACTCGTCAAACAGCCACATCAGTGAATGTTTTTTAAATGTAGCATATGGTGGGCACATGTATGTGGTGGTCTGTTTTGTGTTTGTTCCTGTGTCACATGTTTGCTATAAAAAAGTAAAATAAATAAAACACTATCATTGCACCAGCATGCCCAGGTCAGACCTATTAAGTTTGCTGATGCTTGTTCTTAAATTTAAATAATGACTTCTGGTCACTGGTTATGGGTCCCTATATAAATCTATACATTTCAGTATGACATTAGTATGCCTATCATGACCAATACAAACATCCATTCTTGATGAAACAACTGACCAAAAGAGAGGCAAGATAACATATGTCAAATCAGGAGACAAAAGCAATATGGAAAAAGTTCTAGACCATTTAGCCACAGCATCTAAAAGCTACCCTTTTCAATCATATCAAATGCAGTGTCAACATAAGCTATAACATACGTAATCACTGATGTTTGCGAAGGTCTACCTTGCCCCTTTAGTTTGCCAGTCTCTTTGGTCTGTGAATGATGTCACAGACATGACTAGGTCCCCCAATACCCTATTTGCTTTCAATTTACTGTTTCAATCCCACATCATGTTGAGCTATATGTTTTTGTTTTGTGTTGACATTTTTTATTGAATTTTAAAATGAAAATACATCAAGGGAATAATGATAAGGAGGCAGTAATAAATTGTGAATAAATAACTTAGAAATTCTATAAAAATAAAAAGTAACGATAACTACATGACATTTTTTGATGAATAAAAGCATACAAATATGGAGCATATTAATAGACATGTTGTGAATAAATAGTTAAATAGAGAAATAGTGAAAAAGCAGGGAAGAAGAAGATAAAAGTAAGGGGAGGAGAATGCAAGAAGGGTAATCATTAATAGATATGTAAATTTCATGAATGGAGAAATTGAAATAGCATATATTATTAATTGATTAAATATAAATAGATCAAATATAAATATGAGTCAGTGACTGTTTATGAGATCATCATAATAATGATAGAGAAAGGTGTTATCGTAGGAAAAAACTCGCTTTGCAAAACGTTTAAGGCAAAGCAGATTTTGGAGAGAATAGTAAAATAGTGTAAGTAAGAAAAAAGGAGAAAATACTAAAATATGAAGGATATTATGGAGAGTTTGAGTCAGGGTCCGGAGAGGTGGGGGAGAAAAAAACAACAACAAATAATAATAGGAAAGACATAATAAACAAAGATGTAGAACAATGAGTTAGTCTCCTCGGTTGGATGCAGTGAGAGGAACAGGAGAATTAGTAGTATAAGCAACTTTCGGTTTATGGCCTTTTAGCCCCTTACAGATCCCACCAACAGCCAGTTTTATGCATTCAACACCATTTTTTCCCCAAAAACTTGTTATATGACTGTCACATTACGTCACACCGTGAAAGTACAGAAACGATCAAATGAAGCTGTTGAAACATATTAATAATGTTAATCCTTTACAACACCCCATCTACATCTTCATCAACCAGGGTCTCTCCAAATCTTTCAGGAGCCAATATGCACTATTCTTAACAACTTCTCACAACATGCCACTGGCGGAATCAATCTTGTGCCTCAAAATATTATTAATTGGTTCAAAGACAATCCACCTTTCACATTCCAGTAGTAAGATCCCACATCCTTCCTACATAACTTCTTTGTTGTCCAACCATCTCTCACCATCTTAATAACTTCCTGATGAATATCGTCTTCTTATAAATTCATTTTTCCACTCTGTGAAGCCAAGTACACATTCACATAGGACACAGATTTTTTTCTCCATCCTCTTGATCATCTGTTTCGTTTTCCATTCCATTTACCACTCTAGAACAGCAATACACCCCAGGAACATAAATAACCTCAAACGTATATTCTAGCGTGAATATACGGTGGTGAAATTTGTGGGTATTGTTCCCTGGAAAGAGGTATGGATGACATAAAATCTTCCAAATGATCATGCAGGAATACCCTCAAGACCATGGGGCTGATTTAGAGTTTGGTTGAGAGGGTACTCATTTGCAATAGTGACGTAGTACCCTCTACGCCAAACTGAAGGTCTGCCTGCCTGCCTGATTTACAGATGGGAGAACATTAAGATGCATAGCTGCAGTTCACAAATGGTAAGAAAGCTCAGCGTCCGAGTTTGTTCATCCACTGCAGAGATCCTGTTTTACCTTCTGGCTACAGTTCAATACCGGTTGCGACCTTCAGGTCACACATCTGGATGTTGGGAGAGAAAACTCAGCCCGTCATCTTTCCAGGACCTATAAAATCAAGACCTATAAAATCTAGACGATTCTGACTGCAAAACTGAGCCAAAAATGCCTCCGCCCTGAAAATGTTCACAAAACAAAACCCTGTGAAGGTGTGGGTGGTCCTGGTCTCTATCGCCTGTCGGTGCTAGATCAAGTTCACCCTTCACTCCAGGGCATTTCGAATGAGTGAAGCTTAGTGGCTTTCAACTATGAGGTGGGTCCTGATGAAAAGATCTGCCTGAGGGAGGGAGACTCCCATTTGCGCTTTTAATGTGCTTGCAACTTTCTTGCCTAATGTGAACTGGCAGCCTCAAAAGGCCCTTCGGCTTTACCTCAAACAATAGTCACAAAGCCATTGAGGCCCCAATGCAGTGGCGTAGCAAGGGGGGCTGCCCCCTTAGCTGCGGCTGTCGCAGATTCGCCAGCAACCCCACCCCTCCGCTATGGGGCCAAAGTTCTAGCTACGCCACTGCTACAATGTGGTACGTCCAGTACTACACCTGGCGGTGGTAGTCATATTTCTCAGCATTTTAGAAACTGCGGTATATTTGTCAGCATTTTAGAATCTGCGTTAACAGCCACTGGGGTGAACAATGAGTGAATTTACGATCCAGAGGAACCAGAAATACAAAGAATAACCTGAAAACCAGCAAAATATTTATAACCAAGCATTCGAGCTTTAAAGCCTGCCCCTCACACAACTTTCTCTGTCCTCGATCCTGTGCTCCCAAAAAGCCCCTTTCTGCAGGGACATGCTGAGCTTCTGGCACAAGGTAAGCTCTATCTTGATTTAGACTCTCCCCCACACTACCATTAGTCTCTGGAAACACTGTGTTTGTTTGAGTCATACATCACCCTTCTTCATCTGGGAGACGTCCCATTTCTGTACACTGGGGAGCATTCTGTAGCACAAGTGGCAGTAGTCTCGAGGGCACCCCCAAAACTGCCTCCTCCACCCACCTTCTGCTTCTTTTACCGCTTGTCTCCTCTCACACTGTGCTCAACAGGCCACATGCCCCCAACACTCTAGGGTCCTCACGCCTCCAAATCCTTTCATCTCCTGCTCCTCACAATATGTGCGGTTAGGGTCTCGTGCTCTACACACAACCTGCTGACAAATCTCCCCGCTCCTCACATTTCTAGTTTCCTCTCACTCTAACTTCTCAGAGATCCCCTAATGCTTCCCCCACTACCTGTTTGAAATAAGCTGTTCCCCTTACACCTCTAGCTCATTGAACATCTGGTTCTTATACCACATGCGTCTAACAGTCCTAGCTCCTTAAAACAACGCCTCTCACCGCTTTTCTCTGCACATCTCATGCTCTTTGCTCTCATGCCTCTCATGCCCCCGATACTCCATGTGCCTCAAGGCATATGACGCCCTGGTTTCCTGCTCAACCAACATGCTCCTCAAACCTCACGCTTCATTCCCTCATAAATTCTCATGTCTGTTTCTAGAATTCCTATTCACTGCTCTTCACGCCACCTGCTTACAAAACAACCTGCTCACAACACTATCTGTTCCTCCCACCGCATGATTTTTAATTTTTTTAATTTTAATTTTACAGAATTTTATACAGCGCGAACTTGACCCAAATCGGGTATCAGAGCGCTTTACATAGCACCAGTTGCATTTACATGAGGACACATTCATTTCTGTTAGGCGACACATTCATTTTTGTTAGGCACTGGGAGATTAAGCGATTTGCCCTCCTTATACCACCTCTTCTCACCGATCACCTGCTACAGAGTGACATCAAAAGTGGACAGTGCTCTACAACCCTTCACCTGTTTGCTCTGTCCTCTCAATTTACAATTTTACTCAATAAATTTTCTACTACTCACACCTCCTGCCACTTATGAATCAGTTGCGGCTTATCAGAGTCCGTGGGAGCAGGCTGACTTGCCCAAGCGAACACACACTGCAACACTCCAGGCATGCAGGCGTTGTTCGTGTTTTTAATTGGGTTCCCTTGATAACATACACAATGCATGAGAAGTTTTCTAAATGCTCCTAAAGAAGCTGCTTACCAGGGCCCAGCTTGTGTTCGCCAGTATCTGGTACACCACTGCTCCTCAAATTGTGCAATTCTACGCGACCTACTTCAGTTCGTGCTTGCAATTCTGTACCATTTTTTAAAAAAAATAATTTTATTAGCATTCAAAGCTTTAGAATGTACAACACAACATAATGCAGCTCACCACTGACAATCCAGCTGAAGTAATTGCTTAGTATTTCACAACTCAAATAAATACAAGATTATAATTACAATTCCTAAGAACAACATTCCCAGGCAAGAAAAAGGATGTCTATTTCTGAAAAAAAGGGTTGGCCTCCTAATGTAGCTCTATCTTTATCAGCCTTCAAATAAAACTCTTTGAAGAACACCAATAATTTAGTGGGACACCATAAGTGTGACGAAAATCCAAGAATTGGGTTGCATGCCACTGGAACCAATCTGCACCCAACTGACGAACGCCTATCAGGGCGAAACCTGTTTTGAGTTGCTTGTGTTCTGGTTCAGAGAGGGCTTGGCTTGGTCGTTAGGGCTGGACTGTTCCTATTGGAGCAGGACCAAGACTGATGTGCATATGGCTGGGTCATTTCTGAGGATCATGGCGGGCAAAAGAATGATAGGCTGGATGTTTCCAGAGCGACTGCCAGTGGATAGGCATTTTGCAAGGATCCTTCCCATAACCTTTTTCTGTGTTCAGTTAGGTTTTAGGATCCAGATTTCCTGACCCTCTTAATCGTCAGTGACTGTAGCCTTGTGGTCTTACCACTACTTCATCAGTGCTTGGCTGGCTTGAAACTTGTCTTTCGCTTTACACATGAGCTGGTACTTCTTTTTATAGTGGCAGAGCACATAATACACCACATCATGGGTTGGTACCCGAGCGCCCTTCTATTAGTCCTCCATACTATGAAAGGGTGCTTCAGATTGGATGCCAAAAATCCAGCTCAAAGGGGGGTATGCAACAAGCCTTCCAATCAAGGTGAACACATGGCACAAGGGTATCCTGTTTAGTCCTAAGAGGCTCGGCTGGGGTAAGATTTACATTTAATAAACAGTGATCTATAGCCACATAAACTGTTTCACGTAAGATTTATTCAGAGAAGGAAGATTTACATAACGTTCCTAACTTATGTGGGGACAAATAAGACGTGCAGTGGGAGACACAGCGCCAGGTTAGCATGGTGCGTTGATTGACACTGTAAAGGAGGCCATCTACACATGCAACCATGCACTTCTCAGTCATTCTTTCTAGGGGCTAGTCATGGCATAATGTTCCGATTTCACAACTGTACTGGGTTTTTTTTATTGATTTTAATATATATTGCAAGAATGGTTACAATGAAGTGCATGGTATGACCTACAGAAGGGTAAATACAAGACAAATAACAGACAGTTGTTACAGAGTAAATCATTGGGTGCAAAACATCTATGTTACAGAGAGAGGTAAACATACATAATTAGAATTACAAATCTGTTGAATCACAACTGTCACATGTTTGCCCCCTTCGCCCCGTCCCATATAACAGTGTGTCAGGTCGGAGTGGAGGTATTGTCATTATCCCGCGTTTCACGCAGGTAATAATGAAATGGTTGCCATATATCTAGGGGCCTCGCAGAAGGTGGTTGTAACTGTGCGTAGGTGTCACTGATAGTGTTGCAATATGTTATACTGCGCAGCCAGGAGTATACTGTGAGACTGCGTGCACAACCCCAATTTATGGCCACTTCTCGTTTGGCAATAAGCAATGTGATGGCAACGAATCGCCGTTTTGACTTGGGGAGGTCATGAGTATACCCAAGCAATGCCACAAATGGTGTGGGTGTAAGCTCCATTTCACAACTATACTGTTCGTGTTAGAGTGAGTGAAAAGAAACCTCCACCTACAACTAAGTAAAAATTGAAATGGACATTCACATGTATGATGCCCGTCCTCTCCGAGCTCCAAACTGCCCGCTACAAAGGACAGCATTCATTTCTCAGATTCACACGATATCTGTCTGGAATTCACCCATTCTTAATTGTGCTTATGAGGGAAATGTGATTCTAGTGTAGCAGACATCAGCAGATATTGCAGTGAAGTGATTTAGCAAGATATCCATATCAAGATATCCACATCAAAACAAAACAGCAACTGCTTTCCTTTTAGAATGACTGCTGTCTTGTGCCTCTTCTGAACAGACATATACTACCTCTTCACATACATCACCACGATGGATCCAGTCAGGTAAGAGCTCTGACATTTGATTGGGATAGAACAAAGTCCTATTGACTCTTGGAGCATCTGTCGGTATGATGATCTGGCTTGCCGGCAATAACAGCCTAAAGTTGCTCTTATTTTGTGGTATGTCTCCTACATTTCTAAATCCTATGACCTGAGAGGGGTTGAGGCCTTCAGACCTCATGATTTTTTCCTCCACAGGAAAAGGCAGTATAAGTGGCCCTTCTAAGACATGGCCATACCGCCAACATCCGCAGGGTAGCTACAAGGGTTACTCCATTTGCTTTCAAGCACTAAGGTTGACAGACAATAAGTGGATGAGGTTGCTTCCACACTATCAATAAAGAAGCAACAATGGTGGCTAGAGAAAACATCTATAGAGTAGTGTCATTTCTATAGGGTATGGTTCAGAGGAACCCATGCCTGGTAGGTTGGATATTCTTTCCCTTACTATTATTATTATATTTTATTATTACTATTATTATTATTATTTTTTGCTTACTATTTAGTCTGTTTTCTTTAATTGTAAGGTCATCAGTATCTTTCTTTGACATTCTCCACAGATTAATGCAACAGAACATATCACAAAACACAACCCAGGTGTGCCTTAAGTGAGTGTAACAGGGACCAAACAGCATTGGACAGAACTCTGTACATACAAAAAACGGGAAACATCCATAACAACGCGGGCATTACCCCGCACTGCTATTACAATGCTGCTATTACAACGCAAGTCGTTACAACGACTTGCGCTGGAGGGCGCTGTAGGATAGGGAATAGTTTAATTTTCTATCCAACACCTTCCCTACTGTCAACGTGGGCTGGAGTTGGAATAGAAAATTAAACTATTCCACTATCCAGCGCCCCCCAACGCAAGTCGCTGTAATGACTTGCGTTGTAAAAACTGCGTTGTAATGGCATACGGGGTAAAAGCCCGCGTTGTAATGACGTACAACCACAAAAAACACTCCATAGATATGCCACGTAGTTAGATGTCAACGTGCTCAAAACAGCAGTGTAGCCGAAGACATTCTAACGTACAACACATACTAAGATAGGATATACACCCAAAACTGCCCAGACATGCAATGAACTGGCTATTAAGGCACCTAACCGCTCTTGTTACCATCAGGTATGCACCACACACAAACATTTGCTGAGTAATGAATCTCAGTGTCAACCGAGGAAATACATAAGCCATGTGGTACAGTCCTCCGGCCACACTCACAATTTCTTTTTACAAAGCATTCAAATTGCAAACTCACTACACACTTCTACAAACCTGAACCAGACTCTCATCTGTGTCCGAAAGATTTTGAATGTCTCACCACAAAAGTTATTGTGATGCCATACTAATGGCAGGGTGTGTGCTCTACACGTGCTAATAAACAACAATAACAAAGAGGCATTGGTTACAAGCCAATAGCCGGAAAGCATTGAAGTCTTTTATATGTCTCCATGATGTTTTATGATCTATCATACCCACAATGGTATCAAATAAAGGTAGAGCTGACAAGCCCGGATACTGGCACGTAATTTTCACCTCAAGTACAAACCAGACAATTAAATCCCAATAAAGACCACACAGTTTTTGAAATGCTTCTTGCGGCTGTACAGCAGTTCACCAGTCACTCCACTGGTTCTCTAGAATGCACATGGTCTTTACATCTGACATACTAGATATGTGTTCGAACACATGCAATGAATACTACTATTTTTCATCAAGGTGAATAATTTTGAGGTGCATAAGAAAGAGATCAGATTCAAATGACCAACGCCATGTTTTGCAAAATCATTCAACAACTTTAATTAAGGCCGCAATGGGCAACTGTCCTTTAAAAAGTGTGGCCCGTCAATCCCATTTATTCATATTTATTAGTCAGAATGTTTTATTTAAATTATTTAAATTCCACAAAGTAGCCTCTGAGATTTGATATGTATCACAACCACCCGGCCAATAAAACAAGTTCTGAGAAGCTTATTACATAGAAATGACCACAATTTCCAGGAAGGTGTCAGTGAACGAGCAATTTATTAAAACAGTACCAAGTCACTACTGTCAGCAGTGTAGGATACAGAAAGAGAAAAAACACAAAGTCATGGGAAGCCAAGCAAATCATGTAATATATGCAAGAAACAGACACTAAAACCAATCCAAAACACATAAACTATCCAAAATGAAGCGAATCCACACTGCTATCCTCCTCATTATAGGACTCTAGTGGAACAAATCATAGGATAATAAGCAAATGTACATTTCTTTAAAAATAAGATTATTTACATCCAAATGTTGTTTTATATTTAAAAAAGTGCTTGTGTTATATAGTAATGCAGAAACTAGTAATTCACTTGTAGGACAATAACATTGCACATCTAGTTGCTTTTAGAATAAGAACAGGAGAATGTGAACTACACTAGTAGAAGATATGATAGCAAATGACTGGTCGACAAGGTTTGAAATAAATAAAGAAATATATATAGATATATGCAATAACTACTTTAACAACAAAACCAATTATATTGACGCTACACACAGCGGATTTGCGTGCACTGAAAAGCAAAAAGGATTAAGCATTTCATATTTCTGAGAATGATGGAAGGAAAATTGAGAAATGTTACATATTTCTTCTTGTAAATTTATTAATCCATCTCCAAGGAAATACGTATTTTATTTCTATACTAATTAGTTACAGATTTAAGCTGCTATTTTTCATTCGACATTGAGATGTTTTGTAGTCACAGACTTCCATACCCAAAAACACAACGTTTGTAAAGTCAAAAACACTTTGTGAATCAGAAAAGTATTTCCGAGTGGCTAAGGGGCATTTGAAAACCATTCTGAATCACAAACACAAAGGGAGCGAAAGAGGTGCCCTGCCATTTGAAAACTGGAATGCTATGTATCAATAGTTTGTGACTGCAGGCCCAACCCCGGATCACTCAAAGACATTAATCTATCATATCCACAATAATTGTAAGATAATTTCCTCTTTTATGAGTGAGACACAGGAAATTAATGCAAAGGGGGTATATAGCTATTTCATGGCTGAGCTGACATGGTGTAAACTTTCTATAGAATTATGAAAATACTTTTCTGTGTAACTCTTGAAAAGTGTTTCATCGTGTTTAAGTTTCCCTTTTAGCGGAATACCAAACTTTATAATTTTCAATTTACGTATCTCTTTTACCCATTCCTCTAATGACGAATAACAGCCATCTTTTCTGTATATAAATAGGGGCTTATTTACAAGCCCCTTGCGCCACTTTCGCGTCACTTTTCCCATGTTAAAAATGACACAAAAGTGGCGCAAGGGGCTTGTAAATCTGCAGCATAGTGTTTTCCCATGAACATGAACGCAGGAGGTGGTTGATGTGCGGACGACACATACTGATTATACCACGAACATTTGATCCTATGTCTATGCTGTCCTGCCTTCGAATTGTTGGGTGGGCTTTGCTACATTAGGGGAGGGGGGAGGGGGGCCGTTTATTGGGTGGTTACATCTCAGGTTTTCCTTCTTTACAACAAAAGTAAAAGCAGGACTGAACCACAGGGCGAAGACTATCCACATCGGGCCTTTTGTTGGGCCAACATGTATATGTTGTATCTAATTTGCCGCCCGACCTCCGGGTTGTGGGCTAAATGGCCGTGTATCAGTTCCGCAATAAAAATACTTTTAATAAAAAAAAAATTAAAAAATGAACGCAGGAGGTCTTACAACCTCTACCCATTTGCAAATTTCTCGTAGTATACTGGGTAAGGTTCACACCTGACCTGATCAGTCAGGAACTTTCCTCACTTTGCTCGAACTAAACACCAGGAGACCCACAGTGATTTTGTAAAATGCATAACAAATAAATAAACAACTAAATAAATACTTCCATTAGATAATTCATTAATATTTGGTGCCACAATCCGTCACCTCCTAAACGAGCAACATAACCCTAATAATGCCTTTATGTGTGATAGACCCATTGCCACTGTTCACTGAAGATCTTTATTGCTGAGGGGGGTACCATGTTTTATGTAGCAAAGAAGTGAACTGAGCATGCATCAAACGAATATCAGAATGTTTTACCAGTCATAAAGCACACATAAGATTTCCTGTACTTCACACTTTACTATTCATGTCCCTTTGAAAGCATCGTTGTCTCACAAATGCAGGCAGTAAAGGCCATATGCCTCGGCTATTATCACTCTGGCCACATGGTTTTTATCTGAATTAATATGCTTAAAATAATAAAAAAATATATTTTCATATCCTGTGTATTGCTGCACTTTTGCCGATTCTGTCGAAAATAACCATTAACTAACACCTATTTCTGCATATTTAATGGTTTTATGTAGCACTCCTGAGTCATAAGGTATTTGTGCATTTATAATAAGCAGAGAAAGTGGAAAAAGGTTCTAACAGTAAGTTTACAGAGCAGATTCAGTGGGAAGAATGAAACTTAACGGTACTCAGTGTATCGACCTCTAAAATAAAGAAATGTTAGTTGACCATGCTGGGCTTCTAACTGCTGCCTTGAAGGTTGCAAAATTATTTTAAAACTCCTTCCATGCTTATAACGAGGCCAGCTCGTCATGAGGCACTCATGACAAGCTGGGCTTGTCATAACGGCCGCGGCATTCCCACGCGCAATTGATTCCCTGCCTGTGCGGGAGAACCAATCAGTGGGTGGGGTCGTGACGAGCCCAGCTCGTCATGAGCAGAGCTCCACGGTGCCTCATGATGAGCTGGGCTTGTCACGAGCACCGCGGCGCCGCGGCCTCCCCTCCCTCCCCCTGCGCTGTGGGGGAATTACCCCCGTGGCGAAGGAGTTAAGAACAACTCTTTTCTGAGCAGGGCAGCATCCAAGATGGCATTTACCTTAGTGTGGCTTCAGTAAGCAGGGCCGGCTTGTAGGCCAGTGCAACTGGTGCAGCCGCACTGGGCGCTGACCTGTTGAGGGGCGCTGACCTCAGGGGGGCGCTATGTTTAGCAATAACTTATGATTAGAGAGATGAGGGGCACTTTTATCCAGTTTTAGTGAGAGAATCTGGGGAGGCAGTCATGGGGCAAGGAGCATCAAAAATGATTGTCGTCCCAGACGAGGTGAGAGCGGCCACTGGATTGGGTGCAGAGCCTGTGCCCTGTGGGCCCATCCCCTTCCGGCCGTCGGCTGTCGGTTGAGAGGAATAGCGATACAGGCGTCAGTGTAAGCGGAGCAGAGGTGCACAGCAGGTAAGTATTTTTTATTTTTATTCTTATATTTGATCTCCGCCCCTCCCCAACCCGCCGCCCTCTCCACCGGTGGCCGCCCTACCACTTTAGGTAGTCTGCGGCTGCCACTGCTGGTCAGCATCTAAAATCTCAAAATAGACCACAATTTATAATAACATAAGGTCAGTGAGGGCTGCAAACATTTTTATACAAAAGATTTATGATCTAATTAATACTTGGGTTGGCTTAAATCAAGATTAGGTGAGGCAGAAATAGTCATAATTGAGCGTTTGGAAAAACACTGAGATTAGCTTTTACTTAATTTACACAGAATGACCTCACCTTCAAGATAAAGTAATAGTGCATATCATTTAGGTTACGTTAAACCCAAGCAAAGTGTATGTATTTAAACAACCCTTATCCGATAGATGTTCAAGACATAACAATAAGAAAAAATTATATTGTCATGGTAGTCAGAATCAAATTTGCGGATTAATTCTGCTATAGCATTTGTTGTACTTCGGTTTATTCTCATTTGGAAATATTTTACAATTTTAAAAACTAGAGCCCACATTAAACAAAGATCGGAAAACCTTGAAAAGCCCACTAACATTCAATTTGGAGGACACTTTTAGGTCCTAGGGAAACTGAGCTATCATGAATAAACGATTGGATTGGGGATAGAAATTTGAAAGAGCTTGGAGCCCATTCTATAAGAAAGCACAATGCTCGCCTCTCACTGGTCTCTACCCCTGATTTCCTCTTATTACCCTAAATTTTGCACACACTGCCCTAAGATCCAGTGCCATTATGCACTCCCCGCGTCAATAAGACCCTAAAATTGTCATATTCACTGAGTTATCCAAGAGTAAAGCCCCTCTTCTGAGAGGACATGAAATAATCAACCAGCAAGGAAAGAAAGAAGGGGTGAAAGAGACGAACTCCCCAACTTTCATGCGTTAGAGGGCAAACTAATAGGGGGCAACCTAGGCGACCACAGCGTCTCACAGGTCTATCGCTCCTTGGTCCGGAGGAATACCCCAGACTCATTTTTGGAGCTGCACTCCACCTGGGAGCAAGACCTGTAGGCCTGGCAATGACTGGATGGCGTCTCGCGCCTCCCCAGGGAGCATAGCGAATTCTGCACGACTAAGTCTTATTCAGCTGAATTATTAACACAGGATCTACCTTACACTCCACAGGCTTTGCCGAATGGGGGTGATCGCCTCGTCCATGGGTCTGCGGTGCACAGTCAATACGGGGACTTTCCAGCATCGGATTGGTAACAAGGGCACTCAGGCAATGCCCAAGGGGCCCATACCCGAATTCCAGTTGTAGGCTGCTTTTTTTGAGCCGCCTGGGGGCTGAATTGGGCGGTTTCTGCGTTGTTCGATGCCGCCAGCGGGCCAGTGGGTGCCTGAACGGCCTTTCTGGAGGTAGATGGGCATCCATTACCTCCCTTTTATAAATGGGCAGAGGTGTCACTCCCTTTCTCTCGCTGGGCCAGCCCATTAATATATGCATATTGAGCGGGGGCAAGGGGCCTGAGCAAAAATTGTTTTCACTTGTTTTCAGGTGTGCGTCACCAGTGTAAACTAATTGTGCATTTTTTTTTTTAAACCCTCCCCCTTTTTTTATAAAATTTTGCCGAAGCAGTGCTTCACAGAAAGGCAATATGCAAATGTGGGTCACTTTTTTTTAGCGGGCCGATTTTTAATTCCAATCCAACCCTGGGACTATATGCACACCACATGGGGGTGTCCCAGCCTTCGCCTATTTTGGGAGGGAGAACTGAACTGCATGAGGAACGTCTTGCGCCAGCCGATACCGTGTAACCAGGGCACAAGTCCTAAAAAAAGAAGTGGGGGGACGCGGTCACCGGAAGTGACGTCCCGACAGGAAGTGATGTCACGAAAGGTGGCTTGCACCATCGGGCTCATTGCCTCCCCTTGCTCACCCCTTAGATGTGATTGCATCTGAGAGCTCCAAGCTCCTCGTCCCAGAGAGGCCAAAGAGTGAAGTCCAGCTGTTTGGCAGGGGGGACGGCGTCCACCTGGTAAAATAAGTGGGGGGACGCCGTCCACCCGCGTAGTACCCCTACTTGAGCCCTGCGTGTAACCCGAAGTTTATCCTCCTGCATATCATGGACGACAAAGAACTGTCTCGGTGTGCTATGCATGACACTTGTTTGGATGGGTCTCATGCTGGCAGAGAGGGATGCTGTGGGTGGAATCCTCGCCATCGGTGACCGAATGGGAGAGGGGAATGGATTGGTGCATGGTCAGAGAACAGCCGGTTTATGCGGCTCAGTGATGCCCTCGGGAAACACAGCAAGGTTTGGGGGAAATTGGCAGACTATAGGGGCATACTTCTTGAAGGTGAGGGTTCTACAGTTCTAAGCACGGAATCAAGTCGTATATGGGGCCGGGGCACCAATCTATGCATGATGCATGAATACGCAGTTTCTGTTTGGGGCTGGGGGTGAGGACGGGGAGGGTTAACAGCCTTTACGACGCGGCTGTTACACCGCCGTGCCGTTACAACGCAGTCTTTTCAACGCAAGTCGTTACCACGACTTGCGCTGGAGGGCGCTGCAGGACAAGGAATTTTTTAATTTACTATCCAACACCTTCCCTACTGTATGTAGGCTGGTGTTGAAATAGTAAATTAAAAAGTTCCTAAGTCATCCCCCCGGGGGGCGGCTATTGCAGTACGGTTGAGATTCATACAATTTAAATACCTGCATCGGGCCTATTACACCAGGGAGAGACTGTGGAGGGCGGGCCTTATTGCTTCCCCAGATTGCCTGCGCTGTGGGGCCGAGAGGGGCACATTAGTGCATACTGTGTGGTCATGTGTGGGCCTGGTCCGGTTCTGGAGTGGGGTATGGGACTGCCTGTCGGAGGTGCTAGGGTGGGAGCTACCTCGTACACCTCGATTGGGTCTTCTTCATGTCCTAGAACAAGTGGGTGGTAACGTCTATAAGCGCCATCTCCTGCTGTTGGGCCTTGTTGTGGCCAAGAGAGACCTGGCGAGGGCCTGGAAGAGTGACCGTGCCCCCCCACTTGGCGCCTGGAAGGCGGGCTTAGACTTCCTCATGGGGCTGGAAAAGCCGGTGTTTGAGGCCAGGGGCTGCCCTAGGAAACACTACAAGATCTGGAAGCGGTGGGCGGACTACAGGGACCTGACCTTAGATCCTCCCAATGTAACGGATGATGGTATGTCTGATGATTGAAGCCTCGGGGCCCAGATAGCTCCAAGACACTTAGTGTGTTTTCTCTTGTTTTCTGCAGCTGATTGTGATCACGTGCATCGGGTTAGGGTGGGATAAGGGGTGGGTAGTTGGTACTGTTGGGATTGAGGGGGGGATACAGGGGCGGGTTGGGGTTAATCGAAAGTTTGAGCCATACGTATTTTCTACTGTACTTTGCATCTTGTCGTGTTCCCCTGCTCTTGGGGTGCTGTACACTTGATCTGCTTGGACTTTTAATAAATACGGTTTTGAAAAAAAAAAAAAAAGTTCCTAAGTCCGCACCCCCTCCAACGCAAGTCGTGGTAACGACTTGCGTTGAAAAAACCGCGTTGTAACGGCACGCGTTGTAAAAGTACGCGTCGTAATGCCGTACATCCACGGGGAGGCGGGGAACCATAGACAAAGCTATACTGTTGTAATTTTCTTCTTTTATGTTACTATATCATGCAAAACCTAACTAAAGGGTAATTCAAATGTAAAAAAAGAAAAAAGAACGCTTCTATGGAGAATGTGCATGTGTGTATAAACCATACTGTTCTTAGCATAGTTGCTATAATTGAGGATTCCAATCAATTTGAGCATGGATAATGGTTATATGCACACATAATTAAATGATAGAGAGGTGTGATACCTCATGTGCGAAGAGGACTACCTCTTAGTGTACCACTCAGATTTATGAGTGTACATGAGTACGTGTAATCATTAGGGTATTGTAGATATTGTGTATATGCACATTTGTATGTGAAGTTTGTGAAATGTATATATGTACTATTATTGGTGTTTTTTTGATTAATTTATGTGAAATCAATTGATGTGCCCGAGACCTGCCCATTGGTATGTGTATCTAATTGAATCATCAGTATTTGTAGCCATATAAATAATTGAGAATGTCAGGGTAGTTAATGGTGCCTTAGACGGAAATAAAAGAGTTATTTATCCCTCCATACTTCTTTGTTTTGCATTTTGTACATTGATTTGAGGCAGCTCTCCTGCCACCATCTGATAATTTCACTGTTGTTTAGCACATGCTTACAGAAGCAACATTACCTGTTTAATCAGGTTTACCTTCATACAGACAGTAAATATGTTTCTATTTAACATTCCACAGCACATAGTAGCCCATTTAACATCACGTCCTACACACTCTTCTTCGGGAAGATAATGTTTTCTTCCTTAAGTATACTCCTTCCCAAGATAATCTAACCATCACTTCCAATTGTTTGAATATTGCTAAGTTTTTAGAAAGAAGGGTGCAGATTCCTGCTGTCTGACCAAGACCAGGAGGTGAAGGTCAGACATAACTTCACTTTCCTTATTTATGGCTGGGCTATATATATGTATTCTCATTGCGAGATGTTCTCTCTCCTTGAACCACATAAAATGTCTCAAATAACTTATACAAATGTACATGACAAAAGAATTGCTGGGGACATGGGACTGACAGGTTGTTTTCCCTCCCAAGTATATCCAAGTGCCCTTCCATTGGAGGATGAGCTCTTAACGCCAAAACGAGAGCAATAAAACAAGAAACAAAACTGTTTAACCTTTGGGAGCAACATGCATACTTAGAACATTAAATAAAAAACGAAAACATACAATTTGTTAGCTATAGCAAGAAGCAACATGGTGGAAAAGCCAAGACCAGTAGCAAATGTGGTTTCTAGAACACCGAATTTCTGCTACAAGTTAAAAAGGTAACCAACTACTAAACACGAGTGCCCTCACATGGCAGTTAGAGGAACTACATATGCGAGTAAAAACGTGAACACTTCTCACTATTGGGTGCATTTCTAAACTTTAGCTGCCCCTCCCTTCCAATCACAGACAAAGTAGCAAGTGAGTAACCAAGAGCAGCTGAGGAAAACATCAGCCTTGTCAGAAAATGCCTTTACATTTGAAAAAAAAAGGAGAAAGCTAAAAAACATTATCAAAGATCAAGTGAAGGGGATAATATAAAATATAAACTTTGGTTTGCCAATGAAGACAGGCATACTCACCAATCCAATCAATCTTTGGTTCACTTACCTCTAAAAGCAGAGCTATTGTAGTTGTGTTCTATTGCAGCAATCACGTCCTTCCAAAAATCATACTTTTTTGTACCTTCCCTCTGCAAATTTAATAGAATGTAGGGTGTGAATACGGAAATATCAGTAATCATCTGAAGTTTGAAATGTCTTTGTCATTCTAAACACACATTGTACTCTAGGCATGGGAGCGTTGCTGCATTGCACACTTTCTATTCTTGAACTGTGAATGTGATCGAAGAAAAACGACTTTGCTGTGAGTGGAATACCATCATATGCCTTAGGACCTCATTATACGGGCCCTTTTAATTCAGATGGGACTGGAATTTTAATATCCGGAGGAACACCACAGATCTTTGATATTTCACCTAGAGATTTCTGCTGCCAAAAGGCGGCAAACTTCAACGTGCTGCCGCTTGTGCTGCATCGGAACCTAGGACAAAGCACATTTGATCTGCACATGTATCAATCTGAAGGAGGAGAGGTCTCACCTGCTTAAATGAAATTAAATTAAATACGAGTATCCTCCGAAGTGGTGTCCTGGCGCCGGGGGCCCTCAGGAAGATTAAGCAAGCTATTGCCCAGAGTCACATGGTGCTGGGCTAACCTGCCGCCGGCACCGGGGATCGAACTGTGAACCCCCTGTGAACCCCGTAGTCCAGAGTCAGGCACCTTGGCTGCTGCACCACACCTCTTCCGCGGTATTCCTACACGGATACCGGGTGTGAATGCTTGTTACAAACCAGAGGACCCGCAGCTAAACTGCAAGTTGGTAACAATTCTGATACTGGTAGAAAACAAACTGTCAAGGGCAAGCACAGAAACGGCCCCTGGAATACAAATAATTGCATCTCTTAAATCCCAAAACATCTATTTTTCCAGAGGGGGACCCTTCGTCTGGCCTGGACCTGGAACTGTCACTGACCATGTCATGAGTGATGTAATATGTGACGTCATCAGCAGTGCATTGCATGCGCGCAAGTTATAGTGAGTCCAACTAACTATAACGTGGGAATTTCAATGGTTTTATGTCAGTAAAATTTCCAGCTAACTATAACTGGTGTCAAACCCATGGTTTTTTCAGTGAATTTAATAGGTTTTTTTAAATGCTAATTCCTAACTATAACTGGTGTGAAACCTATGTTTTTTTCAGTGAATTTTAAAGTTTTTTTTAATGCTAATTCCTAACTATATAAGACCTGAAAGCCCACCAGGAATCTCCAGTATGCGCCAGGGGACTGCATTGCAGAGAGGTGTAATGAAGCCACGCCCCTTTTTACACCTCTCTGCAACGCAGCCCCCGTGCATGTTTGAAGAGGGGGAACTAATTCCCCTTGCATACTGGGGGCCCCTGGGGGCCAACTAGCCCACCTGGAACCTCCAGTATGCGCCAGGGGGCTGCATTGCAGAGGTGTAATGAGGCTATGCCCCTTGTTACACCTCTCTGCAACCCAGCCCCCTGCCGCGTTTGCAGAGGGGGAACTAATTCCCCTTGCATACTAGGGGTCCCTGGGGGCCAACTAGCCCACCTGGAACCTCCAGTATGCGCCAGGGGGCTGCATTGCACAGAGGTGTAATGAGGCTATGCCCCTTTTTACACCGCTCTGCAATGCAGGCCACAGAGGGGGGACTAATTCCCCTTGCCTACTGGGGGTCCCTGGGTCATATCTGCCCAAACACCGATATTCCGAACGATTGAAAATGACTTTTCTTGAGAAACATTTGGATTTGGATTATCATGTCCTATACTTTGGAATTTTTGAAAGACTGACTTTGAGGATGCTATAAATTACTCAAGTCTGCCCAAATTGTGTGGGTAAAATTGATACCTAGTCACTTTGAATAAGAATGTACTTACGTCTCGTCTAACATTTGGAAGAAATATCTAGTTATATGACAACAGGATACCGACATAACTTGAAGGAAATAAGAACGCCCTGAAGAAGTTCTGTTGTACAGAACGAAACGTTTCGGCTGGCTGTGGTACATAAACTTAAGGAAAATAAAAGCAGTTGAATATACACCAAGATTCAGCGCTTCAATAAGGACTCTAAGGGATATGATTTGATTGGACTTATTGTGCAAGTGGTGCTGTGCCAAACTTTGGAATATTCTCCACTACTCTCTACTACTTAGTCTCTCCTACTCCACTACTCTCAAATACTCACTCTCTACTACTCATTCTCTACTACTCTCTACTACTCTCTCTCTACTACTCATTCCCTACTACTCACTATCTACTACTCTCTACTACTCACTCTCTACTACTCTCTCTACTACTCACTCTTTACTACTCACTCTCTACTACTCACTCTCTACTTCTCACTCTCTACTACTCTCTCTCTACTACTCACTCTCTACTACTCACTCTCTACTACTCTCTACTACTCACTCTCTACTACTCTCTCTCTACTAGTATCTACTACTCAAACTACTACTCACTCTCTACTACTCTCTACTATTCTCTCTCTCACTCTCTACAACTCTCTACTACTCACTCTCTACTACTCACTCTCTACTACTCTCTACTACTCACTCTTTACTACTCTCTACTACTCACTCTCTACTGCTCTCTACTACTCACTCTACTACCTACACTCTACTACTCTCTACTACTCACTCTCTACTACTCTCTACTACTCACTCTACTACTCACTCTACTACTCTCTACTACTCACTCTCTGCTACTCTCTCTACTGCTCTCTACTACTCTCTACTACTCACTCTCTACTCTCTATTACTCACTCTCTACTCTCTACCTCTCTACCACTCTCTACTTCTCTCTCTACTAGTCTCTACCTCTCTACCGCTACCTCTCTACCTCTACCTCTCTACCTCTACACCTCTACCTCTCTCTACATGCACACATATACACATATATATATGCATATATATGCATATGCATTTATATATATGTATGTGTATGTATATACATACATATATAAACATATATAATCTGTATATCTATATAAATACAAATATAAATGCATGCATACATATACATATATGCATACAGATGCATGTTATTTACATGAAAATTTAAAAAACACTAATAAAAGCAAAGCTAAAAAGCCACCTCATTACAAACAGAATGGCTTTAACTTAAACGAGGGCGAGATCTATTGCATTTTCAATGCTTGTTTACTTTGGTTCCATCAAGAAGGCATTCAGATGTGTCACACATTTGCCATAAATTCTGTATCTTAGCACTCTAGTTGCTCATTAGATCACTGTAGTAAAGCTACTGCTCACCAGGGAAGTCTGCTGCTGGTATTCAAAGTGCATGTTTCAGTTTGCATGTCAGAATTTCTTTAATGAAATTGAACAGGATTTGAGAAGTCACTCAAAATGTCCCTAATTTTTCTTTCTGCAGCACTAATCATACTTTCTATGGCAAAATATACCCCCTCATTTTGTTCCTTTTTAAGTTAAATGTTTTAAGAGTTACCACTTTATTCCAATCAAGTTGGCTTCAGGTGTACCATACCTTTGTAATAAGTAGGACTGTTAGCGCTCTAGTTGTTCTTTAGAACACTCTGGGACATTCTGTCATTGGGCTATACTTGGGCTACATCTGGGTGATATTTGGGCTACATTTGGGCTCTTTTGTCTCTGGTGGCCATCTTGGGAGACTGCATGTCAGAATTTTTTAATGAAATAGAAGAGGATTTGAGAAGTCACTCAAAATGTGCCCTAATTTTTCTTTTTGCAGCACTAATAATACTTTCTATGGCATAATATACCCCCTCATTTTGTTCCTTTTTAAATTAAATGTTTTAAGAGTTACCACTTTATTCCCATCACGATGGCTTCAGGTGTGCTATACCTTTGTAATAAGTAGGACTGTTAGCGCTCTAGTTGTTCTTTAGAACACTCTAGGAGGCTGCAGTAGAACACAAAGGAATCAACTGTCAGTCTCTGTCCTTGTTGGATGTACATGTTTTACTGAGAATGTCAGACTTAATTCTCACATGACTGAGAAAGATAATGTGAATTTACAGAAAATATGCTTTCAGTTTAGCTTATAGATCCCCTTCCAAACCACTGTGGGAAAATCATGAGATATTAGTTTTCTTTCAAACATGATATATGATATCACAGCAGAAGGCTTTTTCACATGGTAAAATCACCTTAGAACACACCACAATTCCTAAAATGAGTATGGTACCATCAACAAATGATTTATAATGTAACTAAAGTCCTAAAACCCTCTATTAACTACAATACTTTTTAATGAGGTGCTATCATGTATATTGGTCCCAAGATGGCTGCCAACACTTCTTGGATGAAGTGCTGACAGCCAATCAGATCAGATGTGTGGTTAGGCTCCGCCCAGATAAATATATTTGTTTGAACCTAAATTACTCAAAATCCACTGGAGCACATATTTTGAGACATAGCAAAGGCACATCGGGCTACCAGTCCCTACAATTTTGCCAAGTTTTGTGGAAATCCATTCAGCCGTTCGGGCTAAAAGTGAGTCCAACCGCCCTATGGAAATTAACATGGGGAAAACACGTTTTGGGACTCCCCTTTTATCTCGGCCCCCGCTTAACCATATACAATAAAGATTACTAACTTACTTACCTAGAGTTTTCAGCTGCCAAAAGCATCAGATGAAATACCAGGGCAAAATGAGAAATTACTAGGTAAATGGCGGCCAGAATTACAGATTGCCCTGCCATTTACCTCATTTCATTATGAAAAATCGATGTTCTACCTAGAATCTCAGTTACTTTCTTCGGCCCCTTCCCCAACTCCCCGCCCTGCAGGTGACACTACAACCAGTTTTCAAAACGATTGGTGGGCAGACCTATGATGGATTAAACCAGCAAACTCATACACCTACCGTTAATAAGCTGTTTGGAAGACCCCACAACACCAAAGGCTCCCCCAGGAACTCATAGAGCTCTCTTCTTTAGGTAGTACACTTCAAACTCAAGGCTCAGCCTTGCCCAAGGTCCCGGAGACCAACAAGAAACACAATACAGTGTAGTTAAGAGACAAGGAAGATGAAGTCCATTCACATGCAGATAAAAAAGTAGAAATCATAAAAAACGCGCATGACCATTTTCTACAATTACCCCTCCTATGATAACCATTAGCTATGGAGAAGGAAATATTAAATAGCTAGTTGTAATATTTAGCAGAACCTGTGTCAATCCGCTGTCAAGCCGTGAATGGTCCTGCTGAGCCTGCAGATCAGGGTTTAACCAAGTGAACAATACTTGGACTTTGAAGAATTTAGTGATCTCAGTTCATTGAAGCGAAATCTGGTGAAGGCTGTGCCAGAGGTGGACTTCAAAATCCCAAATTAGGTTTTCAGGAGGTTTGGACGAAGCAGCCTTGAGGCAAAGAAAAAACTAAAGGCAGAAGGAAGGTTCTTGATATGAAGTAGTTGGACAATTAGCAGCCTGATCTAGGGATTTATTTTCCAGATGGCTTTCCAAAGCAAAATTAGGTGCAACATTTGAATGGGTTTCCATGACCGGCGATCAGCTCAGTGTGAACTCCTGCCAGAAGCCTCTAAAGGTGAAAATATGCTCAATGTGAGGAAGGGAATTGCTGGAGGCAATACAGAACATACATTCCTCTGTATGGTGCGGTGATCGGTTCTGGGTATGGTTCCTCTGGCTCAAAGTAGTCCAGATGCAGATGGCATGCCTCTCGACTGAGCTCACTGTTTGCCTCTCATTTGTGCTTCTGGAACTTGTACATAACTTGGATGTAATTACGCATAGGATTCTGTTGCCAAATGACACATTTTAAGCAAAAGGAACAAAAGATGGACGGAATGCTGAACAATGCAAACATTCCACCCCGTCACAATGATCTGGGTTTAATCTATTGTTCTTTTGCTTACCACGCCACCCGAGTTTGGACCCAGCCATGTGCAAATCCATTTTGACCCTGCTCCTCATGGGAACAGTCCAGCAAGAACTGCCAAATCAGGTCCTCCCTGGACCAGAAACAAGCATCCTAGGACCGATTTCGGGGCATCACCCTTCTTCAGCCAGGCTAGCTTGAATCCAGTGGTGCAGTGAGCACGGGACCCACGTCTGGGCATACCCTTCCAACTTAGGGTGACAAAACCAAAAGCAATAAATGATGGATGAATGCTGAACAATGCAAACATTCATTTCAAGTCACAAAGATCTGAGTTTAATCTATTAAACAACAACTTTTAGCACATGTGTACCCTTGTGCTAGTGGCCTTGTTTAACTTCCAGCCTTACTGTGTTCTAGCAACCTCTCTCACAGCTTCTGACCTTGTAGACACTTTTCTGCTTGTGGACCTAAAATAGTCACATGGCATTTTCTACCAGGTTTAGCATCACAATAAAAATGCACTACACAGGTTTATAGGCACTTGGGTTCCAAAAGAAAGAAAATCCTAATGCTACAATGAAACAGCAGATATTTCAAATGTCCTGTGGGCAGAGTCAGGAAAAATGCATTGCTGGCCTGGGAAACTCCTGACAAGTGAGGAACTCTTCAGTTTGCAAGAGGGTGGTGCTTCAAGGGTGCCTGATAAGGCCACCTACAACATAGCATTGCGTAGTGAGAATACTCAATATTGGGATTTTCAAGACAGTATTGTATATCCCTACCTATCCCATCCTCCCACTTTTACAGGAGAGTGGGTATAAGAATCATCACAAGAGTTGCAAATGTCATACTCCTATTCTTTCAAGGTTGTTACAATTATATATGTATTCTTGCAGTGTTATATAGCGTAAAGTTAACCCAAAGGAATTGGAGAACTCTATATGAGCGTCAATTACATTGTATAAGGTCGGATTCACTCTTTTTTAGGCAGGTTGGGATTAAGAGATTGCGCAGAATCACAGGATGTTGAGCCAATGCCAAGTCTCAAACCTGGTTCCCCAGTTTTAAAGTTGGCAGCTCTGGCCTTAACTCCATATCCACAACGTAAAGCCACATCCATATTACAAAACGTGGTGGGGGATATGCTTTCCACTCATAATTTTTTCTTGTGGGCATCTTCAAAGAAGCTGGCAGCTGAGCGCCGGTGAGTACCAGATACTCCCTCTTCAAACTTCTAATTAAGTAGTGGCCAAAGCTATTGTTTTTGAGGTTCTGCGTAACGCCGTGGTCGAAATACTGTCAAGTTAGACACCCATCAACTCCCTGCGAAGGCTGATCTTCATCTACAGTTTATACTGTGGGTCAAGAATGCTGTGCACAATACCACTAGAACTGGCTCGTTTAATGTATGTTTGCTTTCACATAATTCAGCCCCAGGTGCAGGCATTCTTCATGAAGATGCATGGAATCTCTTTTTACTTACTGAGACCTGAATGAATGCAGTTTAGACCCTGGATTTGGCTTTAATAATTTCCTACGGCTACAAAATTACTCATATTAATAGGCTAGTGTGCACAGACACAGAGGAAGAACTGCCATTATATTTAGAGGTGGCTGGATTGCACTACGATCAATGTAGGTGTTTCCACTCTGCATAGCTTTCCTTGCATTTCCTGGTAGCATATCTCCCACCCAAGTTTGATGATAATTTCTTAAATGAGGTTTATGAGTGGATTGACCATTTGTCACTGCAACACCAACATTTAGTAGTGATTGGTGATTTTCACTTGCACATCAACGACGCCTAATTTTAAAGCACATGCAAAAACAACAGTTGATGCACAGAATGCAGAACAATGTCATACATTCACCCCAGTACAGAGATCTGGGCCTAAATCCATCCAAAAACGATGGATTTAGTCCCAGATCTCTGTACTGGGGAGAATGTATGACATTGTTCTGCATTCTGTCCATCAACTGTTGTTTTTGCATTTGTCACTCGAGTGGGACGGGTATGCTCAGACGTGAGTCCCGTGCTCTCCATGCCACTGGAGTCAAGCTATCCTGGCTGATGAGGGCTGAAAGCCCGAAACCGGTCCTAGGATGCTTGTTTCCAGTCCAGGGAGGACCTGGCTTGGCAGTTCGGCTGGACTGTTCCCATGGGGCACAGGGTCAAGACTGATTTGCATATCGCTGGGTTCAAACTGGAATGGCATGGTGACCAAAAAACGATGGATTTAGTCCCAGATCTCTGTACTGGGGAGAATGTATGACATTGTTCTACATTCTGTCCATCAACTGTTGTTTTTGCATTAATTTTAAAGCACAGCAGTTTCTGGAAGTAATGAGCTCTTATGGGTTAGTTCAGGGTATTCAGACTGTTACCCACTTAAAAGGACATACTCTTGCTCAGATATGGGCACCAACAGGTTTAGTCAGAGAGGAATCCTATACCATTGTAGGAAATTACCACCTTTTAATGATTTACCCCCAATTGATGGCCTGTTTTGCTGGAAAAAGAACTCTGTGCACTTTATCCCTGCTAAACAGGAGTACAGTGCCTTTGCTGCCCCTTAAAACATGTCTGAATTGGCTTAAATCTGATTGGTGCAATTAACTTTTCTATCAATGGTGAGGCTGCAACTTGTGCACAGGAAAAATATAGATTGTATACTTTAATCTATAACCTTTGATCTATATCAGCTACAGACTCCATTCAAAGACATAGTTTATATTTAATACAAACCAAATTTAATGGAGAAGTTACATTTTATTAAATATATTGAAAATTGAACTTTTAGAAAGTTACCTTTACCCTGACTAGAGCTGCGGGAGGCTAAATTGCATTAAATCCCAAGCCTCTTTCCAGTCTGTACATGGCCTGAAAAAGGTGCGAAAACTGCTCCCAAAGCAGAGACAAATGGCTGGGTGCAGGGAGGAAGACGAGTTAGGGTGAACCCCGGAACGTCGTTAACCAACTTCAAGGGAGCCTGTCCTGTCACAAGCAAAAGTTAGATGTCATCTGGAATGCCTAGCCTTTGACCCTGTAGTCAGCCTGGCACCAGACCTGGTGGGAGATAAGCTACTACAGGAACCAGCTGTAAGTGACCACAGAAGAGGGGACTGCTAATTGGCTGGACCTCTGTAGTGAAAGAGACACTTTTGTAGTCTGGCACCCTATGATGACCTTCCACTACCACCATTTTAATTGATTTTAGTGTGTTATTTTACCCTAGCCTTAATGTAGGATGGTCCTGCTTTTGCCTGCTTCTTTTCTGTAATCTTGCTGTCTTTCAGTGGGAGCTGTTACGGAGTGGAACAGTCTTGCCAAGAGCAGAGCGTGTGGGATGTGTAATTGAAGGTGTGCAGTTGTGCAGGAATGTGTATTGTATTGTGCATTGGTGAGAATTATGAGTTCTTACTATTGCTTTGACCATTCTTTTTTCTGACTTTACCTTGCTTTATGGCAGTGCTGACTATTGCCTTTGACAAGCTCTCATGTCATCTTGCTTTGGACCTTTCTGTCCTGCACAAAGCTGCAGAGCTGAAGAGGGCATGTTTTGCTTTCCTCCTGTTTTTCACACTTTTCTGACTGGAGGAAACCGGTTCTTATCAGAGGAATGTACATGGTCCGTCGCAAAGCCATAGCAAAGGCCTGATCAACCGATGCCGTGGCCTTGGAGCAGACTGGTACAGGCTCTCATGAGAATGAGAGGGTGAGGCTTGCTAGAAGCTTCGTTATGTTTGGATTTGGATTAAAAGGGGGAGCCTCCACTGGTCTGGTGGAAGTTTGGAACTTTGGAAGTTTGGGAGTTTGGATTCCGAGTGAGGGCAGACGTGTCTATCTCGGATTGAACCCTGTTTGCTGAGCTCTGATCCCCGGCTGTGTAAAGACTGCCCCCAGCCAGAAGTGGGCAGTGTATGCATCAGGTGATGTTTTGAGTTTTGTGGTTAGTGCCATTGTGATGTGAGCCAGTGGCTGTGATCGTTTGAGGTGTTTTCTTTGTGGTGTGGGAGGTGCACATTCAGAGTGATCCTCTACTCTGTATATATATCTTTCTGATCTCTTGCAGGACGTCCAGTGTATCTTATCTTATATCAGTTATTGCTTGTTTATTACTCAGTATTATAGTTTGCTCAGTTATTGATTCATGTCTTTAGATTACAGGTTTGCTACATATATTTGAATCTAATGCATTTGGTATCTGAGACAGCCTTTGTTTAGAGAGTATTATGTAATAAACCCAAAGCCTTATTCTAAAAATGATAGTCTTTGCAAACTCCTTTTCAAAAGCTGCTGTTTGTTTTGTGTTGAAGTCTTGCTGTGCCAGGGGTGGTAAGACATGCTTAAAAGTGTATATTATTCAAAGGTGTAATGATATCTTTGCCTCCCAGGTGGGAGTGCAGTGATTGGGTGTGGCTTATAAAGCCACATTCAAAACAACCCCACCTCTGGGTGGGCACACAGTCTCTACACAAGGGGAGAAGGGTTTCCCCATCTTGGACTGAGAGTGAGCAGCACTGTAGGATTGTTTGCAGGAGGGCAAACGGGAACTGCTGAAAAATTGTATTTTCTTTAACTTCCAGACATTTTACTGGGACCAATCGACTTGGTGTATCCGATCAGGACTCAACTGTGGTCAGCCTCATATCGCGCCTAGGTGCCAGCCAGCCACTGCCATAGACTATCACTGGAGCTTTGTATTCTGTAGCACTGTTTCTACTTAAAACTTAAAAAATGCATACCTCCACTTCCCCTTATCATATTCTTTTCATTTTTGGTGTATTTTTTGTTTATTAAATGTTACTCTATTTTTATAATTTGGTTTGGGATTTTTATTGCTTGGTATTTTGACATTATTACTATTTTGGTACTCCATAAATACTTTACACATTGTCCTAATTTAAGCCTGTCTACTCTGTGTCGTAGCTACTAGAAGGTTGAGCTCATGTTAATTTAGTGACTTGGAGGGTTCACTCTGACAAGATATGCTAATATTCTTTGACGTGAGCAGATGACCGCCCCAAATAATAATCCACTTTCTTACAGCTATTCTTCCATGGACTGACAAAGACCTGACAATGAGGCCTGGCACATTTTTAAGAGAGGGTTCTTACATGTTGTGGACCAAGAAGTCCCATTTAGGTATATTAAGAGCAATTGGCATAAGCCATTACTAAAGTCACACTTATAATGAAATTGAGGCTGCCACCTATAAACAACAACTAAAGAGTTACAGAAAGCGTTATTTATAACCAATATGCCTTCTGATATTGCTGAACCTCCCGGCTGCCTTTGATAAAGTCGACCATTCCATCATCATACACATCCTTGAGTCACAAATGGGATTCACCAGCAATGTCCTTCACTGGTATTCCCCCCTACCTTTAGAACTGACCAGCTGGTTTACATGGGCACCACCAGTTCACAAAAGATCCAACTCATATGTGGAATCCCCAAGGTTCCATAATGTCTCCATCTATAACCCTTGCATGAGCCACTTGGTTCTACTCACGATAGCAGCATTAAGATTCACCAATATGCCGATGATGCAGAAATGTACCCGAAAGTCTCCTCTGGTTGAGACATCCAATACCTCAAACTCTACTTGCACATCTTCTAAACCTGGCTGTCCAGAGCCTACCCGAAATCAACCCGACCAAGAAAGAATTCCTTCTATTTGCCAAGAACAACACATAAGATACAGTATAAACCTTGCTTAATGACATGATCCTTGAGGGTTTACAACCTCAACTCTCACCGAATGCCAAATCACTTGGATGCACCCTGGACACCAATCTATCCCTCAAGAAACACATTGGCAAAAATCGAAGATGGCCTGGTACCAGCTTTCAGTTTTGAAAAATGTCAAGCTGTTTCTTTCGAAAAGCAATTTCTGTACTTCAAGCCCTTGTATGTTTACGTTTAGAAAGTGGTAATGCCCTGCTCAATGGCCTTCCAGACTCCACACTAGCACCTCTTAGCGGCATTCTACATACTACAGCATGGCTCATGTGGGGCTTGAAGAAATATGAGTACCTCACCCCCATCCTGATGGAACTTCATTGGCTGTCCTTGCCAGGGCGCACTATCTTCAAATCGTCTGCATTGGTTGCAATGTCACAGCCAGTACCCCCACCTATTTTGTAGACAAGCGCACCATCTCTAGTGGCTCTTGGCACACTCACCACCAGAAAACCATCAGACTGCAATCTGAGTGCAAAAAAGAAAAAACAAGACAAACTGGGCTTTTCATCTATGCATCCAGGATCTGGAGCAATTTCCTCCTATGCATCAGGGTGACCCCATTACTGCTCCAATTTAGGAAAGAGTTGAAGAGTCACCGCTTTAAAGAAAAACACACCTCAATGTATTAACTGTTGATAACTCAGCTTCATCTCCTATTACTCGATGACTTTAAGCGTGCCTTTGACTATGTACAGCATTCCTCTGCCTTTTGACCATGTTCTAGAGTCAAGCTATCCTGACTGATGAGGGCTGAAAGCCCAAAATCGGTCTTAGGATGCTTGTTTCCAGTCCAGGGAGGACCGGGCCTGGCAGTTCGGGCTGGACTGTTCCCATTGGGCGCAGGGTCAAGACTGATTTGCATATGGTTGGGTCCAAACTGGAATGGCATGATGAGCAAAAAAACTATGGATTTAGGCCCAGATCTCTGTACTGGGGTGAATGTATGACATTGTTCAGCATTCTGTCCATCAATTGTTATTTTTGCGTATGTTCTACCTATAGAAATCACGTACATATATGTATATATACATGAATAACATATACATATAGCAAAATCAAATTATTTGTGTAATGTAATTTCGAGGTCCTGGGTTCCCAGGGGGGTGCATGCAGGGAGTGTGCATGCACCCCTGTTCCTGCACGGCATGGACTGCACAGCCCATGCTGTGCAGGAACGTGCATTGTTGGTCCCGCGGCGGTGCAGTTCTAAGGCTCACATAAGAACCTTTGTACAGCAACGACGTGGGACTGCGATGCCACCCGCCGCCAGACCACGAAAGAACACATAATTTGGCAGGAGCGCTGCGGTCGATTCTGGTGGTCTTGGAGCAGAGTTCTGGCATGGCGGCCTGCTACAAGACCGCCAAACTTGTAATCAGGCCCTAAATCTTTTGGATGTACTATTGTCTCCCATGCTGATGTTACCAACGCTGATCATAAGGCTGGTTCAACATGCAACTACAAGATCAGCTATGAATGTGATACTTTGTCTTGCAACAGGTCAGTCCTGGACGTCCTCTTACTTTCACCGCTGAACTCGGATACCGTTCTATAAAACAGCAGATTGCAGGAGTCTCCTCATAATGTTTTCTTCAACTTAAGAACATTATGAAAACTTCGGTTTCTTCCTAAAGACCTGCAAATTCAGGTAGTATCTGTTGACTGGGTGTGGGTGTTTGATTGGTTCAGATGCTCCGTCCATCACCACCCCCTTTTGTACCGCTTTTGGCCGCCATAAGTGTGGCAGGGTATGCTCAGACGTGAGTCCCTTGCTCACTTTGCCACTGGATTCAAGCAAGCCTGGCTGAAGACGGCTGGAATGCCAGAAACCGGTCCTAGGAAGCTTGTTTCCGGTCCAGGGAAGGCATGACTTGGCAGTTCGGGCTGGACTGTTCCCATGAGGCACAGGGTCAGACTGATTTGCATATGGCCATGTCTGAACTGGGGTGGCAGAGTGGGCTAAAGAACGGTGATGGATTAAACCCAGATCTGTTGACTGGGTGTGAGTGTTTGATTGGTTCAGATGCTCCGTCCATCACCACCCCCTTTTGTACCGCTTCATTCAGGTAGTATCAGCAGCTGTTCCTTCAAGAATGGATTACCGCACCCTATTGTACTTAGGCCTTCCTGAGTCCTTGACAGAGAAGTCAACAATTTGCAGTTAAAATGGTTTGTGGTTTGAAGAAAAATGATTACTTCGCACACACAAGAGTTAATCTACAATGGCTTCCAGTTTAGCAGAGGGAGATTTAAAAAAAAACATGTTTTATGTATAAGAAGCATAGGATTTTTTATTACATTGAAAAATCGCCATTAGCTGCTCGATTTCAGTATTATAATTCGACCAGACATCTTTGTTCGAGCTCCCAATTACTTCTTGCAGCACTTCGTGTGAAGATTAGGGAAGGAAGTAGTGCTGTGTCCTACCTTGGACCTCAACCGTGGAATAATGTTCCACTGGGGATTAAATCGATCAGATCGCATACGTCGTTTGGAAAATCCTTAAAAACATATTTATTCTATTAACCGGTTATTCAGTGTCCTTTCTCTTTTCTGCATTAGCTAGAATCTGTTTCTTGATTCTAAGCCCAAAGATGTACTTTGTGTGAACGATTGCTCTATCCTTCCTCAGCACTCAGTAAATAGCTCTGTTCTGATAAAACAAATTGTTGTACCGATGGCATCAGTAGTATTTCAATGATGAGCGGGTCTGCGTGCCATAATTCTTTTCCAAGGTAACCCCCCCCCAGTTCACATAACTACCTCATTAAACATAACTATCATTTTTTTTTTTTTATAGTCCAAGGGTTTAAATGTTATAAGATTATATATAGTGTCATGGCTTCAAGGCATCAAATAAACTATGTGCTTTGGGAACTCAACAAAGGGGAACTTGGTAGTGTCAGAGAAGATACATTGGGGCCTGGCAGTTGCTGGGTGACAGTTTTCACCTTGGTTTACTGATGAAGGCCACTTTTACATGCAGGCTTGTCCTTTTACACTCAAACACCCTAATGCACAGTGGCGGTCCGTCCATTGGGGGCGTTGGGGCGTTGCCCCACTAGCCATGGACGACCGCACTTGCATTGAAAGCCAAGGATCTGATCTGTGCTGTCTGCAGCTGTCAGCTCAGCAGCAGCTGATGAAAAAATAAATCCGAGCGCACTGTGCGCTACTGGCCCCGGGACAAGCCTGACACAATCCGGGCATCGTAGGAAGTGGGCCGTGGCCGGGGGGCGGGGCTGCAGCAGAGAGAGTGACAGGCAGCGCATGCACAGGCAGAGTGAGAATAGCTGGGACAGTAAATCAGTAATGCGCTTGTGGGATCCAGGAGTAGTGAAAACTTTGACTGGCCCGCGCATGCGCACAGTAGACCTTCCCTCCCCCCCCCCTTCTCGAGACACAAGCACAGTCAGGTAGGGACCCGGGCCCCCGGTCTCATAAATGGGCAGATAGTATCCTGCTCGTAGCCCAATCCTGGCGCAGTGTTGCTTTAACGCTGCGCCAGGATTGGCTGCTGCAGCAGGATGTGTCCGCACGTTGGTTGCTCTGCTGAGGGGCTGCCGGCTGCACTGTAAATTTGCCAATCACCATATGGCTATCCAGCCATATCGAGGTGATTGGCCATTTTCTACGCTGTCGGGGACGTCACCGTGCGTGGTGAAACCCGGCCAGATCACAACAACAGCTCAAGTCTCAAGTGAAGAGAGTGAAAGTGCAGAGTCTGGAGAGTTACGAAGACAAAACGCGTGACCACCACCAGTCGTCCTGACCGTCGTCGTTGTGTGCTCGCAGCTCGCCTCGGGAGTCTGACGGTAAATAAATATTATATTGTCCTTTCGCTGCCCTTTCAGCTGGTCAATTGGGTCGTTACATCCAATACAAGAACATAAGCAAGGGTACCAGTGCTTTCACTTTTGAAAGTGTTATGGAGCCGAAAGTGAGCCATGTTTCATTGGTGTTGTTACAGCGTAGGCCCAAAAGAATACAGGCTGGTAGGTGCCGAATTTTCCCTTTAAGCTGTCATTAATATACATACCTTTTTATGGAATTTTTACGTGCAGTTAAGCATCCATATGGTGTTCACGCAGGAGTTTGTAGTTAGCAAACGCGAACCAAATATATTGGCGCGCATTGCATGAGTACCCGGGCTACATTAATCAAGATCAGATGTGTTTAAAGCACCAGCAATATAAGTGATTTGCACAGAATCACAGGATATACTGGAGCCGGTCGCCGAGACTTGTACAGCACTTAGTGTTTTTTTTCCTAGAACACTAGTTCGGCTCAAGGCAGATGTATAAATATTTTCTCTGTTAGGAGCTATCTTTATCTCTCTTTTGAGGCGATAGGGATTTCGCCGTGTGCCAAGTCATATCGTCCTGCACTGCTCTGCTTATATACACTGGCAACTACGCTTGGTTTCATTGCTGCCGTGTTGGTGTTTTGCCACCATCCGTCTTCACGTCATATTTATTATTTGCACTCCTGCCCTTGCACATTACTTTTATCCTTGGTAAAAATGCCTCGCGCCTTTCCTTGAATGTTTGTTTTAAGGCGGTAGCTGACGTTTCATGCCAGAAGTGAAGTTACACCGTTCCCCCCGGTATGCTTTCACTTCTAGACAAAATGTGCTTGAACTGGTAACCGATTTATCATTTCTGATAATAAAAGGGCAAGACTGTGGACATCATTAATTGTGAGCTGGAATGTGTTTGTCTGGTGACTGCTTCCTGCTGCAGCATGACGAGTGAAAATAAATAAAGACGGAAAGCTGATCTAAATTTTACATGGTGACATTTACATATGAAGCAAATGGGGTTTCTTTTTGTGCGTTTTTAATTGTTAATTGACAATTATAATCCTAAGGAACTCAAATGTAATTATTTCTAATGTAAATGTCACCATCTATTATTTAAGACCAGATTTTCATTTTGCGGGGCTGTGTTTCATTGTATATGTTTACTTCCACTCGGTCGACACACTCCTGCAGGACTACTCCACATTTATTACTCAACAACAATAATGAACTCAATTCCCTGGACACTGGCCATAACTAATTGTTAATCATTCTTTGCAGAGGCATAGCTGCTCTCAATGGTATATATTGCACTATGGTGATCTCATTATTTATAGCTGCTGAGTCTTCATATTGCTTATGTGCAACACATTTATCGTTTCATTTGCACAGTACTTAAGTCCAATCGTACAAGTGGCTCACTACAGTAACTGTTTAATATATTTAAGGCAGTAAGATATGGAGCAGGTTTTGATGTATTTAAATATTTCAGTACTGCATTTTCACAATTGCTAAATAAACCTCTCTTTCTCAAATTTTCTTTAAAATGTACCATGTGCCACTGGTTTCTTGAAGGTTTTCTCCCCAAACACGAAATAACACTTAAATCCAACACTTACGCCCTACCACTTTCAAATGTCACCAGCCGCCACTGCTAATGCATAGGGCCAGACCATGAGCCAATGTGAAAATAAGTTACAGACATTGTTTTTGAGAAGTCGGCCAATGATTTTACAAATCTAGTGCCAACACATTTGAAAGTAATCTTCATAGTCCTCATACCAGCCACTTGTGTCTCACCAGGATGCTATCAAAACTGAATAAAAGTGTGTTTTTAGTGTGCTACTGTCCTTTCACTGTCTCACTGTAGTGTGTATGTATAATTATCTATATATAATTTTGTTAACAGGTGGCTTAACCAATCCTGCAGCACATCTGGTTCCTTTAGCTGCCTAGTACATATAAAAGTGAATGGGAGAGACTGTGATGGTATTGTTAGTCCTAGAGAGTACAGTCTTATTTGAACAAACAAGTGCCTAGCTAATTTTGAGCTACTTTTGTTGTACCCGCATATTTTTGACATTTTGTGGCTCTAAATTTTGTTTTTATTCTCATTTAACGCAAAAGACACAAAAATGAAGGGACGGAATGTGGGACAAATCAAACATTCACCCTCAGTCAAGAGATCTAGGTTAAATCTTTTGTTCTTTTGCTCACCACGCCAGCTATATGCAAATCAGTCTTTTACCCTACTCCTCGTGGGAACAGTGCAGCCTGAACTACCACGCCAAGTCCTCCCTGGACCAGAAACAAGCATCCGGGGACCTGTTCCGGGGTATCACCCTTCATCAGCCAGGCTAGCTTGAATACATTGCACAGTGGGCCTGGGATCCATTTCTGGGCATACCCAGGACACTTAGGGCGAGAAAGCAAAAGATACACAAATGATGGACGGAATGTGGAACAAATCAAACATTCAGCCCCAGTCTCCACGTCACCCAAGTTTAGACCCAGCCATATGCAAATCAGCCTTGACCCTGTTCAACATTCTGTCCATCAATTGTTGTTTTTGCTATTCTCATTTAACTAAACCAGTGCATCGGGGCTATTTTATTAAATATATGAGCCTGGGGCTCACTGCAACAATGTCTGATAAGTGGTTGATATTTATGCATCACTGGATTTGCTACTTAAGCTGATTTTGGATACAGCAGAGCCAAGGTGCAGTGTGCATTTTGCACTCACCCATGCAGTTCGGGGGAGCCAGTACTCCACCCGCCAGCTTTGGACTCCACACTACATCAGTGGCTGTTCACCAATACCACGCCCGCGAGCTCTCAGCTTGTGAAACTCCTCAGTCAGAATGGGGAGGCGGGGAAAGGAGAGGAATCCCTTGCGTAGCACCACAAAACATCTCGGGCCTCATTTATGAAAAGTGACGCATCGCTGCGTGAAAACAGGGATGCGTCACTTTTCATAGCGCCCTCCTTACGACACCAATGATGTGTCATATTTACAGTATGACGCATCATGGTGCAAGGAGTTACAGATTCGTTAGTATTTCTGACGTATCTGTAGGCACAAAAATGACGCATTGCTGGAGTGTGTCACAAAAGGGACGCAACTCCAGCAATGGGTCATTACACTTGGGCAAGTCCCATGTTCAATGTGTCTGCGTCAGTCTTACACCTGCTGTGAGGCAGGCGTAAGATATTGACGCATTTGAGTCCTAAAAATGGCGCAGTGAAATCTCATAGATTTCACTGCGTCACTTCTACGACCCTTTCTTGCGTTGGAACGCCCCCCCTGCATACATTATACCTGGCACAGGTATAATGTGGCGCAGGGGTTTACAAAGTGACCCATCTATCTAGATGCGTCACTTTGTAAATATGACGCAACATGGCTCATTTGTTACACCACTGGTGCGTCACAAAAAGTGACGCACCAGCGGCGTAAAAATGACACCTTGGAAAGGTAACCTTACACCAAGAATATAACTTTGCTATAGGACATCTGGGAAATAGACCTGATACAGATATTAACGATTGGGATATGGGATAAAAGGTCTACAGCTGGACTACGCGGAGTCATTTAGGGAGGCCAACTACTACACATTAGTATATCTATATACATATAGAACTACTACAGTACAAGGCAGCCAACAGAAGAAGTGGCCATTCAATAATATTCGAAATCTTTATTAAGTACACAAAACACTCTCTAGGTCAAGAAACAGTCTAAATTCCCGCTATAAAACAAATTCAAAAGCTCTTTAATCTAAATCAATGTATGGACAGGAACAAAGAAAACAATATTTTGAAAGGATGAGGCTTATATAGTATGAGCAATCAACAATATCCAAACACACAGTAAGAATAAGGAATAAGTAACATTAGGCACCTCCTCGAGTCAACGGGTACAACAAAATCCCATAGAAAAAAAGCAGGAAGAATACTTTGACTGCAATTACCAAAATTCACATTCCATTTCCTTCCCATCATCTGCAACCCAAAAAGACCAGCACGGTTCTAGAGGGCACTGAGGCACTATGGCATTGTGTTCGCGACTTGTTTTCACACTTTTTTTTTCTTATAACGAGTTGGGTAAAACCAGGTGACAATAAATGGGCCGGTATTACCATTAGACGGTTGCACCACCACCTCCCTTACTGGCCATTACAAGTATGAGGTGCAGAATGAGGAATAACATAATACGGCCCGTGGTGGTACGTGGCAGTTTACCATGTAATTCCTAAATTGTGGGCACTACTCCGCCTATAAATTACACTAGCTTTGAGGTGACTAGCAGAGCAATAACCAACAGGTAAATTGTGCAGAGTGGTACTACCATAGAAAATAATGTGGCAATATCAGTCCCCACTCTTTGTAAAAAGGGCCTTACTAAAAGACAACATTACAATCCCTAATCAGGGGAACAGCACCTGCTCACAGCTGTAGAAGTTATGATCCAGAGTATGACAAACACACATTTTCTAGTCCCTCGCCAGAGTTTGGACACTAGAGTTCTTATGTATATAGATTCTCTTGGCGAAGGAACATCTTTTGGCAATATGTTCAGCGTTGCTTTTTAGATTTAATATTTACTCCCTGTTTTAATACTTTCACTGCAGTCACGAGGGGAACCGTTTTATGACTGTCCAGTAGTAGAACCTCCTGAAATATGTGAGTGATCTCCGAGGTACAATTCACTTTCAAAACACAGGTCTCATGATGTATTTAAGGACACTGTCTGCACACGAATCAGGAGATCTTCCAAATACTACCTCTGCAGTAGACACACAGGAATCTGTCAGACTTTGCACATGTGTATAACAAATATGTCTGGCAAAGTCAAGTGACCAATGCTTTTCTACTTACAAAGTTTACGGTCTAGCAAATAACAGATGAAACATATTTCTGAAATATGTTTTTGGTCTGTTTCTAAAAATATTGCAGCGGCATCATGTTTGTACTCTCCGAATCACTTGACCTCACATCACTCACTTTTGTGTTTAAGTGTTTACATGAAACCCAGTGCACTTCCCTCTTTTTCCTAGCAATATTTTTAGGCAACTGTCAATCAATGGGCCAGCTATTCTCAAATAAATGATAAACGTTTCATGTGTGGCTTGAGGCGTCAAGATAGTATATTGAATGGCCACTTCTTCTGTTGTCTGCCTTGTACAGTAGTAGTTGTATATGTATATAGATATACTAATGTGTAGTAGTTGGCCTCCCTAAATGACTCCTCGTAGTCCAGCTGTAGACCTTTTATCTCATATCAATCAATCAATCAATCAATCAATCAATCAATCATTTGTAGTGCGCACTACATACCTGCGAGGGTCTCAAGGCGCTGGGGAGGGGGGCGCTACTGATCGAACAGCCAGGTCTTGAGTATCCTCCTGAAGGTCAGCAGGTCTTGGGTCTGTCGTAGGCTCAGTGTGAGGGTGTTCCATGTCTTGGCGGCGAGGTGATCCTTCCATCCGCTTGGAAAGCCATCCGGGCCCGGCCCTCACGGCGGATATAGGTAGGGACCTTGCCCCAAAAATGCCGTGCCGCAAACTCAGACCAAGATGGACCAATACACTACCGCCGACCGGAGCCTGTCAAGGGGAGAATCCGGTGGCCCCCCTGGTGGGGGGAGTGACCTTTCAAACATCCTCCAGGAGATTGGCACCTCTCAAGCCTCTATGAAGAGCAAAATCGGGGAGGTGTGGGTTGATGTGGCCCTTATACGCCATGACCTCCGCAACGGCACGGTTGTGCGAGGCGGAGTTGCGCATCTCCACCGTGAGCCAGTTGAAAACGCAGGTGGCCCGCCTGCAGACCCAGACCTTGGAGCTGTACCGCCGGACGGAAGACGCAGAAAATCGCTCGAGGCGGAACAACCTGCGCCTCATAGGCTTCCCTGAAAATGTTGAACAAGGCCATGCGGACACCTTCATTGAGCCATGGATTAAGTCATGGAAACCCGCTGAGGCCCTCTCGCCGTGGTTTGCCATCGAGCGTGCACACCGTTCTTTGGCGGCTAAACCTCCCACAGGAGTACCCCCTCGTCCTATTATCATCCGGATCCTCAATTTCCATGACAAGGACACTGTCCTGAGAGAAGTCCGACTCCATGGTCCCTTGAAATGCCAGAACAATACTATAATGATCTTTCCAGATTACACACAGGACGTTCAGGCCCAAAGCCGTACTTACGCAGACGTTATGCAGAAACTCCGTAACCTGGGCTTGCGTTATGGGCTCCTCTTCCAGGCTCGGCTCAGAGTCATTTTTCAGGACAAGGCAATCTTCTTCGAGGGGGGCGTGGTTTCGGCGCCGACCGGGATGGCTGCGTGAGCGAGTTGCTCCGCGCCGAGTCCCGTTTTCGATCCTGATATACTTGGCCCCAAAACCCCTGGCGGCGTACATCGAGCTCCGGAGGGGTCGCTGACCCGGAGCAGAGAGTCTGACCCCCGTCAGGACCCTGGGCGACGCGCGCGGCCGGACCTGGCGGCCTGGCCGACCCGACTGGCGTGCGGAATCAAGATGGCGGCGCCGTCGGAACGAGAGCGCTAGTGGCCGAGCATCGCGGAGCGGCGAGCGCGCTGGAGGCTCCTGGGAGGTCCCGGCGGAGAAGTGACCCGGGGTGAGAACCGGGAGAGTGGGTCTGGAGCGGCGGGGGAGATCGGCGGTGGAGGACGGGTAGAGACGGTGCCCCTCCCCCCCCTGCTCCCCGGTCCCTGGCTGGAGGACCGGGCCTGGGACTGCGCCGGTGACGGCGCTGCTGGCTTGTGAGGCCGGCCCATTGTTGGGACTGCCGCTGCTGGAGCTGGGCTGCCGGGGTCAGCACGGTCAGAGCCCCGAGTGCCTCACTGAGGACCGCTGCGCAGTGGAAGCGTACAGCGGGTTGGCGGCGTGCTGAGGGTGCAGCCGCCCACTGCTCTTGGGTGCCCCGGGGAGCGGACGGACCGAGAAGCAGACGGCGGATTGGACGCCGGAGGCGGGCTCAGCCCGCTGGGGGTCAGTGGAGCACTGGGCTGGTGAAACAGCGACTGGAGGCCGGCGCGTGCTGGGACCTGCGTGGTGTAGTGCTGCTGGGAGCAGTGGGCTCAGTTTACCCGGAAATACGGCCTGATTGAACTACATCTGCTGGCCTTATAGGAGGGGCGCACTGGGCTTGCTCCCCCGGACATTGCAGACTCTGGAGGCGCTGTGCCTGTGTTGGTGGTGCTACGCGGAGCGCGCCTATGGAACGGCGGTAGGCGGCCACACGCAGTCAGGGGCCTGCTAGTACTGCATGGACAAGCTGGGTCTGGGGCACGGAGAGCTGCACATATCGCTTTCTGCCATCAGGCGGCATCAGGTGGGGCCGGGGACGGAACGGCCAGGGGGATTGCCACGGTCGGCCGTCATCGGTGGAGGCTGCTCGAGCGGCGTGTTTCCAGCAATCAAGATGGGAGCTGACCTCGCCGCACCACCTGTGCAGGGGGACGGGAATGCCACGGCCAAAGATGGCGGTGCCCCAGGCCCCGTGGAGCCCTCGCCACAGGAACAGAGGCTGACCCTACGCCTTGACGCTATTTTGGCCGCGATTACTGCTACGAAAGAAGAGCTGCACCAGGACATTGCGCAGGTGGCGACGGGGCTGGGCCTGCTGAGAGCGGACCACGGCAAGCTCTCTGACAGAGTGAAATCGAACGAACAACTGCTTCAGGAGCTGAAACCGGCGGTGGTCACAGTGGAACATAAACTAGAAGACGTTATTGGCCGACTGGCGATCCTGGAGCGTCGAGCGGAAGACGCGGAAGGACGTAACCGGAGGAACAACGTGAGGGTGGTGGGCCTTCCGGAGAAAATTGAGAAAGGTGATGCGGTGTCCTATATGGAGGGCTGGTTCCGAACGGTGGTGGCGCCGGAGGGCCTGTCCCCCTTCTTCTCTCTGGAAAGAGCGCACAGGGTGCCGGCCAGGCCGGCCCTGGAGGGCCGACCACCTCGGCCGATGGTGGTCAAGTTGTTGCACTATAAAGACCGGGATCTGCTGATCCAAAAGGCGTGGTCCCAGGGGCCCTTCCAGGTGGACAATAGCAAGGTCACGATTTTCCCGGACTACACGCAGGAGGTGCAGCGGAGCAGAGCTTCTTTCTTGTCCGTGAAGAAGGAGCTGAGAGAGGAGGGGATCCAATACTCCTTGCTTTTTCCCGCCAAGCTGCGGGTAATCATTGATGATAGGACTCACTTTTTCCAAACGCCCGACGAGGCATGGTCCTGGCTGGAACTGTATCGTGCAGGGACGGATCGGGCACACAGAACCAACAGGGACCGGCAACAACCAGTCAAGATCAGGAAATCCCAGCGCATCCGCTCCCGGAATAAGCGCCAACGGGCTGAGTGAGAAGCACAAATGCTGGCTGACAGGAAGAGTGCGTTGGCGGCCACAGCGACCATCACGGGATCGCAGCAGGAGAACACCTCTAGAGGCTCGGCATCGGAAGAGGAAGGGGAGAAGACCGGGGAAGACGACTCGGATGTGGGGGGAGCGCGGGGGCCGGAGGTCACCCCACAGACATCGGATGGCATGTTTAACGAGTGAGGTTCGAGGCTACTGAACAATTCCGGGATGCCTGACGGTATGGACACTCCAAACCTCTATTGGACTGCCAGGTATGGGGCTGCGTAAGCAGTATGGGGCTATGGGCGCGGGGTGATGGCTCTGCCGTCCTGGTTCGGGGCTCCATAGCCCTTTTCAGACCCTTAAGGTCTTCTGTGGTGACGACCACAGGTTAGTGTGATGTGTGGGGTGTTTAAGGTTTGGAACGGGGCTGAAGCTGGGTTATTAGGTCCTGTCCTGGGGAGGGGGTTAATGGGAGTTTGGGGGAATGTTTTGAAGGGGCTGTACAATTGCTGCAATGCGGGAGTCATTTATTGGCTAGCGCCACTGAAAGGAACGATGCTTTATGGGGACGTTACCTAATTTGAAATATGTCACATGGAATGTCCGTGGTATTCGAACGATGGTGAAACGCCACAAAGTGCATGCCTACTTGGTGAGACGGGGCGTTCAGATTGCAATGCTTCAGGAGACTCACCTGACACAGAAGGAGTGCGGAGCTTTACAGAAGAGGTGGCGGGGTCAGGTGTTTGGCACGACATACTCGGCATACGCCAGAGGGGTGTTGATATGGATACGGGCGGGCACGCCATTTCAAGTCACGAGTCAGAGGATAGATCCAGAGGGTCAATATGTGGTAGTTGAGGGACGGCTGTATGGTAGGGAGGTGGTGCTGTGCAGCATCTATGCCCCCAACTCTGATCAAGCTCATTTCTTTGAGGATTTATCGCGCTCACTGGCGTATTATTTAGCAGGCACTATCTTACTGGCGGGGGATTTTAACTCCATTTCTGATGTGCTGTTAGATAGATCACACCCACCTCTAGTAGACTCCCCAGTGCGCCGCCTAGCAACTCATAGGCGGGAATGGCAGGAACGGTGGGGCTTGGTAGATGTGTGGAGGGCGCAACACCCCGAGATCAGAGATTACTCTTACTTCTCCGCGCTACACGACCTACACGTTAGACTAGATTCGGTGCTGTGCAGCAGCTCATTGGCGAATGTAGTGACTCACTCGGAGTATCTATCCAGGACCATTTCGGACCATAATCCCCTGTTGATTTCCATGCAGTGGCAGCTGGCGAGATCGGCTGTTCCATCATGGCGACTTCGTCCGGATACGCTGGAAGATCCGGCGTTCTCCGACACGATCCGCCAGGGCATAGACAGCTATTTTACAGATAATGCAGGCTCTGCAGCGACTAGGTCGATTGAATGGGATGCAATGAAAGTGGTGGTGAGAGGGGTGTGCATGGGAAGGTTTCTGACTGTGAGAGGGACGGTGCTGAATGACCTTACGAAAGCAGAGGAAGCATTGAGAGGGCTGGAACGGCGAAGACCCGAGAGGCCGGAGTTGCAGGAACGATTGCTGCAAGCTAAAGAGGTGGTGGCGACTGAGACGGAAAGACTGCGGTGTTATGACTATAAGTTGTATGCTGTTAGGGTGCATGAGGAGCGGGATAAAGTGGGCACGCTCCTTGCCAAGTTGGCTGATCCAGAACCTAGAGGGTGCCCGATCATGAGTATAAGACGCGAGGATGGGGAAGTGATCTACTCGCAATCGGCGGTCCTGGGGCGCTTCAAGTCCTACTATATGGGACTGTACGCGAGCCACCTCGAGGCAGAGGCTTCGGAGTTAGGTGACTACCTAGATCGGATCCCCTTACCGTTAATGGATAAAGAGGACGCGCAGGACCTGGGGGGCCCCATCACCCTAGCAGAGATAAGAGGGGCAATTAAACACATGGCACGGAACAAAACACCAGGTGTGGATGGGTTGCCGATTGAGTTCTACGCTAAATTCGTGGATGTCTTGGCGCCCAGGCTGCTGATAGTATACGCGGAGGCGAAACAGGTGGGGCGGTTACCTGAATCTATGAGGGAGGCGCTGGTGGTGCCGCTGTTGAAGCCGGGCAGGGACGCGTTAGACGTATCCTCTTACCGTCCATTGTCTATGTTGACGGTGGATTATAAGATTTTGAGTCGTATCCTGGCTACCAGGCTCCTACCGCAGATTGCCACCTTAGTACATAGGGATCAAGCGGGATTCATACCGGCCAGGAGCACCTCGATGAATATCCGTCGATTGGTCAGGGTCATTGATGATGCCGCCACGGCGGAGCTGGACCCGGTGGTATTAGCAGTTGATATCGAAAAGGCGTTCGATAGCTTAGAATGGGATTACCTGGATGGAGTGCTGCTGAAGTTTGGAGTTGGGGAAGGGTTTCGGAGTTGGACGAGAGTGCTTTATTCCTCAGCTAAGGCGCGGGTGCGGCTGGGGCCCATGGTCTCTCCGGCTTATCCGATTTGTAGGGGCACGCGGCAGGGCTGCTCGCTGTCTCCTCTGCTCTTTGCCTTGGCAATGGAGCCGCTGGCGGCGCAGGCAAGATCGGGCACCGTATATGACGGGATAGCGCAGGGACCTGAATCGCACTATATATCGCTATATGCCGATGATCTGTTACTGTACCTGGCTGATCCTGGGAGGGCACTGGAAGGCGCGGTGGACATGCTGGGCAGGTTCGGGAGACTATCGGGCCTCAGGGTGAATTGGACTAAGACCTGTGTATTTCCTTTGCGGAAGACTACGCTCTGCCCACAGCTCACAAGAACGGTGGTGTGGGAACCCTCCTGTTTTGTTTATCTAGGGGTGCGCATCTACCACGACGCAGCAGACCTCCTAGAGGGGAATGTGGAGCGCTGTATTCGTGCACTGAGGAGCTGTATGGATTTCTGGGCCTCTCTCCCACTGTCTGTGCTGGGTCGGGTAGCACTATTGAAGATGGTGGCACTCCCGCGGCTACTCTATTATTTCCGAACGTTGCCGGTGTGGATCCCACAGAGAATCTTTAGGGAGTTGAGGACGTTGGTGACCAGCTTCCTCTGGGGCCATGGGCGGTGAAGGGTGGCACTAACTACCTTGACACGGCCCAAGAGCGAGGGGGGGATGGCCGTCCCCGATTTTGAGTTATATTATCTAGCAGCGCAACTCCAGGTTCTGACGCAGAACGTGGCCAGAGAATTCAGGGGACCAGATAGCGACCGAGGGATTGGCATCCAGAGACATGTCTTGTCGTCTATCGTAATGCAACAGAAACTGGAGGTGAGAGATCTTACGATAGAGGAACGGACGCTTCGATTGTGTTGGAATAGGAACCTGCAAAGGGCGAAGAAGCACCGGCCGTATGCACCGGAGATACCGCTGGGAATGCTAACTGCATTACCGCACGGGGGCGATTGGTCCCAATTATTGGCGTGGGAAGACCTGGGCCTGCAGATGGTGGGGGACCTCTATATGGACGGGACGTTAGTCCCGTAACGGACTCTACAGGAACAATTCTGCCTGCCAAGTGGAACCTTCTTGCTACACGCAGCGATGGTGACAGCGATGCAGCGGCATTGGGGGGAGGGCTGACGGAGCCGGAGGTGACCGTGGCGTGCCAGTATGTGGTGATGGCCGCGGGCACCGTCAAGGCTGGACTTGCCTCCACGCCAGAATGCTGAATGAGGGACTAACACCTTTGGTGGCGCTGAAGTCGAGGTGGGAGGTCAGCATAGGTAAGCAGATCCCGGACACCGTCTGGGGCCAAGTGTTGCATAGGACCTGGAAAGGGACGAGGAATGCACGGTTTCAGCAGGTGCATTTTTTCATTGTCCATAGGGCGTATTTGACCCCGGAGAGGTTACGACGGCACTTCCAGGTGCCTGACGCCATGTGCCCGAGATGTTTGGAGCCAGAGGTAGATCTGGACCACATGCTGTGGGGTTGCCCGAAGCTAGGGGACTACTGGCCGGAAGTGGGAGAACTCCTGAACGCTATCACGGACAGGGAGATAGACTTTGATATGGCTGCATGTCTGCTCCTCTGGTTCCCGCATACCAGGAAGACTAAAGTAACGAGCAAATTTATTGACTTGGGAATAATACTGGCACAGCGTGAAATCACTTGGCATTGGAAGTCTAAGGAGGGCCCGTCAATGCGGAGATGGAGGAATGAGCTGTTGAAGTGGTCGGGATGTGAGAGTGTGCTTAGGATGCGTCAGGCGACTAGAACTGGCAACGAGAAAAGTTTGGAACTGGCGCGGTCCTGGGAGCTGGTAGTACAGGCATTACGGGACTATATAACAGACGGCGCGGGGGAAGATCAGGTATAGGAAGGGATTCCATGGGGATGACATGTTTGACTGACTATCCTGGTGGAGGACATACCTCAGAGCAGGGACTGATTGTTGGAACCCGCATTAGCAGCAGTTGGGGGGGGGGGAGGGGTGGGGAGTTCGTGGAATGGGTGGTTGACACCGCGGGGAAGCTTACCGGCCCCGGATGGCCCATTGAGGTCGTAGAGTAGATTTGCTAGGAGCGACAGTAGGTGCAACCTGGGGCTTGGCGGTGGGGGGGGGATGGATGTTGTGGGGTAAAAGCGGATGCTATGCGATATAACTGACCTATGGCCCGGCCAGGGCACGCACTGAGGCACCTCCGGTTACACTGGTTCATTGAAGCGCCGCCCAGCCTCCGGGATGTGGGCTAAATGGCTGTGTATTGTATTTCCATCATATTCACTGTGGGGAACCTTAAGTGTATTGGTTGGCCTATTGACTGGTTTTATTTCTGATTCTGCAATAAAAATATATTTAAAAAAAAAAAGGCAATCTTCTTCGACACACCTCAGGCGGCCTGGACATGGCTCACGGAGGAGCGGCCTCTGAGAGGCCATCCTCCCTCTCCTCCTTCCATGTCGGGGCCCCTCCCGACCACCTCCTTCTCCGCCAAAACAGCAGCGGAGGCATAACCGCTCCCAAAGGAGGGGGGAGCGATGAGGAGATCACTCACGATCGCCTGGCAATGGCCCGAAACAGTTGCTCTCCACTGCGGTCCCTCCGACTTCGGCCGACCATAGCCAGGCCAGCACCCTCCAGAGCCTAGCACAAGACCAAGATCCCGCCTTGACGCTGTGCCCAGCTCTCTACGACTTGGATCTGTCTCAAAGCCCGGTGCTCCGGGAGTCCAGAGATGAAGCTGGGCTCTGACCGGGAGCTCCCAGGGAAACAATCTTGACTTGCACCTCATAGGGCTTGTGGCAGTGTTATTTAAATGCTGACAGTGTATTAGACTAAATGGAGGTGTCCACCGCCGTCACCACAACTTGCCCTGCTAGCCATTTTAGGATAGCTTCTTGTTTCTAGTTAGGGGCGACAGATGCTTCTGTTTGGAAGTATAGAGCAGTGGCGGCTGGTCCATAGGGGCGCCGGGGCAGCGCCTCACTAGGCCAAACAGACTGCTCACTAATAATCGGGCAGCAAGAAATGTAAGCAGACAAATTGACAGCTTTGAGAATTCGTCTGTTTACATTTCCGGCCTGTGCTGGCAGCTGCTTCACAGCCACAAGTGTGCATGACAGAGTCAACAACAAACGCACAGCGCACGCAGACGAGAGCAGCAGGAGTCCAGACCCCGATTGCGCATCTGCGAGAAGAGCGCTTTTTATTTTAGCACCTGACTCCATTGACATTACAATAGGTATGCTGCGCATGCCTAGTGTAGTGCGGGAGTCTTAAGATAGGATCCTGCTCGGGCGGTGATGTACAGTCGCCCCATGCCCTGTCAAATGCCAGAATACAGCCGAGTTGCCACCCCCAGTCGCATCCAGTCTTCTGATGTGCCACTTGCCAGTCAAGCAAAAGAGTGGGGAGAAGTTAGTTCCACGTCTGTGAGAGGAGACGTGATGCGACGCGGGACCGGCGTAGGAGATGTCTGGTAAGTTTGTTTTTATTTTATTCATTTCATTAAATGCCCCCCACCCCTCCCCACGCGTAACCCCCAAGTCATGCCGGCCGCGACTGGCATTAGAGGGTTTTAAGAATCTTGGCTCAGAGGTGTGGCCAGACATGCGGTATTATTCAAGCTCCGAGATGCATCTACTCTGTGGGGTGTGCACTGTAAATGTTAATTTGGTATTCTTTCACACCTGGTGTGGTTCACTGCCAGACAGGTAGGAATAGTAGTATTGTTTGTGAGGGCTGCACAGCTAACTGCCACGCACATTCATGTGTGTGTGAGAGAGATCTGCAGGTAGCAAGATCATTGTAAGAGAGAACTGCGCAGGTCACAGGCACGAACACCGCACGTGGGTGATCGGGGACTGAGAAAGAATGTAACATGCATTGTTCGTGTGAGGGGCTTTGCAGATAAAAGGATACATATGAATGCTGTTTGTGAGAGGGGGCTGTTTAAAAAGCAAAGACCGAAGCTTTACGTGCAAGAGAGTCCCTGTTAGTAGTATTGTTAGTGAGGGCTGCACAGCTAACTGCCACGCGCATTTATATGTGTGTGAGAGTAACGCATCTGTGCCACTGTGGATGTGAGCAGTGCCGTTGCTGGAGGGGGGGCAGTCTTTGCCTCACGATCAGCTCCGGCGAAGAGGATTCCTGTTGGCAGGAGGAGGGGTGAGAATCGACGACACTAGAGTGCAGAAGTCATGAATGGCTGTGGAGAGAGGGAGATGTCAGAATCTGAGACTGGCCCACTCGCCCCTGCATAGCCTCTCAGTGGGGTGACTAATCCACTGCCGGCGGGCGATGAAAGCGGTACAAAAGGGGGTGGTGATGGACGGAGCATCTGAATCAATCAAACACTCACACCCAGTCAAAAGATCTGGGTTTGATCCATCACCGTTAGCCCACTCTGCCACCCCAGTTCAGACATGGCTATATGCAAATCAGTCAGACCCTGTGCCTCATGGGAACAGTCCAGCCCGAACTGCCAAGCCATGCCTTCCCTGGACCAGAAACAAGCTTCCGAGGACCGGTGTCTGGCATTACAGCCGTCTTCAGCCCGGCTTGCTTGAATCCAGTGGCAAAGTGAGCAAGGGACTCACGTCTGAGCATACCCTGCCACACTTATGGCGGCCAAAAGCGGTACAAAAGTGGGTGGTGACGGGCGATGAAAGGGCGTGATTCTTCTCTCATTTTCTTTCTAGAAGTATTATATAAAATATATGTATACTGTCTCAAAGTCAGCAAAGTTTCTCTCAGCAGCAGAGGAGTTACTAAGTCGGAGAGTTTGTTTGAATAATGGGAGTATGTTTTCTAGCCCACGCCACTAAATGTGCAGTAGGTGTTTTTCGAAAATGACGCTCTGCCTGCCTGGAGTGGAGGGGGTTTTTGGGGAGGGTATATATCACTGAATGATGAAGGGGTTACGCGTGCAGTTGAGGCAAGCCATTCCGCGCTCCAGCTATCTGTGGGGAAGTCTTTCTTTGACATATGGCCGACATGGCAACGTATGACCCTGTCAAGCCGCGTTCATGGTTAAGGCATTGGTTATAGTGGTTATCGACCAAGCAAGGGTTTATGACGTGGATTGATTATTGTTGTTCCATACAACAGATTGTTTGTCATGTGTCTAAGAAACAATGTGCAGTTTTTCAAAAATGTTTACGTTTTTAACGACCTAGCATTTGGCAGTGCTGGCGGAGGCAGTGGGTGGTACAGGTAGCAGTTGTCTCCCGAGATCTGTACAGGTTATAGGTTCTTATGTCAGTAAAGTTGACTCAGTCTTTCATCTTTCTGAAGTCGCTAAAATGAGTACCAATTTCAATTGGATAATAATAATCATATGTAAAATATGCTGTGTAAAGTGTTTTATATTAAGGCACTATATGAATGCCAGATTATTATATTTGGGTGCGGTAACGCAATAAACGGAACCTTCATTTTTGTACATTTTAAGGGCTGCTGGCATTGCAGTGAACGATGACACTCTGAGTGCTTGAGAGAGGGAAACTTTTTTACATGGAATGTCTTGAGTCTGTGTGCATCTTGAACTGAGCCCTGAGAAAAGAAAGCTTCTTCACAAATTTGTGTCTGCCAATTAATGTGTGAACTGATAAGAACACTACCTCTTAGTATTATCTTCTTGCTTGAGCACTGCAAATTCAGAAATACATTGTTAACTCTTTCTGTGGCAACCGTCAAATAGTCTTGCTAGGTGTGTGCATTTTTTATTCGCCTAGGTTGGTAATATGGTACATTGATGCAAACGTGTATGGGTGTGCCCCACTGTATCAGGGGCAGACATGAATGGAAGGCCTCTGAGAGAATGGAGACATTTGTAAAATTAACGGTGGACAGATACGATGCATTAAAACAAGTTTTGAGCACATTTATGAAATGCTAAGAAAAAGGTGATGATTGTGAAGAGCTTAAAGCAGTATGTTTTGTTTAACAATCTTTTTGCTGTCCATGCCATCACACTCTTCATGAGGGCCTCACAGTTGAACAAATTAATATAAGAAGATACTGGGCAGTTTTTAATGTGCTTAATATTTCAAGACTATACGTTCCCACTGCTTAATAATCCTTGCTTTATTTCTGCATTCATTTTCTTTAAAATGCACAATTTGCCAATTTTTTAAAAATGTCTTTCTCAGGCGAGGGACTCTCCCTAGACCCCAGGTTTGTCCATTGAACTTGTTCACATCGCTAACTAGTGTTTTCTACTGGGAAGGGTAGAGCCAAAGCAGTCTTGCTTGGTTCCCTAGCCTCCTTCAGAAGTCAGACTTGCTTGGCAACCCAGAAATTCTCTGAAATAATGTATGAGTTTTCTTTTATGAATGCCTAGAACTGCATTTTTAGTCCATTTATCACAGAAATAGTGCTGAACATAGCACCAAAAAGATGTCAATTTTTTTGAAATGTCTTCACAGGGGGAGAAGCCCCCCGAACCCCCCTTATTGCCGTCGGGCTCGCTCGCTGCGCTCGCTTGCATACGTTGATTCATTCTGCATACGCCCTGCCAGTTTCAAATTCCACCAGCCGCTACTGGTATACGGTGGGGGTGTTGGAGGGGTTCGGGGGCGTTGCCCTCCGCCTAATGTTTAGTTTGTTTCTGTTTGAGTTATTGTATGCAGCCCTGCTTTAATTTTTTTATGTCAACCCACTCCACACTCACACCATCTCCCTCTGCAGAAGCTAAACAACCAGGCATCTGCCCTGTCCTTTCCTTATGGCCACGCTGCGTCGTACTACTTTGGGCTTAGATCCCCTCTGGCCCCCTTTGCCTCCCACCACCCACTCCACAGGTGCAGTTGAAGTTGCACAGTAGGTCCCTCCAGGTCCAGTCCTGGAACGTCAATGGGTTGTAAGACAGCATTAAATGCACTGCTGTCCTTAGGACTGCTCAGCGTCAGTCCCCCGATGTCCTCCTCCTGCAGGTGACACACCTCTTGGGGACTCAAAGCTCATTCTTTGCCCGATATGGGTTTGATAGAGTTTGGCATTCGGGTTTCGCGCGGGCTCCCGGGGGTGGCAATATGGCTCCAGACCTCGACCGATACGCAGGGACGCCACATATCCCTCTCCGGCCACCTAGAGGGAAAGGCCTTTAATTTCCTCTCAATCTACATTCTCCCACCACGCTTTCCTCCACCCTCCGCCGCCTAACGGAGGTGATCACTGCCTTACCTCATGGCCATACCATAATCGGAGGGAATTTTAATGCGGTACTGCAGCCAGCCCTAGATGGCACAGGGGCCCCTTCCTCCTCACGTCTCACCTGTTCAAACCGACTCTTGGACTGGTCATCTGCACTCAGTACATTCATACCTCCGCAGCTCACCTTACCCAGTCTTGTATTGATTTGCTTCTTCTCCCCGCCACCGACTGCCAACTGATCTCCGGAGTTTCTATCCTTCCACTGGGAATTTCAGACCATTCCGCTATTTCTCTCTGCCTTGGTACTTCCTCTGGGAGGAAAAAGCCCAGTTTGCCGGTTTAATGCCTGGTTTCTGCAGGACGTGGAGACCAAGGATGCGCCCGAGCTAGAGCTGAAAAACGACTTCTTGGCCAACACAGGCTCGGTCATCTCCGTCGGCACACTGTGGGAGGCCGGCAAGGTCACCATACATGGAGTGGCCAGAGGCCTAGTCCATTCAAAACGGGTGGAGCAGACCACCCGCCTGACGCAGCTCGAAGCACAGGCCGCGTGATTGGAGGCTGTGTCTGGCGCTGCGGTGGACGCCCACTCAGACAGACAACTCGCATTGCTTCGCGAGGAGATCCGCCAAATCTCCCTTGACTCGTCCAAAACACCTTGGCGTTCCTCAGCGGCCTGTGTCTATGGGTGGGGAGACAAAAATGGTAAACTGCTTCATAACTAGGTCTCCTTTCCTAGAACTAACAGGATTGTCCTTGAGGTCCGGGATGCCGCCAGAACCCATCACTGTACCTCCGCAGCCATAGCCCAGACCTTCGCTGGGTATTATGCCCCGCTCTACACGACCCAACCTCCCACGACATCCTTGGCCGTGGTAATGGGGCGTGTGGACTTCCGCCTTCCCTGCCTATCCCAGTCTGACTCAGCAGTCTGACTCAGCAGACCGAGACCGCCTCTTCACTCCGGAGGAGATCCAAGGTGCTATTTTCTTGTTAAACTCCGAGAAGACGCCAGGGCCGGACGGTTTCCCTCAAGAATATTATACAGCGTATCGAGACCAACTGGTTCCCCATCTCACTAATCTCTTACAGCATGTGGTCAAGAAGGCTCATTTCCTCCTGAGACTGATATGGCCACCATTGTGGTCATTCAAAAGACCCAACCACCCTCCCTTTCTTGTGAGGATTATCGTCCAATCTCCCTTATTAACCGAAATGAAACTCTTCGCCACAGTCCTAGCCCAACGTCTTAGCCCCTTGTTACACGACTTGATCCACCGCGACCAGTGCAGCTTTATACCTGCACGCGCCACCCGACACTGCATACGACGCCTCTATTTGGCCCTAGCCCATCGCCAGCGACTCACCCCATACTTGGCCCTGCTGCTAATAGACTTTGAGAAGGACTTCAACACTGTAGACTGGTCCTATTTATGGGACGCTCTGACCGAGATGATCTTCGGCCCCTGCTTTCGGAGCTTCGTTCAGGTCTTGTACTCAAGCCCTCAGGCAAAGGGTCCTGATTAATGGCGTCCTTTCTGAGGCGTTGCCCATCCGAAGAGGCACCCGCCAGGGCTGCCCACTTTCACCACTTTCATTCGCTCTGGCGATGGAGCCGCTGGCATGCCTCATACGCGCCGATCCTCAGGTTCAAGGGTGGTCTTGGGGTTCCCAGCAGACCAATAAAATTGCCTTATATGCAGATGATGTTCTGCTCTTCCTGGCCGATCCGGAGAATTCTGATCCGTGCTGTCTGGAGGTACTTCGGTCCTTTTGAGGACATCTTGGGCCTGCGACTCAACCCTGCGAAATCCACTTTGGTCCCCCTTCACTCCTCATGATCCTGCTTTGATTAGTAGTCTACAATCCCTCTGCGAAGACAGTCATTTAAATATTTGGGGATTTAGATAACCCTGCTCCCTAAACTGGAATGGGCTCTCAATCTTACCCCCCTGGTCACCAAAGCCAAATCTGATCTCAAACGTTGGCATTTCCTCCCGCTTAACCCTCTCGTTAGAGGAGCACTTTTTTAAATGATGATCCTTCCCCGTTTTTTTTTATACATTCTACAAAACATTACTTTTCATCTCCCAGGTAGTTGGCTTTGTGAGTTTGATGGGGTTATTACAACATTTTTGTGGGGGAATGGCAGACAACATATGTCCCTGGCCCAATGTCGGATACCTCCCTATGATGGAGGTATGGGAATGACCAACCTCCATCTCTACTATCTTGCTACCCGGCTTATTGTTATTCACAACTGGTTCACTGGGGGCTGGTCTGATCCGGCTTACCAGGTCGAACTCGGGATCATGGACTTTCCTCAGCTGCAGGCCTACCTATATGACTCACCTATCCCGCAGACTATTTCTCCCATCACCAGGGCAGTCTTAACGGCATGGCGCTCGGCCCTGCACTACACACACTGGGACAAGAAACTCACCCAACATACCCCCCTGTGGCATGGGACCTGGCTGCCGGAGAGATCGACCCTCAATGGGTTTTGCCAGTGGGACCGGATTAGAATCACACTCCTCTGGGACGTCTGGGTTGAGGAACACATCCGAGCCTTCTCAGATCTGCAACACATTTTGTAACTTTGCCACGCCCTCCTTGCAGGAGTGTCACAGATCTATTGTTCACTGGTGAATAACAGTCAGGCAAAGGGTCCTGATTAATGGCGTCCTTTCTGAGGCGTTGCCCATCCGAAGAGGCACCCGCCAGGGCTGCCCACTTTCACCACTTTCATTCGCTCTGGCGATGGAGCCGCTGGCATGCCTCATATGCGCCGATCCTCAGGTTCAAGGGTGGTCTTGGGGTTCCCAGCAGACCAATAAAATTGCCTTATATGCAGATGATGTTCTGCTCTTCCTGGCCGATCCGGAGAATTCTGATCCGTGCTGTCTGGAGGTACTTCGGTCCTTTTGAGGACATCTTGGGCCTGCGACTCAACCCTGCGAAATCCACTTTGGTCCCCCTTCACTCCTCATGATCCTGCTTTGATTAGTAGTCTACAATCCCTCTGCGAAGACAGTCATTTAAATATTTGGGGATTTAGATAACCCTGCTCCCTAAACTGGAATGGGCTCTCAATCTTACCCCCCTGGTCACCAAAGCCAAATCTGATCTCAAACGTTGGCATTTCCTCCCGCTTAACCCTCTCATTAGAGGAGCACTTTTTTAAATGATGATCCTTCCCCGTTTTTTTTTATACATTCTACAAAACATTACTTTTCATCTCCCAGGTAGTTGGCTTTGTGAGTTTGATGGGGTTATTACAACATTTTTGTGGGGGAATGGCAGACAACATATGTCCCTGGCCCAATGTCGGATACCTCCCTATGATGGAGGTATGGGAATGACCAACCTCCATCTCTACTATCTTGCTACCCGGCTTATTGTTATTCACAACTGGTTCACTGGGGGCTGGTCTGATCCGGCTTACCAGGTCGAACTCGGGATCATGGACTTTCCTCAGCTGCAGGCCTACCTATATGACTCACCTATCCCGCAGACTATTTCTCCCATCACCAGGGCAGTCTTAACGGCATGGCGCTCGGCCCTGCACTACACACACTGGGACAAGAAACTCACCCAACATACCCCCCTGTGGCATGGGACCTGGCTGCCGGAGAGATCGACCCTCAATGGGTTTTGCCAGTGGGACCGGATTAGAATCACACTCCTCTGGGACGTCTGGGTTGAGGAACACATCCGAGCCTTCTCAGATCTGCAACACATTTTGTAACTTTGCCACGCCCTCCTTGCAGGAGTGTCACAGATCTATTGTTCACTGGTGAATAACAGTCTGGCCACCCTAGATGCGCTACGAACACGTTTCCCCCTAGAGGAAGCAGACTGGCGAGACACCCTCATGGCACCCAAAACCTTAACTACCTCCTCCAAATTGCGCATTATCCAACTCTACTATCTCCACACTGCATATCTGACTCCAGTCTGCCTATATAGGGCGGGCTTGCGCCCCCTACCGCACTGTACCCGATGCGGCCAGGCCCCGGCCGATTTCTACCATATGGTCTGGCAAAGTCCCAGTCTTACCTCCTTTTGGGCGGGTGTAAAATCTAAACTTCCACAAACACTGGGTTGGCAGGTCCTCCACGACCCGCTACGTCTCCTCCTAGGAGTCTTTGATGGATTGGACGGCTCTCTGGCCAACAAATGCTTTCTGGGTACGGCCGTGGCGGTTGCTAAGCGGGATATTGCAGCTGCTTGGTCCCAAGCTAGGCCTCCTACTGTTCATAAGTAGCGGAGAGGGGTGGATTGGTGTGCGGCCAAGGAAGAAACCCCTCTTTGAGGCCTGGGGATGTCTGGAAAGGTTTGAGAAAATATGGGTCAAGTGATTAAATCTATATTTTGATGTCTTTATCAGCTTCTCCTTCCTACAAATGTTTTTTTCCCTTTAAAGGACGCATTGTGCTCATGGACGTTTTTCTTGGCTTGTGCCTCCGAATGTCCAAGGGTGATGAGTGTTGCTATACTGTGTACTTCATGGCTGCCTTTCTTTTGTTCTCAGTATTGAAAATGTCAATAAAAATTGATTATAAAAAAAAAAACGTTTCATGCGTTTTATTTTTATCAATGAATGATTTCCTCTGTTATTGGAACATTTTCCACATTCAGAGAATATATGGGTTTATATTTCAAAAACACAACCACCATGCAATTTTGATAAATAGACTTTGGCATAGAAAAAGAATTGCTCAACATTTTAACCTAGATTCTCAAGTTTGTCATCAACAAAACGTAAAATTTTATTTAAGTGTTTCGTTAAACCTGGTCATGTGTGCTTGTTGGCCATACTGCACTGTTTTGGCCAACTGATTTCGTAAGCGTCTGGTCTGGCCCTTCCCTAGAGACAATGTGGGTGGCTGTCTGCCCTTATTGTGCTATATATGACCCTCCAAGGCAAGTTCTGATGAGTTAGTACTCATTCATTTATGATATTTGATCCTCATAGAGTGGTTGATCTCAATGAGTTTCAGCAACGTCAAGGTGCCCTCCTTGTAGGAGTCTATTTTTAGAAAGGCCCTATGTGGGGATTTAAGGTGTTTCAGAGGAGGGAGAGTGAGGTTTGGTTGTTATGCTCACTTTGCCACTGGATTCAAGCAAGATTGGCTGAAGATGGCTGTAATGCCAGAAACCGGTCCTAGGAAGCTTGAATCCGGTCCAGGGAAGGCATGGCTTGGCAGTTCGGGTTGGACTGTTCCCATGAGGCACAGGGTGAGACTGATTTGCATATGACCATGGCTGAACTGGGGTGGCAGAGTGGGCTAAAGAACGGTGATGGATTAAACCCAGATCTGTTGACTGGGTGTGAGTGTTTGATTCGTTCAGATGCTCCGTCCATCACCACCCCCTTTTGTACCGCTTTGTTCGCCATAAGTTGGCAGGGTATGCTCAGACGTGAGTCCCTTGCTCACTTTGACACTGGATTCAAGCAAGCCTGGCTGAAGACGGCTGTAATGCCAGAAACCGGTCCTAGGAAGCTTGAAACAGGTCCAGGGTAGGCATGGCTTGGCAGTTCGGGTTGGACTGTTCCCATGAGGCACAGGGTCAGACTGATTTGCATATGGCCATGTCTGAACTGGAGTGGCAGAGTGGGCTAAAGAACGGTGATGGATTAAACCCAGATCTGTTGACTGGGTGTGAGTGTTTGATTGGTTCAGATGCTCCGTCCATCACCACCCCCTTTTGTACCGCCTCGGTTTAGTTCAGCCTTGTTAACTGGGTTAGGGCTGCTGGGATTTCAGATTCTGTATGAAAATGCATTGGACAGCCAGCTTCTGCGAGCACTAAGGGCCTGATTACGAGTTTGGCGGTCCTGGAGCAGGCTGCCACACCAGCACCCCACTCCAGAACCATCAAACTCGACCGCCGCCCGCCAGATTACGAGTAATCTTGTGATCTGGCATGCCACCGCGAGTTTGACAGTCCAATGGACTACCAAACTCGTAATCAGGCCCTAAAATATTTGCCCACAAAGCTTTATATATGGTGCAGAGATTGTTGAGCTGTTCCAAAAACAGACAACAGAGTTTTTAAGGATGATGCTAATTGGTTACCTTTACTGCCTGCTGTGTTCTGTGAGTAGGCTTCACTGGATTATATTTGAGTACTGAAAAGTACTGAAAGGAAATTATTACTGACCCTTTGGCTGGACGCTTTGCTGCTTTGGTCCTGTGTCTGACTGCAAGGGGAAGCTGTGGGTGTGGTGCTCCCTGCCTCCCGCTGCCCGCTGGCCCGCTGTAATTGACATCACGCAGTGCGGCCGCCGAGGGGAGTGCAGCCCACCCAAACTACAACACCCAGCAGCCCATGCGCCACGCGCGCTCGAAAACCGCGCCAGGAGGCGCCTAAATACAGCGTGAGCCCCTGCACGAGCGGGGAACTGAAAGGAAATTATTACTGACCCTTTGGCTGGACGCTTTGCTGCTTTGGTCCTGTGTCTGACTGCAAGGGGAAGCTGTGGGTGTGGTGCTCCCTGACTCCCGCTGGCCCGCTGTAATTGACATCACGCAGTGCGGCCGCCGAGGGGAGTGCAGCCCACCCAAACTACAACACCCAGCAGCCCATGCGCCACGCGCGCTCGAAAACCGCGCCAGGAGGCGCCTAAATACAGCGTGAGCCCCTGCACGAGCGGGGAACTGAAAGGAAATTATTACTCACCCTTTGGCTGGACGCTTTGCTGCTTTGGTCCTGTGTCTGACTGCAAGGGGAAGCTGTGGGTGTGGTGCTCCCTGCCTCCCGCTGCCCGCTGGCCCGCTGTAATTGACATCACGCAGTGCGGCCGCCGAGGGGAGTGCAGCCCACCCAAACTACAACACCCAGCAGCCCATGCGCCACGCGCGCTCGAAAACCGCACCAGGAGGCGCCTAAATACAGCGTGAGCCCCTGCACGAGCGGGGAACTGAAAGGAAATGATTACTGTCCCTTTGGCTGGACGCTTTGCTGCTTTGGTCCTGTGTCTGACTGCAAGGGGAAGCTGTGGGTGTGGTGCTCCCTGCCTCCCGCTGCCCGCTGTAAGTGACATCACGCAGTGCGGCCGCTGAGGGGAGTGCAGCCCACCCAAACTACAACACCCAGCAGCCCCTGCGCCACGCGCGCTCGAAAACCGTGCCAGGAGGCGCCTAAATACAGCGTGAGCCCCGCCTCGCGGGACGCCGGGCGAAGCCCGGGCAAAGGGCGGGCCGTTTTGTGGCCGTTCGGCGGCCGAAGGAGGCTGGGCTGGGCCCACTCTCTAAAAATTGCGGGAGTATCACCAACTGAGAAAGTAAGTCTGACTCCATTCTGACACTGAGCATCTCTGTTATGCGTCGTCACCACATCCACGCAAAGTAACTGCTCTTGTCATTGTCACTTATCAGCAAGATCCACTTGGACAAGTGATCACCCATAGGTACCTTGATCTGGTTACGTCCTCAACAACACTTAACCAGCAGCTAATAACTTTGGAAGGAAACTTACTTGGGGGCCAGTCTTAACAATAGTTTATTATCAGCAACTATGGCTGCAAATGGCGAAAAAATCATGCAAGTCGAAGCAGTGGGGAATTGCAAGGGTACCTTGGATGACTATTTTAGGAAACCTCCAACTGACATAGACAGGGATTGTTCACTGGCGGAACGCAGGGCTGAGCGGCGCTGCTCGATTGAAACTATTAAAAACAGACTCCCTGTGGACATTCTATCACACTCTAATCCAGCGGGCGCAGGCTCTACATCAGGCACGGGGGACGCGCTATCGACGGAGGGGATCACTATGCTCTTGCGAGATACGCCACCCTCAATGACTGCCCTTAATAACGTGGAACAAAATAGTTCTCTAGATAATAGCAATACTAATGCCACTATAGAAATCATACCCGATACTCCTCGAGTAATGGTAGGTATCATACAAAAGAAAGCAGGGAAACGGGAGGCCGCTAAAGTATTTGGTCCACCACCAAATAAGAGAAGGAGGAGAGGAGGTCTGCCCCAAAGACCTAAGATCAGCCACACTGATTTTGGGAAGGGCAACAAGGTACTTGTTACCTCACCTCCCACTATAAAGGCTAGACTACCTCTCGAGTTAGGTCAGGAGGCCATACCTAAAATAATATCGCCCACACATAGCCCCACACTGAGTGCACCAAGTACCAGTTCAACATCTTCCAGGGATTGCACGACCAAGGAACAACTATCTACTGTCTCCCTCGATAGTATTGAACATCTACTCAAGTCATTTACCTCCCCCATATTGGAGAGGTTGAAGAGGTTAGAGCAGCGGCTGGGGGATCTAGAAACTGCCATCACCAACAATGCAAGTATTTCCATAATTGCACCTAAGCAAGCACTACTCCCCGCAGCCGTAGGTCCATCCTCCATCCCTGTAGCTCAAAGGGATGTAAATTCATCTACTAAAATTGTCGCAGGTAATTGCCAAGGGGGGAAGTTGCAAAAAGCAGACCATCAACTCCCTCCACATATTCTCAAGGAATTACCAAAGAAGGCAAGTATAGTTTATGGAGGAAATGGGTATGAGCAAGGGGCACAGGCATATCCAGATAGACCAGGAACCACTAGGGTCCGCCAAGTTGAATTACCACCAGACGCGGTTCCCTATGTGGTTGTACTCACAGGCATCCCCATACTACAAGCTGGCAGGAGGGAAGGCTTCAGCCAATTAAAAAATAAAACCATGCACTGGCTTAGCCAGTACAGACCGCTTCCAAGCAACACCAATGGCGAGATTGTCCATGTACGCCGACTCTCCTGGCTGGGGAGTAGAGAGAAAGATATTGAGGGCGATTTCATAATTATAAATTTTAGAGATCCAGCCGCGGTTAATTACATCTTAAACTGGAATACAAGAACCAATGGTACAACCATCATTCCCCATGATCTAACTTATTTTTACCCAAGACCTCAGGTAACTCCCTTAATGTCTTTAGGGGCCCCACCCAGCTTATGGAACAACCTTCCCACAACTCTGAATAACCAATATGTGTGGCAGGCTCCCTACCCTATGATCCCAAAAAACCCTTACGGGTGGAATAACATCTCATATAGGGGACATAGAAATAACTATAGTGGATCAGACCACTCACAAGGAACTAGGGGAATGGATCACTTGCTGCCATTCACCCCCTTTGAGCATACCAATCGATTTGCAGCACTTTCAGGCTTGGATGACTGCGAATGACGGTTGGGGCCCCCCTCCTGATAGGTCACCAACATACAGGACAATTGACAAAATACCTAATGTCGGTGCCCAAAGCTATACCCCTGCTCCTGTACATATTACGTCCGAGTTAGATCCTTGCCCTATGATAGCCCCTCATTCCAAAATACAAGCTTCTGGGGTAAAAGCGTTGGTAATCCCCCAGTTAGATAAATTGCCTGGGACCATATCCTCCGAAATAACGAATACTTCGGAACCAGTCACTGAGATATCCATGATTGTAATATCCCCTCTTGAGATTACACTCCGTGATATAATTGAGCCAGCCCCTGTGATATCAATGGAAATAACATCACCAATAAATATGGAAGTTCCTGGTAGTATATTAACATGGAACATAGCGGGTCTGGCCCCAAAAATAAATGATGCAGATTGGCGGTCAGTAACTATGTCCCATTCAATTATAGCTCTCCAGGAAACATGGGCTAAGGAAGAATCCCATCTGCTGGGTTTTAAAACGTTCTTTACTCCGGCAGTTCCGACTAAAATGGGTAGACATAAGGGAGGTTTGTCTATGTACTTGTCTATTTCCTCGGGGCTTATGGTACAAGGGTGCTTCCTGGATTCCCCTTTTTTCAGATCTTAAAGGTATCCTGGGGACCTCTGGAAAATGTAGCCATCATTAATTTCTATAATAACATCCCGAGAGCACAAGTTGAAACTACACTTAAGAAATTGTCAAGCACCCTTAAGACTATTACAGATAGTTGTACAGGGGATATGGCCCTCCTGTGGGTAGGGGATTTTAATTGTCCATTGTGCTCAAAGAGTCTACAAGGAGTGTGTGGCTGGGAAGATGAATCTATAGGCCCAACAAGCCACTTTGCCCACACTAAACTAGGGGACTTACTTAATAATTTAATGGTGGACCGCTCTATGGCATTTATTAATGAGGCTTGCTCTGTGCCTAAAACATTTGCACCCACATTTAGCGCAAGAGGGGCAAAGTCAACGATTGACTTTGCCTTACTATCGTTGCGCTATGCCTCATTGGTTAATAACTGGGAGACTCTTACAAGTGGCATTAGCGACCACTACCCCATTTCAGTTACTTTTAAGTTAAACCTGGATACGCGGCCTCCTGATATTCAACGTAATTATGTTTTTAATCCTATTTTTTATTCTTGGCCAGCGTAATGGATTCTGTATTACATGGGAGAAGGTAATACCAGAGAGTTTTCAAAAAAATCTAGTAAACGTCTCCCTTAAAGAAATTACTAAGTGTTTGACGCCAGAAGAGAGCGAAGAACAAGTCTTGCTCTCTTGTAATAAAATTTGTTGTTTAATTAAACACCTTCTGACTAGAGAGCCACGTAATACAGTTAAGAAAACCCCTGGGTGGTTTGACCCAGATTGCTCTAGGGCACTGCGGGAACTCAAAAATATATTGCATGCTACCCCACTAGATAGAGTTCAGGTTCAAAGGGCAAGGCGCAAGTACCGTGCCGCTTTGATTAAAAGGAAGAAAGATCTAAAAGCTGAAGCCTGGGAGGCACTCCATACAGCAGCAACACAAAGGGACACTGCTGCTTTCAGGAAGGCTGTCAATGCTCCTTTCTACCAAGACACCCAAGGTCCTCGCCTAGATAATGCTATCACGGCCCAGGAGTGGGTGTCCCACTTCCAGGCCCTGTATAGCAATAAGGCTCTGCCTGCACTAGCTCACGAACTACCGATACCTTTGGAAGAAGAGGATCCCCCGTTCCCTCTTGACATGCAATTCAAACTAGAGGAGGTATATAAAGCCCTAAGGGAGAGTTCAGCCTCGAAAGCACCAGGAACAGACTCTGTCCCTATTGATGTTTTTAAATGTACCCAGACCTGTGGGCTCCTCTGCTCACTAGAGTTTTGAATTGCATGACGAAAAGAGGTTTTATCCCAACCTGGAAGGAGGCAATCTTGGTCCCGATATACAAGAAGGGGGATAGGAATGACCCTGCCTGCTATCGCCCCATCTCTTTGTTAGATGGCTTTATGAAGATGGCGGGCAGGGTCATTCTTGCTCGCATTCAGGACTGGGTGGAGGGACAGGAAGTGTTGTCTCCCTTTCAGTATGGGTTTAGGGGAGGGCGAGGGACAATTGAGCAGGGGCTGAATCTTTCACTAATCATTTCAAAATATATCTACGCAAGGAAATCAAATCTGTATGTGACCTATGTGGACCTCAGCTCTGCCTTTGACTGCGTTCTGCACGATGGTCTTTGGCAGACGCTGAGGGACATTGGGCTGGACAATAAAATAATTGTATACATCAGAGAACTCTATGTGGAGGCAGGTGCCCGAGTTAGATACGGTCAGAAGGGGGAATGTACAGACCTTTTTAAGATTAGCAGAGGGGTAAGGCAGGGCTATATCCTGGCCCCCCTGCTATTTAATCTATATATCAATGATGTGGGTTCTTGCCTAACACAGCAGTATTATGATTACCCTGTAATCAAGGGCAAACCCATCCCCATTTTACTTTACGCCGATGATGCGGCTATTCTCTCACAAACCAAGGTAGGACTCCAGAAAGCCGTACACACCTTCACTAATTTTATGAATGTGAGAGGGTTATGTGTAAACGTTTCTAAGACGTTTACTATGTCGTGCAGTCTAAATAAACATAGACAACCATGCCCAATTGTTTAAATTATAGGAAGGTAGAGTTAGCAGATATTTTCTGCTACCTGGGGGTCCACTTTGACAGACAAGGCACCTGGAAGCCGGCCGTTAAGGCACGGGCTGTGGCATTTAACAGAGCAGTCGGGGCTCTTATGAATTTTGCGAAGAAAATAGGAAACAGACCAGCAGTGGAGCTCCTCCGAATATTCAAATCAAAATGCGTGGTTTTGGGACTTATGGGGCTGGTATCTGGGGTTGGCAGCAAATGGAGGAGATCCTGCGAATTGAGAACAGGTTCCTCCGATTTATAACTGCTACATCAAGGAGCACCCCAATATACGTATTACACGCCGAAGTTGGCCTCATTTTTATCACGGATATTATAAAACTTGCCCCAGTATTACTTTGGCACAATGTCTGGACCAACCCTACCACAGAATTGAATAGATCTATTATAGAGGACTGCTTGAACTGTGATGGCCTGAAAAACATCAAATGGCTTACCTATATTAAGAACTTTGTCGGCGAGATTGGTCATCCAGAATATTTTACGGACCCAGCATCACTGGAATCTCTCTCGCGACCTACGCTGAAAAAGATGCTGTTGGAACATTTGGAACTACAAAGGTGGAAGGACGAAAGGACCAAAAAATCGGTCATGAGCCACGATGAAGTGACATCCCAGAGGGGTCTCCAGTTGTATCTTGCATTGGAACACCCCCTACATCACCGTAGGCTCCTGACTCACTTTCGCCTGGAAACCTTTTATAGACTCATATCACTTCCAACTTGCAATGATTGGGCGAGGGGAAAAAGGCTGTGTCCCTGTGATGACAAATCTTTTCAATCAAATATACACTGCACTTTGTTCTGCACTTTATATAGCCATTCGCGAAGACAAATTTTAAAGCCTCTTCTGTTAACTTGGGGCCTAAGGAACTCAAGAGACGCTTATAATAAACTTAGGTCCTTAGATGATTGTCTCACTATTAGTACAGTGAGCCTTTTTCTGAATACAATTCTAAGTGTGAGAAAGTCTATCGTCATGTGATAATAAGAGTTAGTGAGAGGTTTTAATTATAATCTTTTCTACTGTCTGTACTGTTTTATCCTTTTTGACCTTTTAATGAAGTCAAACCTTAGCAATGTTTAAATCAGATTGAAAATAATTATATTTTTAACTGTCTTTTTATCTGTATACTTTTATGAATTGTTATTTCAATTCGAATAAAGTCTTTTGAATGAGTACTTGAACTAGAAATAAATCACTGCTGTCATGAGGTCAACCAAATGGTTGATGCTGACTAAAGAGATCACTCTTCTGAGCCCCATATATTGGTGTTATGTGGCCTCAACTAAAACTTTTATGTGTGGAGATGAAGAGATATCATTTGAATAGTACTGTTATATTCTTTTCTTTATCCGCAAGGCTAAAGGCTGCTCCCAAAGTTTGACCGTGTGGCAGTCTTGATCATATCTCTTTCAAGCTAAGATTTCCAGTATGGACTCTTTAACGGTAATTCAATTTCATGCAGACACTGATGTATTTAATTGCCTAAGTGATGTTGCTGTGACTTTTTAGTCCATATTCAGGATAGAGATGGAACTGATTATCATTGACATGAAAGTGGAATTGAATCTGAAGTTGGGCAATCACTTGTACAAGTAGATACTGAAAAATGTAGAGATAATGATGAGTCAATGGGGATCCCTTACTATCTTTTTTATTTATGTTGCATGTTTGTCCATCCTGATCTGCTTGTCACAGTTAACAGGAAAACTGAGCAAAATTCCGGACTAATCCATCACTCTTACCCATCCCTTCTCAATTGAAAAGGATTTCTTTTTTTTTTTTTTTTAAACCTTTATTGCAGCATTCATAAAGCACAAGTATGGGCCTACAACCGCAGGGGCCGGCCGCTAAACAGAAGTAAAACCCAATTGATCATAATACAACACAGTTCCTCAGCCGACAACCCTGAGGTCCGGCAGCAATACAGGATGGAACTTGTATTAAAACGCATTGATAAATCACAGGATATAATAAAGGTTTCATTTTATATTATGTAAATGAGCGGATCAGGTGCCATACAATCTAACAATAGGATACGGGGGACAGGCCAAGAAAACAGAATACACATATAGAAACAGCCATTCGTAGGACTCTGGCGTTAATACGGATGAATCAAAATAAAAAATAAAAAACAATACACGTTTTCGTGAACGCCAGTTCTCAGGGCCTGCCCACCCAAAAGTTCGACTAACGTAAAAAGCATAGGCACTAAAGTCCAGATCACCATGAGATCAAAATAAAACACAAACCATACTGATCCTAAAGGAATAAAGGGAAGGAAGAAAAAGGCCATAGAAAATAAAAAAGGCAAAATAAAAAAAAAACTCTCCAAACCCCCCACCCTACACCCCTGCCGATGGCTATAGCCTAACCCCACTAGCAGCGTGCCTGTCGCCCCGTTAACCTAAACCCTAAAGGAAGGAAGAAGAAGAATGGAGGAGGGCATAATCATACGATGTTCCCGGCGCCCCTTGGCCCCCCCGCCAAAAACAGACACCCCCTGTCGCAAAAGACGGATGTATAGCTACTCTTTCAAAAGACAATAGGGGGCGCCGTGATACATCGCCCAGCCTCTTTAATCAAACAGATACAGTTCAAGCGTCCATAACAGTAGTTCCAAACCATCCCGATTCAATTGACTTAACCTTGACCCTTTCGAACCAGCACACGAACCCTCCCCAGCGAGACCCATGAGCACACAAACGAGTCATAGATGAGAGGGAAGTCATCGAAAGTCAATCCATTACCACCTGTAGCTAGTAGCTCCAAAAGAACTTCAAGCGCAGAAAGTTCCCCTCTCTTAACTGGACTGTCCCGATGTTTCTTGCCCCGGGATCGTAAAATCTCCAAAAAAGGAAAAGACAACCACATAATGAGAGAAGAGTCTACAGCTCCGGTCTCCGGGGGGGGAACGCCATTCGATACCTCCAAAGTCAATGGTGATGAAAGGTACGGTGATACACTCACGGCCTCGGGGACACCATCTTCCAGAGCGCCATCCGTTGGTTCCGATATTCGCTTCGATACTCGGTTCCTCACGAGGTCCTCGCACAAAGTCAAAATGGCCACGGCTTGAATGGCTGTGGATCGCTGGTTCAACCGTGGGGCAGGGTCCGGTACCTCGAGCAGAATCCCAGTTAGGCATGCATCCATTTTAGTGAATAACACATCCACTTGCGAGTGAAATGCCCATAGTTCTGCCAATATTGACCTCAGCGTTAGCCCAGACGCCGTTCAATCCATGGTATCAAGTTCGGTACCAGTCACAGTTAACTCCCCGGGTGAATCTGGCATTTTCGGGGGGAACGGACAGGATACGAAAGGGCAAGCGTGGATGGCGACCCGTCGTTATCCACAGCCGCGTTGACCCGGCGCAACACCGCAGGCCGGTGTCCCGACACGCCGAGCCCCGGCAAGAATCTATACCGGGTCCGCGGGACGGGGATCCCCACCCACAGTCAGCAACAACAGGTCACCTCTCTCTCAACGCTGGAAAAGGAAAACAATCGCCATCAAATTCGGGCGCAGACGAAGTCTCCACCATGGTTGACCGGACCCTGCCAGGGTCTCTCAGCCGATGTTGTTGCACTGCAGCCTGGCCTTGCAGATACTCGAGGCCCCGGCTTCACCGCTGGAGCAGGCCACGATCTTCAACTCGGTGTAAGTTCGTGAAATCAGCCAATAAGAATTTGGGGATTTCACCAACGGAATGAGGAACACTTCATCCAAGCAGAGGCTGGGCGTAATATCAGGATATTGTGCAGGATCTTGTGGCGGAGTACGGAGGTCGGCGGAGCCGGGAACCTAAGCAGCCATATTGTTTGCCGTCGTAGCTCCTCCTGAAAAGGATTTCTTGATCAACTTTTTGGAGGTAGATTCATGGCTTCAAGGGATTAAAACTGCAGGAAAGCCTTCACTGGCAACAGAAAATAGTAATCTCTGACTTTTGTTCTCTGTTAACATTGTCTTACAGGATGTTCACATCAAAAGTGTGGATCTGTCAGTTTGAAGTTAGAGAAACGGGCAACAAAGCATTGATCAAATCCCTGTCAAGCAAAAATGAGGTGAGGAGGGAAGATGTCTAGTTTTACGAAGCAGATAGACACCATTTCGAACTGGCTTACCCAAAGAAATGAGTCCAAGCCAGTGAACGTGATTCTCCTCTACAGAAGCCAGTACTCTGGTGAGTAAGGAATATGTTACTTATCCTGTAAGCATCTGTTCGTAGAACGCAGTGGTGTAGATTCACATGCTTTGCATACTCCTGCAATCTAGTGTTGGGTCTGGATGTGTGCTAGTTGTTTTTCTTTTAAGAAGTCTTTTGAGTCACAAATTAGAGTGACTCCTCCTCTTGGTAATAATGTGCATGGGCATTGACCCCATTGCTAGATTGTTTTCCAGCAGGCGGGGGAGAATGGAGTGTAAAAGTAAGTGGTAAGTAAAGAGATGTCCATGCACGTCCTTCTCAAAAGCGATGGCTAACCTGTGGGCGTTGCAGGGGTTTGAAAAAGTTTGCATAGCACTGTCTGACCCACATTAGCTTGTTGGCATGCTAGAACATCCACACAATAATGCTTAGTGAAAGTGTGTGGTGTAGATCATGTAGCTTCTTTAATTATGTCAGCTATTGGAATGTTTCCTAGGAAAGCCAAAGATGCGCTTTTCAGTACATGAGGGCTCTTTTGACATCTAATGTATGGAGTGCCCTCTCCGCCACACAGTCTGGACGAGGGGAAAACAAACAGTAGCTCAATTGATTGATTGAGGTTGAAATGAAAGACGGCCTTTGGAAGGAATTTGGGGTTGGTGAGGAAGACCACCTTGTCTCTGTATAGCTGGAAGAAGGGGTCTACTAAGGTTAATGCCTGGAGCTCACTAGCAGTCTGAGTGAGGTAATAGCAATTAAAAAATGTGACCTTTCATGAGAGAAATTCAAGGGAGCAGATATGCAGGGGCTCAAATGGAGGGCCCATGAGTCATGTAAGAACCATATGAAGATTCCAGGAGGGTCCGATGGAACCGGTGATAGAATTACTCCTTTAAGACCTTGCAAGTTTTAATGACTGGTATTTTAAATAAAGAAATATGTTGCCTATTTTGAAGACATAGCAAGAAAAAGTGGGGAACCCAATCGACCCTTGGAGGCATGGGTAATGTATATATTGACAGGTAATTGTGCCTACAAGGGATTTCTTTAAATGCACTCAGTTGGACATTTACTGGCAGATGCATCAAGCAAAATACCTCCCGGTAAATTAGCGATTCGGTAAAACAGGCCGATACCGAACGCAAAACCTAAAAATGCAATGCATCAACCCCATATCCTTCAAAAATAAAGAATAGCTAAATAATCCCCTCGAGAAAAAAAACGAATCGCAAATTAGCCAATCGGTAATTTTTTTTTTATCAGGTGAACACAGCCGTATGGCCGACAACCCGGAGGTCCGGCGGCGTAATGTGTTTCGTGTGTAGCATTCAAAATTTAGCAAACCACATATCTCAATGAGCAAATAGGTCTGTGAGGTTTTATTTTTTGTAGAGCAACAGTGGGGGTCGTCACGGTCAGTAGCCGGATAACAGCCCGCACCCATGAGCGAATACAACTGGTAAGTACGTCAGCAAGTATCTTCTCCCATGGGGATGTGGGGCATTGATGTGGAAGAGTAGTGTTACACAGTATCACAGATTTACTAAGGATGAGTGTCTATGCAGCTTTTTATACCTTGTGGGAGAATTTCGTGAATTAGCCAATCGGTAATACCGAGAAAGAAACCATCCTCCGAAAATACCGAATCGCTATTAAAGGTTCGCAACGAAATGCATCAAAACTCGCAAATACCGAAAATGTCCAAAATTGCTATTTTGCATGAGCAAAATAAGGGGAATCACAAACTGGAGGTAAAGCTATTGGAAGGAAGAAAATAAATAAATAAATAAATAACAACAGGTGCAGACAATCAGAAACCCTTTAAATATGCCTCTGGAGACCCTGTATGTCTACCAAAATGGCTGCCCTCCACGTGCTTGCTAGGAGGAGGAGAATCAACGCTCTTGCACAGCGCAGCAGGATGATCCAAGACAGGGTCTTCAGGGTGCTCATCACATTGCTGGGCCAGACAGAGGAACTGATCTACGACAAGTACAGATTGAACCGGGCTATGATCATGCGCCTCATTGCTGAGCTGGAACCACTACTGCAGCACCAAACCCGAAGGACCAACGCCATCCCAGCCTATGTCCAGGTCCTATGCAGCCTGCACCTGCTGGCGTCTGGAAGCTTCCAGGGGGTAATAGCAGAAGCCGGAGGCGTGTCGCAAAGCGCACTATCACGCTTCTTCCACAAATTCCTAGATGCCATGCTGATATTGATACATCGCCACATCACCTTCCCCACAACCCCACAGCAGTTGAACCGCACCAAACAGGAGTTCTACCAGGTGGCACAATTTCCCCATGTGATAGGATGTGTTGACTGCACGCATGTCCCCATCTGTCCTCCCTCAGCCAACGAATACATCTTCCGCAACCGGAAGTCATATCATTCAATCAACGTGCAGGTCGTGTGCAATGGCAAGCACATCATACCGAACATCGTAGCCCAATTCCCAGGAAGCACACATGACACATACATATTCCGTCACAGTGGCATCCACAGGCGTCTGATCAACGGTGAATTTGAAGAGGGACACCTACTAGGTACATACTAATGCCTCATTATTAACTCCATCCTCACATGTATAATTGCATTCATGCTGCTAACCCTTTGCTCCCCACCCTGCAGGTGACAGCGCCTACGCCTTGCGTGAGTATTTCCTCACTCCCTACCTCAACCCAGCAACACCTCAGGAGCAGCGCTACAACACAGCACACATCAGCACCAGGAATGTGGTAGAGCGAATCTTTGGCATCCTCAAGAGTCGCTTCCGGATACTACACAAAACAGGAGGTGCCTTGCAGTATGACCCAGTGACCTGCTGCCGGATCATAGTGGTCTGTGCCATGCTGCACAACATTGCCACAAGAAGGGGGATACCAATAGAGGTGGACGGAGAGGCCGACTTACGTGCACAGCAACCCCCCCCCCACCAACACCAACAGGCACACGTGCCTAACACAGCAGAAGGCCAAAGGAGGCGGACATACATCACACGGCATCACTTCTGAGACAGGTAAGAATGAGCCATCACAACATGATCTTGTTTGCAAATGTTTAATGCACATGAGCACCTGTCAGGTGCAGATAAATGAGACGCCAACATGACGCAGATTAAAAAAATAATGGGATACATGTCCGTTGTCATCACGGTTGTATCATGTGGCAGTATAGTTGGCCCATGGTTACGTCACCATGGCCATGGAGCCAATGGAACATGGCTGTTTGCGCCTGCCACGTACCCCCAGCCTCCTGCCTCGTGACTCCTCCACATCGCCGCGATGTGTGTCAGTGGCTGTGGTGCTGCGCACACTGCGCCTCCTCTCGCTGGCCTCCGGCACAGAGATGCTGCTCACGCTTGAAGCAGCCTCACTCCCCTCCTCCCCTCCCAAACTGCTGGCACTGAAAGTCCCAGACTGCAGATGCTCCACTGCAGTGGTCACTCTTTCTAAGGACTTTGCAACATCTCCACAATAATGACCCAAGTCGACCTGCAGGGACACAGATCTGCGTGAAAGCACAGCTGTGCTGTTGCACAGCTTAGTGATGGCCCTAATGGAGGCATTTGAGCATGTTCTGCCGATGCCTCCGGCGCTCGCTCTTTTGGCCTGCAAAGACAGCACGTGTGAGTTCCTGCAGGCACTGTTTAATGTCATTGTTGCCCTCAGCAACGGCTGTGGTCATCTCACGCACAGCGTCAGTCATGGTGTCAATTTTGTTTGCCAATTTGGAAATGTTAATGTTAATAGCACCCACGTGTCTCCCCTGCAGGCGCTGGACACGCGGCATCCGTGTCTCAACCACTCCGTACCCGTCTGTTGGATCCTCAGATCTCTCTGCAGCTCTACCCAGGGGCCTGACCCGCTGTCAGACTCGCACACGTGCTGGTGTTTGGGAGGTCGGAGTAACAACTGTCTGCTGTGGAACATTTGTGGCTGCTGGCCTCTGCTCTGTCTCCATCACCTGCAGGGAGGGGACATTTGCCCTGCTGCTTTGTGTAGTTGTCCGCGGTGGTGGTGGTGGTGTAGTTGTCCGCGATGGTGGTGGTGGTGGTGGTGCAGTTGTCCGCCGTGGTGGTGGTTGTGGTGTTGGTGGTGATGGTTGTGGCGGTGGTGATGGTGGTGTTGTGGGTTCACGTCCCTGCGGGGTCTCAGCATCGGTCACCACTGGGGTTTCTGAGAAGACGAGGCGGCCGCTGTCATCTGAATCAAGGGGTGATGCATCTGTGTGTGAAACAGTGCATTGTTATTATTTTGTCATGATGTATCTGTTTTGCATACTTTCATCTACATAAAGGACATATTTGGACTGACATTTGGCCCTGTGCTGCTGGTTTCATTTCATTCACATCAGGGGTCAGACATGCACTCTTACATGATATGACTACAACTCCCATGATGCAACACTCTGGTGAGGGGATATGCGTAAGGCACGGCTACATATGCACTGAGTTTGGCCTGGGGGAATAGGCAGGGGTTGACAACACGCTGCATATCTGCACTGGCATGCATCTTACAGTGTCCTCCTGCCGCAGCACCGGAAGTGTCCAATTGGGTGACCCCCACAACAGCTTTCGAGGGCTGTGTTTGGAGTGAGGTTCGATGTTCCCCCTCCTTTGCCCTTTTCCTGAGGTCATACCACCTCTTTTTTAGATCGTCTATGCTGCGGTGGGTGACTCCTACAGCATTCACCTTCTCCATGATGCGCAGCCACATCTTTCGCTTCTCTGCCTCAGGCACCTTCAGGGACAGCTTGCCAAACAGCCTGTCATGTTTGCTGCTCACCCCCTCAATGAGTAGTTCAAGTTCTTTGTCAGAAAACATTCGCTTCCTCTTCCTGGGTGTGTCCTTGTCCTGGGGTGCATCCTTCTCCATTCTGGAATGCTGTGCAATATCTAGTTTGGCTGGCACTGTATCACTCCTCAGCTCCTGTTCTCTGCCTCCTCCTCTGAGCTCCTCAGGGCACTGAATGAAGCATGGGCTGTGTTACTTCCTGGTTGTGATGTCATCAGCCTGCTTCAGACGCGCCGTTTTTTTTTGCGAATTCGCTTATACCGAAATCGCAAATACCGATTCGGTATTTGCTAATTCGGTATTTGCTATTCTTTATTTTGGAGTCTCGCAGACGTGGTTTCGGATTTATTAGCGATTTTTACGATTCGGTATTTAATACCGAATCTGTTGATGCATCGCGGTATGCGAGTCCTTATTAGCGATTCCTTATTTTTCGCTAATAAGGACTTGTATTACCGATTTTTGATGCATATGCCCATTAGTATACAGAACAATGATCAAAAGCTCCCCTAAATAGCTTACAACTGATTAATCAAAAATTTAATTTGTTCATGTGTATCAGAATAAATCTGCTACAGATATTCTTCTCATGGGTGTACATTTTTCAAAATGCAAACTTTATTGTGAAAAAGATTTTTAGCAAATGGTACAAAAGACTAAAACAACACACAGTGACTGAGATTTACAACTGATTTGTTATTACAATCACCTCATGATCACTAGACTGAGGATCTATTCCAAACAATATGTACAGAAGGAAAATGAAACGGATCAACACAGAAAACAATTCCTTGAGGAGGAAAACCCACAGAGAAAATAGATGTGGTTGTCGACGTTTCGGTCTGTTTGGTGTGAACATCCGTTAGACCATCTTCAGGACGATGAATTTAAGTGGTGAATGACCCTTATGAAAATTCCATGGGTAATTGTCAAACGTGACTTAATCTGTTTTCGGTGAAAACCTTCCTGGTCTCCACACCGGAAAAGAAGCTATTGAAAAGCTGTCATAATTGATAGGTCAGAACTATTTAGGTGACCTGCATGAAGCAATTCTCAAGGATTTGCTTCACCTTGTGCTGGCAACCGCCTAGCAAATAGTGGGGCGCTGCTCCTCCGACGTGCCGCTGTCCCTGTAGTCGGCATCCAGAGTTGTAAATGAAGCAAGTAACAGACAGTGTTCTGCATCATGGCAACAAAAGGATCAATTTGTTTTGAGTGACAATAACATACAAATATTTTCAGTTTAGCTGCGTATCATGCTCGAGTGGTAGTTCTGTGGGCTTCTTTAATAATGGTCATACATTCAGGTATGAGATTGAGGTAACCAAACTCTATGACCTCAGTAGCCAGATCGCTAGGTTGAGAGACTTTTGGATTTGAGTACCTGCTTTCTCCATGGTGCTGAGTGAGAAGGTCCGGCCTGTTGGGGGAGTTTCTCATTTTTTTTTTTTAAACATATTTTATTGACATGTTTGAAATCAGCATTTCACATACATTTTCTCATTCAATGACGGAGCATCTGCCAAGTCCTCTTGAGTGTCCAGCCCGACCGGGCATCATGGTTCCTCGCTATACCTCCTTCCCTCCTATGCCTGCCTACCGCCCTATGCGGTGCTATCAATATGTGATTTTCAGCAACATTAACCCCTCAACAATTCCTCCCTCCCTCAGAACCCCCCCACTACCCCCTCCCCTGCTGCTGCCGACCCACCTGCCAAGCTACCTTCCCCGCTATACGTGATCTGGGTCTCTGTTATAGCTGCGTGTGCCATTCGTTGTGTGCAGGAAATCCACCATGTGCGTGGATACTAGGGTGTTATGGCCCGGTCATGCCTCCCCCTCAGTCCCTCCTTGATCCAGTCCCCCAGGGCTAGCCGGTTGAGACCCCTCCTAGGCGTAGACTCCCGGTCCTCATTCTTCAGATCATCCACCAACTCCCCCCAGGCCTGCGCCCTCTCCAGTCGCCCTATGCCTCGTTTTGCATTCCGAAGCAGTATTCTATGTTCACAACTTGCCCACTTCACAAGCTCCCTTTTCCAGTTGCCTATCCCCAGACCTGCCGGGCCCTTCCACTTGCTAGTGAGTTCGCGCTTTGCCAATATGTATGCCAGATCTTGAAACCAGGCCCTGACCTTAGTTTTAGCGGTGCGAGGAAATAGGTTGAGCAGCACATGACTGGGGGTGCATGGGATCTCCTTCTCAGTGACGCGCGCTGTCTCCCGAACCACTTCTTGCCAATACCCCTCTACCTGTGGGCAACTCCACATCATGTGAACATAACTAGCCCCGACCTCCTGGCATCGGGGGCAGCTCGCATCCATCCGATTAAAATAACGGTTAATTCTGTCAGGTGTAATGTACGCCCTATGCAAAGTGTAAAAACTAATTAATTGGAATCTCGCATTGCGGGATACCTTTGTGGCCCGGAGCAGTGTATTCTCCCAGTCTGTATCCGTGATAGGGCCCCCAATGTCTGTCTCCCATTTATCTTTCAGGCTCTCCAGGGGCCCCGTGGAGTCCCGCCGGATGGCTCTATAGATACATGAAACCGCTTTAATGAAAACACCCAGCCAAGCTGATGTATTCGTTTGTAGAGTGTGTAGGGGGTTCTGTCGCCCCTGACCCCAGTGCCTACGCATAGCCCCCGTGACCGCCCCATATAGCAGAAAATGACCCTGTGGAATCTCCCGATTGGCTTGGAAGGCCGCAAATGTGAGGAGTTCTCCGTCACTGTACAAATCTCCTAACTTAGTAACTCCCGCTTGTGCCCATTCCTCTAGCCCTCTCCAATGACCCCCATGCGGGAGCGCCTCCAACAGTGCCACGGACATCTCCGGGGAGTAAGGGCGCTTGGTTTTGGTTTTCTGAAGACACCTGACCCAGCAATTTCTTATTACCCTATGTTCAGAGGATTTGATGGTTCTCTGCTTAATGGTACCCATGAGTGTACTCAGGACATCTGTTCTATTCGGGGTGAAGGGGGTGTCCTCCTGTCTCGATCTAGACTTCCTGCTACCCACTGTGTGAAGCGTTGGAGCTGCCCCGCTAGGTAGTAATTTTCCATATCTGGTACTGCTAGGCCCCCCTCTGCCTTTGCTCTGCGCAACGTACCCAACGCCACTCTGTGCCTGCTGGGACCCCAAATAAAAGTTGTCAGAAGAGAGTAGAGGAATCGGGGTAGCGCTACCATTTTCAGCAATGATATGCGCCCTGTCACCGACAGGGGCAACGTCCCCAGAACGCCATACTGCCTTTCAGGGATCGGAGAGCCCCCCCTATATTTCCCTCCTGGACGTCAGAGAGATCATGATACACCTTAACCCCCAGGTATCCAAAACAACGTGCCTCCCACCGGAGGTCCCCCAGGCCCGCTGGCGGTAGAGCCTCCCTTGATATCGGGAAGAGTTGTGACTTCTGCCAGTTGACGCAGAGGCCCGAAAGGGTGCCGAACTCGTCCAGCATGCGCCGGGCTCCCTCCAACGTCCTGAGTCCTTCAGGAAAAGCAATAAGTCATCCGCATATAATGCGATATGGTGCGTCTGCTCCGCCAGCCTAATACCCACATATGGCGTCCCCGATCTTGCCACACATGCCAGCGGCTCTATTGCCAGTGCGAAGAGCAGGGGGGAGAGGGGACACCCCTGCCATGTGCCCCTCTCCACCCCGTATTACACGGAAATGGTGCGGCCCGTACACACCCGTGCCATCGGGTCCTTATAGAGTAACTTGACCCATTGGATGAACCCCTGTCCCAGCCCCATCTGCTCGAGGACTGCAAATAAGAAATCCCACTCAAGACTATCTAACGCTTTCTCAATATCAATGGCGAAGATCACCCCCTCTTGCGCCTCCACCGCGCCCCGTTGCAACACCGCGAACAGCCGCCTAATGTTCAGGGTGGTATTTCTGCTTGGGATGAATCCAGCTTGGTCAGCATGCACCAAAGAGGTCATATGCGGCAGCAGCCTGGTGGCCATTATCTTACTGAGAATTTTAAAATCGAGATTCAGCATCGACAGTGGACGATATGCAGAACACTCTGTAGGGTTCTTGCCAGGCTTAAGCAGGGGAACTATTACCGCCTTTCTTGTTGTGGGTGGCAACCTCCCATTCTCCCTCGTGTCCGCGTATAGCTCCACTAACCTGGGAGCCAGCTCCACCAAGTACGTGGCATAAAACTCCTGGGGCAGTCCGTCTGTGCCCGGAGTTTTCCCTCTTGCTATAGCTTTGACTGCCCCCCTGATCTCCCGTTCTGTAATTGCTGCTCCTAATAACTCCGCCTCCTCTGCCTCCAAAGTATGGAGCGGAAGAGGTGCCAAGTATTCTGTGATCCTGTCTATATCGCGAGTACCAGTGCTTCTGTATAGGCAAGCGTAGTATTCCCTGAACCTGCTACTAATCTCCTCTTGCGTATGTAATGGGCGCTCCCCCCGTCCTGTATCGTCAGTACGGGTTAGCGAGCCAAGCCAGCAATCGCCCGCTTTATCACGCTCATCATGTGTCCTGTCCATGTATTTCTGGAAATCAAAGCATCGTAGGCGCTCTACCTGCACTGGTAAGATTATAGTGGAGGCTGGGCACATCTGTTTTTTGGGAATTTTTTTTTTAAATAAAGTCTATACTATTACTTAATGCGTGCTGCTTAGGTTAGCACAATGTCCATGTTGTGCCGTTCAGTAACAGAAATATTACAAGCGTGACCGCTTGTCCTAATGCGCACTATTGCACTGCCTGCTGGGATGCTACTATTTAAATGATAAACATGGTTCTAGGCTAATATTACATGCCATGTCATTGTTAGATCAACATAATCAATTCAAAAACAATTTCATTGGTAACCTTTTTACTTGATTCTTATCATAAAGAAGAAATCACTTGTATTAACCAATTAAGTGTATCATTGGATAATAGTTTCACATTCAAAGTTCATACATAAACATTTTATACATTTCCTCATGCTGCCCTATGCATTTCGGGCCCCTTGGCCCTTCCTCAGGGGCAGAATCTGTAAAAAATCAGAAAGAAATACATTCTATTTGATTATGTTCTTAGTCTGTGAGGGGTATACAGTCAAATGTACTTAAACAGTCATTACTCCTAAATACAATGGTGTCCGAACATGCCATAATATCAGTGAAGGGGTGGGATGTTAGAGTGACTGGTGAGCAGGAGAGATGATGAGAAAAGAATCTGAGGAAAAATTATAAAGAGTAGCTGAAAAACAGAACGAAAAAATAGAGATAACTGTGGGGGTGATTCAGTACGGTGGACAATAGTATAACCATTACTCTACACCCGGTGATAAAGGAGGTCTTCTAGTTATATCACTGACCTTGACTTAGCGTTTAGTAGAGAAGGGGTGGTTCATAGGACGCACTCACAAGACAGATGCGAATTCTAAAAAATACGGAGGGATGTGTTTAAACATCGCAGGTCATACGATTGTCATGTTCGGACACCATTGTATTTAGGAGTAATGACTGTTTAAGTACATTTGACTGTATACCCCTCACAGACTAAGAACATAATCAAATAGAATGTATTTCTTTCTGATTTTTTACAGATTCTGCCCCTGAGGAAGGGCCAAGGGGCCCGAAATGCATAGGGCAGCATGAGGAAATGTATAAAATGTTTATGTATGAACTTTGAATGTGAAACTATTATCCAATGATACACTTAATTGGTTAATACAAGTGATTTCTTCTTTATGATAAGAATCAAGTAAAAAGGTTACCAATGAAATTGTTTTTGAATTGATTATGTTGATCTAACAATGACATGGCATGTAATATTAGCCTAGAACTATGTTTATCATTTAAATAGTAGCATCCCAGCAGGCAGTGCAATAGTGCTCTACCTGCACTGCCACCTCCTCCTTAGCCGCCAGGAGATCCTGCCTCCATTCCGGGTGTTCCGGCCTCCTCTTTTCTAGGCTCCTAAGTGCCTCATCTGCTCTCTCTAAGTCTGCCGTGAGCGTCTTATGCACCCGATAGATGTAGCTATGCACCTTCCCCTGGTCACAGCCTTAAAGGCCTCCCATTCCGTGATTCTAGAGTCAGTGGTGCCCGCATTGTCAGCAAATTATTGTATGATGTGTTCCCTAGTCTCCTGTTGAAAGACCTGGTCTTCGAGTGGTTCTGGTTTGAGGCGCCATGCAGGGATGGGTTGCAGAATCCTCCCCACCCTGTATCGAATCATGAGTGGGTTGTGGTCTGAGGCCGTTCTGGTCAGGTACTCTGTCCCCCCAAGCTGGGTGCAGAGGCCTTGTGTGCTTAAAAAGGTGTCCAGTCGGACGTGTAAGTCATGGGTGTGGGATATGTGTGAATAGTCTCTATCCGTCGGGTGTGCCCTGCGCCAGGCATCCACAAGCCCCCAGCGAGCTTGCCATTCCCTAAAAGCCCGAGCTACTACATGCACTGGAGACTCTCGAAGCGGTGGATGTGACCGGTCCATCTCAAGATCTGCAACACAATTAAAATCCCCTCCTATTAACACCGCCCCAGTCATGTACGGTGCCAGAACCCCCGACAGCTGCTCCAGGAACCGAACTTGCTCCACATTCGGACCATATACATTAACCAGAGTGACATCCCGCCCATCAAGCCTTCCGACTACAACCACGTACCTTCCCTCTGGATCTATTTTATGCTCAATAGGTTGGCAGGGAAACCCCGCCCGCACCCAAATCAAGACTCCACTGGCAAATGCGGAGTATGACGTATAAAACGCCTGCCCTCTCTAGCGCCTGCGCAGTGCCTCACCCTCCTTGTCCAATGTATGAGTCTCTTGGAGCATTGCTATGTGCAACCCTCTCCTATTTAGTGGTGAGAATTTTTTATAATTTTTACTCATGGAGCGCATGCCTCGAACATTCCACGACATTATATTATAGGTGGTCTGTGTCTGCTGCATGTGAACTCATGTTTACCCCCTGACAGGCCAAGAGACCCAAACCTCTATGCATAGCATGCAAGCACCTCTTGCAGAGCAGCCTGTCTTGGCCGATGTCAGGGTCTGGCCGAGTCTGTTAATCCATGTCTAGACTGATTAATCCTTGTCTTAGTCCACTGTTTGGGCCCCACCATTCTTTCTTACTTTATCTTATTTGACTGGCCTTCGCTATTCTCTTCGTGTATTCTCTTATTACACAAACTATCCTTTGAAGCACGCGAACATGTTCTTCCACCTGCAAATTGAATTACGGGCAATAGTGTTGATTAACTTGAGGGGAGGAGAGCACACGGGGTCTGAAAGGAGGGCGTGCACAAGATACTTGATAGCTTGTTTTCAAACTCTTCCTATTTGTCAGTTTTGTATGTTTTGGGAGTAGGCATTGTAAATATGTGTACTATAAGAGACTGTGAGACACGGAGTTAAGTGGCAGTCTCCTGAGAACCTACCATTGGTGTACTTCTTGGACAACTGTGCTTAGCTGCAGCTAATAAACTCGATGAAATACGCCTAACAGAGTGTCTCGTGTCTCTGTCTGACAAGGCAGGTGAACCCGGAGATTATAGGCGTGCCCTGCGCCGCTTGGCCCATAAGGCCCGGTTCTCCATAACTGTTTGCCATGTGGGTAGGAAATATTGTAAGCAGCCTCCAACCAGTATTATATGGTCGGGAGTTAGGCGAGGAAAGTCATTGTTTAGTGGTGTTTTTCCACATGGGGAAGCACCCTTTCCTCTACCCCTGGAATTGTTACCCCTGCAAAACCCTTTGTAAAAACCCAGATTGGAGGTAGGTTGACCCTGATTGTGCTGGTAGGAGGTGGAGGTGTCAGAAGAGGTTGCTTTGGAACCTCAGCTGTTGCTGGGGTGACGAAAGGAGCCACGGGAAACAGGTGTTTGCTTTTGCCATCTCTGTGTATTTTTTTATTTCTTCTACTGCTTGGTCCACCTGAGGACCAAACAGATGTCCCCATTTCGAATGGCATGTTGAGCACATTTTGTTGAACTTCTGGTTTTAAACCAGAAATGTGGAGCCGTGCATGCCTTCGTAGTAGGATACAAGTATTAATACCCTTAGCTGCAGTGTCAGCTGAGTCCAAGGCATGGCGGATGATGGTGTTAGATATAAGCTTGCATTCAGCGACAAGTTCTTGGCACTGTTTCTTTGCTCATCTGGGAGGTATTGGAGCAGGTCTTCCATCTTGTCCCAGTGAGCATGATCATATCAAGCAAGGAGGCCCACAGAGTAGGCAATATGTCAATGATTGGCGGATTGTGTTGCAACCCTTTTCCCTGCTGCATCTATATGTTTGCTTTCCTCATTGGGCGGCGGGGTGTCTCCGCTGGTTTGTGAGTTTGTTCACTTGTGAGCGGTGGTGATGACCAGGACGTCTTGTGGAAGTTGGTACTGAATGTGAATGGGATCAGATGGGGAGGTGTTAGACCTGGCATCATTGGCCTAGGTCTCCATTCCCCTGTGACCCTTCCTGTCTTGTATGTTGGCTGGATATAGATGTTCTGGATACCGTGCCACTGCTACTCAGTGCCACAGCGCGAATGCTCCATGTATATAAATGACTGCGTGAATTGGGATAACTCTGACGCTTACATTAGTATAGCCTGTTTTGTTAAGGATTACTTTCTGTCACCCTATCTGGGCCTAGGAACCCAATAGGAACTACGAGTTTGATACGCTTGTGATCAGGCCGGCGTGGGCCACCTTTTTGTAAGGACTGTTTAGGTATTATATATTGGGAAATGCCTTTCCTGAAAATGTGGTAGTTTCTTGTTTGAAGCTTTACTGCGGGCTGTCGCGAGGATGCGTATTGGCCATCTGGTTTTGGAGTAGCAGGGCCAGCTGGGTCAGACCTGGCTGGAGAGAGAGATCGGTATTCCAAGCGTCGGGAGGGGTGACTCTTCGATCCAAGCAGGGTCGTGCCTGGCAAAGGTGAATGATGGCTCCACCTCCCACTGGGTGTCTGATAGCAGACCCCCTCATTCTGAAAGGGCAGGATGTCGCCTCGTAAACCAAGTGCTCCCCGACCCCACTGATCTGGTTTTGAATGGAGTCAGTGATTTGCAACATTAGAGAACAAAGACTTTTTAGGTATAAAATGCTGTACTGAACTTTGGCCAAGTGTGTTCCTTCTGGATGTCAAGACGAGACTCTGTCCGAGTGAACAAAGAAAAGGACTTTGCAAATGTAACCCTTCTTTCAGAAGAAATTACCCGAGGGCCCAAATCGAGGGCGCCTCCTGCCAAAGTCTCAGAGACATTAGACTGCACCCAGTCAGCCGTTGGAATTCCTGTGCAAGGAATCTGCTTGCAGGTGAGGCACCCGTCGAGTAATCCGGAGCCTCTAGTTCTACTGTAAGGGCCGTGGACTGAGCAGCTTCTGAAACTTTTGCTGAACCTGTGCGGACCGCTGCAGCTCAGAGAGGACTACCGCCGCTGAGTGCCCGCCTAATTCTGAACCTCTGAACCTTTCCTTGCTGAACCTGTGCGGGCTGCTGCAGCTCAGAGAGAACTGCCGCCACTGAGTGCCCGCCTAAATCTGTACCCTTCAACCTTCCGCAGGATCCGTGTGGGCCGCTGCAGCTGAGGGAGAGCTGTCGCTGCTGAGAGCCACCGGAACCTGCACCATCGTGACTTGTCCCGTGGGCCGCCGCAGCAAGAGGAGAGCTGTAGCGGCTGAGTGCCCACACCCTTTAATACTGTGCACCATTGTGATTGGTCCCGTGGGCCGCCGCAGCCAAGAGAGAGCTGTAGCCGCTGAGTGCCCACACCCTTTGCTACTGTGCACCCCCGTGAGCTGTTCCGTGGGCACGCCGCAGTAAGAGGAGCGTTGTAGCCGCTGAGTGCCCACACCCTTGGCTACTGTGTACCATCGTGATTTGTCCCGTGGGCCGCCGCAGCCGAGAGAGAGCTGTAGCCGCTGAGTGCCCACACCCTTTCCTATTGTGCACCCTGTGAGCTGTCCTGTGTGCTGCCGCAGCCAGAGGAGAGCTGTAGCCGCTGAGCGCCCAACACCCTTTGTTACTGTGCATCATCGTGCTTTGTTGTGTGGGCCGCCGCGGCTAAGAGAGAGCTGCAGCCGCTGAGCGCCCAAACCTTTGACTACTGTGCATCCTCCATTTTGGAACTGTCCAGCGGGCCGCCGCAGCTGAGAGAGAGCTGTAGCCGCTGAGCGTCTGCACCCATGACAACTTTGCATCCCTCTTTGGAATTGCCTCATGGGCCGCCACAGCTGAGAGAGAGCTGTAGCCGCTGAGCGCCCGCACCCTTGGCGACTTTGCATACCCTCTGGAATTGTCCGGTGGGCCACCGCAGCAGAGAGAGAGCTGTTGCCGCTGTGCGCCTACCACGGAGCAACCCGACGAGAGTCCTTATGTCCCCCAACCCGGGTCGCCGCAGCCGAGTGCTGGTGAGAGTCCGCCTGTCCCCGGTTGCCCGAGTCAGAGTGGGTGCACGCTGCAAATCTCTGCACCCCATATTGTGGTCACTGGGAGTCCGCTTGTCACCGCCTTTGCTTCTTTCAGAAGCTTGAGCTGTCCCCCTAGCAACTACGGGTACCTGGTACACAAGGGGTTGCGTAGGCCCTGTCCCTGAACTCAGTCAGTGTTACGCTTTGGTGGATATGTTGTTATCTCTTTGAGTCCCTACGGGTTGACATGAATTGTTATTGTTGAAGCGCTTTGAGAGTTGAGTTAAACTGTAGATAAAGATATTATTTTTCTATACCTACCTGAGTTGTGTCCTTTTGTGGTGTCATTACTGCCTTATTGTACGTGGTCATAAATGCTTCACACACTGCCTCTGAGACAGGCCTAACTGCTCGTGCTAAGTTACCACAGGGTTGAGCAGGGGTTATCGAAAGGGGTGACCCACTTGCCCTGACTTAGGAGGAAGGGTCCCTATTTGGACAGTGGCGCCAGCCAGTGCCAACTAGAGACCTCCATTTCTAACAGGAGGCCTTATACTTTTTGTTGAGCCTGGGTGTTATAACCCTAGCCATTATAGTGTCTTTAAAGATGTCATCCATATGCCTAAGCATGCCCTTGAGCATTGGGAGATATTGTGTAGCCTTGAGAGTGGAGGAATGGGTCCAGAAGAGGAAATCTTCTTTGAAGGCTCTTTATGGAATTCCTCTTGATGGAAAGAAGCAGCTCTCCCTGTATGCTCCTGATAAGATGTTGAGTCACCAGGAGAGGAGTAATTAAAACCATTACAAAAATACAATTGAATGCACATTTCATCAGTAAAAAGTCTTAAAAGAGAGATCTTAATTATTAGAAGATATAACGGTTATAAAATAAGGGTTTGAGGAATGTCCATAGTTCCTTATGTTTTGTCTGGGCCACCAACATCTTGGTTTGTTAGTTTAAGCACCGCTAATTTCAGAAATTTCACCAACTTCCCATTTAGTGACGGAAGTCCTGGGTCGAAGCATGCAAGGACTGCTTGTCTCCGTGTGCGTATTCTATGTTCGTTAAAAGTTGTTTTTAGGAAAGCTACTCTTTCCTCTTTCAGCTTCGAGCAGGAGCATAGCAAGTGTTCAATGTCTTCTTTCCCTGCGCTGCATAGCCTGCATGTTGTCCCACATTTCCTTCTCAGCCATGGTTGTAGATGTGGTATGGCTGGTAGGATTCCTAGCCTATGTTTTAAAAAGGCTTCTTTTGATTTCCTGCAATACCCCAGTCTAAAGTAAGCCTGTAACCCGGGTGATTTGTATGTACTCGGAGTCATCCAGGCGTGACACCAATGGGCAAGGGTGGCTTTGTCCTCTATAAAAGAGAGTCTCTTTATACTCTTATTTACTACATGCTTGAATTGTGCGTGCGGTAGTAAGGTTTCCCATAGTTCTTTTAGTCCTGTAATAGCCAGGGACTCCACTAAGTACTTTTTTCCCGGAATTTTGGAGCAGCTGCACAAATCTTGCCATATCTGATGGTTCAGTGTGTTCTCCGGTGAATTCTTTATTTTGTACCAGCACTTAATGTACGATCCTCTCCTTGCTAACAGTTGTTTCGTTAGTCCAAGTTCTAGCCGGATCTAGGCTTGTGAGGTGTAAGGTGGCATATTTAAGAGGAGTCTGTACGCTTTTGAATTGATTGTGTCCAGCAGTATCGCGTCTGTGCCTCTTAATGCTTCGCTGCCATAAGTAATAGATGACTGTATTTTAACTTGGGCAACACGAAGCAATGGTAGAAGAGTGGGGCCGGTCAGCTTAGTTTTAAGTTGTCGCGATCAACTTACCTTTTCTCTTTGTGACCTCAAGGTGGTTTAAGAAGCGGCCTCCTTTGTCGACTATAATGCCAAGATATTTATATTCAGAGCAGTTCGCGACGACCTGTGTTCCAAGGAGCCAGGAGTTTGTTTCCGGTTATTGACAGCACTTTAGTTTTGTCAATATTTACTTCAAGTGAGTTCTCTTCAGCGTATCCATGCAATGTGTTAATAAGATGCTGTAGACCTACTTTGGTGTGACTAACCAGGAGCACGTCGTCTGCGTAGGATATGCTGGGCAAGGCTTGACCCCCAAGTCGGGGGGCGTGCGCATTGCAGGCTTCTAGAGCAGGTGGCAGATCAGATGTACATAAATTGAAAAGGGTTGGCGTTAAAACGCACCCCTGCTTGAGGCGAGGCCTTTTGTAGTTGGTATGTGCCTAGAGAGGTGGGTGCCATTCCCAAGCTTCACCTGAACCCACGTGTTGGAGTGCAGTTCGATCAAGAGGTTGTAGTTCCCGCCTCTCTGCAGAATCCAGTTTGGCTGGGTGGAATTATATTGTGCTTGGTAGCCCATTCGCACAGCTGTGTCAGTAGAAGCCCTGCAAAGTATTTTGCCTCAATGTCCAGTAGGGCTATCAGGCAGTAGTTTTTTGGTAAAGTTCTGTCCCCTGCATTGTATATTGGCGATATAACAGAGCCCTTCCATGAAGCTGGGAGGCGCCCAGAATGGGTGACCGACGTATAAAGTGGGGTCAGACATTTTGCCCAATATTCCGGATCAAATTTGAAGAGGGCTGGGGGGATTCCGTTTGGCCCTGGATCTCCATCTTTCCTTCTTTTGGAGATTAGTTTCCTAATCGTAACAGCGTTGATTTCCGTTTCTGTTTTTTCATGTGGTTTTGCTGTTTGTGGAGGATGTGCCTCCTGGGCATCCTGGGGCATGTTTGTTCCAACAACCTGTTGGTTGAAGTGAGTGTCTAAGAAAGATTCCCAGGAATTGTTGGTTATATGCGATGTTAGTCTGTAGTGTAGTTCCTATTATCCCAATAGGCTCTGCGCATTGGAATAATACCTTCAATAGTATAGGCCTAGACCAGACGTTAACTAGGTCTTCTATTGTCGATATTAGACTTAAAGTTTTGGGTTTGCCAGCTAGCTCAGAGTTCACTAGAAACTTTCTCGAATAGGCAAGGAGGAGTTGAACCTCCCTGGATAGACAAGAAGGGATTTAGTTTCTGACAACCATAGAACATGACAACTTTGCTCTCCCCTAATCAAGAGTGTATCTCTAGAGTCGTGTGAAAACAAAAGACAACTTATTTTACTCAGTCAGTACGTGCATTCTTAGTCTCACCAGATTGTAGAGAAAAGGAAGAGACGGGCGTGTTCAATAAAAGATGTTATTTATTGATCAGTCTCTTTTCTCATACAAGAGAAATGGATCGATATTATCGCAATACTTATGGTTAAGTAAAGTGCATACAATAAAAGCAGAAGTATAAAATAATACTGTAAAAACATTTATATGGTTTCTAAGCCATAAGGTGGTTTAAAATGGATAAAATAGATACATACACATATACATTTGACTAATCGTACTCAACTGGTGTTTCTAACTACGCCTACCCCGGTGTACCTGACCTAAGCCTAATACGTGGGCGGGAATAGAAAGTAGCAGTTTAAGTTAAGTTTGTTTTGCCAAGTGACTGACTCAAGAATTCTCTGCAAGGGGTTATTCAGTTCTGTACCTTGAATCTAGGATGAATGAGGGATGGTATCTCTCGTCTCTGGTCTCGATATTCCAGGCTGCCTGCGAGGGCTACCCGGAAGCGCCGGAGCTGGATTTCTCGGCAGGAGAAAGCAGCGCCTCGTTCTCAGCGCGTCAGGAAGGCGGGGCTGCGCCAGCGGGGTCTGCTCTGCTCTGGGCTTCGGCAAGTCTGGCTGCTCCGACCTCGTCACCACCGCGTGTGTTTGCTTAAGGCAATACCGGTAATATTTATACCTGTAAGGTGCCGAGATTGACGTAAGGATGGACATAGATACGTCAATAAGGATGTCATACGAGCTGGTCGTTAGCACATTCTTTTGCTGAAGTTCTCGGTGAAATCAAAACAATGGCCGCAGGGTTTTTCCCAGGTTGTCATAGGTTTGATTTGTTTTGAGAACTCCGTATGCCTTATCAGGGGCTGGAGGAATATTGCTTGTCTAATTAGATGGCAAGCGTTATGACCTAATCAGATAACACGTTCCTGTGCCGTGGTGTGGCTTAATCAGATAACGGTTTCTGCATCATGGGATGGCTGCTAGTTAACTTGTTAACCAGAACAGGGTCAGGAATAGGGGGATCGATACAGAACCTATAGGAATACATCACACCCACTCCACGCTAACTATGGCCATATTTACGAATCTAGGCATAGTACTTTAGAGTATCGTGTATACCTTATCACCCCAAAATACATATAATGCATTTCGAATAATGTAATGTAATAATGTAATATACGGAAAAAAATATTCACATGTACTATATGCACTCAAGCTGTAGAATAATGCTAAAGTAATCACGCATATGTATACATTATTGCTAATTGGTATATGAGAATTTACACATGAAATGGCTCTTAATACAGAAGAAAAAGGTTCGAGACCATTTCATCACAGAATAAAAATAATTATGAACATACCAGTGAGCAGCTAATGTCTATAAAGTTTCTAAAAATAGAAATTTTAGTTCTCTAAGAATAGTTCTTACTTTAAGCAGAAGATAAGTGTCCCGAAAAATCGTAAAAATATTTTGGGGCTGCTGAAAAAATCGCTGTCCGTGAACTGGAGGGAAATTGTTCATGTTATTTTGCTATTAAGTTGAAGGCCAAATTCAGGGTGTTGGGAACGCCGTGTGCTAGCTTGCTTAAAAGTCTCTATTTCTGCTCTGGTGAGAACATCATATCATTTAGACTGTCGAAAAAGCTGTCAACAGCTTCCTGGGAGAGTTCCACTAACTCGGAAAAAGGCGTAACCATGCATTCGTGCACATGATTGTCTCCATTGACGTTTTGATTAGTATTGCTGACAGAAGGTCGTACCTGATCGATGCTGCTTTCATCTTGAACTCCACTACCCCTTAATCGTAGTGGTGAAGTTTCCACGAATGCCGTCATCAGGATTGGCAGCCGTTGAGGGCAGCACAAAGCATGAGCCTTTATCGGACCCAACAATGTTTCTGCATCCATAGGCGCATCCGATTGTAGCGTCAGACAGGTGTCCAACACGCATTCTTCTCCGCACAGCAGGCACCTTAATACAGGTAAAACACATCGATGCCACATTGGTCGAAATGAAAGAAACCAAGTCATGTTCAGGTCTCTAAGCCGGGATAGTCCCAGGATTTTTGATATCCGGTCCCGGTATCCAATGGCTCGGATTGTTTCTTCCCTTGTCGCAGGTGTTTTGTCTGTGACATGGTTTGCCATAACGAAATATTAGGACCAAGAATAGGATTCCTGCAATTAGTCCCAAAATGAGGGGAAGTCCGCCAAAAATCGAATGGACGAAATCTGGAAAAATACCCAGTATGGCTTTGAATGGTGTTAATGCCATCGAAAATACTGTCTTAAATACTTTTGAGACTCCACTGGTATCAGAAATATTTAAGATTTCATTCAGGATTTCCGCAAAATGTATGGGGGAATTAGTTGATAACAATGAGTGAATCTCTGCAGTCGTCCTTGCGACTAGGAGATCATACGTTTCTTTTGATGACGTGAGTCTGGTCGGCGTCTGAAGAAGCACTGTTTTCATTCTGATTAAAGTATCTATTCGAATAGAAGTAATTTTCAAGTTAGGCCATGCCCTTGCCTCCCTGTCTAGAAAGGAGCTGGGGAACAATGAGTGTCCACAGCACATGACCTTCGCAGTCGTAGTTACGAGATAAGGAGTCCCGGGCATAAGACTACAACATCTGCGATCCACAATTAGAATGTAACTCCCGTTATAGAGTCTTTTAAGGAATGGTTCTATCTCTGTTGCAGGTGCGCCTAGCTGGTGACATGAAAGGTTATTTGAGTTCCCTTCACAGGCTCCATGCAAACTAATTCCATTACACAGAAGTGTACCGCTTAGTGACATCGCACAATTATTGCCACTAAGAAACACTTTCTGTCCTTTATTACTGACACATGCATGTGAATAGGGCAAGTTCCATGTTGTCTTAATGTACCCTTTTCCCAATTTTTCGTACATGCCAGCCTGTATATATTTTTGGCAGTATTGAAACCTGAAGGTTGATATTGGAATATTAATTATCCCATGTATTATCCATTCACTGACAGGTCGTTCTGACATTGTCACTGGTAATCTCTCGAGTTTCTCAATGCTCAGGATTGTATAATCAGCTCCCTTCTGTGCCATACTGATTTGTTTATCAGTAAGGTTAAAGATATTGAATAGTGACGTTGTGTTGATTAAACGCCAAGGCACATAGCCTGAACGCAGATTTTGTAACGTCCAGCCAAGCTGTACAATAGAACGCAATTGAGACTGACCGTGTTGTAACAACAGTAAGTCTTGCGATATTATGTCGATTGCTGAAGACACAATGCTGTCCAAAGAAAAAATTCTGGAGGACAGAGTCATTAACCCATTGTCCACTACAGAAAATGATTTTTCCAAATTAATACGGTCAATTTCCCGTATACTTTCTGCTGTCTCAATTTGAGTTACCTTCCAGGCCTCATTGTAAGCTGCATATACAGAGGCTGCTATGAAGCATTTTTGACGCTGTTTGCGCGGTCCCATAATGAAATCACGCAAGTCAGCACCATCAGTAAGTAAAGTTAGGTGTTGCTTAATTTCTGTCAGTGTGGAAGTTTGTAGCCATTGAAGGCATAATTTGCCCACACTGTAGGTGGTTATTATCCCTGGGTGTTGTCTTTGGGAATATCTAGGGTCTGGCCTGGTCAATTTGAACCCCTGTTTTTTGTTCAGGAATCTGTCTTGACAGTTATTAGTATATTTGGGCCAGATCAACCACTGTTTCCAATCAGGATGTGTTCTGTTTTGGTTTAATATATAGTTTACGTCTATCTCTTCATCTGTAGAGCTATTGTTGTCCATTTTTGGGTTTGGAATAGACGGTTTATTTAAGTCTTTGATTTTGGCTAAGCCAAGACAGGTGGTTTGTTGAACAGTGTCATTTAAAAATATAATTTGTTCTGGGATCATGCAGGCTCTAAACAATGATTCTATACCTTGTACTTGCCATTCTTTTGTACCCCAAACACTTTTAACTTCAACATTTTTGTCCCAATAATCAAAACCAAAAGTATTCATTTGTTCAAAAAATGAGTCTGAATATATCAATTTCGTGTTTGTTAGCATGGTCTTTGTCCCTGTCTTATTTGACAATTTGAAATAAAATGTTTCAGCATTACTTGTGTTGAACCCTGAAAAGTATGAATATTTGTCGTAAAAGGTTCTTGAGCTTCCTTTTGGAGGGGTTGCACAATGTTCCCATTGATTATAATTTAAAACATTTCTAGGTTGTACAGATTTATGTAGAAAATGGTTACCATAGTGGTTGTAACAGTACATACTATCATAATTAGTCGAACCCTGCAAATAATCATGTTTGGTAAATTTAGCAGACATCACTAGGTCAGACATCATATTATTTATACTTTCAAAGTCCCAATCATCAGCAAATGAGCTTGGTTTTACAAAGTCACTCAATGAGATCTTGATTTGGTGTGGATATTTCAGGATTTCGACCGGACCATAAATTTCCTAGTCAGTATTGTCCCATGCTACCCCACCCGGTATAGGATTGGCTGTGAAGTTGACTGAAGAAAGTTCTCTTTTCTCGACGTGTGAAGATGTGTGTGGCTTGAGGATCAAGTTGATTTTCTGACTTGCTGTGTCCATTTTAGCATATTTTCCCTCAATGAAGCGTCCCAAAGTTAGTACCATGATGAGCCAAAGTATGAGGATAAATGCACCAAAGCCCACCCAAAATTCAATCCATGGAGAAATCAGATATGTTTCTTTCAGCTGTTTCAAAAGTTCTTTAGCTTTATCTTTAAAGGTTTTTGTTGATGGCTGTGTTTTTGATTCACTTAGGTCTTCAGAGGAATCATCGAAGTTTATGAAGTAGCCGGATGCAGTTCTGTCAATTGTTCCAATTGCTTCAGGATTACTGTTTCTTGCATATTCGTTTGTTACTTCATTGTAGGTTGGTGTGTCTCTACTAAATGTTTTTATTTGGGTTTTCAGAGGTTTAAGTTCCAATGCATTGTTGCATAGTCCTTGTTGTTCTTCTGTAGGCGTTTCGAATGTGATTAGCCTCTTAGTTTGGACCTCTGTATTGGTAGCAAATCTTGGTGTTCTACTACTTATCGGGAGTCCACTTGGCCTACTGTTTGTTATCGGCCACATGATTGTGGTTTTACCAGGTCGATGGATACAACTCGGTTCTCCTTTTTACCAGCAAGCGGCGGTAGTACAACTGATCTTGTCCCGTTGATAGACAAGACAGGAACTGCTTTTCTGTAAGAAGGCCCAAATTCCTTCTTTACCGCGATCTTTTCTCTGACTAGATCCCCGACTTTTGGAATCCAGACAGGTCTTGCTGGGACAGGTGGTGGTTCTTCAGTGGTTGTTGGCTGCTGTTTCAACTTTATGTTGCTCAGGTCTTTTCTTGTTTTGTTTAAGTCCTGCAAAATAGCCAAACGATCTTTGATATCAAAGCTTTTTTCCTTTACCACTGAAGTCTGACTGTCAAGATCTAAGATTAACATCCTAGTTCCAAACAATAATTCATACGGACTGAATCCCTTCAGAGAATTTCTTGGCAGGTTATTTAGACTACGTTGGACACTTATTAGATGTTTGACCCACCCAGCTCCCGAACCTAATATCCTTTCTGTTATAGATAGCTTTATGCCTTGGTTTTTTCTTTACACCATCCCGTATCCCTCAGGAAGGAAGTGAGAAGAATCCCGCATCGCTATGCTCATTTGGCCGTGCTTCCCCACAAGCTTGAGGGCTAAAGTAAAAACATTGGTCAAACGTAGCATGCTCCTAGCGTATATGCCATTTAGACTCGCAAATCTTTGTATAACAGTCCAGACGTCAGCCGAGTGCTGGGGATCTACATTATAAGTGGAAACTAGCCTGTATATGTTAATCGGACGCTTTGCTTTTTACTGCTGATCCTTTCTGGAGTGAAACGCCACGGTAGTATACCGTTTCTCTCGCCACTGCGATCTCTGTTGCAGTCCGGGCATTTTTTTACAAAAATGTGATGCTGCAGGCTCATGCCTTGCCACCAGTACACTGATTGTAGTTCTTCCAGAGAATCTTTTAGTTTGAGGTGTCTGAGACCCTCGCCCATATGTGCGTCTGCAATTAACAAAGTTCTCCTGTCCATGTTTGGAATTACTCTATCTCCCACTCCAGGGATTCGAGCAAAAGGGACGGAGTTTGCATCGATTATGTATGTATAATTGAGTGGATAGTTGATCGGTAGCGCTGAGCAGTCGCCTTTTGATGACGTTTTTACCGCCAGCACTGTTTCACCGTCAATGTATTTCATTGTACGCTTTTTTCTAGCTACGGAAGCCGATTTAGTTGCTACCGCTGTGGCTGTCTTAGCCAATGAATTCCCTGCAACGTGAACGCAATCACGCTGATGACTCAGTGAGTGTGTCACGTGAGTCTTTGGTAGTTCTTTTTGTAACAGAACTATTTGTTCCCAAAGCAGTTTTTGCTTTATTGTTGCACCTGTGTCATCTTTGTAACCGTTTTGAATCCATTTCTGCAAATCGCTGTTATATGATTTGACGCAGTAATACGAATCGGACACTATAAGTGTCGGGAATTCTCGATCTGCATTATCTAGCGCCATTTTCAATGCTATTATTTCAGTCTGTTGTTCTGAATTAGTTTCTACTGAGTGTGTTTTTGTTAATAGAGGTCTTAGTTTACCTCCGCGCCACACTTCTTTTGTAATCTCACATGTGGGGTTGTATACTTGTTCTCCCCAAACGGAGGGTTGAGCATGTCCGTCTGTATAGATTACACAAGCGTACTGTCGTAAGGGCAGAATGTCGATTGGCAGAGGGAATGTTCTTTCATATTCTAGATTTTTCAATTCTTTTAATTCTGGATCAAAGTAGTATTTTACTTTGTCCGTTGTAATTGAATTCACCCATTGTATCCATTCCGGATTCAATGCTGTTGTTGGTAAATTACACGGTGTTGTTAATGCCTCAAAGGCTGATTCTGCTGTTCTGACTGTGATGTGTCTACTGTCAGCTTTATCTTTTTCTCTAGCTATTGCGGTTTGAACTGCATGAACAATGTTTTCTTTAATGCTGAATTTCTTTTCAGCTTCTGTGTACAAGTGTGATTTGAATGCAATTGGTACCTTTTCTCCCTCGTTAGAGGTCAGGTATGTGAATCCGCATCTTCCTGGGATGACTCGAATCACAAGATTGCGTGTGTTATCACGTGTTTCTAATTTTGTTTTAATTAACATGTCTGTTTGTAAGGATCTCAAAATTTCAGTGTGTTTTTGAGTCCAATTTGTTCTTTTAAAATCTGGTTTTATTAGATCATAAAGGGGCTTGACCCTTTCTGCCTAATTTGCAATGTATGTTCTTCCGAAATTTAGGAAGCCTAGAATTGACTGTAAGTTTTTTAGTGTTCTAGGTGCTTGGAGTACGGCACATTTCTCTAGGAAATTGTCAGCCAGGCTTTTGCCTTCACTTGATAATTCATATCCTAAGAACAGGACTGTTAGATGGGCAATTCTAGATTTTTTAAAGTTGAATTTGTAACCCTCTGCTGCGAACCCAAGTATTATGATGTTCACTCTCTTCAAGTGAGTATCCAAGTCATCATCTGTTAGGTATATGTCGTCGACATACGATAATGCTTCGTCATCATATGTTTGTAGTAACTCTGTTACTCTCGCTGAGAATAATCCTGGGCTGTTCTTGAACCCTTGGGGTAACCGACAGAATTGTTTTTGAGCGCCATTTATTGAGAACGCGGACAAATATCTGCTCTCTGGTGCTATATTTTGACAAAAGAATCCATTAGAGATGTCTAATGTTGTTTTGTATTTTTTGCGCACTATGTTATTCATTAGCGCTGCACTATGCGAGTTTTGCACTGCAAAAGTTTTGCAACATGAGTTAAGGTGTCTGTAATCCAAAACTAGACGATATGAATTGTCTGGTTTGGAGACAGGAAACAAAGGGTTGTTCATTTGTGAGGTGCAAGTTTCAATCACCCCCTGGTATTCTAATTGGTCTAGTATTTCTTTTACCTGTTTTTTAGCTTCTTGCTTAATTGGGTACTGTCTTTGTACAGTAGGTTGTGATTTTAACTGGATTTTGTGAGGAGGAGAGTCCTCATCCCATCCTACGTGATTTTTATATAAAGCAGGAGCTTGAGCTACTGCCCACTTTCTAGCAAGTGTGTATTTTTTATGAATTGGGATATGATTTGAGAAGGCAGGCATAATTTTTTCTTCGCCATGAGGGCAGTCCCTGACAAACTCTGGTGGCCAGTCTTTTTCAGCTAGAAGGATGTCATAGCCCTTGGAGAGATTATCCCAAAATAGTCCCCTTATTTTTCTAGTCTTATCCCCTTCTATACGTAAAGTTATTTCATATATTTTGTGAGGTTTGCTAACTCTGGTGTCTGCAGTTTCCACTTGAAGATATTCATTCGTGTCCACTGTCTCCAGATGATTCATAAGGACTTTGCGAGCTATGCTCACTTCTGCTGCGCTGTCTAGCATTGTCTGAGCCCATTCTCCGTTTTTCAGTTGTGTCCTCAGTATTCTCGGCATTGTTAACTACTTTAATACTGGCTACCTTCTTTTTTGGAAATTGTAATTTCTTATTTGGATGAGCAGGTTCCTTGTCTTTGGACTTGACGTGCCCTTCCCTGGGTTCCGATCGTCCTCTTCTTTCCGATTTCTGCGAGGAAGTCTGAAAAGATTGAGAGGGACGTGTATCAAAATCTTGATATCTATCCGGTTTCTTTATATTATCCCTATTTCTAAGGTTGTATTTTTTCACAGAGGGCTCACTTTGGGGAGACTTGGGTCCTTGGTCCGGAGATCTTTCTCTCCGCCGAGGAGACCTTCCTCTGGACTGGAATCTCTTTTCTTTTGGATTGGATTGTTTGTTTCCATCCCAGTTCTTCTTTTGACTGTTTAGATGATTTTTAATAAATATTTTTTCAGGACTTTCAATCAGTTGGGGTTTTACTGGTATTCCACCTAAACTATCTCTACCTAGTTCCTCATAGGATTTTTCTATAATTCTGGCAATTTCAGCTGGTTGGTCTGCTATATCTGTTTCTTTTAACCTTTGGCGGATCGCCACGTTTGCTGCTTCTCCCTTTATATTGGCTAGTAATATAGCCGAGACCTGCTTGAAGTCTTTCAGTAATTTCATACCAAGAGTTAAAGCGGGTTCTGGACCGTATTCGTCTTGAATTTGTTTTAGCACATCTGGTATTACCGAAATGGATGGAACACCATGCGTTTTTGTGTAGATGGAAGCAAAGACTGTACCCCAAGTGTCACAGTCCTCCACGTGTGGTGCGATTCCCATTGGAAGACAGATAGTCAGAATCCTGTGTTTATCCACAGGGGTGGTGTCTGGAAACACCGCCTCTATTTGGGTGATTTTTTGTGCTAACCAGAATGGTATTTGTTCCCTTTTAGCTGGTACTTTACCTAGGCAGGACTGTATGTTCTGTGGTGTAATTTTATTTGTGTTCCCCTGATGAGGGGTCAGCTGTGGAATTTTAATTGCTGGTTGGATTGTTGAAGTCCGCATTACATATTGGACTAATTGTCTATGTACTTTTATTAATTAATTTAGTTGTATTAGAAGATCTGCTGCAGACATTCTTTCGATGTCTGGATGTGGTGTGTATCCGGCTAGGACCGGCCACGTTGCTCCTGGTCTACCTAATGGACCGAGCCTGGTGATGTGATTGTTGTGTTTTAGGGCGCCATTAAACAAGAGCAGGTGCTCTTGAAATTTAAGTGGTACTTCCACCTCCTCGAAAGGAGTGTATTCTTCAGGAGGTTCCTCTGTTTTGTAATAGTGGAAGTGCTTTGTTACAGCGTTTGCTGCTGGAAAGTTTATCCATGAATAGAATACCTCTGTCTGACGATATTCGTGTGCCTCTATTACGAATATGACTGTGCCACCTCTAGGTGTCAGTCCATTTTCTATAAGTTTTAAAGTTATAGATTTCCTTATGTTGACCGGGATGAGTATTAAATCCGGGTCTGCTTCTTGCATAGTATTATCAGCTGCTACGAGTTCAGCTGCTACTCTAGCTATCTCTCTTTCTTCTTCAGTGTCTGACATTCTACTGTCAGGAAGGTTATTTTGTTTGTTTGCAGATCAGGTTTCTTATGGGAACAAAGATTAGATGCACAATATTTTGGAACAGTGTATCCTTCAACGTTGACTATACCAAGAACCATACATAGGAGTTTCCTCCTGCGAGGTTTGGCGGATATGACCTTTCACCCACTCCAGACGTCTTTGGAGTATTATGGGAAAAAAGGGGTCTGAGTGAAAAAGCACGACTGAGTTACTCTAATGTCTTGCGTTAGTTTTATCGCCTTTCCAAACGTTTGGGCGCCATGTAGTGTAGTTCCTATTATCCCAATAGGCTCTGCGCATTGGAATAATACCTTCAATAGTATAGGCCTAGACCAGACGTTAACTAGGTCTTCTATTGTCGATATTAGACTTAAAGTTTTGGGTTTGCCAGCTAGCTCAGAGTTCACTAGAAACTTTCTCGAATAGGCAAGGAGGAGTTGAACCTCCCTGGATAGATAAGAAGGGATTTAGTTTCTGACAACCATAGAACATGACAACTTTGCTCTCCCCTAATCAAGAGTGTATCTCTAGAGTTGTGTGAAAACAAAAGACAACTTATTTTACTCAGTCAGTACGTGCATTCTTAGTCTCACCAGATTGTAGAGAAAAGGAAGAGACGGGCGTGTTCAATAAAAGATGTTATTTATTGATCAGTCTCTTTTCTCATACAAGAGAAATGGATCGATATTATCGCAATACTTATGGTTAAGTAAAGTGCATACAATAAAAGCAGAAGTATAAAATAATACTGTAAAAACATTTATATGGTTTCTAAGCCATAAGGTGGTTTAAAATGGATAAAATAGATACATACACATATACATTTGACTAATCGTACTCAACTGGTGTTTCTAACTACGCCTACCCCGGTGTACCTGACCTAAGCCTAATACGTGGGCGGGAATAGAAAGTAGCAGTTTAAGTTAAGTTTGTTTTGCCAAGTGACTGACTCAAGAATTCTCTGCAAGGGGTTATTCAGTTCTGTACCTTGAATCTAGGATGAATGAGGGATGGTATCTCTCGTCTCTGGTCTCGATATTCCAGGCTGCCTGCGAGGGCTACCCGGAAGCGCCGGAGCTGGATTTCTCGGCAGGAGAAAGCAGCGTCTCGTTCTCAGCGCGTCAGGAAGGCGGGGCTGCGCCAGCGGGGTCTGCTCTGCTCTGGGCTTCGGCAAGTCTGGCTGCTCCGATCTCGTCACCACCGCGTGTGTTTGCTTAAGGCAATACCGGTAATATTTATACCTGTAAGGTGCCGAGATTGACGTAAGGATGGACATAGATACGTCAATAAGGATGTCATACGAGCTGGTCGTTAGCACATTTTTTTGCTGAAGTTCTCGGTGAAATCAAAACAATGGCCGCAGGGTTTTTCCCAGGTTGTCATAGGTTTGATTTGTTTTGAGAACTCCGTATGCCTTATCAGGGGCTGGAGGAATATTGCTTGTCTAATTAGATGGCAAGCGTTATGACCTAATCAGATAACACGTTCCTGTGCCGTGGTGTGGCTTAATCAGATAACGGTTTCTGCATCATGGGATGGCTGCTAGTTAACTTGTTAACCAGAACAGGGTCAGGAATAGGGGGATCGATACAGAACCTATAGGAATACATCACAAGTCTGATAGAGCAAGAATTTGCAAGTTTCGCAACTTGCTTGAGTCATGAACCTCGAATCTGTCATAACCCGGTAACAAAATTTGTATGTTGTACTAATTTCCCTTTATTTTTGAATGTGCATGTATCTTAGGGATGCTTTCCTATGTGTTTACTAATACGATTAATTTATGTTTCTAAAAATGGCCGCCGTTTAGAATATTGCTTCTGCGCATGCGTTAGTCATACTCACGTGACGTGACGTAGTTGTGATTTGGAGGGAAAGGGTGCGCATGCGTAATAGCCACAAGATGGCTGCTGGTGTAACAACATGGTGAAGCTTGTGCAGATGCTCTCGTGTTATTGTGTATTGCACTAAACCATAACTGCATAGTATATTTTTATAGTGATAAATCATAAGTACACAATCATGTTATGTAGTTTATTCATTTATTTCTATGTTTTAATTTGTTTTCGCTTACTTTTCATGTACCGTGATAAACGGGGGGTCCGAATGCGTCAAGAGCCATCTTGAAGGTCTCTTCCGCGCATGACCGCGCAGCCCAGGGAGCAATAGCCTTGAGCGGTGGAACTCAGCCAGCTGGCAGCCACAGACAAGATGCTCCTGAGAAAGTCACCTCTGACCCAGAAGGATGAAGAAATTGTGTTCCTAACTTGCTACATTGTAAATTCTCTATTGTGTTCTGTGTTACTTGCCTGTGGGAAACCTAAACTGGCTAGGCGGTACCCTAGAATGTAAATCAGGCCTTAGAAAAGTCTGTTCTGATTGGTGTGTTAACCTAGCCTACTTTGGGACCAATCGAAATTGGGGATTCTGACACTTTGCAACATTGGGGGGTGGTACACTGATCCGAAAACAGTATATCTAGCCTAGGTTTAGCTATAGAATTTGTCCGACTTGTCTGAATAGCTGACCTGTCACTGACCCAACGCACTCAATAGGTGACTGAATTTACAGAGAGCTGCGGAGCACTCTGTCCGAATTTGACCATAGACTTTTAAAGGTTTTACTGAACCTTAAGTGCTGGCGGAGCACTTTGCTGAGGAGTTCGCTAACCCAATCGGGGTTCTGACTGATAGCTGCAGAGAGGGTGGAGCGCAGGCGTTGCTTCCAAACTGCGGGTGCTGGTCGTGCCTTGGTGGTCCTGTCCTGATCCTAATCTGGGTTTCCTGTCCTGTCCTGGGGTGTCCATTCTGCACCTGCTGTCCCATTGATGACTGCTATTCCTTGGGGTATTTCCTGTCCTTGACTGATCCGTGGCCAGGGTTGGTTTTCACACCATTCTAGGTAAATATATAGATAGGGCTGAAACTCTATACTGCACCTTTCTATTTTCTGTCTTTGCTTCAATAAAGACATACCTTTGCACATGTTATATTTTCCATGCTTTCCGCAGTCTGCCATATGAAAACCTATTTGACTTTTATTCTCATAGTATGTTCCTATGTTACCCTACCTTTTAGAGCACATTATTTCCATACTGTCTATGAATTATAAATGTGGTTTATAATTTTCTCCTGAATTCTATTCTTGAAATAATCATATTAGAATATTAGCGTGTTTCACTTTTACCCCTTTTTGATAGATGTATAGGATTCCTAATTTCCCACTCATTTTCATGAAGTACGTCCCAATAGTATAATTCCAGTACATGCAAATAGCTTGCTCATTTATAGATGTCCATTCTTGAATTTCAATTTAAGTCTACTTAGCGTGTTCCCTGTCACACTATTTACAAAATTAAATGATTTCCCTTACACTTTTCTTATATGGGTATGTGCTTTTCGTTATCTTGATTATTGATTGCCTTTTAACTGTAAACCTAATGTTCGCAGATACTGATTTCTAGATAAACTTTTAAAACTTCTCAGTTGTCCGTGGTCATTTTATGAAAATCAAAGTTTATGAAGTTGGGTTTGTATTTTGCCTGCCTTTCTTCACAGCTAGCTCCCTGATCCATTGTGGTCATAGGTACCCGTAACGGTGGATGGTAAGTCGGGTATACTAGAATACAACAGGAAGGAATCAAGGTGCTGATGGTAGATTGTGAGGTCGCCTGATTAATGTATATGGTGAATTGAAATTTATGGGCCCGAAAAACTATATAGTGAAATTATTGGTCAGGTGACCCCCGATCTCTATCAGTATTTCTGGTAGCAGAGCTATGGTTAGGGACTAGTTAAAGTTAGGTAGGACTAGTTAAGTTAGATAAGTTAGATGCTGCTAAGTAACAAACCTTGTTGCTGCTAAGAGGGTAGGCAGTTCGGGTGAATTGATCGCTCACTTGAAATGTTTGCTTTGAAAAATTATGAAATGTTTTAAAATTGTTATTCTTATTATTATACTGTTATATGTATTTATCCATTCATTAGTAAAACGTCTTAAGTGTTGTTGGGAATCCCCGGGGAATTGAATAGCGAGTGGTGAAGAGAATCCACTTGCTTTGAGGTCACTTACTCCAGGAAGGTTAGTGCAGGTTAGGTAGAACTGTAAGCACTGACTAGGGTTTTCTAAAAGTATGTTTGAATAAATGTTAGCAACGAGGTTCATTGGCAAAATTCCTATTGTGGCATAACCTAGTGAGGGTCACACCGGAAAAGTAGCAGGTTCATCGGAGCTTGGGTGAAAGCAAAGGGGCTCGCTGGTGAAACTTTAGACTTGGATATATCCCGGAAAGGTGGATGAGTCTAGGGAAGTAGCAGGTTCCCCAATGCTTGAGTGAAGGGTAGGCAGAAGAGATCTATCCGTAGTGTGTGAAAAGTAAATGGAAGTAGTTTACTTGTAGTGAAACAAATCTTTCCTGTCTAGACACTTGAGTACAGTGGCGAATGTGTATTCGTTGTAAAATAACCAAGCACTAGCACTTTAGAAAGAAATAAAGTTTCCGTTACCTTGTAAAGGAGGGAGTCAGTCGCGAAGCTGCTCTGACGTCACTCTGTGCCGCGCTGGGATTGGTAGACGCAGCGGGTGCGTAGCGGAGCTGGAATTGTAAAGGAGGGGTGAGTGCTGAAGCGTGAGAACCTGTCTCGCGAAAGGCCGCGCACCCATTGGTCGAGATTATTTGAATTTGTGCATTGCATTGGTCGCACGAAAATAAGAGACGCACTAGGATTGGGAGCGACTTGTAAACAAAGCCGCTCGCAGAAATCGTATGTGGCATTCGTACAGACCGCATACTAGACCTGATCCACGGCATATGGGATTTGAGAACGATCAGTGGAAAGGTGTTAAAAACGACATTATGTACGGAAATAAAAGAAAAGTGTCCCTTGTAAAGAAAGTAAAGAATTACTTCAAAAAGGACAAACCGATTAGAACCAGAGAAGGTGTTGTCATTCTGCCTCCAAATACTCCCGCATCTTTCATGCTGTTTGACAAAGGGTACCATACCTGCGTATGGTTGGAAAATTGGGTGGAGTACACCAAGGATGACGGAGTATTGGCTTTTCCGTTAGACGGTACATTTAATGGCAGAATTTTATTTAATTTGAGAACCCGAATGAATGACTTACATCCCAGACCTAGATTAACGCAGTATGAAGCACTAGAATTGTGGGAGATTGAAGCTTTTGAAAGGGATAAGCCACGAATGGATAAAGGGTTAACTAAATTTTATCCGAAACTGAAACAAGAGACTCGTGACAAAAAGATGAAACAGTGGAGACAGAATATGATTGTAGAGGGACTGTTTACAATGATGCCAGCGGGTGGTCCTCCTGCAGGGGAAAAGAAAACAGAAAAGTGTAAACATTGGGTGCCTATTGGAGAGTCGGATGATGAATTGTTAGATGACCTGTTTTTAAGAAGTCCACCTCCTTATGATGAAGGACACCGACCTTCTAGTGAAGGGGATAATTCTCGAAGACCTCCGCCCCAGGAAGAGGCCAGATCTGCCAGTGTGGGAGGGGGTTGCTTCATGCCTTCCTATACCGAGAGTTTAGGTCCCGTAGATGCAAGGGATATTTATCCAAGAATGCCAGCTAGTGGGGACACAAGATACACCCGTGAAAGAGACTTTTGCTCTAGATCTCCCTATGAAGGTGAGGCAAGACCATCCGGTTCAGGAATACCATTCCTAAACCCTCCATATGAGGAAGAACCCAGATCTCTAGGTACAGGTACTTTGCACCCTAGACCTAGTTATGGTGAAAGACCCAGAGAGACACCTCCTACTGCCCCGAGTTGTGCTCCGACCTTAACCCCACAAGTATTACATGACAATTCCGTTGAAAGAATATTGGAGGACAGAGAGTGAGAAGCACTAGATAAGCAGAGAGCTGAAATAGTTCAGAGGATTTCTCAGTTAAATGCAAGTCCTGAGTCTTTGACCATTCCGGTTACTATTGGACCAGTGGTTCCATTGTATGGGGACCGACAGGGAAGTCCGAGAACTCCAGTTATTACCCCAATTGTAGCCCAACCGAGATCAGAGCCCTTAATTGTAGACGACTTAACAAGTGAATGTGAATCTGAAATTTCACTAATGGATCTGCCCAGTAGGGAACTAGGGAAAAGGATGCAGAAAAGACATAATCCTTTTAATGTGAGGGAGATTCAAATGGAATCAACTTCGGGAACTAAGAGTGTCACAGTAGTAACTCCTGAAGAAATTGAAAGATGGAGTCGGGAATTAGAAAAACAAACTCTTCACTCAAAACCTCTAGATCTCTACAAACTGAGAGTAGAAATAGAAGAACTTATGGCAGGAAATGTAGGATTAGATTGATTAACTACCTACACAGAAGAAGAGCTGTTGTTTATCTGCAAGAGCCTTACTCGAAATGCCAGGGTACTCCATGAAAAATTAACGGACACTGCAGCTAGTATGGGAATAGATATCTCGAAATCAAAACCTTTGCAAAAACCGTAGAGAGCAGATTTCTCAGACAAGGATCTGGAAAACCTGAACATGTCAGGGAAGAAAGCACAGGTCAAAGAGTTATTGACAGTATTACAGAAATGGGGAGATGTGGACAGGTGGAAAGCCAGGTGGGCCAAAAAGAAAGATGAGGCTAGATCTAAACAAGTGACTCCTCAGTTCGTTCTGAAAGAAGCTGATAAACCAGAGCAGTTGTGTCCTATGCGTGAAGTGCCAGGTGGAAAATACGTACATGTCCCATGGTCCAGACAGGATATTGTGTCGTTTACAAATGATTTCCCAAAATTACGAGAGAAGCCTGTGGACTGGTACAGGCAGGTGGAAAGGTTTGTAAAGGTTCAGAAATGCCTGTGGAAAGATTTGGATGGGTTCTTTGATATCATAGTTCCGGTAGACTTATGAACCGAGTGTAAAATAGCCATAGCATGGTCTAGTGAGGAATACCCAAGAGACTCTAGAACAGGGGAACCCTCTAAAGAAGTGATGAGAAAATATGATTAAGTAATTCAACATTTGAAGCTAAAGGTGCCCGCAAAAAAAAAAACTGATTGGACAAAAATAGATAGAACCACGCAGGAAAGGGACGAGACTGTGCACTCCTTTTATGAAAGACTGTTACAGGTGTTTAAAACGTACAGCGGTATAGATAACATCGAGATGAAGGACATGACCCACTTCATTTACAGGTTTGTAAACGGTTTAAGACCCGAAATTTGTCAGTGGATCAAAGATAACAAAATCTGTTGGCAGTCCAAGAAAATAGACGAGGTCCTACGGTATGCAAAATACTGTGAGGACGAGATGGCAGATAAGAAAAAGGCCCTCAAGGAAAAAGTGATGTGGGCACAGGTAAAGCTCGCAGAACAACAGGAAAAGCAATTCAGTAAATTGAGTAAAAGTACCCAAAATCAAGGCCCTGGGGGTGGGGGAAAGCCAAAAGTAAAAATGAGCAGAGAAGAAGCTAAAAAGAAATTCCCCTGCCACCAGTGCGGGGAAATTGGACATTGGCGAGACGAGTGTCCGTATTTACAGCATGATAATACCCAAACGCCTGATTTAATTCCACAGACGCAGAATAGAAGACCAAGAAAGACACAGCAGCAGGTAAAAACAATCCAAGTGCCCCGAGCGCCAAAACCTAATTTTAAGGGAAAATCACCGCAGGGCGACGACATAGAAATATGGGGAGGTAATGAGAACAGAAATGCAGCAACTTCGCAGTATTTGTTAAATGATACTTTTCTCTGTGACGACGAGTACTGACGGGGCCTGAGAGGGGAGGACAAGGAGTGTGTACTTGGCGCCTCCTTGCCGGTAGACCAGTCAGGGCCATACATTGAAGGAAAGGTTGATGGAAATGATGTCACCTTTCTGTTGGACACTGGTGCTACCCGTTCTACTGTGAGAACAGCGGACGTTCCAAACCTACCCCTCTCGGGAGAAGCAATCCAAGTGGTGGGTGTATCTAATCAATTGATTAGTACCCCAGTTACTGAGCCCATGGAGATTTCAATAGGGAACTTTAAAGAAATGCATAGATTTGTTGTTTGTGACACCAGTCCAGTAAACTTACTAGGACGTGATTTGTTGTGCAAAATGAACTGTACTATCTTTTGCACACCAAAAGGCGTCGAAATTCAGACCCCAGACGAAGATGGCATCTATAAATTAATGTTAATCAGACCTGACTCAGAGATTAAACGACTGACTGTACAAGACTTACCCGAAGAACTTCAAAAGACAGTGAAATCAGAAGTATGGGACTTTACTGGAAAGGATGTGGGATTAATGGCAAATGTAGATCCCATAAAAATAGCCATGAAAGAAAATGCAGTTTACCCCAATACCAAGCCTTACAGAATGAGTGCCGAAGTGAGAGCAGGAGTTGCCATTGAAATACAGAAATTACTAGAAGCAAACATCATACAAGAAGTGATGAGCAGCCCTTGTAATTCTCCAATAATTGGAATCAAGAAACCTAGTGGCAAGTACCGAGTAGTGCAGGACCTGAGAAAGGTAAACAAAATCGTTGTTCCTTGCTGTCCTATTGTCCCGAACCCCGCAGTGATCCTGTATCAAATTCCTTGGGATGCTGAGTGGTTCACTGTGATTGACCTATGTCATGCATTCTTTTCGATCCCATTACATCCAGATAGCAAATTTCTTTTCTCATTTGCTTTCAACAGTCACGTGTACGTTTGGAACAGGGTTCCCCAAGGGTACACAGAAAGCCCCTCTATCTTTAATCAGATCCTGAAAAAATGCCTCGAATCTTTAGTCTTACCTGGAAAGTCTGTTTTGGTACAATATATAGATGACCTTTTGGTGGCGTCTAAAAGTCATAGGGATTGTGTGATTGACACCATTGCCTTGCTGAATCACCTAGGTGAAAAGGGACATAAAGTGGCCCCTGAGAAATTGCAGTTCTGTTCCAAATCAGTGAAATATCTGGGACACCAGATAGAAAAAGGCATCAGAAAAGTCACTTCAGAGAGAGTCAGTATAATTCAAAAGATGCAGTTACCCCGTACTCAGAAAGAGATCAGAATGTTTCTTGGGGTTGTCGGTTACTGCCGGCAATGGATTGTGGGATTCGCAGTCCTAGCAAAGCCTTTGATAAATATGACCAAGAAAGGAGCAAAGGACCCAGTTGAATGGGACGATGAAAGCCTAACAGCATTCACTAAATTACGAGACTGCCTGTGTACAGCTCCTGCTTTAGGAATGCCTGACTATTCTAAGGAGTTTGCCCTGTTCTGTGACACACGAGACAATTGTGCACTGTCAGTCTTAACCCAGGAGCATGGGTTAATTAGACGCCCAGTGGCATATTTTTCTGCCACTTTGGATCCAGTGGCACCTGGATGTCTGAAAGCAGTAGCTGCCACTTGCACGAGCTTAGAGCAGAGTGAATCCATTGTAATGGGACATCCTGTAACTGTGTATGTTCCACATGCAGTTGTAATTTTACTGACCCGAACCAAGACTCAGTATCTCACCCCTAGTCGGCTGACTAAATACGAGAGGATTCTCGTGGGTGCTGCAAATGTAGTTATTACTCGGTGTAATATCCTGAACCCAGCCACCCTACTCCCTGACTCAATGGTTGTAGAAGACCAAGGAGCAAACGAGCATGACTGCATTGACCTGACAGAATTCAGTACCAAACCCCGCCCAGACATTAAAGAAACACCTTTGCCTGTACATGATGAGCAATGGTTTGTGGATGGCTCATGTATGAGACACGAACTTGTAGGCCTAAGCGCTGCTTATGCTGTAGTCTCTTTAACCAGCATTAAAGAAGCATCATGTTTATTTGGAGTAAAGTCTGCACAAGTAGCCGAATTGATAGCCTTGATAAGAGCTTGCAAATTGGGAAAAGACAAAAAAATAACAGTGTATACTGACAGTCAGTACTGTTATGGGGTTGTGCATGACTTTGGCCAATTATGGCTACAAAGAGAATTCCTGACTTCATCAGGTACTCCCATCCGGAATGGAGGGGTTGTACAAAATTTACTGGAAGCAATCCAATTACCAAAAGAATTGGCAGTAGTCAAATGTGTTGCCCATAAAAGAGGCCTTGACGCTGTATCCTTGGGCAATGACTTTGCTGATCGAGTGGCAAAACAATGTGCTATGGATCGCATGTCAATAAATATCAGACTGGGAGGGACTGGAAACAGCTGCCAACTTATGATGTTTGAAGAAGTACCTACCTGGGATGAAGTGAGAGAATGGCAGCATGCTGTGCCTTGGGAAGAGAAAGAGAAGTGGAAGGAACTTGGTTGTCGACCAAGGAGTGAGGATGGTGTCATTGTGGGCCCAAAAGGTATGCCTGTGTTACCTAGACACCTGCTCTCCTCTATGGCAAGATTAATACATGGAAGTTCACACACTGGTAGGGATGCCATGGTTCTGGTGTTTCAGCAGACCTGGTTTAATCCGAAGTTCAGGAAGGTAGCAGAATCACTCTGCCAGAGGTGCTTAATATGCCAACAGTTCAACGCTGGTAAAAGAACAGTAGTTGAACTGGGGAAAATTGGAAGATCAGGGGGTCCCTTTGTAAGAATTCAGATTGACTTCATCACCATGCCTCGTTGTGAGGGAAAAAGATATGTCCTTGTCATTGTCTGCCTGTTTTCAAAGTGGGTGGAGGCTTACCCTGCCCCACAGAATGATGCCATAACTGTAGCCAAACTGTTACTGAAGGAATTGATTAAGCATGGGCGGATTTTGCGGATCCACGATTCACGAATTTGCGTATTCACGGATCGTGGATCCGCAAAATCCGCGTATTTGCGGATTTTCGTAATTGCGGATTTGGGGCGGGGCTTCCATGCGAGTGCACATGCCTCTTGTGTCCATAAAAGGTCAGATACCGATGAGAGACAGCTGCCCAGCCTTGACAACGCTCACGATTGTTTTTGTGGCCGATAAATGAGTCACTGAATTTAAGCTTCAACTAGGGCACATGCTTACATGATATCTGTAAGTGCTTCCGGTTGAGGTTTAATTTTGTGCCAGGAATGTTTACAGGGCGACCGCATGGGAGACCATGCTTTGGATACATCCCCTGGGGAAACTTCTAACCGGAAGATACTAGCGCTGAAGGGCTATACTTATATGGTGACCTACGCAGTAAAGAAACAAAATTGGGCACTTTGAAAATTGCTACATTGCAGTAAATAATTTAAATGATGTACGTATCATTGTCATATATTCGTAGTTTAATATAATAAGAATGTAGCCGGGGGTATAATTTGTAGAGACTCCCTTGGGATACACATTGCGTGAACACCAGGTGCTTGTCACATTGCGGAAATATAAAGCGGCGTTTTGGGCGTCGGCTGCAAACTTTCAAACGAACACTTTCTTTCGGAAGAGCACGCCACTTTTCTCAGTGAGTACGGGCTTACAGACATAGATCTAGGAATGGGGGAGCTGGGGGATATACAACAAAAAATATAGATTTTTTGGTGTTGGCCAATATTTTGGTAACGCGGTAGTTTACAGACGCACATAATGTGTCTTCTTGCATCAGAAGTTAAATTCGCCGTGTATTTTATAACTTCGGTAGAAATTCTGGATCAATGCCGCAGTTCCAGGATGCGGAGAATATGTCTGTTACAAACATAAGGGCTAAGGGGACCTCTCATGTCGTGATAATTAAAAAATGTCTTTGTTATTCTCGAAGGCTCGCAGACTTAAAAGAGGGTATAGGGCACCTCTCATGCAGCGTATATTAAAATGTCTCCGCTAATATTGGAGGTTCATGGACTTGGAAGAGAGTCCAAAAAATAGTTGTTTATATTTGGGGACAGGAAGCTCGAATAGATAAAATAAAGCAGATGCACGAGCGCCTGCTAGATTTTATCTATTAGTGCTTCCTGTTGAAGCTAATTTAGTAACTATTTTACGATGGCGCTGGCAGCTTGCCGGCGCCATCGTAAAATAGTTACAACAACAGGCCAGCAAGGCTTGAACTTTTGACCTAGGAATCCGCCGCTCGCGGATTGCGAATTTTCGGTAAATTCGCGAGAGTTCGCGGATCGCGAATTTACCGAAAATCCGCAAAATCCGCAAGCGGAGCGGATTTAGCGCTCATGCTTAGAATTGATACCTAGGTTCGGGGTTCCAGTCATGATTGAATCAGATAGAGGCGGACATTTTCAGAATGAGATACTGGCTCAGCTCTGTAAAGCATTTGGAATTACACAAAAGCTGCACTGTGCACATCGTCCAGAGGCTTCTGGAGTAGTCGAGCAAATAAATGGCACTATAAAATCGAGATTAGCAAAAATGTGTGATTCTACTGGCATGAATTGGATTACTGCCTTACCTCTTGTTCTGATGGGACTCAGAAGTATTCCAGATCGGAAAACAGGCCTGAGCCCCCATGAAATCCTGATGGGAAGAGTGATGAGACAAGCATGGGTACCAGGATACAAACTGTTAAGCATTTCTGATGATTTGGTACTTGAATACTGCAAGCAACTGGGTGACCAAGTGCGTTCTATCTCTCGCCAGATTGGGGAAGACGCCGTCGCCAACCCGACAACTCCAGTCCACAAATTGGTTCCTGGTGACTGGGTTAGAATAAAGAAGCATACTCGTTCGAGTTGCCTTGAACCAAGGTGGGGAGAAAAGCGCCAGATAATACTGGTGACCACGACAGCAGTGAAGTGTGCAGGCGTTCCCAAGTGGATCCATGCCAGCAATACACAGAAAGTAGTTCCAGACGAGGAACCTGGAGCTGAAGGTTGTCCAGCTGAGGGGTCTGCAGACGCCGGTCCTGAAGTAGCTGATGACGAACAACCGAGCACCAGCCAAGATGATTGGGTCTTCCGTTAGGTCGATTATGGGTATCCAATCAGAACAAGGGAGCGGAACCAAGCAGATAGAGAGTGGAATAGAGAGGAAGAGATAGGCACAGGCGAAGACCCTCAGATCATTGAGATTCACATCAAATCTGAGGACGAAGAGGGAGGTCAGACAGGGACAGAACAAGTGATCGATACTCCTCCACTGACTCCTGAAATTGAAAAGGGACAGACTAGAACTAGTACAAAAGTCCGAGCAGAAGAAAATCAAGAGATCGAAGTGCTTGAACAGGATCAGATAGAATTAGAAGAACGTGTTCAGGACACAGAAACAGAGACATTCGAAAGCCAAAATCAAAACTCACCTGAACAAGGCCAGTTTAGTAACCAGGCAGAAGAAATAGATACAAGACCTGGGATTAGTCAGATAGGAAGGGAAGAGACAGAGACAGAAGTGCCACAAACAAACGAAAATAAAAGAGTATTAGAGGAAAGCCAAATCACAGTGCCAGCTAAAAGACTCAAGAAAAAGAAAAATATTGAACCAGGATTTATTAAGAAATTGAGACTGAGACTAAAAACAGTAGAAGAAAAACTTGCAGAAAGAAGAAAAAGTCCTCGAATTTCAGAACAAACTGGAGAAAGCTCCAAAAGAAGGAGTAATCGAATAAAAAGACTGAACGAGAAATACCAAGATCCTGAATGGACATTTTTAATTTTGGAGGATTTTGAGGATCTTGATTTAACTGACGAAAGTGACGGAGAAACGATAGCTGATCAGTCTACGGAAGAGGAGGACGAATTAACCTGAAGTTGCACAAAGTAAGCTAACTGTGCAAAGTTACAGAGAGGGGTTGAGAAATCTTCTTCTGAACGAAAATGTCTGATACAAACGTGAATGGAAGGCCTAGTCGCAGTTGTTGCAAAACATGCTGCAAAGTATGTATATGTAGTATAGCTATAGTGATAATAATTTGGATAGGACTAACAGCTTTCATTCCTTTTATGGTAAGCAAAAATACTAAAATTAACCCTACTCAGACTGTGACCACTGACACTGAAGAACTGACAACACGAAGTGTAGAAAGACGTGAAAAAGCACTCAGACAAACAAAACGAGACTTAGAAGCATCAGATGAGGAAGGACTACATTATCATGGAGTTAGAAACCAGACACAATTAAATGTTTTCGCTAATCTTTTAGTGCACTATGTAGAAACTATGGAAATAGAAGACTGCTATGTCTGCATGAAACTACCTACTTCTGTAGCAGAAGGCGTGACTTATCATCACTTACCTTTGACCTATGGAATTTCCTGTAGCATTTTAGCTAGTTTATTTTACAAAAGAGGACCGTTACAGTATTACTATTCTAATTCTGACGTGATATTTTCTGAACTTCCTATACGTGGAAATCTGAATCCTGTACATACCAAAAGTGACGTTACACGTTATATGGGAGAATACTTTCTGACTATAGGTACCATAGACTTAAATGAAGCACACAGAGACAACTTGACCTGTTCATTACATGAACAAGAAAAGATATTTTTAAACATGGCAGAGAAAAGAAGGGAGAGTTTCCAAAGAAAGGCAAATGACTAGAGACAGAAAACTCCTAAATGGGCTGAAAATATGGAAGGCACCTCAAATGGTGGGAGTGGTCCTGCTCTGTTGCTGGATTTCGAAAGGAAAGGGAAACTTTGTCTTCATCGCGAGAAGACTAGTTATTATAATAACATTTTCATTGGTTCCAGTCAATGTGAACACAATTACAAGGTATTTGGAGGTTGGGGTTTCAAAAATGGGTCAGAACCTGTGTTTCCCGGAATTTATTATATATGTGGAAACAAGGCTTATTTCAAATTGCCGGATCACTGGTATGGAAGCTGCTACTTTGGCATTGTTTTCCCGAAAATACACCATGTGAAAGAAATTGCTGGAAGCAATGAAAACACTAATGTCTTAGTGCGTAGTAGAAGAGAAAGCGTAGGTGAAATAATGGGTAGTATTTTTAGTGCACTGATACCTGGAGTGGGAGTGGTTCTGAACACTCACAGAATTTGCAAATTATCCACAATAGTGGATGTATTGTCTACTGACACAGCTCATGGATTCCTGCTGGTCAATACCGAAATGGTTGCGATCAGATCAATGGTTTTGCAGAACAGACTTGCGCTAGACACCTTATTAGCAAAAGAGGGCAGAGTCTGCCGGATGCTGAAGGCGCAACATTGTTGCACTTACATACCGGACAAAAGTGTACAGATCAAAAGATATGTGAAAAACATTACTAATTTGGAAAAAGAGCTCAAACCACTGGAGGTTGACAGTGCCTGGAAGAGACTTGTTGATGGTCTCTCCAATGTAGGTTATTGGTTTGCCAATTTAGGTAGAAATGTATTGTTTAAGGTACTGATGCCAATTGTATAGGCATTTATATAGCGCACTACTTACCCGTAGGGTCCCAAGGCGCTTCGACCGCTGCGAAACCCTTCCTGGCTTCCCTGAGAGATGGTCCCTTAATGGGTATCTCCAGGGTGAGACCAGGCATCCCCGGCGGTCTGGTGGGGCCGTTAGTGAAGATGAGGCAAGCTAATGCCCAGAGTTGCCGAGTGTGATCGCTGATCAGGGTGGTCACCGAGGCGAGAGAATTATCGAGTCCGCTGACCCTGGTCCAGAAACCTGCCGCGCCAGGAATCGAACCCTGG